>NW_027211626.1:20205000-21527500 GCF_022749685.1 Semicossyphus pulcher
GACTTCTGTGTTAAGATGTCTTTGTTAATGGTAAATGGACGGCACTTATCCAGCCTTTTTTCAGTCTTTTGACCACTCAAACCACTTTGCACCACATGTCATTCATCCCATTCACAAACACACTCACACTGACTGCACAGCCTTCTGGAGCTACTTTGTGTTAACTATCTCGCCTAGAGTCACTTCCACATGTCGACTATAGTAACAGGCGGATTAAAAACGATCCTCTTTTTAGTGGACAACCCGCTCTATCTCTTGAGCTACAGCCAAATGTAACCATATCTGTGTTCTTTGAATCAATCAAGGTAATAAAAAGAATCAATCCTGGGCCTTATTTACTAAAATAAACAACAGAAAAACATGCTTGCTTAGACGCTGCATTTAATAATAACATAGTTCAGGGGCTAACGACCCACTTGGACGAGCTTATATACCGATCAGCCACAACATTATGACAGGTGAAGTGAACAACATTCATTATCTCGTTACAATGGCACCTGTCAGTGGGTGGGATATGTCAGGCAGCAAATCAACATTCTGTCCTTGAAGTTGATGTGTTGGAAGCAGGAAAAATGGGCAAGCGTCAGGATGTGAGCGACTTTGACAAGAAAGAAATTGTGATGTTCAGACAACTGGGTCAGTGCATTTCCAAAACTGCAGCTCTTGTGGGGTGTTCCCGGTCTGCAGTGGTCTGTACCTACCAAAACTGGCCCAAGGGAGGAAAAATGGTGGACCAGGGACAGGGTCATGGTCTGATCCAACACAAGAGCTACTGAAGCTCAAACTGATGAAAAAGTTAAAGCTGGTTCTGATATAAAGGTGTCAGAACACAGAGCATCGCAGTTTGTTGCGTATGGGGCTGCATAGTTGCAGACTGGTCAGAGTGCCCAAGCTGACCCCTGTCCACTGCTGAAAGCGTCTACAATGGGCACGTGAGAATCAGAACTGGACCACGGAGCAATGGAAGAAGGTGGCCTGGTCTGATAAATCACGTTTTCTTTTACATCATGTGGATGGCTAAGTGCATGTGCGTCATGTACCTGGGGAAGACATGGCACCAGGATGCAGTATGGGAGAAGGCAAGTGTGATGTTTAGGCCATGTTTCTGAAGGTTATCCAGGTCATGGTAATTCTAAGCTTAATCCAAAGGGTAACTGGACTTCTTTTCAAGACCTTCAACCAAGTCCAGTTGCCTTTTGGATTAAGCTTAGAATTTGACCATGTTCTGCTGGGAAACCTTTGGTCCTGCCGTTCATGTGGATGTTACTTTACCACAATGTAAAAATGGTTCAGGAATGGTTTGAGGAACATGACATTTAGTTCAAGGTGTTGACTTGTCCTCCGAATTCCCCAGATCTCGATCCAATCGAGCATCTGTGGGATGTGCTGGACAAACAAGTCTGATCCATGGAGGCCCCACCTCGTAACTTACAGGACTTAAAGAATCTGCTGCTAACGTCTTGGTGCCAGATACCTCAGCACACCTTCAGAGGTCTAGTGGAGTCCATGCCTTGATGGGTCAGGGCTGTTTTGCTGGCAAAAGGGTGACCTACACAATATAAGGCAGGTGGTCACAATGTTATGGGTGATTGGTGTAGTTATTAGCTTGTGAGGAACATCCAATAACATTGATAGAGACATACTGTACATGGTGACCTTTGTAACTGGAAAGCACTTACTGGTATGTCTACACTACTTGCTATTTTAGCTCCGAGCACTACCAGTCTCCTACTTTTGGTACTGTTGACTTCGCTGAGATATATGTGTACATACATTGTATGTCTATTTATATGATCATTCATATGTTGTTGTACTGGTTGGTTTAGGCCTCAGAGCAAAATAATTGTTGCTTGTCAAATCCTTAAAAGCAAAGTGTTTGTTTCGGTCAAATCTAACTGTACAAGGATTTTCAGTACAATATATGTCTGAAGTCTTGACATGTTTCTCCGACAAATCACACCTCTCTGCAATAACAGAGCTGGACTTGACCACAATTAGCGTCACTGGGAAGTCGCGGCAGCGTCATGGAAGCACTGTAACACAATGTTCTGTTCTGTGTGCGCAAGTTAAGTGTGAATCTATTCTTGTCATGGCCATGTTTGCGTCAACAAGTTCCTGTTCTTCAGAAAGAACAACCTCCTTCCACGTCAATGTGACATCAGGTAACTGGTGCTGGCTGGAACTGAGTAACTGTGTTCTTTTTTTTTTTTTTGCAGTAGAACGAACAGTAAAAAGGAAATCAGACAAGGTCACTGTATGCATCTCTCTGTTTGCCTTTCTCTTTTCATTCATCAGAAATAAACAGAGAAGAAAGGAACATTTGGTTTCAGGAGAAGCGAGGTCATTCAACAAAGTGTCTGTCTCCTTCCTCCTCTCATCCACAGAACATCTCTTGTGTTCGCTTTAAACAAACAGTTGTCGCAGCAGACGTCCCGTTTTTGTCCCTGGGATGAACAAAGTGGTCAGTTGAGCTGTATTTATTGTTGGCGGTTACTTCTACAGCAGCATGATGGGTAAGAAGTGTATCTTCCTCTAAATAGTGGCTTTCTTCCCTCCTCTTCTCTGTGTTCTCGAACAGCTTTCACTGATTCTGTGTTTCTGGACGCAGCATGGTGAAATCACATCAGCATGTTCTTTATCCAATCATCCAAAAAAGCTAGTTGTTCAGTCTGTGGCAGCAAACAGGGTAAGAAAATAAAAATTCAGTCACAGAAGATGGTGTAATGAGTTAGTCAGGGAGCTCCAGAGAAACTAGAAAGAGGTGACTTCCTGACACAGGACTAAAACATTTCTTGTTTTCCACCATTTTTCATTGAGATTTATTGAGGCTGTAGTGGACATTATGCTATATCCATTATCTTCATTTTGGGGTCCCATGTGGACAGTGACAAAGCTAAAATGTATTCCAAGAATAAGGTGACAAAATATATATTTCAACAGGCTAAATAATACAATCACAGCTGTAATAAGTTGTAAAGCAAGTTTCTTGGTGATGTTACCCCTGTGCTTCTAGCTACAGGAAGAAGGCCTTCACTGAGATGCTGAAATATGTCCTGGTTTAAAAGTTAAGGATAAGGATTATGTTTAAATGTGTTACACTCGGGGCGCTGGTTTAGCTCAGTTGCAGGCGCCCCATTTACAGAGGCCACAGTCCTTGTCAACTTAAATTTGACGAGAAAAGTAAAAAGCAGAAGTTATTGTGAAAAATTATAGAACACGCCTCCTGGCGAGCCCACAGAAACCCGTTCACAGTAGGGATACACCAATTCCACTTTTTTAAGAGCAAGTACAAGTACTTACATTTGGGTACTTGCTGATACCGAGTACAATATGAGTACTTAATAATATCATTACAGTTCCCATAATGACTTAAAAAGCATGTTTTCATCAGATGGTCCTCACTTTCTGACTGTAACTAAGTAAACTGACAGAACGAGGCAACTGTTGCTGACATTTTAACACTCAACTTTGTTTTACTTAACAAACAAACATGACACTGTCAAACATTTTACTTTCATGTAACCTATAACTCATTCAGTTGATTTCAGTATAATGCAACATAACACATATAGTGTAAAAAAGGTCACGTGATTATCCCACTCATTTCTGAACGCACTTGAACGCAGCACACCAGCGCATCCCAGCAAGGGAGACATGCCCGGACTTGTTTACTGCTCCTTCAACGGAGACATCAGTGAAGGCAGACAGACTCTTTTTATCACATGTGCGTCCATGAATATGTAAGTTAGTTTGCCTTAATGTTTATGTTACACTCTGTTAGCTTCAGTTTGGCTGTGAGTGTACATGTTAGTGCTGTCTGTGAGGACTAAGCTTTTTTCTCCGCGCACCTGCTTAACTAATGGGAGGCTAACGTCAAGCCGTAAAAAGGTGTCAACTCTGTATTATTTGTATTTTTGGTCATTAGTCACTATAATAAAATAAATAAAAATTTTAATTAAATTAAATAAAAACAATGATAGAATTCTTCATATAGTAGAGATTTTTGGATATTTTTGGCATGAAAGCTGACTCTAAAGCAAAATCTCTAAGTAGCAGACAAAACTTAAAGATAATACAGGGAAGAGAAAAGAAGTGAGATTTAATAAGAAGGGACAATAAAGAGGATGCTTGAAGAAAACACAGAACAGGCTGATATCTGACAGGATTGATAGGTTACAAAGATCACTTCAAACAGGTGTCAGTCAAACTTCTCTCAGAGTTTCAGAGAGTTTTTCACAAACTAAAAGCAGTTTGCAGTGAAATTGGGCAATTTGAAGTATGTACCATGTCCCAGACAAAGCATCTAAAAGACATGTCAATCTTTGTGGCGCTGGTTTAGCTCAGTTGACTGAGCAGGTGCCCCATATACAGAGGCTACAGCCCTCAACGCACTGATCGCAGGCTCAACTCCCAGCCTGTGACCATTTGGTACATGACATTCTCCACTTTCTCCTTTCCACATTTCCTGTCTCTCTTCAGCTGTCCTATCTAATGAAGGCAAAAGCCATGTCAGCCTTTACTTGAAACAAAATGAGTTTTAAAGCTGAACCTGTGATCTGAACGCTCGAAGCAAAGCAACAATTAGTAAAACATAGTGGATTATTTTAAAATGCGGCAGCAGGTCAGAGAAGATAAATACCAACAGAAACACATTTAATGACAGAGTCCTGACCCTCCATCCTTTATCTCTAGAGACCTCTCCTCCTCTCCAGATCAGCTCCTTCTCCTCTCATTGTCCCTCACAATCTTTGCTGTCAGGCCGCTTTTCTTCTTCCCCATTATTCCATCACTCTTACTCTCTCTTCCTCCTAATGGCCCTCTCTCTCTCTCTCCGTCACTCTAACCATCTCAGACTCATTTTCTCCTCCTATTTTTGTCTTCTCTTCGCCCTCTTTGTCTCCAACTTTTGTTTCAACAGAATCTCAGCGACTTTGTTAAGAAGCAGCTAACACATCACGCACATTATACACTGCTAGATCCCCGAATGCTGGAGACAAACACAGGCGCTAGATCTCGTTTATCAGGTGCATCTCCTTAAACGACGCTCGTCCTATCTTTGTTCATATCAAACAAAAGCCTCGGGCACAGTCTGAATACACAGCAGGGTCTTTGTGACGCTGATTATCTGGATGTTACACTTTTAATAGCTCTCTGTTCGGAGCAATGAAACTGTGTAAAGATTCACTGATATGCAGGCCGGGGTTTGATGGACTAATCTGAATCTTTTATTGGCTTTAGCCCTTTACAACTTAAAGCGCCTCAAAATAAAAGTTTAAGTCGAGACATCTTATGGTAATTAAAAGTCACAAATCATCCCCCTCCTCATCCTCCTGGTTGCATTTTTAAGTGTCTTTTAACCGAGACAAAGAGCTCCGTGCACACATCTCAGACCGGCATGCGCTCGGGAAGCGCGCACACACGTACACAAACACAGCCCCGCTCTCTGACCCCTGAGGTGTGGAGAGTGCCCCCCTGTCGTGCCCTCCTTAGCCGATTAGAGCGGCCATGCATGTCCTCCCCCGCGGGGCAGAAAATTGTCGTGTCCAATCCTCTCTCCATCCAAAACCGCTTTTTTTCCCCATTTCCTCCTTTCTGTGTCTGTCTGTATCTGTCGCGCTGCTCCCCGGGGAGTCTGCTGGATTGAGAGGAAGTGCTGCTGATCAGGGAGCCAGACAAATAGTGTGTGGGCACGTATGTGTGTGTTTTGAGGTACTTACTTTTAGCCATTTATTTCAGATTATATGGATTTCTTGCTTGTTTGTTTCTGAGTGTGAGAATGCATTTAAACATAACTCTATGACAGAATTAATCACTGTTTTGCCACAAATAAGCTTCTATCCAAAAGTCCAAGACCTCATCAGGAACCTTAGTTAGGCTGGATCCAAATACACTCTGTCCAGTCGGGGTCCAGATAGCGTCCTGGCCTAGCATCACATTTTAAAGCAACTTAACATTGATTCTCGAAGCACGTATTTCTTCCCTTATTCAACACTGCTGCTTGCTAATTAGTCAACATCTCCTCATCAACAGTTCCTATGATATCCTGCAAAAAATCTTTCTCAATTCTTTTGCCGTTATCCTACAAATGTCCAGAGTTTAAGATCATCAAACACTGACGTTACTTGGCTACGTTTCGGAAACACACCACAGAGTGCGTTTAAATTATGACTCAAGCGGTTGGCGACGATGGAGGCCATTGTTTATGCCATCGATCACCTCCGGCAGCCAGCCCAAACAGACAATATTGGGGTCACTCATGAGGTCAATAGTTATATACGAATTATAGTTAATTAATTTTTAAAGGTCCCAAATTTCCCCTCTGAAGATCAATAAAGTATTATCTTAGGTACAAACACAGAGTACAGCCTGTATTCACTGGAGCCTGACAGTCTTCTCTGCTGGAGTGCACCACATTGAATTAGGTCTGATTGCCCTCTGGTCAAAGAAAAAAAAAAAGCTTTTCTTAAATTAACATTAAAAAAAACAAAAAAACTTTTGGACCCCTGATGGCCTCTGCATCTTTTGCTGGAGCCTGAAAGGTGGATAAATGTTGTTAAACGGCACTTTAGAAGAAGCAATTAGGCTGTTTACACATGATCAGTTTCTGCTGCTGGGTTCAGGCCACAGCAGAAGCAGAGAGCAAAGCTCACTGCTGATGTGTCAGGAGATAATTTGTTGTGCATAAACTGAGGGAAACAGCAAACACAATTATTTTACAATGATAATATTGTGCTCACATTTTAAAGGTTGAATGTTTATACTAAATGCCTTCAGAATGCAGAGCGAGCATCAAAGCTAGCTAGCTTTCGAATTTAGTTCAAATCCAAATGTGGTAACGTTAACAAATCATAAAAACAGGAAGAAATCATTTTCAGTCAGCGTTACTGAATTTAGACACATTTTGATTGATCAGGGTGGAATTAAAGTCAGATTGGTTGGAAATGCTCGAGGTAGATCAAGCACAGGGACATGTCTCTGTAACTGAACTCCTGCGATCAGATCATCCTGTAAATAATCCTGCAAATACTCGATTACGCCACTTTTGCCTCCCAGAAACTGACAGCTGATTCAGGGATTTAAACCTGATCTGATCATAATAGAAAAATATACAAAATGACGGTGTACTGCTGCTTAAAAACATTATGACTCCTTCTTTTACCACACTTGGTTCAGCGACTCTGACTCCCTTATAAAAAGGAGAGATAGAACAGGTGGAGGGACACGTTTCTGAAAATAAAATACAAACAGACTTGTGGGTTGCAGTTGTGTTACTTATATGTTACGTTATCAAATGTTTGTTTAATTAGCGGGACCAGTCCTTTGACGGTAATTTTTTGAAACAAGCGTCTTCAACTTCCTGTCGGCACACACATCCTCACGCCATCCTCAAAGCCACTAGTAGCAAACACTACGCGGCACGCGCCGAGGTGCCTTTGATAAGGAGAATAGCCTCGCTTAGAAGCCACCTTGCATAACAGGGCGTGCTGACACCAGCGTCACACGCTTGTTTCCAGTTTACAGGCAGGTGACACACAGACTCTGCTGCACAGCTGTCAGTTTGCTCTGTGCTCTACTTAAGATATCACGTCCTGCGATGTGACTGTTGCACATGTGTATATTATAATTGCGATAAAAGATTTATCATGCAGCCCTGCTTTATATATATTATACATACAGGTATGTTTAATCACTTTCCCCTTTTTCATCTTTTTTTTCTTCATCTCTGAGAGAAATACCAACTGTGATACCTTAAATATCAAAGTCACATCTCTCAGTGTAATTAGAGATACAAAAATACATTTATATCAGCCATTATTCCCAGTAAAAGCTCCAAATCTGTCAGCACATCACTTGAGAAACACCGCACACCGCCGACGACCTCTGACCTTTACAGCGAGTGAACTACAGAGCGAGCACGTGTAGCCGCGCCGTGTCCCTCCTTGTGGCATTTGAGAGCCGGCTGTTTTCTTTTAATGAATAAAACAAGTGGAAAAGTTCAGTTTGCTATTTGTATCTGGATTCAGCTCATAGCCCGAGGAGAAGGAGGGGGAGGTGGGGAGGGGAGCGAGCGGACATGTTTGAGGTATTTCCAAGAAAAAAAAAAAAGGAAGAAGAAAATCCCTTCAAGCTTTGAGAGTGAGAGGAGATTTTCCGGCACAAAGTGGAATCTTTATCCTACAATCAGACAGATCCAACAGGAGATACGGTTCGCCTCGTCTCCTTCTCCTCCTTTTTTTTTTTGCCTCTGCTCCTCAGCTAAAGCAGCTCCTCATGTCTTATAAATAGTGTTTTCAACTACGACTGATACAAACAAATAAACAAAAAGGCCTTGTGTACAGACGTTCTGCTGTTTCGGTGACAGCCTCCTGCAGGCTGTCCTCCAGCATCGTCATGACGACTCTACACTTTCACTTGTAAAGCATACAAACACACCGAGCGGTTTAGATAAGCGAGAGAGAGGAGGAGGAAACAGAAGAGTGGTGAGGGGAGGAGAACACAAGAGGAAGAAAGGAAGGCAGGAGAGGAAAGGAAACAAGGAGATGTGACCACATGAGAAAGGAAAAGAGGAGCTAAGGAGATGAAAAGAGACGGTAGGAAACAGGGACATAAGATATGAGATAAGATAAAAAAAGCAAAGGGCTGAAGGAGTAAGGAGAAGAGGAAATGGAGAGCAGAAGAGAAAACAAGAAAAAGAAAAAGAGGAGGAGAAAAGGAAAAAGAGTAGAGAAGAAGAACACAAAGGAGGGGACATGGATGGGTTAACACAAGGAAGGAAACAAGGACACAAAGGAACAGGTGCAACAATGAGGAGATAAGATACAAACAGGCAAAGGACCAAAGAGGTAAGGAGAGGACAAGAGGAGAGGAAACAAAGAGATGAGGAGAGAGCAGAGGAATCAAAGAAGAACATAAAGGAGGGGAGTAGAGGCGACAAGTAGGTGTACACACAAGGAAGGAAACAAGGACACAAAGGAACAGGTGCAACAGTGAGGAGATAAGATAAAAGACAAGTAGATGTGAGAACAGGAGGAGGAGAGGAAACATGCAGAGGTAAGTAAAGAGAGACAAGAAATTAGTAAAAAAAGAAAAGGAGAGAGGAAGAGAAAAACAAGTGAAAGAAGAAAGTGGAAGAGAAGAGAGGAAAGGAGAGAAGGAGAGTTAAAAAAACAGATGAAAGTGGTCAAACAGGAATCGAGAGCAGCGGAGGGGAAATTAAAGACGAGAGCAGAGAGTTGGGCGAGGGAAAAAGAGAAGAGACAAAGCTTAAAAGTGCAGGAGAACACAGTCGAGGGGGTGAGGAGATGAAAAATGTGTAGAGCGAAACGGCAGAGATGAGAGGAGGGGGAGAACAAGGGGGAGGAGAGAAGAAACAGAGAGAGAGAGAGAGGGGGGATGGAGGGCAGGAGAAGGAGAGATGACGAGGCAGAGGCGAGGCAGAGGGAAGATGACAGGGCTGAAATCAGAAGAAGAAATGAGGAATGATATTCTTTAAAGCGCACACACACACACACACACACACACACACACACACACACACACACGCTCTGGCTTTAAACAGCACCGCTGGGAGTCGGTGGCTCAGAGTTGCTCTCTGTGTCGGTCTGAACGGAGTCGGCTGCTTGTCAAGCGGATCGCTTAGCGGTGTTTGAAGGCTCCCAGAGAGGGACTGAGCTCGAGTGTCACGTTGAATCAGCCGATCGCTCCCACAGCCCGGACGGCCCATTACAGCACATTATTTACCATTTTCATCTATTACGGTGTTAATCTGTGTATAGATTCTGCTGCCTCACACTCACACACACACATGCCTTACTGATGCCCTCACACTGCTGATATTCTTTTACATCTCTCTTCTTCCTTCTTTCTTTCTCTCTAGCCTTTTTCGTTTCTCACTTTTGTCGCACACGATTCTCATTGGACATTTCACAGAATAAATCATCTGAATCACACTTGGTTGATATGACTGTATACACAAAGTGCAAAGATAGAATCGTGTGAACCCTGGGAGTTAGTCCTAGAGCCTGTGATTCTCGCAGGATAACGTGACTTGGAGGAGAGGAGGAGAGGGATGTTGTCATTACAGAGCAGCACGAGACATGTAAACCTTTAAATATGCAAGACTGACAAAAATAACTGCTCTCCCTCTGGGGCAACGTACTGGACTATGTTCTCAGACAACATTTTATAGAGTGAATGAATTACTTTTATTTACAGCACTGGGCATAGCAGGTGAAAGGTTGGGGTGGATGGCGAGCATACAAAATGCTGGGCTGCCACATGAGTGTCCAAAGGTCACGTCCACACTCTGGTTAGTTATGAAGCAACAAAGGCCTGTGTCCACTGACGGCATTTTTTACGCTGGCAGCGCTCACGTTACTGTTGCTAGGATACTTAAGTCGTATCGCGTCACTTCCGCATCCATCGGTAGTGACAGTTAAGTCTGCCGCTCTGTATGCTTAATATTTGCTTTTATTTAAGGAAATTCAACAATGAAAACATAAAAGCGATGGAAAGGAGTCGTGTCAGGGCGTTAGCAGCAGCTCTAGAGCTGTAACCTCTAAAAAAAAGACTTAAGGATTAGCTTCTCCTCCGCCACGGTTGTTGATAAAGTTGAGATCGTAAGTCCTGTGCTGTCTTGATTTTGATTGGTCAGCGAGGGAGAAGGGAGAAAGGGACTTTCCACTGAGAGTGCTGTGAGCACAGCGACGCTGAACTGCATTGGACTTGATTGTATTTTGTATTAACATTACCATAAACATTTGAATATTACTGTCGTCACTATGAGTGAATCGTGTCTTGCAGGCCTACTTTGGCGGAAACAAATTAAGTACATTGGAAGTAAAGAAGTAAAAACTTTTTTGCCACTTGCCAGGTACTTTAATAATAACAAAAGGCCTTCATTATGTAATTATTTTTGCATTATGTTAACCTCTGAATTTTTTGCTTGTATATGAACATGATTTCTCAGAGACTTGACTGCTGCAGGCAAATGTTAGTATTAAAGTGGGGGCAGATCTGTGGGGCAAACTGTATGTCACTAGAGACTTTTTTGCTTTGTTTAACATGCTGACATTTTTACTGCTCTCATATCATGGCGCAAGCAAAGTTTCTCAACTAATTTTACACTGTCTTTATTGCTGGCTCAAAGTCTGTTTCGTCCTTACGGTCAATTCACTATGGAAGCGTGGCGTGTGCGTGACGGCAGCGGGACGTCTTCATTTTCATTTTAAATGCATGAAAACAAATTAGAGTCTTCACACTGCCGCCGTGAGTCACGTGTGTCTTGCGAAGATCCAGAGGATAGGCGGCTCGCCTATTTGTACCGTGCGCGGTTCTCGGCCAAGATACACGGTGAAAATATTAACATCTCGTCCTGTAGTAAAAGTCACAGGCATGGAGAGTGAAGTAGATCAACACTTCCGGTATTCTTTTTCAAAGCATACCTTTATTTGTTACTTTTCCAGGAAGTGATTTGATCGATAAAGTCGCTCACAGGCTCCTTATTGCGGTTCCTGCTTAATATTCTTTGAAATAAAATCATATTATGGACGTAATTCGGGTGCGATCTCTCCCTCTCTCCCCCTAGCTCTCTCTCCGTCTCGGCTCATACAATTGTTTTCACCATATATTAATTAAGGTCCCATTTTTAATGTAAATAAGATGGTTTTATGTTAAATGTAGACATTTTCTGTCTTATGTAGAAAGACAGGGCCGGCAGGATCAGCCCAGCTGAAGCTGCAGCCGGCACACAGCCTGTGTGAAGACCTTAATGGCGCCGGAGAAGTCAGGCTCTGCTCACGCTTCCAGTCTGAACGAGCCCTAGCTTCTAGCCTCTAGTGGTCACGTACTTATCTGCGACTGGGTCATAGGTCATCTCTGCGCATGCACACATCAGTGATACTTAATATGAGAAGTATCCATGAAGTACACACAAAGATGTAGTTTAAAGAGAGCGTATTAACAGAGCGAGGCTTAACAGCGCCTGCACAGATTGCTCCTGAAAGTCTTCTCCCACTGTGCGTCTCACTCTGCATGCTTCTCCTAAATCTCCACCATATTCTTTTTGTCCTCCTATTTGCCTCTGCTACTCCCTCCATTCCTCCCTCTCTCCTTCATCATTTCTCGAAACTTATTTATTTGTTGTCACTTTCTCTTTCACTCCTCGCTTTGGGACAGCGGGTCACATCCTCGTCTCCATGCACCTGCATATTAAGCGCACTGTATGAATGTGTGTGTGCGTGTGAGTCGGCAGTTGCGTTGAATTTCCATTTTAATCAGCACGTCGGTGAGTGAACAATCCTATTACCGCCAGTAAGGACAGGAGGGCCACTTCACAACCTCTTCCTCTCTCTCCGTCTCTCCCCCTCTTTCCTCCTCTCCCTCCATCCCTCTCTCTCTCCGTGAGACGACAAATTAATCATCTCTCTAATGCCTCCTGAAAGCCCAACTTTTTTTTCTTTTGCCTCGTCTTAATTCGGAAGGTGGAGTATATCTTTCAGTCACCCGCTCCTCCTCCTCCTCCTCCTCCTGCTGCAGACACACACACACCCACAAACACACACTTTCTCTCTCCTCTCACTATTAGTGTTGGAAAGATTAATGTGTTTTCTGCCTGCCAAGGATGTGTAGTTGCATCCACTGGGGAGTATAAACACACAAATATATACCTGGCTGCACACATACTCGCTCTTACACTGTATAAATGTTCACACACACATGCAAGCCTCCACGCATGTGCACACGCACACACATAACAATCCCCAAAAGGCCATCATCATTCCTGAAAATGTTTATTTTTCCTCCAAATTCAGTATTGATGGATCATAGCAGGGCCGGAGTGGAGATATCGATCAAGGAGAAAGGAGGAGAAAAGAGAAACACACTCATCATTAGGAGGGCCGGGAAGAAAAGCCTGTATATGCCGAGGAAATGGCCTAATGAGAAAGAATCAGGCTGCCAGGTACCACATGGTTCCACACGTCTGAACCACCGCCTACATCTCGAAATGTTGACGGTGATTTAAAGTGATTGCTTTTCTGATTGGCTGTTGCTTCATGTGGAGGACGAACTGAGGGAATCAGAGCATTTCTGGACAGGATTAAGACAACAAGTCCTTTAAAATACACGACTACATAGGCCATTTGTTCCCATCCTCTAGAGATGTAACAACACACTGTACTCATGATTCGATACATATCCCGATACTGGGCTCACAATACGATTTACTCATATTTATAAAGACATATACATTTAAATAATCCTTTTACATTTTGATATCTTCAAACAAAATAAACCCCCCTACTTTTATCACTCTTGTCCACCAACTTAGACACCCGCATAAAAGTAGAGAGCGTTCAGGTGGGACTCTTGGTAACTGGTGATGGTAACTTCTGGAAACGAAGGCTCAAGTCTCCTACTTCCTGTCAACACACGCAACCTCACGCCGTGTGTGATGAGGGGTGCAGCCGCTACAAGTAAACACTCTGCGGCACGTCCGCTCCGTAGACGGTCCGTTTATGTGGCCACAGCATTACCCAACACACCGACATTGCGTGTGACAGCAGCAGCAGCATCACGCGCTACGAGTTTACATGCAGCTGACAAAACAGGATGCAGCCCCTGGATTGGGACACAGCTACAGACTCTGATGAAGGGCTGCACAAGAGTGATATCAGATTGACGTTCCCTGCTACAGGCGCACATCACAATTGCGACGGTGAAATGATTTATTTACGTCTCTATTCAGCTACAGACGCAAAAGACTCGTCACTTATATGTATCGATTTTTAACTGCACTGCGAGGTATCGTTACATCCCTACTATCCTCTAATACAACCCACAGAAGCATTTCCTAAATTAGTGCCGTTAGTTGACAGAGGCCCTAAACCTTCCCACCGTGGAATCAGTTAGTAATTAAGTCCAGTAATATGTCCATTAGGTCGACTGCATCAGATGCAACAACTTTGAACAGCTCTAACTTAGGTTGCTTTGGCTGTCCTTGGATCAGGTTGAAACCAAAGTAAAAGCAGTTTGCATACAACACTCAAGCACACTGCAACTTTTGTAACTTCAAATCAAATGTTCTGGTTGTCAACTCTCACTATTGTTTCAAAGCATGGTCTGAATATGAAAAAGCTCTGCTAACACAGACAAAACAGTTTTTTTAAGGTCCTAAAGATCCACAAGCTGAAATGCTTAACTACATGTAAATATCTATGTAATGATGACTTTGAAAGCTTCTTAAGGAGGTCACCAGGGTTCAGAAGTTAAGGTGAATGTTTACAGGACAAACCTGGTCACTTTCACGGCTCTGGTCTCAAACATTACAGAAATAGAAAGCCCTCCTTGGAGGTTTATGAAGCTTTAATAGACACCAGCATTTTTCTGTTCATTAACGAGTCTCAAGGCGCTGAGTGCGCTGACAAGTAAAGATGAGATTTGACAGAATAAGTCACAGTGAAATGTTTGTCCCTGCTCTGTTGACCGGGTCCTCTGAGGTGTTTTGAGGGAGCCTGACCTAAAAACTTATTCTGCTCAGAGCGAAATACAGCAGTTAAACAACCACACAGGAGGGACTGTGTGAAGCATTTGATATTATTACTGTCTTTCTCTGACTACAGATTCAGCCTCTGAGCCAAGCCCCTCTTTGTTACCACCCTGACTGCTCACTTGTTGGTTGTTAAAACAAGTCAAATTGAATTAAAACACAAAATGATCAAAAATGATTACAAGACTAATTTCAGGGTTTTGTACAGCCTTATTGAGCAAGTTAGTTGTAAAAATGTTGTTGCATACGTACTAGTCAACAAAAGTAAACACATCCATTATTATTCAAAAGTAGCAACTAGCATACTTTATTGTTAAATTACAATGTAATAGCTGCAGAGCCTCCACAGCAGCACTTCATATCTGTTTTATTAAACAAAGCAGTTTATACTCAGCAGGCATTAACTGACCATGGACAGCTAGCTTAGCAGGTTCACAGTGGCTAACATTAGCAAGTCATCAGTCAAAGTTGACCCTTGATGTTTAGGTGTCTATTCAATGTGTTGTAGTGTACTGTAAATGTCTGTATGTGGGTGTAGAACAGTCTCTGCGTGGGTCTTCAGCTTGTGCAAAACGCTGCCACATGCCACGTCTGCTAACTGGGAGGAAAAAGTATGACAGTAATACGCCAATTGTGGCCTCTCTTCACTGGCTCCCTGTCCGTTTCAGGATTAAAATTTTGTTGATTGTTTTTAAGGTCTTAAATGGAATGGCTCCGTCTTATCCTGTCGATCTCCTGCACCTACACGGGAGTAAGAGCGCTTAGGTCAACCAACCACTTGCTCTTAGAGGTCCCAAGATCAAGGCTCACAAACAGAGGGGATCGTGCCTTTGCGGTAGCTGCTCATAAACTGTGGAACAGCCTGCCAATCCAAGAACTGCGCAGTCGCTTGACATTCTTAAGTTGCTGCTAAAGACCCATCTCTTCTCGATGGCCTTTAATTCCAGTTGAGCTTGACTCTTCTTATTTTATCTTATACTGTGCAGCAATTCGGTTTTATCTCTGCTCTTATCTGTTTTATTCTTCTATTCTTCTATTCTTTTATTCTTCTTTTATTTATGTTAGTATTTGTGTGATATTGTGTATATGGATTCTCTTGGTTGTACAGCTTTTTTTTCAACATGAGTGTGCTCTATAAATTAACTTGACTTGAAGGAATTTTGACTTTGTAATCCCTTGTTTGTAATCCCCTCCTTGTTCTGAAAAAAGTACAACCTAGAGCTGTTTCAATAGGATGGATGGAGACACTTTTCTTTGTGTGTAAGCAACAAGCTCTTTAGTAAGTGTTAGAAAAATAAACGGCTCCAACATTCATCCATAAATCTGAGTACCCCCTCCCCTCCTTTTTCAAATGTATACACAACTAGAGGAAAAATGTGCTTCTTCTTCTCTGCTAGTGAACATCACATCTGTAACAAAGTGCTCCTTTCTCTGCTCACATAGTCAGCATACTGCATGTGCATGCACCTTGACCTTTGACCTGCTGCAGCTGTTACTGGCTAATGCCCAAATCTACTCTTTCTGCAGAGGAGGCAGTATTCTTCTGTTCCCTCCACCAGGAAAGTATCTACTGTGATTTACTGTTTACAGGTTTGTTCTCCTAACATGCACACAGAGACACATTTTGTTCAGGTTTCACTACATATTCTTATCCCGCTCGTCTCTGTGTATCTCAGAAGTAACAAGCGGGAAGTGATGCTGGCACACACGCACACACACCCACATACACACAAAGTATTCACTGGCTGAGTGTTCAGGACATAATGGGCGCGCCTGCTTGGTCAGCTGAACCTGAAACTGGCACTAAACTGCATGATGGCCAGAGTCAGACAGAGGTAGAGGGAGGAAGAAGGTGAGGCAGGGAGATGGATGGAACAAGGAGGAGGAGGGGGAGCAACAGGGGAAGACAAAATGTGTGAAAACTGCAGTGAGGGAGGAAGAAAGGATGCACCGTATGCCAGCTGAAAGGATGTTCCACATGAAGGTAAAAAGAAGAAGGAGGACATATAGACGGGAAATATGGCAGAAGGCAGGAAGAGATGATGGATTTAGAAGAGCCCAGTTTTATTATCATCGAGGGAGAGGTGGGACAGTGGGCGTGGACTGACAGCAATAAAAGAGCCATGAACAGGTCAGACCATCTGAAACACTGTGATACAAACACGACTGCAGACGGTGTCAAGAACACAGGCCGAAAATAAAACAGGGTTTTATAAAGTTTGGTGGAGAATCAGTCGAAACATCTGTTTGCTCTCTGTGAGATCTAAAGAGGGTACGTATGGTTTAACATGGTGATAAAGGGCCAGATGTGCTTTAAAGATCAGAACAAGAACGTGTGTCTGACTGATAAGAGTTGTTAAAGAAAAATAAAGGAACGAAACAAAAAGAATGCTCTGTGTGTGTATTTGTGCCTCATCAGCAAGATGTTGGTCACCTCATTGACGTCTCAAGGTAAAATCTCCTCTGCAGGGGAGGAAGGAGAAGGAAATAAAAGTACAACAGGTTCTTGGCTCATCTGACAGCCTCAAATACCCTCTGGGCTCTGATTGGCAGCAGGGCTGAAAAAGAAATGTGGCTTTTTACATCTGACAGAGTAGAGACATCATCTTGATCATCTGAAGTATTTACAGTGAATTTATGGATGAAATATCTAAATCCAAGACACCAGGTTTTTGGCTGCACTAGATTCCAGATTTCTTGTGTGCACAAATTTCTCCAAAATTTAGCCTGACATACTTGGTATTTTGGTAAGTTTTCACTAAAGTTTAAAGGAGAAATTCTCCCCTGGAAGAAGCCACTGTCAGTCAAAGCTGGTGTTCTCTGTAATCCATAGAAGCAATAATATTTGAAATTGGCGCCATAGCTGTGGAGAAAGTTGTACAAACAGCTCGTGGTTTTGCCCGTTTTACATTCCTACAACACCCAGCATGCATTGTTCCCCTCCCTCTGAAAGGAACAGCCCAGCAAGAGATGCTGGAATTAAATTCTGAAGTTTAGCTGCAGGCAATGAATCCAAAATATGATGAGAATAAACCGGTGGATCGTCTACAAAACCTTCAGGTCTGCAGTCTACATTTCAAACCTGACGATTTTGAACGAGACATGACATCAGAGGCGGCGTCCTAGATTGAGGAAGTGTAGTTTAGCGAGCTCCCTGGCCTCCGACAGATGCCGTGTTTGACATAGTCTGGCGAAAGTTTTCCAGGGCCCACTGGAGAAGCGGATAGCGTCCTTGCATTTTTTCCCTACTATAATGGCATTAGCTCCCCATAATAGCATGATAGGACTAAGAGTTGAAAATTGGCGAACTGGCCCTTTAAGTTAAGGCTCTGTCTATTGAAGGATGTTCAGCTTCATATCATGAGTTGGTATTGACTGGCTTGGAGGTTGGCTCTTGTCAAGGTGGTTTTAAAGAACCTAAAACGAAGCAAAGCCTGCAAAGAAGTTCAGACTAAACTAATCTGACTGCTATTTTACAAATTAAAACAGATTTCTCTAAGCACTTTATATCAAATGCACCTTTGACAACTTGGCAATCTGTTTAAAACTGGCAAGTGCTCCACTCTGAGCATTACATTCAGCCCCACCCAGCTTCTGCCTGTTGGCTCTGATTCAAATCTTCCCCGCATATAGAAATCTATTGTCACTCCCAAATCCCTCTCTTGTGTTGAGTGTTAGTGCATGGGGTTTGTCAAGCATGAATTGTATTGCTGTCTTGGGTTGGGCCAGAGACTGTTTAAGATCTGGATTAGCAGAGTTGAGGAGGATCGGCGAGAATGAAAGTAACTAAAACAATCAGTCATTGAAGTTCTCATATCTGTGAACATCTGCTTCAGACCAACACAAGAAGCTGTTCTGCTGTTAAATATGCAAATGTGCGGGATCTGTGAGTCTTAAAAGTCCTTATGTTTCCTTCCTTACGGGAACCAGTGTTGTGAAAACATCTACACATTCAGAGAAAAGGTAGTGTGCTTCATGCTAATCGAGGTAAGATCCCAGCGCACCAAAGTGTCTCAGACAGCAGCTTAGCAAGACTAACGTTACGCTACCACTGGTGATTTAGCCACTTTCACTATTAGTCACCAGAGCAGAGAGCGTCGGAGCAGCCAACAGCCCGCCCTGTCACACACTGCTTGGCGTGAAGCTTCCCACCGTTCCTATCACCCTTCACCTGCCTTTTTCAACGTCAGCTTTGTGGTCATTTCAGACTCGGTTTGCAAAGTTTACAGTCCACCGTGCTGTTGCCTCTGCATTGCTCTGAGTACAAATACACAGACTTTGCCAAACCCTCCCACTGTCTGTATTATATATTATTTAACTTGTCTACTGTCTGCAGATTTAACGTTTCATACCAAGTCAGCACTTTCACCAGTACAAACTGGGAGTGAAACTTCTGCGCTTAGAGATTCTTTCAAAAGTTGCATTTTCTTTTTCTTTCTGTGCTGCAAACAACAACACCTTCCAGCTCTGAAGTTTCTCCGCAGCAGCTCATTGTGTTTTATGTGAGCCGGGTCAACGGGTCGAACTGTAATTTTCCAGCACTATAACTTAACCCAAAATGTTGTGTTTCTCCTGAAATGAGCGCTTGACATCTTTGTGCTCACTCTGAATTACTTTGATGACTGCAAAATGACAAAATTGCGGTTTGAAAAAATACAAAGAAAGGAGAGAAAAACGTTGTATGTCAGGAGTATGATTTTGTGGTCATGCCCTCCTATTTTTCTCTGAGAAAAAAAACGGGTTTGAAGAATACCTCAGAGAGACAGAGAAAGAAAAAGATAAGAGAGATGGTTTCAGAGCGTCGGTACATTTGCTCAGCTGAGGCTGCAGCAGGTGCTTCTCCTCCAGCCACTGCGAGGCCCGGACACTTTCTCTAATCTGCCCGATGACAAAAAGAAGAAGAAAGAAAAGTCTTTTTGTTTAAGTGCAAACAGAACATGAAGAGGGATGGGTTTGTTTTAGCCTCGTTAGTGTTGACAGAGGTGTGAGTTATTGAGTTAATAACAGCGTTGTGTGTTTGCGTGTGTGCCTTTCAGTCGTGTGATACACACAGAGAGCCACAGGTGACGGCAAAGCAAACCGAGGGAGCGTACATGCTATTGTACACGATGAATGCTAATAAGTGTGTGTGTTTTTATGGGTTTGTACCTTTTCTCATTCGTCTTCTCTGCCTGATAGAAGCTTCTGTGTTATCTGATAAGCCCTGCAGTCCTGTGTGTGTGTGTGTGCAGGTACTGTGGCTAAATCAGTATTTAGCTGTGTATTTTTCTACCAAACATATATTACTCCCAGGTGTCATAAATATTCTTTATCTGCTCCTTTCCCCTTCATTCCCCCTACCTCAATCCATCCATCCCTCTCCACCCACCAACCCTCCTTTCTCAGGCATATTAAATCCCGGCAATTGAAGAATAAATACGCCACATTAAAACACGAGATATGAAATTGATTCATTCTTTGCTTTAAATAGCGTTATGGAGAACGGGAGAGCGCCGTTAATCAGCGGCAAAAGGTGGGAACTGCTCTTCGCAGGCGGAGGCGTGCAGATGCTAGTCGCTGCGGGCTCATCAGCTTTACGACGTAACGGCGGTACTTTATGGAGGCAGAGGAAACATCGATTTATGCTGATGACTCTGCCTGTGTTCAGTAATGCAGCCATGACACGCTGTAAAGCCCAGATCAAGTTTGGGAGTGGATGAGGTGGCCTGTAGCTGCAAACAAGGGCAATATACTCTGATGTAGTGGTTTTTACTGGTGTTTAAAAACAGAGGGTTGAGGTAATAAGGCGCAGGAGGCAGTGTACTATCACCTTCTTACTATTCAAATAAAAGCATCAAACTATGGAAAAATAGGTTTATATTTATATAGAGCTATATTTTGGAAGTAAAGGAAGTGATGACTACAGCCATGCAGGTGGAGGTGGTCATCAGGTGAGTTAAATGCAAGCTTTCCGCAAAAAAATGATTCTTTATTCTTTGCAAATTTGGTCCTATAATTAGCATTAAATATAATGAACATAGATTTTGTAAAAGACGTGCACTTTTCCTCTTAGCTTCCAAAGTGAAGCCAATGCAGAAGCGCATAACCTGCATTCTTTATAATGGCCTGCAGGGGATAGATAGACAAGTCTGACTGGAAGTCAATGAGAAAATGACTCTACCTCTCACTTGATTTGTTACCTCACTAAACATTTGGCGAATTAATTCATGGTCTCAATCGCTACTTTCAAGTCTTCTTTAAGACTGCATGTCGTTCATTTAATAAATGATGGTCCCATTTAGAATAAGACGGAAGATAAAGCAGGTTCGGACTCCAAAAAAACAAGATGTCGATACCCAAAGTATGGATCTTACGACTTCAGAATGATCATGACGTTGCAACTCTGACTAAACACCGAGTTAAACCGTAGTCAATAAAGAACAATAAGCTTTAGTGTTTACTCTTCCACTCTTCCTCGTTTACATGCTGGTAAAAACTTTTTAGTTACCCAGGTCATGTTAAGTTTAGAATTGAAGGAGCCTTTCGATGAGAGGTGAAACGTCTTCAAGAAATTCAACCAAGTCCAGTTTTGGATTAAGCTTAGAATTTTCCTAATAACTTAAAATAAATGTAATGTTTCTTGGAAATAATTACATATATATTATCTTTAACACCTCTACTGTCAAATTAAACAACTTACAGCATTGCCTCTACGATGTTTCACAGTGGATGGTATCGGATTACCTCCAGAGCATGTCTGTCTGAGCTTGCTGCAGATCCATGATAAGACCAAACAGGAAGTGACATCATCAGATTCCAAAAACTGACAAATAGTACTTATAATTGTATGCTGATAATGATAACTTCCTTTTCCTCGTGCTGCATTGTTTACAGAAAAAGAACCCCTTTTTGTTGTGATTGACTTTAATTAACAGATCTTACCTTTGCTGAAGTAACAACATCGTGATGCAGATTTGTAAAAACTAAAAATGCAAACTTAGTCAGGTCTGTCCTCAAGAGGAGAAGAAAACTACTTTTAAAATGCTCGTTTGTTGAACAGAGGTCGGCTCGATCATGCTGATGCATTCAAGGAAGTTGGGAAATCTGAACGCTGAATGGCTTTTGTGACACCGCGTCAGGCTGAATTTGAATTTTAGATCTAGAAGTGGTTAGCATGCAGATGTCTGTTTATAGAGATGAATATGAAGCTAAATCGTTGTCAGATAGCCGCTGATGGATTGCCTGCTTTTGCTCTCCCCACGGACTGTTTTTCCTGCATACGCCGCAGCCTGCTGATACTTGATTGGTCAATATTACTCAGACTACAAGCGTAGTACGAACGAAAACCAGAAAACTTGCCATCCCTAAAATCCACATCCCTGCCTACAGATTTTACATTTCTATGTAGAATCTGTAAATAGAGATGAGGCCAACTCAAATACCTCTTGATGTATCTTATATTTGTATTTATGTTTTAGAAATTCAGGTTCAAATTTAGAAATAAAAACTTTTAACATTACATAACATTCACTTCCAATGTATTAGATGGAGGCAAACATCTTAGAGATAGCAGATACCTTGAAGCCTGGATGAATAAAACCAAAACATCTGAACTGAGAGATACCAAAACTGTATGTTATAATGGGTGAACTGGCTCTTTGAAAGAGCAAGAAGGCAGCATAACAGCACAGTAACTATTGCACAAAAAGTTTTCTAAAGTGAGACATTGCAAAAAATAGCATGTGGTTCCAGTCAGTTTGGACTTTTCACCCGGAATCATAGCAGATAATTTACAAAGTTTGGACGAAACTGCACAGACCGACACTTTTACTTCCAGCTGTGACACATGTAGTTTGTATCATTAACCCATCCCAGACACCTCCAAGCGAAAAACTTTTTCTCACAACACTGACAAAAGTCCACCAATTTCTTTTTGTTTGAAGAGTATAATTGTAATTCTTAAAATGTTTTCCAGCTGTGACACACGCTGTCTGTATCATTACAGACGCTCAGACACCTCCCCATGTGAAAACTTTCTTCAAATACAGAAAGCTCTTGTTCCAGGAGTGCCTGTAATTGTGAGTTTTCAGAGGACGGATACTACGTCTTTGAAGGCAAACCACCTGGAGAGCATTTAAAGTTCATCCCTCATGTGTGCCGGGGAATCTAAGCACACTACACGTCCACATGAATTTATACATAGTTTGGTGATGGATCCTTAAATCGTTTGTTCTCACAGAGACGGAGAGTAACGGACTTTGTGGTTTGAACACAGACGCTGCCGACTGGAGCTTCTGAAAGGAAACCCAAGAGGGAAGCTCAGGGGATTGAACTGTTTCCACTGTGCAAGAAGATACAGTATTTTTACCCATATGGCAACAGAATGTGGTTTTACAGGACATAAATCATGACTCAGATAGTGGGTGGGCAGTCAGTGAAGTATGCGCATGGATGTGTATTTGCACACACGCTTTCATGTAAACCATGTCTAGAGAAATTACATAAAACTAATTTTCCCCACATTTGTTGTAACGGTTAATGCATTTGTTTACAGGATACTCTTATGACTTTATGACGGCCTGTTTTATGCTGCCTTTGTGAAGCATGGAGCATGGACAAGATGGGAGCAAGTCTCATGGAGTGAGTTTTGGAAGGCTGAGCCCCATCGAATAAAAGTCCTAATCCAGGCTGTCTATGACGTTCTACCAAGCCCATCCACCTTGTTCTGCTGGGGGAAGGTGGAGTCACCAGCTTGCCCTCTGTGCCTAAAGAGAGGAACCCTGGAGCACATCCTCAGCTGCTGTTCCAAGGCCCTGGGTGAGGGTCGCTTTCACCGGGGCCATGACCAAGTACTGAAGGGCATAGCGGACACCATCAACAGTGGGATTAGCCACTGCAAGCGCCTCCGCCCAGTGAAGAAGACCATAGCTTTTGTCATGGCTGGGGAAAAGATAACATCAGCAGCCAGGACCACCTCCTCTGGCCTGCTGGCAATGGCACAAGACTGGGAGTTGAAGGTTGACCTGGGGAAACAACTGAGCTCAGTACACTGAGCTAGTGGAAGAGTGCAGAAGTAATGTGTGGTGAGCGAGTTCCAAGCCCATTGAGGTGGGTTGCAGAGGGTTCGCAGGCCAGTCCCTCTGCAGGGCCTACAACATGCTTGGCATCCCAGGGGCCAGTAGGCAAAGGGCCATCAAGTTGGCAATAGAGGCAACAGAAGTTGCTTCAAGGTGGCTGTGGATCAGGAGAGGAGAGCCGTGGGTGGGGTAGTGCTACACGGGCACAAGCTGGGGCCTGATCAACCCCGGCTGGGTTGCCTAGGTGGGGGTGTCTGACTGTTGAAAGACCTGAAACCAATCGTGACCCAAGGTAACGTCACTGATGATGTATCCAGGTGCATCATAAGCTGTATCCAAAGAGATGCAGCGTTTGTGAAGCACTTGTAACTTGGATTTTAAAAGTGCTCTATATATAAAGACTTTTTAATAGAGAATCATGATGAGATTATAAGGAATACTCGAGGAACAACTGCTAGCACACGCATGAACCAGTTGCACAAAAGCAACCTTCACTTTTTTAAGCATAGCTTCTGTAACTTCTGTTTAATGATTGTTAATCTGATGTCAGTTAACTTAATAAATGTCAAGGTTTAACCAAACATGTTTGTGAGTGTAGTTAAATAACTACACATGGTACAACAAATAGTTGCAGAGGGTCAATGTACTAATTGTGATCTTGATGGCAAAGTGAATTGTTTAATCTAGTCTTCAGAAAAGACTAACTTTTAGGCCCACTTCCACTCGTAGTTCTCTCCCAAATTAATTTACTCGCTGCTATACTTGTTTACCTCGATCTAGCCTTTAATAATGATTTTTTCTTTCTCTGTGTTGTCTGTATCACATGCATCCATTTTCCACCGATGCACAGAGGAACTCATCCAGGCAGGCTCAGAATCCTTCCTGCAGAGTGCTCAGCCAGGTTCTGCTGCAGTTTTAGATTACATGGTCTGATGAGTTTAAGTCTGCGCCAAAACAGTCCACAATAAATTTATATTCATATTTGGCAATATTTAATGTTAGTGGACTGATAGAATATTGAGAATCCCAGACATGGTGCTTTGGTTAAAATGGCACAGTATATGACAATGTGAAAACTGCATGATATGTCAGTGAGGGTCTGAAAATGTTTTTTTATAAAGTACTAGGTAATTTTAATTTTTGGGATTTGTTGGTTGACTTTGTGTAAAGTTTCTTTAGATAGTTTAAGTGTCTAATTGCACCATTATGGGTTTACTTTTTCTGATTTGAAGGGTGGTAATAGTCTTAAGTTATTGTAGTTTAGTTATGGTTTTGATTTGTATTTTGGTGTTCGGATATTATTTCCTGTTTACCTTGTCACTTTGTCTCTTTAGTTTTGTATTTACTTTATTCTGTGTTCTTGTCACAATTTAGCCTTGTTTAGTTTAGTATTTCATTTGTGTTTCATTGGTTAGATCATTTCCTGTTTTACTTTGTCACACTGTCTCTTGTGTTTCCCGCTTGTTTGATCATGTGCCCTGCCCTTATAGTTTTCACCTGCCCCTTGATTGCCTCACCTGTGTCTGATTAGCCTTGCCTCCTAGTTAATTTAGTCTCTGTGCTCCCCTGTGTGTTTGTCATGTCTTGCGTCTACCTATTCTCCTGATGGATTATTTTCTTGTGGAATCTCTTATTACTTTTGTTGGATTTCTTACATAGACTCACAGTAAGCATTTGTTTTGCCTGGTTTTTGTGTTCAAATAAATGATCCGCCGAAGCCTGCCCCTGGGTCCTCTCTACTTTTTGTTTTAAACCTCAAACCCTGACAAAATGTGAAGGAAAGGCTTTCCCATGTTTTGCTGTGAGTTGTGTGTTTAAATGACATATGTGATGGAAGAAGGTGTGTGTGTGTGTGTGTGTGTGTGCGTATAATAGAAAAGAATATTTCTTTTGCTTTTGCATTAATCTTCCATGAAATCACACCAAACTACTTTCCATGCAATTATGTCTTCTTCCTCTAATTTACATTCCTTCCCATTTGTGCTTTGCAGACCAAATCAGTGTGTGAGCGTGGAAACAACAGGTGTTGTGTTCCTCGCTCGCTGTCTAAACATGGCATGAAATGGGGTGATGATGACTCTATTTGTTTTCCCATACTCTGTTGCTCTGCGTAATCGGGACAACATAAAATAGCGGGGCAGCATGGAAATGGTCCCTTTCCCTCATTCATTACACAATTATGCTAAGCTGCATGCTCGACTATGAACCAGATGTTGTGTAATTAACCTCAGTGTGAAGATAGCGTTCTGCCCGATTGTCTCTCACCTTCAAGAATGAAATGGAAACCAGGCTCAGGCAGAGATAAGGGAAGGCACTCCGGAGGTTTTTCAAAGGCACATGAAGCAAACTGATGTGAGCTAAGTCCAACCTGGTCAAAGAAGAGCTAAAACTAATTAAGCATCATGTACTGATAGCCTTCATACCATTGTCTCTGTAACCTTCAGTTAAAACTGTGTGAGGACATGATACCTCAGACACGGCCGGGAGATATGTGGAGGGGTTAGTGGGTATCAGAGGAGACGGGATTTGGAATTACAGAATATCTCAAACTGATTATATCACTAAACTTAGAGGCTAAAAGATTCAAAGAAAGTTACAGGCAAGGGTCTGTTTTGTCTTAGGTGGTGTTGGGAGTTGTCCTCAAGGACGTGAAACACTACACTTCCTGCACTTTGGTGAATTTGTATGCACCATATTTTGTCCCTTCTTCACACGTCCACAACACACTTCACCAGAGCCACTGTAGTGTTTATGAGTCGTGCTCTAGCAGTTTGTCAAAATAAAAGTCTTCTGCTTCTTTCACGTTCTTGTGGCAGGGGGATAAATGTGCAAAACACTGTAAACATTGTGATATTGTTTGTTCATTAACTAAAGGGCAGGTTGTATTAAAGTGTGATTGCTAAGTTTAAAAATGAAATCTATTCTCATACCATGGAGATTTGAATAAATATGTGATATGGCTTGACTTTAAAGGGGAGAAGGAACCTATTCCAACAGTGTCTGCTGAGTAAAAGATTGATATACAGCAGTTATTAGAATCAGATGCCTTTCAGCATGTGTAAACAGTGTCAGGGTTATTATAGTTTACGAAAACTAAAACTCAAACTAGCAGTGAAAACATTTTTTTTCAAAAATAAAAACAACAATTTTCAAAAAAACTAAATAAAAACTACAATCAACAATGCAACACGAACTACAACTAAATAGAATTGCAGGAAAAATCAGCTTAGTTTTCATTTTTCCCCTCGCTTCACACTGTGGTTGCTATAGCTACCACTTTGTCCTGCTATGTTTGACTTCTCGAGAGACACTGGCCTAATAACAAGGCCGAATGAAAATCATATTTGATGTCATGCATTCCTTCATCCAACCCTTTTCAGCTTCTTTAATCAAGGCTTTCCTCTTAATACCTGAAAAACTGAAACTAACGTGAAAACTGAATAAAAACTAAACTATCCATCCATCCATCCATCCATTATCTATACCGCTTATCCTGTTCAGGGTCGAAAACTAAACTAAAACTAGTCAATTCCTCAAAATAAAAATAAAACTAAAACTACTTATGGACTTGTGAAACTAACTAAAACTAAACTGAAATCAAAAAACAAAATGAAAGACTAAATAGAAATAAACACTAATGAAAATGTCAAAACTATAATAACTCTGCACAGTGTTACACAGCCAGAATTTATATTTGCATAGTATGTAATCAGTTTTTATTGCATACAGTGTACATATTAAAGTTCATTGCATCAATCTAAATCTGTTTTAAATGTGGTTCTTTCAATCACATTTGTTGTTAAAGTCGTAAATGCTGAAAAAAGAAAAAAAAAAAAATCTTTAGAAAAGTCTATCTAACCTCCTAAATTAACCATTAATGGAACATTGATGTATTATCTAACTCATCAGTGTTGGCTGTTCTCTTGGCTTTCATCGTGACTGGTTGACCTCTCGCATGCAACAAATCTCCTGCAACATCTGTCACCGTCTCCAGTGTGAAATAAGAGGGGTTGAAAGAGATGACTTAGGGGGGGTAATATTTCACATCCAACAATGCATTGCTTCCAACAGGATTGTTGGTTACATCAAAGAAAGGTTAGACAGATGGGTATGTTCCATTCAGCTGTTTCTTGGACCAGGTTATGATATAATAAGAAAGCTGTCATCAAAGTTAGAATTGATTGTTTTCCTAATAAAATGAATTGCTCTCGTGTCTGGGTTTATACACTCACTCGGAGACGCAAAAAGCTTGGTTAATTTTAACGCCTACTCCAGGAAATATTGATGAATTTCCTTTTGGGATCAATAAAGTTATTGTTATTGTTTTTGTTATATGTGTGGATTTACTTCACTGTCGCTTCCAGCTACTTTCGGCTGACAAGTTCCCAGTTCAAAGGCCTGTTGGCAAGGTCAAGACTAATTAGGGGGCTACAAGCTACTGGCATTCTGCCTCAACTGCAGAACACCTGCCTCTCAGGTGATTGACAGTTTCACCGCAACTAGCAAGTCACAAACTGGCTGAAATACTGATTTCAAGGGTGTGAACCAATAATAAATAAAATTGTCATTGATTTAATAGCAATAAAGTGGCTGAAAATGATGCCCTAGTGAATACATCATGATGAAGATTAGTAAAAAGTCTTTCCACAAGACAAAAGAAGCTAACGACTTTTAAAATGTCTGTTTTTTGACTAGAGTTTGGTTGGACGATTTCTGATGCAACGGCCAAGAAGTCAGGAGGATCTCATCACTTAAAGGGTTTTGCGACAGATTTTCTCACAAACAAATTAGACCTGGGTGTATGTTACTTCAGCACATGCATGCTTACCTCACTTCAGGTCTTGACACACCTTTAAAGTGCAGTCCAAACATACATGGTAAAGGAACCACCAGAGAATGAAACTGAGATCTTCGAGATTGCTACTTTAAACAACTTAAAACATTTCAGCATATTCTATGTAAATAGTATAAAAGAGAATAAGCAATGTCATGCTCTTGCTACTAAGACTTGTACTCATAAGAGAGGTCAGTTTCATAT
This sequence comes from Semicossyphus pulcher, assembly GCF_022749685.1. NCBI lineage: Eukaryota > Metazoa > Chordata > Actinopteri > Labriformes > Labridae > Semicossyphus > Semicossyphus pulcher. Next base: position 20,233,643 of record NW_027211626.1, read on the forward strand.
GTCAGCCCTCTTCTATCCTGCTCCATGTATGAGCCTGTGACATTGGCTCAGCTAAACAAACCAGTAAGCTGCCTTAACCTGTCTATACCTCCATGTCCCCACATCACACTGGACACCCGCCTACTTGCTATTCACACAGCATCACTCCACTCCACCACCCTCTGTTTATCTAAACTCTGCATGTGAATGTCATTGAGATCTCATAACAGAGGTGACTCCGAACGTTTGAACGACTGCCTGCCCCTCCCCCGCAGGCGAAGGGGACATCTGATTTGGAGGAAAGTACCACTGTCATGCTGCACGTGCTCTGTATTCTCCTTGTACAAGAGGCTGATACGAGCCGAGGGGGGGCCCAGCTGCCTCTCTGAGGGCCCACACTCCACCAGCCACAGGGCCCCATGAGGACCCTTCAGGGCCGGTGGGTGAAGGTGAGGTGCCAGCAAACAGAGAGAGAGGCCTGTTGTCACACAGGACAGCTAAATGAAAAGTGGGCTATTGAAAGCAGCTGCACTCTCTCCTCTCAGTCCTCAACCGTTGTGAACGTCACTTTCCTGAGGCATGATGGGGGTGTTGTTGAGGTGAGCTGTGTTTAGAATAGGTTACTGGAATGATTCCTGGCGAGGTGTCCACTATCAGGAATTTATGGAGAACGTGGAGGCTAGGACAGTTGGTTCCGTAGAGTCCATAAATTCCTGATAATGGACACCATGAAGGGCATTATCCCGCTTATACCACAGTCATTTCCAACGTTATGTTTTCATGCACTCCACATCAGCTTTTAACAAGCTGGACCTTGTTTCCCTGGTATCATTAATGGATTTGACTAATAAGTAAAAAAAATGATCAACTACCATCCCATAGGGTTCCAACTGTCAGGAATTAATTAACACACTGCAGCCACTCAACTTGGAGTAATTACCCAGACTATGGTATAAAGCAGGGGTTCTCAAACTTTTTGGCGGCCAGGGACTCCTTACAGGGGAGAACATTATCCAAACTGCTTGTGGACTCAACTTGACAGCATTTATACTTTTCCAGTAATTGATCCTAAAAGCTTTCAGAAAATTACCAGCAGCAAGACAGCCGCAGGAACGGTTCGTTGCGACCTGAGTGAATTGAGTAATTCACGACAGATTGACTTGATGGGTCACAATCATGTCAGTTTCTATTGGTCCGAAGCTAACATGGGTGGGACTAATGGACACAATATGCTTGTTTCATTGGCGCAAATGGTCCTCATCTGTAGACATGCACTTTTTAATGATACAGCACAATTTTATAATTTATTATAAATTAATTTGAATTATTTTGCGGACCCCAAGGCTATGGTTCGCGGACCCCACTTTGAGAACCGCTGGTATAAAGAAGGTTAAATGTTAAAACCTCCAAGCTTAAGGGTTCCTTGTGCATCACAAGAAGACACTTATTGGCTGTAACCCATGTGAGCATGTGTCACATACTTCTATGATTTCAACTTATGGATTTACTGTTCTCCAACTTTGGCTTTAGCTCAGTCAGATTCGAAGGGAGTTTAGACTATTGTTGGTTCAATAGGCTTGAGTTTAGTACAAATCTTGGTCTGTATAAGTGTTGTTTGTAAGGTTTAGGGCTCAGCAACCACCAAGAATTGCTCTGATACCTTTTCTGGCTGAATTAACAACGGCACCTCGACTCACCACAGAAGCTCCACAAGCAAAAAGCTCCACATTTGTTCAGTGACACTGATGATTCAGAGCTCTCAGTTCAGTCCAAGGATTCTGTTTGTTTCCGCGTGTGCTGAATACTATTCAAGTCCACAACACTACAGCTGAACGTACCCACTGCAATCCTCTTCATCGGGAAACAATAGGTACAGCCGCTGCCATCCTTTCTGAATAGATGATGGGTCGATGTTGACTTGGCCGTGGACTGCGCTGTGGGACAGCTTTGGGCGTTCCAAACAAACCAAATGATGTCAGACTGTCTCTCTGAACCACAGCCAAATTGATGAATCACAACTCGTTTCCACTCCAATCACAACAGGCTCCTCTCAGTGGTACCCATTGCACTTTCCAAAGCCAAAAATTATTGCGAGATTCTGTCTATTATTCGGCCTTTCGATATGTCTCTGTGTCCAGTTAAGACAAGGCAACATCTGTCTACATCAGTAAGTACATGGGGGTTTGGTGAGCAGCTCCACCCAGCTTGAATCTGACAGGGGAAATGAATCTACATTCGGACCTCCTCTGTCTATTTCTATGGATATTCAGAGACTTTTATTTCACTCTAAATCAAAAATCTATCAGGATATTGCACTGACTTACTTGGAACAGTGAATGCAACTTCATCGCACTGCCGGTTTGTTTACAGTTTCCCTGTCCTGTTGTGTATCCACAAACACAGCAGGCCTACGATAACACTCATGGCAAAGGGTCAGAGGGCCAAAGCAGTGTTTGTTTGTGTGTGTCAATCTCAGTGTCAAACTTGAAATGGAAACACTGCCGTTGCGTGTGTGTTTCGTCCTCAATTCCACACCACCCGATGACATCCATTTGTGTGGGTGTGTCTTCCTTGGTTGTGCCTGTGTGTGTGCATCAATGTTTGTGTGTTTCTGCTGACCTGTAGCAGCTCCTCTTGGTCGCCGCCCACCTCCAGCGCTACAGCAACCGAAGCAAAGGGACGACTCGCCATCTGCTGCCGCTCTCTCATCAGCTGCTGTTGAGGGAGGCAGAAAATAAAAGGAAGCATTTTTAATTCAACATGTTATTTTGAGGGACATTTATGAAAATATACCCTGTTTTACAGTCGGCGCATGGTCACGTAAAGTGATTGAGAAGCTGGAGCAATTCCGAAAACTTTTTTGTAAGTCATTCCGACCCTTAAAAATACTGGAATTCCCCTTTAAGAGTTATGAGTCCAAATAGGGATGGGGTGAAATCGGGTAAAGGGTAAGAGAGCGGCGAAGAAGCAAACAGACAGACAGAGATCAGGACAGCAGATGAACACCAACGAAAGTGGATGAGAGGAGGAGGGGAGGAGTGGGGAGCAGAGATCAAAGCAAAATAGCTGATAGACGCGCAGGAGGAAGGCGAAGAAGAGCGAGGAATGGCAGGTGGTGGGGGCATGTAGGGAGTCAGAGGGGAGGCAGAGGAGGGCGGGCGAACTTCATTAATGAGGAAATGTCAGATGAACAAAGGCGGGCGGCGGGGCCTTTATCAGCATGAGGTCTGAACACCCCGACTGAAAACACAAACACGTATACTGAATACCTAGTTGGAAAAGTAAGCTACACCCACACACACTATAATCAAGATAAGGAAAGTCTATTACCTGAACTTCTGAGAACACACACAAAAAAAAGCCTCGCCTGCCCTCCTCTCCATCAAAAGCCCCGTTTCCCCGGCTCTTTCCACTTCACTACAGACATGTTAATGGGGTTTTGTTTCTACATTTAGCTGGGGGGTGGCCACCTGTTTCACGCAAAACAAACTCATTTCGGGTCCATTATGCGCCAAGCTCTAATCATCAGTATGTTGCTTGTTGTTTCGGCGGAAAATCTGCCTGGTGCTTCCCCCGCCAAACACACACACATGTCTGATAGGTGAAACCAATGCCGGGGGAGGCAGATGGAGAATCTGGGCTGCAGACTGTGACCCTTACTGAGGAGGGAAACTTTAATTTGTTGTTTTTTTACCAGTATGAGTGACATAAAACTGAACTTTTATGTATTAACAAGACAAAGGGAAGGCGGTACGGAAGTAATATGACCTTTAAGAACAGCAACGAGAAAAGGAAGCATGACAAGGTAGCATGGACAGCAATTATAATCACTAAAACAAAGACAGATCAACAAGTAAAGGGAAGAAAAGAAGATGCACTAACTCCTAAATGTCAGTGGCCTCCACCCCCTGTTACCTCTACCCAAACTGAAGCACCGTCTGCCCCTCTGCGTCCTCTCCTGTTGCAGGGAAAAGGCTGCACATTGACATTACCCAGCTGTCAGGTGTTGTGCCATTACGCCGCCGGCTGCACCCTTGCCAGTGTCAGACTCTTTAAGCATGAGTGAACACTACACCTGTAGCTACATCAGCACAGTCAGGTGCTCCGGCGGCGGTAACTGCTCTGCTAGTACGCCGCCGTGCCGGCTAATGTGATGTCTTCTCTTGTTAGCTGTCAGCGCTATGCTAACGCTGCCTGGTTGACAGGGTGTGCTCGCTAGCGTTGCTGTTAGCCTCCTGCTGATGTCAGCTTAGATCTGTTAGATCCTCAGTGAGAGGGTGTGGGAGAGACGGAGTGTGTCTGTGTACTGTGAGCTGTGGATGACTACTATATCCTCTTGGAACACTTTTGGAGAGAATTATTTGTGTTTTCATTGTACGAGGATGATAATTCATTGTTTTTACAAGGTAAGGGGGCTTCTGTCAATGCAGGGTGAGATCACACTCTGCCAACGGGAACAGTCTTTGACAATTAGGGATATTGTTGCAGGGTTGCAGTGCATAAACCACTATTGTGTCACTGCTGTGATCCAAAAACCATCCTCGTTAACAGAGATGGGTAAAAAAAAGGCAAGTCATTTTTTTTTGTCTGCCACTTTTGAAATCCATGCGCTAATTAAAAGAAAAATATTATTACATTATTTCATGTAAATAATATTGTCATATATTGTCTAATATCTTTGCACAAGAAACATTACATGTTGTTACAGTGTGATGATAATGCATTGAAGCATCGTATGCCCAACACTGATTCTGAAGGAATCATTAAGAAATTCGATTCTGCTTATCGATTCCTAAACAAATTTCTCTCAGGCAGAGCCGCATACATCACGGTCACACGCACGTCAATACAAACAGATGGTGTCTGTGTTTATTCAGTATGGAGTCTGCATCTAAGTTTTTAATAGTTTACGGTACGATCCCGAACTGACGAGAGGGAGAGAATGGGGCGACGCCTGCGAGCTAGTTCAGGCAGACAACTCGAGCTGCACTGATTCACACTTGACATGCGTCATCTCCACAGTCAAAGGAAAACACTTCCTCCCAAATTGGCGGTCTATTTAAGCTGTAAGATTTCTACTCTCTCCCTCTGCTCTGTCATTGCTATCGCACCAGTCTGCACTCTGACTTCAGCCCCACCACCACCCCAGCATCCACCTGCAGGCTCCGACTACGGGGTTTAAGAGATCTCATCTCATCACTCCTCAAAATCGGCATGAAAATAATTCTGCAAAGATTGATGAGGTCGGAGCTTAGACGCCAAACAAACTATGTATGCTGCTAAATAAACATGTCAATCTATACAAACGTGAGTTGTCTGACTGAACTGTAATCATTTCCGGTGCTTAACCCCATATGCTGTGTAGTTCATATATTTCACTGATAAACACAGAGAGGAGAATCAGGCTTCATGATCAAAGTTTCATTTCACGACATCACTTCAGTCCGTTCTCACCCGCTCCCTCCCTCCCTCTGAGCGTTTGAGTGACTGTCAAATGTGTGGCTCTATCCAATCGTACGCTTATATTTCTGAATGTGTCTTTCTGTCGTGCACATTCCCCGTCTGCCAAAGTGGCGGACGGCCTGACGATTTTACCTGCCCTCGCTCGCAATTCAAATGCGGGTGGCGGGTGCTAATTCCAGACCCTCACCATATTCTCGATAAGTGGGCGAGCATCTTTGTTTTTATGTTCTATTAATCACTCACCAGCTACTTTGAAATAATGATTAATAATGATTTTTGTAATTGTTTCTCCTGTCCACACATGCTGCAAAGACAGAGCTTTTGAAGTGAAGCTCATTTCAGCTAACTTTGAAATGACTGTGACCAAACAGGTTTTGATATCCACATGAGCATGTGAGGGCTACTTTAAGACTGTACATCTATCTATGTATCCATAGTTGACTGTTGGAGGAGCAGGGAAGACGTGCATCATTCTCTGATGTAAAGGACACTCTTGGCACACCAACCAATCCAACCCAATCTCTTTCCAAAGATGTCTGCCAGCAGTATGGCAAGATGAATAATCACACAGCTTCTACTGTTGCTTCCCTCAAAAAAAGATGCAAACTTGAGGTAATTTCAAGAAGAACTGAGAAGTTCAGTCTCCACTTTTCCAACTGCTTTGCCTCTTTTGGGGATGAGGGGTGGGGAGAACTTCAAATAAGTCATATGAGCAAAGGATCACTTTAGATATACTTCAATGGTTCAGGAGCGATATTTGATTTGGACTCTGTCCTGAAGTTCCTTAAACACATAGCAACATTATTCACAGCAACATGGCTTCCATGAAACAGTTTACACACACCTTCTGACAACAGCCACATACTGACATATTAATATCTGGGAGGAAAACCTGTCTGTCAATTATCACATCATCACAATAAGTGCCTCACAAAAAAACTGAGGGTGAAGTAAGGGTTCTACTTTGTTGCATGAAAAAAAAAAGAATTCAAGCTACATTTTTATCCATTATTGACCACTGTGATATTCATGCATGCTCCCTCATCGTCACTGAAAATGTTTGGCTCATTGTACCATGCGGCATTGCAATTTGTCTGGGTTTCCGCACACATCGCTGCATCTTGTGTGAGAAAGTTTGTTTGTTGTTGCGCTGGTTTAGCTCAGTCGGTAGAGCAGGCGCCCCACATACAGAGGCTACAGTCCCCGACGCACTGATCGCAGGCTCGAATCCTGGCCTGCTGATTATCTGGTTCATGTCATCCCTCACTCTCTACTCCTAAATAAAGGCAAAAGCCAAAAAAATAATCTTTGTTTTTTCTCCTTCATCTTGGTCTGAGCTGTAGGGTCACCTTAAACTGGAGCGGGTTACTAGCTTGGAAGATTATAAGAACAGAATTAAGGATCATTTGACCAGTGAATGCTAAATGCTGTTAATGTACTGTTTGATGCAATGTCTGCTTGCTTTAGTCTGGACTCCCATGTACCTCAGTGGGATTATTCCTGGTAAAATAAAGGTTCAATATTAACCTCCATGGCTGACATCCTTCATTATATATTATTGAGAATCTTAATGGACAAAGTTTCATAGTGTTTTAGCCTGAATCTCCTAGCAGAGGTTAGAAACTGGAACACTATTTTCTGTGCCTGTCTGAGAAGTGAAAAATACAATGCTGGATTCTTACAGTCCATTTGCAGTTACTACAGGTCGCTCTGCGGTACATCACTTTAAAACTTTCCAGAAATACTTTTGTTAGGTGTACTTTTTGTTAACTTTGGTGGCTCGCATACAGAAGTGAACTTTTTTAATACCTTGTTTGGGTGCATCCATCTGTGAATTTGAGTCATGGAGGTGTTTTCTCAGCTCTGTCTTCCCTAAAGCCACTGCTGCTGTGTTATTGAGATTAGATAAACTGGTCAAGGTGAGTTGGGTCACACTTGTGTGTGTGTGTGTGTGTGTTACAACCTGACAAATCAGTCTAGACAGTGGAATTATGTAAGGACATAAAAGTGGGAGTAATATTCAGCACTGTGTTAAATTTTAGAGCCTTGTTGATATGCAAGTACGTGCATGTGCGTATAGTGCGTGTACCTATGGACTCTTTTTTTTCATAACTACTCTTCATATACACATGCAAACAAATACAATGCACATGTTAATTTTGGACAAACAGCCCACTTGTCTGTGTGTTCATGTATTGTGTGTTTAATGCCCCCTTTGACAAGTCCTTGAGTGGGCAACAAGGACAAGGCAGCGGCCATCTTCTGTCTGCCTGCCGGGCTGTAAATCAGCCATAAAATGGCTAATTAACTCTGCTGTGCTGTAAACAAGCAGAGCAATGCTAGAGACCAAAAAGTGGACGACAAAATAAGAGGGAGAACAGACAGACTTAAATGGGTTTATGTGTCTGAGGGAGAGAGAGCAGGAAAATTTAGTTTTTTGGTTTCAAGGATTTTAGCCAGATGCCTGAAATTCAAAATGAAAGTTAACATTTTCTTCATGTGTTTGTCTGTGCTTTTACTACATACTGAATGTCCCCTGTGTTTACAGTGTGAGGCACGGCATCCAAACATCCATTAATGCATCCATCCTGCCGTCTCAGCTGGACAAACAGATGCAGAAACAGCCGGGAGAGAAACGAGAGGCTGCAACAATGAAGCCAATCACATGGCGAATTATGCTTCACAGAACGCGGCTCAACCAGAGTAGCACCTGCAAGCTCAAATTGTCAGTCCTGTTAGACGGATCGGAAATATCCGTGTAATGTGCTGTTTGCTGATTTCGGATGCACTCCTGTGCAAATGACGGGTTTCACAACACGAAGAGTGGCTAACTGCGACTATGGCTGCAATTAAACTCCGCATCAGCTCTGTGAGGTGAAAGCTACAGTAACGTCGACACATCTGAAAGCCTGTGTGTGTATGTAAATGTGTATAGTTGTATGTGTGCTGGTAGGCAGCATGTAACCTGTATTTTCTGGCAAAAAAACCCCATTTGTAAACAAAAACAAAACACAGAATGGAAGTGTTATTTTGGACGGTATGCTCGAGCAGAATATGTGTTTTCATTTTCTATCCAAGAACACAAATAAATCCAGGACTTTATTCATCTGTCACACATGTCCACTGACTTTGAACATTATTATTCAATGTATCCTGTGGGCGGCAAAGTGTCGGAAACAGGAGAAGAGAGAGTGGGTGGGGATAACACCTGGCAAAGGGCCGAAGGTGGGAGTCAAACCTGGGGCCCACCACATCGAGGACCGTAGCCTCCGTATATGGGATGCGCGATTAAACTGCTGAGCTTAACCAGCGCCTTGTGTTATGCTCTCTTTTTCTGTGCATTCCTACGTAAGTATGTCCAATGCGTTCTCTTCCCCCCCTCGTCAAATATTATCACAGGATTACTTCGGCACTTTGCCTTCTCATGTACTATAAATGCGGCTGTGGCTCAGTGGTAGAGTCGGTCGTCTTTCAATCAGAAGGTTAGGGGTTCGATCCCTGACTGCTACAGTCACATGTCAAAGTGTCCTTGGGCGAGACACTGAACCCCAAATTGCTCTTGGTGGCATAGCCATCGGGTATGAATGAGCATAGATCTGATTGGAGATTGACACTTAGGCCTCTGCCATCAGTGTATGATTCTGTGTGAATGGGTGAATGTGACATGTAGTGAAGCAGCTTTGAGTGGTCCGAAAGACTATAACAGCGCTATATAAGTACAGTCCATTTACAATTTTTACAAAGTGTCTTTCTAGCATCTGTTTCAGGGTCTGTTTCAACATTTGGTAAACATCAGCAAAAACATTACATAGTAAAGTTAAGGTAAGAAATCATTATGTGGTTTAAATAATAAATGAACATTATTATTGAAGTGTATCCTGGCTTTAAATCCTGTGTTATTTGACCCATCCATCAACCCTGACCACTGCCCCAACTGGACTATATCAGTCTTTCTACTACATCATCTCAACCATGGCCAGTTAGGGCAGCTGCTCTGAGCATCATACACTGCCATCAACAGATGGTGTAACATTAGATTAAGTTGCTCCTCCACAAAAGCCTGCATTGAGGAATCTAGTAAGACCTCCAAATTGACTCCCTATTAGGTTATATCTGACTAATTGTGCATTACTTTGTAGTTATAAGAATGATCAGTGAATAAGAACAGCCTCATCCAAGTAACCCAATTTCTAAATGTCCAATTAAAATGCTGAAATGTGTTGAAAAATGAATCCTTATCAAGAGAGCAAAACAGGAAGTAAAGACATGAAGAAGTCGGGTGAAGTGGATGCACACAGATAAACAAGAACAAACACACACACAGCAGAGTTTGCTGATGTGGACCTTCTGAACCACACATTTCTCATCCAACATTACAGCCCCCGTTCCCCCCTGCAGATGTAATGCTACATCAGCGTCCATGTTCCTCCAGTCAATCTGTAACCTAACAAGATGGTTTAATCAATGCCCCAGAAGGCTGCAGGTTTAGGTCTGATTAATGTTTTAATCAGAGATAGGAGGGGAACAACCATGTCTGGACAGGGCGTATAACTCTTTCTGTTTCCAAATCCACAGACAGACAAAATTTCAGTAGTGAAGTTGTGTTTTACAAGAGGTGTTAAAATTAAACTTTCTTTCAGGGTTGTCAGGGCTACGAAAACGGTCGACCCAGGTATCCCCGTTTAGCCTTCAGGGACTGATGAAGAGCACAGTACAGTGCCCTTGTGAAACGGTGTCTGCTGGGTGCCTCAAGAGGAAATGCAAATATGAGGAGGAACAGAGGAAAAGGGTGACTGTGACAGTATATGTTACGGTCCAGCAGCTTAAAGTAAAAAGGAAAAATCTTATTTTAATGTAAAATCTGGTCAAGCATAATGTGACTCGGCGTCTTTTCAGTTTCAGTAGAGCAGGACAGGGTTATACATCTGTTAGACTCTGCAAATTAAGGCCTCAGAGATTTTAATTTTTGGAGGGGACTCAAGGAGTAACACAGAATCAATCTACTCCCAAATGGACTTATGTTCCTTTTTCAGACAGTCTGTGTTGGGTTGGAGTGAGTGCAATGCCTTCATGGCAGTTGTAACATCATTATAAAAGGACAAGGTGCGTGTCTAGCAGTGCTGTTGTTTTGATCTTGGTTCGGGAGTCTGATTAATGTTGCCATGCTCTTGTAATCATTGCCTAAATATGGTGGAGAACCACTGCCTGTATTTTGTCTTATAGCAGGTTTAAAAGCACCCCCAACCGGACTCTTTGTTTGTGAAGAAAGTGATCCTTTGTCTATTTATGTCTTAAGTTATTCTCAGCTCAATGACATGAACATAAGGTTAGCTAAAAACACAAAATAGCCCATAGGTGTGTGAATGTATTTTTCAATCTGTATGTTTTGCCAGCCCCTGGATGGAGTGTTGAACAAGTGATTGTCTCTGGCCCCTACATGACTATGCACAGGATAAGCAGATTAGAGAGTGGATGGTTGGATGGAGGGTATTATGATGATAGAAATCTTAAAGTTAAAGTGAACAATGGTAAAGTGATGGATAAGCTGACAATCGCTTGTCGCTCATGTTTCCATTACAGGTGATATCATTGAAAAGAAAATCCAGTAGACAGTGACCTTTAACCCTCTGGACACATGTTTTTCAGTACCCTGGAAAATGCATAAACTTCATTGTTAAGTAATAGCCTTTCTGAGTGCCTGGCGGCTGCATGTGACCTCCGTACATAAGCCCCTGCAAAAGAGTTTTCAGGCTCCTCCTTGTTGGAAATTTCTCAAAGACTTCCATAGGAAGGTGGACTTAAAGCTTGTCTAAAATTCTGAGCTCCTCAACCTTTCCCTGAAGGTTACAATGGAAGCAAACTCTTTATATTGGACACTTTCCCCCACAATGTTATGTTATTAACCACTGATTTGGTTCAGATGTAGTTCTGTTTGAGCCTTCAACAAGACATCTTTCGACCTCAAATCACCAAGTCAATACTTTAGGTATTACTCAAAGTTATAACCACAGACGTGCCTTTAAACACAGATCAACTTTGCCGTCCTCTTTACTAAAGCACACGATGGCGCACCAATTTGCATATTGATGTCAGCCTCTAACTTCCTGTTTGTGCCAAATTAATTCATCTGTTTGTGTGAGTCTGGCTCCTTTAAGGTGTAAGTCTGTTTTCTGACAACTAACACACATGGTCAATGTGTCAATTTGTAAACAGACACATAAGGGACTCGTCTTGTCTGCATGAGATGCATCGGGCTTTCATCTAACTCCAATGTAAACTTATCCATGCAACTGCTCTTAGTACTTCTTAGTACTTAGGTGGTCCGCTCTGGGTGGTGGACAGGGTGATGGCTTGGGCACAAAATTACCGGACTTCCTGTCAGAAGACAAGGGTTCAAGTCCCATGTGTTGTTATACAGACCTACACAATGATGTTTTTCTTGAAGCTTCCCATGTAGTTAATGCGTTAACCCACCCAAACAGCTCTTTCAGGACACCCACGTGTTCGGACTCAAACAGAGCTACCTGGTGCGTCTGAATGAGATGCCAAAGGGCTGCGACAAAGCGTCAGTATTGACAACCTGGGATGAAAGTGTTGGCCAAAATATCACTGCAAATAAGGTGTACATTTATCAATCAATAGGGCCTATAGATACATAAAGACCTTCACTTTTGGCATCATCTTTCTCCCAACCCAAAGTGGGACATCTAAATAAAAACAGTTAAATTCACACCAATACATAATCCAATAAGAGACCAAGACACACACACAAAGTGAGAAGAGAAAAGAGATACACAATATCCTGGTCCCAGAGGACGGTGTGATTGGCATCTACAAAAATAACACACATGCTCATTCATACAAGCGTGATTGATACTGATAAGTATTCAATTATTCCCTCATTATGGGGCTTTTGATGCTCACTGCTGTGTCTGGAGACAGATAGGATTTACAGCTTTGCCTCTCAGCATAAAATATTATTAGCTATTGAAGAAAGAATGAATCAATTCAGACGCTGTATCTGCAGAGGCACCACTGGTCTGCTTGTTTGATACAATGCAGCTGCTTTACAAAGGACACACACATGGGTGCACTCCTGGATTTACATCATAAAACCACTTGGAAAGAATGGCGACTTTCTCAGGTGTATTCGTGTAGACAAACGGGTGTTAGCACAGACAGAGAGACAAACACACACGGACTCCTCTGCCTCTTGAATTTGTATGCCGGTGAGGCCACAATCGAGCGGCGATAACAAATCTCATTTCCGGCGTGTTTGCCAAGTTTCCAGGCGACATTTGTCTCTTGGCTGAATGTGGTGAGAAGGGATCTGAGCAGCGTAAACAAGAGGACAGATATCCTCGTGTGATAGAAAGCACCACTCCACACCACAGTCCAACACACAAATGGACGAAGCACTTGAGAGTCTTGTCAGAGGTGGCTGCAAAGCGAAGCCTCTCCTTTCATGGATACCACCAAAAATAAGTTTGGAGTCCTTAAACAACCTTTGTGTGACATCTTACTAAAACTTGTCCACGGTTTTTGTTGCTTAGCCTGAAAAAAATGACCCCACATTCCCACCTAGGGTCGTCAAATACCAACGCTTTGTCACGGCCTCCCTTGGTGTGTCATCGTCGATAAAGGTTGCGTTAGTTAAAGGTCTGTTGTCTTCCTTTTCATCACATCTTTCGAAAAAAAAAGTGGTCTTCTGGATGAAAGTCTTTTGTAGTTTGACCCATCCATCACCCCAAACCACCATGCCAAGGGGACTATGGGGCCGTCTACTTTGTCACCGGACAGCTGCTCTGATAATCTTTAACAGCTTTGGATGGATTTACATTGGAATATAAATGCCATGTGAGTGTCATGCAGGCACTTCTGGCATTGTTGTGCACCTCTATGAGACATGCAACTGTTTTGTACAAAGAAGTTTTAAGTACTTTTTCTCAGTAGTTTGAGTAACCAAAATAGAGTTCTCCCAAGGGTAGCTTTGCTGAAGATCAACTTCTTCAGGGTGAAGTAATTGGAAGCTTGCAAAGCAATGCTTTCAAAGTAGCTTCCCTAACACTGGTGATTTGTAGTAAATGGGATAAAACTTGCAAAACCACTGGACCTTAAAGGTCCTTAAAGCAAAAGAACGAGAAGTGATGTGCTGCAGGATTCATAGGAGCTGGATTAACAAGGCTGTAATCAGGGGAGACGTTCTTGACGATAGAGAGATACCCATATAAAACTCTTTATAACTTCAATCTGCTCTTCTAAAGTGCTCTGAAAACCATCTCTAAAACAGCTCAAACTAGTCTGATGCAAGGCATACCATCTGATAGCAGCAGACCATCTTTGACACGTCCTGGCATGGTGGTAGAATGAGCCCCAATTGATTTGGAGAGCTAATTAGAGAGGGCCAAAGAGACAAAGAGAGACAGAAAGGGCTTATAGATCGTGCAGCTTGTAGCTGTTACTCTGAACAAGGCAGACACCCTCTTGTATTATGACCAATAAGTCCCATTCACATCTTACTGCCAGACAATTACTGCTAACACTTGGGCTGGGGAGAGAAAAAGACAGAGGGAGGAAAGACAACACAGAGAGACAGAAATATTTCAGATCAAATGGAGCAAAAATAGGACAGACCATTCGGGTTTGAGAGAAAGAAATCTGTGCAATGCCCATATATGGACAGTTTGATAGACTGAACGTTGTTAAAAATGAGTCGGACATTTCTCTTACCACAACTGAAAATGGAGTTTTCTACCATTATTACTAAAGAAGAATCAGTGGATTGAAATAAAATTAAACTATAGCTTTAGAAATACTGAAAACAAGGCTACTTCCCCATATACGTGACTGAATTAGAGGGTACAATTGTCACAAACTTAATCATTTCATTGTTTTTAGAACAGTAGTTATCAGTTTATTTTTAAGTGATGATACTTATTAGTAGAGTAGACTAAGAGTAATGTACCAAGAAGGTTAGACCCTAGGTTTCCAGGACTATGATAGTGGATTTTTTAGGCTAAGGTAAAGCCAGAAAATAAAAACAGAACCTGCGTATGTTTAACTTCAGATGCTTTCACACACAGGTTTTGGTCCGGACTGTCATACTTTACTCTGGGAGTCTGCTTCGTTTGGACAGGTGAGAACACGCATTGGTGCGGACCAACCGGACCATGGTCTGCCAGAAATGAGGGGACTCAGGGGACTAACCTAATATAGGAAGCAAACCGAAACACTGTGCATTGTGGGTTGTTAACTGATGTTGACACTTGCAGAGACAGCCACGCAACCAGGCAGCAAGATGAGTAGTGGGGGAATGACGAGGTGAGGGCTCTTAGAGAAATATGGGCTGACCAAACTATTTCACAAATGCTTGTGGAAACGCAGAACACGGAGGTATTCAAACTGTTCAGTGAAAAACTAAAGGAGAACGGAAGTGATCAATCTGTGGAACAACGTTGGTTAATTCTAAGGTTAATCCAAAAGGCAACAGGACTTGGTAGAAGTTCTTGAAGACGTTTAACTAATTCTAGTTGCCTTTTGGATTAATGTTAGAATTACCATGACCAACAACACGCTACATTAAAGTCGGCGATTGTGATTAAGGAGTATGCTCTCCCTCTTTGTTTGCCTCGGGGAGTTTTCCCAAGTGGGAAATTCCGACCAATCAGAAAGCAGTTTCCTCACGCATCAAAACTTTTGGTCGGCTGCTAAAAGCTGCCGTGTGAACACAAACCAAACTCACAAACAGTGGAACAATCTGGTCTTTGATTGGGATCAAACAAACAGACTTTAGGCGTGGAAGAAGAACAGATGTTTTCTCGTTATTGTCAAATGCAAACAAAAAGTGGTTGAGCCAATATTGTAAAGATTCAGATTTGTGTTTCCTAATACACTTCTCTCAGAGTAGTTAAGGGCCGGATTAGTTATAGTGAACAATAAGTCTTGTACTGAACATAAGGGATGTAATAACTATACAAAGATGGACGTTTTTTTAGGTCTTTCACACCCAATAAAAAGCCCAGCCTGACACACATGTGCTTAAAAGCTGTGAAAGTGGAGCATTAAATTGTAAATGTGCCGCAATTTTGGTGGATTTATGTAAACCTGAATAATTTATTTGAACTCAGCCAGACTAAACATTCAAATATAGAGATGGAGGAGGCTCACGGCTCGACTCAAATGTCAGATCACAAGAAAATGTAGGCTGGTGAAACGTCTCATCTCATTTTCTCTCTCTTCTCTCTCTCTGTCCGTCCCTCTTTTCTTCAAATGTAGTGACTGCAGTGTTAAGCAGTGTGGTGACCTGGTCCACTAAATCACCACCCGCTAACAGACAGAGGGCGAGAGACATGGAGGAACAGAGAGAGAGAGAGAGCTGGAAGGAAAAAGAAGCGGGCCGTTTTCAGGGGTCATCCATTACATCCTATCACATTAGCCCTCATCATTGGCCTGCTCAGACAGCCATCATCCATTCCCATTCTCCACAGGCCAGCACACACACACACACACTGACGCACAGAAAGAAAGACCGCTGAGGGTAACTAGGCTGTGGGAGTGTTTGTGTTCACAGCTCATCTCTCATCTTATCCCGTTTCTTTGAATGGCTGATAGAAGACCAGCAGCTGGAGTTGATCTGCTGTACCTGACGCATCCAACTCTCAAGTTACACTCATAAATCACACAAGTGCAAACAGAATCATCGGGTGTGTTTGTGTGCGTGTGCCAGAATGTGTTCTTCTGGTTCCCACGAAGAACATGTTTCTTATGTAAAATGTTTAGTATACAGTTTCCCCCCAAAACCTGCATACTTACGACAGTTAGGATAGATAATGTAAGATTGTTTAGTACAATTTCTTCAGCTGATTTTTTGTCCTTCTTTGATAGATGAGTTTTGAAAGGTATGCACAAAAATATTGGCACCACACCGGCATTGGCAAATTAAAGCTTTAAAATTAAATTCCTGCATTGGCACCAAATGAGCAATTCTGGTGACAGCTGGACAACATAATGCTTTAATTATGTTCAAATATGCAGATGATCTATTGCTATTCATTACACACTGTAATACAGTAGGTTGTGGTCAAGCTCGTAACCTATCTGCTATAGCCTGACGACGATATAGCCTCTGGGGACAACAGTGAACATGTCGGGCGCGTCCGGTTTAGCCAGCAGTTAGCGATAAACGACTTCCAGTCAAGACTTCCTTTTCCATGCGCTGCATTGTGCGACTGTGTGTTCAGATCAAAAGTGAAGCGAATATTGCCCCTCCAGATATGTGGGCAAAATAAACGGCGTCATTTTACAGTTCATTAAATCCCCCGGAGATGTGCCTTTTCATGGGGCTAACTACTGCAGTATGAACCTGAAAAAGTAACAGATTTTCTTGGGATTGACTTTAATTAACAGGTCTTGACTTTGCTGAAATTACAACATCAAGATGCAGATTAGGAAAAAGTAAAAACGAAGCTTTGTCAGGTCTGTCCTCAAGAGGAGAAGGAAACAGCTTTTAAAATGTTTGTTGAACGGAGGTCGGTTTGATCATTTCTGATGCATTCAAGAAAGTTGAGGAAATCAAAAAGCTGAACGGCTCTCAGGACACAGCGTCAAGAGAATTTGTCTCAGGTCGAATTTTAGATCTAGAACAGATTGTTAGCTGTTGGCATGCAGATGTCTGTTTATAGAGGTTAGTAAGAAGCTAAATCGTTGTCAGATGGCCGCTGATGGAAGCCGGGATGTCAATACGGCGGATTTTTTTACGTCTGTTTTTCCTGAATATGCCGCATCCTGCTAATAGGTGATTGGACATTACTACTCAGACTACAAGCGCACTACAAACGGGAAACCAGAACACTTCCTGTACTAAAAATCCACGCCCCTGCCTACAGATTCTACATTTCTATGCCCAATCTGTAAATAGAGATTGCTAATAACGTGGATCTAAGTACAAGTAGCATTGTATTCTATTTCTGCATCTACCCGTGGGACATAACATAAAAGTAGGTATATTAATAGTTCAATTCCACAACAGGAAACAGGGAATTCCAGGACAGGAAAGGCTCATATCAAATTGCATCCCTAGTTGCTGTGCTGTTACGCAGTTTGGAGCCACAAGCAGATCCTAAAAACTCATATGCTTCAAGAAAACGTTGCTCAAACTAATACCAACACTTTCTAGTAATTACAGAAAACAAGAGCAATACAATACAATACAGGAAATCCGCTGGTCATGCACAACATGCGAGTAGAAAATTAAGAAAGAAGGGAAGATTCAACACAACAGAAATATCAGGGGAACACTAAAAAACTAATGAACACACATGTACAGTAATTACGACAAAGGTCGCCCGTGGTGAATCATCAACCCCATGAAGGCAAGATTAAAAACCTCTGGTGAATAGAGTAAAGTGTTTCTGGGGAAGAGTTACGCTGCATGCTTTTATGGTTGAAGATATATATTGTATTGAAGAGTTGCATTGAACCTCGCACTCCATGATGTAACGTGTAAGTATGAACTTTCGTGGGATCGTGTATGTATATATGTGTGTGTGTATGAATGTGTCTGCAAGTGATGAAAACTGTAGGTGTTTTTTATTATTGCTTTGACAGGCTGATTTATAAGATTTAAACAAGCGTGCATCCTTTGGACCAGAGTCACACACACACACACTAGTCTGAAACCCAGCCAGGCCACTATCAAACAGACTATGAGAACCGACACTTTGCACGCACTGCCCTGCTCTTTTTTTTGTTGTTGTTCCTCTCGTACTCTCTCTCTCTTTCCCTCTCTCACACACTCCCTAACTCTCTCACACACATACACACACAGTCCTTTTGTTTCCTTGGGAACAGTGTTTATCCCGTCCATTTAGTCCATTTAGCCGTGTGTCCCATTAGCGTCAACCTCCCATCTGTCTCCCCGGCCCCTAGAGGGACTCCAGTGTGTTATGTGGATGACGACTGCAGTGTGTATGTGTGTGTATGTAGTTATGTTACCTTCTGATCAACCCCCCCCACCTCCACAAACTAATCAAATATCAGATTAACGTTCATCAATTCCCACCTGCCCCTTCGATGTGGCGCATAATCATAATCTCTGACCTCTCTGGTTGGCTGGCTGGCACCCGTCCTATCCACCAATTACACTCCACAGCTGACAGGCCAGCTGACTGCCACTTCCTGCACCGTGTCCAATTAGATTGTGTTGAGAACGCAGCCTGAGCCGGGATAGGTCGGCTGAGGTCGTCGACCCCGAGGTCAAGGAGAGCGTCTCCGAAAAGGGCCGACCACCAGACAGAGAAACCTTTTGTTAATGAGATCATTACATCTTCATGATGTTGTAATGTGAGGAGATGTTTAATCATTGTGGGCCTAACTCACTGTCATATATAATTTTACTCACTTTAAAACTACTTTATGTCTCAGTCAGGGGGGTGAACGGGACGACACAATAATCTCACAGGAGGTGTCACATCTAATGCTGGTGACTAATGGGAATTCAAGGAGGTAATAAAGAGCAGGAATGAACCAGCTTGTTTTGCATTGTTCTTAGTTAAACAAGTGTTTAAAGGCAGAATGACTTAGATTTGTCTTTTCTAACATTACAGGCCTGCAGCATCTGTATGCAGATACAGCTGCTGTTGCACACTTTAAGCGGTAAATGGACTGCACTTGTATAGCGTCTTTCTAGTTTTCTCACTACATGTCAGTATGTCAGGCATTCACACGCATTCATACACCGATAGATTTGCCTTCAGGAGCAACTTAGGGTTGACATGTACACAGGAGGAGCAGGGGACCGATCCATCAATCTTCCGATTGGAGGGCGACCACCCAATCTCAGAGCCATAGCCGCCCCTGGATAGGTCGTAATTGCTGACTGAGAGGGATTATTTTTCTATCCAGAATCTTCATAAATTGATAAATTTGAGTCTATCTGTAGTTTTTTAGGAATATTCTAAGCTTAATCGAAAAGGCAACTGGACTTGGTTGAAGTTCTTGAAGACGTTTCACCTCTCATCTGTAGGTCATTAGTATGTGTAGCATTCTAATGACCTACAGAGGCTTATATTTCCAGCTCCGTCCACCAGTCAGTAGGGCTAGGAGTATCTTGCTCATTCTGCCTTAAATTAAACTCTTCCCAACTTTGTCAGTGTCTTTTAAAACGAGGATATGGCAGCATTTCCTGCATGTCAAGCAATGTATCATATAAATTAACTACAAATGTCCAGCGCGTTCTTATCCTCAACAACTGTCGCATCTATTTGGTGTCTTGTTCAAAGTACCGTTTAGTGTCTGTTTTAAGGTTAGATTTTTTCCTTTCTAACCTTGGTTATCGTAAAATCGTCTGTTTGGTTAAGTTTAGTCACAACAACTACTTGTGTATGTTTATGAAACACATCAAGGTGTGAGTTAAAATAACAACTCAATGCAGACTTTTTGTTTCACACAGGACTCAGGTGAAAGTCTCGCCTCTGACTGCCACCACAAACTAATGCTCTACTTGTTCTACATCACATGACTTCCCATATGCTGTACAGCCTGAGTGGTAGCTATGAGCATCTGATATTTGGAGCAAATGGCTCACTATTATGTGGGTAATGTAGTTATTACTTTGAATAACCTTTCAAAGGTATGTAAGAACAACTGATAAGAACAGCCTGACCTTTGATGGTTCTATGGTAGCAATTTGGTTAAAGAGGGGGTATTACGTTTCACATTTTAAGACATATATATAATGTTACAGTGTTGGATGTCCAGACTAAACGTGGGTGAAGTTTCAACTCTGTAGGTAAGTGAGAAGCCTCAGGAGTAATGAATGCTAGGTTTCAGACCCTTTTTTCTTCACGCTGCACTTTGTCACGTCACAAAGGCTTCGGAGAGCTGGCCAATCAGAAGAAAGTGGGCTTGTAGGGGCGGGGTTTCTTAAAGGGACAGAGCTGACTGAGTCGTTTCAGGCAAAAGCCGCATGAAGGCCCGCACAGAGCACCAGTGTGAGAAACATGAGGAGTTTCTTTAACTGTAAATTATGCTAGGCTACTCCACAGGTATCACAGAGTGAAATATGTAGCTCTAAACACATGTGGGTCTAATCTGTTACTGAACTAGCAAATAATCCACTCAGATTAGTTTATTTCTTACTCTAACAAAGCACTATGTACCTCTAAGAATTCAAGTCGACTAGTGAGGAGATACTGCAAGCTAAGCAGACGCCTTTAAATGCCATTGAAACAAAATATCTTCCTGGTGTCTATGTGTTAGATTTAGTGGTTAATCAAGCATCACGATCTCTCTCCATCTCACTCCTCCCCATCTGTCTTTCTCTCTTTTTATTTGTCCACCCCTCCATCCCTCTCTCTCTCAGTGCCAGTGAAACCTTGGTGTAAAGCTGCAGAGCCCGGCACTATTCAACACAACATGGCCCCATCTCATTAACAATGGCCTCTGCTCGCCAATATATACAACTCATCATCCTGGCGCGTGTGTTCGTGTGAGTGCGTGTAAACTTACACCACGTGCGTGGGTGATAGAGGAGTCAGCAACTTCACCGGCCAGCCTGCAGGCCTCATCTCGAGATCTTTTTAACAAGGAGCCGGTCAATCAATCTCTGATCGATAACTATCCAACCTAAAGCTGTGTGTGTGTGTGTGTGTGTGTGTGTGTGTGTGTATGTGCAAGTGTGTGTCAGGCTGACTAATTCAGACATCTAGGCATAGAGCTGATCCTGTTGGGCCTCCTCTCAGTGCAGCGTGCCAGCTGTGGAAATGAAAAACCAGCGGCGTCTTTGGCTGAGCTATCGGCGTCCAAGAGGGACGGGCTGGCAGAGAGGGAGAAGTCAATAATGTTGGGGTAAACAAATATTCTGAGAGAGAGAGAGAGAGAGAGAGGTAGAAAGGCAGTGCGGGGGGAAAGAAAGAGAGAGGAGGAAGAGAAGAGAATTCAAGAGCAGAGTGAGGGAAGCCAACAGTTTTGCCAATAAACAAGCCAGCACAGCACTATTGCAGATTGCCACAGAGCTTAAGTTTACAGGATAGAAGCATTAGAGACTCGGCCCCATCAGACCAATGCAACGAGAGCTGATCGTGCATCTCTGCAGGTGCGAGTGTAAACAAGACAGCGTGCCAGAGAGTCACATTTACGTGATAAATAACCTTCTATTATGTAATGTATTGGTATTTATTAGTGATTTGATTAAGTCTGTAGCAGTTTAACTCAAAGAGTAAGCAAACATTATAGTCCAAAAAGTTGATGTTCCAGTTTAATTACAATGGCGCTGGATGGGGTGGAGGTCAAGTTCTTCCAAACAAAAATGATATGGACGTAGCATTAGGCACAAAGAAAATGGCCTTTCTGAAATACTTTTGGTTTTCTTTTTTTCTAACACGTGGTTGAGCTGAAACATTCAGTAACTGTTTGGTTAGTTTTAGGCAAAAAAATAAAGTACT
Organism: Semicossyphus pulcher; assembly: GCF_022749685.1. NCBI lineage: Eukaryota > Metazoa > Chordata > Actinopteri > Labriformes > Labridae > Semicossyphus > Semicossyphus pulcher. The sequence goes on from NW_027211626.1 coordinate 20,255,527, forward strand.
TAATAGAAAGGCCTGCATTGCGGGACCCATCCATCACCCCAACAACGACTTCTCATGGGCTTTATTTGTTCTGCTACGCCACTAAGAACACTCGCTATGAAGGTCTAAAATAGCCCTGGGAGGGCTTTACATTGGAGTTCAAATCCTGATATTTCAGACAGGTGCTGAAGGGTACCTTGTGCATCTATATGAGACGTCATTCACTGTCGTTGGTATTTGAGGACTTTGGAACGAGAACAAGCTGTAAAGACGCACAGACGATGAAGGAGAGGGTTGTACACATACTTTTGGCCATGACGGGAGTACAGCATTCCCCCCTCTAGATTCTTAATGTATCATACAAGCAGCACGGTCAGGATTTCAACCAATGGTTAACAGAAAAAAAGCAATGAAAGAAAAACTATTTCAGCAAATATCCATTGAAATAAACACTCAAAGATATTATTAAGTCTAAGAAAATGCATATTAAGAGTTCAGACAGCCATTTAGAAAACCTACGACCAAAAAAGAAGGAGGATCACAAATCTTAAATAATATGTGTTTGAAATAAAATGTTGATAATTCGAGACAGTTTGGAGGCACTTCTTATACTGTTTAAGGGAATGCACTGTGAGTAATGCTGACAGTTATATAGGTGTTATACTTTTATAGTTACGGCCCGCCGAGTGTGTGCCTAACTGCTTTTGGAGTGCTTGTGTATGTGCATGTTATTGTGTGGCTGGGAGTCGTGTGTTCCTCTCGGCTGGATATCTCGTACACCTGTGCTGCCGGCTGGAGAAGTCTGATTGGTGCAATGCCCAAAACAACGCACCAATCTGAGGAGAGAACCCGCCGACCTTTAAAAGCTTTAGTCAGCCCGTCACTCAGCTTTTGTATAAGTTCAGCTCGCCAGTGTGCCTCTCGTTTGCTTAGCTTTCGCTGTATTGAGCAGTTTTTTGTAGGTGTAGTGAGTTAGGTTATATTTCCATTTATTTGTTTCACTCTTTAACAAGACAGCGTTTATTAGCTCTAGTTTAGAGTCCTCCTTTTGTTGTATCCATTTATTGATTTGAGCAGCTCCCACAGGCCCTTTCTTAGTTATATTTTGCCTCACTTTTTTGTTATTGTCAATCAATTTTACTTCTTGGTAATTAAATAATTTAGTTTTTAAAGTTTTATGTTGCTTCCCTTTCCCCTCACGAGCTGGGTCATAACAACAGTGGCTCTCAATTAAGCATCAGTGTAAAAACAAGATTCTTGCTATTATTATATATACTGTAATATATAATGTAACTACTTTATTCTTTTATTCATATATTTTACACATTTATACACCAATATTATATTCAGATTATTTTTTGCTCACTTGTTTGTTTCCATTGTCTGAAAGGCACTATAAGTGAGAATCCCCCAGCAATGACCTTTCCAGGTGTAGATAGATGGATGATGATGAGATGATCACTTGTCCTCAGACTCCCTCCATGTTTAGTTCAGCTTCGTGCACACGTGTGTGTGCAGCAGTGTGTGATGTGTGTACTGCTGTAATTTGTTGCCCTGCGGCATTGAGTAGCGGCTCATTATCTGAGCAGATTCCTATCTTCCATCCCTCAGGACTGTTACAATCACAGAATCATTGATTCGCTCCGCTTCCCGAAACAATGGATGGTGAGTAAAACCTTGATTGAATAGATTCGCTGTAGAAGCTCATAAAACTTGTTCAGTGTGTTTGTGTGAAGCCGCTGATGTTTGCTCACTTTGTTCTTTGCTCAGTTATACTTTTCAGATCTCTCCATCTCCACTGGAGAGGTACAGTACGGACCCCTGATGTTGTGTTCCTGATAAAACACATTTCTCCTAGGTTGGTATGTTTTAAATCTCATTGGTGGTTTGAGGAAATGCTCCTGTGGGTAATAATGGAGAGTTAAATAAAACAAACAAACCATGGGGTCGAATGGGTTTGAAGGACCTGAATAAAAAAATATATAATCAAAGAAACGATAAACACAGTAAACAGCAACAATGACAAAGATAAACAAACAAACAATAAAATAAGTAAGAGTTTAACTAGCTTGACTATAGCTTGTGTCATGAATTAGGTTTTAGGGCTGATGATGTGTAGAATCATTATCATTATGTGTTCAATAAAAAGAATGATAAAAAACAAAAAGGGGATGGGTGGGTATGGTTTCAGTTCGGGTTGGGGGGGGTCCAGTGTCCAACGCAAAGACATGGGGGTATAAAGGCAGCAACATTGGGATGGGGGTATTGTTTATTCTCAAAATAATTGTTTGGTATGTATCAATGCGAGTCTTTATTTGGGTTCAGATTAGATTTGGATCCATATCTTCCTTTGTCCATGCTCTCTTCTGTTTTCCTGTTTTAGGCCTCCCCCAGACCCTTGGGAGGTTGCACGCCCGGATAGGAGTCAAGAGCAATTTCGTCTTCAATCTAATCAGTACGGACGCAAGGTGAGATCAAATAAATTAGATTCTGTAAGATGTTAGATAAGTTCCAAGTACTTTAAATTCATGGCTTGCACAATAGAGATGGCGACCTTTGGGATCATAAAATGTTGATACAACATTTAAAACCTTCCAAACTTTTCTCCAATCTTTCATATGTACTTTCACCTCAGAAAGATCACCCTAACACTAGGCCTCTAGGTTTTTTATGTAAAGAATAATTTTACAAATAAAATGTAAGTTTTCCTTGAATCAGCATCTCTCTCTTCATGTCATGACCAGCCCAATCCAGATCTGAACCCCATTGAAACATTGAAGATCGATGGTTACGAGCCATCGACCAACCGAGCTGCATGATTTTATGCGCCAAGAGTGGCCTAACCCAGCAGCACTGTGACAGACTGGTGGAGAGCATGCCAAGACGCATGAAAGCTGTAATTAAAAACCAGGTTATTCCACCAGATAGTGACTTCTGAACTCTTCCTAGATTTAAACATTAGTATTCTGTTGTTTAAAAGTGAACATGAACTTGTTTTCTTCGCATTTTTCAACGTTTGAAAAACTTATTTTTGCATATTTTCGTTCTCTTAACCAGTCGTCATTTTCTGCAAATAAACCTAAATGAGAATATTTGATTTGGAAGTTTGGAGAAATAAAAGTAAATTTTACACAAACACGAACCTATAAATATTACAACCAGAGAGAAACACATTTTTGCGGGGGTCTCTTAATGTATTCCGAAGCTGAAGCAGGAACACAGATAATATGTAACCAAATGTAGAATGTGACGAATCAATGTGCAAAAACACCCCCATCGCTGTAGGGAATTTTCATCTGAAAGCTGTCTATTTATACATTTATGCAATTTTATTGGCTGTATTTTTTCCTTAACTGGAAGGTCACTGCATTTATTCTTAGGACAGGATATGAGACCCTGCACTGGGTCTAAAGAAAGCTACAATGTATCGAGAATGTGAGATGAAAATCTGCATGAAAAGACAGGAAGTAGCTCCTGAGTGACAGAGGATGGAGAACCAACTCAAGATTCAGAGCGGCGTTGAAAGGTAAAGTAACACGCTGAAAGCTCCTGGAACAAAGCTTTACTCTTTTCAGTGTGTGTGTGTGTGTGTGTGTGTGTGTGTGTGTGTGTGTGTGCACAGACTGCTTAATATTCCTCAAGTCAAAAAGAGGTAAGAGCGCTCAGACTGGATGTTGTGAGTCAAAGTAGCTGGCAAGGCAGAGGAAAGAAAAACAGTGATGGAGAAGATGATAGATTCCTGCTGTGATAGGGCAACGCTACTCCACATCACACAGAGTTCAAACAGAGAAAACTCTTCTATGTTGCTCTTGGAAGAGGACAAAAAAGAGGAACGGGAGGAGGAGAAAGGGATAGAGCCAAAGTTCTGTGTTTGCCGGGGAAGAAACGGGGTGAAGAAAAGTGTTTGATGGGGGGAAGAGACGAGGGGAGGCGGCGGGGAGATGGTGATGTGAATAAACAGAGACGTATAGGCGACTAAGTGTCGGGTGAAGACAAAATATTGAGGCTGGAAAGCTGGAAGAGAAAGTGCAGAAGGAGCAGAGACTGGGACAGAGTGCTGGATATGACAAAAGATGAAAAAGCTGAAGTTGGCTTGGTTGGATCGCTCAGACATTTCAGCCAAACCTCTGTTCTTTCTATGTAAATGGATCTGCTTCTAAAGGGAGCTAAAGTTCAGAACTAATCATGATAGTTTGAGGAAGTTTCCTTCTGTTCTTGCCAGACAACCTATGATAAGAGCCGATTCAGAAGGTTGTAAGTCAAACTGGATTTGGCTTTACATGTGAGATGGAAGGTTAAGCACCATTAAGACATTAGAACATTTCCAGTCAACTACATACTTAGTTTTTAAAGTAAGGGTTAGGGTTAGGGCTGTTTAAATCTATTCATCTAATTTTAAACAAACTGGATGTAGAATTTAAGTCATTTATGTCGGAATTCTAACAGTGACTTTTTTGAGGTCTTGGCCTTGTCTCAAAATCTATCCAATTTTTACTTCTTCTAAGGATAATTTTATATTAAGACTGCTAAAAATCACTGTTACATGTGGCCTGGTTTGTTTTGGCCCTGTTCTCTCTCCCTGTCTCTCTGGTCTCCCTCTCATTCTACCTGCCGCGCACCTGAGTGCAATGAGCGCTCAGCAAGGAGGAGGAGATGTAGAGGTGCAGGATATACATATGTTACATAAATTGCCTGATCTTTGTTTGATTCAGAACATCATTATTATGACTGGATGCAGAACATTCTGCTTTAAATGCAACTATTAACTTAATTTCATGGGATGCTGGACTCACGCTGGTCTTTTCTTGGTCTTGACTTTCTCTCATCCTGCCTTGATGGTCTTGACTCAATCTTAACCTCTCAAAATCTAAGTATTGACTTGGTGTTTTATACACTCTGGTCTTGGTCATGACTAAGGGTGCTTTCACACCTTAAGTCCATTAGTTTGATCCGAATCAGAGACCAAATTGTTACAATGGTGCATGTTGCCTCTTGGTTGGTTTGTGTTCACTCGGCAGCTTTTACCAGCAGACCAAAAGTTTTCATGCACGAGGAAAGTGGTCTCTGATTGGTCAGAATTTCCATGTGGGAAAACAAGAAGAGAGAGAATCACAGATTTTAATGTTTTGTTGTCTGAGATTTTTCCCCTTTAACCAACATTGTTCCACAGTTCGATCAGTTCCACTCCTTTAGTTTTTCACTTCATGCTTTGCATACCTATGTATTCTTGTTTGTCCCATATTTCTATTAGAGCCCTCACCTCGTCGCTCCCCCACGTCTGTCCTCTACTCATCTTGCTGCCTGGTTATGTGGCTGTCTCTGCAAGTGTCAACATCGGTTAACAACCCACAATGCACATTTTTGGTTTGGTCCTGTATTAGGTCTTACTTTAAGTCTGTTTATGTTTACACCTGAATCAATCAAATCGGACTGTGGCGGACTATGGTCCGGTGGTTTAGTCCGCACCAGAGTTCGAATGTGTGTTCTCACCTGTCCAAACGAACCAGACTTTTCGAGTAAAGTCTTCAGAGTAAAGTCTGAAAGTCCGGACCAAAGCTGTCAGGAGTGAAAGCACCCATTGTCTGGGTTTAGGTGATCCAGTCTACAACACTAGATCTTAAGTTATCAGAGAAACAAAATGAAGTTAGCAGCAACTCCCGGACACATGAGAATTTTAGAAATTGATATGTGTAAAATATGTATTAGTGCAGAATTTGCAATATGAGAATAAATTAATAACCACTGAATTTGTTATGTAAATGTAAAAAAAGGCTGCTTACGAAACATAAATGAAAGCTTAAATTGATTAATAACTTTTATAAATTAGCTTAATAAATTTTACTCTGCATTTTGGATTATGATCAGCAGTTTCACACAAAATCTGCTCAATTATGTGTAAGTTTTAAATGTTTAAATGTAGAGGATAAAAACTCAACTTGATATGATCACAAAGTGACACCCGCCCTTTTAAAGATGGTAATAAATATGGGAGAAGAAAAGAGATGTTTTTGCTGAGGAGAGAAATAAAAACCAACATTTTATGCTGCATAGCAACTTTTCAGATCCTTTGTTCCGAACCATTAATAAACACGGCACTAATGCACCTCCATTCATCTTACTCAAAGCCTGACGTTAACTAATACCAACCCCACTGTTGAAACTCCCTCCTCTACACCTCACCATTCCAGCATGAAAAATAACCCATTTTCTCACATTATACCATTTTCTTTTCATCTAAGTCTTTTATTTTGAAAGATTGAAGTAGCTTATTTTATACAGAATGAAAGAATGACACTGCTGCTTTTATGAGGCTTGATCAAATGTGGCCAGACACGAAACCACCACAAATCTATCGTGTGGTTGTGCAAATGTCCGTCTTCTCGAACAGAGGGTTTGGAAGGCTGGTGGTTCAAAGACAAGTTTTGATTGCCTAAACTGAAGAAAACCTTTAACAGAGGGGTTGCACCGCTGAAAATGATTATATGAATCAATGTTATGAAAAGAGACAAGAAAACAAGGGCTGCACGGAGGTGCAGTGGTTAACAGCTGGAACGTCCCTAGTTTGAATCTTGGTTCTCCCTGTGCATGCGTGGTTTCACTCCAGGTACTCCGGCTTCATTCCACAGTCCAAAGACATGCTCGTTAGGTCAATAGGTAACTCTAGATCCCAGTTTGTGTGAATGTGAGCATAAAAGGTTGTCTGTCTCTATGTGTCGGCCCCGTGATTGACTGGCGTTCAGTCCAGGGTGTACCCCGCCTCCCGCCCTGAACAGGATAAGCGGTATAGATAATGAAAGGATGCATGGACAAGAAAACAAGGTCTTCCCGCTGATAGGACCATCAGTGTAGTAACAAAGTGTTTTGTTTTTTAGGTTTGGGAACTTTTTTTATCAACTCTACACTGTAATTATAATCACAAAAGAGAAGTCAAGAAAGCTAGATCTGAAATATAAACAGCATTTTAAGGAGAGATAACTCAGCCCATTCTCACTCCCAACCTGTCAAATACAGAAGCTTGGTCAGTGGCCCAACACTTCAAAATATGAAGCTGTAAGTACCACTTTAGCATAACTAATGGAACCTTTCCACTCTTCCTGTGCCATTTAGGTCAGATGATGTCCTCTTATAAGCACAAAAGTCTAACTGAGTGGGGGGTCAGGGGCAATGGATGGAACAAACAAACCTGAGACCTTTTTCAAGGGGACAAGGACTCGATTCCTGTATGAAACTAGTCCTTACTGACTTCTTTTGATAGGTATTTCATGAGTTGGAAGTGCGAAATGTCAAATATTTTGTAGTCTTGCCCTTTAATTGTACCCTTTTTCTTAATGGATGCACTGATCTGCAAGAATGTCAGCATTTATTGGCATGTTTGTAACTTGAGTCCATTTTTAAAAGGGAGAATTATTCAGGTTATATCTGCAAATAAGAGTAACAAACCTTAAACAAACAACATTTCAGGATACTGGACAGAAAATCCATGTTCTATTTGTACACCAGCGCAGAAGAATTAAATACTGCAAAGTTTTGCATTGAACTTTCCAATTATTTGGGTCTAATTGGTCTGCTGAAGATAAATGTCCTCTGTTCAAACTAGCCAATTGTCTCAATCTGTACCTATTGGCTGGTTAATTAGCTGTGAGTGGACGACCCTATCTCGTGTCTTCAGGTCTCATTGGCGTTCTGTCTGGAAAAGAACAGTAACACCTGCCTTCCATTGACGTATTGAGCCAGGAAAGAGCAGCTGTCCTTCCTCGTGATGGAAAAAATGAACACAGGAAGAACACGTTTTCTCTGTGATTGGGTAATTGACCTACGAGGAGCTGTTATCCTTCCGCGTGATTGGGCAATTGACTCCGGAAGAGGGTTAACTCTTGGTTTTGATTGGCCCAGGAAGGGTGAGTCCTCTTGAGAAGGTGCTGAGAGTCTCTCCAGACAGATAAGAGCAGATGTCCGCTCTCCATGCTCCACTCAGCAGCAATCACCTTCTTTCCTCTGTGTCCTGTTTTTCTCTCCGTGTCCCTCTCTGTCACATGTGTGCACAGGAAAACTTCACACACAGTACTGTCTCAAAACAGTACAGCACTAACCAAAAGACCAAATTAGCATATAGCTAATAGAGAAGTGGAACATCTGGCAGCATAAGAGCCAAGACATTGTTTGCTGAATGACATTTTTTGGTGCCATTTTAAATCATTTTTCTGTCCAAACAAACATTCTCACCGTCCACACACTTTGTTGGTCTAACATATTTATGTCCAATTTAAACCATAAACCAAAAACATGTTCAAAATGTGTCGCTATTAGTAAATGCTGTCAACATGGCTACAATGCTCAAAAGTCGCTCTGCAAAACTTGGCGAGAATTCTGTTTTGTTGTCCGGCTGGTCCGAGTCAGTCGCCTCGTGGCGGCATTTTGGATCAGTTGTAGACAGGCAAGGGAGGATTTACTGAGGCAGGTGAGAAGGGAATTGCAGTATCTCTAGCTCAGCATGCGAGACAACAGGTTTCAATTTAGCTATGTTTCTTGAATGAAAGAAGCATGAACTGGTAAGTGATTTAATGTTGCTCAAAAAGCATTTCCTGATCAAAACTGACGTTTTCACGGAAGATGAAAGGGAACCAAGACTCTTAGCAACCTTAGAGGCAATGCTGTCGGAGGCAACAATGAGGACCTCAGTTTTATCCGTATTCAACTGGAGGAAGTTGTCATTCATCCAGACCAGACATCACCAGGCTTAAAAGAGACATACAACTGAATGTCTTCAGCATAACAATGATAGGAGATTCCCTGAAATTGTCTGATAACATGGCCCAGAGGAAGCATATATAAAGAAAAGAAAATGGGCCCCAAGACAGATCCCTGAGGCACACCAATGGACAGAGTAACAGTCTCAGAATTATACGGACCACGGGACACAGAGAATCGCCCATCTGAACGATAGAAAGAAAACCAGTCAAGGGCGCTCCCAGAGATACCAACACACCGCCTGAGTCTGTCAGTCAGAATACTGTGGTCAACAGTGTCAAAGGCGGAGCAAAGATCCAGCAGAACAGAAACTGAGCATTCGCCTGCATCAGCGAACAATGATGTCATTTGAGACTCTGAGAAGAGCTGTCTCACTGGAATGGTTTTTGACAGACACCTAAGACAGTGGAGAGCTGTTAAGCAACAACTTCCTCTAAAATCTTTGAGATAAAGTTTAGAGACAGGCCTTTTTTGGGACACATGCGTCAAGGTTAGGTTTTTTAAGAAGAGGCTATACAATTGCAGAGTTAAAGTAAGATTGGACGCAACCAGATTGCAAGGAACTATTTATAATAGAGACAAGGCACGGACCTTTAGATGTAAGCACATTTTTGAGTAGTGAGGTTGGCAAGTTATCCACAGGACTAGAGGAAGGTTTCATACTATTCACCACATCAGTTAAATCTTGCAGGGAAATTTGAGAGAAACTGTCTGAAATTGAAGGCTGAGATAGATTGACAGGGAATTGAGTTGAAGAAAAAGTGATGCTGGCTCTCTGACATCTCAAATCTTATCCACAAAGAAAGACAGAGAGTTACTGCAATCCTCGTTTGAGAAGACAGGCACATCAGGAGGTGCAGGAGTGACAACATCCTTGATGCTATCAAACAGGACTTTTGGGTTTTGTTTACTTTTTGTCATTAGGTTAGCAAAGTATGACGTTCTTGCATTTTTAACCATGTCATTATATTCAGCTAAAAGGTCTTTTAGGTAGAGACGTTGAACATTGAGCTGGTGGATTTCCACAGTTGTTCTACCCTCACAGAAAACACATGTATTTAAACTTGAAAGACTCCCCTCTCAGACCCCCCACCTTCCCACCTGAGGCCCTGCGAATAAGCAGATCCTTCCAGAACACCTCACACATCCTGACCAGACAAGATACAGGCCAGTCACTCCCCTCAGACTCCTCCGTGGCTGTTTACGACCTGTCTGCTCCGTCTGGTTGCCAGCGGGGGGAGGAGATTGGCCCTGCCGGGTGTCCGTCACGCCTCACCACCCACCGCGGCCCGTTACAAGACACGTAATGAAGCATGGGTCACAAACCACGCCTCCTCTGTCTCGCCTCGTCGCGCCTAGTGAGACGTTTCACAAAGAAACAGAAGAAAGGGACCATGCACATGTCACAGAACACCTAGCTGCATGCACACACTCCTTTAGCTAATAGCTGGCAGGGCGGAGTGGTGACCATGGTAGAGTCAATGAGCTTGCAGGATGTGATCGGATGTGATGAGGTCACAGCGATTAAGAGCTGGGTGGGCCTATACTGTTGTACTGGTTGACCTGGGACTGTGGGCTTCATTATGTATTTTGTTTAGAAAGTTTTTCTTTTTTTTCAAGTACAACTCTTAACATCTTTTACAGACGACACCACTGGAACAATTTGTCTAGACTTGGGATGGATTCTATTTGCAGAGACACAATGTGTTGCTGTTGCAGACTGAAACTGATGTCCAACACTGTTTCTCTAAATGTTTTATCTGAAGAAATAACAATAAGTAGAAAAAGTCATTCAAAGTTGAACCTTGAAAAAAGTTTTGAAAACAGCCTCTTTCAACATCCACATGAAAAAAGATGTTTCTAATGCTTAAAGGGCCTATTTTTACCTCCTCACTAAGGATAATTACAGCCAGAATGATGTATTAGTAGGTCAATATTATCAGCTGATATGGGCCTATAACAGATACGTCCTTACTGGTGCTTATGTTTACTCATATGCTCCGATATTAAATCTTTTTTACAGAGAATATAAAGCAGAAAGTAATGCTTCAAAATAATGTCATTATGTAGTTTGTCCAACAGAGCTCAGACGCAGTGTGTGAAACACACCTGTAGCTGAGCATAACGGTTTGTTCCAACAGTTTGAAAGGCGGTTGGTTAACAATACTTAAAATGGAAAAAATTTGTTGAAATGAAGTTAAAGTAGCCTGAGTCGTGTTACCTAGTCGCATGATTGCAAAATTGGTGAACAGTCCACATAAAAAAAAAAATCTCTATACCGGTCGCCATAATGGCTATCTTTGATTTTTTTTTCTCCATTAAATGAGGTTTTTGTCTCAGAAAGCTAAGTGCACTCGATTAGTGACTCTTGAAATGACTTCATATCCATTAGTTCATCCTGTCAAGGTTTAGGGTTTAAACAAATGGTTGAGGACCCAGATGCTGACTGAAATAAGTATTTATTTAAACAAAAAGGCAGAAGGCGAAACAAAAGGCTTACTCATATGAGGAATCCAAGGGGGACAGGCAAACAAAATCCACTGGCAAAAAAAGGTCCAACAAAACAGGCAATAAGTAATCCAAATAAATCAGAAGGTGAAAAAATCCACACAGGGAACACTGAGACCACTGAGAATAATGCGATGCATGGACATGGACGACAACGAACTAGCACCGGGACAAGGGAAGACAAAGACTAAATACACTGGGGAGGTGAAACTAATCGGGCACAGGTGAGACAATCAAGGGAGCAGGTGAAAACAATAAGGGCAGGGCACATAACCCAGCAGGCGGGAAAACACACAAAGGCAGGAAGTAAAACAAGACAAAACAAACATAGGGCAAGAACTACAAAATAAAACAGGAAACACTAAAAACCAAACTCAGGACTGTGACAGCAGAACTCAAGGAGATAATCTCTAGACAATGAAATACAAAGGAATTACATAACTAAACAAGACTAAATCCAGACAAGAACACAATATATTAAATACAAAATTAAATAATAAGAACTCATGACACATCTATCTTCTTTCTCCTGGTTATTGATGCGATGGTAATAGTACAGCAGGGCAAACGTCAATTTTCCAACCAACTTCCCGCAGCTCTGCATGGTTAGATTCAGGCCGTTGTCACTAACCCAATATTTAAGAGCTTCGGACATCAATACCATACAAGTTTAAACAAGCCGAGTGTACACAGGCGTACCGGCTCATCACGGAGGGATAAAGTAAACGAGCGGCTGGTAAAATGCTAATCGCAAAAACTCTTTTGTTGTGGTAAAAAATATATAAAGGAATTCTTCTTTTACTGCAGTTGAAAACTTCTGCTAATCTGACTTTAATTCCTCTTTGGTCTCACTGGTTACACTGCTGGAATGTGAGGTTAATGGTTTTCTGTGTGTGTGTCTGTGTGTTTGTGTGTGTGTGTGGGCAGTTGTAAAACAAGGTTTATCTTTTTGTCCGTCCTTGGTTTGAGACCCTCCTTCCTGGCATTTGCACCTTTGTGTACGTGTGTGTGTGTGTGTGTGTGTGTGTGTGTGTGTGTTTGTGTCGAAATTGTGTTTGTGTGGTGCGTGTTGTTATGTGCCGTGGAACGTAACAGTGCGTTCTTGTGATGTCAACCGACTTAATCCAACTGTGTTCGTACAGAGGGTCTGCCCTCTTACCAGAACTTATGCAAGGTCATTACCGTCACCACTACACAGATCTGCCAGTCGGCTGTGTGCATACAAGTGTGTGAGCGTTTCTATGTTTCAAATGAAGTTTCTGTGTGTTTAGATTATCCCTCTATAACCACATTTACGTCCTGCTTGTAAAGGCCAGTTCAGACCAAAGACTTGCGATGTGACAAAACCTTTTAAAACACTGCAAGTTGCTGCTTATAAACTGACCTGAACACAGAAAAGGCCTCGCCTGTGACTCAAAAGCATAGACAAGTATAAATATGATGATTACAATATATATAAATAATAGCAATAATAATATTTATAATAACTATAATTATTATTAAGATTTTTTTATTACTATTTTTATCCTATTATTCTCTTTATTAAAAGTGTCACCTTCTCTGGGTGATGGAACTGTGCAATACCCCGATGGATGGCTCAACATTATCGAATATTTTCATTCACTATGACTATCCTCATTCACAAGTTATGATGAGACAAATTACAGCTAAAAAATACTCTTACGACTTTTTGCTAGAATGGATGTACAGAGTCATCGCTATGGAAATTAAGCATTGTCTGGTCGTGTCACATTGATGTAAACTGGCAGGGTTCAGTACAATGCAAATCATTGTTTCACTTCACCTCATTGCAAACCTTTGGTCCAACCGACCTTGGTAATATGTATAAAAATACTTTTTCTGCTTTGAAATGCAGTCCTTTCTCAATCATTATTCTCTTTAAGTATTTAAAGCTCCTGTGAGGAGTTTTTCACTGGTTATGAAACATAATGAAATTAATTCTGATGCCTCTATGTGACCTACGAAAGCAAATCAGACCATCAGCGACAAGATTGATTATTTCTATATAGTTATTTCAATGCCTGAAACTGCTGGCGGGGGGTAGGTGTCAGACGAAGCGATTAACTGCACGCTGCCCGTGTTTACATTTTCCAGGGCAGAAATTTAAAGTGAGTGATACATGTGACTGTTAAAGAAAGCAGGATGAGATATCTGTTAAAAAACATCACTTAAGCACGTACAGGACAAAATCAGCAAAGAGATAAGAGGGACGGCTTTGTCCACAGGGGGCGCCAAAATCAACACAAACCAAAAGTTCCTCACAGTAGCTTTAATATCCAATTCTTACTCCACAACACAGCATGTGTTTGTTATCTGCACTGGGTGTAAAGTTGAAACTGGTCCAGCTTCACCACCTACTTCTGATGTATTTATACGTCCATCATTTATCTCATTTGTGTTTGGCAGGTCGAGGATGTAATGAACAGCGTCCATTAATGAGAAACAGAATGCGTCCAAATCTGCAGGATAAAATATAAATAAATACTAATGTTAAGGAAAGTTGCTACAAAGATGTAACACTATACTTGCTGGTAGATACACAGTACTAGATGGCATGTTGTTAGACTACATCACACCTTAAAAAGTACAGATGACACATGCTACAGCATCATCTCTAAGTGAAGGTGCTATTAGTCTTACGTTATTATCTTCCTCCAGTCAAAGCAGAAGTTACTTTGCAGGAGTCCGTGTCAAACTTTTAATAGCTGGATATCTCATTTTGCTATCAAAGTCTTCACATCCATTTTGTAATCATAATAACAATGTCAAACTTACTTAGAGTAATCTTTGGGATATTAAATTTCATCATTTCTGCGTGGCAGCTTGGAGCTTGAAAGCCCTGATGGCTAAAATGTTAATCAGCTAGCTAATAAAAGGAAAGGAACAGTATTTAGGCTGTCATGGCTGGCTTCTCAGCTGCAGGGGCTCTGTTGTTTGTTTTGAAGCTCTAATAATGGCTGCGCAGACTTATAATTATGAACTTAGTGAGGTGAGGAAATTACTAGAGATGAATAGACAGCAGGGGAGCAGATTGTTGGAAGGCACATATCAGAGTCTGTTCCTGACTCACTCCGATGACGGGAGCTGGAAATGAATGAGCCGCGTTCCAAAAACAAGATTTTCATCATTCACCAAATATTTAATCTCCTGCAGAGTACATGCTCATATCGAGGAAAAGCTTACAAATAGGCCTCATCTGTCTTCAGAGGATCGACTGGGGCTTTTATTATTTTCTTCTTTATTATCCAAATGAAGTTAGGTCGTGATTGAAAAAAGGTGACGCACGAAAGATGAAAGCAAAGCTTGCGCAAGACGGAACCGATTGATCAACAAAGCTTCATCGTTATGCCACATTTTCTGTACTCAGTAGTAGTGTTGTAGTTCTTTAACTATCGGCTGATTCAACACAGTTGTTTAAGCAGTCTACGCGCTTGCAATTTTGGGATTTGGTAAAATCAGGATGATATTTGAAATAGGAAAATTCATTTTTCAAGCCTTTAATGAAGTAACAGATTAAAATGAATAAAGTTGGGCTATGTGTTTGCAAGCTGTTCTGTGTGCACTGAGAGAATGTAGTGATTGTACACAGACTGTCGCTGTAAATGTGCGTGTTGGCCACACTCAAATAGTTTGTCTTAGAATTTGTTCAAGAGCACTCTGATGGTACATTGTTTTTTTATTAGGTAAACACTAAGGGGGCAATTCACTAATAATGAATTGCCCCCGCTATCTGCTCCGTCTCACAAAGCAATTTGCACTGATGATATCCAGCGCGAACACGCCCATACAGTTTCACAGATCTGTGCAGTTTGCTCTTGTTTTGTGTCTGATGTGGAGAGAAGCTGTCTGCACCTCCCATCTCTGCTGTGCGGTGCTGCGCTCTCAGGCAGCAGCTGTGTGCACACTGACGGATCTCAACTCCATGCACAGATCGATGATGAGCAGGGAGAGGAGGGGGCAGATGTTTTAACAGTTTACTGTAAAGTCCAGACTCAACAGGTGTTTACTAGCTTACTGTGCCTGTGTGGACTGATTGGTCTCCTGATTAATGACAATATATTATTAACAGATGGATTTTTACAGACAAACTCGTGACAGCCCTTATAATACTGTGCCGCAGTTACCACCAGCTCTCTGCAGGAGGTAATATTTTCACTCTAACTGCACGGTGCTGTGAGCGCTGGTGTTTGTGAATTAGGTGCTTTTTGCCACGAGGCTCATTTACATAGAAAGTGGCTATATTTGCCCTGAATGTTTGCATAATGACTCATTTAAATACTCGCGAATGGCTCCGGAGCACAGAGACGCTGTTTGCTCTGCAGCAAACTTTGGGGTGCATTCACCCCTCTGCGTGTGCTTGGAGAATGAGGCAGAGTCTTTTCGTTGTATGTTGTCCTCCCCTGCGTGTATAGTCTTAGTTTTGTTAGTAAGTATGAATGTCCTCCTCAGTTCTCATTCTGTTAGGTCTGTTGGTTGAGTTAATATCGAGTTTTGTTGGTATTATTTTTAAGTAGTCAAATTTCTCTTTTTTTAAATAAAAACAGATTTTTAAGCATTAAAACCTGTGTTCCTTTGTGCCTTCACTGCTTGGTCGTCAATAATGTGCAACAGACCAAGTGTCTCGAACGAGCCACACGACATGATTCCAGCTAAATAATAACAGGTATCATTTATGAACTTAGACCTCTGCCTCTGCTAGCTGCTCTCCCTCTCCCACGCCGTAACCCATAAGGTTAAGAGCTGCACCATGATAGTGGTAAATATGTCTTCATCTACACAGGCTAGCTCATCCTTAGGTAGGAGATGTTTCAGATTCTGCCGTATTGATTGTTATAAGTTGATTATTAGTGTTGTTTCTTTGCGATGTTTAACAATGAATTTGGGGGTGGAGATTCTGAAGGAGCACTGAATGGAGGGGTGTATTTTATTTGCTGTCTAGTTTCCAAATATCATCAATATTTTTCTTAAATCACAGACCACACTTTTCAGTCCATTCAGGAAATGCTGCAGTGTGCTTTATAATTAAATATTGATGAGGGGTTTGTTTCCAATAATCCACACAGAGCAAAGCTGTTTGGAGCTTTTATGTTACATTTTTAATCAGGACCCTTTTTTTATTTTAACATGTTTTTGAAAAAACAACATAAAGACATGTTTTAATAAAGCAGGCAGTTAACGGCATGATATCCGGACTTCTAAGTCTCTAACATGGGTCAATATCCAACGGTTCTTCCAATAATTGAACTTGACAGCAGTTTGTGCCATCAATACTTACTGCCTACATTATAACATTTTTCTCTCTTCAATTATTTATTTCTTATTTACCAAGCAAAAATCTTCTTTGGGTGTGGTAGTTGACAATAAACATCTCTTCCTCCTTTTCTCGCTCTCTCTTCCCGTATTATTTCCTTCTCTCTGACTAACCTACCACCTGTGCTGAATGGGCTTCCTTCCCACCTGTTTCCCTCCCCTCTCTCTCTCTCCCTCCCTCCCCCTCGTCTTCTTCGTGTTCACTAACAGATGGCAGACAAGTGCAGGAGAATTTCCCAAGGTGCCGTGGGAGGTGTATCTCCACCGGCGTGTTTGTGTATGAGCTGTGAACGTGCGCTTATGATGTTACACCGTTATTTACATCTGCAGCGTGGCGCCGACAGCTGCTGCTGCCCGGGCCTCGTGTCTGTCAGCCAACCACGACGCAGCGCCGCCGTAACCCGGAGATACGGAGGGGTCGCATTTACACGCATCCGTGCGTCACTCAGAGTGACCTTTGACCTCTCGCTGGATAATCAGTGTGGGCAGGTGTTTCTGAGGATTGAGAAAGGAAAAGTTTGCAAATGAAATTCCTTCTGCAGCACAAGAGGAAGTGGTTTGTAGCATGCGTGAGTGTGACCTGTGATGTTTTATGCATTTAAACGTTTTATAGCCAACACACACACGAAGCTAACATTGATATACAGTGAAAGTAAAGCTTTAAAGAGATGCAAAATACACTTGTGGAATAACTGCAGAACCTCATGCTTTGTGTTTAAAGGAGCAATTCACCCCTGGAAAAAGCCACTGTCAGTCAAAGCTGGTGTCCTCTGTAATCCCTAGAAGCAATAATACTTGGAGAAAGTTGTACAAACAGCTCGTGGTTTCGCCCATTCTACACTCCTACAACACCCAGCGTGCACTGCGCCCCCCCCTCTGAAAGGAATGGCCCAGCGAGGGCGTGGTTACATAGGGAAGTTATAGGTCTGCGCGAAAAATCTACCTGTTTGTTTTGTTTGTTCTTTTGACCAGAACAGTTGGTCGTCTCGTCTCAAGGTCCGATTTTTGCCACGAAGCTCATTTACATAGAAAGGGGCCAAATTTGCCCCGAATGTTTGCACAATGACTCATTTAAATATGTGCAAACAGCACCCGAAAACAGAGACACAGTTTGCGCAGTTTGGGGTGCATTTAACCCTCTGTGTGTGCTTGGAGAATGAGGCGGAGTCTCTTTATGTCATGTGCACAGGTTTAACAGGCACAAAAGCTATGCAAACCTTTAGTGAATTCCCCCCATAGAGTTCTACCAAACATTTCTACAAACAAAACAAAAACAGAGCATTCATGGTGCTCACCTGCGTTGTACCGGAGTGTAAGGACAGCAAAAGGAAAAGAGACGCTGGAGTGAAATACTGCCCGGCGTTGATTGCTGCTGCAGGCGATCAAAGGAGGCGGGCGTCCTCGATTGAGGAAGTGTAGTTTAGCGAGCTCCCTGGCCTCCGCCAAATGACACGTTTTACGTAGTCTGGCCGAGGTTTTCCAGGGCCTATTGGAGAAGCCGATAGCGTCCTCCAAAGCTACAGAGCAAAATTGTTTTTTTTTCTATCATAATAGCACGGTAGGACTGAGGTTGAAAATCAGCAAACTGGCTCTTTAAGTCGACATTTCCTTTGTCTTTTCACTTGAACTTGCATTTCAAGCTATTATAGTCTGCGTATTTGCTTCTAATCATAAACTCAGATTCACGTGGCGGTGTTTAGTATTCAGTGGAGCCTGATGAAAAAAATGTTTGTTCAGTTTCATAAATATGTAAAATACATCAGAGAATGCTTCTTGTCATCCTCTCAAATCACAACAGGAAATTGCATTCCTATAGCACTGAGAAACCAAACAGGACACTCAAGGAAAAAGGAAATATATCAAATAAAAAGTCAACCTTAAATAATACATCAGCCCGGCTGAGCTCCGTTTGTGTTGCTCACAGCCTCTTAGCACATACACAAGGTTATCTATACGATCTGTTCAGTGCAGTAGTTCTTGATGTGTTACTCTTAAACAAGCAACAGCTTACAAAAATATTCTCAAGTCTCAAGTCATTTGATCCAAGTCTTAAGCATGTCTCGAGTCATTTTTTCTTGGGCAAGTCAAGTCAAGTCACAGGTTATGTCAAGTCAAGTCGAGTCCTTAGTTAAGGCAAGTCAAGTCCCGAATCAAGTCACTTTTTTTCCACCCAAGATACAGCACTCTTACGTAGTATCCTGTCTTTATAAAGAGAAAAGGTATTAGCAGCCCGTCTAATAATGATATTATTGGCCAATTTATAACCTGTTCAAAAAGTATGACAATGATTTGTATATGTATTATCTTGGCACAGACGCAGCCATTATGATGGTCTGGTCTGAGACTGTATGGAGTAGTAACGAGTATGACTGATGAGGCTTCTCTTTGGGGAAAAAACTTCAGGTAGCTGGGGGGCCTTGATGTTGCGTGTTGCCATAGCGATGAGTTTGACTGACAGCCAGTCCTCCAATCATGACAATCACATACCGGGGAGCTTTTTTTCGTCCAATCGTGATTCCCAGTTTGTGCTGCACACGTACTTGAAAGTTAGACAGAAACTTGACAACATTGAATTATATTGTATTATATTTTACAACATTCAAACTCGTGAACACACTTAAGTCATCTGAGTCAGCATGCCTCAAGTCAAGTCAAGTCTGAAGTCATTTATTTTTTGTCAAGTCAAGTCATCAAAACAGTGACTCGAGTCGACTCGAGTCCAAGTCACCAAGTCTCAAGTCCACATCTCTGTATTAAAACTGAAAGAAAAATACAAAGAATGTATACTCCCATGCAAGACAGAGGCCACGCATATGAAAATATGCAGCCAGAGAGTTACATAGTTTACAAGGTATCATTTTTCCTTTAGGCTGGTTGTAATGGGTGTTACCGACACACACTTTTCATAAAGCACGCATGAAGATATCGGCTGACATAATCGAGACATAATTCATTGAGGATAAACTCTGGTGGACTTTTCCAGCATAATAAAACATAATCAGACACATACCTGTGGAATGTTCCAGGTGTTTTCTTTTCTTACCTCTGTCCCAACTTTTTTGGAACGTGTTGCAGGCATCAAATTCAGAATGTGTGTATATTTAAAAAAACAAAAACATTAAAGTTCATCAATTTCATTAACACTGGTTAATGCCAAGATAGCCATCCACAAACGACTGAAGTATCATATGGTTTGGTCCTGTTTCTTCTGACTGAGGTGTTTATACAGAGCATTTTCTTCCCCCTTTTAAACCTTAAAAAGCAAAACTCAGAGTAAAACTGGAGTAGATAAAGAAAGACAGGGATTTGAAGATTACAAAGAATAAGCGTGTGTGTTTGTGTGTGTGCATCTGAGTGACGTTGTGTACTTGCAGAAATGGAACCAAACTTTTCCATCAGAAAAATTAGCATCCAATATCTAAAATGTTTCAGGGAAGAAATTAAGATATCATCATCTCTGACTTTTTCTGTAAATGGAAAAGTTTCCATGGATTAACCAGATTCAGGAAGTTACCCTGGAAAACAAACACAAAGCAAACATCTGGTTGGCTTCAGAAATTAAAAGGCCGGCCGCTAACCACCCGAGCACTTAATGATGTCAGATAGTGTCCACGGTAACACCGCTGACAGTAACCACAACAATAACCGTGCGACTAATGAGACTGTTTCCATCCAGAGACTGTCTCTGAGTGTTGCTGTGGACGTGCCCGTAGATGTGTGTTACGGCGCGGTGCATCGCGTCGACAGCTTCATTAAAAGTTAGATTAGTGCTGCTTAATGAGAGGCGGCCGCTTGTTAACAGACAGGTCACTGCGGAGGAAGAGAAACAAAGGAAGAGAGGGACAGACAGGAAGAGGAAGAAAGACAGGGGGCTATTTATTTTACATGGCGGTGTACTAATATTACATGTCAAAGGCAGTTTACGGTGAAGTTTCCACACATTGTGTTTGTTGCCATGCGGTGGTAATTGTACAGATGTGGATAATTGCAGATTTGGTTTATCAACTCGTCTTCAACTTTCAGCCATTGTTGTCCCTGCTGCTGTGTCGACCCTGTCACACCCCCACTGCCTCCACACTGCCCCTACCGTTCATGTGCACGCTGCATCTCACATACGCGTCATGTTGATTGTTGAGGACGTGCACAGCCGAGGCGCCAAACAGACGCAGGGAACGCGTGGCAGCCATCATACTTGCGCACATGCGTAGTTAAAAGCAAGTTTATCTCCAGCTTTACCAGACAGGGAGATTCAAACAGAAGATTACACTGGGTTGCATGATGGGAAATGTAGTAAGCAGTGTTGGAACTCGATTTATAATATGAACTCAAAGTCAGAATGTTTCAGCCTCTGCCCGGCTGCTTGAATGTCTATTAAAGAAAATAAAGTTTCTTAACATTAAGGAAGTGTAACTTTTTATTAGATTATTTTAGATAGTATATTTGATCCGCATTTTTATAACTTTTATACTCTTTTCTAACTTTTTGCAGTGTCACCCCTAAAGACATACCTGCCGTAGGTTCCCTGTCTATGTCAAAGTAATGTAATACTGGTGTTTGATTTAGACCAAAGCTTTAGATACAAATGTTTTCAATGTTTAATACCTTGCTGGGTGATAAATGTGCATATTACATCCCAGAGGCTGAATATTGCAGCGGGGTGAGAGACCGTGTGAACCCTGCAGATATTTGCTTCCTTTATTTAAACAGGATGATGAATCACTGTTACCTGTTCGAAACAGGCCAAACAACAACACAGTGCTGGGGAACGGTTTTCACTGTAAACTGTTTAAAAAGTACCTGGACACTACTGACACTTAATATAAACCTTCTCCGGGAGGGTTTTTATGAGCTGTTTCACCATCTCATTAATCACACAGGCAGGCCGTCTTGTCTTCTCCTCTCTCTGTCACACAGTTACTCTCCTCTCCTCTCTCTGTCAGCACTTACCTCCTCTCTTTCTCTGACAACTTTTCGTCATGTTCTGTCCAGCTTATTTTCTCTACCTGAAACGAGTCAAAGTCACTTTTTCTGCTTGTAAAACGCTCATGTGACTCTTTTCTCAGTTAGGGACATGTCTCATAAGCTATGAAGACTAAAACCAGGGGGCATTTACTTTGGCAGAATCACCAACTATATCACTTAAATGACTGTTTAAGAGCAGCTTTGAGGTTCTGGTACATGAGTTACAAGGTTTAAAGCTAATTTAAGCTTAAATTTGCATATGAGGCTTTTTCTCTTGTATCTCTTCACTTCATCAAAGGGACTTCTTTTATTTAATTTTTCTATGTATTGACCTGACCTGCTAGTTGGTGAACAGATTAGCAATATACTTAAACATGCACAGACAACATGCAAGATCATAGAATGTGAGATATATCTTTTTGTATTTCCTAAATTCTGTCTTTATTCTCTACCTTTTTATTTACTTTTGTCTTGTTTATTTATTCTTCAGGCATTGTGTGTTAACCCCTTGTCTGTTGTCTGTCAGGTTATGTGTTGTATATGGATTCTGTTACACAAAGGAATTTCCTAAAGGACAAATACAGTAATTCTAACTACTAAACTACTTTTATGTTTATTTCCCCTTTTTTCTCCTGCACTTTAACTGGTTTAAAATTTCCAAACAGGGGATTTGATTTTTTCCTTTCAAAATAAAAACTCATCTGTGAGAACTGTGAATAACTCTTTTCATATCATTTTTAATATCTATGACGGCGTGTAAGGCCCATTGTAAAAAATAAATAAATACATGAAAAACTGAGCCGGAGGAGAAAAGTGACATTCCGAGAAAAACCTAGAAAATTCTGAGATTAAAGTCATAACTTTTCCCAAAAAGAATCGGCATATTTGTGAGAAAATAACTAGCAAATTTATGCGATTATGAAGTCATAAATTTGTGAGAAACAAAAACTACGAAAGTAGTGTTAATAGGAACCTTATAGAGCTGCGACACCCGCCCCTAAAAAAGTAGGCCCCCTCCATCTTGATGCACCTGTTTCTCTTCTGCCTTGATAGGACTGCTGCTTACACAGACGTGCATGGCAAGATTGAGCGACCCTCTGCTGCAGAAACACGTTTCTATGCTCCCCGTTTGCCCTGGTGGCTACAGTCACATGAAGGTTACCCCACACACTCAGTGAAACAAATCATGCATTACGAACAACACCTATAAACACAATTTTGCAATTTTTTTCTCACAAATTGACCAATTTAATCTCGGATTATTCTTCTTTTACAATGGCCCCTTGTAAATATCAAATTAGTTTTACAGAAGTAAAAAAAAAACTAAATGCACAAGTTTTAATTGGCTATTTTTGGTACTACTTTTACTTTAAAAACATTTTCAACTGCTGGACATTTTATTTTGAAAAATCAAACCTAACGATGAAGCTTAACTGTGGTCACGTCAGGCTTTACAACAGCTTTATTCTTCTCATA
The DNA here is from genome assembly GCF_022749685.1 of Semicossyphus pulcher. Classification (NCBI taxonomy): domain Eukaryota; kingdom Metazoa; phylum Chordata; class Actinopteri; order Labriformes; family Labridae; genus Semicossyphus; species Semicossyphus pulcher. The sequence continues at coordinate 20,278,531 of NW_027211626.1, forward strand.
TCCTCATCTTCTAACTTCCCTGTCTCCCTCTCTCTCTTTAACTCCACACCTTGTTATTAAACGTCTGATAGAAAGTTTGAAGAGTTCAACTTCAGAGAGAAAAAGAGAGAGAGAGGGAGAGAGAGGCAGAGAGAGGGAGGGAGGAGAGTTTGCTTTAATGAAGACAACAAAGCTGTATGCATCATTAAGTCCCACATAATTAAAGAAAGAGGAAACTCAAGTGTTTGATTAAAAGAGCATTTGTCTGTAAAACACCATCAGATACATCAACACACACGCATGGACACACACACAAACAGACACACAAACATACTAATAAACACACAAACACACAGAGCATACAGAAAAACTGTCCTCTCTTTTTTGAGCTAATGATGTATTAAGCAACAGATGAGGGCGGTTAAACTTCAAAAACACACACTGTCTCTCTCTCTCTCTCTCTCACACTTACACACACACACACACACACACACACACACACACACAGGCCTGTGTCTCTATGGGGGGTTAATGTCATCTCCGTTTGGCTGATTGTAGTGGCTTTTCGCCCCTGGAGACTTTTCCACTAGTCTGCACAGTCGCACTCTTTATCTGCTCTTCATCTCCACATGCAGGCCGAGTCTTACACACACACACACACACACACACGCACACACAGTGGGACTATCCAGACAGAGTACGAAATGAAGACACTAGAAGCATCTCTGATTTTCAAATGTCCTTCAAGACAGAGAACTAAAAATGGCAGCAAAGTTGAGGGTATGTTTTGAAATGACGTCACATATAGAGCGATTTAAAGGTCAAAGGTCACACTGTTAGATGTGTAAATACATGCTTGCTCAAACAATATGTGGTGCTGTATGTTGGCTGAAGTGTAATGGATCTCTCTTTAAGGCCATGCTGTTCAGAGAGTTCTTGTTGAATATAAGCATTACATTTCTGTGTGTGTGTGTGTGTGTGTGTGTGTGTGTGTGCGTTAAATCTACTGATCATTAAGTCCGTCCTGCTCCCGTCTCGGTTATTCTAATTTCCCCCGCGTGGTCCCTCAAGCAGAACATGAGACTGAGAAAGAGAGGACTCGAGTCAAGGAGCTCTCTCACCTGTTTCTCTCTCCGCTGCGCAGCCATAATTACCTTCTCAGGTAATCAGAGGGACACAGCCACACTCTCACTGCATGAACAGACCCTCTGTTACAACCAAGCAGGCTGAAACTCGTGTAGGTTTACTAAAGTATTATTTGGTTTATGAACTGATGAAAATATCTTTAAATTGCAACTAAAAAGAAAAAGACGACTGTGAACGCCTTGAAGGTGATGTGTTAGAAGCAGAAGAAATGGGCAAGCGTGAGGATGTGAGCGACTTTGACAAGGGCCAAATCGTGATAGGTAGACGACTGGGTCAGTGCATCTCTAACACTGCAGCTCTTGTGGGGTGTTCCTGGGCTGCAGCGGTCAGAACCTACCAAAAGTGGTCCAAGGATGAAAACCTGTGAACCGGAGACAGGTTCATGGGCGACCAATGCTCATTGATGTGCGTGGGGGAGCCAAGGCTGGTGCGTGTGGTCCAATCCAAGAGAAGAGCTTCTGTAGCTCAAACTGCTGAAAAGGTTAATGCTGGTTCTGATAGAAAGGTGTCAGAACACACAGAGCATCGCAGTTTGTTGCTTATGGGGCTACAGCTGCAGGCCTGTCAGGGTGCCCATGCTGACCCCTGCTCCATGCAGAAAGCGTCAAAAGAGAAGAGCATCAAAACTGGACCACAGGGCAATGGAAGAAGGTGGCCTGGTCTGATGCATCACGTTTTCTTTTACATCATGTGGATGGCCGCAGGATGCACTTTGGGAAGAAGGCAAGCCGCCTGTTGGTTGTCTGATGGTTTTGAGGAACACGACGAGATCAAGGTGTTGACTTGGAATCCAAATTCCCCAGATCTCAATCCAATCGAGCATCTGTGGGATGTGCTGGACAAACAAGTCCGATCCATGGAGGCCCCACCTCGCAGTTTACAGGACTTAAAGGATCTGCTGCTAATGTCTTGGTGCCAGATACCTCAGCACACCTTCAGAGGTCTAGTGGAGTCCATGCCTTGAAGGGTCAGGGCTGTTTTGGTGGCAAAAGACCTACACTATATTAGGCAGGTGGTCATAATGTTATGGCTGATGACTGTTATCATCTATTGGTAAGAAGGGATGAGTCATATTTACATCACAGTGATGATGCCTCGCGGCTGTAGTAGTAATAATGTGAGTAAAGCAGGTGATGTATAAAACGGAAGCAGGTCTGCAACAGGTGGTTGGGGTGTTGGACGGGTCGAGCAAACATGACTGTCACCCAAGGGACGGGTTCATGTCCCATTTGAGACAAAAAGTCAGGGTGAGTTATTTAATCTCACGTAAGGTTTGTGTCCTATGAAACCTGACGTCAATCTGTACACTCGTCTACGTCCCAACCGTTGGCCCTTTTGGTTTAAATAAGAGTGCAAACCGTCTCGTCTCTCTGTTAAAGCCCTCAGTGGAGTCTTTTTCCGCCATATTAAACCGTTCACACATGTTCGATTAAGAACCATTAATTTGCCAAACTGCATTCCCACTTAAACCATCAGAGGGTTTTTAAATCACGGCCAATTACCCCGCTACCACAGCACTCTGCCTGCATTACTGAAGCGATCACTCAGACAGAGAGAGGCCACGTCCCATTACAGTCAAGAGGGAGTGAAGTGCAGTGATCTGACCTGAGTGTTCAGTGAGGGGGCAGAAGAGGGCATGACCTTATTTAAACTTAGTTTAGGTAACATTTTAAGCAGGACATGACTGGTCATGTGGCTCATTGGTTTGATATTTAAGATACAATCAGAAGTTCAGTTTCACACCGGCTCTGAACTGCAACTGAAATGTTCAACCTCAGCCAACGAGGATGACCCGATTAACCATGAATACGACTCTTTTTTTAATAATACAAATATAAGCACAAGTACATTTTTATGAAAAAGACAGAAGGAGGTCAAACAATGTGTCCCTCTGATCTTCTCATTACAGTTCATCACTGTTCTGTGATGAACAGGGTGGAACAGTTTCTCATTTAGTTTCTCAAGTTAAAACTTCCTAAAAGGCCTGAAGCTCTGAAGTTCTGCTTTGGGACCTTCTTGGCCAAACGCGACCCGACCTAGTTCCGACCCAACTGCTGGAAGCATTGTGCATTTTTTGGATTAAACAAGCTCCCTTAGCCAACTGCGCTGTATACCAGGCACACACCGGCTCCAGTTTGGATAGGCTGTTATTTTCATTCAATTTATTTTTGACATTCTGATAGATGTTTAAACCGTTACACTTAATGCAAATGTATTTTTGTTTACAATACAAATGTGATCACCAAGATTGTGGTGTTCATTTCAGTTTTTTAAGTGTGCGCACAGTTAACTGGCTGTTTGCACTTTTCGTTGCGGCTGCACTTCTTCTCATCATTCATTTTATTCCTGACGTTGTGATCGCCATTACTACCGAAACATGAATGCACCGCTGTCCGATTCTGCATAAGAAATGCGCTTGTCATTTTGGATGTATTGTGTTGTTGTTGCTGGGCGCTGTCCGGTGCTGCCGGGTGCTGAAGTCTCTCACCCTGACACGTGTAACTTTTTTGTCCTTGCCTTTAGTCATTTGTTTTAAGCTTTTAGCTATTTTGTTGAAAATTCCTTGGCCAAATTCAGTTGTGTCAAGCTTTCTGTCTAATTCTGCCGGTGGTACATTTTAGATCGCTATCCCGTAAAAAAAACAACTCCCTGATCCGCCCACCAACCACACGAGATTTCTGACCAATGAACAGAGTGACAGCTCCCACATGGCTTTTGTCGATATATTTTGGTTCGCTTGAAATTTTGCCGAAGTGAAAATAAACCAAACTAGCAACTCATCCACTGATTCACTGATTCAGACCAAAACAAAAAGACTAGAGGTTTGAAAACGCCCTAAGTGTCTTTAGTGTCTAACACGCACACTGCCTGACACAACAGAGGAATTGGCAGCGTCCACCCACTGTCTGGTAGCATCGTATCTTTAATGTAACCATAGTGTGTTTGCCATATACAACAATCGATCCCTCACCTTTCAATGATGTTGTTTGCAAGTGAAAAGATGCTGAAATTGAGAATTTAAAAAAATGTTTGGCATTGGAGATAAAAAGAGGTACTCTTAAGGACAACTTTAGTTTAGTTAACACATTCTGAACAAAATGATGAAGCCAATGTGTCCAAATAAAGCAATCAAAGTGGTTTAATGTAAATCAAATCTGGGTGCTCTCCAGAGCAGAACTAAATATTTAAAGTTTACCGTTGATTTGCCGTGTTTTCACGTCCAACAGCAGCCTCATCTTACTTACTCAGTGTTACTGCTTGACGTCAAGTACTTACAACATGAAAACCTCAAACCATGAGCAGTCGAACACCGTGTAATTAACTACAAAAAAGAGGAAACAACTGTAAATCAATTAATGGATTCAAACAGTTTTCCACACATGTAAAGAAGTGAAACAGAAAAAGCTTTTCGTTTCATCCACACATGTGAGTGTGAACGAAGCAGCTGTCGTCTCACATGTTCGCATGTTCCTTTCCACCTGCAGTTTTAATGACAGAGGAAAAGAAAAGTACATTAGAGGAGTGCGAAAGAGAAAGCGGGAGTGAGACAGAAGCTGCACTCTGATCAGAGATGCTCTAATTAGAGACAATAATTGTCTCTCTGGCAGTGGCAGAGCGTCTAATATGACGTGTGTGGGTAGTTGTGTGTAAGTGTGTGTGCGCAGGTCCAGGCGGCTGGTTGGGATTCAGAGCTGATGGAGAGAGAGTGGTGCGTTGACTCTTTAACCTCAATGATCTTTTGTCCATTAAATGATTACTCTAATTACTATTTAACCCACTTCTTGGAGTTAGTATATTACATGTATTAAGTTTATTATACTGAACTATGTATTATTAATCAGTGAAGTCAACGCCTGACTGTTTAGATGAGACATTACTGTTTGCTTTCACATGATTTCCCGAACGTGTAAAATAGATGCACAATAAACAACAGATGGGTACTTCTGACCTCCTACTCATGCTGATGTTTAACTTTTAATAAGTACTAAGTCTAGGCTATGCACCTTTGCATCTCGCTGCCGCTGCACGTGTGTGGGAAGTATTTGAAGAGGTATGCGTGCGTGCTTCTGACTTCGCTACGTTCCTGCAGGAGGCCTCTGGAGGAAGCCTGAGGAACACAGATGGTGGACATGGGGAAACAATGGGAAGAAGTTTTACCTTGTTTAGAGGCTCTCTGACGTATGATAAATACAATGTTTCGCCTTAAGGTGGAAATAAAATATGGTTAATATTATGTCCAATGTTTTCCATTTCTTAAGGGGCATTTTCACTCTAACTGTATCTCTATCTGAAACAGGCATATAGTTTAAACACCGCCTGCAATTGTCGCCATGTTCTCTGTGTTTTTGGGCAAAGCTGCAAAATCTCTTCCAGCACCAGCCACTGCGCCACTGTTGGCAGCACCGAACATTAGTGATGCGTTTTATCTGTATAAGAAGAGATAGACTTTTTAGTCTTAACAGGGATGCAAAAAATATATAAATGGATGAGACAGCAGGGTGTGTTCTTCTTTGATGATAAATTTGACCTGGCAGACAAAATATTTCAGAGGAGGAGTCTAATATTCATGGTCATCCTCGGCTGAGTTTGCAAATTTCACTCGCAGCTCGTCTCAGGCATTGAACCGGAAGACCTATGGGCATTTCCAAAGCCGGACCCTCCCCACTCCCACTCCATCGCGTAGTGAACTCCGTCTGACGTCACACTCACAGGTGAACGGAGCACCCTTCGTTTAGATGAAGGGATTAAACAGAGCGGCGAGCTTTGAGACGAACTCCCCTTACTCCAGCAGTGACAGGAAATGTGTGTAACAGTCGTTTCATGTCACAAACAAATACAAATAACAAAACAAATAACGAAAGCTACGTACCAGAGAGACAGAGTCATTAAAATTTAGTTTTTCTTAATTGTAGAGTAAATATATTTTTCAAACTGATGTTAATGAGTTTTTACAGCCGTCCCTGTAGCCTAAATATGAAACACGTTTCACTTGTGTTGTTTCTAGACAAGAAAACACTTCTCCTGAATATAACTTTCACTTTAAGACGCTGACGTCAGTACGTTATTTCATGTTTATCCTAATTAAAGCAGTTCTCGTTTGTACGGGTTATAACATGGAACTTTAATTTACGTCTCTCATCTCATGGCGAACACAACACAGCGTTGCACCTGGTCGGGAAGTCAGCATCGGTGTAGACACGCTGGTGGAGGGTTTAACAACCCACTCCCTCTCCACACTCAGAGGTTTTGGACAGCACTCAATGTGACGGACCCTCCACGCAAGCGCGCAAATGAAGTGGAAGTATGAGGGAGAGGGTGTAGAAAGTGGTTTGGGAAAGGCCCATCAACCTGAAGGTGGTGCATGCTAGTTCAGCTTTGATTTCTAGTCTCCTACTTCACTTGTAATGCAAAGCAGCTACAAAACTATAATAAAAAGAGAGAAAAAAGGCATCTGAGTGCAGAAGACAGGATACATTTTACAAGGCATGTCTGAGTGGTATTTATACAACCAAAGAAATGCAATGAAGCGAGGCAAAAGCTGCCTTTTCTTGCATGCAGCGCACCCTTTTAATGGTGGGAGAACTCAACTTTCTCTGTAGGTACAACACAGATAACAAGATAAACTTTAATTCCCTTTATAAAACACAAAGTTAGGGACATGATTTTTGAATATTTGAATAGTTAATCGCCGCCTGGTTGTAATGCGGTACTACCGCTAGATGGTGGCTGTAGCGCTTATGAAAGCTGTTTGCTAACCGCCATTAAATAACAAAAGAAGGGGAAAGCATTAGTGCCAGGTGTTGGTAAATCTGGTGCAGCGCTGCGAGATGAATGACGGTCGAATAGTTCCAAGTGAATAATGAAAAGTATATTTGCTTGAAATGCCCATCCCTATTTAACAACTTAATTGGACCACACAAACAAGATTCTGTTTAGAGAGGTGCTCAAATAATAAAATGATTTTTTTAAAAATATGACTATATTTACATTTTCCGTCTTTCAAAGGTGCAGAAATGAATAACTTGTAAATGTTTTTACTGTTAAAGGCTTATTATGTAAATGTCCTTCATGTTCTTTCCTTTGTTCCATGTGATAATGTGAACTCATCCTTTCCTCTGCTTCATTTGGAATGACTCAGTCTGAGATGTGATAACGAGTCCGACTCCACATTATTAATAAAACCGTTTTAATTCACTCGCAGCAGTAAAACGATTCACACACAGACTCACCGTGTGTGTTATGCAAACTGCTCTCTCCACAGACGTACCTCATTATTGTTTTGTGTGTGTACAGTCTCTCATTTAATCCCCACAAGCAATTTGGCTTCCTCACGTTCTCTAACAGCAGAGTTCTCTAATATTCAGCTGATATTTGTTCAGGTGTCTGAAATGAAGTTGGGTTCAGCTGAGATTCACTTTAATCTGCTTCCTAAGCAGATCAACATCGCTGCAGCAGCACTGCCTCCACTTCTGGAGGATTTTCCTGCGCGAGCAGCTAATTGAACTGAGATTGTTCTGCACTCGAGGAATAAGCTGCACGTTCACTTTGTTACATTAGATGTTTGTAAAAAGGTTCATTAAGATTTAAAGTAAAATGACAGTTCTGTGTAATGAGTGTAAGTATGCTGAACTGTCTTCTGCATGAAAAGTGAAGAATGTTTACCTCGTAAAATAATTATTAGACTCTAAAAAGGTGGAAGAAGATTTGCTTTTTGGTTTTTAAGGGTTCACTCAGAGTTTGTGCCTGAATTAAACATTTTTAATCGACCATGTCGAAGAAAAAAGGGAATATGCACCAAAACCAGGCTTGAAAGTCGACTGAAAATATGCCGTTTCCTGTGTCAGTGCAGCCATGTTCTTCCTGATGACCACTTGAAATGACTCATAGTCTATTCATAGAAATAATCCAAACCAACGTCACCGCAGTTTTAACCGTCCAAGTCTTAGGCTAAAGCAGATCCGAAATAGCAGCTCTAGCGTCGTGGAAAGAGTATGTACTTAAATACATTTGCTTCAATGGCCTCAATTAAGGTCCGGATATTCTAAGAGGTGCAATTTAAAAAATCACTTTTAAGAAAATCATCAAACCAGAGCAGTTTAATGTGATTTCATGACTTTGAACGATCATCCGTCCATCATCTTAACCACTTATCCTGTTCAGGGTTGCGGGTGGGGGGATGGAGCCTATCCCGGCTGTCATTGGGCGAGAGGCAACCTGGAGTGATCGCCAGTCAATCACAGGGCTGACACATAGAGACAGACAAAGGCTGTGTTCAAAATCACATACTGTACGAGCAGTACGTACTGATTTGGCCAAAATGTAGTATTCAGTATGAAAACACCAAATGTTGTACTGATTTGGAAAAAAGTCTCCAGGATGCATCGGACCAGTCCACCTCGCTTTCTTTGTCCCACGACGTAAAGCACTGAGATGTCACAACCGCAGTTGACACGTTGGATGGCAGCAGCATTCGAGCAGAAGGGGGCGCTTTAGCTAAAAAAAATGGCGGTTTGCTTTTGGTGGGCTATTGTTTACTGGCACTTTCTAAAACTGGAAACTGCCACCTGGCGTAGCATACGGCAAAATATATTTCCATACTACATATTACTGCCAAACTCAGTATGTGGTATGTAGTATATAGTTTATAGTATGCTATTTTGAACACTCCCAACCTTACGCTCACATTCACACCTACAGGCAATTCAGAGTCACCGATTAATCTAACGAGCATGTCTTTGGACTGTGGGAGGAGGCTGGAGTACCCGGTGGGAATCCACTGGTGTGCATTTCCTAGGACAACATACTGAATCATAATTGCCATTGATGACTGAGTACTAGACATGCTAATGAGCATGTTTGCACACTGCATGGTGACCTCTACTATCATTATATAAATTTGCATAAGAATGCGGGAATGTAAAGTTTACAAGTGTTCCAGTTCATCTATCATTTTAAAAGACACACATCCGGTGTAAAATCTCTTCTAAAATGTTTTGTCTTACAGCATTTTCAATGTCAAATATTCAAACTCACACATTTCCATTTGAATGTATTAAATAAGATGTAACTTCTAATTGGTTGATGTATCTGAGTGGTATGCTTGTCTGGTGTTAAATAGGTCCAACCTTGAATCTCCTGTGTGGGAAACATCAGATTTACAAGCTAAAATCAAAGTGGTGTCAAACTTTATGGGGAATATGATGAATGTGGAATTTCCCTTTCCAAATAAACAAACCTAAAAGGATTTGGAGACCACCTGCAGCTAATCTACAATCACATTGAAGTCCAGATTCAACATTTAGAGAAGGTATGTTTTATAGCTGTCATCTATTTAAACTTCATCTGCAGAAGGACCCCTGTGTATTTCTGTGAATGTGTGTGTGTGTGTGTGTGTGTGTGTGTGTGTGTGTGTGTGTGTGTGTGTGTGAGTCCTCACAGTTTATGAAAAGCTTCTTAGAGCAGGATTAGGATCATCATTGTCCACGGGCTTATGATAGGACAAGGATTATGTGAGTACAGAGATATGTTTAGCAACACGTCCCAGAACTCACACACACCCACCGCGGCCCTGTATGCAGGGACGGAGCTGAAAGATTCAGAGCTATACTGCAGCGCAAGATTTTCTATATGTAGAGCCCATGTGAGCTGTGATGACACATGTTTGCTGAATGTTCATATGTGAAAGAAAATATGATGTGTAGTCTGATTTGTGAAGCAACTTAAAGCACTTCAGTTATAACAGCTTATTCAGCTTATTACAACCTATATCTAAGTGTAAAGTAACACACAAAATGTACTTAACTTACATCATTTACTTAACAGTACCCACATACTCAACTTAACTTGTGTTCCTAATGTACTTTTAATGTTTAGTGCCTAAACCTTACAAACTGCGGCCACATCCAAACATACCACCAGCCATAACATTATGGCCTCATATTGTCTAGGTCCCACTTTTGCCACCAAAACCGCCCTGACCCGTCAAGGCATGGACTCCACTAGACCTCTGAAGGTGTGCTGAGGTATCTGGCACCAAGACGTCAGCAGTAGATCCTGTAAGTCCTGTAAGTTGCGAGGTGGGGCCTCCATGGATCGGACTTGTTTGTCCAGCACATCCCACAGATGCTCCATTGGATCGAGATCTGGGGAGTTTGGAGGCCAAGTCAACACCTTGAACTCGTCGTGTTCATCAAACCATTCCTGAACCATGTTTGCAGTGTGGCAGGGCGCATTGTACTGCTGAAAGAGGCCACTGCCATTAGGGAATACTGTTTCCATGAATAGCAGGACCCAAGGTTTCCCAGCAGAACATTGCCCAAAGCATCACAGCTACGCAGCCCCATGCGCAACAAACTGCGATGCTCTGTGTGTTCTGACACCTTTCTATCAGAACCAGCATCAACTTTTTCAGCAATTTCAGCTACAGTAGCTGTTGGACCTTCCTTTGGTAGGTACTGTCCGCTGCAGGCCGGGAACACCCCACAAGAGCTGCAGCTTTGGAGACGCTCTGACCCAGTCGTCTGAACATCACGATTTGTCCCTTGTCAAAGTCGCTCACATCCTCACGCTTGCTTTACTTTTTCCAACACATCAACAATGAGAACAAAATGTTCCCTTGCTGCCTAACATATCCCACCCACTGACAGGTGCCATTGTAACGAGATAATCAATGTTATTCACTTCACCTGTCAGAGGTCATTGTGTTATGGCTGATTGGTGTATATTGTTCCATGTGTTTTTTCAGGTACACTTGTCAGGCGTCTCCAAAGAGTGAATAGTTATCAGTTGATTTTTCTTGAGGCAAAATTGGCACAATATAACTAGATGTTTAAAGAGGATAGGGTTGCTTAAAACCATGATCATCTTATGTTTGATATTCAAAATCTTGAAGGGGTTGCAGTAGTGTTTTATGGAGGTCGTGGTATATGGAAAAGTTATTTCTTTCTACATTTTCAATAGAAAATTTTAGCCTATTAGAAGGAGAAGTGGATGCAAATAAAAAACATTAGCTGGTATGTTAAAGTATGTTTGATTACAGGATCAAACTGCCACATTCAGCAAGAGTTCCTTCTCACTTCCAGCTCTTCAAATACACAGGCTTGGTCAGTGGCCCAACACTTTAAAATGTGTCTACCTAGGCGACCCTCTAGCTTCAGCTCATGATGCTGTCTTCTATCTTACTTTTGGCTGACCACCGGGGTCAGGCCTACACACGGGTCTGTATGTGACTGACTGAGTAACTGAGTGAGTGAGTATGTGAGTGACGGTACTTTCACAGCCGTAGAGAGAGAGAGAGTTGCGACATTGCAATGGCGGATCACGGAGCATATTGGACCTCCACTGATCACGACATTAGTTTTTAACTATTGCTAACTTGACTGTTGAGCACTGCGCATGCTAGAAGGTCAGCTAGAATGTCATATTTTGAAGCACAGGGCCATTGACCACCTGCTGTATTTGTCAATTTTAGAACAGGAATATGTCGTTGGTACATTTTCAACAACAACAGTGATTCTTACAGCCACGGACATACAAGTGCACTACAAGGACAAACAGCCAGTGGAGTAAAGGTCCAGGAGTCAAATCACTGGTTCAGGTGTGGAGTTGTTGTTAATAAAAGCCAGACTACACATTCCCACCTTGAGTCAACATTGGCCATCAGTCACACTGACAGCCACGAGCAGATTTGTAGGATAGCAGCAGAAACAAAGGGATAGAAAAGCAGAGAGAGAGATGGTTGAAGGGAGTAAAAAGGAGGGGAGAGGGGGAGATATATTGTTACGGACGCCTGGCCTGCGGCGCTTCCCGCTAAAAATCCTAAACAGAACAGACAGACAAACACAACCGTATAAAACCATCTCAGCCACCATATGGCTCTGGGGAGATGTCCTTGCTCTGTCCCTCACAACCTCCCTCCCTCTCTCTCTCCCCCCTTTCTGCGTGTCTCTATTCCTCCCTCCACAACCAGACCCCCTGTTACTCTCATTTCAGTGCTTTTGAAGTTTTCTGGTGCTGGTGTGGTGCTGCTCTTTAAACACCGGCACCTTCAAGGCAATGTGGATCAGTGATGGTGACAGCGGTCACCTGGGCCGCGCTGATAGCGGCGAAGTATCATTAACATTTAACGTGTCTCATGTTTGTCAATTCTGGATCCTGTATGAGAAGGTAAACACGGATTTCAAATGAGGAACAGCTTTCATCACTTCGCTACTGTCGCCTGCCTCTTCCATGTTAACAGATGGGACATGAGTCAAATATGAAATCAGAATACACGTCAAATAAAGTTATAGTTAGTTCTTATCATGCTGATTTATGTCCAAGTGTTCATTGTTCTGAGAAGTTTAGTTTTAATTAACGTATTGATCAGAAAATAAGACGACCCCCCATTTTCAAGACTAATTTTTTGAGTAAGACTTTTTCGTGACCAAATTTGTCTTTATAAAGAAAGCAATTTTATTTTATCTTTTACATTAAATTGTCACATTCAAATTAAATAAAATGCCTTTCAAAATTTAAAATCATCATCATTTAAAATCATTAAGCATCAAAGTGAAGTGAGGTCTATTTGTAGAGCAGTCCTGAAACAGCTTGACGACAGCTCTGGTAACGTGCAGACCTGCTCCTGTTTTCAGTAACACGCTCACACATTCTCCTGTCAGTCTCTTGGAAGCAGCTGCTTTGAGGACCACGGTACGGTTACCATCTGTTAGGCCGGACTGTTAATATTTCAAGGCGCCGACGGTGGCCTGTTCTGGCGTTTTCCAGGTTGGGGAGTGCAGGCCCGGTGCAGCGGAGGAGGACGGGGCTCCACGGATAGCCGCGGGGCTACGTGGTGCTACAGTGGCCCGTGATCTTCTGGGGCTCTCCATTGTCGGACATTACACTCGGTGACAACAATTATCTAAAAACTGACATCATTACTCCGCCTCAGTTGTTGGTTAACTTGGCCGACTTTTAAGCCATTTGTTCCGATCACTGTGTCTCTCCATTAACTGCAACATTCTGAAGATATTTTCAGGATGTTATTGAGGCCTGGGATGTCAGAACGCCTTTTATAAAACATTTGCTCGATGTTACATAAAAACAGAGGTAGGACATGCTTACTGCAACAGTCTGAGGATCTTTTCAGGATGTTAGTACGGCCTGAACTATCAGAAGGTGATTTATAAAACGTTGTCCTACTATAAGAAGGAACATTCTGGGAACCAAATAAAAACTTGCCTCTCAAAAAATTACCAGAACATCGCACGTAACAGTCTCAGAACGTTCTTAGAACAAAACATTTCCAGCTGGGGTAGTTGTGAGTGACAGCTCAGACATGTCAGTTATTAACATGTATTAGCCTTAAAAGTCTAGCACCCGAATTAAAGACGATCCCACTTTTTCAGATGTATGTCAAGGGAAAAAATCACGGTCTTATATTCAGACCAATACGGTGGTTATTTGACAAAAAAGGGGGGCTTTTACGCCATGATTGACAGCTCTGTTGACAAATACGGCTCCTGCAGCTGATCCAGAGTAGCAGAGTAGAGGAGGATCGGCGAGAGGAGACGTAACTGAAACAATCACTGCAGTCAAGAACTTTCAATATCTGTGAATATCTGCTTCAGACCAACAAAACTCATAACAGAGTAAAATATTTTCTATGTAATTTGGTGTAGATAAGTTTTCTGTATGTTTGTACAGTAGCGAGTAAGCCAGCTTGTTAATGTGAGTGTAGAGAAGACTCATCTCTGTGGTCTGAGGTCAAAGCACGCAGGCAGCACGGTGGCTTGTAGTGGTGTGTGTGCTTGTGTGCATGAACGTGTGTGTTCCCTGTCTCCCCTCCCTTTGATTTGTTTACACAGCGGCCATCCACAGACACCCAGCCATGCTTGGCCACATTAAACCTCTTCTACTAATCTGCCACCTCGACTAACGCCAGCTAAATGAGGGACACACAATACACACATGCAAGCTGTACAACATCAACACACACAGAGAGAGACACACACATGCACACACAATCGCTTTGGCATTCGCTGGTCTAGACATGCTAATCTCTCCAACTGCAGACTGGAGAGTGTGGCAGCCAAGGACTGGGCGATCAGAGCACAGCATCACCCTGCAGAACTCGAGTAATCTACCAGCAACAGTTGTTGTTTACAGGAAAGGAAAGCTTTTATTTTGAAAATCTAACACGTTGCATCAGCTTTTTTTAATTTTCTTTTCACATCTATGCCCAATATTGTCTAATTGCTGCCTCAATAAAAAGTTCATTTACACCATTTCAACTGTGAATCAATCCTGCGTTGAAGTTAACTTCTTACTCATCATCTAGAAGTTGAAATAAGACAGTAAAAGACCTCAGGAAACCACACACAGCAGCATAATTAGCTCCACAAGCCGACTTATTGGATGCAACACAACGCTGACAACCCCATAACAAACAAAACAGCCTTAAAACCTAAATTTTAATCAAGCTCTTTTCATTATGCTGCATTCTCAGCCTCTTCTTATGCAGAGTGGAGCGTCGTCGAGTCTAATTCCTTAATGAGTGTAGGGGAAAATTGACACAGTATGTTAATTGCCTCATGCAAGAGGAGTGCAAACATCTAATTTAAGAAAATTAATGTGAGAGGGGGAGCTGCTGTAATAAGACAGCAGAGGTCAGGAGGCGCTGTCAGCTCACAGCAATCTTCACACAAATCAGTGTAATGTGCTCACTGAGAGAGAGGAGCCGGTCCGGGCCTTACAAGAGTACCGAAAAAGTCTTTGAGAGAACTCGAGGAAGTGCAGCAACATCTGCCTGTGATGTGAATTAAACGAAAAAGATGCTCCAGAAAGCAGATAAATAAACAACATGAGAGAAGCTAAGTTTTATAGAGAGGCAGATGGACGGGAAGCGCAGAGAGGTTTTAGTGTTTATCATCTGTGAGGCAGTGAAACAGAAGAACACGGGAGCCATTGGGATGTTTCTCTTGGAATCAAACGAGTCAGTGTTAATATCGCTCGTATTTTGTCTTTACAATTCTCCGTCAAAAAAACATGCTAAATTGATTGATGTATTTAATACTGCCAGCCTTTTTCATTGCGACATCATTGATGGGTGTGGCTACACATGAGACAATATGAACTCTTGACCGCGGCCAACCGCAGCAGGCTGTTCTCGTGCCCTGTTCGTACTTAAATTTATGGAAGGTAATTCACAACATTTCATCATTGTGAGCCAATAAGGAAGTCTGTCAAGGTCGTACGGTGGCTGATAAGGGTAGAACCGGGCTGCAAATTCAGAAACTACATGCAAAGGTCCAAAAGAAATGCAACGACAAAAACGTGCTGCAAATAAAAAAAAAAAAAACGTGCTGCAAACAAATGCATTAAGATTAGACGGGCTGCAAATACAGATAGCACATGCTAAAGAAAAACGCTGCAAATCCAGTCATCACACAGAAGTGCTCCAGGCCTGTAGGAAGCGCTCAGTACAACAGGTTTACTATTGATGGGAGAGAGAGGGGGGACGGGACTGTGAATTTATTCATTATCAGACCTTGTAACGTTAGACGCTGCTGGAGTGTCACTGGGACTTTTTACACCACCAGTTCAAGGCGGGATTATTACGCCTCTGTTACATTTCATCTTCTATGTAGAACGCACGGAGGCAGAATCTCCGCAGAGCCGGCAGGGCGGAACAGCGCAGTGTGGGTGTATTTGAGGCACGCGCTGTTTGTTTTGCTTCCGCAAACGCTGGAACGCTATATAGAAACACACACTGGGGCAGCTTTACGCAGGTGTTGCGTGGTCCAATGTAGAACGACAAAGGTTGCATAAGGAAGGAGCTTCGTGAGGCGGAACCGCAGTGTTAAAAAGGCTTCTGTTGGCCATGCACCACCGACTGCTGTGCAAAAACACAACTTGATAACAGTTAGCGGCACTTTATGATGACTCTGCCCCGGCCACCGTACTTAAGCGTCTACATTAGAAGCAGAACACTTTCAACTAAGTCCATGTTAACCCATAAGCTGCAAAGCTTGATAAAGCTGCTCCAGCCATCCTGCATGCTAGAAGTCTGGGGATGTTGTAGAAAGCACAAAATAGTCTGCTTGGTCTTGTGGTCAGTGTGGATGGGTAAAACAATGCAGGACTTTGACCTCTGAGATCGGGTTGGAATCTCGTGGGAACAAAAAGCCCACAACATGATGTGTGTCCTCAACGTGACCGAGTTTGTGTGTCTTAATCAAACCTCAAAGGCTGTTTCCTGTGTGCCACATGTTAGAAAGACAGAAAACTGACTTTAAAGAGGCTCTGAGGGCATCTTCAAACAGATGTGGAACACACGCTACTTTGAGCATCTGTATGATACGCCAAAGGGGGGCAATTACACCAAGAGAACAACACCGCATTACCTTTTTCAAAGTATCATGTGAACCGTTTTGTGAGGATATGTTGACCAGAAGGTGGTCAGAGATGAAGCAGGCTTTAAACTTGTTACTGTACCTTTAAGGTTTAGGACCGTAGGCTCTGTGGGTATACCGTACCTTTAATATGCACACACGGTTATAAAACAAGGCTCTGCTTTGCTAAGGATAGAAAAAGTTGCGTTATGAGTTTTATTAGTTAATTGATACGACAGATTCAAGGTAGAAGAGAAGAGAATGATGAAAAATGTATCTAAGTCAGAGTCAACAGGGAGGAGAGGACCTCAATCTTGTCCTTCTGGCACGCTGTCTTTCTAGCTTTTCATTTGTCTTTTGACTTATTTATTCAGCTCAGAGGCACTATATCAGCTGTGGTGGGTTTCAAAATACACACACACACACACACACACACGCACACACACACACACCCCACACACCCACAGTCTTCAGAGAGGCAACCCTATTAGGCAAAACCAGAGACGTCTTGCGCAGCCCGTCTCTGCGCATCAGCATTAGAATTTCAAAGTAGCTCTTGATTGTTTGATCTCATATCCAAAACTGATTGTTAGTTATAAAAAGGAGTATGAGAAAAAGCAATTAACATAGAGCTGTGCTTCTATTAATACCCAGTTTTCTCTGTGGTCTTGTGGCTGGTTGTGATCCATAATTAACAGTGAAGAGATCCCATTTTCACCTTCTGCTGTGGTTCCCCACTAGAGCAGCTCTCTGGAGACAGAGCGGAGCGAGAGCAGCCAACAGATGATGCCTCCCTCACACACTGCAGGGAAACGAGAAAGAGCTACTTCATTTTCTAATATTAAAACCAGATAGACACTTAAAGAAATCGTGGCATGCCAGCACAAAAATTACTTTTATTTTTAGTTGAAGGCAGCTGTAACAGATGATAAACCCTGATGACTTGAACGGGTGGATCGCATCATGAAGCTGTGCTGCACATCCGTCGTCTCCGTCTTAAAGAGACAGAACCTTTTTATTACGAGACTTTGTCTCTGAATAGTGAAACAAACCACCTCTCTTAATTGTTTTAGCCTTTTTTTTAAAAACACAGCTGCAGTCGCATCTATTTTGCCAAACTATAAAGAGCATAAATGCAGTGTACTTGGAAAAAACACGAGCGTGGAGCCTGCTTACAGATCTCTAAATCTGACCCGATCACCACACAAGACTGGAACTCATACAACTACACCAAAGTTCTGTCAGAGAAAAAATGACATCAACCGGAAGAATAAGTTGCTCACTGATATGATAGGTTACAGCAAAATAATCCCACCCTTCAAACTGAACAGATCTTACTCAAATCACTCATTGTCAGATTAAATGATTAAATACAGCTGCTTTCAGTCTTAAAGGATAAGCCAGTTCAAGGATGCAGCCCCCGGCTAAAAGCAGAGTCTGCAGAGCCGCCATCACTGGCAGTTAAACCGTGTTAAAATTGGAATAAAAGTTAAAACTAATATGATCAAGTTTAGTTGTATTTTAGTCTAATTTTACTAAGTAAACAATGAATTAAAAAACAATAAAATTAATCCTTATTAAGCGGCTCTCTGCTCTGTCCCACTAATCAGTCAGACACAGGTAGTGAATCAGCTACATTTTAACAATAAAATATGCTGCACTGACTCATAATAACATCACAAACATTTAATAGCATAGCTCACAGTAAAACCACAAAGCTCATGAAAAAAAAGAAAAATGACCAAAACAACAAGGTTTGAGGTCGGTAACTGGGTTTGCGAGATGCTTGCTTCTGAAAGTTTTCTGTGGGCATTAAAGCCATTAGAGGATGGAGCAAAGCTGTGACGTAGGTATGAGGTCCTAGATATGTGCCCTGTGGAACACCAGTCAGAGGAGTGAACTATTTTTGTCCTCCCCATTACACTGGCGTGGCCATAAAAGCAGCAGAAGCACCTGAAAGAGCTCAAAAAACTAAGATTTAGAAAAGATTTACAATATTTAACTACATAAAGATCTGATATCACAGCAATTGTACAATTTGTTTCATCTAGGAAGTCTTTTCATAACAGAAGAAAAAATACAATTCATTGTGCAGCTCCATTCGGAGCACAAGAAACAAGCAGCACACAGAAGTCTCACAAACACACTGATCAGTAATAACAGCTCCTGTATATTGCAATAACAATAACAATATATTAGGTAAATCTGGCTGTATTGACCGTCTCTCTCCCGAGCGCCCGAGGCACCTGACAACTGCAGTTTATCTCCATAACAATCAGGCCAACACTAAATACATCAACACAAGGAGATGATAAAAACGCAGCATTCAGCTCCATTGATTAGCATTGTTAATTTCTCGCTCGGCGGTGCAGGGTAAGTGAAGCTGCGGCGTGTTGGAGAGTCTGCAGAGTTCTGTGATAGGACTGCAAAGAAAATAAACTGTTTTTATCTCTGCATGTGTCTCTGACTCCCTCCCTGTATGCCTTGTATCATAAATGGGACAGTGGTGAAGAGAGGTCAGAGTAA
The DNA here is from genome assembly GCF_022749685.1 of Semicossyphus pulcher. Classification (NCBI taxonomy): domain Eukaryota; kingdom Metazoa; phylum Chordata; class Actinopteri; order Labriformes; family Labridae; genus Semicossyphus; species Semicossyphus pulcher. The sequence goes on from NW_027211626.1 coordinate 20,297,556, forward strand.
ACGATAAGCTGCAGTGGCTTTATCGTCCAAATGCAAATAACAAAAAATGGAAAGATATTTTAGATGATTTTCAAGAATGATATGATTTGTTCATCCTTGTGGTCTTTTTGCGATGAATGGACCGAATCCATCCACATTATGGCCTTTATGCTGGAGCCACCATTTCAGCCTTTGGTTCATCCTGGAAAGTAAAACAGCGGCGTCCAAGAGCCACACCAACAGCCTGCTATAAGATGAGGGAGAGCTGATTCCGCTTCATGAAATTACACTGTAAAATATAAAAGTTGATCTTACGCCAAAAATATTGGAAAGTGACAAAATAGTTGCCATAAAATAGGTAAGTAAATATAACGTAGGCTTATCAGTCTAACCTGTAACTGACCAATAACTTATTTTTACGTAGCCCATTTTTTTATGGCAATAACTAGATTTTTTTTCCTCATAAGCCAGCTTAATCATTTCAAAGGATAGTTTATTGTGTTATGTTCTAAAATGCGCGGCTGTAGTAAACTTAGTTATTAACTTAATTCTAGGTGAGGATGTCCAAAGCCAGGACGCGGCTGATACTGAAGGTGAGCCTGCACCATTTTGAGCAGCTTTTTGGCCCACACTTTCAGAGTGGGAGGAAAACGGGACACTATTTCACTACGTAATTTTGCTGTGTATGTTTGTCATGTACATGTCTTATAATTTTATATTTGTGTTTATAGGACCCCCTTGAAAATGAGATGCTGCATCTCAAGGGGCTATCATTTGAATAAATTGAAATGTCTTGTGGTTTTATTCATGACGTCATCAGCGTCTAGTCAGCGTCGACTTTAATCACAACTGTCGACTTTTAAAAGTCATTCAACCCCTAATAAAATAAGGAGTCAAATGAGCGCAATTTTGCGGTGAACCAATGACAGGCCTGGTTTTATATATTTACACATATTTAAGAACTGTTGTCATCCTGCAGTGTGGTGCTCCAGCAAAGCACACCTACAAGAGAAGCTAAATGAAGCTAGCTTGATTTTGCTGGTTAACTCTTCTCTCGATCTTGTCTGAAGTGGAAACAATTATCAGCTTTTTTTTCAACTTAGTCGAGTCGGAGGGTCATTTTCTTTCTGTTACAGTTATGTTTCTAAGGTGTAGAGGGCGATAGATAAAATACTATAGCATTCTGTTATGCAGACTTAGCTCAAGCTAAATGAGTTGCGGAGGGGTAGGCCGGGGTTTAAAGGAAGATACTGTGAGCGATGTTGTATAAATGTTAATTGACATTAAAAATATTCTTCTGAACGATAAAATATCAGTAAAAATAAATAATTTGAAAGCTACATTCTTTCCCTTCCTCTACTACTTCCTACATTTGTGTCATCTTGTTCCACAACCAGAAGCTAAGACTATGCAGCTACAGCAGAGGTTGTTTGATATAAACATCACTATAAGACAGAATGACACTTTGTTCAAGGACTATCTTGTTAATAAAGTTTGCATTGTGGTTCACTTGTTACAGCAGTTGGTATCAGTGATGATATTTAACAGCTAGTTAAAGGACAAATCCAGGAAGAGTTTCCTGTATTGTAACAACTGGCTGGTAAAGAAAATGAACATTTTGAAATGTCACGGTGTGTCTCCACGGTTGGCTGAGTACCATAACGCCGCAAAATCTATCAAATGTTTTCTCTTCTTTTTAAATCCAGCTGCCCTAAAGCGACTCTGAGGGGCTCCACTCTGAGGGGCTCCACATGCCATTCTAAATCAATTAATTATGTGATGAAAAAAAGGAGCTGATTTCATTTCAAATAGGACATTAACTGTGGATGACGATGGGAAGAAAGCCAGAGTTCCTACAGTGTTGATTTCTCCCTGGAAGGCAAAGCGTTCCATTTATTAGATCCTCTGTTATCAAAAGGAGGAGATGGTAAAATAAAATAAAAAACAAGCCCTCAGGGCGAATGAGGGAGAGACTGACAGAGAGCAGGAGAAATAGCAGGAAGCCTGGGTAAATAAACCAACAGTGCAGTAAATGCAGCATTGCGGCTCTGCTGTGATATGAGCCCGGCTCTCATAAATAATGGAGGTGAGTGTCGGCCGGCCTGCCAGCAGCCGCTACACTGCTCCTCGCACTGTGAAAACAAGGCTAAACAAACAGCTGCTAGCCGGGGCGCGGGGCACAGCACAGCACAGCACAGGTATCATTTACTCCACATGGACCCAGAACATACAGAGAGCCGCATACAAAAATGTACAGATGAAAAAGAGGATGCAAACTTGACCAGAAGCAGTTGGATCGAAGTTTATATGACCTTTATATAAGAATCATTATTCTGTTTTTGTGGTTTTGTTTTGATCTTTATTTAAGCATTTTTCAGCCATATGTGGACGGCACATCAAAAAGCAAACTCTTATAGTATCACCTCAAGCCTGTTTTACTCCACATCCACAGATGTGCGAGGATCTGCTGAAGTTGAAGATGCAGGCTCAGCGGGACATCACTTGCGTCCAATTTTTCTGTTAAGTAGCATTGTGGCTGCCACTAAGCTACAATACATGCACAAAATCCTGTGAACGCAAATGTGATGCATGTGTGGAAAGCGTCCTCCAGTATTAAACAGCACTACAACGGGTATGTGGTGTCCAGAACACGTCCTCAGTGGAGTATAACCTTAACTTCAGAGGGTTTATATGGAAAATGTGTCAGCAAACAGTTTCCTATCAACACAATAAGCTCATGTTATAATCACTTTGAGCAACTCTTTTCACAAACACGTAGTCATTTGATCCACTGTAATATAAAAAGATCCATTATAGCAGTGTTTGGTTGGCTAGAATCTACAACTTTGTGTTCCTTTGAATTTTTATTCAGGGCAAAATACTAGCAATTTATTTGATCACTTTGATTGATTAACGAGATGAGTTTAAAACCTAGTATGTGGCTGACCGCATCAGGTCAATGTGCGCTAATGTGGGCAATGTGTTACTGACCTTATGAGACCGACAACAACGTGTTTGAAAGCAGGTGTACGCTGCGGACGAGATGCAGAGGAGCAGCCCCGCCGACTCCCCCAACAAAGTATCCTGAGCCGTATAGACAGAGAGTCGCGTCAGTGGAGGTCCAATATGCTCCATGATCGCAACTCTTTCTCTCTATGGCTCTGACAGTACTGTCACTCAGTCAGTCAGTAAGTCAGTCACATACAGACTTGTGTGTAGGGCTGACCCCAGCAGTCAACCAAAAAACTGTAGAAAAAACTATAAAATATTGTATGTCTGATACCAAACCCTGTGTTACAGTTGAGTACAATATGAATAACTTGTAACCAGGGCTGGCCATTCTGGTGCCTGAGGAGGGTTTGAGATTTGGCGTCCCACACGGCAAATAGTAGAATATTAGTGTTTTCTGCCACACAATATCTTTTTTTTTGGTAGATATTGCAACATAAGTTTTGCAACACAATTATCCAGAAGAGACCTGGTTATATAATTTGATGTTACAGTAAAGATCAAGCTTGAAGTGGCCCTGCCTATAGAGTCAAAAATCTTAACACAACCAAGAAACCAAGTAATCCACTCTATCTGCATTCTGGACGCTTTAAAGTATAAATATATGATATAAAAAAAACAAATCAAGCTGTACCTGTTAAAGTGTAAATGTAACATAACATGTCACCAGTACTGAATGCTATAGTAGTGTGCATATGAAAGCAGCAGCATTTTGTTTATAAAGGCTGAATTGCAGTGAAGGCAGGAGGGGGACTATAAGTGTATTTAAGCACAATAGATCCCTACAGAGCGCAGTGTGGATTACACCAATAAAAACAGACTAATATCATCGCTGCTCATAAGAAACAATGATTCCTCCCTGATGACTCGAACACAAAACACTGACAAAAGCATGAAAGCATTAAACAAGTGAGAAAGAGAGCCTGGGTTATTGCTGAGAAGAGAAAACGCAGAGCTGGTGAATGGACTTGTTGTGTGTGTATGGGAGGGGTCAGGACGAGATATGAGATGATGCGGCAGCTGTGAAAGCTTTAAGTGATATATCACTCCATTCCACTTCGTTTAGCATCACTTCGTCTGAGTTAATTGGTTCATGAGGAGCACTAATTAAGGGGGATGGCCTTGTTTATCGTCACGACGACGCTCGTTAAGCTGAGAGGGTTCTTTTTTTTTTTCTTTTAGGACGGGTGACATTAACCCACCCTTCACAACTGAGGGATGCATCAGTGTATGTTTGCTTTAGTCTTGGATGTGGCAGCTGCATTTAAAGCTCGTGTGTAGCAGAGCGAGGTGCGCGCACAGCTCGACAACACTCCGCTTGCGCTGTAAACAAATGTGTGCAAACATTGTGCACACATTTCACACATTGACACACATCATGATTCACAAACAGAACCATACGCATGGTGATGCGTCCTACCTCTCTCCGTCGCGAGGCCCAGCAGGTCTGTTTGATTTTCCAAACCACGGCGGCCACCAGTAACAGAGACAGGAAGCAGCTGGAGAGAGAGCGGGAAACAGGGTCAATCAAAAATCAATAACTCAGAAGTTTTATAGATAAGAAGAGTTACATATTGTTCCATCATTTCAGCTATGCACAGATGGAGATAAACAAAATATAATAAAAAGATAAATACTCCCAACTGATCGACCCCTCCCTCACCTTGACATTACACACAGAGACCACCCGCCATATTGCCCTGCATAAAGACACCATATTGAGGTTTATCTTCTTCCAATGTGAAATCATGTTTATTCTTCAGATACCGTAAATTCTCAAATAGTGGGCGGGGCCTTTATTTACCTCAGCTGCAGAGGGTACCAGGCTTTTATATGAAGCAGGCTTTTGTTAGAGACAGGCCGTTATTTCTAACTCCCTCTGTACATGTGGTCATATTTTAGTATGAAGCCTCATTGTTTCATGATCTGCTCTGTTTACTTTTTCCAGTACCTGCTTCTTTTCGGATCAATATTAAAACTCTAAGCTAGATCTAAAATTCAGCTTGAGATAAATTCCCTTGACGCTGTGTCACGAAAGCCGTTCAGCGTCCAGATTTCCCGACTTCCTCGAATGCATCAGAAATGATCCATCCGACCTCCGTTCAACAAACGAGCATTTTAAAAGTAGTTCTCTTCTTCTCTTAAGGACAGACCTGACAAAGCTTCATTTTTACTTTTTGCTAATCTGCATCATAACGTAGTAACTTCGACAAAGGTAAGACCTGTTAATTAAAGAAAATCACAAGAAAAACAGGTTATTTTTCTGTAACAATGCAGCACGCAGAAAATGAAGTCCTGACTGGAAGTTTATCGCTTATCGCTTATCACAAATTAAAGCACCTGTGAGATTAGACTAGTTAACCTCAGAGGTCTGCTGGTCGGTGAATGTGGGTTAAAGATGATGAAGTTTAACTTGTAGAATTAAGCTGAAATTGACTTATCAGCTAGAGAGAAGAGGTGAGTGGAGTAACTACAGAAACTCCAAGTCCACTTGTTGTTGTACTGTTATGTCAAAGAGTGTAGCTTCTTTCCTCGCAAGCAATCTTTGGCAAACACCAGCTCCAGAGGGCACTTTAACCAGACAACAGGCAAGTTTCAGTTTGTCGTGCCATTAGTGCAGACTGAGAGCTAAAAGTTCTGCTATTAAGAAAAGCAAGAGACAGCAGATGTGCAAGAGTACAGTTGTGTATAGTTTGCCAAACGCTGTCAAACAAGTCTCACTGCTGCATCCAAGTCTTTTTTTATTACATTTGCATCACTGACATTTGCACTTGGGCATGCAGTGAAACGCTGCACTGCTGAGCCCAGCTGCCGTAACAGAGAAAGCAAACTCAGTAGGCTAACAGGGACAGATTATTAGAGTGCAGAGTAGAATGGATCACATTTCGATCAGCTTTATTTCAGTGATGCTGATCCATTTAAATATGCCGAGGCAGGCCTAAGACACTTTACATGTGTAGTGCATGATCCAATCCCTCTTCTTATGAGCCTGAGAAAGTACAGAGAAGAACTGTTCATGTTCAAAAGTTCATGTTTAAAGTGTACTGTTATAGAACGACTGCACATTATCCTGCTGAAATCATTGGTGGTCATGTTTTTCTGATCACTCTTGAAGTTCTTGGAGCTTCAAATCAATAGTCAGTCATTCCTTTCTACTCAGTCTGTCTCAGAATTGTTGCACAGACAGCTGGGAAAACCTCACAACAATTTTCAACTAATAAACAATATTTTTACTCCAGTATTTGTAGTCTCAGGGGAGAAGCTGCAAAGAGCAACAGTTCAAGAAGCTGCCAATAAATAAACTGGACAGAAACCTGTCCTGACACCTGTGTGGACTGTATGATCTGAGTAAATACAGCTCCAAAGTACGACTGTAGTATCAGTAATATACGGACTATATAAGGACTACAAGGGATTTCTGAAATCTTGTAAAGTACTGGATGGTTTACTCCTTCTGCTGTCTACAAATAAATTATTTATTCAAATAAAACTCTGAGAAGGGAAAATAACCATGTAGCTAAACGACTCACTACTTTTAGACATATTCAACCTTTTAAAGGGGCAAAAAAGTCAGAAAAGGTTAAAAAGCCACTGATTCAGACTTCATTAAGTTGGAAAATTTACATTTAATAACATGTTGTAGGCACTTTGAAAAGCTGAAGTCCAATAATAAGGCACTAAAACTAACAGAGGCGGCTGCAGCTGTGAAAAAACATACCTAACAAAAACAAGAATTCAAAGGAATTTGAAAGAAGAAGCCTGAATGTTAATAACACGTTTTTACGCTTAAAGTGCTCTCTGTAGTTGTCCTTTTGAAAATGTATGTCTGTACATATTATGCAATAATTGTGCAATCCCTTCCACATTATATAACTCGACTCGGGGTACTGCAGATAGCATCGTTTAAATAACAACGTACTTCATGCTCGCAGAAGTCTTTGTAGTTGTTCTTAAAAACACCTTCAAGTGCAAAAGCAGAATAAAAGAAATAGCACAATATAACGATAGAGCAGAATCTTTACACTAATTTGCTCTGCTTCCGGCCAGCGGGGGCAACAAAGGAGAGAGATTCTTGGGAAGTCTGTGGCGAGATATGAAACCACAGCGACCAAAGGCAGCTGGGGATTTTAGGACAGCAAAGGGCAGCGAGGGGTCAACGAGCGACATGATGCTCTCTAACAAAGAACAAGGTCTCCAGTACACACAGATACACACAAACACACACTCAGCTTTAAAGTTCAATATCTGGAGGGCAAAGTTATCTGGCCAAACACAAAGCTCCCCTCTCAAGCAGAACTTCTGACAAGAGCTCAAAACAAGCGCACCCAAAGGCTTAACAACAGGAAGTCCCTGAGAAAGTGCTGAGGACAGCAGCTCCCAAACAATCCTCCTCTTCATCTATCTGTGAGTGTGTGTGTGCGCGCGATGCGTCCTCCTCCTGTGTCTCTATGTGAGGATGACAGCATTGTAAAGGGTATTAGTGTTGTAATGAGCGTGACATTTTCAGACCCAGCCCGCTGAAGTGGCTCCAGTCGTGGCCTCCGCAGTCCACAGCCGACCTCTCCACTGAATTCAGACACATCGCACGCAGGAAATCCCCTCCGGTGATGAGGACAACGTGCTCATTGCTTTAGCTGGATGAATATCATCCGGTGTAGAGCCTCCAACCGCTGATTTTTTCAACATGATAGGAAAAGTTAAGTAGATAATTAGATGGGTGCAATTTACAGAGATGATTCAACCCAGTTTGAACTTTACAGCAACTAACCATAATGTCCTAGTTGATGGCATCCAAAGATGATTTCTGGCACTCATCTTTGCATCGTTTCCCAGCAAGCTTTATACTGAAAGTCCATCCATCCATCCAATGTCTTCCGCTTATCTGGGGCCGGGTCGTGGTCGATGCTGTGTTCGAAATGCCATACTACACTAGCAGTACGTACTGATTTTGCCAAAATGCAATATGCAGTATGCAAACAAAAGCAAATGTGCAGCATACCAAAAATACCCGGATGTCGTACTGATTTGGAAAAAATCTCAAGTATCCATCGGACCAGTCTACCTTGCCTACTGTACCCACAATGCAAAGCGCGGAAAAGCCAAAATGGCAGTGGAAATGGCAGAAGAGCAGAAGGGGGCGCTAGAGCTAAAGAAGCAGCTTTTTGCTATTGGCGGCCTATTGTTTACTTCACTTTCCAAAACAGGAAACTGGTGCCTGGCGTTGCATACTGCAATTTAAACAGCTCCGCACTACATACTGCCGCTAAACACAGTAAGCAGTATGTAGTATGTAGCATATAGTATGGCATTTCGAACACAGCAGTGGTGTTCGGTACAATGCCGGCATGCTGCACCAACTGGTCTTTCAATCTCACAATCCAATTTACCCTCACTTGTGAACAAGACTCTGAGATACTTGAACTCCTTCACTTGAGGCAGAGACTCACTACCCACCCACTATCCACCGCTTTTCTGGCAGAGAACCATGGCTCCAATGCCTGCTGAGAGTCCCAGCTTGATGAGGCCAACAGAACCACATTGTCTGCAAAGAGCAGAGATTAAATTCTGAGGTCCCCAAACTTGGAACCATCCTCACTTTGGCTGCGCCTTGAGATTTTGTCCATGAAAATCACCAACAGAATTGGTCTGACCAGATCTTTCATAAGAATTATGACTAATGTGAGTGCTTATATTAACTGGGCATGAAAATATGTTACTGCTTACTTGACCTCCGTACCCTGCACATGCAAAACTTGTGAGTGGTAGGTCTTTATATCAGAAGGCATATGGCCATGAACCAAGCTGCTGATGAGTTTAGGAGTGAGAAAGAGGTCAGTTTGAGTGTCGATATCTATATCTGCACTCAGCTTTTATGATTTAGTCTGTAGTGCTATACAAATGAACATTATTTTTCCAATACTCCAATTTGCTTGTGCTACTACCCAGTTTGCATCTTCATGGGCTCACTAGGCCAGACGCCAGCTATTCCAGGACCCCCACCACCCTGAGTATTCCCCAGAACAATTCCAGCACAGACAAACACAAAGATTTTCCATCCTCTAAACGCACCTTCTCAAAACCCTCCACTGGCTGGGATTCAAATCCAATCAGGCCCAGGATTCCCCATTCAGTGCGTAATACCTCAGCCACATTAATGGGCCACAGGGCCCGAGCTTAGCTATCTAACCAATGGAGCGGAGTGGCTAATTGTCCCTATTACCGAGGCATTAGGGAGAAGGAAGACGTGGGTGGAAAGAGGGGGATGCTGGGAAGTTTGTTAACACTCCACTGAGCTTCTTGATATGTTTAGGTTTAGGAGTGCTCAGCCACAGGTAATAGCAATCGAACTCATTTTACAACCAGGGAATGTGGGTAAGAGCCAGTTTGGGTCCATGTGTTGGCTGTATACATGACTGTGTTCCTGCTCTTTTAAGTGGCGGTGATTGGTTGAAACAAACACGCCACTAACACTCACCCACACACACATATCACAGGACAACACGGTGAAACATCTGATCCCCGCAGGCCAGAGCAAAAAATCAATAAGCTATTCGTCGAACATGAGCCACAGATAGCACACGATCGGAAACAGCTTTCAATCTGCACGACCAGCAAATCAACTCTCAGAGCAGCGATGGACCAAAGCGAGGCGTTCGGTCCTGAGAGAGAAGCTGCAGGCTCTCCTCCTGGAATGCTTTCAACATTTAAGCTTTTATCCGATGTTCACCCCGAGGATTTGTCTATTTCCGACTACTTTTCAACCTTTGCCTTTTTCATTTCAGCAAATGAGAAGCATGTGAATTAAGTGAACTGAAGTTTGTCTGTGAACCAGATGGCTACTTTACATATCTAAACATCTTAATGAACTCTTTGCTAACCCACTGCGCAGGCCTTCAAATAGACTATTCAAATGTTCAGTTTGGTAAAAACCCTGACTCAAGTTCAAAATGTTGGTAAATGCGTCCAACTTTTTGGGTTTAAAGATTCTTTATATGGCCATTTGCAATTATTTGAAAGGACAAGTGAAGACAGGAAATATTTGGAAGAGAGAGTAGGGATGATATGCAGCAGAGGGCCGAGGGTCGGAGCCTGCTGCAGCCTGCGTCAAACTTTTAAACCCAGTAGAAGCATTGTCCACAGACCAACACAGCACGACATCACAGCAGGTTTACAAAGTATTACAAACATGGTTTGTCTTTTCGTTGGGCACCGCTAAGGCTCAAGCTAAGGCTGCCTTCATACTGACCTTAGCAAAAACCTTGCAATGAATGCAATGTCATCCAAAAAGATGTCGTGCTGGCCAATCAAATACAGGAAAGTCACATGTCTGGTAGACAACTTTGTAACATGATTGAATATTTCTGTTAAAATTAATTTGAGAGATAACATGATTGTCATAAAATACTATCAAATGATATGACAAACTGTTGACCAGACACACATAATTTAGATTCCAGTAACTTAAAATCTGTCACAATTGAAATCCATATATGTGCCTCTGCTAGCTGTGAAAATCTGTAACAAACAGATTCCGATGGCGATGAGTTTGGCAGGGTATGAACAGATGGACAGAGTCTGGGCCGGACGATCTATTACTATAGTCTCAAAACCAGACGAGTCTATGAGTTCAGTCTTTAGATGTGTCGAAATCCAGGGGCTGCATCCTTCGAAGGACGTATTTGAAGGCCGATTGCTTTACAGCGGCATTCCCTTTTCGAAGGCTTCTTCAGATGTGGCCGACAAATGCGTCCACCTTGTCTGTAGCCATGACGGCTCCATCGGGTGCATCCTTTTGTGGCACAAACGTATCCCAGGATTCATTGAGCGCCAAATTCAAACGAGATGGTGGAGTTTCAAGTGGCAGAGGAATACACTTTTAAATGTAAAAGTTTTTGGTTTCAACTGGTCAAATGGCTAGTGATACAAATGTTAGCTAGTTAGCCGCTAGCTACCTGTTGCAAAAGGGCAGGAACAGCTGGTGAGGCAAAAAGGAAATCCTCTGTCGACCAGACCGCCTCATTTCAGTTTGGCCTCAGCAGTCTACACGCGCTACGAATGAGTCATCCTTTGTAGACTGCGTCCTTCGAAGGATGCAGCCCCTGGACGGTACAAACTGGACATTAGTTCTTGTTGCAGTTACATTTCTAACTGTGCTATTTGGTTTTAGTTTGGTCACTAAGAAATATTTGAGGTTCTTAATTAAAAGAAGGGTCAAACAAGAGAAGCAGATTCAAAACCCCAAAAAGGTTAGATTCATAAAAGATATTTGGACAAACAGGCTAAAATCTCTGCAGAGAACTCTTCTGGAGAGGTTGATAGGGACGGTCATTTTGAAATGAAGTGGGCGAGCTTGCCGAGTCTCATGAGCCACTTAGTACTGAGTAGCTTCTCCGCTGTTTTGGGAAAGAGAGAGAGAGAAAAGAGCGAGAGAGAAAGTGATTGCTAATCAAGCGAGCGAGAGCTGGGAGTAATTGGACAAAGCTGAAGTGCACTGTCACCAATTAGCATTTAAGACTGGAGAGCAGAGGCATAAATGCTGTTTAATTAGAGCCATTTTCACTTTTTCCTCTGCTTCATTAAGGGACGAGGAAAAATAGACGGGGAGGAGAGAGGGGTGGAGGTAATCGGGGAGAAACAGGAAGTAGAAACTAATTTTCTGACAGAACAGTCAGTATTTAATGTAATTTACTGTCTACCAATATTGTCCTCTGGATCATAAGAGCATTGGAGCCATTCATTGTTCAGTGATACACTGATAAACTCACCATCAGCTGATCGCTTTATTTTGGAGCATTTTTTGTTTTCTGTTGCATAATTTCAAACTATTAACCGTCCCCTTCTGCCCTTCGGCTTTCATTGTACATTTCAATTTTTGGATTTATTTATATTTCACTCACTGTCAAGTCCGATCATAAATGGACTCACGCAATTGTTCAGTCTGCAATGGAGGCAAGTTGAGCTCTAACATAAAGAGTTTTTATGTAACATATTTACTGGAAGGAAATGTAATTCTTCAATTAACTGCTAAACAGGAAAAATTGACACATTTCCTCTCATACTACAAATTATTGTTGTCCTTTTACAAATCTGACCCACAACACAAGCTTTGTCTTTCCCTAAAGCCTCAATTTGCCACAACATTATTAGATAATAGTATCAAAAGGTTAATCAGAATTTAGTTGCCAGGGGTGGATATATCTGAGAGAGGAAACAAAAAACATTGTCAATACTTTCAGTGTCACTCTTCAGTTTGCAGATGATAGTTGTTGGGTCTCTGCAAATAATACTACAGCCCCAGCCTCACTTGACTAGTATAACCTCTGCTAATAATTAATTATTCTGAAAGTTGTCTGTGTTCTAATCTTGTGCTTAGCTTGATTAAGAAACACAGAGGTCATGTGATATGAATCCCAAGTAATTTGGGGTGGTAATACTATTTAAGTTTTTTGTTTACTCTGCTCCATTTTTCTGCTTCTGTCAGGGTGGAGAGCTGTGGAAGCTACGTTACCAAGTATAAATAAATAGACTGCGTTTATACGTATAGCGCTATATAGCGATTTAATGTATATCTTTTCACTACTCTTTCGAAGCAAGACCGGACTTCATCTCATCTCTGTGCCTTCTGGCTACAGGCTTCCCTTCTCTCTCACTCACTCACTCACACACACACACACACACACACACACACACACACACACAATAGGAGTCATGACTCAGGATCTTTGGCACTCAGGCTCCGGACCACATCAGCACAGTGGAGCCATTAGAAATACACTCACCCACATATCGTCGCTGTCAGGCAGAAACCTCGTGACTCCTATTTCATCATTTAATTTTTTTTACAGAAATCAATGCTTTTGGTCTGCCTTTATGTCTGTATATATTATGACACATACAGGTAACTGATTATATAGGCAGGCACAATACCAACTGTGACAGTGTTTAATTATTTAAAGCTCCTGTCAGGAACTTTCAGTTTGTCTTGATTTTGGCGCCTCTCTCTCTCTTTGCTGATCTTGTCCTGGTCGCATGTAAGTTGTGTTTTCTGGTGAAAAATCTCCCCCTGCTTTCTTTTATCATTTAAACATACCACTCATCGTGAATCTTTGCAGTGAATATAAACAAAGGCTGTTTCGCCCACGTGCTGTTAATCTCCTGGTTTGACACCTACCCCGCGGCAGCAGTTACAGGCATTCAAAATATCTATAAAGAAATAATCAATCTTGTCACTGTTGGTCTTTTTTTACTTTTGTAGGTCATACAGATGCATCAGTATTGATTTCAATCTGTTTAAAAACACCAAAAAACTCCTCACAGGTGTTTTAAAAACACAGGGTTCTTCTTCATTTCCTGAAAAGTAATGATTTTGGAGATATGAGGATGTGAGGACAGCGACAATATGTAATGTAGCTCATTGGCCTGTCTCTCTGACAAAAACAAGAAGTATAAAAATACACATGTACCTGGATACCTAACGCAGTTTGGTCTTTTGTGGTCCATGTGTATATAAGCTTGGTCACGTCTTAATGATAGCAGTTTAAGTTGCTCTTTAATGGCGTATTGATTAGAGTTTATGCATTCCTACAGAATAATTTAAAGAAATTCCTTGAACATACCCTGAACATTTGAGTCCTTTCTATGCATTAATATAATAATATAATGAACAACTCATAATAAATAATCTGACTCTTGAAAATATAATCTTGAAGATTTCAGTTTCGTTGTCTTTGGCAGCACCTTATGGCGAAAAATGGTAATTATAGGAGTACACGTCCAACATATCCAGACGTCCACGGTTGGCTCCGGTTGTAACTCTTGATTTTCCTCGCTGACGGTCACTTTCCTTTTTAGACTGTTTGCTTCATCTGCACGTCGAGTTTGTTTCTTTTTCTTTGGATTTTCACTTATTGTTGAAGTTGTATCTGTGGTCATCGATCTTTTCTTTGTTTGTTCAGCCATAGTAGATTACTGTTTACTCGCAACACCTGCAGAGACCGGAAAAGCAGCCGTTTAGCTCCGCCTACCCTCACTGGCAGACCAACCACTGCTGGCTGAGGGAAAATGCGTCACTAGTTGGGCGCCGCTTGTGATTTTTTCCACAAATGTCGTCACAGACACCCAGTCTGTAATACTGTAAGTGCAAAGGCTTTCATCAGTGGGCCACAGGCTCAATCACCATTGTGTGAACTCATTCGGTGATAGATAGTGACTTAGCATTTAAGATTATATCTTTAATAAGCTGTAGGCCTATTCATTTTACTTTTGATCATTGAATACATATAGGTTAAAGTAAAAATGTTTACTTTAAGCCGCATAATTGATGAAGAACGCAAGCAATGGTAAACAGTTACCTATTTAAATAACAACCAGCTGACACAGAGGGACATTATCCCACTGCAGTCTCGTTCTCAACACCTGAAAAAAGTGGGTCCAACTAATTTTCCCTTTGGATCCAAGTGGCTCCACTGTGGCTCTTTATCTGATTACTATTCCCCTTTCTATATAAACTAACTGCTGACTTTCACATATGAACTCCAGACAATATCTGTAGAATCAAGTTTTACTCTGTTTGGTTTATGCAAGAAAAGCTGAAGAAGGGAAATAGTCCTATATGGTAACTGTTTTTATATTGATATCAATACAACATGTATATGGGCTTGTGTGCAATATCAATGCAAATATATGGCGAGCAGAAAACAGTATAAAGCAGATACAGTGTGTGCAACGTCCGTGATATTATCAACACGCCTGCTCGCTCTCTGTGAATGCTCTGGTTAATTACCTGTTCGGTTCACACATCTGCTCTTTTTTAAGCTAAAAGAGGCTGAGCAGCTTTGGAGATATCTGTTTGATTCTGTGTTAGAGCCTTTTTGCTGTGTGGCAAAACTACCGTTACGTAAGGAACGGACCTGAATACCTTTTCCAGCCATGAAAAAAACACATGCAATCTACATTATATAACAGGGGGAGTAAATAAACCGACAACAAACGCAAAGCAGTGGTAGCACATAACCTTTTTCACTGAGAGTACGTTTCAGTGCAGAAGGAGCAGTGACTAACACAAAAACATACAAACACACACACACAGGCAACGGCGAGTTCTCCCGGCAAATCTGTCCCCTAATGATGACATCATCCCTCCACGCTGGCCTAAAGGTCGCTGATGTCCGGAAGCCGGCCCTGGGCACAGAGATGGCTCACTTCCTCACATGGCTTCACAGTGACAACACACAAGAATGAACACAGATTGAGGAGGACACACACGTATAGAACAACACACACAGATGGATACACACACAGACAAACACACACTTGTCTGGTGTCGTAGCTGAGTGGCAGAATCTTGCCTGGAGACAGCAGACTTCATTCCAGACTCCCTCCCAAAAACACTCTCATTATATCCACCGCCTGTCTGCATGATGAGCTGTAACATAAACGTCTCTCTGCATGGACAAAAAATGGACTGCTTTGTCTGGCCTGACTTGATGCATAAGGAAGCAGAGATGGCAGCCATTTTTAAGGTTTCTCCTACCCTCATTAATCATAAGGGCTTGAGTTGACCCTCTCTGCTTTCTTTCCTGTTATCTCTGAACATTAATGGAGAACCAGAAAGTAGGAGTGAAGTTTTGCTGAAGTTGAAACTTTTGTTAACTTGGGCAGAAGGATCTTTAGGAAGTGCTGCCACAGGCATAACGTCTGTATACAGATTCTGCACAGAAATGTAGAATCTGCAGGCGCAGGACTGGTAGTAATGACGAATCACGCATCATTGGTTATATGCAAGACAAACAGTCCATGTGAAGAGGAAAAGGGTCGGAACGCAACCTGCCGTAATGCTATCCCAGCTCCCATTGGCGGTCATCCGACCATCGGACCAACTGCCATCGTCTCCGGACCGGGACTGTTTATTTACCGTTTTGACACACGCATCTATCTTAACCTGCGCAGCTTTTTTGTCTTTGTGGTAGTGATTTGGGGGTCCAAAAAACTTGTTGTAAATCATCACACGTGATCGTCAGCCAATCAAACCTGTTACTCAGATAAACATTGTGACTGACCCAGTGGGTGTGTGTGAATACAGATACCGGCTGAAGAGCCAGCCGACAGGAGAGTTACAGAGACACAGCGGGAGAAAATAAGTGAGTTAGGGAAAAGTAGACATGGCGTGCTCTAAAATGAGAGCAGTTGAGAAAACCAAGCTTTTAAGACTGGACAGACTCGTATATGTGCCGTGACCGTGGCGATTATTAAACGCGGACATTGTCTGACACTGTCACTCCGTTTGTCTCTGTTAACAGAGACTCCAGGCTGCTGTTTAGTTCAGACACTTTATTGATAAACCTGAGAGTTACACAGAGCTACATCAGGCTTCATCATCATGACCAGTTTTCCTCTAATGTCCGCAGTTCTGTTCTTATATGTACCGGTATGTGTCCTCTCTCTCTCCCCCTCGCTCTCTCCAGCAGTCCGTCAGTGTACAGTGCGTTTAAATATTATTTATTTCATAGTCATTGCCTGTTTTAAAACTCACCAAGAGAAAAAGTCTAACTGCAACTGCTTTTTGGCAAAACATAAAATAAAGTTTGGCAAAGAAAAACTATAAAGTGAATCCTCCTATTATAGTCAAATGTTGATAACTCTGTCAGGAGGCAGAGAGAGAGCAGCTTCAGTGAAGAGGTAAAGCTGTCTCTCTCTTTCATTTGATTTCTGCATGGACAACATTATACTACCATGTGAATATGGCTCTTTAAATCCTGCGAGAATATGAAGTACTGAGTTCTGTGTAAAAGTTATAATAAGCATTGTTGTAAAAACTATTTAGCCTAATTGTATTTTCTTTACTTGATTTGACAGACGTTCAAAATGTATAAATGTATGGGACTGAATCATAACACAGGTCAGACATTATGATGTCCCGGACGTTTGCTTGAGAAAAAATTCTCTAACTCGACCTCTCTCAAGTTTAATTGAGTAGCCCTGGTTTAGACGATGCATATCTGCATGCAAGATCAGCTAAGCTAGAGTCGGTCGTCTCTCAATCGGAAGGTTGGGGGTTCGATCACTGCCTGCTAAGTGTCGTTGGGCAAGACACCAAATTGGTCTGAAGACTAAAAAAGCGCTATATAAGTACAACCCATTTACCATTCCATTCAACAATCTGTTCTTGGACGCCGAATCTCAACTCCAACTCCATTTTCGCTTCTCAAGTTGCTAATTGGACTGTGTGTGCACGGAACAGGAAGTCTAAACCAGAAGTCATTTATCGCTAACCGCTGGCTACACTGGAGGCCCTGAAAAGGCCCTGTCGCTCCACGAGGCTATATCATCATCAGAAGATAGCCAGTGGGCTCCGAGATTGCCACAGGCCTAACGACCTCTCTCCATTAACTTTGGATGTGATAGGGCCATCTGAGAAATTAGCTTAAGCTCTGTTTGTCTTTGGGGTCATGATTTATTGATGTGTTAGCTTGTAATAAAATGAACTTCATAAAAAGTATCTATATATAAATGTCCCTCTGATATGGCATACCTTGGCTTGTGTTTGTTAGTGTCATTTTTATATTGGACAGTATTGATTTTGACGTTAAAGGTTTAGTCAGATGAGATTCATTCAGCTTATTTTCTTTGTGCCATTTGAGCAAATAAGTGGGATAAAAAGGAAGCTTCAACATCATTTTGTGTACATGAATATATTTTAGTGTAAAGGCAGTTCAGGTTGAGACCAAGTACAGTTTTAAATCTTCCAAGTTTTCCTTGTTTATCCAGTTTTCCCTCTTAATCCAGCCCTGTTGATGACTTGACTCTTGACAACATTCTAATTCATTGCAAAATATTTGTTATGTTTCTATAGCATACAATCTGGCCTTCAGTATCCTTGTTATGTTGTCAAGCAGATGTGGAATATCGCCAAAGATGCTGTGGCTGAAGTAATCTGCCTGAGGCTGCTGCCACCTACTGTAACTGAGAGTTCAGGTTATGGCCCGGTTGTGAAAGGAGCCGGTGGGAGGTGAACCGCTGAGCAGCAGAGGAGCAGAGACACAGAACATACAGTAAATATGACAGTCAGGAAAAACATACCTGAAGAAAGTGACAAAGAACTGCACCAGGTCCATGATGCTGTTGTGCTGAGAGAAGGCAATCTGTTGGAAAGGGAAAAAACTGTAAGAGAAGATATACAGATAAAAAAACTGTGGTCCCAATGAGAAACAATTTAAATGGTAATTTTCCATTTATAACTCAACTTTTTTCAATACTGCTTATGAATAACCTCAGACAGGAAAATTGCGCAGCATGATTCCTTTGAGACTGACATGACATCTTTCAAAGTTACAAATCCTCAAGTTGAAATGTTTGGCATTTTGCTTGATTGTTTGACTTGAGAACTAGACCTATAGAAAGTTAGGTTAGAGGCAGCCCGTTCTTATTCCATTATGAAAACACTAAGGCTTGTCACGCCTCGCTGGCGACTTATACAAACACACAGTAAAAAAGTAGGGTTGTCAAAATGTTCAATACTTGAATACTTGTCGATACCACATGTACAATCTTTTTTTTTTGTGTCTGATAGAACCAAAATGTACCAACGCTTTAGAAGAACAACAGTCCTCGAGCAGAGACAGCAGCTGTGGTCGAGCGAGTTAATTTAAATAAAGTAAGTAAAACGGTTACGCTCTAAACAGCAAACTAACTTACTACTCCTCCGTACAACCCCACAGGAAGGTACAGGGTTTGTTTTTATAGGCCCAAGTCGTGCTTCATCCTGCCGTCTGTGTGTGTCTCTCTGCTCCACCCGACCGTCACACCTGGGGCTCTTATACAGCAACGACACAGCAGATTGTTCTCAGTCACAGAGTGAGCTCCAGACCACTGCCCAGTGATTGATGCCCAGAAATGTCCCAAACAGCAGAATAATAAGAGAAATAGGAATACAAAACGAAGCAATCGTTTTTTTTTCATTAGTATTGTATCAGAGTTTGAAGTTCTGTTATCTTGACAACCCATTAGAGTGATGAATATCGGGGGTGGCAGGCAGTGGGAGGGTCAAACAATGCAGGACTTTTGGGAAATTGGGTTGAGTCTCAGTGAAACTAAGAGAGAGATAAGATAAGAGTAAGTCATGATTTTTTTCCTTCACCTAACCAAGCACAATAGTGGTGGATCGTCTAAAAAATCTTTGGGTCTGCAGTCTACATTTCTAACCTGACGATTTTGAATGACACATGACATTCGAGGCGGCGACCTATATTGAGGAAGTGTAGTTTAGCGAGCTCCCTGGCCTCCGCCAGATGACACGTTTCATGTAGTCTGGCGGAGGTTTTCCAGGGCCCATTGGAGAAGCGGATAGCGTCCTCCACAGAGCAAAATTGCCTTTTTTTCCTACCATAATGGCATTAGCTCTCCAGAATAGCATGATCGGACTGAGATTGAAAATCAGCAAACTGGCTCTACAGATGCTACCCTTAAAACCTGCTCAAGAAAACCTTCATATAATGCTAAAGAACACCTCAAACAGATGCTGAAGAATACCACAAAACACATGCTGAAGGATACCTTAAAAAAGATGCTATACAGAACCCTAAAACAGATGCTAAGTACAAATTCAGGTCATCCTAACACTTCCAGATTACTTTTAACTTGTAACAGGACTTTATTCTTTATCTGTAGCATATATTTTGCAATCAAAAGCCTCTGACAATACATATATTCCATAAAGTTTAGCAGCCCTTACGCAACCTTGCTCTCCCCAGCATGTTATAGAGCATCATGTGAAACTGATGCAATAACTGTGGATGAACATCTTTCTCACCTGAGGCCAATGTTCAGACCTCTTACGTAAGGCCAACTATTTTATTTCTGCCAAGTCCATTCCCACATGTTCTCCATCTCCGTCTCTGCCCCCTCAGTAAGAATACAATGCGAGCCACCACCCATATGGTCTGTGGGGTATTTATACGATTGGCCCGTGAGGAAACACTTCCGACCTTTTGTGCTCTGCAGTATTTTGCAGCACTTTGCTCAGTTGCACTCGGACAGACCTGCTGGATGGTACAGAACCACTAAATCCACTGACTGCACCATCCATCATCATGCTCTCTGTGCTGGGATGCTGGTGCAGTGTGTGGCCAACGGTCCTGAATCACACAGCTGGTACATGTTGACTCAGACATCCCTCGGCTTTCTTTTAAAGGGTCAATTCTCCAGAATTACAAAAATAGGATTTTTTGTTTTGCCATGTACTTCTTGTAGCATTCTCAGTCACGCAGACAGTTTTTGGTTTGAAGAGCAAAGATTCCATCACTGGCCCCACACTAGAGGAGAATTGGGTCGGATTGGCCTCTCTGACAATCCCAGGGCTGTTCGTGATTCGAGACTGGTCCAAAGAGTTCATGTGCTTAAATTATCCTGTCGTGTGAACGGTTTACAGATAAAATATTTATGTTACCAATTTGGAAACCAAATCAGAGTCTCCCCAATATTTTGTTGTAAAATCCTGTGGTGAGAAAGGGGCAGAGAACACTAAGACACCCCTGTGCTCAGAACCTGAACACCGTGCAGTCAGCTGACCGTATCTCTAGCTGCACGTCTAACTTGGATCCATGGCTAAGGGAAGCAATACTTGCTCTTAGCTGTTACACCCAGTGCCCCCTACAGGCCTGGAGCACTTCCTTTGCGCTGGTTGGGTTTGCAGCGTTTATCTTTTGCATGTGTTTTCTGGGTTTGTGTGTATCTGTATTTGCAGTGTGTTTGATGTTAATGCATTCGTTTCAGCCTTTTGCAGCACATTTATTTGCATTTGCAGTTTCTGTCGTTGCATGTTGTTTTTTAATATGCATCGTTTCTGAATTTGCAGCTTGTGTCTTCTGATGGAAACTGTTTGGGCCGTTGCAGTGCGGTTACCCTTGTCAGCCGCCGTACGTATCCGCCAAAGGTATTCGTTTTGGATGCAAGTGAACTGTACCTTTAAATGGAACATATGTTTCTCAACCATAGAGATAAAGAATTGGATTTATTTCCTGGGTCTGATAAGTGAAGCCAATGTGGAAGTATCTTCAAGCTGCATTTTATCTGATGTCCAGCTGGGCTTGACTTCTCAGTTTGCAAAGTCTAGTTCTTATGATAAAACAATTCAACCTCTCATTTGATTTGCTACTTAGCAAACATTCCCGGATGAGTTCATGGACTCGATTGGTGGTTTCAAGTCTGTTTCAAAACAGCATGACGTCTGTTTGGTTAATTATGGTTCCATTCTATGAAGCAAGACACTCCAGGGAGTCATTTTATCGTTGGTTTAAACCATGTCTTGTCGCTGGCCAAAGTTATCATCCCAATTAGTATCACAGTTACTAATACTTGGAGATGCACCTTGCATACCAAACCAGGGCTTAAGTTAGCTGATGGTCTAGCATTTGCAAACACCTCATTTCTCTCCAGCTTCACCATCTCAACCAAAAATGGTAACTGCTTGCTCCATAAAAACAACATGGCAATACACAAAAGGTCAAACTCAAGGCTTCCAGTCGCTACTTCATAAACCAATGGGTGACATCATGGTGGTAACATCCCCTTCTTTTATAAAGTCTAGGTTGGAAGCTAACAACAGGAATGTACACCATAAAAAAATACAGATTATTTTTAATGGATATTCACAAGATACACACCGCACCATATGTTGCACCAGTAAAATGATAAAAAGTAAAGAGTTCAACACATTTCCTCTTCTTTCATCAGCATACACACCCACACAGTCCTATCATCTCTCACCTTATCTCATTCTTCAAAATAAAACTCTGCAATCCGTCTTCATCAACAGCCATGTGTGTTTACTGTCTCTGCACGCCTGTTTGAGTGCGTCTCATCCTGCTGCTGCTGCTGCTGCTGCAGAGCAAAGTTTTGGCCTCCAGCGGTGAAAACCTCCTGAAAAGCCATTGTTGTCCACGTTTTAACTGCCTCATGTTAAGAGGATTATTTATTACAGACATGATTGATTTTCCATTCAGTCTTCTGCCCTGTAGGAGCCAAACAGAGCAAAGTTTCTGTTGGAAGGCTCACAGCCTCCTGATGTCTCAGTTGGTGGAGGATGCATACGGCAGAACAAGGTATTTCTAGGACAAAGCCAAAACCGGGCAGTTAAATGTTAAGTCCCGCAGGAGCATTTCCTAAACTAACTTCCTCATACCAACGTGTTCATACAAGAAAAACATAAAGAACATAGAGCAAGTGGTTAACCATGTGATACGGGATTAGTTTATGTTAAGGCATAAGTTTAAGAAAAGCTTTTTGTTTAAGGTTTACCATAAAATTTGGTGTATAAGATCCACTTTTAATCCTTTTTTTTCATCTAAAAAGTGGCCTGCGTCCTATACACCTGTACGAACAATATTCCAGTTTAAAATGCAGAGTAGTATGCTATCGTGTTACAGTATTTTACCCAGACGATGGCACTATAATCTAGCTGAAGTTGTCAGTTGTTAAGTGGTGACGCCACACCTCCACATTAAACTGTTTCCCGGTCCAAGCCACTACAACGTCTCCTATTTCCTTGCTATTTTGTGTTTTCCTCGCTGTTTTAAGCTAACTTGATTGGTGCTGACGCATTGTCACGGACATGCACACGACAGTGGTAACCCAGTCTTCTGAGAGAAAGCCATGTTTGTTCACTCATCCACATACTATCTATATAATGCTATGTTTTAAAAAATATGTTCTCGGCCCAGCTGGTTGGGCAGATGGTTGTTCATCAGTGTCTCTGTTTCTGCCTACTAAAAAAGTTTTCCTTGCCACTGTGCAAAGCGAATGAACATGGTGGATTAAGTGTGGTCCCTGTAAAGATTGTTGGGTAACGTTACTTTTAAAAGTAACTTGTTACAGTACTGCATTACCTACTGAGAAAAGTAATGCGTTACATTACTTCTGTGTTACCAGAAATTAAACCCCCTTTGCGACTTGTTAAATTAGTCTAATGTTTGTCTACCTTAGACTCCATAACCTAGTTTAAAGGCCACAATCTGTAACTCTGCAGCATAGTAACAGGAATGACAGACCTAATGTAACCTTTACAGCTCTTTATTATGCTAACAATCTGAGAGTGAACTGGACAGAGGCGTACAGTATTCGGCACAGCTGTTTCAATGATAACAATACAACACAGGCTCTTAGTCCTACCAGTCTTGTGGAGCTGTGTTTAGCTGCAGATGCTTCTTCACATTTGAAGTAGAGCTTTTCACAGCTGACGAGCACTTATTCTCCAGGCACAACTTACACCGTGATGTTGCTCCCTTTCACCCAAAAATTCTAAATAATGTGAATATTTCCACAAAGTAAATGTTGTCCTCTCGGTCGCCATGCTAGCTGAATTTCTAGCTACACATAGACACTGACACAGCTGTGTTTACCTTCCGCTTGTACGACGATACCTGCCAAGAAGGAGGAGAGAAACAGAAACAGTGCTTCGGGGATTTTCTGTTTTGTGGAGACAAAGGGAGAAGGGAATAGGGAATATTTTTCCAGTAATTACTTGAACTTCAGAAGTAACACGTTAAGTTACTCGTGGCAACAAAAAAGTAATCCAAGTACTCTAACAGATTACTTAGTAACATGTTACCCCTAACACTGTCTGTAAATAATATTGCAAAGAGTATGGTATGGACCCTCACTAGAAGTGTCATGAGGTGCCTTCTGTTATAATTTGGCTCTATATGAATATCATCTGATTGAAGGTTAATGTGTTAGAAGAAAAGATATGCTATGATTAGAATGAATGTCTTTGTCTTTGGTGTAATAATTTTAGGATCAAATACGTTTTCTAACAATAAGGCTGCTATTAAATTTCAAATATTTCTCAGTGATCTGTTAGAGAAGAATCAACTCTGTCAGGCAAATCTGCCCTCTTCTCTTCATTTACATTTATACATGGAGAGGTGTCACACACAGTATATACTCCATTATAATTGGCTTTAAAGAAAGACTCAAAGCCTTGCCTTTTCCTTTGTGATTCTCTAAGACAGCATGAAAGTGCAAATTAGCATGTGACATCATCCGATCCGCGCGACAGGTGGACCAAAAAAAAAATGTCCTTTTTAAAAACCTGTAAAGCCCCCTGAGCAGCTCAGAGCTAAAAGCGACTATAAAGAAGAAAACAGTGATCACAGGAATCACAATACATTTGACAGCAATATAACTCAAGCATGTTCAACAGGGGGATACCTTTAAATGGCTCTAATAGCCTGAAAGCCTGTTTCTTTGTCTTTGGAGAATCCTCGGAGACTAGTTGGGAGGGGAAGAGAGAAAGAAATGGGGCAGAATGGGCTTAAGAGGTTTACCGGCATCAGCGCAGCAGGTAAAATGGCCTGACTGTGAAAAAGCTGCAGAAAAGCTGATTTGAGTCCGCGGGGACGCAGCATTAATACAGGCATCAGGGAGAAAAGAGCCTGGCTCTGCATTCAGGCTTCCAATGCAGCAATTTACATCATTATCCCCTGACAATATAAAAAGGTATTATGGATGAACACACACTCTAACACAGAGAAAACACACACACATATAGTGTGAGAAATAGGATACACATTTACCCAAAACACTAATGCAACAATTAACTAGGCACCGAAACACACATTTGATTTGTGAGACAAACTGAACATTATACTTAATATCGTAAAAAAACACTTTAAATATTCTTACTCATTTATCACTCACACACACACACACACTAACTCCAGCCAACAGCCATTATTTCAATTTACAACAACTGCAGTCGTTAAACACAACTCTAATCAATAAGCTGTTTAGACCACACCCCTTTCCTCCTGATCCACACCACTGCAGAGCTGCACACACAAAACACACATAGCAAAACAAACTATTATTAAATGATGTCTCTCCACAGACTGTAATTATTTTTTTCATTAAAAGCAGCGCAGATCATAACTGTTGCATTAAGATGAGCAAACAGCATAAAGCATAAACAACAAGCTGATAATAAAGTTCCATGAAGCCAATCATTACCTGGTGAGGTTCATGAACAAGAGTTACCCCTTTACATACAGTCCTGTTGTATTCACATTGTTATACATCAACTACAGTCACTTTTATATCGCTAGGCAAGAGGGTTGCTTCACATCTGTTTGCAGTGTGTTCTTTAGAGTGATTCAGCCCAAACAGTGTTTTTTGATTTCACTTGTTTATTTTCCCGTTTACTTGATAAGTGCAACAAGCGAGATTCTGGCATCACATGGTGCAAATATGCATCTTGATTTTGTGTGTCATAGCGTTGCACACAATTTGCTTTACTTTGATGTGAACACAGACGCATTTTACGAATGTAATAAACCAAGGCTAAGATTCGCTCAGAATGGATTGCGGCCGCTGATAGCAACATAAATTGCGCATCATTTGCACCGTAATCTGCTCCGTCTCAAGGTCCGATTCACACAGCAAACTGCACTGATGATATTCAAGCGCAAACACGCCCATGACGTTTGGCAGATCCGTGCAGTTTGCTCTTGTTGTGCGTCTGGTTGTGGAGAAGAGCTGTCTGCACCTCCGCTCTCTGCTGCGCGGTGCTGCGCTCTCATGTATTAACTGAGCTCCACACTGAAGGAGCTCAACTCTCAGACAACAATGAGCAGGGAGAAGAGGGGGCAGCTCGTTTAACAGTTTACTGTACAGTCCAGACTCGACAGGTGTTCAGTAGTTTAACTGTCTGTAATGCAGCATAATTTCCTAAACACATTTGTTCAGATACAGTATAATCTATGTCATGCATAACAGCTCCAGACCTCCGAACACGTGGACATAGTATGTGCCAGGGTTGAGCCTCTGACAGCCCCAGGCCGGTTGATCTCCCAATTATAATGATAATGCCATAGTATTGTTTACATACTGTATTAACAGATATTTTAATCATATTTTTGTCACACAAATGGAGGAATTGTTTTGATGATCGCTGGAAACTCAGAGCGTGACGGCCCTTATAATACTGCGCCGCAGTTACCTACAGCTCTCTGCAGACGGTAACGCTGTGGTGCAGTAGCACTGGTGTTTGTGAATTTGCAATGAGGTATATTTGCATAGAAAGGGGACACATTTGCACCAGAGCAGAGAGATGCTGTTTGCTCTGCAGCACAGTTTGGGGTGCATTTCACCCTGTGCGCGTGCTTCGAGAATTAGGCGGTGCATTTTGTCTCATTTGCAGGCCAGGTTTGGCGCCAAAGCTGCACAATCCTTTCGTGAATTAGGCCCCAAGTGTGTAATGTAGAGATTGTAGCATCTGCAGCACAGTTTGATGACTGTTTCTGTTGACACAGAGTTGGTTCTGATAGAAAAGCCAACTAAAGGAAATACAGCAGGGAGGAAAAGGTTCGGAAAAATAACTTCAGAAGGGAATTCTCTTCCGCACAGACCCAAATAAACGCTGAAATAACCAACATGTTATTGCACACAACAAAATCAGCTGTTTTTCTTTCCAATAGAATCTAATTGTTTTGAGATCAGGGGTCAACTGACTGTTCAGGGGGAATATATATTTTTAATCTTGAAGCAGGAACTGGAATTACCACAGGAGAGAGTGAGAGTGGGGGAAAGGGACCAAGGGAAGAGACAGAAGCCAAAGATGAGAGGAACAAGAATGACGTAAAGAGGACTCCAAGGACCCTGGCTCTACAGTCCAGTCATTACTGAAGGCCTGCGGTGGCCCTCTGGGGACAAACTCAAGAGCTGTGACAGCAGAGGGCTGCCTTTTATTTCCCTAACCCTGAACCAAGGGCTGCTTGTTAAAACCTGGAATGAAAGAAAGTGTCTGGCTAATCAATAGAGGAAGAGGGAGGAAGCGGAGGGGAAGAGCAGGGGAAGTGTGACACAGGTGAAAGAGAGATGAAAAGGAGAGAAGAGGCTGAAGGAGGAGATAAATGGAGGAGTGGGGGATGATGAGAGGAAGGCAGGAGACAGGATGATGCAGGGCGAAGATAAAGCAGCAGGAATCTGTCCATTTACTCCTCTCACTTCGTCCTCATCAGGGCTGCAGGCTGCTCGTATATATACTGAGGAGACGGCAGGAAGACAAGCCTGGAAACCAGTTCATCACTGTGACAAGTCTCACTCATGCTACAGCAGCTTAAACCTTTGAACTCTGCAGTGATGCTTCGCCTGGTCATATATTGCTATTTTTGCCTCCCATAAGGTGCAGCGACCTCTCATTCCTCTAACCACACCTCACATTACAGTTGGCTGTGGTCAGCTGTGTCTGTTATCCTTGTGTAGTAAGGGAACCAAGCATAGACTGTATAAAAAGATGGACGACATGACAGCTCCCTAAAAGTGAAGCCAAAACCCCTCTAGCGCCCCCTGCTGACTGGCTGCAGTATAGGTCATAAAGCCTGCCTCCTCCATGTTAACAGATGGGACATGAGTCAAACTATAAAATCAAAATACACACCAAATAAACGTTTCTCAAACATGGTTTCTGTCATTATAGTTAGTTCTTATCATGCTGATTGACGTCCAAGTGTTCATTTTTCTGACAAGTTTATTTTTAATTAGTTATTTGATGCTTTAAAAATGATGATTGACAGCTCTGTTGACAAATACGGCTCCTGCAGCCGATCTGTTCCTGATTAGCAGAGTAGAGGAGGAACGGCGAGAGGAGACGTAACTAAAACAATCACTACAGTCTTTGACGTTTACATACCTGTGAACCTTAACCTCAGACCAACACAAGAAGCTGTTCTGCTGTTAACATGCTGGCGTGTGGGATCCTTGCTGTGTTTTTCTGTAAGTTAAGTGTGTGCTTTGGTTAGCGGAAGTGGCTACTCTACTGCACAACTGTGGCTCCAAATGACGTCACCATCACAAGATGGCAGCGCCCATTATGGGGGCTATATGGCTTCAAGTTAGTACAATGAGAGCAGATGGAGACGCATCATCCATCTTTATATACGGTCATTGGAAGCGAGTCAGACTTGTGAGCCAATGTTGCACTGTCTGCGCTGTCTGGTGGAGGAAAAGGAGAACAAATCTACTACCCTTTCTTAAATGATTACAGTCAAAGTGATTCAGACAAAAGACTTAGACAAATGTGAGAAACGAGATAAATTCAAAAACAGCAGAAAAGAAGAGTAAGCGGAAAGTGAAAAACAGCATCTTCCTTGTAAAGAAAGCATGCAGGTTTAAAATAGCAGGTTAACATCAGCATGTTACATGTGAAATTCCCAGGGACAGGAATGTGTTTACCACACACTCTTCCTCTGTATTTACATATTCATGAGGACCTAATGACCAAAGTGAGGCAGTTGCCGAGTGCCGCCTCCACCTACATGCTATGCAAATGAGTCCGGGCTCTGCCATATGTGTGCACTTGTTAGGAGGGCTCACAGATGTAGCTCCTCTTAACAGGTGCTTAAGACCCATTTCTGCTTCAGTCTGCAGCTCAGACAGCAGGAACACAACACGATATCCTCCAACAACAGTCACAACGCCTTTCCATTTGTCACTTAGTCTGATTTCCATTTGCTTTCTGTTCACTGTTCGACGTCAATCATTTTGTCATTTAAAATGATATCACTCACTTTTCAATCACCATTAGCAACTCGCACACATCTTATAAAATTGTCAAGTGATATTTTGATAACTGTAAATAACAAAGTGGCTGGTTGTAAATCATCCTTCTGAAAGATTGTTGTGTGAGTGTTCATAAAATACTTGTGCAGTATATTTCTGATTAATATCATGACATATGACAGCCGGCCGTGATTATCGACAAATTTGAACAGTGATTGTGATACCTGATACGCCCCGATGTTAAGGCTTTATTTAAAATTCAAAAAACTGTTTTTTGGGTGATCCAAAGCTTTTGCACGCTCCAACTCCAAAGTGTCAAATTATCTCAGCGCCGTCTATAACAGTGTTTCCCAACCTTTTTTCATTGTAGCCCCCTCCTGCTTGTCTCTAAAAAAGGCTGAGCCCCTCTAGCCCGCGCGCACGAACACCAAAACAATAAAGGGATTCATTCCAAATCTTTATTGGCAAAAACTAACACCAATCAGCCGATAGTTCACAGAGGTGTGGCCTACAAAGTAGGTACTATATTTGAATGAGGACCAAAATTTTTTATTTTTTAATAGTTGAACAGAGTTTTGATGATCAAGTGCTTTTTTTAATGATTACGTTCAACATGTGCAAATCCAATGTTGACAATCTCAGTGCACACAAAGCACCTCCAGCGATCTTTTTAAGGGCGGCCCAGACCCAAGGTTGGGAACCACTGGTCTACAGCATAGTAGTCTGTATAAGAATAAGTTGAAGCTGTATAATATGGAATCATAAAAACATATTCTTTGATGAAGTTATTTTTTTAAGAAAGCAACCTACTGAGTAGCTTTGCATTGTCATATTGGTGAAGTCTCGAGCTGAAATCTCACGCGAGACTTCTCCGTGAGCGAGACTTGGTTACAGACAACAACAGAGAGCATAAGGTAAAGTAGCATGGCTGCCACAGTGTTGTCACACACTTATTATAACGATCTGAGCCTGTCAGTAACAAAAACAAGCGCTTTTAGTGGCTGTATATCGGCGTATGCCCCGTGCCCCGTTTAGTTACATTGTATCTCATTTTGCGGCTGCCGGCCGGTGCTCCCTCCCTGAAGACTGGATCGATTTCAATAACTGTTGTCTCCACTATAGTCACTTACACACACAAAAAAAATAAGTTGAAAAACCCAGAAGTTAACCTCTAGGGTGTAAAGACATTTACACAACACAACAGTTTATGTAATGTGAACTTTAACTACATGCATAACTATAGAAGTTTATTGGTCAAACATTCTTTCGCTCAGGTTTTAAAAAAGGATATGCCAAGGTAATAAATGTGATGTTATGACATTAATCAGCAATTCAGCTGATTAAATACAGAGTGACATAAAGGTCAAGAAGATTTTTCAGTTAGCTGAATAATGTTGCCTGCAGTTGTATTTTATGTTCTGTGCGCATATGAAAAAAAAAATGTGATGCAAGTATCTAAATTTGTGAATGTGTACAAAAAAATGTCCTCACACATTCAAGTTTGTTAATCAGTTTTGTTCTCACAGAAACGATTTGCAAATGTGTAAAGAGTTTTTGTAGCTGTAGAAACTATGTGTGTATGTGGACTTCTGAGTCTGAGTTGCGCACACACATACTGTATTTCCTATGTGCATGTGTGAACCCTGAAGTTACAAGCTCTGAGCTACAAGCACGAACTTTGACCGCTTCTTGACGCCTCAGCTAACCAGCTAATCAGCTCACCTTCATGTTGTCCACTGACCATCCAATCAGAGGAAGCTATACTGTCCAATTTTAAATTATTTGCTGGTTCCCGTGTAGTCCCTTAGGATTCAGCAGCCACAAGCTACCTCTAAGTTCACCTGAGTTTAGCAACATCATTAAAACTTGGCATGAATCTTTTTTCCCTGCATGTAAAATCTGCTGGATCACATTAAAAAGCAAAGATTTGTCTCCCCAATGTTGCTGTAATAAAATCCAGCGTGACCAGACCCTAACACATAAACTGTATGTATGTTTGTAACCCCACATGAGCGGCCTAATTGTCCTGATGACTGCTGACTTCCTGTCGGGTTAAATGGGCAGCACTCAGCTTTCCCTCTTGTCTTTCACCTCTATGGAACTTAATACTGCCTCAATGATGCATCAGATAGATCCTGATACACCCCTCTATGTGTGTGTGTGTGTGTGTGTGTGTGTGTTTGTGTCATGTACCAGATTAGGAGAGGCATACTGTTTAATGATGGCAGGCACGGAGCATAAATAAGTGACTAAGCACCGAGCGGCAAATCAAATCAACCGACCAATCACGTCAGCCCTGAGTTAGTCCGCAACAAGATGGCCGCTCACCTCTGATAGACGGCTTTTAATCAGTCGACCTTTAGGCTGCGATGCGTGGAGGGATGCAGAGAGGGAGACAGAAGATGCAGACAAATGGAGGTGGACACGAGAAGAAGTGTGTGTTGCTCGATGAAGATTAGAAATCAGGAATAAAAACAACGGAAAGAAATTCCTTTACAGCCAATCCTGTGTTTTTTTCCTGCTGTTGATTTGAATTTAGCGTCTCTTAAACATAAAGACCGAAAAGAAACGGCTGTTTAACGCAGTCGATCTCTCACAGCCCTTTCTTGTTGAGATAACATTTTGTGCTTCGTTACAAACAGAGATGTTCAAATTAGAAACAGTCACGGTCTCAAAGTTACACAACTCCTGGCAAATTTAACAGTTAGTTCTTTCAGAGCAGAAAGATGCAGAGAGAAAGTGGGTCATGTTCCTGTAATGTTTGTAGGCTCAATCAATAAAACAGAATTCTTTCATCAGAAACAGATCCAGACCTGCTGGTATTGGTGTCAAAATGTTATC
Organism: Semicossyphus pulcher; assembly: GCF_022749685.1. Lineage (NCBI taxonomy): Eukaryota > Metazoa > Chordata > Actinopteri > Labriformes > Labridae > Semicossyphus > Semicossyphus pulcher. The sequence goes on from NW_027211626.1 coordinate 20,328,936, forward strand.
ACAGTGATGATCTATATTTGCCTGTGACTTCACTGTCTTGTTTCTGCACACTTTCTATACTTATCTATATAACCTTAGCTAAATTGTTAGGATACTCATGATCATGCTGATATTGATGACGTTGATGTTGTTGATGATGATAAAATAAAAAATAAAAAATCTGCCTCTTTAACACTCTGTGCATTACCTCTGTGCACTGCCTGTCGGCACCAGTGTCCGATCGCACATGAGGCTGCTTGTGGGCACTTCCTGACTTCTTTCCCTCCTGTCTTGATCGTTGCTTGTGTTGTATTAACTCTCAGATGTACGTCGCTTTGGACAAAAGCGTCTGCTAAATGAAATTGTTATACTGTAACTGTGACATTTAAGTTAAGAAACTATAATAATTAAAGTATTAAAACTGTGTCATAAATAAAAAAAAAAAAAGAATGTTTTCATAATTTCTTGTTAAATAAAAACAGAAGAAATAAGATCCAAAACTATACTGCAATTAGAAACATCAACTAAATATTTCTTCTACATTCAAGAGGATTTGAACAATGTTTTCTTACATATTTTCTTTGTTTTTGCATTTTAATTGGCAGAGTGCAAAGGTGTCACTGCCTACATTTGTATTTTTGTTTTTTGTTATGTCATTTCTTTGGTATCTTCATATACTTCATATCCCTAAAATTTAAATGACCAAAGCTAAAAGTGTATTTAGTAACTTTTGTTCTATTATGATTACTATTTTGCATAAAATTCGTACAGGATTATGCAATCTCATTTGTGTCATTTTCTGTTTGAAATGTGTCAATGTTTCAGCCCAGGTATAAATACCAGGAAGTTCAGTGTCTAGATCAAGTCAGGTCTACGTTTGATCCTGGAAGGGTTTTTGACCGCTATAGCGCAGAGATTGTTGTCATCGTGAGTTGTGTCTTTTCTGTTTGTTGTACACTGGACTTTATTGACATGGATACACGGTGGAATTAATAAGCAAACAGTTTTTTCTTCTCTAGAGTCTAGCTGCCGAACTCTAACAACAACGATAACAAGCATCTGGTAATGTCGTCTGCAAACTACGGCAAAGCGCGTCATCCAGGTCACTCCGGGGTTAGGCACCTCAGAACCAGACTGAACTCCTCTAACACTAAAGCCTGCATTCTCATCAGGATTTATACTGCGCTTAAAGTTACATAATGACATCATTAGCACATTTACAATGAGATGACATTAAAGATTAATTAGTCTTCTGTTGCAAAAGACTGAATGTCATTGCACTTTAGTTTTTATGTAAATGCAAACAAATTCCTGCCTGTAGGGGGTCCTTTATAGTGTAAGGTCTAAAAGAGAGAAACATGAGCGACAAATAAAAATGTCAAATTGCGAGTTAAGTGAAGTTCATACAGTCCTTAGTTTCCTGTGTTTGGAGCGAACAGCTAAAGAGATCCTGATTAGTGTGCGGGCCGAGGCTGTTACCCGCTCCTACATACATTAAACCCGGAACATTCTGGTGCATGTCGTGTCATGGCGGTGAGTGCAGGAGAGCGAGAGCGAAGGTGCAAGGTCAGCGTGACAGAACCAATCAAAATCAGTTCCAGCAGAATGAACGATCCCAACACCTCGCTCAGCCTAACAACCGGCCCTCAGCTCCGGCTGACGTCAGGACGCCGCCAGGGAAACACTCACCGCTCACATTAGTGTGTGTGTCTGTGTGTTTTCATGCATTTCTACCTTTATAAGGACAAACGTCAGTTGTAGACCTGCTGGTTGAGCACATTTTGCAGTGAGGATTCTGACCTGATCGTGAGACAGTTTATACCGTTATTTCTAAACAGAATTCTAAAGTCTAAATGCTTTATGAGAGTTTTAACTCGACAGGTTCAGATTACATTTATTAAAGGTACAACTTCTCAACAATTCTGGGAGACACTTGATCTGCAAATAAGCATGTTTGCTTGATGCATACTGTTTAGTTACCAAAGACTTCCATTCATTTGTGTCAAACAGGCTGTATCTCTTTGATATCATACCAGGAGACCTTGGGTTTCAAATTTCAGTTGCCATCTTGGTACTGCAAAAAAATTCCCAATACTGAGCATTTAAAACACTCGAGTCCTTGCAAAAATGGTTCACATAACTCATGAGCCTTTTCTGATTTGTCTCGCTGAGGGGTGAGCCATCTTGCATCCGTACTATCTCTGCTGAGAGTTGTGCATGCAAAACAGAGCCCGTGACACGACAGGGAAACAAAACATGGCAAAATAGCAGCACCACTGTGTCCTAAAAAGTCTGAGAGCTTTTCACCCTCAACCCTGCAAAAGAAAAGGATCGCCTGCTAGATTTGTAAAGCGGACCTTGCTTATCACAGGAGCACGTCGGTAATGCACGAGCATTTGAAGAGAAGGCATGTTGGACTTGTGGATAAGATAATTAGCTTCTCAGCTAGCTAACATTAGCGCTCTATACGGAGCTGTATTGGAAACTATAAAAAGAACCTGAGGCATCTCTCTTTTGAATATCAAGTGTGACATTGGACTACAAAGTTCAAAGTTGCAGCCACGCTGTGTGATTTACATTTTCAGTCGCCCATCGTAAAACTTATATTTTTTCTCTCCTCTTCTTTCATCTCTTTTTCTTCTTTCTTTTTATCGTTTGTATCAGCAGAAGCAAAATCAGCAGCAAAGATTATTAAAATACATATCTTTTAATGAACACATTTATTGTCTTTAGTGGTAGTTTGCACACACTTAGAAGAACTTCCTACTCATTTTAAAAGCTGATAGCTAAATAAGAGCCATTCAGTAATTGTGCAAATCATTATCTGATTAGTCGAGTAATCATTTCAATAACTGATAACCAGTCGACTATCCTGTTAGTTGCAGTCTTACTACAGAGTTATGCATGAATCTGAGAATCTGTTTACTATGGGCAGGATATGGACACATGCTCCCTGGTGTTGACTTGCAAAATATTGTATGCATTCACCCTTGCCTCTTCCTCAAGACATCTTGTCTCCAACGGTGTGTCCAAAACCGCATACTATCACACTAATCATAGATGTATGAGACAGGAGCGCACTGGTTGTACTGGTTGCCCCAAAATGCATTGCGGCTATTCAGCTTCTACTATGGCGGAGATGGACCAGAGATCAGACCGGACATACGTAAATTATTTAGTCGTGATACGGAGAAGACGGCTCTGAGTATGATGCCAGCGGGATCCTAATAGTCAGGTTAGTAGGCAGTATGCAGTACATACTGTTTGAGTATGTCGTAGGCAGTATGTTGTAGGCAGTACGTTAGTATGCCGTTTCGGACACAGCACAAGTCATGCTAAATGCTTCTGTGCTACTAACATGGGCCAGTCATCATTGGCATTGCCACATAATGTGGCTTCTTAAGAAAGCAGACACATCGGATGTTTCAACACACAGAATTAGAGAAAGGGATTAATAAGGGAAGAGAGATGCATGTGCGTACAGTAAGGCAGCATCCTGAGTCAATGGAGGATGCAAGATTCAGATTTGATTATGTGCTGCCAGACTTTTTTACACACACAGCTAAAGGGTCAGAGCAGTTAGGCTCGATAATAGACAAGATAATCCATGTCAGGTCAAAGTGTTATTACAGGAACTGCTGATAAGATAAGTTGTAACACTTTGTCACAACTTGTCTGTAAAGTTGACATTGTGTGAGGATCCCCCCATGGTGACCTGTCTGTTAGATTTAGGTATGTGTCGTGACCAAATTAAAAGTTTTACGCTGATAGAGACACTTAAGGGACATTTTTGTGAATGAGCAAAACATGAGGATTCTTCCTCTGGGGACCTTGAATATTTACAGCTAATTCCACAGACCTCGAGCCATTAATAGTCAATGAGAGATTTTAAAGTGACGTTGGCAGTAGAGAAAAGGTCAAAGGGGAGTTTAAAATCCGTTAAAATGATCCTCCCTTGGGAGTAATGAATAACAATTCCACATTTCCTGACATCTGGACAGTAGTTGAGTTTTTTTGCTGGGAGGTGTTTGTGTCTTCCTCTCTTTGTCCTTCATGTTTGAACGTGTGTATTTGTGTCGTGTGATGCTATTATGTGCTCCTGTATCTGTGTGTGTGCGTAGGCCTATTAGATCAGATTTATCAGACCGGGTCATTACCAATTCTCCGGACAATTTCTCATCCTCGCCCTGCTCTGGCGTCGGAAGCCACCAAGGTCACAGGACCGGACGCCGAGTGCTTCTCGCGTTACACGCCGGGTACGTCTGACATGGCGGCGAGATAGGCCTCATCGTGGTAATTATCATATCACCTTTCAAGCAGCAGATATATGGAGCTCTGATAATGCAGCATTAATGGGAAATGAACATGGGGGGGAGGGATCGATGGACAAATGACCCATAACGAGGTGCAGGACACTCTGCAGTAAACAGCAGCATTTATATACACCTAATGAGTGTGATAGAGCCAACTGATGGGATTATGATTCCAAATGATGTTTCCTGCTCTGAGAAAAATGGATTTGGCAACATTTCACCAAGTTAAAGGTTGAATTCAAGCTAATCCTCTATCATCAAACCTGACCTGGTTTGTCAATGAACATTTCATGTGATGACATCTATCTGTGATGTCACACCCAGTCATGGACAGAAATGAAAACGTAAAACTGTTTCACAGACCAAAAACGGATCATCAACTTCTTCCTCATAATACGATAAATGTTTGTGCTGTGTTTACCTGAGGTAAACAATTCAGGAATAGATTAGTATTTTTTTAAGCATCTTTTTTTTGCTACCCTCAGGCAATAGTATGATGCTGAGTTCAGATCATAGACTGTATAAAAAGATGGACGACATGACAGCTCCCTCAAAGTGAAGCCAAAACATGTCGAGCGCCCCCTGCTGACTGGCTGCAGTATAGCTCATAAAGCCCGCCTCTTCCATGTTAACAGATGGGACATGAGTCAAAGTATAACATCAAAATACAAGTCAAATAAATGTTTCTCAAACATGGTTTCTGTCATTATAGTTAGTTCTTATCAGTGATTTACGTCTCAGTGTAAATTTTCAATAAGTTATTTGATGCTGTCAAAAGGATGACTGACAGCTCTGTTGACCAATACGGCTCCTGCAGCCGATCTGTTCCGGATTAGCAGAGTAGAGGAGGAACGGTGAGAGGAAACGTAACTAAAACAATCACTACAGTCATTGAAGTGTCCATATCTATAAACGTCTGCTTCAGACCAACACAAGAAGCTGTTCTACTGTTAAATACGCCGACGTGTTGGATCATTGCTGGGGGTTTTTTGGTAAGTGAAGTGTGTGTTTTGGTTAGCGGAAGTGGATACGGCAGCTCCATCCACCGATACTGGGCAGCTCTGGCTCCAAATACAGGGGGTTGTTTTGGCTTCAATTTCGTTCATTGAGAGTAGATGGAGATGCCTCCTCCATCGGTCATTGGTTCACACAAGAAAATGGAAACCCTGTGAGGGAGATGTAATATGTCAAGTGTTGCAGCAGCCTGCCTGTCCAACTAGAAGAGCATTTCTCCATGGCGCAACAAAGCTTCTACTTCTGTTCTAAATCACATGAATAGCTTACCTGTCCCATTATTTCTGTCTGTTCGTTTGCTTGTCTCTCACTGACACATATTCAGAATGTGTAGGGCACACAATTTATGAAACACAAAAAAACAACATTGATATATTTGTAATTATACATCATAACATCACATGGGGGGAACTGGCACTCCTGAGGAAAGGGGTTTTCAGGCATGTGATGCTTATTTCAATATTTATTAGAACCATATCATGTATCTAATATATAATATATCATTTGTATGGTGTATAATAGATTATCAAGGGGTTTCTCGCTACACTTGCTTGTGGCTAGCAGAAAAAACAGAACAGGCACCAAAGCCATCGCTGCTGATCGTAAGCCCACTACAGAGCTCCGCGTCTCTGCACTTCACTGTCTGTCTGAAGAGCCCAATTAGTCTCCACGGGCGCCGAAAAATGGAAACACCTCAGGGCGCTTTTGCATCCTTTATGAACCCTGCGTCACATAGTGGTGTACAACTTTGGAATCATTTTTATTATCATCTTTTTTTGCCCTTAAGTCACTTCACGGGATTTTGTTGATTAAAATAAGAAGATAAAATAGAGCAAGTGTGAGTAAAATTGTTCAAAAGAAGCAAAATAATAAGAATTTTTTTTACCAGATCTTTTTTGTAATTCCCTATTTTTTCCTATAACATTCACCTGGATGCATGTGAACATAACTAAACAACTACTGTAGTCTTTCCCATTAATCAACCCACCCTCCATGCATCCATCCTTCCTCTGCTCTATCTTCATCTGTCCTCAAACCTGCTGTCCTTCTCCCTCACTCTGTCATCTTCAGTCTCCATTTACACCTGACATTTCTACGGCTGTCCCAACATCAGTTAACCAACCAGCCTGTCTTCACTCTCCCCGTCTTCCTCCGTTCTGTCACTTCCTGACTCCATCCATCATCACACACCCTGAACGCTGCATGACAGTCATCCTAAAATATCACCGCTAAAAGTCTACTTCAATTTAATGGATCATAAGGCCTGAGCGTGAATATTTAGTGTGTGTGTGGCTGCCGCCTGGAGATTTAATCCAGTGCTGCATAATTGATGGAGAGACATTGGAAAACTCACAGATCATTAAATGTGATAGCAGATTTGCCAAACACTTCTCAGAATAGTTTATGCTCAGCGTCCTGTCAGGGCTGTATGTTGTGCAGAGACGGCTCCTGAAAAGTGGAGAAGACGACGGTGGTGATGGAAACCATACTTTGTGCTTCACCTTGTTCATCTTAACATCTTTACTGACCTAGAAATACAGCACAAAAAGGCATATTTTGTCAGTCTTGTTTGTTAGTTTCTGCAGATCAGCTGTGGCTCAAGATGTAGAGCGGGTAGTCCACTTTTCATAGAGGTGTTTTCATCCCAACTCCTCTCATCCGTATGTTGAAGTGACGCCAGATTTCTCCTGATGGACGTACCAACACTACTTCACAACCCATTGACGTGTGAGTCTGTGCACGACAGAGGAAGTGAGTGGAGCAGCAAACAAGTAAACAGGAAGTGGAAGGAATTTAGATCGAGTGGATTTCGCTCCGGTACCACTCAAACCATGAGTTTGAATCCTGGCCAAGAATGCAATCATCTGTGTTTTTCTCACACCATATTCTGTCAAAATTCAGCAGCTGAGACCTTAACAATGGAGTTAACAATGGTGGGGTTTTTTTTTTCCTTTTTTATAATGGTGAATTTTAGTTTTTGGATCGAGTGGTGAGCAATTTGAGCAGAGAGGCCTGGCGGAGCTTTGAGGGGGAGAGCAGAGGGAACAAACAGCTCCAAATTCTCGCTGCTGTACTCTGCTGGTTAATGTGTCAATACAGTGTTTCTTTGCTAAAAACGCTGTACACAGTAAATGAAGCAATCTACCATGCCAACATGTGTGGCCTTTATAAGACAGTTATTTAAACTTGAATCATTTTAAGAGCAAAATCTTTTTAAAACTTGGCCTTACTGTTCCACCATAAGCAGTATTTGTGTGACCTCACCTTGCAGGAGGGAAATATTTTAATAGATAACTAAATTTCCCAGTGAAAGAAATGATGTTTCTTCTTGGGTTGACTTTCACAGTATTTCCTCAGCAGTCACCAGAAATATTCATTTGATTAACATTTGTAGTGTTTGCCACACAACAAGATGAGTAACTACTTCATATCATAATTGAGTTTGTGTGTTGTGTTGGCCCATTAGATGCCTGTTAATTGGAAGCAAAACACTTTCTTGCTTTAATTGTAAAAACTATCAAAGCCAACATGATGTTCATCATGTATTGTTTTAATCACTGAATATTTGAGTAGCTTTATTATCCCCTAAGGAATAATTGATTGATTTACTGTGTGGGCTAAAAACAAATAAAGACACAAGTTTAATATAGAGCTCTTTTGCGCAACACTTGTGTTGTTGTAAAAGACTACTAAAAATTGTAATATATAATATTAATTTTGTGATCTCAACACAAAGAAAGCATTCGTTTTTCTTTATTGGATTCAGATTTGTGAGAGATCTCAGAAAATCACACGGCCCCACTCAGTCTTTCGGCCCTTTTCCCTCCAGTTGATCAAACCTGGCAGGCTGAATTTATCATCTGATTCAGGTCAAAGGTCATCACCACCACTGCCATCATGTCTTAAATCCGCAGCAGACTTCTCTTTGTGTGGCCACATACTGCAGTCATTAAACAGAACCCCTCCCCAAGACCCCTCGAGCACATTAAATATCCGTGTCTGGAAGTTATTGAGAGTTCCAGAGTCTGTTATTTTATTTTTCAATTGTCTGTTCATCTTTCTGTATTGTTCTTTCTGAGTTTCCAAATTTCTGGCCGATTAGTTGATCAGAAACGGCTCCAGCTTTGAGGGTTTCATGACTATAGATTTAATACCTTTGATTGTGGACTCTTGGTCCGATAAAACAAGTTATTTGAGGACATCGACTCTGACTCTTGGAACTTGTGATGGGAATTTATCACTTTTCTAAATTATAGCCATTTTTGCAGCCAGACGTTTGGCTAACTTTTTGTTATGTTTCCTCCCCTCCCCTCGTCATCTAACCTGGATCTTGATCGGCCAGCTGAAGTTGGTCACGTAGACGTAGAAGGTGATGTTGTGGTGAAGTCTGAAGTTGAACTTCTCACAGGAGAAACTGTCACGGTGCTCCTTGATGTTGGTCCTCGCTATGATGGGCATCTCTTCACCGGAGATGGTGCCAGCTGGGAGAGGCAGAGAAAACGCAGCAGAACAATGTTTAAAAATGATGTACAACACAGAGGATAGTTTGATGTAATTGACTGAGGGTTCAATTTCTTGTGGGCAGCTGTCATGAACAGTAAAAGGATAAACAGTGGTAAGTTTGAGGATGTTTATATTTCAGCCATCTTTTATCCTAAAATGAAAACAATAAACAACAGACTGACAGCAGCTTGTGGCGAGCAGCGTCCCCTGTTTTCAATGACAAATGTCACCAGTAGTAATGGCTGTAGATTTCAGTGGGGACGCAGGGAACATGTCACCCACAGTATTTATGTATTCTGCCTGAATCCACGAGTATGCAGCGCAAAACACGACATTAGAGACATTTATTCTTGCTCAAACGAGTACCAGGGTTTTGTTGAATCTGGCCGTTTGTGGTCTGGTATGAGCGGTCTGACTGTGTCCTGACCCAAAAACAAGATTTCCCATCAATTTTATGAAAGAAAAGTTGCTATGTTGCACATGTGGTGAGGGAAATACACTTATTTTGATTACTGACTTTGTCCATATGGGTCCCCTTTAATTTGTAGTACTGAACATGTGGCAAAACCAGTGGGAGTCATTTGAGCGTAATAGTGACAGACTTGGGAGGGTAACAACAAAAGTGACAGTCTCAGAGGGACTGGAAATAAATAAGTAGGGATTAGTAGAAATTAGATGAAAGTTTCACTCCCCTCGTAGCTCATGGAAAGCAACGGTCGAGCTGCAAAAACAAGTTTCCACTTTTAAACTCCGCAGCACAATGACAGGCAAACAGAGCGACCCATCAGCCAAAGTGCTTCCAGAGTGAGCATCCTTATAAAAGCTGTAAGTGAGCAGGTTGAGTGAAAACAGTCTCCATTTTTAAATGTCAAGTCGTGCTTTTCATCTCAAGCAGGCAAATTATTTTCCTGACGCCTCGCAGTTATTCAGAGCGAGCTTGTAAATTTCTCTCAGCGCTGAAGCGGTCTGATTTCAGTATCCTTCAGCGCATTATCAGCAGTTCTGTGTTAATAGCTGAGTTCTTCAAACGCTGTGAATAAAATATTTCCACCTCCCGCTTTATCAGGGCCATTAAACACTCTGTAATAGTCTGCACACAATCACACACACACACACACACACACACACACAAGGCCCAAAGTCCCAAACTGAAGAGGCTCAGGGCCCCCAGACACTAGCAGCGTGAAAGCAGAGTGCTTTTATCTTAATTGAAATCAGGAGGGAAAATGTATAAAACGCCCTAATGCCAAAAATTCAAAATAGCTTCTGATGTGTTTCTTTGAGAGGGAGAATCCCCGGGAGGTAAGCGCGAAGGAGATCTGACCGCTTTACTTAAGGACACTTGGACACCAATAAAAGATAGTGACTGTGGGATATCTTTACAAGCAGGCAGCTCAATGACAGAGCTTTAGAGACGACTAAACAATCAGGCAGTGTCAAATTACACTATATATCACAGCTCACTTTCAGTGTCAGACTGTAGCTAGTGGAAAGTCAGATCATTACCACCACTATCTAAAGAGAAGACTGATTTGAACTGTTTCATTATATGTTCGTTAATAACATAACTCTGACAGAATTCTGGGTGTGATAAGTCTTTATACAGCAAGTTGTGGCTACTATCAAAAACAAGGAAGGTCTATACATATTGGCTTTTCTTTCAACTATTAAAGGGCCTTGAAGATGCATATTGATATGACTGTTACATTTTTCAGACACCTTGCAGGTGTAAGCCTTCACCAACAACTTAATTTGCAGCTTACATTCGTATCTTTTTCTTAAAGAAGGAAGAGTATATCTATGTCTGGAACGAGGAATATACATTTACAGGAGGGACGTGATACTAGAGGATGTCTTTCCCTGTCTCAGCAGAGCAAACTGTCAGCTGACCTGACTCACAGCATCAGAAGGAACAGGTACGAGAGAAGAAGAGTGGGAGGAGATTTTCCACCAACTAATCATGGATTGTGTCAGGTTATCACGTTAACAAGAATGGGTGATCAGTTGCCCGACACACAACTTAAAAGAACACATTCCAAGTGTCCTTACTTTCTGTGCATAGAAACATATATTGCTGAAATGGATCGACTGCAAACGTCCAACAATAGCTGGGTGGTACAAGGTTCTCTTTGATATATAATATCTGATATACAAATCTAAGTGTGTGATTAATGTATTCTACATTCCTAGAATATATTGGTGCTAGACTGGCAGCCATTGTAATGAAGCGTTTGGTGGATCATAGGAATACAAAACTGATTTGCTATGGAGGTGGATTACATTAAGTGTTAGTGATGCTGTGCTGTGCAGGATTGTAAGACTTGGACGCTGCCTGTGTTTTATTTATTCATCTGTATTATTTCATTTTATAAATCTCAGTTTGAGATGCGTAACATGGCCTCCCTCCATGTTTTTTTGTTAGGGTTAGTGGTCTGTGTATTTGTCTGTGTGTTTCTGATGCCACACTTTGACGCTGTCTATTAGAGATGTGATCTCCCCTTATGTTTCCTATGTATAACATAAGCCTCCCCTTTGATACTGACTGATCTGATGGCCTGTTTTGTACCTGTCTGTATATCATACAAGTTCAATAAAGATATTGGAGAAAAAACAGTGACTTTTGCCTTTGACCAATAAAATCTAATTCTAGTTCATCAAGTGGAAGTATTTTATTAATTTATTTTTTTTAAATTTGACACAATTTTCCCTCCAGGCATTCCTGACATACGGCTTTAACATCAATGGGACAGACAGACTTTTTGTCCATGCCCGTCCATGGCCTGTGCTATGACTTCTCTGTGCTACCAGAATCCAATGAGATGAGGTTGCAGGATGCAGCATGTACAGTATGTGTTGTACTTTATATGGATGGGTCATTTGAAGCTGAAGTAAATAATTAAAAATCATACAACTGTTGAAAAACATGTTGTTCTGACATTTGGGGGCTGAAAAACTGATTGTTGATCAAGAAAACTTGTATTTTCATTGGTAAAGAAAAAAATGTCAGTCAAACAGTCTGTATAAACACACAGTCCTGAGAAGGAGGCAGCCAAATTACATCACCTCTGTGGGTTGGGGTAGACTACTCTACATGCCTTAAGGAAGATATAACAGAGAGAATGTTAAGGACAAATATAAAAACACAAACATGTACTCTACCTGTAGAGCTGAAGGACCAGGTGATGTTGAGGTTGAAGTTGTTCGAGGCATTGATCGACATGTCCAGGTTCTTGTTGGCCTGCACATAACAAGGAAGACATGGGCGAAAGTTACTGAGCCGCACGTAAAAGCAACACAAGATAGATGGAAGGCTGAAGACTCAGATGCTGCTTAATCTTATTGCTTTGGCTTTAGTGTGTATTCATTGACTTTGGCGTGATTTCGCACTTCATGTTGGACATTTTCATATATTTTCCTTCAGGTCTGCTGACCTTCTGTAGTTGTATACATTCATGAAGCCAAAAAGGAGAAAACATTTTGAACTCTGGCTGTCTCTTCTTCCACTCAACTTGCATCACCCAGGGCGAATTACAATCCGCTGGCCTCTTTACAAGCAGTTTCATTGATTTTGTGATTTTGTCTGCAATGCTGCCTCCGAATTCAACTTTGAGCTGTAGCTGCACCTTTAGGCACTCAGAGGGAAAAACAGGTCAGATAAAACTCAAGTTTTTAGACGTCTTTCTCTATCAACAGCAGATTCCCACATTTAGAGAATTAATGCTCTATAGATTATTTTAAAAACAACTTAGAGGCATCTTTGTTATCAAACAGTCACAAGTGCTACAAACAACAGATGCTCTAGGCACTGTAAATATGAAAATGTATCAACGAGGAAGAGACTTTATTGTAGAGGCTAAATCATTAAAAAGCACCATTTCAACAACTTTTCTTATAACAAAACATAAAAACAGGGCGTTGCCTTCGCATATATTATAGCCACAACCAACAGGAGGCAATGATACGACCCAGACAACATCAGCTCAGATGAGATACATACTTTAAACAAAACATATAAAACATGATAAAGCAGGATTAAACAGAAATACATAGATGTGCATCGTAAATCACAAATAGGTACCCATACATAATTTTCCGGGCTGATCCTAATCAAGTCCAACCTTCAGTTATTTGATGTTTAGATCTCAATAAAGTCACATTTATATTGAAATACGTCAGCCTGAATTTAATATAATGAGGAACAAGTCAATGTATCAGTCCCCGACCCTGTGTGCCTCTGAGTGCACGTGTTACCTGTTCAGGTGTAGCCATGAAGTTGATGGCGGTGTAGTAGCGGTCATCTTCCTGAAGCAAACTGAAGGTAAACTGGTAGTCGATCAGCAGGTTGTCTAGGCAACGACAAGAAAGATAAAGGGAGGAAGAAAGAGATTAAGGAAAAAAGGCAACAAAAGTTATCTTATTACACTTTATAGAGCACGTCTAGAATGTACTCTGCAATTAGTTACAAAGACCCAACTAAGGGCCCGTTCAGACAGAACGCGTTTAAGCAGCTGGGGGCGGCTTTTTTCTAGTTCTTTTCAATGAGAGGGACGCTTTTTGCATGCTGCTTTTGCAGGAGCAGCCTCCCGTTTTTCTGCTCCGTGCGCCTCACGTTTTTGAGGAAATGCTCTGAGTGCCTCAAGTTGAAAAAACTTCAACTCAAAGCAGAAAAGCGCCCAACATCATTGGTGTTTTTTCTTATTGTCCATCCGGATGAAAGGCATTTAACGGCCAGCAAAACGCGATCTGTCTGATCGGGCCCCAAATCTACCGTGGGCACTTGGCGATGAACACAGTTGTTAATTCTTTTGGTAACTTTGGTAGATTTCTGCTTTATTTGCCTGAAAAGCTCTCGACTGTTAAATGTTCTGTGCAATGACTGTATATAAAGATGGAAGACGCGTCTCCATCTGCTCTCATTGTACGAAACTGAAGCCAAAATACCCCCCATGACGGGCGCTGCCATCTTGCTATGGTGACATCATTTGGAGCCAGAGCTGCGCAGTAGAGATCGGCCGTAGCCACTTCCGCTAACCAAAACACACACTTAACTTACAGAAAAAAAACAAAGATCCCCATCGTCGCCGTGTTTAAAAGCAGAACAGCTTCTTGTGTTGGTTTGAAGCAGACGGTAACAGATATGTTAACTTCAGTGACTGTAGTGATTGTTTTAGTTACGTCTCCTCTCGCCGTTCCTCCTCTACTCTGCTAATCAGGAACAGATCGGCTGCAGGAGCCGTATTCGTCAACAGAGCTGTCAATCATCTTTTTTACAGCATCAAATAACTAATTAAAAGTTAACTTGTGAGAAAAAACACTTGGACGTAAATCAGCATGATAAGAACTAACTATAATGACAGAAACCATGTTTGAGAAACATTTATTTCACGTGTATTTTGATTTTAAAGTTTGACCCATGTCCCATCTGTTAACATGGAGGAGGCGGGCTTTATGAGCTATACTGCAGCCAGTCAGCAGGGGGCGCTCGACATGTTTTGGCTTCACTTTTAGGGAGCTGTCATGTCGTCCATCTTTGGTTCTGTGCAATGACGTGTTTTAGTGATGATGCAGTTCTGTCTTGGTTTATTTGTCCTGCCTCTGATCCCACTCGTTTTCTCTTTAAGATCGCCCTCCGTACCGCCTCACTTTATTGACGACACCATCAAGCACAGACAGATTTATGAAAGTAAAAACACGGCAGAAGCCGACCCTGCGTCGATATCCAATTAGATGAACAAGGCTACAGAGGCGGAGTTTTGGCCAAAGATCTCAATCAGTGACAAAATATAAAATGTGAGCATACACATGTGTACGATTATAAATATGAACACGAGCGCTCACACTGAGGATGCTGTGTCCTCAGACGAGCCATCAGGCAGATCGATACAACATGAGTGAAAGTCTAAATAATCATGTTCGCAGAGATTTAATCATTTTTGATAGCGGCTCCTATGGAGTGTCTGGGGGCAGCTCTTTGTCAGCGAGACAATGGCCGACGTATAGATAGAGGGGCTCACGGTGATGGAACATCTGGACAGACAGCAGGAGCCGCGCTGGGTCACCTTGTCTGCCGGCCTGATGGAGGAGGGAAGGAAGGGAGGACGGAAAAGAGGGAGTAAGGAGAGGAAGCAGCTCATGTGGCCGTGAGAGGATAACCGGGTGAGAGGATATTTTTTAAGGTGATCAGCGTGACTGCTGAGTGCGAGGCCTTCAGGGTAAACCAGGTGTGTGTGTGTGTGATGTCTGCATACAAGGGCAGCTCAGGTTAAAACAGACTCATGCAGGCAACACTTACTCTTCAACTTTGGGTCCTATTTTCATCGTTTTGGCTATAAGTTAGAACAGTTATCGCAATTATTTATTTCACCGCCATGACTGATTCAAGTAGTTAAGTTTGAATTGCATAATTACGACTGTGTTATGACCTAAAAGACCCAAAGAAGACCCTTCAGAGTTCATCCTTCATGACGTTCTTACTTGAAAAGAATTATCCACAGTGGCCTCCTCCTCTCCAAAATCAAGTGGGGATTAAACAGGTAAGAACACTTTATGTCTGCTGTATTGTTGGACACAGAGATATGCAGGAGCCATAGCAAGACAGTTCACTTTGCAAATAGACTCTCAAAATGACCGCTAATGAAAAAGCTAACTGGGAAGGCTGATAGATGCAGAGTACCGTTTGATGCTGGTTTGCATGTTTCTACAGCCAAGCCAGCTAATCCACATTTGAGTCAAACGGTGGTTACGTTACATAACTACCTGATCTCAGACGCTGTGGTGTGCTGGGATCTCATGAGCATGGTACAGACTTTGCATCCTCAGCCTGTGAGGAACTATTTTAATAACACAGGTGATGAGGCGTTAAAACATTGAGTCTCACGCGCAAAACATTCAATGTATGCAGGCTGATATTAGGGCCGGGTATCTGCAAGGACCTCACGATACGATACGTATTGTGATACACTGCAAAAAAAAAAGTGGAGCTGAGAATACCACCTGGGTAGCGCACACATTGTTTTAAAACTACTTCATTCCAAATTTATTTTCCAATTCATTAGAACAATATTTGTTCAAATTGGACCTTGTTATAGCGCTGTTTTTAAAGTGCTGTGCTGTATTGCCGATGTCATCCAGAAACATGTCCGCTTTGGATCATTTTGATACGCACCGTCTTTAAAGACGAGCCTCCTTCACAAAACAGTGTCGCAGGTGAAAAATGCAAAATGCCACTTGTGTTTTTGTACTTGTAAAGTAAAACATGACTTATGATAATAGAAACAGAGCAGACACTGTGAGAGAGAAGCAGAGGGACAAGCCGCTGTGTAACTGCACTTCAGATACAGCAGAGCTGAAGGTGTGTGGATATATAGGGTTATCTGCGCAGTGTGTTGTTATCTAAATAATTTGTCTCTGTTTCAGCGGACCTATGTCAGTTCTTATTTTTCCACCCTGCTTTTTTCTCAAGTATTGCCGGCAGTGACGGATGCAGGTAAAAAAAAAACAGCCTACTAGACACGCAGCGACATCTACAGGAGCGGAGGTCGATGTGATCACAGGAATTTGAGGGAAATATAAGAGCGTCTTAAATCCATTAAACGTATCGATATGAGGGGCAGGAAAATCGATACATTATAATGAAAACAAACATCGCAATACTTAACTGTATCAATATTTTTGCAGGATGTAAGTGTGTAGCTGAACTTATGAGGAACAATGGCTTGGGGGGCTTTTAAATCATGATGGTAACATGCCAGAGGGCTTGGTGGTTGATTACTGTCAGGCAATTGTGTCGATCATCAAATGGCGCTAATGGAACTCTGATAACTGTGAGTCTTCACAGACAAAATTTGGTTGTGGTTACGACCATAGACTGGTTACATCTCACAAATATACAATGAGTTTGATAAGGCCTTATTGGTGGAAATAGCAGCGCATCCAATCATCCAAACACTAGCTCCTATTAGCCGACACACATTGGCTGAAGGCAGCAGAGACACCGAGAGAGCTTTTCAACTCGTGGCTCAGATAAAGTTTTTGTGTCACGCTCTAAAAAGAGAGCAAGAGCTGTTCAGTTATCACCTTCCTTTCAGCCGCACAATCCCGGGGCGTCACCAAGACGAAAGCAAATTATGTTTGACAAACACTCTTGTTTTGTTCAGCCTTCATGGTAAGTTAGCCCGAACAGCAGATATCATCAGATCAAAGACAATATTTCTTCTTAACATCTCTTCCTCCCTCCCTCCCAGGCAGACGTGCACTGCTGCGGCTGCTGCTCAGTTGTTTATCCCAAAAGGGTCGTAAGTACAACTTCAGAGTATTTGGGTTTTTTATACTTTATAAAGGGGATAGAGACTTGTGTGTGTGCGTATTCCAACGTGTACATCTACCATATGTTTGTATATTTACCTCTAAATGTATGTACATTTGCATGCATGTGGAGTTGGTTACATATATCTACCTGACTATGTGTCTGCGTGTTGTTTTACATGTGTGTACGTGTGTCTGTGCGGTTAACCAAACAAGTACAACATGAAAAAAAACTTGCATCAGTCCCTGTGCGTGTTTCTGATGTTTGATTTCAAGGCTGTTGAGAGCAAGAGCATCAGCCAGGTTTAAAAGTTCATCTCAGCTAATTACGAATCCCATCAGAGAAATCTGACAGCAGTTTCACTTAGGCGATCTCAATTACACGCAAACGTGTGCGAATTCTCACTCTGGATGGATTATATCAAGGTGTCACTAAAGGTTTTAACGACCCCCAGAAGACCCGAAATAGAAACAGTCCGTGTCAGTGTCTCAGGTTCACAGATGGGTGATCTAATTACCATAATATGGAAGCTGAATCAGCCTGTATGAAACAAAACACTGTGATGGGGAATGAGGAGGCAGAATGGAAAGCCTTCAGCCGGAACCTAATCTGATATTCCAGACGTCGACTTTGGATAGAAATCCCAAACAAGCGTGAACTCACCTACAATGTCAGTTTGTCACAATCTGTGGCTGAGGTTTCATTTAATGCTTGTTAACAACTCATTATTTCCCATTCGCAACACCTGCCTGACGGAGCGCAGGCCAAGCACTGCAGCATCACCTCGCTGAGAGAGCGGCTCGGGGCAGGTGGAGTAAACACAAGGACAGCATGAGCCACTATAAGGCCTAAGTGGAGTTCAAGGTAGGCCTGAGATGTATGCATGAGGTCAGGTGATCCCTGGTTTATTAGAGAGTCATGGCTTTTCACAAAGTTCGCACCCGCATCTTGAGACTTATCAACTAAATTGAAGCAATTCAATGATTGCTTGAACTATCAGTGTCAATCAAGCAATCTCAGAACCCATCGGCTGACGATTTAGCCTCCGCTGCTAACGGCCAATATGTCACGTCTTCCAATGAAGTCAGAAGATGTTCAGATTACTCAAATTGGATTTCAAGGCCGGCATCTCCTGTTCCATGGGCTGGTTAAGGTTTACAGTCTGATTAAGAAGTGAGAATGGAGATGGAGTACAGGCACGACGTCTACAACTGGATTGTTGCCTGCACTCATATGCAGATATCTGTTTTAAAGAGACTGATAAAAAGTTGTAGGATGAATGCCAATGGTTTCAAAGATTGTAATTCAGCTATAGCTTCAGCCTCTTTTGTCTACACATGGCTGTTTTCTAACATACAAGCAGAGTATGCTTAAATGTGATTGGTCAATTACACCACAGTCTGCACGGCCCCTGTTAGGAGAAGCTGGCTGGAGTTCCTACACGGAAGCTAAGCTCAGCACCGCTGCAGATGGGGTCAGGAGTACCACGTACTTCACTTAAAAGAGTCCTACAATAAACTATTGAAGTGTAAGCTGTATTTTATTTTTTTGTCACCACTTCACATTGACATCAGACAGCCTGGTTCCTCGGCACTATGTCTTACTCCGCACAGCGTCCCTGTATACCTACGCATGCAGCACATGGTATCGGATCAGCTGTTTGGGTCAGCGGTTTGTAGAAGAGACAACAACTGTAGTACTTTTACAGATGAGGCAGACATTCATTTAATTGTTTACCCCACTTCAAAAGATCCAAACTATCCTTTTAAGCGATCACTCAAGGCAAGGATGTGAACATGACAATAATTAAACTTCATTTATTAAGATGAATACATTCTGTATTAATCCAAACAGGAACTATTAAGGTTAATAGATGCTTTATTATGCACTTAGGGATAGTTTGAAATAATATAAAGACAGCGTAGTAAAGGTAAACTGAAAACAAAATATTTGTATTCTTCTTGCCAACGTGTACATTTCTCTCACCGGTGCAGTGGTGTCTCCCTAAAATGTCGCATATTAACGTGTATCAATCTGTTATTGAAACTTAGTCAAACTTATCTTTAATCAGAATATTTAATAGTGTATCAGGGCAGCATCTGATGTGCAAAAGAGCTTTTTGGCCTAATAGGACCAATTATTCCACGTTGGATAGGCGTCCAGACAGAGTGCCTGTCAGCAAATATTGAGTCATCCTGGACTGACGCCAGAGCGTGGTCTAATGAACGGCCTTGGGCGGGGAACGTTGTTGACTACTGATCACAGCCATGAGACCACTTTGAGGTCGAAATTAGCCCAAAGACTCGCTAGTTCAGATTTTATTTGTCTTTGAAACAATTTTAATAATTTCAAAAGTAGAACTTTAATCATATTAAGTAAAAACTGGTCGACCGGTCAATTCTATTTGTTTCTGTACGTTCAGATTGTGGACGGGAGCTCGTTATTCAGTCCTGTTTGGTCCCTCACTAATTGTAGTTTTAATTGTGAGGCTGTCAGTAAATATTGGAGCCACTGCTGTTCGGCCTGACTAAGCTTTCCCAGCATGCCTCAGGGCAGCAAGCAGTGCTGTCCGAGGACTGACTGGTGTTAGCTGGTAATTCCTCTGACTGCTGCTCTCTGCAGTAGACGTGGCGGGACACTTGGTGGCCGTCCCTAATTAGACATCCCTCGTAGCTGACTGTGATGGAGGATGACAGTGGTTCATTAAAGCGTTGTCCTGGTGATGCCTGTTCATAAATGCTAGCCTGACTGGGGGCCAAACTCATTAAACAGCGAAGTTGCTTTTCATCAATTGACTGGTGGTTCAATATGACAGCGTTAACTGAACCAAAGCACCGCTCTCTGCACTTTATCCCCGAGTGAGATGAGGGAAGCTGCGGTCATAGCAGGACGCTCACATTCACCAGTCTGATGGAAACAGCTCTCTAACATAGATACTGTTTCTATGTGGGACATGAATTCATTCTGTTTTTGTTCCTATGCAGCATGTTACAATGTTACAACTACATTTGTGTCATGTCTACTTAAATTTGATAAACCTGCCTTTTGTTTCTGACAACCAATAATAAAATCATCCTGCTAAGAAATGTTATCTTCACAGGCTACCAAATATTGTCAAAGAGAGAAACCCCATTAAAAAAAAACAGTATCAATCGTCAATCTATGTAGATGTTAATGTCATCATTTGAAGCACTAATTTTCTCAGTATGTGCTACACTAATCTCTATTTACAGATTCTACATAGAAATGTAGAATCGCTAGGCAGAGACTTGTATTTTAGGGAAGGCAAGTGTTTCCCATTGTAGTATCCTTGTAGTCCGAGTAGTACTGACCAATCATGTATCAGCAGGCTGCAAACAGTCCATGTGGAGAGCAAAAGCAGGCGGAACTGACATCCCGCCTCAACTTCAGACAAATTCCCTTGAAGCTGTGTCACAAAAGCTGTTCAGCGTGCAGATTTCCTGACTTCCTCGAATGCATCAGAAATTATCGATCCGACCTCCGTTCAACAAACGAGCATTTTAAAAGTAGTTTTCTCCTCCTCTTGAGGACAGACCTGACTCCTTTACTTTTTACAAATCTGCATCATGATGTTGAAATTTCGGCAAAGGTAAGACCCGTTTATTAAAGTGAATCACAAGAAAAACAGGTTCTTTTTCTGTGAACAATGCAGCACGAGAAAAAGGAAGTTGGTTATCGCTAAGCGCTGGCTAAACCAGACACACCTGACATGTTCACCGTTGTCCCCAGAGGCTATATCGTCATCAGACTATAGTCGATGGGATCCCAGATTGGTGCTATACTGACCATGAAAGCTTAGTTCTCCTGCTCGTGGAGCTGTGCTAGCAGTGCTCACATGTACCAGGATACCTGATACATGAGTGTTGAAATGAGCCAAAACACTGTAAAATGTATTCTCAGCCATAACATGCTTTGAGAAATACAGGGCGGGAAAACGGGGAGCATCAGTGGTTGGATTTTTGATGGAGTATCGGCTTAATTCCCAATCAATGCTGTTTAAACTTTACTCCAGTACCGGTGCAGTACTCCGATAATGACAAAGTAAGTTTGTTAAAATAGACTATTTTTTTGGAGCGATTGATAATTTAAATGGAAAGAGATGATATCGATGAGGCGTTATTGAACAGAGCAGCCTGGAGTGACTTTGAGTGGAGGAGCAGAGGGAACAGACAGCTCAGTGAGCGAGGAGGACATTCTGCTCCAACTTGGAGCCTGGAAACCCAAGCTAAAAAAAAGTGTAGCTTCTTCAGGATGTGTTAGTGAAAAATACAGATAAAACATCACCAGCTGTGCTGACACACTGTTATATCAGATGAATCTGAAGTAGTACTGCTTTCATTGCCCACAGCATGCGAGCCCTCACTCTGAAATAACAGATTGAGGCTTGAATCCAAACACAACTGTTGTCTCCACGCATTTCATCACACACAGTACAATCTTTGACTGCTATACTAGTTCAATAGGACTGCTTTTAAGTGTTCCAAACAAATGGGTAAGAGAGGCAGACAGAGAAGGGAGTAGACTACTCAACATGTCAGATGGTGAGCAGATGTGACGAGGGCTGGACTTGTTATGATAATCAGCTGTTTAACCTTAAGTGGCTTGTTTGGTTTAGATAATGGCTTTCATTCGCCTTTAAGGAGTTTGAGGCGAGTGCTTAACCTCTACTGCTGACCTTCTGCTTCTCTGTGAGTGTGTCGTGTCAGGGCTGCTTCTCTCTGACTGCTAGTCCATCAGTGCAACATGGATGGAAGAAACCTAGACTTTTGTTCTCTATAGTACACGATAAAAGTCTTGCATCTTCTTGGGTAACATTTACATATCTGAGTGACTGGACCGGGACTGATTTTGCACAACGGCTATGTTATCCAAGGCTGGTAGTAACAACGTTGCATTCCCAGCCTTGGAATGAAACACGCCTTGTATTCTATAATGTCAAACTTTTGGTTGTATCTATTTCAAAGGAAATGGACAGTTCTCCTTCAGCCTTTGTCATAGGGCGAGCAGATCCAGGTATAAGGCCCCTAAATATGGCGTATTTGCACTGTGTTAACAACTACATGGAAGTTTAAATGGACCATCTTGGACTATCCACAGGCTCATGCCGAAACTGATATAACTTGACATGCCAGATAATCTTGCTTCTGTCAGCTGAAACCCACAGGTAGTGCCGATTTCTCCAAATGCTCAGGTAAATCTATTAAAAATCCCCAGCAAGGATAGATCTGCCTCTCGTATAATCTGCATGTATTTAACATGATAAGAAAAGCCTGCCATCAGCACCTTCCTTCCAGTGACATTTAAGGATAATATTGACCCCGACCACTTTTGTGGCTGAGCGCAAGCTAATGGCTGGCTTTTAAATCTGTGCGATCTCCCTGTGTGAGAGTGTGCGTGCTCTTATTCAAACAAAACCAACCCTGTTTCATAGACAGCAGAGAGATAACGACACATTAATGACAGAACATAATGTGGTCAAACACGAAAACACGCCATGTTAGCTGCAGCCATGGAGATATGACGGAGCCCAGCACCGACAGACTTTAAGAGCTATTAGATCCATTTGCACGCGTGTTTGTTTACATTACCAAAAGCCCTTTACAATACTGGACAAGGACATTGCATTGGTGCCATCTAGTGCCTTCAAACCTCAGTCCTAACTCCAGACAGGGTAAAACCATGCCAAACATGAACTGCAAAGTAAAATCTCCAATATTACAAAGGAAAACAGGACTTTCTTTAAAGGTTATCAAAGGTTCAAACTTCTGTTTCTGGCGTGAGAGGAAGTTGTTTAAGGTTTGTAATGTTAGCATTTCAAAATAAGAGCTCGGCTGCCATAAAGGTGAACCCATGTTCATTCACATTCTTGAGCAGGAGCTGTTTTTGTGATCAAAGGCATATTTTAGGTGACCCAGGAGTCTGTGGCACGACTCCTCTGATTGCCGTATCCCTTCGAGCCTCCGTCATTGAAACAATGATAGCTCCACTCAAGCTCGAGGGCTATTGACATTGACAGGACTTGAACTTTATTCTAGTGGGTTATAATATTCAAACTGATGATGGCTATTCATAGACTGAATGTGTGTGCGTGAGAGAGAGAGAAGCAGAGCGAGCGTGCGAGTGCTTGTGTGCCACCAAACATCTGTTTTGACTGCAGCGTTCCTCCTTCGTCTGCCCTTAAAAAAGGAAAACCAGCAATTTGTTGCAAATGAGGTAAGTCAATGTGATCCCTGCTCGCATCTGGGAGCAGAAAAACAAAGTCCTGCACAAAAATACTCTCCCTCTCTCTCTCCTCTCTGTAAAGTAGGAGAATCTTTGTTTCCAACCCCAACATAGTGTTGTATCCTTGTTTCAGTATCGTCTCAGGATTCACTAACATGCGTGTGCCTCAAAACAATATTTTCACTCTGCTAAACCTGAATGACCCCATACAAGGGTTCATATGATATCTATGACTGTTTACATGCTTATTACTATCTTGATTTTGATCTTTTTGGTGATTTGCTGTTTATATGGAACATTAGAAACCTGGTTATTTATATCCCTGCTTACATGATCATAATGGTATCCAGGTTTATTATCATCTGCAGTTGTGTCTGATTTCCCACACTCTTGATTTATCAGTCATATTATTCTGTATTAACAGAGAATGTTGGATAAGGCGATTGCATCTGGTTTCTCTCGGAAAACACCAAGAAGAAAATCCAGGTTTCGAAACTAGCAATGAGGGTTCATCCAGATTTCTGAAAACAGGATATGATATTACGCCAGGATACTTCAAAACCCAATCACAACCAGCTCATTACTGGCATGCAAACACCAATAAAGTTATGCACATTGCACACATTTTGTGTGTATTTCCAGTGTGCTCTCTTCACTAGGTTGATAAATACGGAAGCTTCTTCACGGTTGGCCCTTTTGCGTCTAAAGCCAGGTCGTCTGTTTGGTTAGGTTCAGGCACAAAAAGTTGTTGGCTAATTTTAGACACACATTTTGATAAATAATAACCTCATGAGGGCTGCACAGTGGTGCAGTGGTTAGCGCTGTCGCCTCACAGGTAGACGGTTCCCAGTTCCAAGAAGGGGGGCCTTTCTGTGTGGAGTTTGCATGTTCTCCTGGTGCATGTGTGGGTTCCTTCCAAAGTTCAACGGCATGCTCGGTATAATTGGTGGTGAAAATTGCCTGTAGGTGTGACTGTGAGAGTGAGAAATTGTCTGTCTTTATGCGTGAGCTCTGAGATTGACTGGCGATCAGTCCAGGGTGTACCCCCGCCTCTCGCCCAATCACAGCTTGTATATGCTACAGCCCCCCTGCAACCATGAACAGGACATCCAACACAGGCAACCTTTTTGCGGTCACGCGAAGTGCTTCCAGGGTCAAGAATGAACTTTCAGCCGCAAAAATTTTTCCCTCATAGAAGCAAAGGCAGTAGGAGTGTGACGTTATTATTAGCTCGGCCTAACAGGAAGGAGGTTGATGTCGATGTTGGT
The DNA here is from genome assembly GCF_022749685.1 of Semicossyphus pulcher. Lineage (NCBI taxonomy): Eukaryota > Metazoa > Chordata > Actinopteri > Labriformes > Labridae > Semicossyphus > Semicossyphus pulcher. Next base: position 20,353,562 of record NW_027211626.1, read on the forward strand.
GTGTACTTTAAAAAGAATGAGACCAAAACACATCCAGTCTCCTAACTACTGATGTCTGTTACTGAAGGAAAAAGAAGGGGTACAGAAGACCCTTTGCAATCAAAAACACACATTAAAAAGTCTGAATTACTTGTATATGTACACTAAATTAGGTCCATCTGTATGTTGAGAAGGTCCAAGTGTGTTGCAAACACTGACTGTTCTGCCAAAGCAGAGATTAATACGCTGCTTTGTCGTCTCGCCCTCCTCAGAGCTCCTAAACTGTGCTGGAACTCTTTCCCTTTAGATATTTTTTTTGGCAATAATATAAGTGTTTGCTGTTGACCAATAAACTGACTGTGTTGCAGAAGGGGGGATTATATGCTGGAAGAGTGTCCGTAAATCTTTCAATAGATGTTTTAATAGTTTTTCTATCTTCAACAACTGTTACCATTGTTCGCATCATAACTCTAACTGACAGCAATCCTGTTTTCCATCGAGAAAACGACACATTTGACACATTTATTGCTTCTGCAGAGGATGACTGTTAGATACGCAAACTGATGCTCAAATGATCCTTAACTTTTACGTTACAGCACAGGCCCAAAACCATTGTTGGATGATTCTGACATAAATAAAGGAGGATAAAGCTGTTTTAAGTGGATGCTGGTCGAGAAGTGGATTCTGGGTAAACTACAGTTACTCCTAGCATCAAGATGTGTTATAGTTTAAATGAACTTGAGTTCAAGTTTCTTTTTCAATAGATACATTATCATACAATAATCGGGTATGCTTTGTTATTTCCTGCTTTCAAACAGTTTTTCAGAAAAAATTGTGATTGACATTTGGAATTTTTTACACTCTCTCATTGCACAGCCAGGTATCCCAGCATGCTTTGTGCAGTGAAAGCTGCCACTTGCTATTGACAATACATGGGTATATTGGCTATATATGTTAATTTTCTCAAAAGACACTTTAGGTGCAGTTGGCCTACACACCAGCCCTTTTTACACTGCGGTTCCGCCTTAGTCATTTACATTGGACCAAGCACTGCCGTCGTTAAGCCCCACCGGCATTGCGGAAGCAAAACATGTGCGAGTTGTAAACAAACAGTGCGTTCTTCAAATACACACACATGGCGCTGTTCCGCCCTGCCGGCTCCGCTATTTACACAGACGCCGTTTCGCCTCTGTTACGCCTCTGTTACGCCTCTGTTACTACCTCCACTCAGAGGTGGAACGACTTCGCCCCATCATTCCGCCTCTGTGCATTTTACATATAAGATGGAACGTAACAGAGGCGTAATAATCCCGCCTTGAACTGGCAGTGTGTAAGGGGCTTGTAAATCAGGTAGGCTAGCAGGATTAGCATCAGCTTTACGGGTACCTGACTAAGTAATGGAATCCCAGCACACAGAATGACATCGTGGACACAGACCGACGCAGCTCCGAATGTGTGAGTGTGTGAATGAAGTAGACTCAGGTGTACCCGAGGCAGGATACTTACAATAGCATGTTCCTCGGAGGGGGTTACCAAGGTAACGGTTCTCTGAGTCACATCTGGAAGAAAACAGGAAGGAGTGACAGGCGGGGAGAGGGAGAGAAAAGGAAGAAGAGAGAAAGAATAAACATTAGCACTCGACAAGGGCTGAGTTTTTACAATGATAGATTTCACTGTTAGAGAGAAAAAGAGTGTGTGTGTGTGTGTGTGTGTGTGTGTGTGTGTGTGTGTGTGTGTGTGTGTGTCGAGTGGGTCCTTGCTGCAGGTATTGTCTCCCCCTGCTCTTTGCGAGGTGATTTCCCTTGACACTCCTGTCTAGCCATAGCTGCCCTTTTTTTCCCAGGGGCCCACACAGACACATCCACACACACACACGCGCACTTACCCATGAGACACACATATTTACCAGAGAGAGCAGCTTCGACGGCTCTGTTTGGGAGAGAAGTTTACAGTTTCTACATGTTTATTAAGAATCTGAGATATTTTTTTAACTAACCTCTAAAATGTTCAAAAACAGATTTAATAAACAACATCAGTGGGTCTCCACTTTAAATTTCTGGTGAATTAATAAATGTTTTCTGAAGGAAAAACTCAAATAGGGGAATATGGCCGCTTGGTCAGTGGCCTCCACGATCCACGATGTATGGTCGGGTTAAACTTTCAAAATAAAGCGGTCAAGTTAGCAGTAGGGGTGTAAGACAGTATTGCGATAATATGACTATTGGTACTGTATCCATTCTCAACAACAGTAAATATTTTTCTTAATAACATACACAAGATTATATGTTTACAGCACTGTAATGAACACAAATATCCAAAATAGTGATTGCAGGGTGCTAGGGTTTTTTTTAAAATATATTTTTATAATTGAAATAAGATTTAAAATCTATATAGTACATAACCTTGCTTACAGTATTGCAATATAATTAATCACAACCCAGTATCATGATATGTACTGTATCACCATATTCTTGGCAACACACAGCTCTAATTAAGCAATATCACACTTGAGGTTGTGAAGTTGTACTGAATAATACCAAGGCTGTGATTCGGTGGTAGGCGCGAGGCTGCAGGCCTTTTATACAACAGTTAAACAAGCGGCAAAAAGTAGTAAACAGTTATAATCAACAACAGATTGTTTTTGCTCCATTGTGATGATGGTCTGGTCTGAGACCGTATTGAGGAGTAACGAGTACCACTGATGAGGCTTCTCTTTGGGGGCTTTGATGTTGCCATAGCGAGGAGTTTGACTGACAGCCAGCGATCCAATCATGACAATCACATAGAGGGGAGCTTTTTGAGTCATCCAATCATGATTCCCAGTTTGCGCTGCGTACGTACTTGATAGTTAGACAGAAACTTCACAACATTGAATTTTATCATTTTATATTTAACAGCCAACATTCAAACTTATGAACACATGCAAGCCATCCGAGTCATCATGCCTCAAGTCAAGTCGAGTCTCAAGTCATTAACTTGGAAGTCCAAGTCAAGTCACAAGTCGTCAAAACAGTGACTCGAGTCCTCATCTCTGGTTGAAACTCACTGTTGCTTAGTAATGAAAAAGCAATGTCAAAGTTTGGTTACAATTAGGCACTAAGAATATTTGGTAAGGTTTAGAAAAGATTATGGTTTAGGTTTAAATACTTACAAAACTTACGTACAGTTAATAACTTTATTCTTTATAGAAATGAAGCTTGGTCTTCTGGTTGAAAATTCATGTGTATGTTTGAACCATCCATTTGCCAAGCTTCATTTGTGTTTGGTATTCCTCTATGGTAGTTGAAGTAGCTCTTTAAATACAACTTATGCAGATATTTCATTCTTTGGAATGACATTTCACAGTGTTGGTCAGTGGAAAACAAAGTAGGAAACAAGCTTGACATACTTTGACAAAGGAGAGAGTAAAAGCACAATGACATTTGAGTTTAAATTCAACAACATCTGTCATTATGGATATATTTTTCCAAAGAAAAAAAAGCATTGTGAAATCGACTGTCAGGCCGTGTCAGTCACTGCCGTCAAACGAGGATGTACTCTGCGTTTCATTTGCATGTCATTTTAATATACTTCAGTGTAACTGACTTTGAGCACAAAGAGGCTGAACATCTGTTAAAGAGACACATGTTGATGGACAGTAATTGGCTGTGGTTGAAAGTTGTGACCTTTACGTTACGAGAAAGTCTCTAATGACCTGTAACCTCTGCTGCAACATAATTAGGTTAAACAAATTGATTTTTCCAGTCGAAATGTAACGACTGATTCAAAATACATAATGGGATTTCTATGGCTTCCAGAGGATCCTGAGGTCTAGGAACATGAGGGCACTTAAAGCAAATGTTAATCTCAACACTCAGCTAAAGGAATTAAAGAAAACTATCAGGGTTAAAGGAGTTTTTCTTCATATTCATCAGGAAATTATGTGCATGCTAGTGAGGCCATTAAAGTGTCAAGACGGATGACGTGTACCTGCAGTAGTTCAGACTAAAGATAAGGAAATTACCGCCTGGCAGGAGAGAACAAAAGCCGGAGTTATCGAACCTTTGCTGCAAGCTGAACAGAAGAGAAATGTTAAAAAGTGCGATAAGAGGAACCAATGTAGTCGTTATTATAATGTCAGGGCTTTGAACACGTCGTCAAAGAGCGCTTGCGTTGCCAAGATGGAGCCGTATTAATCTTATTTGTTCTGGTATACGTGTGTGTGGTTTCATAAAACTTTCATCTGGAAGACTTTAAAAAGAAAAACAAAGGGGTGTTTACTGACTTTGCAACAGCTTGATAAAATTCTGAATAACGGCCATACTAAAAAAAAAAAAAAGAAAACACGCCGCTTATCAAACCCATATGCAGGTTTTTGACAAGCTTCACCAAATATGAGCAATAAATCAACCAAAGCACCCCACAGTCCCGGTTTCACCGAGCAGAGGCGGGAGGATTCAGAAAGACGGAACGCTGGAGGAGGGAACAGAGAGAGCATAAAAAACAAATAAAGAAAAAGAGGAGTGAGTGGAGAAGAACATGAGGGCAGGTGAGGTTTACAGCCGGGATGTTTGTGAATTCTCTTGTAGTGCAGCGGAGGGTCACAGAGCAGCGCCTGATGCTGAATATTTCATTCTACTATAAACCCCCAGCCAAGGACGAGGCCTTAAAGCACGGCTGCTTCGCGGAGCCTCCAGCCTGAATCAGGAGTTTAGAACGACCATAAAACAAATAAAGAAGAAGGAAGGTGCTTTTGGAGTAATGGTAGCACGTGAATCAGTTTAAGAGGCCACTTGATGCCCACACCAAGACGTTCCAGTGAACCCAGATTTCTGCTGAATACTGCTGCCTGTATGTTTTTACATTTTATTTCAATTTAGCAGCACTCTCATTCGCACATTTTTCCTGAGTATGACAACAGTGGTGGATAAAAGACACGTGCTGATCAGTCCCTTATTTTGTGTTCTTCCTCCTTAGATGGACAAGTTCTTTAAATCCATCCAAAAAATAGAACCTTGTATTCATAAACAAAAAGAGAAAAGGTGAATGAAGAAATTACAGTAGACAGTAGCTACAGTGGAAAACTACAGTAGGTTATAAAAGCAAGGAAGACAATTTACAGTTTAAAGTGATCATCTCAAAGATCTTAGTTTTGTTCTCTTTGGCAACACCTATGGCGTTAACGGTAATTGCAGGAGCACACTTCCCAGATATTCAGACAGTATCACATGTGTTACAATGACGGTTGGCTCCGGTTGTAACTCTAGATTTTCCTCGCTGACGGTCGCTTTCCTTTCAGACTGTTTGCCTTCATCTGAGCGTCGAATTTGTTTCTTTTTCTTTGGATTTTCACTTACTGTTGAAGTTGTATCTGTAGTCATCGATCTTTTCTTTGTGTGTTCAGCCATAGATTAGTGTTTACACGGAAAACGCGTCACTAACTGGGCGCTGCTTGTGATTTTTTCTGTGAAAGTCGCACCAGACACCCAGTCTGTAATACTGCAAAAGCAAAGGCTTTCATCAGTGGGCCATTGGCTCAATCACCATTGTGTTGCCTCATTCGGTGATAGATAGTGACTTAACATTTATTTACATGAAACGCTTCGATTACTTTGAAGCTTCTGTGAGGAGTTTTTATCTGGTTATGAAACATAGTGAAATTTTGATTACTCTATATGAGCTACAAAAGGAATCCAGACCATCAGCGACAAGATTGATTATTTCTATAGAGTATTGTTTAATACCTGAAACTGCTGGCAGGGGGGAGGGGTCAGACAAAGCGAATAACTGCATGCTGCCTTTGTTTACATTTTCCAGTTAAAAAATTTAAAGTGAGTGATACATATGACTGTTAAAGAATGCATGTCAGGACAAAATCAGCAAAGAGATAAGAGGGACGGCTTCGCCAAAATCAACAAAAACCGAAAGTTCCTCAGAGGAGCTTTAAACTTCCAATAGTCTCATATGTAATGGTTCAAGCATCATAATGTAACCTTTCCCCCCATAAAATCCCTTTGATGGCACTCTGACAGCAAATTCCCACAGTGGGAGGTCAATAAAGGTATTTATTCTTGAAAGGACATTGAGGTTTCCCTAATTTCCAATGCCGTCGAGATTACAGGCACATTAAAACAATAAAAAGAACAAATACATCTAATCAATCACAGAAACAATAGAACAGTAAAAATCCATTAATGTGACACAGTGGCTCGTAATCAAAGTATCAAACTCTGCAAGAGAGGGAAGAACTTTAAACCAAGTTCAGTGCGAGCTGGAGGGACTTGAAGAACTAGCCAATCAGTGGAACGAGGCATGTAGGTTCCCAAATTCCAGCCCAACAAGTTTGTGATGAAAGGAGGTAGCTTACTAATACCAGTTTATTGGGCCTCTCTTCAAGAGAAGGCAAACCAACCGTCTCATAAAGGACACAGTGGAAGAATGGTGCCAACAGTGAATGCAACTTGGGTTCAGCAAGAAGTGAATAACCATTTACTGCCTGGCTTTTTGGCTGAAGACTCTCCTATTAAAAGTCGACATATTCAGTTTACAGATATCATGGCAGTGATGACGATCTCTTGATGCTTGGGAAGATAGAGCTAGCTTCATTTTCTGTCTTCTTCAGAAATGTGTTACATTAGAAAAGAATGGAGTCTCTCCGTGCCATATACTGCACCACTGATTATAAGCACAACAGTGGGCCACACTGCTGCACTGGGTGACATGTTCCCTCAACATTATTGTGTCGATCATTTGACACCGTCCTGCGGCCCCAGGTGTTCACCAGAGGACCGAAGGTGTGTGAGTCTGCTGCTAAAAATAGTCAGTACCATTCCCTCCTGTTTGAGTCACCACTTGCACCAGTGGGCAGAAGTTGACAGAAAAAAGAGAAAGGAAATAAAAAAGAGGAAATAAAGAAAGACGGAGAGAAAGGTGGCCTGGCCTTCAGAAGTAGAGACGTGGAGGCATAGAGAGGATGAAAGGCTTTTTAAACGAACACTTTGGGATCCAGAGAGGCGACTTGCAGAGAGCGCAGCGTCATCTCCAGAGGGCTCTGTGAGTTTAAAAGCTTCGGAGTCGCTTCCAGCCGACTGCCATGAAGGAGCGCAATGAGCACTAAGCCTGTTCCAGCACAGGAAGATTTAATGTGATGAACATGATTTTATATATTGCCATGGGCCCTCGAAGGTGCCAACTATGTTCTAAAAAACTCTATATCAGATAATAATCACCAGGCATTTGTAGTGATCTTTCAAACTATCACACCAAACCTGTTTCTGCCTCCCCAAGAGGAGGCTTCAGATCTTGCTTCTGATAAAGACAGCTGATCAAGACTCTGTGCTGTTTGGGAATATTTATGCAGGGTGGAAGATACAAGATACAATAAGCCTGAGCTTTTCCCAATTTAACCAGACGTCTACAGTCGGCTCTCTTTGTTACGGTTGTAACTCTTGATTTTCCTCGCTGACGGTTGTTTTCCTTTTTAGACTGTTTGCCTTCATCTGAGCGCCGAATTTGTTTCTTTTTCTTTGGATTTTCACTTATTTTTGAAGTTGTATCTGTAGTCATCCATCTTTTCTTTGTTTGTTCAGCCATAGCAGATTACTGTTTACTCGCAACACTTGCTGAGACCGGAAAAGCAGCCGCTTAGCTCCGCCTACCCTCTCTGGCAGACCAACCACTGCTGGCTGATGGAAAGCGTGTCACTAACTGGGCACCGCTTGTGATTTTTTCCGCAAATGTCGCCACAGACAGCCAGTCCGTTATGCTGCAAAAGCAAAGACTTGCATCAGTGGGCCATAGACTCAATCACCATTGTGTTACTTAATTCGACAGTTATTGACATGACAAGATTATACAACAGATTATTACTTTAAGGAAGTGATTAATAGACACCTGGAGGAAAAAAAGGGCATGGGTGAGACAGGGGAGCTGAATAGTTTTTCCACTGCAAAGTTTGAAGTTTACCTCTGATTAATTGACCTATTAACTTTTGTTATTTTGGAAGTAAAAGAAAAATATTTCATTAAAATCCTTTGTTAACTTTGGATCGCGGTTGCATTTTGTTTTTTGGATTGTTCCTCGCTCAACATGCTCAAAGTTCAATTTTGGAGACGAAGCCAGCACAACATACATATAACTCCTGGCACTTCGCATCTCTATTCTAAATGCTATAACCACACGGTCTTACCCCTTTCCCACTGAAATTAGCGCATTGATGCAGGTTTTTACGACCCGGGAAGACTTATAAATGCTGGCTGTCTCTGTTCCCATTGCCAGTGGAGTATACTTCTGTCGGTCTCTTTTCTGCTGCGTCACCTTAGACGGGCGGAATTTGTAGCTGAGATGACGAGGAGTCGCAGAAGTTACTAACGGAGCATAGCATCGCGCCGGAGAGGGGTCGGAGATTAGCGTGTCGACACGGGATGTTAGCAGGTTTTTTGACCAGTGGGAAAAGGGCTTAAGTGTCCCCCTCTGTCACTGCTTCAATCAGCATTCTTCCATATTAATACTTACTATGATGACTACATAAGTGTATTAACGCTGATAATAAAGGCAAAATGCAGCACGCTATAAATAACCAAACGGTGTTCATATTGTTTACATATACACATAAAGTCAAGTGTGGAACACTGTACATTTCTCATCCCTAATGGTCCCCATCTTGGAGAACTCTTTCATTTTTATTCATTTAATGAAATAAGTTGAAGTCAAGTGGACAAACAAGCTGACAGACCTTTTATCAGATGACACTGCAGTCCAAATATTGGTGATAATTCTGTGTAAGGAAGCAATTTGCATGTAAAAAGTGGAAAAAAAAGGCTGCGTTTGAGGCAACACTACCCTGTCAAAATTCATGCACCTCGCAAGTAAGTTTATAATTTACATTTAATACTACATGGCCGTGTACAAACAGAGATATCTGAATTGTGTGTGCTTTGCTTTCAGTTAGCTAGCGAGCTTGTTAGCACAGCTAGTTAGTAACCAGCTAGTGAACCAACAAGCTAAATTAGCTGCAAGTGAACTGGCAACATTTGAAGGCTTCTTTAAGATAGTAGTGCAGCTTATATTCCATCTATAAAATAGTAACATAATAGCCCCATTGTACCTAAAAAACAAAGATGAACGAAGCAGAAACCAAGACAGTCGTGTACGCTTTCCACTGGTACTGACTGACCAGGGCCTGAGGCTGATACGGGCCAAATACAGGCTTATGTATGTGTTAAATCCAACATGAAAAGACAGATAAGCAGACTTGCATGAGGCTAAGTAGGGAGGTGAGAACAAGACATTTGTTCTCTTGGGGGTCACTAAAGTCCTGGACGCAGAGCCCCGACAAAAAGGGGACGGACACTTAAGCTGCTTACAGCGTCCTAATGGGGACAAGATAAGGGCCACACAGGACCGGGCTGCCTCATCACTGAGCGCACGCTCTGACTCAGCTACAGGCACAAAGATACACACATATACACATGAAGAAGTGACACATATTTTGCTCTGTTGCTGTTCCTGTAAACGCCTGCAAAGGTGAACTAATTGGAGATAATAGGTCACAATGACATTGGACGTCATGTGATGTGAAGCTGTTTCAAACGGTGAGACTTTTACAGGCATTAAAAATCAATCAGTACGCAGCTAGTAAAACAGAAAATACACACATATCACCCACTGTTTTGCAGCATTCAAGGCGGCAAACATTGACAAGCACAAAAACACACACAAGCACACTTTCTCTCCACAGACGAGCGCAGGAAAAGATGCAAATAAGCAGTCAATTAGAGCAGTTCTCCACATTTGGATGGGAGGCTAATTAAAGCTAAATCAACACAATCAAACAATCAGTCAGACAAAGCAACACGAGAGAAAACAAGCGGGAGAAGAGTGAATGCTAAACTAACAGTCACATGCACGTTAGACTTTAACACGACTCCCCCGCAGGTGAACATCTGGCGAGCAAACTGAACTGTAGCTCAGGTATTAACCACATTCCAGCATCTTGACCTGCCACCTTCACGCTCTGAGCTACCTGTCTGTGTAACAGCTGTTACTGTAAACACACTATAGCTGTAGATATGATGGGATTTGTGTTGTTATTAGTTGTTTTTATTCTGCTGGCGGCACAGCCTGAGGATGCTGACAGGCCATCCTCCACAGCTACTGCCTACATTGACGGGAATTATTGTTTGAATTCTTCTGAGAGGACGATCATTAAAAAGGATCTTTAACTTTATATTTTAATGTGAAACGCCTGTGCTTTTTTGCTGATGTTTTATATCTGTACTTATACTGTACACGAGAGCATGTGGCATTTATTTTTTTCTTATAGCTCATAGTACTTTGGACACGCGGTTCCCAAAGTGGGTGTGGGGGTTTAAGGGCAGGCAATGGCTCAAGATGTATTTAAATTTGCTTCTGTTTTTATTACTGAACAATTCTTGTTAACAAAACATGCATAATAAAATGGATTTAATGTAGAAATCATATAGATTGAAGTTTGTGCTGATGCTCTGAGAGTAAGTAACGACGCCTTCATATTTCTGAGGCTGAATCCAGAGCTGTTTTCTCTTTGAAGGTGGAATCTAAAAACCTTACCTGGGACCCTAGTACAGAATATAATTTATCGTACAAATTTGGTGTTTAAGACGCATCTAAAAAGTGGGCTGCAACCTCTGTACTGGTGCGACTAATATACCAGAATAAATTGCTGAGAGATAATGTTTTGTGTTACGGTATTTTACCAAGACGATGGCGCTATAATCTAGCTAAAGCATCTTCACGGACATGCGCCGTCACGATAGCCAGTGCCGCTGCCATCCTCACAACAATAGCAAACTATCAAAAGTCAGAGTATCAGTGTTAATCCTTTGCAAATATTTAATCGAATAACACAAACATCTCGAAAAACGTGCTATAAATAAACCACAAAAGTGACATGCTGTCATTTACAGATAAACGTATTTGTGGTTCCCGTCACCTCCATGTTTGCTTTGTTAACATTAAGTGGGGGGGAGGGGTGGACAATCTTGTTTGTGTACACCTCCAGCTGGCTATGAACTCTGGGTAACTACCCTAAGGAAAGTCCAAAATTTGGCATTGAAAAGTCCGCATTAGAGCCCTCACGCACTTACCGGGAACGCGCCTCAAAGGAGTCTGTGAGTATTGAGATTGAGATTTAGCCAATCACTATTACCGTAGGCTGAGCTCAACTACCGCACCAGTAGCTAGCAGGATTGCAAACTCGACATGGTGAAAACAGATGGTAGGCTGTAATTTGTGTGTTTTTAATTAGAGAAAAAAATATATATATATATATTGTAGCATGTATGATGGAATAAACAACAAAAAAGCTGAAAGGCTGAGTCATCTAATGGTCCCTTTATTTCTGACTCTAAGCATTTGTGACTGCACAGAACATGCCCTCTCTCTCCGTCCCACACACACCAATAAGCATCCACACACACCTGCTGTAACCTGAGGGTGCTTACCTTCCGCCCCCTGGGGGAAATTGCTCGTTCATAATCAAAGCGACAAACAAATGGCCCTCGACTTGGCACACCATTTTTGGAGCGACTCAAGCAAAACAAACAGCAGTGAAAGAGAGACAAAGAGGGAGGATGTCGGAGCAAATCAAAGGTGAAAGCATCTGCAGCACACTGGCTTAGGGATGCACAAGTGATCGCACAAAAACACACCGTCTCTGCTGTCAGCCTCTGTGGGGTCTCCAGCACAATATGAATTATTGGTGTGCGCTGAAAAGAAACATTACGTTTAAAAACCTGACACTGAAGCCAAGTGAACAGGAGAACTGGGGCTGTGCGGCCAATTCAACACTCAGTCACACTCAACTGCAGATGGTCATTGTCCCAGGTTTTCTAATCTGTGACGAGCATGATAATCAGACTGATTTTCATCTGTGTTTGATTTCATTATATAGTCCATCTTATAGAAGGCTCCTATTAGCTGTTTTCTGTTAAGGAGCAGTAGTTATTTTGCCCAAACTAACCAGCACTGATCATTTCCTACTGACATCCTTTTATTAAAGAAGTGTGTAATAATCAACAACAAAAACGGTTTGACAATAGGAGCCATACTTATCACCATTTTCATTTAAATTTCTTTCACATGTTGCACGTTAAGATGATGTGCCCTGAACAGTTGTGATTTGATCATGGAATGTGGGAAATAGCTCGAGATATGCTGGGGGAAAAACAGACTGCTGGGTGGCAATTTAGGTCTCAAACCTGCCAAATATGTGACAACGTAAGTACAATTTCTCAAATGATGATTCGGGCCACGTTACAGAAAAAAAAATTGGTGGAATAACAATATCCTAAAACTACAACTTCTCTTACGACTTTATTCTCTTATATTAAGACTTTTTCTCATAAAATAATGTAATAATAAAAATATGAAGTATAAATAATATATTATATTATAATAATATTATAAAATAATAATGTTGTTATATTACAACAGTTTTTTCTCTTCCGACGTTAACTTTATTCTCTAATATTACGACTATTTTCATGAAATATAACGTAATTTTTCTTGTAATATTACGACTATTCTGGTTATATTATGACTTTATTCTTGTAATATAACAACTTTTTTCTGTTTGTAAATTTAAAAAAGTCGTAATATGACAAGAATAAAGTCGTAATGTTACGACTTTTTTCCTCATAAAATAATGAATTTTTTCTCGTTATATTACGACTTTATTCTTGTTATATAGTTTTTTTTTTTTCTCTTACATTATTCTAGCAAAATTACGACTTTATTCTGTAATATTACGACTTTTTTCTTGAAATACAAAGACATTTTTCTTGCAATATTACGACTATTCTCGTAACATTACGTCTTTACTATTGTAATGGGCCCTATTATGACTTTCCTATCTTAAGATTTTTTTCTCGTAGTATTTCAATTTTATTCTTGTAAGATTACGACTTTCCTCTCTTACAACTTTATTCTCGTAAAAATTGTACTTTATTCTCATAATATTACAAATTTCTTCTCTGAATTCAGACTTTATTCTTGTAAAATTACGGCTTTATTCTCGTCATATTTCGACTTTCTTTTAGTTATCTCTGATTTTTTTCGTACATCAGCAAAATCCAAAATGGGTACTCTGAAAGGTTTAACCCTTGGCCCTATTTAACATATTTTAGGAACTAAATGACAAATAGTTTTGGAATTGCTTGAGTAGATTGACAGCTACAAGCCTGACAGTAATGGCTGCAACGTAATCCTTGGGGGTAAATGGGACCATGAAGTACACTCACTAGAACCGTAGCTTTCTGACAACATTATGGAAAGAATCCTACAAAAATAGAACTTTTTAGTAAAGAGAAAGTTTTAAATGTTTAACCAAAAATAGCACTTTTATCACTCTTTATCTGGCATCTGTTGGAACTGAACTATTTCTAACACCACAGTCATACAATAACACAAAGAAAGCAGCAACTCCATGTTCAGCAAGGTAAAATGAAAGCTTTTACCAACCGAGTCTGGTTGCTCTGAAAAGAGCAGCTGTTTATGTTGCTGCCTTTACAGTTCCTTTCATGGCTGCCCTTCTGAATTGGTGCAATTTCAAACTTTTTTGTTCCTAAAGTAATTTAGAGCCCACGTTCAAAAACATAAGAATTCTCCTTTCTAAGGAATACTCGCTGATTTAAGTCGACAGCAAACATATGGAGAGAGTCTGTAGCGTGAGGGTGATGGAGCAGTTTGAGTCGTGTTATGTCGGGAGCTGAGTTCAAGTTGAGGTTAGGATTAGGCATTGAGTGGTGAAAGTCAAAGTTTAAGTTGAGGGTCAGAATATTTACATGATTGGTAGCAGGTATGGTTCAACATTGTTGTGTGTGGATGTGTGTGTGTGGGGCTTTTTTTCTTCTAGTCGCATTGGCTCCAAATTTTATATGTGCACACTACTTGTAACTCTCACAAGGTAATTAAGTGGAATTTAAAGACGCTCTGTTTCAACAGGTTGAAAAGGAAAAAATCAAAGACATTGATATCATTAAAAATTATGTTAGTGACAAAGTTGATACCACGAATAATTATAGCTTTTCATGGTGCTGTTTTTATTTTTAATTGATATGTAAATGAAAGAAACTAATCAAACACTATGAAACCATGTCTGACTCTAAATAAACACATTAACATTGGTGCAAATACTCACTCAAAGCAAGTTAATGAAATATCCACACACAAGCAAGCACACACACACACACACACACACACACATACACACACACACAGTGTCCTCTCTGTATCTGCTTTCTAGCCTCGCCTGCAGGATTTATTGATGCAGCAATTTTCACTCAGTCTCCACGGTGTGTTGGTCCTACAAGCCATTTAGGATATTGTAGCGCTGCAGTGGTTAGAACAGGCACAGTCAGGGGAAAACACACACACACACACACACACACACACAGGCACACAGACTGCATCCACACAAAAATGTGTCCAAAACGCAAAGCCAGTCAAATCCTGTGTATCTAAACTCCATCAAATTAACCCAGCATTTCAAACAAACTCTTTGTTGTTAAAATATGATGTTCATTCCTTACATAACTTTTGTATTATTCAGTTGGATCACCTAATGACGGCAGGGGCAGTGGGGGTATTGATTCATACTGCAGTAACATGATGGTGTACTCACAGCTGACACTGGTCTCCCTTGATGCCCTTGGTGGTGCAGAAGCACTTCCCTGTGTTGACGTGGCACACGTTGGCGTGGCTGTTGCACTTGCATGCTGCAAAGACAAGACAAAGAGTGATGTGTTCAGATTTTATATCAGATATTTACAGAATATCCTGGTGGTGCAAGGAAAGTATTTCTTAAAGACAACTTGTGCAACTACCACCGAGTTATCTTTAACATGAGGGTGGGAGGAGGCAACAGAAGAAACATGAAGTAGTGTGTGGGTGGGTGGAGCAGAGAGGGAATGTATTGAAAGAGGTTAAGGAAGAAGAGATGGGGCGGGGGAGGGGGGTGATAATGAGACGAAGGAAAGCAAGGTGACAAAGATAGAAAAGGACAAAACACTAATTTTTCAGAGAAAGCAACTGAGTCATTCCCACTCTCACTGAGGTGTTTCTGAATGTTTTCTCTTGCCTCCCGGTTCTGGGGAAACACTGACCTTATTGACCTTTACCTAACAAGCATCATTACTTCCTCTTTGTGATGAATTTCCTTTAAAAATGAGTCCCTGGCAACGTAAGGTCACCACTGAACACGCACTTCAAGTCTTTCTTGTATTAATATTGACAAAGTGGATGTATGTCCAATTATCACGCTCTTTTAACGCTGTTTTTTGGTCTCTAAAACCCTATGGCCCAGTGATGAAAGCCTTTGCATTTGCAGTATATAGTACTATTATGGTGGGTGGCACTGGTTGGTCTGCCAGAGAGGGTCTTTTCCGGTCTCTGCAAGTGTTGCGAGTAAACAGTAATCTACTATGGCTGAACAAACAAAGAAAAGGTCGATGACTACAGATACAACTTCATAAATAAGTGAAAATCAGAAGAAAAAGGAACAAACTTGACGCTCAGGTGAAGGCAAACAGTCTAGAAAGGAAAGCGACCGTCAGCGAGGAAAATCAACCGTTACAACCGTAACAAAGCAAGTCAACCGTAGACGTCTGGGTATCTAGGACATATAGTTGCCCGCAATTGCTTTTTATCACCATAAGGTGCCGCCAAGTAGATCGAAACTGAGAACTTCGAAATAAATACTTTAAAGTCAAAAAGGTGGGCATGTGCAGAAAGAACACATCCAAAAGATAACCAGGTTTGAAGTTTACACTGTATGATTTGCACAACTTTTATGATCAGTCTAAGAACAGATTTGGACTTCCCCTTTGAGCAGGTCAAACATTTGATCTGTTTGGGCCTGTTTCTTCTCATTTAAATGATCATACAGATAATTTTTATTTCGTTTGGGCTCATTGTTAACGCAGCCATTAGGCTTAAAGTCACTAGAGAATTTACTGTTTTACTTTGTAGCCCTGTCAGTCCTGCGTTTGTTTGCTAGTGTTTCCTGTTTTATTTTGTAGTTCTTGCCCCTTGTATGTCAAGTCTTGTTTTACTTCCTTCCTTTGTTCCGTTTCCCGCCTTTCAGAATGTGTGCCCTGCCCTCATTGTGTTCACCTGTGTTAATTAGTCTCACCTGTCCCTGATTAGCCTGTGTGTATTTAGTCTCTGTGTTCCTACCCTTATGTGCCAGTTCATTGAGTCTATGTCCGTGACCTGTGGTCCTTTCCCCTGTGAATTTGTTCCTCGTTTTTCTACACTGGATTATCCGCGCCTGCCACTGATTTCCTCGTAGCTCCTCGTATTCCTTTGGATTATGTGCTCCCTGGATTTGTTTGTAACTTTTTTGCTCTGCCTTTTAATTTTCCTTTTTTTTTGTCTTTTGTTAATTAAATCATATATCCAAGTCTGCATCTTGGTCCTCACCTTTTTGGTTTAACCTCAAACAGTGACACTATCTGCTTTAAGAGCAATCCTGATGGCAGATTGACTATTTCTAACTGCAATTGGTTAGATGAACACTAACATAATCAATGTGTTACTATTGTGGAGTGTAAGAAGAATCGAGACACTGAGGGCTTCCTGTTTTCCAGTATTGTATCAAGATGGCTGAGAAGTCAAAGCCACAATAACACAAGAATAAAATACAGATTACAAACAGTTGCATGATGACCAGGGAAATAAATGTCTCGTTTAGATATCGGTAGCGCATCATGGAAGGAAAATAAGCTCATATGGTTTTCAACAACAGATTTGAGATGTAATCACGAAACATTTACCGGTGATTAACTTTGGCCGAAGAAAGAAATCCTCCTCTGGAAAACTTTAAAGTGCAAAAGGTAACATCCTGGATGAGTTCGTCTGCTCTCCATTAAAGCAAGCAAGACGGGAGGCTTTTTATAGGGACTCTAATCTTTTGCATCACTTCTTATGTAAAAGCAGAGCATGATGTAGTCGGATGATTCACATGGAGCCCGGCCTGTAATTTACACACTAAATCACTTCTGCACAGAGTGACTAATGGCAGAGGCAAACAAGAACGTTCTCTATACCCTTGTGTTAAGATGTGTGTGTGTTGACGTACACTCTCTTTCCTGTGTCCCTCTCCAGCTGAATTGACTTTGTGCTTTGTTTTTATTCTTTCCAATTGGCACAGAGACAGGCCCTGTAATAAAACAGTGGTGCGCTCAGGTCAAGGTAAAGCCAAGGCGCCGACAGATAATGAGAGGAAAACAACCTCTTCTATCCGCTCTCCTCCTCTGCAGGGGAAGAGGGTCTGAGCCGATCGCTTACACTCAACAAAAACGAGGTGGGAGACATAATCGCTGCTTTAAATATTCACTTTTTTAAACACACACACACTGAGCGGCGGGAAAATAAAGTTGAATGTCAGCGGGCTGAAAGTCAAATTGACGTTCTTGGACTTGTAAAATAGAGACACTGACGGAGGCGGCAACAATAACAACGTGCGATTTCAATCTATTACAGTGAATTACATTGACCTGTCACATCGACAGTAAACCTGAAGTGTAAGGGTTTGGGAGATAACTGAGCCGTATCAAAAAGTGGCTCTTAGACTCGATAATAGACAAATCACAGGTGTGTTAGCGCGGGCTGGGGTCACCCTGCTGCTCATACAATATTGATTTAGTAAAAAGTCAACAAAGGACACAGCTAGGAGAAGTGTGCGTTCATGCACTCACACAGATTTAGCCAATGGCACTCGAGGACAGCCGATAACAGTCAGAAAGGGGGAAAAAAAAGGTTTAAGGCACATAAGTCCATTCACTATCTGTAATCCAAAGAAAGCGTTTAATTAGGACACATGGAAAGACAGACTGACAGACTTATTTACAGGAAACGTTAAATCATTTCAGATCTCACTGTAAATTCTGTCGTGAGGAGCCGTATTTACTTTTCTCCCATCTTCAAACAAACATGAAACTGCTGTAATCCCCTCAGCAGTAAACACATCCTGCTTCCAGCAGAGCAGTGTCAGTGCAGACTCTGCACGCTCTGATCAGTGTGGGGAAGTTTAGCTATAAAGATACTCTAACATTTAGTCTGTAGTTATGTACTACGACTTATTAACTGCTTAAAAATGATGCTTGAATGGATGCAACAAAGCCACAGTTATATAAATAACCAGATAAAGAGTGGCACCACAGGTCTGGTTACGACAGATACTAAAGGACAGACGTGTGTGTAACAGTTAGCTCAGAGTTTCTGATAAGCGCCAGCTGTCGGCCCGATGGTTGGACATTAAAACATGTCAGGCTGTTTACTTTCTTACTGCTTTGAGTCACATCACCTCTGATTTTAGACTTTGCTCCTTTTTACAATATCTTTAAAGAGGGGGTATTATGCTAATTTCAAGCTTCATATTTCACTCAGTTATACCTGTAGAATAGCTTAGCATAATTTATAGTTAAAAACTCTCAAACATCCTCTGCCTGAAACGACTCAGTCAGCTCTGTCCCTTTAAGAAACCCCGCCCCTACAAGCCCACTTTCTTCTGATTGGTCAGCTCTCTGAAGCTGTGATGTCACTAAGTGCAGCTTGTAGAAAAAAACTGTCTGGCGTTCTCAGCAGCCTGCAGACTGAGCTGAGCATCCTGGGGATTACTCCAACATACTTTTACCTACAGATTTGAAACTTCACCCACGTTAAGTCTGGACATCCAACATTGTAACATTGTATATATGTCTTAAAATGTGAAACAGCATAATACCCCCTCTTTAAATTGCATGTATAATATCTTCGGTCATGCTAAATTTTTCATCTATAATTCCTTGGATGTCCAAGGTGTTCTCATCCCCCGGTTATGTTATAAGAACACCTTGACAAGCCCCTGCTCTTCCTGAGCAGGTTCTCTGAGCGCCTCACATATCCCTAGATAGGTTAACATTGGAGTTAGTTAAAGGCTATTTGCAACGCTAAAGGGTTCCTTGTGCATCTGAATGAGATGCAGAGGAGTGAGTGAACTACATGTGTTATTTATGAATAAAAGTGCATTAGTTTTTGTAGGCATACTGTAAGTACAAGCAGTGATTGAGAAAAACAGAACCACATGAAATATTTTAGTCTTCAAACTTCTGGAAGACCAACGAGCTAAGCTGAAGTTAGCGGCAGCTTGGCGGTTTTATTCAGTGTTTTTACAGGTAATTTGCTCCCTGTAAGAACATTTTGAACGATGAACACTGAAGGAATAACCTTTAAACAAGCTGAGCTAAACTAGCAGCAGTTCGGTGCATAGCCCCCCTATGACGTGCTGTGAAGACCAAAGAGCATCAGACCAATAATTAACCTGAATTGTATTGGTTTTAATTATCTTAATGCACTAGTGGAGAACATCCAGAGCTATTATTTGTTCTACTGTGGACCATATATAAAAAAAAACGTAGAGATCATTGTACCAAAAAGAAATGGTCAGGCACAAAAGTTCAGATATAAAGTCACAATATAATGAGGCTCTAGGAGGCAACATAAGTTGTCAAGCATGATCTCAGCAGAGATGTGACCTGATCATTAACATAAGATCCTTCAAGTTCCAAAAGAGCTCTCAAATCATGTGAATATGAATTAAATGTGATCAAACTTATGAAATTGTTCTCTGTACATCTAAATGACCATTTGTTGCTGTGTTTTCACCATGATCTTCACGGTAAAACCCTTCACCTCGTAGACACAATCCCTGCCATCTTTCAGCTTTTAAATTCTGTGCAAAAGCCGCTGTTCAAACAGTAAAGTAGGCCTGCAGGCTGCTCCAGGATGTTACAGACATCAAGTTTAGTGAGAGGAGTTTCATCTGCGCTGCAGCGTGCTGTCACTGTTCCAAGTGTACAATAATCAAAGTAAATCTATTTCAGTTGAATCTACTGAGGCTGCTGGGACATTTCTGCATGAGATACATGACAGCTACATGACTGGAAGCTTGTAGGATGCCTCAGACAAAGATCTGTGCAACAAAGATGTGCTTTACACAAACTGGTTTAAGGTGGTTAATGCTGGCTGCCTGCAGGTTTAAAAGAAAGGTGTTAGCTTAGCCTATCCACTGTCCTTTAACTGTCAAAGGCATGAAAGGAAAAAATACATATAATATAATAAACTGCCAAAAACAGTATGAAATAACTTGATTTCTTTAACTTACAGCTTTGTTTATGCTCCCTCTCTTCACCCGCTCTCAAGCCCTTTTTACAGTCTCAGCGGAAGCTCCGCCGTCATGCAGCCTTTGCCATTTTACATTGGACCTAGCAATGCTGGCGTAAAGCTGCCCCAGTTTTTTACACAGCGTTCCGGCGTTGTGGAAGCAAACGTGCGTGAGGTGTTAACAAACAAAAACACACACATGGCGCTGTTCCGTCCTGCCAGCTCCGCGGTTTACACAGACGCCGTTTCGCCTCTGTCACTTCCTCCGATGCCGGCTCAGAGGCGGAACGACTTCGCCACATCTTTCCTCATTCAGCCCTCCAAGCTACGCTCTAGAACAGGGGTCTCCAACCCTACTCCTGGAGAGCTACCTTCCTGCATGTTTTAGGTTTCTCTGCACTCCAACACACCTGATTTGAATGATCTGCTCGTTATCAACCAACTGCAGCGTCTCAGGGGATTGGTAACGAGCAAAACATTCGAATCAGGTGTGTTAGAGTGCGGAGAAACCTAAAACATGCAGGGAGGTAGCTCTCCAGGAGCAGGGTTAGAGACCCCTGCTCTGGAACCATCATGGTTTATATTACCAATGTCGTTTGAAGAAACCAAAACATTTCATTCGGTAATATATTTATAGATGTTTGATTATTAGGAGAAAAACAACATTTGATGACATGAGTCATTTAGTCTGACAAATTGTTAAGATGATGAGCGTCATCATCAAACAGCTGCAGGAAGAATTTCTTCATTCTTCCAGTAAGACTTGTTTAGATTATATTAGAATGACACACAGATTTAACTCTCAATCATCTCATCTGACAAAAGAGAATAATTTCCTCGTCATAAAAAAACTTTTGCTTTAATATAGGTATGTCTTCTTTAAGGATCAAACATGTCAGTGGCTGTCAGCGTACAATAAATCCTTTCATTCATTCAGTCAGGCTTTCTTATTAAACATGAATATCTTAAAGAAATAAAATCTCTTGACTCATCCAAACTGTCTGCAGACACATAATATCCAAGTGCCCAGAGGAGATGAAGTCAATTCTTTGAGAGAGAGAGGGTAGAGAGAGAGAGAGGGAGCAGCTGGGGGTGAAGGGTGCAGGAAGCGGGGGAATCGTAAAGAAGAGAGTGAATAAAACGCACATCACACACCGCACTTGCTGACAACACAGAAATAAGCAGCAATAAAAAGAAACCTGATCTCTTAGCAAAAAAGGCTGATTTGATATAAATCATATTTCCCTCGACTTGTGCAAGCCCCCTGAAGAGAGGACAATTTCTCACCCCACTGCCTCTGCGTGTACACACACAACACAACAGACGCCTGTTTGAACGAGTGTGTAGATGGGAACAGGGCCGTCCTCTCGTGTGTGTGCGTGTGTGTGTTTGTTTTCTATCTGTGTGAGTCAGAAAGAGACAGGTAGAGACGGGGGAATAAGTCAGTGAGAAACCATTAGAGAATAATCCAGAAGCTTTTATCTGTTTCTACAGTCGGCTCTGTTTTATTCTCAAAGGGTCCACAGTTATAAAACTCAAGATTACTTAATAGGCCTGTTTTTTATGTGCAATTGGACCCAGTGAACCCAGAACCACACCGTATCTGAGTCCTCCTCAGCTGCTGCTAAAGATCCTCATCCTCAAAGATGTCAACAGATTCTCAAGTTCAGTTAAACAGGGGGCGGCTTAAGAATCTTGCTGTGTTAAATACTTGATTCTGATTGGTTAATTAACGACATTCCGAGGTCTGCTATTTCTCGACAACAGACCGTTGCTATGAAGAACAGACTGGTGCGAGGGATGCGGCTCTAGTTACACAATGCAGGGGACTAACTGTTATCATATCAATCCGCTGAAAGAAGTCTGGTAAAATTGACAACGGTCTGTTTACAGAGGGAAGAAAAGAAGAGACAAAACAGCGGAGAGAAAGCAATTAAGGTTAAAAGAGGCAAAAACTGAAGGCTACGACAGAGAAAACGACAAAACTGAAGACGGCACATGAAGAAAACAATCAGAACACAGTTTGGGATAGAGCTGTGTTTAAAGACGGTGAATGGAAAAGAAAATGTCAACAGTCATTCACAGGGCTGACACAGACACAGACAACAATTCACCTACAGGCAATTTTAAAGTGATGAACCTATGAACCTAACAAGCATGTCTTTGAAGTGTGCGAGGAAGCCGGAGTACCCGGAGGGAACCCACGCACGCACTGGGAGAACATGCAAACTCCACACAGAAAGTGTGAACCGGGATTCGAACCAGGATCCTTCAACTTTGAGGTGACACCACCGCGCAGCCAGCAGACAGACAGGTGAAAATTTAAAAAATACACCATCAGCCTAACACCTGACAAGATTTAAGGTACGCCACTGACACCACAGTCTCAAACCTCAGTCTAACTAATCTCAAACTAACTCCCGTAACATTTGAACAACAGGACCAGATATGGTTTTCAACATGGTGACATGGAGCATGGCTCAGTTTATGGCATTAAAAGATGAATTTCCGAAAATGGGAACAAAAAAGGAAATGTTCCTTCATGTTTAAGCTGATGCAGAGTAGGATGTGTTTAAACTCTATTATAAATGAGCCCATGATCACACACTAGAGCCTGTTGCCTTTCAAATGAGTCCTTACACATTACATGATATTTTTATTTGGGGATGTTGATTTTTCATTCATTTTAATCTGGTTTATCAGGTTAATCAGGTTTAAGAGCATAACTTTGGGTTTTTAAAGGCTTAATGTGCAACTTTTATCTCCAGTAGATGTCGCACTTGAGCACCAACTCTGTTTGGCCACACCTCCCCAAACCTACAACCTGCTACTTTTTCCGCCCGACCTAGCATTGCACTGCTGCGGGCTAACGTTAGCACCATTTAGTTTACGATGCATGTTGCTACAGCCCACGGCTAGCATGGTTAATTACACAGAACAGCCATGATATGATAACGCTACAGAACGCTAAGCAAGCAAGCGTAACATTCAAATAAACAGTTAGTCAGCTATCGTCCCTAATGCTGAGCTGAGAACAGAGGGCGTTTGACTTAGGAAATTTTTCAAACACATATATACACAGGACATACATGATTTCGGATATATTAATATGTTAAATGTTGCATATTAAGCCTTAAATTGAACAATCTTTCAATCAATCAATCAATTGAAAGACAAAACAAAATTAGGATATAAACACTTAATCTTCATTTTGTATTAATTGAAGCAAACTGAGCTGTGCTTGGACCAAGAGAAACCGCAGAGATACACAGGAAACTTCTGATCTGTGCGTTTGATATCAGATTTAAGTGAAAATGTGTCTTATGAATCTGTTTATTGTAAGATAAATAAAAAAAACTAAAGCATGTTTGCAATAAAAGAAAAGTCTAAAAAGAAGTCGGTGTGAAAAGTGTTCTTAATAACAAACAGGACCCTCGTCCAACCTCCCCTGAGTTTGTGTGACTGAATCAGGTCTGCGGTTTAATTAGAGGTCAACTTAACAGCTCCAACATCCGTGCTGCTGTAAATCCTGGTAGACTACCTGAAAATAAGGCTCTGAGCCACGTGTTCACACCCAGCAGGAGTGTTGATTAGCTCCACGTGGAAATCAGCTTTACAGTAGAATATTATATAGAGACGTTTCCCACTGTTTGTGCAACACTAGAAATGCAACTGTCTTTGTAACTCACTTTTAGTATCAAACTGCAAATTTAAAGTAAAAAACGCTATTTCATTAAGTTGGTGCAAAATCAACTGGTTTCAGAAGGTGGCAGACCGGCTCGTTGAAAGTAGTCAACACTTTAAGGAGCTATTATCCTGCTTCAGGCTGCAGCAGTTACACCACAGGTCATCGTTTTGTGCATAATTCTGTTTTAAATTAAAACTATAGGGGCTGTTTATTCTTTTTGCAAAGAAAAGTTAAGGCGTCCAACTTTCCCGTCATCACATCGTATATTTCTAGTCTTGTATTTAAGTTCCCTGACAGTAGGAGTACTAGTGTTTAATAGCTTTGTACTTACTTTTATTCTACATTTGCGTTAATTGTTCTGCACCTTAATACCAAGTCAAATTCCTTGTATGTGTAAACCTACCTGGCAATAAACTGGATTCTGATACCTTGGTTGATGACGTCATATAATAATTGTTAATTATAATTATTTTTTTCCCATAATGCTTCCTGAATATCACATGTGCACCTGAACCCTAAAGCATAACCCCAATTATGATCAATCACATGCTCAACTGTCACCTTCCACCCTCAGCTGACTCCTGCTTTTCCTTTGTCCTCTCTGCCCGGTCTGTGGCTCTGCACAGAGCTGTGTACTGTATTTAATGACAGGGCAGGGGTCAAAGGGGTCAAACATGAAGAGCCTTTGTAAGATATACATATATGCATACACACATATAGTGTACGTTTGCGTACAAAGACAAGTGATTTCCATGCCCTGCAGACATAAAGGCTTTGAACACAGCTTCCTTCACTCAGCAGAATGTGATGAGTGAACGGTCGACCTTTAAATGTGAAAATGTTTCATCTTTGTACTCGGAGTGTCACATTTTTCAGACCTATTTACTGCACAGGGTTAATACAATAAATCCTTACAGTGTAATAAAAATGATATGTAGCTGGGTTTTTTTCCCATTTAAGAACATTTTTGATACAATGTAACATTTTAGAGCCCATTCGTCGATATGAATGTTTGCTTATCTACAAACTCACGAGCTACTGACTCACTTAATAGGTTTTAAAAAGGAAATATAAATGTGTAACATACTAAATTGATTTAAACATGTTAAAATAACATAAATAATATGATTAATAAAAATAAAACAGGTGGCTGAACAGTGGTATGTAAACCAACTGAAGATATTGAACCCAAGAAAATGATGCCACATTTCTGCCATGAGATCTGTGAGTGGATCAATGCATTCTGGCCGTCATTTTGAACAGCCTTTAAAATTGTATCAATTCTGTATATATTTTTTCAGGTATCATCCACAGGACATTAATATTTTAGATGCTAAGCGGGTCAAATTCTCTGCAACTGTTTCTCTAAACTTGTGTTTTCTAAGTTTGGCTTGTTAAATACTCCTGCCTGTCCTGCATGGTGACAGAGGAGCTGGTTTTATTAAGTGTAAGCTGGTTTATGACGGCGCGAGCTGCGAGCCATAAATAAAAGCACACAGTCTAAAAGAAAGCAGCTTATTGGAGGCGAGACGTGACTCACAGCTGCAGCTGACTGCAGTTCAGAAAGGATTCAAGCGCTGTTTAAAATCATAATTACAAAAGTGATTTGTGTGTGTGTGTGTGTGTGTTCATATGTTGACCAGCCAGGAATAGCACTGCCAGAGGGAAGATGACTGAATGCCGCTAAGAATGCTGGGTAGTTTGCAATTCCGCCACAAGGCTCCACAGGTACATGCACACACACAAGCATGTTTAAAAGCACACACACACACACGCAGACACACTTAAGAAAGCAGGTGAATGTTGACTTGGCAGCGACTCCACTCAGAACACTGAATGGAGCGACTCTGCAGGCTGCATCCGTCGTCTGCTGTGAGAGCTCTGCGACAACAGCTGGCTCTGTCTGATCCATCACACACACACAAGCACGCACGTACACACACAAACACACACTCACACACTTTCCCTGCTGTCCTGTCTGTCCCGGTCTCTGGTTGATGCTGCTGGATGCCAGTCTCTTGCAGGGACAGCACTCAACATCTCTATAGATCCTGCGCTGAACACAAATGTATAAACAACTCCTGCTGCTGCTGCTCCCCGCGCGCGCATGGACTGAACATCAACACGTTGAAAATTAGGGACACAAGACAGAGACAGAGCGGGAGGGGGCTGTTGGACTTTGACACCGAAATCAGAGGTTCCAATCCAGACGTGTCTGTGGTTTGGTTTACCTAACAAAAGCAGCTTTGGACACTAAACACCTCAAAGAAATATGTGTATAAAAGTAAGTATTTCTCTATTCCCTTCCAGTGGATGATGTCAGTGAAACTTTTACGGACACATTAAGCATCAACATTACTTGCCTTACTCGGGTCAGTTCCTTGACAGTATCTCCTAATGGGGTTAATAAAATAACCCTTTTAAGTTGGCAGTATGTTTTTGTCTAAATGTACTTGATGCAAGTCAAACCTCGTTCTTAAGAAAAAAAAGGTTTGTTGAACTCTAACAACCGCATGTTGGTTAAAGCCTGTGTAAACGTGTGAAGGTTCAGCAGCAGTCAAAATACTCATCACTCCTCAAAAGTCGGCTGAACTTTAATGTATAATATCAGATTTCAGATCTGACAGCTTGGGTCCAGACTTCAGGACTTCAATCTGAACGTCCAGCTCCTTTGGACATGTGAGAACAAGCATTCAAACTCTGGTGCGGACCAAAAGACAGGACTCGGTCCGTTTCCAAATGAACCACTGTCCGGACCTAAGATAGGAAGCAAACCAAAAAACCGTGCATTGTGTGCAGATGTTGACACTTGCAGAGGCAGCCAGGCAGCAAGATGAGTAGAGGACAGATGTGAAGGAGGGACAAACAATTTCACAAACACACAAGAGCCCGGAGGTGTTCAAACTGTTCAGTGACAAACTAAAGGAGAGTGGAACTGATCGAACTGTTGAGTCGGTTAGAAGTAAAGAAAACTCAGAAGACCAAACATTTGAGTCTGTGATTCTCTCTCTTTACTTCAGGGAGTTTTTGCACGTGGAAATTCTGACCAATCAGAAAGCAGTTTGCCCGTGCATCGCTGGTAAAAGCTGCCGCGTGAACACAAACCAAACTATCTATGACAGCAGTTGCATTGGCAGTATCTGGTATTACAATTATATTACTGGGTATCTAGCGAAAAACACAGGCAGCGCCCATCAACCAGCCACGGTTGGTCCTTCAGAGAGGAAGAGGAAGTGATGTTCTGTTGTCTCCTGTTCCTGCTGAGTTAACGGTTACTAATGAACAAAGAAAAAATCACGTAACACATCTACTGACAAATTTTTGATTATTTTAATCTTGCATTAATACAAATGCTCATCATATTTCCTTTCCCTGGTAAAAGCGAGGGAGTGAAGAGCATTACTGAGCAACTGTTTAGCCCCACGAGTAACCAGCCTGAACTGAGCTGAACCTGCAGGAGATGATGAAACCTCCTGGCTGAGTGACAAAACATCCTCAAGACCCAACAGCAACCTCTGACTCGTGTGGTGTTTCAATGTATCATCGATCAGCACGACTGAGAGTCTGCAGAGAGAGCAAGCAAGGTAGCCCAGAGAGAGAGAGAGAGAGACGGGCGTTCAGAGCGAGATGGTAGCTACTGATGTGAATCATGCAAAATTTATGGAAGCAATAAAACTGTTGAGCGTGAGGTGCCGATGGCAGAGGAGCATTACACGCTGGAGCAGTGGGTAGCAAAAGATAACAAGCGCAGAAGAAGTAAAACAAGCTGCAGCTTTGCCTGGAAGACAACGAAGAGGGACAGAGAGCGCAGGGGTCCGACTGCTGCGGGTGGTGCCTCGCTTGACCTGAGAAGTAGCCGAAGTATCAAGCAACAGATCATTTTGTGATTATTTCAAGTCATTCATCACGAATACTTCTACATACAGACCAAAGTAATCAAAAAACATGTTAACAAAGTTTCTCTCGCCTTTAACTCATAATGTTATTTATAATAGAGATTTCTGGCAATCATTCATTTCATTTCCTGCTCTCGTCATAATTTCTGCACATTTACTCCAGATGCTTCTGGTAGAGGAATTGATTTCTTGTTCAGGGTAGGATTTAACCCATTGATTGACAACAACGTGAACACTGCATGGATGTGTCGGTCCGTTTCCTTCTTCAGCGATTGTTCTTAAATCGGGTTTGCAATGAAAAAAAAAAAAGGACTCAATCACACGCAGCGCAGCACCACTCCTCCGCGCATGCTCACACGGTCGAGCTCAATTTCTTCTGTGCGCGCAGTGTCAGCCGGTTTGTGTCCACAAAAACTTAAAAACAACCACCAGGACTGAAAAAATTGCCCATCCCTCCATTGCCAACTACGGCTTACACTACAAAGACAGTTAAACTGAAGAAGAGAAATGAGGAAAAGCAAGCTAAAAAGAAAGAGTTGGACCAAGACATAAACAAAACGAGAGTAAACATTGGAGCGGTAATTCTGAGGTGGAGAGAGCTACGGGACCTGAAAGGATTTATAAAGTGATGCTGAGTTCTGCTCGACAGGTAATGACCCCAGCTTCATTTCTGCTGTATTTGTTTCACATTGCTAAGATGTCTGCGGTAATGTTAGGTTGGTGTTGCACTCGGGCTAACGTTAGCTTGTTCTCAATGTGGCTGCTGTTCAGCATTGTTTAATGGCGGTGTGGCTGAAAATATCTCTGTGAGTGTCCAGGCAGTGTGACCGTTTCAGACTTTCTCCTGATAGTTCTGTGTGCCTGTGCTCTCACAGCTAAATGTTCACAACATCAGTGTGTTACTGCTTAGTTGGCGCTGTTTTTTTCCACAGTCTCTGTTAGCAAACTAAGTGCTGGAGGTTTTACCGCTGGTTTGATGTGTATCTGCGGAGCGAGAGGGGGAGGGACCTGGAGCTGCAGCTTTAACTAGATATCTGAC
Organism: Semicossyphus pulcher; assembly: GCF_022749685.1. Classification (NCBI taxonomy): domain Eukaryota; kingdom Metazoa; phylum Chordata; class Actinopteri; order Labriformes; family Labridae; genus Semicossyphus; species Semicossyphus pulcher. The sequence continues at coordinate 20,382,327 of NW_027211626.1, forward strand.
TATTTTTTAAATACAATATTCGAATATCAATATGCTTTCAAATGCCCATCCCTAGTCACCACTTCATAATTTATCGAATTATATATTTGTGTGACAATGTGTCATAACTAGGGTATGAATTAGAGAGAATGAATGAGTTATGGCCAGAAACATTATTTGAGCGAGATCTTGGACCCCTACTGCTAAAATCTAATGTGTTCTTGCTATAGTTCAACTGGACATGTGTGCCAAAGTTTAAGAAATATCCTCCAGACATAGGGCGGTGATGGCACTAACATTTTCACACACCCTTGTGTGTTGGTTTAACAAAGATAGGGAAAGTATAAAAATGTTGATTTTAACATTTAAGAATGCATACCAGCCTTTTTCTCGGACACAGGTTCAGTTTTACTTTTTCTTTCACTCTCTTGGGGTCAATGGAGAAGTGTCTGTGCTGCTCCTGGTTTCTGTTCTGCAAACTTGACAACTGACAGCATTCAGGTCCTACTGTTTTGTCCATGCCAGCACAGTGACCTGTAAACGTGACGTGTGGCGTTTGAGTGAAGGGGAAAAAACGGTGCTTCACTGCTCATATTGGACCTTTTATTTTGGACCTTTTTATGAAAGTTGAAAACTGTTGAAAACAGCTCAAGCAGACCAACAGCAGTTCCTTAGTCATCCTCGTGTTACCCTGACTCGTGAATGTATGTTGAAAGAGGTCAAGAGCCTCTTTAACACTGACAAAGACGCATAAATCCTCCTTAACTCCCCTGTGATCCTCAAGCCCCGCTGTTAACGTGCCATTAAGCAAACCACAAACCACACAACCCCCTCAGCGACACAGCTGTGGTTGTACGGCTTCTTTATGTGGATGTGTCTATCTGCAACGAAGAGTGCAACTTCTCCCGTTATAAGTGCAATTTAAAATGTTAAGAAAACAAAAATCGACTGACCAAAGAGTCCCAGGATGTTCATAAAACATGCATGTTCTCCTCTGAAAGTTAAAACAAACATCCAGCATGTTGTCACTGCAGCTCTGAAGGTCGCCGGGGTGCGTTTGATTCGTACGTGTGCAGGACAAGGTGAACAGTACAGTCAGAGAAAAGGGACATTAATGCCCGGCGCCTACACACACACACACACACACACACACACACACACACACACACACACTTCATCCAGATTTGACAAGGTTAGTTAATCATCAGTCACAGGGACGGGGGAACGCACAGACTCCCCTCTCCTCTGTCTGCCCTCCATCGCTCCCTCTCTATCCATCCCTCCATCTCCTCTCGTTCCAAGGGCGACTCTCCTTTTCCCCCGTATTAACCTTGTATATCGCACCACATGCTTTTGTCTCTCTTTCTCTCTCTCTCTCTCTACTCGTCTTCGTCTCCCCCCTTCCTGCCTCTGTCACCCCTCCGTCCTCTTTAGACCCTCGTGAGTGGAGGCCTTCCCCCCTCCCTGTCAGTCTATCATTCAGGCCTCTAATCGGCCACACATCATCGCCTCCCAGCAGTTTAGCTCAAGGTAAATGTAGTGGTCCTTCTAACAAAGAGAGATAGAGAGGGGAGGAGATAGAGAGAAGGATGGATGGATTGATGGACAGATGAACAGAGGGGGAGGTTTAAGAGAGATACCTGTAGTTATAGTGATCTGTAAGGGGGAATGACAGGGGCGGGAGGAAGTAAAAACGGGGCCTGGAGAGGAGAGAAGACAGGAGGAGAAACAAGACAAGTAAAGCGAAGAGGAGAAGAGGAGAATAGAGGAAAGGGAATAAGCCAGAAGGTAAGGAAGAATGGGAAAAAACTGAAGAAAGAAATATAAGGAAGGAAAGAAGACACAATGAGAAAAGAAGAGAGGGAAGGAAAGGAAAGTTAACAAAATGAGGAAAAAAGGGGTGAAAATGGAAAGAGAGAAGACAGAGATAAAGGAAAAAATGGAAAAGGAAAGAAGGAAAGAAGAGGAGGGGGAAGGAAAAAAGTTAGGGAAGAGAATGAGGAACAATAAGGAAGGTGAAATCAGACAGAAAGGAGAGTAATGAAGGAAGAAAAGGGAAGAAAAGGTAGGAGAAAAAGAAGAGGCGGAGAGGAGAGGAGGAGAGGAGGAGAGGAGAGGAAAGGAAGTAGAATAAAAGGAAAGGAAGGAAAGGAAAAAAGGAAGAAAAGTAGCTGAAAGGAGAAATGTGAGGAAAAAAAGGCAAACATGTATAACAAGAAAAATGGAAGGGAAAAGATGGAGAGGAGAGGAAAGGACAAAAGAGGAGAGGAGGAGAGGAGAGGAGAGGAGAGGACACAAGAGGAGGAGAGGGAAGGAGAGGAGATAAAAAGAGATAAAATGAAAGAAAAGCCAGGAAATAAAGAAATCCAGAGAAGAAGAAGAAATAATGAATAGAAAGCGAAAAAATAAGAAATAGAGGAAGAGAAGAAGGATGAGAAAGAGAGACAAAAAAGGAAGCAAAGTGGGTGAGGTGTGAGAAAAGGAAAGAAAAAAGATAAGATAAGATGGGGAGAGGGGAGTACATGAAAGGAAAAAAGAGGAGAGGAAAGAAAGGAATAACAAAAGGACAGAATGAAAGAAAGCTGTGAATAAACTGAACAAATATAACATGAACCTTAAAGGAAAAGGAGGCACAGCAGAGGTGTCAAGAATGGTGCATGTTCGATGACGAACAGAGGTGAAAATGTGACCTGGAGATGTTAATGAGAGCATCAAATAAAGGCCAATAAGTCTCAGAGAAGGAGGACGGGTGGAAGGAAAAATACAGCAGAGCAGAAGCGAGAGTGCATCAGAGTCTGTCCGCCTGTAAGGAGGCGACGAGAGAGCGAGCATCTATCAGCGCCGCGCTCGCTGCGAGGAGCCGCCAGGGACGCAGACACCAGTCAGCTCAGGAAATAAGAAAATGATTAAGAGCGATTTAATGTCAGGCCGCCGCCAAGCCAAAACGCACATCTGTCACCGCCAGACTGATGTTTACTGCACCTCCCTCTCCATTCTCCCCTCCCTCCCTCCCTCCCTCACTCTCTCACACTCCAGCAGTCACTCATTCATTCATTACTCTCTCCCATCTCTGAGGTTTTCTCCCATCCAGGCCCGCGTATTATACCTTTCCAAACCCGGCCCCCGGAGACCTCATATCACACGCATACATACACTTTTAACTTCTGCTTTCCATCATCTCACCCGCACACATTATCTGCTGTTCAGCACGTCAACTGTGGGAATTGGCGTGAGTGATTCCATATGAAGCTAAACAAAGCATGGGAAACTGCTGACAGATGGATTCCAAGCGGGGAATGTGGTGCACATAAATACGAGTGCATCCTTGTTTCCCTGAGTCTCTCTGCTGCTCACTGGAAAAGGGCAAGAGATGGAGGAAGCGGCTCGACTAAGCTGCTGGTGCTTTTCCCTCGATGTCTGCAGACCATTCCTGTCAAAACTACACGTGTAGTTCCCCTTGTCACTGCTCGAAAGAAACCACAGCTTTTAAACACTGCCCCCGTCAGTTTGTTTGTGGCTATTACAGTGTTGTGGACTGGGGTCATGATCCAAACATGTTTGAAGCATATATTTTTAGAATGAGGAGGTTTAATAATGACATTTTTTTCCCTTCCCGTATGACCTTTGCACTCACCGTTGCACTTCCCTCCGTTGATGGGGTCTCCGTAGTAACCGGGCATGCAGCTCTGGCAGTGCGTCCCGGCTGTCAGGTTCCCACAGTGCTCGCACACGCTGCTGTTCACACACCTGCTGTGACCGTTGCACTGACACGCTGGGAGGAAATACAACACACACACACACACACACACACACACACACACACATGTTACACTCTTTTTGGATAAAACTGCCGTCATACAGAGTTGTCATTAGACAAGCATACGGTCTGTTCTCACCAGGACACTGGATGAAGGCCCAGTTGTAGCCTCTATCAGACAGACAGAGACCCTGATCAAGCACCATGTCCTTGTCTCGCAGTCTGTCTCGGGCCCTCGCACCAGCAGGCTTCATGGGGCCTCGGTAGGATCCCTCCATGCAAACGCCCCTGCCGGTGTTGGTGGGATCGCCACACCAGCCGCACTCGGCCCTCTCCAAACAGTCCGCACACGTCCGCAAACCGGAACAGTTCTGGGCTGGAGACAGGAAGAGAGGAGAGGGAATGATGGACAAACAGTAGTAAGATACAGGTCAGGAAAAGCATAGTTGCAGAAATACAAACTCAATACAAACAAAATGTGTCATAAGATTGTCTTTGAAACGGTCTTTTCACTTCCTGGTCAGACCAGAAAGTGGAACAGTAAAAATGTTTGCACAATCCTCAAATACAACAGCAACACCTATGAGTGTTGTCTGATCTAACATCCACAGCAGGACAGCATGGGCGACATCGTGAGTCAGTGCCTTTAAACTATTGTTACAATGGTTGCTACAAAAACATGATTCATCTTCCATGCTTTTTTCTGATTAGCCTTGTTTAGTTTGGTGAGTTTAGGTGTTCCTTAAAAAAAAAAAAAAACTTGAAATGGCAGACAGCAGCAGAAGGTGGCGCTATAGCTAAAGAAGCAGCTTTTGCTATTGGCGGGCTGTTGTTTACTTCCACTTTCCAAAACCTGAAACTGGTGCCTGGCGTTGCAAACTGCAAAATAAATTTGAACAGCTCCGCAGTACTTACTACCGCCGAACGCAGCATGTAGTGTGTAGTATCCGATTTCAAACACAGCACCTGTCTCTATAGCCTTTTTTACACTGTGGTTCCGCCTCAGCGCCGTAATGAAGCTCCGTCCGCCTGCCACCTTTGTCATTCTACATTGGACCACGCAAGTGTGCCAGTGTGTTTCTAAATAGCGTTCCGGCGTTGCAGAATTTAAAACGTGCGCAAGGTGCGTGGGCTTCAAATACAAACACACAGCGCTGTTTCACCCTGCTGGCTCCACTGTTTACACAGACGCCGTTTCGCCTCTGTTACTACCTCCGATGCCGACTTCACCCCACCATTACGCCGCCGTGCGTTCTACATAGAAGATGGAACGTAACAGAGGTGTAATAATCCCGCCTTGAACTGCCGGTGTCAAAAGGGCTTATGTGTCAGCCCTGTGATTGCTCCAGTGCCCCTGTGACCCTGAACACGATACACTGTATAGTATAAAGACGACAATTAATTGAAGGATGGAAAAGCAAGTTTGCTACATCGTGCCTTAGTCTGCAAATATGTTTTCATACATCACTAAAAACCTAATTTCAAGCTGGCATAAAACTCTACTCAAGTTTTGTATAATTTAGCTGTTTCCATTCAGCTTTTCTTCTGCTGTATTTCAAAATGTGCATAACAAAGTTGGCAATGCAAAAACAATAAATGTGTCTAATTCTTTCCTGAGAATCACGACGAGTCTATTCAGAATGTTTTCATCTTTAAAATCAGCTGATATAAATCAAACTGAATGACACACAATGTCCTTGGATGCTGTGCTCAGTTCTATTTTTAGCGTTACTAATGTATATTTATGCACATATATTTAAAAAAGCAGCCACTGGATGTCTGCATTTTGGCAGCGCTCTATCGTCAGCACACATTTGTGTTAAAAGTAAAGCGTCTTTCTGTCCAACAGCCTCAAACACAGCATCAACACAATAAAACCCCTTCAGTGATATAATCTCACTCCTCTAATACACTTACTGCGTCGTGTTTTCACCTTTTCTTTGACCCGCAACATTTAGAAAGAGATTGACTTTTGTTTCCCTCACCGCTCCACGTGTTGAGAAACGCATTTGTATTCATAAAGTGGATGTGACATTCAAAAACACTTTGGTGGTGCAAATTAAAAACGACACGTTTTTTTTTTATGGTATGGCATTTAATACCTGTAAAAGAAAACACTAATCTCCATACTGACGCCTGTTTTTGTTCTGAATGTTGCAGAGAGCAGGCGATGGGTGACGGGAATAAGATATTGAGTGTTTTCTCCTGGAGAAGCCGGCCCTCCAAAGTTAACTTTACAGCTTGTTTTGAACCTTTCAGTCTTGGTTTGCTCTCGACGTCAGCTCCGCTTCCTGTCATAATACATTTTAGTCTACAAAGGGAAGGTGGAGATGCACTCTCTCAGAGAACGAGAGAAAGGTGGGGAGACTGTGGGTATCCCGGCGTGCTCACAAGAAACCAAAAGGTTGAGGGGAAGTTATCCGAGGTGTTGTTTCTTTTTAGCCCGGCGAGATGATTCAAATGCAGCGTCAAGTTGGAATTTGCATTTTCACCAGAAGTTGTTTCTCTTTTGAACGCGAGCCACAGATGTTCTGGCTGAACCTGTATCTCTTTCTCTCTGTGTCCCTGCGATCTCGCTCCGCTTGAAATACACATCCTCGTCCTCTGTACGTGTGTTTGCAAGCGCCCCGTGTTGCATTATTCAGACTGCAGCGATGCTGATTCATTTGTTCGCTTTCCCTTCTTTATAATTACAAACTTCTGCTCTCCGTTTCTCAGATTCGCTCTTTATCTCCTCTCTGCCACGTTTTTATCCTTCTTCTTCCTTTCCAATTTCTGTTCACTAAGCCATCTTCCCCTCTCCTGCTTGTTCAGCGCTGCTTTCTTCACCCCTCTTCCCTCATTTCCTGCCTTTTTGATTTAATTAGATTCTTCTCTGGATTACTTTGAAACACAATGAAATCGCAAAGAATGGAGCTCTCATACTTTTTCTTTATCATCTCTTTTCTTCTCTATCCTACAGTGCTCATCCCTCCGTTTATATTTACTTTCACCTCCCCTTACATCCTTCTTTTCCTTTAACTGGCTCTCCACTATAGTCAATATTTCAAAGAGAGGCAGTTCAACAGAATATCCCTAATCCACCACACAGTGGGGTGTCCTCCTCTAGAAAAGCACATATTTACATACCCAAGGCAGACTTTAATATCCAATAAATATACCAAGGCTGCTCATTGGAGTATGACTCCAAATGCAGGAAATTGGTAGCTGCTCTTTGTAAACGCCAAACATCTAAATATAATGAAGTTTGTTTCTTCCCTGATCCAATTTGCATCACTTACATTCACTTCACTTATATTGATAAAGCCATGCTCAATAAACAGTTCTCTCTCTCACATCAAAATTAACCTGATTGGACCTTAATGTAACGCATGGTCTGTCCTTGGTTGTTTTCAAACTGTGAAAAACATCTGCTTTTACAGAAACACAAAATATATATTATGGTTTTTATGAGGCGACAAACACACATTTTGATCTGCACGTTAGGCGCCATAAAAAACACCAACATCCTATTATCTGCCTGTAAGTTAAGCTGCCATTTAGCTGCCCCTTTCCCACTGGTCAAAAAACCCGCTAGTAGACCTGGGTAATTATCGCCTCGGCTACGATCGGCAATGATGGGAACACAAAACCCGGGTCGACACGCTAATCTCCGCTCTCCCGCGCAGTGCTATGACGGGCATTGAGGTTCCGGCCGCTGTCGCATAAATACAGAAGAACAAGATACAACAGTGTTTCGTGCAATACGCAGCAACGCTGGCAAGACAGCGAGGTGAGAGAGCTTCTACTGATTCAAGGGGAAGAAGAAATAACGCGACAGGTTTCCGGCGCGTTTGTGGCGTCAGACGGTGACGCAGCAGATAAGAGACCAAAAGGTGGATACTCCACTGGCAATGGGAAAAGAGACAATCGGCATTTATTAGCGGGTCTGAAAAACCCACGTCAATGCACAAATTTTGGTGGGAAAGGGGTAATAGAGACAGACAACCTTAGACGCTCACATTCACACCTACAGGCAATTTTAGTGTCACCAATGAACCTAACAAGGACGTCTTTGGCCTGTCTGTGTGGAGGTTGCATGTTCTCCCTGTGCATGTGTGGGGTCCTTTTGGGTACTCCTGCCTCCTTCCACAGCTGCTATTTTAAGTCTTCCCCTATTCTGGGACACGAGTCAGTCAAGTCTCAAATGTGGTCCATCTACCACAGGCAGCAAGCACATTCAAATTGTCTTTAAAAATGTTTCCTGTTTAAACACTTATTTCTCTGGTTTAGTTTCAAGAGAGACAGTTATCCCTATGAACAGGTAACTACATGGATGCTAAATCTGTAAAGAAGAGAAGAGGTTTTTGTTCTGATTTCATTTTGAAGTCAGTATTATACGGAGTAATATTGACCAATCACGATTAAGTGCACTTAGGCAGAAAAATTGCTCTCATTGTGGAGCTTTTTAGTTATCTCTATAAACGTATTTCTGCATGTGTCTGCAGATAACAATTGTCTCTTATGTACAACTCCTCGTGGTTCAAGATAACAATGACCAGTGGACAGAGAGGAAGTCTTGCCCTGGTAAGCGCCATTACATATAACAGTATATCTGCCATCTAGACTCCAAGACCAAAAATATTAGCTGTCGCCCCCAGAAGCTCAATCATTGTCGGTCAATATGCGATGAGTTCTGAGACTGTGAGTTTCAAGAGTCTGCATTACATCATAATCCAAACACATGTTGTGTTCAAGCTCAGTTTGTGGACTTTAATCTCATTAAAAACTGAGATGAAGAGATCTGGCTTTACAGAGCAATTTCTCTTAATGAACTCCCGAGCACTACATGGCTCCCACCTGGTTCTATTATCAGCTACATGAGGCTGACAGTAAGAAACATGACAACATCAGGCCACAGAGAGAACTACATGATTGCAGTCATATGTGAATATATTATACTGATGCAGAGTTAATCTCTACACACAGCGCGTCTCCCTGAACACACATTGCAAGGTGCATCTGCAGCTCCTGACTGCAATTCATCTGTGTAACGTGTCAGAAGCGGTGACAGCGAATGGATCAAATATTTCAGGCATCAGCCCGCACGCTACCGTGACGATGAAACGAGCCCAGAGGACACGAAGCGACACAAGCAGCTCACACAGAAACAACAAATCCCTGCATCGACAGAAAACGTTACGTCCTCTGGTGTCTTACATAACCGAGGATTGTGTAGATAATATAATTCACCTGCTTGAGCCGGGTCTATTTTTAATAGCATTTCCAGCTATCTGGCTTCATCTGAGTTCCACATGGACAGAATTAAAGGAGGTTATATCCTTGTGTTGTGGAGTCTGAGTAGATGAGGATGAGAGAGAGAGCGGTGTTGCGTTCAAGTGCGTGCCTGCGGGGGTTTACAAGCTTTACTTTTAGTTAACAGCAGCAAAGATTTAGTCGTGCTCTCACATGACATCAGCTCCAGGCTGTTTCTAGAGTGCATGTCTGTTTGGATGGTGCCCGTATTTCCCAAGAGGGTGGAAAACACACCATGATTAAAAATGAAACATGTGATGCAATCACACGCCGAAGAAACTGTTGACAGGCGCCTTTTTTCTTTGTTGATATAGGTGGAGAAAAAACTCAATGTTTATGTTGCTTTAATTTCTTGCAAAAAAACAGTTAAGCAGCAAAGTAAATAGTTACCTCTACTTAGGACAGGGCTGAGTAAAGAAGCATACATAATTTATATTTAGTGAATATCATGTAATTAAATTAGGAGTTATTGCCGTTAAATTAAGGTTTAAAAATGGGGGACTATAAGGTGCTGTTTTAGCTCAGCGGTTAAATCAGACATCATATACAGATAGTTCTCGATGCGGCGGCCCCAGTTCGACTCCCACTCTCTTCTCGACCCTCTGCGGCGCGCGATCTCCACTCTCTCTTCCCATGTTTCCTACACTATCCACTGTCCTTTCTCTGTCAATAAAGGCCAAAAAATTTATTTTAAAAATGGGGGACCATGCTTGATTTGCGAGGTATTCAAGGTCAGATAAACCTTCGATTTAAAAGAGAAATGTGTAATGAGACTTAAGAGTTTAAGAGCATTCTGCTTGACTTTCAAAGGACAAGGCTGATTTATCGTCAGAACATTTGATTAAATGACCCACACCAACAACTTTGACAATATAATCACTATGAAGCTGTACGCCAAAGTCAAATGTTTAGGCCACTGTCTCGCATTAAGTCAAATGTTTATCACTTCTTTGTGATGTTTTGTATGTGAAGCAACAGACTGTAGAACTGCTCCCAAGACAAATCTCCCCCTCGAGGATAATAAAGTTTACTTTATACCACTAACAAGTCTCGTCTTGAATTCAAAGCTGGCTAATATATGGTGTTATTCAGTGCTACACATCGCCACTGCTATCCAAACACTATTACAATAAGTAGGGAACCAATGGGGCTGAGTCTGAGTGTCACAGACAGGGTAGAGAGGTCAGAAAGTATTAGAGCCCGACCAACACGTTAGTTTTCTTATCCTTTAAAGCAGTGTTTGTCAACTGGTCTAGCCTCACGACCCACTACCAGCTCCTTAATGACAAATCGGGACCCACATTTCTGATATTTATTACTCACTTCAACCACTTATTTAATGAAAAATGGTGCAGCTTGGAGCTGAGACGGAACAAAACATTACGCCTGGATTCCACAGGATCCGTGTCCGGCGTGTTCCGTCTGCGCCGCGGTTCTGGTCCGTCAGACAGCACGAGCCCTTGCCCACAGGAAGCGTGTCTGATCTGGAGCGCTGGCCCAAGCAGCTGGATTCGCGAGATTACAAGATCGTGGGAGAACTACATTATCGTGCGAGAATTGCGAATTCCCGCGATAACATCAATGTTAAACAGAGCAACACACAAACTACAGTTCAGTTTGCACCTCTGAGGTCGATTATCTGCTCATTTGGAAATCATCCATGGACTTGAATGGGCGTGATTGACTTTTTGTCACAACTATATTTTTTTCTAAGCAACAAACAGCGACTTTTGGGTCCCGACCCACCACTTAAGAACCACGGCTTTAAAGTGATGATGTAATCAGTGGAAATTTGTAAGCAGTTGGTATTAGAAAAAGCGGATTTGGTTAGCACTGCTTTGTGAGCAGAGTGGAAGCAGAAAGGTATTGTGTGCTGTGAACGCAGCCCTATGTAGCAATATTGGATTGGCTTAGAATCACGAATGTCTTCAGCAACTAATCCCCTGTGTAAATATTAAATACAGCTCTGAATAAGTTACAAATTTAACAATCTCCTCCTCTGCAGACTTTGCATGTCCATAAAAAAACAATCATTTTGGCTCAGGGTACTGGTTCAGCTCAGTGGGTAGAGCAGGCGCTCCAGATACAGTCCTTAATGCAGCAGCTGCAGGTTCATCTCCTGCCCTCCGCCCTTTGCTGCAGGTCATCCCCTACTCTCTTCTCCCCATATTTCCTGTTTCTCTTCAGCTAATAACCCCAAATGGCATAAAAAAATATTCTTAAACAACAAAAAATCTGGCTTTAAATCAAAAATGTCAAGAAGGCAATGGAGCCCAATGGAAAGTCGAAGGTCTTTAAGATTCTTCCTCTGGAAATCATCAATGCCTGCACATGTTTTCATGCTAATCCATCTAATTACTAAATATTTCACACAGTCTGGATCAGCGCAATCTCGGAACCCATCAGCTATTGTCTGACGACGTTATAGCCTCTGGGAGGGAGGGCCAACTTTTCAGGGCTTCCGGTGTAGCTAGCTGTTAGAGATAAAGGACTTCCTTTTCCGTGCGCTGGATTGTTTAAAGTCTGAGTAGCAGCTTAAGAAGTGAGAACGGAGTTGGAGGTGAGAGACGACATGTAAGCATGGACTGTTAGCTGCACTTCATGAAAGTATCTGTTAATGGAGGTTAATAAAATGCTAAATTGTCATTAGATGACCGACAGTGGAAGGGCTCTCCACATGGACTGTTTTTCCTCTATGCAACCAAAGCCTGCCGATACATGACTGGTCAATACTACTCGGACTACAAACACACTTTGAAAACCAGAACACTTGATGGTTCTGCGCTTAAAGATTCTGCATTTTTATGCAGAAACAAAGTACAGTAAGCATCTTAAAATAGGACAAATTAGCATCAAAATCGAGACGCTGATTATGTTTTGTTGGTCACAATGAGGGAACACCATATCTGTAGGGTTCCCGTCTATACTTCATGCAACTAAGTCTAAATGTATTTGTGGTAACTGGGTCAAACCCAAGAGGACATGTGTTTGCATCTCAGCCGGCGCCACAAAACATCAGTAGATAAGAACTTTTCTGTTGGTGCCGCCGTCACTGGGAGACCGAGAGCCTTAATGCCTTTAAAGTTCTGTCAACAAGAAGCATTAAGCACAACATGTCTCCATCGCTGCTGCTGCTGTATAGCAAACATCCAACACTTCCTTCATGTGGTGTTGGAAGAAAAAAAAAAGTACATGCTGCTTCTCTACTTTCTGAAACCATCCCAAAATATACACTTTATTGAAATCAGGATATTAGTCGTCGTCATTGACAGAATAAACCTAGAGGATACCTTAATCCAGCGCATGACAGATTTATTGAGGAGCTGAGGCTATCTTCTCGCCGCAATAAAAAGGATAGCTTGTTTTTGCTGGGGGAATTTTCATCTTATCAAAAATTCTCTCAGCACCATCGTCTCCGTGCCACATTGTGTTCATCAGCACAGGTTTGACATTTGCTGTCCCTGGATAGCAAGTATCGTCTGGCTTCATCTGCTGTAATCCATTTGCTCCTGCACCACTTGACAGTTAGCATCGCCCGAGCCAGTAGCACCAGTATGCATAATACATCAAGTGTGTGAGCCGTAAGCTGCCTCTCCTCTCCTGCCCCCTCCTCGACGCATGTGGAGTTAGAAGGCAACAGACAGGCATCATGTGGGACGAGCAGAGAATACACACACACGTGTTGCAGAAGATTGCCCCCAGAGAAAACAAGCCTATTTTTCTGTGCAGAGAAACCAATATGAGCTGCAACAAAACATCATCTGGCCAGCCTGTGTGTGTGTGTGTGCATGCGTGTGTGTGCTTATAAGAGAGGGATTCACTGACCTTTCGTAGTCACCGGACTCAACACAATAATGATCCAAAAACAAAAAAAAATCCTTTATAATACCTGTACTTAATCCCATTATTGTTTTTAATGCTGTAATTTGTTCCTTTTGTTGTAACTGGATGCATAAAGGAGGAAAGTTGATGAGGCCAGCAGAACCACATCATCTGCAAAAAGCAGGGATGCAACTCTGAGGTCCCAAAGCCGGACACTTTCATCCCCCTGGCTGCACCTTGAGATCATGTCCATGAAAATCACTTACAGAACACCCACTGGGAACATGTCTGACTTTGTGCTGAGGATGCGGACACAGCTCTCACTTTGGTTATACAGGGACCTGATGGCCTGTTGTAGCAAACCCGGTACCCCATACTCCCGCAGAACCCCCCCACAGGACCACCCGGGGGGGGACAAGATCATTTGCCTTCTCCAAGTCCACAAAACACATGTAACTGGATGAGCATACTCCCATGACCTCCCCCAGCAATCCTGCAAGGGTAAAAAGTTGGTCCACTGTTCCACTGCCTGGACCGAATATGCATTGTTCCCCCTGTATTCGACGACCGGCCAGATCCTCCTTTCAAGCACCGGGACTCTGAGTATCATAACACCCCAATAGTTGGAGCCCATCCTTCGGTCCCCCTTTCTAAAAAATGGGAACCACCACCCCGGTCGCCATTCCACAGGTACTGTCCCAGACCTCCACGCGACATTGAAGAGGCGTGTCAGCCATGACAGCCCAACAATGTCCATAGCCTTAAGCATCGCCTTCAGCATCTCATGGCGAATCTCTTCTACACCTGACGCCCTGCCACTGAGAAGCTTTTTGACTACCTCAGCTACCTCTGCCAAGGCTATAGGCTATAAATATCTTTGAACGTTGCCTCCACATCAGAGGACGTGTTAGTTGGGTTCAGGAGCTCCTGAAAGTGTTGTGTAAACTGTAATGATGTTGAATATTTAGTTATTTGATTGTTTAGTGTAGATCTCAAATTTGGGAAGTGTCACAAGTTATTCTAGTTTAGTTATGTTTTTGATTTGTATTTCGGGGTTCAGATATTGTTTGAACTGGTGGTTCATTGTCTTTGTCGGTAAAACCCAAGGTACGTCTTCAGTTTTGATCCCCGTGTTTGCCTGTGTATTATTTTGGATTTTGGATTACCCGGCTCCTTGTGTTTTCTCCTGTTTTTGTTGGATTTTCAGTTGGACTTTTGTTTTTTTAAATCATAAAAGTCTGCATCTGGGCCCTCTCCTTTTCGGGAACAATGAACCTTGACAGTGACAAGGGAGCACAGAGACTAAATAAACTTAGGAGGTGAGGCTAATCAGACACAGGTGAGACAATCAAGGGCAGGTGAAAACAATCAGGGCGAGGCACACAATCAAACAAGTGGGAAACACAAAGGCAGGAAGTGGACCAACACTAGAGACAAAGTGACAAAGTAAAACAGCAAACAATATCTGAACCCTGAAATACAAATCAAAAACATAACTAAACTAGAATAACTCATGACAGGAAGGAGGAATATAAGCGAAAACTCCAAAAATTCCAAACTATACAGCAAAGAATGTACTGTATAGTTAAAATATAAAATAAGACTTTCACTTATTAAGCTGTACGTTTCAGTTTTCCAGGATCCAGGATTCAAACCAGGAACCTTCTAGCTGTGAGGCGACAGTGTTAACCACTTCACCACTGTGCAGCCGCAACTTGTTACTTCAAAATACATTTAAACAGATAAATAATTAAAATACTGTGTTGTTTATTTCACAGGTTTATGTGGAGCTGTTCACCCACAATTGATTCTATCACAGCTGTGAGCAGAGCTGCAATTCCTGTTGTGCAATGCATTGTGGAACAGCAGCGCACATTAACCGCACACTTAAGAAGTTTTAAAGCTGAATTGCAGCACTTTAAGCTGAATCATTGTTTAATAACAGAAAACAACGCACAGAGCCAACACAACAAAGAAAGTGTCAGCATGCAAACACTGATGGAGAACAGTGACATGTCTGTATAACACAGTTAGGTCGCTTTGCAGAAGATTTGTGAGGAAAATCTGGAGTTTGCTGTTCGAGCTTCGCTAACATGATGTTATGCAATGCACATGGTGTGTCGATGATTCAGTTGGCGATTGTGTCCATAGCCATTTCAGTAATAATGAACTATGAGGCAACTAAAGCTGCTGCCAGTTGTAATTCTTTTCAACTGAGGCCTTGTTAAGGCAGCATTTGCTTTGTGGTAGGTTCTGGTTTCCCAACTTTTTCTAATTCATAGAGTCCCCTGGCCACGCTGAGCTCAATCAGGTCTACTAACTGTGGCCTCCAGGCTGTCCCTAAATCCAGGCTGAACACCAAAGTGGTCAACTTTCACAGTTTTGGCTCCCCCCCTCTGGAACCAACTTACCCCAATTATAAAAAGTGCAGAGACAGTGGACCGTTACAGGAAGCTGTTCAAAAACTGTGTGCATGTTTCAGCTGCGCAGCACCTTGTAGCCACGGCTTCCAAAAGGAGCTTCATAGATAAAGCGTACTTTTACTACTACTTACTTGTTGTTGCATTGTCATTGATTATTGTTTGTGCAATTTGATGTTGTCATGCTGGTGATGAGTGTAAATAGAGAAGTTGCGCAGTTGTCCCCAAAAGCAGCTGTTTGTGAAAGTCTACTAACAATGAAGACACACCTGCCTGCAGGTCCAGAAAGATAGATACAGAATGATTGCCTGTAAGTAGGCGTCCACAGTGCCTGCTGCTGAAATACACCAGAAGCAAATACTGACCTTGCGAGCTCTGCAGAGAGAAGAGTTGTTTAGAGGACAACATGTAAAAAGAAAAGTTTAAATTTTAGACCAGTGTACAGTTTCCATATTCACTGTCGTATTGATGCAAGTGCCAGATCTTTAGGGACCCGATGCTGGAGGTGGAAAGGTGAGAGAAAAAAAAAGTAACGTAAGCCACTTGTCACTTTTATAAGAGCAGAACAAGGCTGGGTTTGAAGAATATGCTTGCTTTCAAAAAAAGGTTCAATATCTGACTGCTGGGGCAGCGTGAGAGCTAATTATTTCAAGAGTTTGTGTGTGGACTTAGCCTCCAGCCAACATGAAAAATGGGAGTGATACACAAAGCCTCAGGACAAATTTATCTGATAAAGAAATGACTCAGTTCATATTGGATCCTCAGTCAAGCAATTGTTGTTTTTTAGTAAAAATCAGCTACTAAAGCCGAGGTCATGAAACCTTCAGCTGCAGCCCGCAGGCCCGCTTCCCAAAAGCAGATGATGAATCCATAAACAAGACAAGTGAGGCAGAAAGTTAAGCATGAATCAGTCTGCATGGAGTTTTGGACTGTAAAAAATAAAATAAAATAAGAGGAACGATGCTGCCTGAGAATTTGAAAAGTGAAATATGTTGTATTTTATGTGGCGTACAAAAGGTAAAAAGTAGCAGAACAAAAGCAGCCTACACACCTTCTGCCAGCAAACTGAGATATGAATAATAAAGGAGAAGGAGAGGAGGAAAGGGGGGCATTATGTAAGCAGTGTAGATAAAAAGAGGAGAGAAAACAATCTCGTCTTGCTAACAGTGGGCTGGAGATCTGTCTGCACACAAACTACTGGCACCAGCAAGGAATAATAATGACAGGGAAGTCTCAAAGTTTCTGCAGATGTTTTCTCAACTCAGGAGAAAAAAATAACATCTTACAACAAATTGACTATTTGTCAAAGAAAAGACAGAAAATAACGATAAAAAATGTCGCCGAAGGGGACTATTTTGACAATTTCATTTTTATTTAACACTAAATTGTTGAATTTCAAAATAAAATGCATCTTTCTTTTGCTTTTGCAAGTAAAACGGCATCAAAATTAAGCTTTACTTGCTAAGATTACTTCAGCCAGGCAGTGAGAGCATCTAGCTCTCTTCAGTCTGGGCTGCTTTTTTACTTTCACTATTTTTTCTAAAGATGTTTTGGTGGGTCATTTTATGCCTTTATTTATTGAGAGGACAGTGGATAGTGTTGGAAACAGGGGAAGACAGAATCGGGGATAACAGGCAGCCAGAGGCCGAATGATGTGGATTGAACCATGGGCCGCCGCATCGAGGTGCCCCTATACATGGCCCGCCGATTTAACAACTGAGCTAAAGGCTAGCTTACGGGGTACTACCAAGCAGCACCTCAGGTGTTGAAAAATGAAGCCAATGCGGAAGTGCAAAAAACTGCAGTTCCTCGAGTAGCCACTTGAGGCTCCAGAAAACAAGAAATAACATTACAGCAGAAATAAACATGTTTGCAGCCTGGTACAAAAAACTTATATACTTAAATAGCTAATTTTACTGTACAAGATAACTGAACGGGGGGTGAATTTTTTGATAACACACCCATTTTAATTATATAAAGCCTTCAATCATAGGGGCCGGCTCACTTGATTGACAGGTGGATACTGCTGGCTGTCTGCTAGACGTCAACACAGATACACAGCAAGTCCGCTACTTCTTTAGTCTGATAAATAAACACCTACAGTCAGTCACCGTCACAAACAGAATCTTCTCTGTGGGAAACAGGAAGTTGAAATAGCTCTTTCATTATTTATACAGTCTATGGCTAATAACCGCTAGCTACGCTAAGGAGCATATAGCCTAGCTTCATAGCCGTAGCTGACTGATTCATGCAGCCCGCCCATAGTCCTCAGCCATAGGCTTCAGCTCGCTCGCTCTCCGCCTCTTTGCCTGCCTCTGGATTAGCCGGCTCTGGCATTTCCAATATGGCGACTGCATGCGCTAGAAAACGCTTCTTCAGAGACCTATGGGTGACGTTACTGAGACTATGTCCATTATTTATACAGTCTGTGGGTACTACAGATGTAAAATCAATAAAATAATCACTTTGATGTAAAGCACATTAATTACAGTAAGCAAGAAAATGCAGTATTTAAGCAGCGTATGCTGTTTTGATATCATGAGTTAGGCCTTATAAATGAAGCATTTCTGATCAAGGCTGGGGCTAATCAAAGTATTTATGCCAGCATGTAAACAGAACATTAGTGGAATGACTAATGGACCAATCCGGAAGATTTAGTGCATGTAAACATTGTCGTTATAACGTTATTGTAGACTATTGAGTCTAAGGGGGAGGGCAAAATGTTGTCACACTGATTTTCTATCCTCTGTGATTCCAGCAGTGACCATGGTGTCTCCAAAAGTGCAGCTACAGGCGCAAAGTAAGCAAAGCTGTGTCATCTTTGAAGTGTTCGTTTTCTTTGGAATGTCCAAAAATGTGCAGGGGGTTAAGAGAAAAAATTCAGAGATTCTTAGATACTGCTTTTGAGTTTGAGGCTGAAAATAGAAAGATACCTGTCATGAGTCATTCTAGTCTAGTGACGTGTTTTTGTATTTTGGTGTTTTGATATTACTTCCTGTTTTCCTTTGTCACTTTGTCTCTTCTTGTCTTGAGTTCTTGTTGTTTAGTTTTGTATTTAGTATATAGTGTTCCTGTCTTGGTTTAGTTTGGTTTAGTTGTGCATTTCTTGTGGAGAATTTCCTGTTTTACTTTGTAGCCCTGTCAGTCCTGTGTTTTGTTTCAAGTGTTTCCAGTTTTATTTTGTAGTTCTTGCCCCTTGTATGTCATGTCTTGTTTAACTTCCTTCCTTTGTGTGTTTTCCCGTCTTTTAGATTGTGTGCCCTGCCCTCATTGTGTTCACCTGTGTTAATTAGTCTCACCTGTCCCTGATTACCCTGTGTGTATTTAGTCTCTGTGTTCCTACCCTTCTGTCCCAGTTCATTGTCGTCCTTCCTGTGGAGTTAAGTCTACGTCCGTGACCTGGACTTTGTTCCTTGTGTTTCTACCCTGGATATTCTTCGTGCCTTCCCTGACTCCTCTTGTTCCCTTGGATTACCTGTTCCCTGGTTTTGTTGTAAGTTTTTTGCTCTGCCTTTTGATTTTCCTTTTTTTGTCTTTTGTTAGATTTTAGATTTTGTTTTTGCATTTTTTGCCTTTTGTTTATTAAATCCTATCTAAGTCTGCATCTGGGTCCTCAACCTTCTTGTTTAAAACCTAAACCATGACAGATACCATTTCAATCAATGTCTGAATCAGGATTATAATCATGACTCCTCTAGTTACAATGGCATCGGCTCTTTTCTATGCATTTAATTATAGAACCCATATCTATGAGACGTGCAATATTAACCGCTGAGCTAAACTGGCCTCACCAGTATGTATACATTTCAACTCTAAATATATAGAGGCTGCAATAGCAGATTTAATAATCAATAATTGTACTCGATGAAGGTGAATATATGGTAACACAAGTTCTAAAGCTGTGAGTTCATGTGAGTTTGTTCTGCCAATTATCAATAACTGCCATAGTCCTTTCCTAGTGGAGGAGTTGTAAACCCAAGCAGGTGAATGCAAAAGCTTTTTATAGGCTTCAATGACACAGAAATGTTACTTATATACAATGTTACAATTTCGTTTAGCAGACACTTTTGTCCAAAGCAACGTACATCTGAGAGTTAATACAACACAAGCAATGATAAAGACAGGAGGAAACAAAGTCAGTGAGAGCCAACAAACAGCTTCAAGTGCGACCGGACTCTGGTGCCGACAGTGCACAGAGGCAATGCACAGGGCTTTTTTTTTTAAAATCATCATTAGGAACATCAATAAGTATAATATTATAATAGTATAATCAGTATAGTCATCATCATCATGAATATTCTAATCAACATCAACAACATCAATGGCATCAATATATAGCCTGTACCAGCAGTTGTGTTGCATGCTCTGAAAGGTAGGGTCTGATCTTCCTGATGTTGTACAGGGCAAATCGACATGGTCGAGCAATCGAGGACATGTGAACTTTAAAGGTTAGCTGGTCGTCAATCATGGGTATGAGTTCAGTTTGTCCAAGCTGGATATTGATCTGTGGTTGCATAGAGGGGCTGGCTGGGATGACAAGGAGCTCAGTCTTGGATAGGTTGAGCTGAAGGTGGCGTTCTTTCATCTATTTAGAGATATCAGCAAAGCATGTCGGGATCCGTGCAGTGTCATATGGTGGAAATGACAGGAAGAGCTGGGTATCGTCCGCATAGCACTGGTATGAGAAACCATGGGTGCAAATATCACTGATTCATTATAACTCCGTCCTTCAGTGCTTCAGGAATTTGCTAAACCAGCCATCAGAACCATTACTGGTCATTTTGGCAAAGGAATTACCAACGAGGACGCGTCAGCAGCACCAGCCCCTGCCCCTCTTATCGATGCCACAAGCGCACGAGATGCCAGCGCTCCGCGGCTATAAAGGCAGACAAGTCCTGTTTGAATCAATTAAAGAGCTCTTTCCTCAGCTGCAGCATGTTTCGGACAGAAACGCGGCGCTGTCTCCGACCTGCAGGTGCTGATTGAGCTCAGATTTTGTGCCAGTAGGGACTTTCAAAACACAGAGGGAGATAAGAGAAATGTACATCGGACAACGGCATGCTTTATATTTTATGTTTCCTCATTTCACTATATGTAAAATGTATTTTTCTTTACTTGTTGTGTTATCTATATCTTCTAAAACAGAGGGAAGTTAGCTAGTGGAGACGTGTGTTGCTTGGTAACAGTCACGGCTTTTCGAGTGTTCACGTGGACGCGCATCATGAGACCAGGCACAGCTACGACCGGTGTCAGTTAGACCTGCTGCACTCGGTGTAAATTCCAATCAACAAGTGGGTCATAGCTACGTCGGACATAAAATACCTATTTTTTTACGCCCAGCTGGTGCACTCACCCCTGTGAACTGTAGACAGTTATCCTTGTTTACAGTGACAGAGAGTGATCGCTGACTCATGCACGACTCCTCCGCAGGTTGAAAGTGCAACATTATGCGTATTATATATACATTTAAGAACAAAATTATTGTAGGGACAATTGACTTATTTCCATACCCAATTCGACGCCCTTGATATAGCCGACCTAGCAATTGTTTTGAAGCTTAATAAATGCAGATAATATTTGACACGTGGACCGGCACAGATTTTCTGGTTTGGACACTACTCCCTTCCAAGATACTCTAAAACAGGGGTGCCCAATCCTGCATGTTTTAGGTTTCTGAATGATCTGCTCGTCATCAATCAACTGAAGCTTCTCAGGGGATTAATAATGAGTGAAACATTCGAACAGGTGTGTTAGAATACGAAGAAACCTAAAACATGCAGGAAGGTAGCTCTCCAGGCACATGATTGGGCACCCCTGCTCTAAGAGATCTCTCTGAGAGGTAGGTTGAGGGCAGATCTTGAGATGCCAAGCGAGATTGGATTGGGTCCTTGTCAGGCTTTTGTGAGGGGTGAGCACTTGAGTGTCACTCTCTGAGCATCGATATGTGAGCATATAGGAAACAACTCAGTAGTAATCGCAGGAAATCCCTTCATGTTCACTTACGGACAATGAAAATCATCTTCTCATACGGAACCACATGGTTAAGCAGCAGTGTAGTAAAAAAAACCCTCCTGTGTCCTCGGGGAGGTGTTAATATAAGAGGAATGTTAAGCGACAGCAGAGAGGACTTCATATTGAGTCAGTCGTGTGTCATTGTACATGATCGATTTTCTGCCCTGTAGCTACAGCGGAGGTGGCACCGCCTCGCTGTCGGAGTGTGTGTTTTTGTTAAAGTGTGTGTGTGTAGGAGGCTGTGGCCTGACTGCTGATAAGAAAGGGATCGATAGGAGTCTATAATGACTCCGTGTTCACACATTGTACTCTAGTTGCATCATCAGAGGTGTGAGTAGAGAACTACACACCAACTCATTCATACGTCTTTATAAAAGTGTTTGCACATGCTACTTGCTAGCTTTTTCAGCCACATCTCTCGGTCTTTGAGAGTCTGTGAAATGAGCAACTACTCAAGAAACATCAAGTGGACGTCTCCATGCACTCACCGGCACAGTCCTGCGTCTGCCACTCCAGACACTGTCCGTACGGGAAGGAGATGACGTACGCCGAGGAGTCGACGCAGCGCTGCGTACTGCCGCACCACATGCACTCCATGGCCTGGCTGGTGCAGTTCGCACAGGTGTTGCGCAGAGAGCAGGGCGTCTTACAGGGACGAGCGCTCTGACTCTGTGGACTCCCTGAGACAAGAGAGACGAGAACAGGAATAAGGTTTCAAATGAAAGGCTTGTGTTTACTGGTACATAACTATAAACTCCATGACAGACTACATCCCCCTCACTCATTCTCCCTCACCGGCAGGTTTTTCACAGATCAGGCCGTCGCTGTTGGCCGTGCAGGGGTTCGCTTTGAGTCCAGACACCTGCGCTCGCTCCAGGTAGGCACAGAAGCCCGAGTCGCTGGGCTCTCCAGGTAACCATCGCAGGCTGGTGTTGGTGAAAGGTGATGCGTCCTCCCAGCCCCAATACGACACGTTGATCTTCCTCAGGCCGACCCAGGGAGACAACCTCTGTGAGAGGGGGGAGACACAGGGGTGAGAGATAATATAGATGTCCAGGATGAAAGCTTCATAAGCTGACTTATACATATAGGATTCTTTAGACGGGTCTGCATGAACACATTTTTAAGATCTGTTGTGGAGTTCTCTCATGTTAAGGCGCTGGCTCCTTCATGAGTTCAACATCATTTCTTGGTAAACACCAGAAGTTGCATCAAAGTAAATCAAATCTGGGCAGATTTCTCAGTCATTGAAGCTGCTTCTGCAACTTTGAAAGCAAGTGTAAGACTAGAGGGTTTTTGGACAGCATTTTTATATATACTTGTGTTGACAGTTGTAGTATCTGTACTTCTCCCACAATGCTTTTGGGGCTTGCAGTATCCAAAGAGAAGAGGATTTATTTCAATCTTATAAGGTTAAATCGCAGTTTTCAAGGAGCAGCATTTCAGAGGTCAATATGAGAAATGTTTGGCTGAAAAACATAAACAAACATAATGTTGTGTTTTACATTAAAGTAAATCTTAAATAAAACCTTCTGCAAATAACTGTAATTGTTATAAAAGCAGGTTACAGCATAAATTCATTTGGGAAACACTTTCAGAGGGGACTGTGATTACAGCAGCTGATTGAATTATAGCTGAGCAAACATTTTTATAACTTGCTGCCAAAACCAGTGGGATTTGTGAAGTAAAGGCCCGGGATAATTAGTTTTATTTGATAGGAATCAAAAAAGATTTTCCACAGCTGTGATTTATTTCACAAAAACATGCAAGAAGCTTTAAATTAACATTTCTGAAAGGATGCCAATGATCGAGTGCAATGAAAACTGTTGCTACATTTACACCACAAAGCAACCAGACAGCTGAGTGATAAGTGAAATTAAATTAAATTTGGATTGAAAGTAGAGTGACAAGTTTGTTATTTAAAAAAAAAACGTCATGACAACTAGGGAACATTTAACATTATCATTATGCCAGGTTGTTTAAGAGGTTGTTTCAAAACCTGTTATGTACATCAACAGGTAACCTCTCTGGAAGACAGAGAGGAGCAAAGAAAACCACCAGTATCTTTGAATGAACGGTGTTTAAATATTTATTCATATTCCTCCTGACGCTGCACAGTTATCAAAAGGTCTCTGTGTGTGGGCAAAAACATGTCAGCTCACATATCAACGTGAGATCATTCATGTCCCGTTAGCCATTTGGGTTTATTTTGATGGAAAGTGACACTGGAGCTGATTCTTTTGTTTCATGACGGGCTAATAATTAATATTTGATTCATTTATAATGACTTAATTCTCATTAGAAATATCAAAGCAACTCATGGTGCTGTGAAAGTATTTTTTTTACTAAGTACAAACGTTGATATTAGTCTGATATCCGTTAACATCAAGCCAGAAAAGTACACAGTAAACATTTTCACATCTTATTTATAATAGTATCAAATTTTGATCCCATCAGAATATTGTAAACCAAACTGCTGGATATATCGGTAATAACTCATATTTTTATGATACGCATTTTTGGCTTCTTGTAATAAACAACTTGATGTGAAAATGAACACAATGTCCTGCATCTTATAACAAATCACAATATCACAAAAGCAGTTTTACATTTACATTTTACATTACTACACTTTAATCTCTGCAGGAAAGACTTAAAATTACACTCAGACGTAGATATTTAATTAGCCTACAACCGCGTATGGTGTTGACACAAATGCCTTGTTTGAATGTAACTTTTTTTAACCTACCTGATAAGATGCAAGTGTTAATCAATATTATTTTTGATTCGTTTCAGTCTTTCTTAATTTAATACTTAAATGTCATATACTTTATTTTGAAGGAGTTAGCCGACCAGTGGCTGTAATAATTAATCTCCTCTCATACCGGCTCTCAAGTGAAGCCAATGGAAAGAGATACAGGACAATGTCCTACTTCAAACTTCACTTACAGCCAGCTTCAGCAGTGTGAGAAAGCCAGATAAAGTTGGTATTTTCCTATTAAAAGCAGTTTGAGTATGAAATTCCCTCTTTGTATTTTCTCGCTGAGCTACAGAGGACGGACAGTCACGCAAAGAAGGAATTTTCTGCCAAAAAGAATTTAACAATTCAGGATACAACCGTGTAGCTTTATTAGCTTCACATGACCCTAAAAAGAATTCATTTTGCAAACAACTAGTGCTGTGTATTTTTTCCTTCATTGGAGTTGAATTTGGATGGGATCACTGAATCACCACAGGGGAAAAAATGATGCAACAACCTGTCAGATTTCTTTATATATCACTTTGTTTTTCCACACTACTCACCTTGTCTTGCAGCTGGTATTTCTGCAGCTCTTCCAGAACAAAATTGACCTGTTTGTCTGTGACCAACGAGGCAATATTTCCTCCCAGGTTTTTGCAGTAGTGCTGGGCATTATCATAGCTCTCTCTGCTGGAGTTGATCCTCAGGCAGGCCTCCCCGACATGGTGCCAGCCCTCCCCACACAGCTGGCCTGCACAAAAAGATAAACAAACTGTCTTTAGTCTGTGCTACCCCTTCATTACATTTGTGTTAGCATTCCCTCTACACATCAAGCATCAAATTACAAGATCACAGTGTATGTCTAAGGTTAGCAAATAGAATGTCATAATACAATGTACAAGGAAATTAAAAAGTGCTTCAGATGCACGACATTCAGGCATCCACATAGCAAACATACATTCCAATAAAACAAACTATATTGCACCAGCACAACCTTACAATCCCTAAATATCATCAAACACCAGAAAGCATACAGCAGATATGCAGAGTTAAGTTTGACTTGTAGCATATCAATATGCTTATAGTAGCATTAAACTCAAAGCAAAGCTAATGCTGGAATGCAATTGTTAGCCTCTTGTTTACAAGATTAAAAACTAAACATTAGCACTTCAGCTTGCCTACATTAACCCCTTTACTAAGATATTGTTTGGTCTACAATTTGTGCATAACATGCTACATTTAGCTTTAGCTTGTACTGTTTAGTATAATATATTGTTGTTTGGCTTAGTGTAGTCATGCCATGCCCACAGTTAGCATTTTAACAATGTTTAGCTCATAATGTCTATTACTGTATATTAACATGCTAATTTTAGCTTTGGTTTATGTAAAGTATGCTAACATGCTTAAGTTTAGCTTATAGAAATGAGTAGGCTAACTTATCATTAAACATGCCCCAGTGACCATTATTACACGCTAATGTGTAGCTTTATGTTAGTCAGCTAATGTTCAGTACGTCAACAGCTCTTGTAATGCTTGTAATATTAGCATGTCATCATAGTTAACCCTACAGTAAGCATGTTAACATGACAGTTTCGTGCTTGTATTGTTAGAATGCTATATTGCCAAACGAAGTAATTATACTAAAAGGGCTACACTTAGCTCAAGTTTAGAATCTAAGAATGCTAATAATTAGCTTTTGATTTTAGCATGTAGTCATGTTGACATGCATAAAGCTAGCACAGTTACATGTTAACATTTTCTAGTGTAATACCCATCAAGTATAACATTTAGCCTTATTATAATTTCCTCTGTTAGAAATTATATTTACTTAAAAAGCTTTAAGACAACAAGTTTACCCTTAGCTCTAAAATAAAACTAAGGCAATAATAGTGAAACAGCAAGGCAAACAATCTCGGTGGAGGTAATAAACAAGCAGGCAGGCAGAACCAGTGAACATAGTGAGTTACTAGCCTAAAACAGGTGAAGAAGAGGGGAACTACACTGGAATGGATGTGATTGCCTGGGAAATAAACTGTGCAGCACAAATAGACAGACAATTGAACAGATTTAAGAGAAATATTTCTTTGAGATGGGATTAATAAGTAATATATCTTATTGGACTGGTTTAGAAGCCAATGTTATTGTTGATTTATGATTTGTTTGAGATCAGAGCACCGCATTCTTACTTTCAACTGACCTGACTTATGAGAGACAAAAATAATTTACAGAGGTTAGAAATATGTTACACATGGGATAAAGAAATATTAATGGTGATTATTACCAAAGGGTGACAAAAACCGGCTGATACTTAATGTTCCTATCAGGGTAGCATCTTGTGGGAGACTTAAATAGCAGAGAGGCCGTTTAATTAGCCAGGATGAAAGGGAAGAAAAAGTCATTCTGCCTCCACTGAGCACCGCTGTTTATTTTGGACTCCAGGGCTGATTACATTCACAGACGCATAATGGCTTCCATCACCAACCTTTTCATGCTACAGAAAAGAAAATACCTGCTTTCTTTATTTTTCTCCCATGGCAATAGCAAAGACAATAATCAGCCAAAACCAGAGGAGAAAGACAGACGAATGGGCTAAAAAAAAAAGGAGGAGTGCAAAAATAAATGGATAGATTAGGTTACACGGTCTTTGTGTAAAAGCAGAGATAAACATGTCAGGCCATTTGGGATAATTAGTCATAACACGGTGTCTAAAGAAAAGGCCAAAGCTGCCATGGTGGTGGAGCTGGTTTCCATTACCCTGTTCAATGTCAGCCACAATGTTACTGCAAATGTGTCTCCACAGAAAGTACAATGTGCCCTGTCATATTAATGGATCCAAAGAGAGACTAATTTCACCGGTGACACTGTGAAAGGCCCAGTCCTTAATGGCATAATTGTTTGGCTCACACATACAAAGACTGAAGAAGAGATTTCATTTTTAACCACACCACAAAACTTGCCAACATCAGCAGCCAAAAGGAAAAAGGGTCAAAGGTCAAACATTGCATCATGGGAAAGATGAGATAGTTTTGACTTTAGGCAACTGTAATCTCTATCCCAATTCGGGGGCTGCATCCTTCGAAGTACATGTATAAAGACTGATTGTGTGTCGCCGTGTCAAAGGCTGTCCCATTTCAAGGCTCCTTCAGATGCAGCCGACAAATGTGTCCTCTTTTCCCGGGCCACGAAGGATCCATCGTGTGCATCCTTTGCAGCCCAAGATTCACTAAACACCAATTCAAACGAGATGGCGGCCTCTCAAGCGGTCGAGCAATACACTTTTTAGTTTTTAGTTTTAAACTTAATCCAATAGCTAGTGATACAAATGTTAACTAATAAAATGGGGTTTGGTGACGCGGGAACGGCTGGTGACGCAAACAGAAAATCCTCCGTAGACCGCATCCTTCAAAGGATGAGACACAGCTACTCTCTGATGTACAGCTGCAACCAACAGCACTTGTTTTGATTTACACAAAACTGAGGCAGGGAATAGCTTTTTATACTCCACTTCATCAGCAACTTTTAAAACAAATAATGGAAAAAATATCATTGCTCGACAATAAACAAGATATAATGCAAAGAAAATGTACCAACAGGCTAGGAGCTTCTCTGTTTTCAAAAGTTAAAAACCAAACGGAGGTACATTTCTTTATTGTGCACTTGCATGATGGGAAAGGCAGGACATACAAATCCAATGAAAGCAGATTATGACAATTATATCAACACTATACAGAAATTCTAAAGATGTTAGATCTTAAACTGTTTACTTACTTACCCCAATATTTCGATAATAAACCAAAATGAAGGCTGTAAAGAGTATAAAGTATGGAGCAGAACGTGCTCATGGCAGCACCCCTGATGAACATTAAATATGAGATCCTAAATCTACTCCTACTATAAAATAACTGAACTGGGAACAAACAGGAATCCGTTAGCATAAGTGCTACAACTTCTTACTATTTTAAAACTTCCAATTGAAAACCTGCAAACACCAGCGAACATGTTCAGAGCAAAGCAAAAAGAAAGGCTGTACCAGGCCGCAGGGTCTTCGTGTGGACGGAAGAAAGGGAGCAAACACAGCAGCAGCCGCTGCATAAAACCGCTGAAAACTCATGAGAACTTCCAACTTATAAACCGTAAGCTAGCCAGCAGGCCCTTAGCACAAAACAACGGGCTCATTGGTGGATTCAAATAGCAAGTGTATATCTTTTGTTCTTAGTCATGCCAGCTCCAAAGTCAAAGTGAGAGCAGCTCTAGCTCAGGGCTCCTCAGCAGAACAGAGCACGGACCACTTTGTAGACTGCAGTTTGTTAGTCAGCCATGGATCCATAATCAGGACATCTAGTAAACACTTCTAATTGGCCTACTTCCCTCTGCAGCCGAGTGGAGAGCACATTTCTGAAGTGTGTGTTCACAAATGTATGCTAATCCCCTCGGTGAACATGCCTGCATGGAGAGTGTATGTAAAGTGCTGATTTGTGAATATAATAACATGCAGCTAATTAGGTACGGCACACGCAAACACTGTGAAGATGTGTGTGTGTATGATGTCCTGTGTGTTTAACAAAACACAAACCTCCTTCAGCAGCTTTGAAAATCAAGTACAGGGATGATGACGGTCAGAGAGACTGTGAAGGTTAAACTGGAGGACTCCAAGTAATTTAATATGGCTAGTAAGATTAGCTGAAATAGCATTTTGAGCTAGCAGGCTGCTAGGTTAGGTGTGTGTTCTCACCTGGCAGAGCTTGACACTCCTGCTGCTGCGCCTCCCACTGACAGTTGAGGTTGAGGGAGCAGCTCCTGCAGTTGGCCAGTCTGAAGCACTCCTGCTCCTCCCTGCGCTTACACCTGGACGAGTCCTTCACCGACTTCAGACCCACACAGAGGAAACAATAAGAGTTCAGTTAAACTTTTAACTAGAGTAAATGCAATAAAGTTGCAGAAATCAATTCAATGCAGAATTAAACTGATGGTGAAACGAGTGAGATGGTTCAGGGAATAAAACAACCAAACACAACATGCAGAGTGTAAAGAGGAATCAATATGAGGGACACATTAGACTGAGATGGACTTCTTATTGAAGTTGTGTTTATTCTATACACTGTGTGCATCTTTCTAACACTTCAGGAAATGTTCAACTGCACAACTATATTTAAGACCTCTTAACCAACCTGATAGTCACGCTGGTTAAAACCTAAGTACTGCTTTTTAAATGATTAAAGACTGTCAAGAGGTTACTGAGGTTTTTGTTAATCAAAAAGTTTCCTGACAAAGGGAATAGACCATGTGAGTCAGTAATGTGTAAAGAAAGTTTGTAGCTCAGGATATTCGGTAATTAAAATTTATAATCGATGTGAAAAAAATCAGCACTACCGCAGCTGTCTCACAAGTTCTTGTGTGTTCTCGTCCTCGTGTGCGCTCTCCTGGTTAGGGAGCGTCTTTGAATGCATCACAACGGCACTTTATACGTTAACAATTAGCTTTAGTCCAGCTGAAACGAGCTACAACAACAACAGTGTGGCGTGTGGAGATGATGACAGAGAAGTCAAATCCCAACTCGACCGGAGAGAGAGAGAGAGATTCTCAGAGCATAAGGTATCTGTATAGGTATGTTTATTTTTTTCAAAAGGCATGTTTATGTTTAAATAAACATACCTGTCACAGCACAGCTTGTTAGGGTGCTGAATGTCCATTATGTCGTAAACCTAATTATTTTATATGTTTATTTTGCAAGGTGTAGGAAGCCTATGTTGATCTTTTAAAAGGCAAGTTTATGTTTAAATAAATATATCTTTGCAGGTTAGTTTGTCCCTTGTATTGGTATGTCCTCTTGTGGACATATTGTGCAACAGTAGATATTCAAATAGTTCGAAGAAGGAAAAATCTAACGTCATTTTTGGCCAATTTTGACAGCACTATTTTCTGTTAGAGAAGAATGTTTAAAACTGATTTTTAAATCTTAAATGCTGCCACAATCAAAGCCACAATCAACCGCATGTGGCCCTCTAAAATTTGTAAATTTTATTGGCAATTTTGGAGGCTGGATCGGCACCTATAATGAAAGTATGACATCATTTTGGGTGCAAATTCAGAGGCCAAACTCACAACAAACAGACATAGGTGTTGAATTTCTACAACCCCCAGGTGATACTTTGCAGTACTTTGCAGTTTGCAATAGGTCTTGTCCAATCATTTTCATCAGTTGCACTGATTTTTAATACAGGGCTCTCTAAGTCGTATACAGAGCATTCTGTATTCTGCGGTTATTTTTCCTCATGACACCAAAATATTAATAAACACAAGCACGCTGAGCTCTTGACCTGCTGCGTGTAGGTGAGCAGCGCCTTAAGGGGCCGCTCCGACCTCTGACCTCAACCTGATCACAACCCCATCGACCTGCGGCCTAACAGGAAGTGTCAAATAATACACACATGTCCCCTCCTTCTGGCTCCGTGCTTCCACAAGCTCAGCTGATGTTCAGACAACATGGACGGTGGGGGAGACAGAGACAGAGCGCCGCCATGCTGCTGGGCCAGCTCCAGAGTCAGCTACACACAAACACGTATTCATTCAAAGATTGAAAACCAGCCAAGCACAGACAGACAGACAGACAGACAGACAGAGGCGACATGCAGACACACATATAAAGAGAGACAGAGAAAGCAGGGGGGGAGTAAAAACAGAGAAAGAGACAGAGAGAAAACAAAATGAGCAAACGTACACAAAACTAATTGAGTTATTATAAATCACACAACTTTAAATCATAGGATAGAAGATAACAAACATATACAATGAGTTTGTTTGGGACATAAAACAAAAGAGTATGTGTGGGATAACTTTTCGGGGGTATGGCTAAAATATAAACTGCTTATAGATCTCTCCTAACGGCTTCTAATGTTGGTTTTATACCACACTTTATTTCTAGTAACTCACCCTAAATCTTTCTCTGACCAGTTTGGATACACTTTACCGTTTTACACAAGAAATCTGATATTTCTTCCGATCTGTATTCATTTTATTTGGCCATCACAGTCGCAGGGTTCCTACTCCAGACTCAAATTTCCAGACTCTTCTTGGTAGATTTTTCCGACCATATTTGACATCGAAGTGCAAATAGCTAGATATTTATGTAAACAAATGGTTTTAAAATTAAACACTTAACATGTAGGCCTGTGTTACATTCTGACTATGTTTGCTATTATGTTGCCAAAATATTGCCAGAAGATTGTACCTGTAGGTTCTGGTGATTAGCTGACGTTAGCTTCGCTTTGCCTGCTTTCTACACTTCTAGCTAACGTTTGCTAGCCATTTGAAGGCTAGAACGACTAGCTCAAATTCTCCCCGTTCGTCATTCGGTGCGCCGGCAGATTCATTACGTATTGTGGTTGGTCTCTCGTTACGCTGGGCCAAAAACGTTGCGAGTCGTTTTCATAAGGACAAAGTTTGAATCTACAAAGTAGCTTTCTTTTCTAATTTGGAGTCTTTAGTCAACCAGGCGTTATATTTGGGATTTTCAAGCCAGCACTCCCCATTTTCGGCCGTTCAGTCCACCGTTCTGGAGTGCCTTGCTTTAGACACCAAGCTCGCTCTGGCCCGCGCTCTCCCACACAGTACACATTTTGGTCGCGCTTGCTGTCTGCTCCAAATGCAAAGCATGTACGATCAATTTATATTTTGAAATTCAGATTTTCATATTTTAAAAAACAGAGTTTTTCCATACTTATCCAGACCTGGAAATTACTAAAATCAAATTCTATAGCTTTTCATAGTGCGCAGGAACCCTGCATTCACTGCATTTTCCAAAGAGCATGTCCCCTTTTCATTCAGAGACTTTATACGCCTTTTTCAAGGGCCACTTTCATGTCAAAATATCACCTCTTAAAATGAAATAGGCAGATTTTAATGACATTTAAAGAGCACAGGAACAAACATAGAAAGACTCTAGGATGAACAAAGTCACAGGTTTGTTACTTGTACCAACAAAAATCTCTTGTGTTTAAGGAGCCCAGTGAGGACTCACCACGGTGCAGTTGCTGGCGGCAGAGATACACTTCCTGTCCTCACACCACTGACAGCCCCGCGTGTTGGCCGTGCAGCTCGCACAGTCTGAGAAGCGGAAACACTGCTCGTCTGTACTGTCTAGAAGAGGGCACAAAACACACACATCCTGAAAACACTGTTATAGTTCTTAAATGCAGCCAGTCCCTGTGTACTGTTGTTTTATTTATAACTGAGAATACCACCATAAGCATGATTACTGTATTAGAGCCTGCAGCGAGCTGCCTGAAGCAGAGTACCTGGAACAGCTACTGCATCTACATCTGGCAGAGAGGGCTGAGGGGGAGTTCAGACAGACCCTAATTACTTCCAAATGAGGTAACTGTTGCAGCACTGACCTTCTGCTCCTACAATTATGGTATGCAAACAAACTTCAGAAGCAAAATGCTTTAGAATGATCATTATTCTCATGAAAAATAGGTCTTTTGGGAGTGCTTGCGTGTAACTTTGCTGTACATTTCAGCTGTTGGAATAAGAGTGAAAATATTTAGGGAGAAATTAAAAGACAGGACCCAACATACCAGGTTTTGGGGGGCAAAAGGGAGCAGGAAAAATGTTCTCAGGTGGTGTCGGCTCCCAGGCGACACATCTACTTCTGACCCAATGGCAGCGGAGGCCCGGGCCGGCGGCAGCACATGAAGCCGGGTTCGAAAAGGCCGGGCAGGACGGAGGCGTGTAGGCAAACACGTCGTTCAGAAGGAGGCCCGAAAACCCTCCAAAGACGTACATGGTGCTGATGAAAATACAGAAAGGATATCAAAGAATCATAATGATAACAGAGAGCTGCATAGCTGAGGAAGAAAGCAACACAACAAAAGTTACAGTAAGACAGCAAGGGAGAAAAAAACAACTGCCTGCAGAGAAGAAGACAGCAGGAGAACTTTTCAGAAAATAAGCTGAACTTTGGTGTCTGGGAAAGAAAAGTTGAAGAGTGGCTTGAAGCTGGCCTTTTGAAGTTCAAAGCTGACATTTTTCTGCTCAAAGCTGACTTTTTGGTGGATAATCTGTGTCAAAGGGTCAGACCATTATTTCTGAGTTCAACAGAAGGTTACTCTCCATCGCGATGGAAGTTGCTGCGAACAGTTTCAGTTTTATCAATTATGGATTTTTGTTTATTTTAGCTTTAAAAAAATGCTCTGTAGTTTTTGATTTGACAGGACTGAAGGAAAGGATGGACGCTTCTATTTTAAGGCACCAAGGCCCTGAATTTAGGGGTCAAAGTTCCTTTTTGCTGGGCCAAAAATTAAAACAATCCACAACTTTGCAGTCTTCCTACGGTAACATTCAATTAAATAAAACTAGGACCACAGATAGAGGTTCTGAGAAACCTGTGAGACTTAATTTCGGCTGTTTTTGTTGAAGGAAAGATACAAATTATTTACCAAAAGAAAATTATGCCTTAGGAATATAGAGTGCATCAACAAATGCTGTTTTATAATGTTGCTCGTCTCATAGAGGTTTCCTTTTTCATGCCCAACTTTCTGTGAGAATGACGCGAGCAAAATACAGCGATAGGGATTAAAAAATGACAAGGTATAAATAGAGCTCTCGTGGTAATAAAGAGAGAGACATATAAACCATATCCAAACATAGAGAGTGGAAAGAAAGTGACTGAGACTGAAGCCGGAGAGACATCCAAGTATACAGACAAGACATGAGGAGGCGGAGACACAGCTGAGGTTTCTAAACGCAGAGTTTCAGAGACGCCATCAGAGGGAGGGGTGACAACATAAGTATAAAGTGACGCTAAATATGACAAATCCGTGAACAATCTACACAACAACACCAGGATCTGAGTAAGAGAGCAGCAGAAAGGAAAGTGTACTGAGACACTCAGTGCTTCCACCATGTACAGGACACTTCAGGAAGTCGTCAAGGATATGTGATAATGTGCCGAGGAAGATTGGTTGATTTTTCCGGGTTAACAAGTTTTAGCCACATTTGAGCATCAGTGTGCTTAAGAAAGTCAAATAAGTCTTACTCTCTCTGTACTCTTTCTGTACACTGGTTAATAAAGGGAAGAACTGTTTCAAAGAAAAGGAACTCACCCGTTGTTAACCACAGCCGAATGTCCAAAGCGGTTGACGTCACGGTGCAGCGAGGGTTTGGGGAGGACAGTCCACTCATCACAAGCTGAGGAGAAACACACACATACACACATTTATTCAAATAAATTATATTAGCTTTATGTGTTTGTGTCTGGAATTTAAAATAGCTAAAAGTCGAGTAAATAAGAAAAGTTGAATTGTAGGCAGTCTCGCTGACCCTGCAACATGCTTTAATTAACCACTGATTAATTCAGTAAGCAATAATGCACTCTGATGTGTTCCAATATCAGGTAATAACAGACAAAGCCCATAAGTTTCTATTGTTTTGGGTCAGAAAATCTTTCATTTTCTTTAATTGCTGAGCAAATAACAAGGCAACAACCACACAAATCAAAAGAACAAGCTCAAAAACATCATTCGTCTTTTAATAATATTGTGGTTGAAAATAATACAGTGTTTATAAAGCTGATCAAAGTCTTGGTTGGAACTACTTCATATTTGCTGTGTCCTGATGCATCCTTGCTTAGTTGTAAGTACTTACTGTTTAGCAAATGTACCTCTAATATATTAATCATTCAGACTTTCATAAACCAGGGATAACTTCATAAAAATTTAAATTTAAGTTGCGAGGTGGGGCCTCCATGGGTCGGCCTTGTTTGTCCAGCACATCCCACAGATGCTCGATTGGATTGAGATCTGGGGAATTTGGAGGCCAAGTCAACACCTTGAACTCATCAAAGTAAGTAACATCCACATGAATGGCAGGACC
Organism: Semicossyphus pulcher; assembly: GCF_022749685.1. Classification (NCBI taxonomy): domain Eukaryota; kingdom Metazoa; phylum Chordata; class Actinopteri; order Labriformes; family Labridae; genus Semicossyphus; species Semicossyphus pulcher. The sequence continues at coordinate 20,417,224 of NW_027211626.1, forward strand.
CAAGGTGTCCCAGCAGAACATTGCCCAATGCATCCCACTTCCTCTGCCGGCTTGCCTTCTTCCCATAATGCATCCTGGTGCCATGTCTTCCTCAGGTAAGCCACACGCATGCACCCGGTCATCTACATGATGTAAAAGATAATGTGATTCATCAGACCAGGCCACCTTCTTCTATTGCTGTGGTCCAGTTCTGAGGCTCACGCGCCTATTGTAGGTGCTTTCTGGTAGGTACTGACCACTGCAGACTGCGAAACACCCCACAAGAGCTGCAGTTCTGGGGATGCTCTGACCCAGTCGTATAGCCGTCATAATTTGACCCTTGTGAAAGTCACTCACATCCTCACACTTGCCCATTTTTCCTGCTTCTAACACATCAACTTCAAATAAAATGTTCACTTGCTGCCTAACACATCCCACACACTGACAGATGCCATTGTAACAAGATAATCAATGTTGTTCACATCACCTGTCAGTGGTCATAACGTTATGGCTGATTGGTGTATCTGTGACAGGCTGATATCCATCCAAAATTGTATTGGCCCTGACATATATTCTGCATCCCCATCCTTCACTGCTATAACAGCCTCACTCTTCTGGTTCCGGCTTTTCACCAGGGGTAGATCAGAGTCGACATAAATGTCTGTTTGACGGGTTGAGTTCTGGGCTCTTTGCCGGCCGGTGAAGTTCCTCCACACCAAACTGGGCCGACCACTTCTTCATAGACCTGGCTTTGTGCTAAGAGACATTGACACGTTGGAAAAAAAACTACATATTTCAGAATAAGGAAAATATTGCTAGTGAGAAGAAAGAATAAAGAGGTCATCGCCCTGCCTTAATTTCATCAGGCGGGATAAGAACTCATTAAGGTAACCTTTTCACATCAAATGATGGTGGTATGGGGGAGATAGGGAGGATAATCTGGGAGATGACTTCATAAAATACTTCAAAGCACCAAAAGATCATCATCAGTGCCCTCCGCTCTCTCTCTCTCTCTCTGGTTATCATCAGAGCTATCAGTTCTATGTATTCTACTATTTGGATTTTACAACTCCCTGATGATTTAATGAACCCTAGGTGCTCCCATTATATTAATATGGAAATGGAACTGTGTGACTGTGTGTTGGTGCAAATGTGCCGTACAGCCAGATGATCCCTCCCTGAACGTAAACGCAGAGGAGAGACGGTAGAATTGGGGACTCGAGGACGCCAGGTTGCTAACGACCTCGTTAAGCTAGTGCTAATAGGGAGCGCTTGTTCCTGAGCGAGGGATGTGGCAGAGGACACAGTGACAGGAAAGGAGGAGGGGTGGGTTGGGGGTCGTTCTCAGTACCAAGAGTAATGGGTTCATCACCAGCAGTGGTTAAAGGTCAACAGTATCAACGTGCAAACCCAATCGAACAAACATAACCAAAGCCTGGTCCAACTGAAGCTGGTTACAACTGTATAAACACAGGTGGTTGTTCCCTCAGTACAGCTTTCCAGGCGGTGCTTCACCGGGATAGGTAGAACATAAACAAACTATACCCCAACCTTGAGCTTAAACAATACATCTCATATTCTGGCAAAAATTGTTGAAGAAATGATTTAGTCTTTTTGCCATAAAAACAATATTATGTGTTGGTTCAAAATGAAGTTTGAACTATGGAAAGAGTCTTGTCAGTATTTTGCCCTAATTTCAGATTTTGTGCAGACCTATGCTAACAGTTTGCAAACACATTTAGTGTTTGGACATGAGAGTAGTGGTGATCTTTTCATTTAACCTTCTTAAATATATACAGTATATATATAACTATAATATATAACCGAATGTGCAATAACAGATGTGCAAAGTTTTCATAGGACAAGAGAACCTCTGTTTTTTTATTGTTTTATAGTGTCTACTTCTATATTTTTAGAAAGTGCATTTTTTATATATTGTATACTTTTTATTTTAGTTTAGTTAATTTATTCTGACGCTAAAATTATTCCTTTAATTGAGTTTGTTTTGTGAAATTGAAGCCCAGTAGCCCATGAAATAACATTTAAAGATGCACAGTGTAGGTCCAATGCCAGTGTTAGCCGCTGATGCAGAATGAGACAATTGCTACTTGTGGCACACAGCAGATGTACTCGTAACACAGAGAGTGTAGCGAGTTTTGACTGTCAGCACAACTTTCAAAAAAATGTTTTCAAATGGAAGTTTTGTTTTCCTCTACAGAAAAAAGACTGACACCCAGCAGACTGGGGCTCGTCTTCTGCGTGAAGTCAATGTCAGAGTTGAGTTATTTTAACTGACATAAGGTGCTTTACTTATGTAGCAAGACTTAACTTCTTTTATCGTTCCCTTGAGGACACACATTTTATCAAAAACCATTATCAAACCAAATCAGCTTCAGTTGTTGTGACAAGATGAAAGTGACTCCAATGGACGTCCTAAGTGTGGATTTAGAATGAAAACAATGTGTGCCGGTGTTTTGATGTTTGTCATACATCACCTTTATGGGTCTTTATGAGATCATGGTGATGGAAAGTTGTCTGTATATGTTGCCATGCTGTAGTTGTCTTGCATGGACATTATTGAAATAAATCATAATAAATAAATTATCATTGCATAAACCTGCCATTGGTCATAATATAGGGTTTTGCACTAGTCTAATAAAACACCACCTGTATACGGACATTTTCCCTGCATAACAACAAAAACAAATTAATTCCACATAGTCAAAAATCTAAGAAGACATTTCAGCATTTCATTGATGACGAATGTAACAGACACAACTCAGGGAAGAATAACTCTCTTATTTAAAATAAATAAATAAATAAATAAGGGATAACATTTCAGACTATTTTTATGTACCTACGTACGTAAGTCAACACTAAAATAAGGTTGTAAATGAGGTAGGTAACATGGTAAGCCACCTGCTGAACAAACTGCTCTGCAGCTGCTTTTAACATCACACATTTAAAAGTCTGGAGATTTGAACACACGATACCCTTGTGGAATTTATTTCTGGATCTTACATTAACAGCGATGTTTTCTCAGCTGTATTTAAATATAACCTTTAAGACCCTGTATCAAATTGGCACCTCTCTGCCTACAGGAAGTAACCTGTCAGCAAGGGCTCCAGGTGCTCGCTGCTGTGTGACATCTAAACTCCACCTGAAGCATGTGGCACATGTGCTGCAGGAAGCATAAAAATGTTACACTTCTGCTGCACCCCATGATCTAAAATAAGCTTTGGGTTTCCATGAAAACAGTCTCAGTTAACTTAACTGTGGAGGCAAGACGGCTGACTGTTTATCCTCCTTTTAGAGCCATTTTTATCACCTCGACCAAAGAGGTTATGTGTTAGCACTGTGTGTGTCTCACTTTCTTTAACTGGCACTGTATGATTGTACCATGTGTTAGTTATCATTAGCAGATGATATAACTTTTAAAAAACTGAATGGTTATTGAACACAATATGTGATTAACATTGTGTCTGGCAATAGGGATACATGCCCTCCTAGTTAACTGGATGATGACGGCCCCCTGCTGTAAAATGTGTTCACACTGTCAGATTCACTATGAAGCTTGCAGGAGGTCTGATTAGACATATACAGACACATTGGTACTGTGTGCATGTAAAGCAGCTCTGCAGTGTTTGTGCTTGTTAAATGAAACATGTCAAATACTTGTTTGTTAGATGCACACAGAGTAACCTCCTCCCGAGTTGAAGTTTATGACAGGGTATATTTGTATATCGATAGATAATATTACACCATAAGTCGGCTTATGTTACACATGAAAGTATAACACCACAATCATTTACAGGAGGGACAAAACACCAGAGAACCTCTCTCTCTTTGTCTCCATGTTTCCTTGCAGAGCGTGATGTAATCAAATTTTCCCCGGGCATTGCTGAGACACTGCCTTAACAATAATTGAACAGAGGGGAGGCCTTCACCTTTTGACCTTTGTCTACCAAAATCTAATCAATTCTTCCTTTGGCCAGACATAGATAGATATTCCCTCCTGGACTGTTATACAGGCCGGGAAAGTGATACAGGACGATGTGGCTGTGTCCAAAATTACTCATTAGTCCTTATAAAGTCCACTCTATCGTAAGGTTGCTTTTTGAGGATTATCATACACTATGGACTCAAAATATCCCACAATGCATTGTCAAAAGTAGTGTACAACCAACCTAATTAACGTAACAGAGAAAAAAGGCTGAGTTGTTTCTAGTGTTAGTTTCTAATTTAGCAGATGAGCTCACTGTATAGTCCTCTACAGCAATCAGCCATAACATTATGACCACTGACAGGTGAAGTAGACTACATTGATTATCTTGTTACAATGGCCCCTGTTAGTGGGTGGGATATGTTAGGCAGCAAGGGAATATTTTGTCCTCGAAGTTGATGTGTTAGAAGCATAGGGATAGGATATGAGCGACTTCGACAAAGGTCAAATTGTGATGGCGATACGACTAGGTCAGAGCATCTTTAAATCTGCAGATGTTCTCAGTCTGTAGTGGTCAGTACCTACCAAAAGAGGTCCAAGGAAGGAAAACCACCTCGCAACTTACAGGACTTAAAGGATCTGCTGCGAGCGTCTTGGTGCCGAATACCTCAGCACACCTTCAGAGGTCTAGTGGAGTCCATGCCTCGACAGGTCAGGACTGGTTGGGCGGCAAAAGGGGGACCTACACAGTATTAGGCCGGTGGTCAAAATGTTATGGCTGACCGGTGTACATAGAACTCCCTGGAGAGTGTGTAGGGAGTAGAGATTGAGTCGTCTTGACCCTTGACCTTGTGGTTTAAGGATGTGACCACTTTATCATTTTATCCTGTTAGACATTTCTATGAAACTCAAAATGTTTTGAAGGACCTTGACCTTTAACCGTCTCTTTCTGATGAGTTAATCCTTCAATCCAACTGGACGTTTGTGCCCAATTTGAAGACATTACCTCCAGGTGTTCCCGAGCTATCGTGTTCACAAGACTCAGACAGACAACCTGAACACTAATGCTTCCAGATCCAGCCGCCACTGAGGCATAGACAGAGCCTGCAGCTGTGGAGTTCGGATGCAAAGGTCCTGTTGTGATGCTGAAGTTTCAAAAGCCCACCTCACCTGACCTCCAACCATGGCCTAAAACTTCTACCTCTAAATAAAAGGGAAAGATTATAGTGAACCGTGAACCGTAAATCCAGCGCCCTGAGACTCGCACTGTCCACCACAGAAGCACAGGCTCAATAGATACTTATCAGCCACGACACACACACACACACACACACACACACACACACACACACACACACACACACACACAGGGACACACCAACACAGATTTTAATTTCCTCTCAGGATATGAGAAAATCTGTGTTAATAATGCATGGTGGGACAGAGAGAGAAATCACGAGTCCAGATCGAGGCAGGCAGGCGAGCTGGGCTGATTGACAGTTTGATTTGATCTGCACTAATGGAGGACTTGATGAAGAAGGGCGGGAGGAGGAGGCGGAGGAGGTTTGAACGGCAGCCACTGTCTGTTCCTCCAATATATCATGCCTCTTCCAAACATGTTCCAAACAAACTCCCAGCATGCCCTGGGCTTTGCTGTGCTGTGTGTGGTTGAGGCAGCAGACAGTGTGTGGGTGTGTGTCAAGTTGGAGAGGACCGTGTTTTTAATCAGAGTTCATTTTCCCCCCAAATCTAATTAGAAGTGTGAGGGTGGCAGGGCTGAGGGGAGGGACGGGAGGCGGGGAGGGGGAGCTGGAGGGCGAGAGGGAGAATTAAATCCAAATGAAAAGTGCCTTCCGTGTCGACCTGAGTCTAATGTGTGGCAGCAGAGGAGCAGGAGAAGCTAATAACGCTGTGTCGCCCCTCCAAGGTTAGCGCGGCAAAACAAAAACAAATTAGCGCTCGGAACAGCTCGTCTCGAGGAGAGTGCGGAGGCAGAAGATGAAGACGGAACAAGGGACGGAGAGGAGCGACTTCTACAGGTGGAACAATTCATTAACTACTGGAGGACAGGAAAAGAGATCTTCATATACAGTAGAAAAAGGTTGATGAATGGCAAAAGATATCTTGGTCTACAGGCAAGATATTATGTAATCTAGAGAAATGTGACGTGAGTGATTAACAGGAGGTCCCTGTATATTAAAGAATGAAAGAAAGAAAAAAGTGTGTCGTGAATGAGTGTTGAGGGCAGATGTTTTAAATGAGAGAAAAAGGGAAGGTGGGGTTGGCGGCAGGGTTGGAGGGGTGACGGGGTGAGGGGCATGGTTTCAGACTGAGATTTTGGGGGCAGTCTAACGCAAGGCACCGGGGCATTACAGCATTGGTTAGATGCAGCAACGTTGGGATGGAGGTATGTATAGGGAATTGTAATGTCTTGCTGTGATCCTAAAGAATTACTCAGAAAGAGATTGACTGGAAAGAGTGAGGGGGCAAACGTATACAGTATATGACTCCGTTAGCTTAGCTTAGCTCAAGCCTGAGACTGCAGGAAAAGTAAGCTTGGCTCAGTCCAACTGTAAAAAAAAAAATAATAATACAACAACAGGACCTCTAAAGCTTTTTAAATAGTATGGCTTCTTGATTCTGTACAAAGAATTACTAGCAAAAACATCAATATGACGGTTTTCGGAGGATGACAGGTGCAGTCAGATTAAGCTTGTTTTAGATTAAAAAATAGGTATGCATCATTGTGGAGTTACCAATTCTGTAACAGGGGGTCTATAATCTATTTTTGGGGGGGGATTTTGGGACCTTATTCTGTTTCATCTCTAACTGTAGGGTCTACTTTTCTTCAACTCTTCTTCCCCTCTTCAAACCATGACTTCCCTCCCTCCCTCCCTCCCTCCCTCACTCGTGTATCTGTGGTGAGTTACAGACGTGGCCAGTGGACAATAAAGTTGTGCAAACCGCAGATACGAGCAGTCATGAATAATTGATATTTATAAAGACGGGTTGAGGGACAATAAACACATTTATTGGAACACAGCATTTAACACTACGCGAGAAGGGGCGGCTCTGTAAACAAATGCTTTACTGTTCTTAACCTTTTGTTTTGGCTTTACTCACAAGCTTATTATCTGCTTTATCTTTGCATACCTTTATTGTCTAATGTAATTCTCTTCCTCCATCGTCAATGACGCCTGTTCTCTCCCTAAATCCCTCCTTCATTTACTCTTTATTCCTCTCCCGCTCTGTGTTTATCCCTCTCTCCTTTCTCAGTGCCCTGCTGTTGTATCTCATCTGCTCCCTCACAACCACTGCTTTATCTCACCAATATCCTGCCTGCTATGTTTCTCCTTTATTACATCATTTACAGCCGAGAGTGACAAAGATGAAAGAAAGGGGTGAGGGGACCAACAATGGCACAGATGATCATTTCAGAAATACCAATCTTGATTCTTTTGGGGGGAAATGCTTATGCAGTTTTAAAAGTGTAGTATGCAGAAAATGTTATAATATTGTACAAACGCTACATACTTTATTTATTGCCCAGGAGAGGCTGAAAAAAATCTCCATATATGATGACGCATATCACAATCATTTTCAACTCAGCGTGAGTGTGCAGGTGTTTACAGGAGGCACTCAGCAACCAACCACAGAGATCTACTCTGTGGTTGGTTGCTGAGTTTCATAAAACCCAAACAAAAAACAGCAAAGGCAAAAAGTAAGACTAGAGAAAAGATTTATAAAAGCTTAAGGGATGTTGAAAATGTGAGCGACCCCACATGATGACAAAAAATGATAGATTTAGAGAGTCCCGACTGGAAATATCATAAAATCTTTCGCGGTCAAACGTGACTTTCGAGTAAAAAAACATAACGGACGACGGGCAGGAAGAATTGTTGATGACCCTTTTTTTGGACTTTTTACTGAAAATTCACAAAGAAAAAACTCTGGACAAAGTCGTGGAGACGGTGTGAACATGGGCTTTATGTTACAGCATGAGTTGTGCTTCCCTCTTCAGTCAGCTTTCAAACTAAAACGGGGTCAGCAGCATTTTTATAAGTCTCTGTTTTAGGCTCTGAAAGAGGCCACAGTAGTGTGGACACTATGTGTTAATGTCACAGAAGTAATGTGCAGGACTGCAAGGACAAGGGATGGCAGGCATGGTTGTTCCCTGTTGTGATTGGTTGTAGAGGTTTCCCAGCCAAGCCAACCTGGCGATTGTTGAAGAAACAAGCAGGTCACAGGATGGGGGAGGAGGCAGAATGAGCCTCCTTCTGGATATGGAGGCAGGAGGAGGGTAGCTGGAAGCCAGGAGCGGATGGGAAGTGATTTGGCCACCCCTGCCGGCTCACCAACCAGAGAGTGTTGTGAAGGGTCGAAACACTCAGTGATGGTTGGGTACCACCTGACGACATCTGCTCCTGGCTACCTTGTATGGTACCCAGAGATTGCCCCCCAACAGGTGTATGTCACAAGCGTTCAGAAATAATACTATATGAGTGTGCCTGTATGCCTGAGAAGGGCTCAAGGAATCCTTGAGCTGCACAGTAGCCAACGGCAGATGACTGTGGAGATCCTGCTGTCTGGTTGAAGGATACTGCAGCCGATGAATGAAAGAATAACAAGCTATGTTGACATATTGGCAAATCCTGGTGATTCCAACTTCTCTGTCTCCATCGTCATGTACACTGGGCCAAGATTACTTTCCCCATCTATGCACATTGCAAAAGAAAAGTCTGCAAATCAGTGGATAATTTTAAGTTGGGGTTTATTGGAGAGAAGCTGACATACAGTTGTGCATCCTCACTTCACATGGACGTGTCATCAGCTCTCCTCACTGAGCTACCAGCATGCTTCTACTTCCTCCTTTTTTCCATTCTTCCACCCTCCACCATAAAACTCCTTTCTCCGCGCACGCACATCAATCTTTCATGTTTTCCCTCCTTCTGTCTTCATTCTGTTAATCTCTCCGCTCCCTGTTGTTTCTCGCCTGCGAAGAGTTGGTGTAATCCCTCTTTTACTCTCCCTAAGCTCCCTCCTTTCCCTCCATTCTCCGTCCCTGTCGAGGGCTGGAAACATCCCAGTGCCATCTGGTCGATGGTGCGACTGGGAGGCTTGTGATGGGATCCTTAATCATCCATACTCTCTGCATATACCGCAGTCTCTGCATCCTAACACGCCTGTTTTCTCCCTCCCATACTCCTCTCTCTATACAGTGATTTTGAATTGTTTTTAGGCTCTAATACTGTAAGTGTACTTTGAACAGAGAAATAATGAGCAGCAGATTAGCTTAGCATGTTTGTGTATGTAACAGCACAGTAATTACTGTCTCAAACTACACGAAAATGATGACTATATTTGAATATGCAATAATTGAGAATACCTGGTAAGATTGTTCATAAGATCATCCAGAGGTGCACACAGCGGGGCACACTTTCTCGCCCTTCTCCATTAAACGTGATTGAATTGACTTGCTCAGCTCGGTGCCAGGGTTTCTCAGATGGACACCAACTATCGGTGCTCTGTTCCAGCTGCCGAGCGCCCGTCCATCTGTCTCCCACGAGTGGCAGTTTGACGGTTTGTGGCAGGTCAAACATTCTCTGAAATCTGGATTTGCTGCATATTCATTGCACAATAGAGTTGAAAGGACACCAAAACAACTACATCATGATACTAAAATCATGATTTGTCTGCAGGATGAGACAGCCCTTTTTTGATGCAACCTCTGTACGTCAGGATAATCTAGCACGGATAAGCTTTTTGGGAAAGTTGGGAAAAATCTACTGCAGCTTGCATCATTTTAGGCTAATACAACTTTGCATTGGTTTTGTTCAATGCCAATTTTGGCTGTGGCTCAGTGGTAGAGTCGGTCGTCTTTCAATCCGAAGGTTAGTGGTTCAATCCCCAGCTCCCTCAGTCTACATGTTTAAGTGTCCTTGGGCAAGACACTGAACCACAAATTGCTCCCGACGGCATAGCCAACTGTGTGTGAATGTGAAGACTGATTGACAGTAGGGCACTTTACGTAGCAGCCTCTGCCATCAGTGTGTGAATGTGTGTGTGACATGTAGTGTAATAGCAGCTTTGAGTGGTTGCAAGACGAGAAAATCGCTATAAGCTTTGATCAGTCACAGATGAGATCCATTACCATCATGAGCCCGTCATAATCAGGCAATGGAGCGTCATTGGTTGTTCTTACTGGTTGTCCCTCTCACACGACCTGAAGCAAAAGGTGATCGTGCCTTTGAAATTGTGTCCTTGACCTTTGCCATTTTACACTGAACCAAGCAACGCTGGCGTAATGTGGCTTAGTGTGTGTTTTTACATTGTGGAAAGAAAAGTGCCACAAAGTGTAAACAAACACACACAAACATACACAGCGGTGTTCCGCACTGCTAGCTCCACCGTTGACACTGTTACGCCTCTGTTACTACCTCAGCTGCAGACTCAATGGCAGAGCGACTTCGCCTCACCGTTCCGCCTCTTTGGGTTTAACATGAGAGACAAGGCTAGCAGTTTCGCCTAGAACTGGCAAAGTAAAGGGGCTTTTTACTTCAATTGACCATTATCTCCCTTTGTGCTCTCAAGTATTTGGAAGTTTGTGTGTTCTGTTGATGTTTAATGTTCTCATTTCTGAACATTTTAGTCTCATGAGGCACTCCTCTTTAGAAAGTTCTATACCAGATAAACATAACTCACTTACATCAACTACTCATGGTCAGTTGCAAGTAAGTTAATAGTAAGAAATTCAGAAGTGAAAGAAGAAATTTAAAGAAAGGGGTAAGAAAGGTGGCAATGGTTGGTAGTGAAACCTAAATAAAAAGAACCCAGTTTGTCTGTTAGACTTTTTTCTTTTACATCTGCTGCTATAGTCCCAGCCTCAGTGTGTGTGTGATTATTTAGCACTTGTTCTTACCGATATCGTATGCCATGAAGTCAGCAGAGAAGCACTTGGCTCCGTTACTCAGCGACGTGTCGTTGTGAGTGTTTCCCCCGAAGAGCAGCACAGTGCCGCTCAGCAGCACCGCAGAGTGGAGGTACCGCGCCAGACCGCTCTCTCTGAGGATCAACCTACACACACACACGCACACACATTGAGACAAACATAGACAGAAAAGAGTGCAACTCAGCAAGTGAGACGTATTAGGAAAGTGCTAATTTGTGAGTAATTTATGTGTGCGTGTGTGTGTGTCCACGGTGCCGTGTTATTGATGGCGTCTGTCTGGGTGTGTGACCTGGCCTGTGGTGACTGCCCTTCGTACCAACTGTTCTCTCATGGAAGCAGAGCACACACACACACACAGACGCACACACTCGCATAGAAACGTACAGAACCACTCAACATGGACAGTGTGGGAGGTCTCAGTCTGCTGTGTATGACCCCTGAGAGGTCAAAGGTCACATATTGGAGACCAACTGTGGTGGGCTTCTTCGATTACTGCAGCAACTCAGACTTTCCTATAGACGCAGATATTTGACCCTTTAGAGGAACACACAAAGCCCCTCTAACTGATGAACACAGAGGGAAACATGTGCTTAGTTTACTCTGTAATGTACAGTATATATTTTTTTTTTTAATTAAAGTTGTCATGGGATCTTATTGACCCATCGATAAAACAAATGCAAAAGAAAAACGCTGCAAATCCAGTCATCATAGGGGCGCCTGTAGGGGGCGCTTATAATTGACAGTGAGAGAGAGAGATGAGGCAGTGAATTAACTGATTTTCAGGCCACATAACGACAGAAGCTGCCAGAGTGGGTTGTCTTTACTGTGCATAATCACATCATTTTAACGTCTACAAAACACCTACAAACTTTAGAAAGTTGAGAAATGGTTTCTGAAGGACAGACAGCTTTGCTAAAGTAAGTGTAGCTTCTGTTAGCTACAGATGTGTTGGTGTTAACACCTTAAACTAACATAGGGGAAGACACAGACAAGCATAGGTAAACATTTCCTATCTTTGACCTGTAAGGCAAGACATTTAAGTGTATCAAAAAAACACTTCTGGGCTGCTGGTTTAGCTCAGCTGGTAGAGCAGGTGCCCCATGTATAGAGGCCACAGTCCTACTTTCTACTCCCCACATTTCCTGTCTCTCTTCAACTGTCCGAAAGACAAAAAAAGCCCCCAAAAAATGTCTCTCATAAATAAGCACTTTTTCAATTTTAAATGAGAAGAAGGAAGATGTTTGCATAAACATAATGTTGAATTTAACATTTTTTAATTCAGGTTAACTCTCTTAAAACCACTGCGCTAAAAGTTAAAGCTACTGTCAGGTAAAACCTTTTAATAAGGTACATCAATAAAAGGCCAGGCTGAGATCATTAACAAGGAATTGATTTCTATTGAAATACATAAAGGTTTTTTATGTTAGGCTGTGTAAGTAAACTGTTTAAAAAGCCTCGTAAGCCTAAATCAGTTGCATTTCATTCATTTGAGGTCTCAGTAAGCCTCATTAACTATGATGAAAAATGTTGGCCCTAAAGTCGGACCAGTTGGGAACCACGATCAGATTTAGATGTCATGTACAGAACTCTCTCCTGCCCTGGAAGACTTTCCAGAAGTTTCTGCTGACAGACATGAGGTGATCTTTGCATCGGTAGCTGCACAGAAATGTTCCGGTCACGAGCGTCACTGACACCTGACTCCGACAACTAAATCCATCTTGAAAGTGAGAGCCACGGAGAGGCAGCAGTTGGTGTGTGTCTATGTTAGCGTACGCATGTGTGTGTGTGTGTGTGTGAGTGCACATGTGAACGGCTGATACAGACAAGCGTCCTCTTTCAGCCATCCATCTGCCCGGGGTCAGCTGAGGTCAGACCTCCTGTCTGATCCGTCTATTCTCACCCTCCTCTCCTCTTTCTGACTGAAGCACACTGACTTTCTCTCTCCTCTGACTTTATACACATTACATAACCAAACATGAGCACTGTCTCAATTCAGTATTTCCTGTCCTGAAGCTTCTGTCTTTGTGGTTGATGGTAAATGACATCAAAGAAGTGCTAAAAGTCATTTAAGAACAATTTCCATAAAACATGCTTATTATTATCATATTAAATTGTTTGGCATATAACTATAGAAGAATATATAAATAGAAGTACTATTATGAGATGAGTAAATTTTCATGTGTATTTAAATCACATTTTTGTTGTCAGCAGACAAATAGTAAAAGTCCTGTGTTATGTGTGCACTTGATTATAAGTAAAGAACTCGGTCAGTAAATAAGATTCATAAACAAAATGTCAGTTGTCAAAAACAAACATTTTACTGTTGAACATTATTGTTTTTATCTGACTCTATTGTATCAGCTTTTTAATGTCTTACTATAATCATTGTGTGGTATTTAAAATGTTAAATTTTATTATTATTTATAATTAATCTTTCCATCTTTTATTTCTGTCTTATTCACTTTTCTTTTCTTTGGTTTGGTGTGCATATGTCTTGTGTTGACGATCACTTGTAAAGCATTTGGAATTTCCCTAATTTGTTAAAATATTTTGTATAAAAGAAAGTTTAATTGACTGATTAATTATTAATTTTGAAATTAAAATACCATAAAAAGAAAGTAAACTTGGGTTAAATTGGTATCTCATGATAAATGTAAACTCTGATAAGTGACTTATAACTTCCGCCTTCAGACAAATGTAGTGGATTTCAAAAGAGCGTAACCATCCTAGTTGTACAGGATAAATACTCCTAAAATGGTTACATCTCTCATTAACATCCCAACACACAAAATCCAGCAAGGTCTGCAGCTCAAAAATCAGTCGTCCTCTGTTACGTTATGTCTTTTATGTAGAACGCACAGAGGCGTAATGGTGGGGCGAAATCGTTCCGCCTCTGAGCCGGCATCGGAGGTCGTAACAGAGGCGTAACAGAGGCAAGACAGTGTCCATGTAAACGGCAGAGCCAGCAGGGCGGAACAGCGGCGTGTGTGTATTTGAAGCACGCGCTGTTTGTTTACACCTCGCGCACCTTTTGCTTCTGCAATGCCGGCGCGCTGTGTGAAAACACACACTGGGGCGGCTTCATGCCGGTGTTGCTCAGTCCAATGTAAAAGGACAAAGGCTGCATGACATCGAAGCTTCGTTACGGCGCTGAGGGGGAATCACAGTGTAAAAAGGGCTGGTGACAAACTCATTCAAACAACATTTTTATCAGTTATTGACTAAGGTGATATTCTTCATGATTGGTGCGGGTTTCACTGCATCTTGTATCAGAAAGTTGGTGTGTCTTCATTATATAAACGTAGGATGGAACATTGGTACTCCTTTCTTTACAAGACGATACAACATGAACTGCGTTCTTATTTAGGTTGTCGACTCCTAAAACTTCCAGTCGCTGCAGCCTTTGGTCACATGGACACATTATGTCTGTCATTCCTCGAACTCCATCTGTCTTCGGTAAAAGTGCATGTAATGTTTTTGCTCCCTCATCGTGGTCTGAGCGGCAGGGTCACCTTGAACTGGAGCGAAATATTAGCTTGGTAGATTATAAAAGCAGAATTAAGGATCATTTGATTAGTGAATGCACCTCTTATTGCTGAAAGCTGTTAAGTTATTGTTAGATGAATTTCCTGCTTGTTTGTTCTTTATGTGAAACTTCTTATGTTGCTGTCTTGGCCAGGACTCCCTTGTTAAAGAGATTTTGTATCTCAATGGGATTAGTTCCTGGTAAAATAAAAAATAAAATAAAGCTAACACTGAATTTATTTGTTGGGCCTTGCTTTGCCTCAATAATGCATTTTATTGAAACTGTATACAATTAATGAAGGAAACAGTTGGGGGAATGATTTGGGACAAAATCGTAACTTGAGCTATGCAGGCACCAGCTAATGAAGCTGCATGCTCATGACTAAAAAGTTAAAGGATTATTGTTATTCTTCCCATAAACTGTCCTTGTACACCTGTCTTTACGGGTTTAAGCATCTTTCTCTTGCATCATAATTTAAAATGTGTGTCTTTGGATGTCAAGGTAATTTGTATTTAAGCAGTTGTCACTGTCACTGCAGGACATAAGTTGGTATTTAATAGCTAAACATTTCAAACAAACACATTGATAGGTAACATTATTCTGAGCTCTCACCATGTTTTCGTGTAGACGTGGTATCTGTACATGTGGTCCACCAGGCCGTATTTGTTGTTGCTGAGCGCCTTGTATCCCCCGTGCAGAAACACGCAGCCGCTGGCCTCATCGTACACGCTGCTGTGGCCGTAACCTCCCTGGACCACCGCGCCGCCGGCAGGCACGACCTGCCACGAGTTCGACCCTGAGACACACACACAGGAGAGACAGAGAGAGGTCTGATTAATGCAGTGCACTCCTGCAGAAAGATCAAAGTTGATCACTTAAAAAGTTTTTGATGCTTTGGCCAAAATTTTGCTTTTGTCTTCCGTGCCAAAAAAGCAAATCACTTTTGATTCTGGAGGTGAGATAGAGCGAGGGAAGAAAAGAGGAGTCAGAGACAGGAAGAGTGAGCCAAACGGTAAGAGAGGCCACAGGAAATTAGACTTTATTGAATTTAAAAGCGCCCCTTATTAAACCAGTGCGATGCATACTGATTAACTCAGGTGCACAGAATATATTCATAAAAACAGGCAGGAGTTACATCATCAGAGCAGCCTGGAATAAAAAAACAACACAACACAACAAACAGCCTGGGAAGGGGGAGGATAAAAAGCCTGAGAAAACGTGCAGTCATCTGGAACAGTAAACCTCCGAGAACATGAGCCGTACTGAGAGCAGACGGAGACGATCTGAGGAACTAGGACACAAATGAACCGGAAAGCTCTCAAAGATAGAGATATCCCCACACAAGCCTCTCAATGAGTTTAAATTTAATCCACATGAAGGAAATGCTTTTGAAAACACCTGGCTGACGATGACTGCAACTTCATGTAAGATTGAAATTTTTTTTTTTTTTTTTAATGAATTGGATGTCTTTTCATTAACTGGTTGCCCATACTGGCCGTGGTTTATGCCGTCAAGGGAGGAAGAAAAATGAATGCCATGATTTAAATGTACATTGTCAAGAACCAGTTGACCAGTCATGTGATCAGTCTTGGGAATTAAAAGTTTCTCAAACATGGTTTCTGTCATTATAGTTACTTATTATCCTGCTGATTTATGTCCAAGTTTAGTTTCCATTAGTTATCTGATGCTGTCAAAAGGATGATTGACACCTGTGTTGACAAATACGGCTCCTGCAGCCGATCTGTTCCCGATTAGCAGAGTAGAGGAGGAACGGCGAGAGGAGACGTAACTAAAACAATCACTACAGTCATTGGAGTTTGAAGTGTCTGTGAATGTTAACCTCAGACCAACACAAGAAGCTCTTCTGCTGTTAAATACATCGACGTGCTGTTTTTTTTCGGTAAGTTAAGTGTGTGTTTTTGGTTAGCAGAAGTGGCTACGGCGGCTCCAACAGACAATCCTTACTGCGCAGCTCTGGCTCCAAATGACGTCACCATCGAAAGATGGCAGCGCCAGGAATTTTTATCCTGACGTGTTTAAAATGGCCTCAAATGATATTTATGGTTCATAATTCAAATGATTCCAGACTTCTAGCAATTTTAATGTATTATGTTGCTGTGCAGCATCAGTTTTAAACTCATTCCTAAATTCATTATTCATTCATGTCACCTTCTCTCTCTCCCTCTCCGTCCTTCCTGTCTGGTGATCAGCTGATTATGGGCGTTTACTATTTAAGTACTAAACCAACCAGAGTTAGCCTCGACTTCTGTCGACCAATCATCCTGCTGCTGTCAAATTTAAAAGCTGTTCTCCTCTCCCCGTTATCAGTTTGTTGTTTCAGTTCGATCATTGGGTCCCTCCTCCACCCCAGTCACCTCGATCCATCTCATCAGTGTCCGAGTCCAGCTCCTCAGCTCACCCTGCATCTTTTGGTCACCACCACCACCAGTGTCTAGACTTCATCAGGGGGTTTCCTATCCTGCTCTCGGCCCCTTGGAGTACATTAAGACATCACAATAGGGTCTAATCGGCCAGAGTAACTTATCACTCATAATGAAGTCTCTCCTGATTTAAATAAATAAATAACAGGATTTTGATTCACTTCGATTTGAAATGACATGGACATGTTGTTTAATGATATGTACACATTTTATTTTCCGTATCTGGTGAAGACTAAAATTTGTGGGACAACTGTTACAACTATTTTAAAGGATCTTTTCATGCACAAATGATGTGACATCTGGTAAAGGTTTTGTCTTGTCTTAAGGAAGCCAGGTAAAAGGAGTTTATGTTTTGCTTGCAAAAACAAAAACAGCTGCCATGAATGCTCACATATTGGAACCACTGCCTCTTGGCAGACCTTTCCAACAAACAATATTGGTTTTAATTGATTTGAGATATTCTTCTGGGCACATAGAAGACATAAAAACAAAGGGACCAAAAGTCATTTGTGCCTGGTGACAGGAAGAAAGAGAGACGTCAAAAAAGGATGGATGAAGTATAGAGAAAATAAAGGACAACGGAGACAGAAAAAAAACAGTTTCTACTGGCATCCCTCCTTGTACACTGGCTGACTTGTACTATTTTAATCAAATAAAGACTTAGTGATCATAAATTCATGATGGAAACTCGACATCTTGGGAAACATTGGTTTAAGAGAGGAGGACAAAATATACTACAAAGCGGAAATGAAAACAGGAGGCTGGTTTCTATAGAGTTCAACTGAACTTCTGAAACTGAATATACTACAAAGACTTCACTATACTTTAACAAGGCGTCATGATGTTAACTTCTATTATTTTAGCTCACACAACTTATAGGTCGCACTATAATCATTACCTGTGATTGTTAGTAGACCCGTCTTGCACCAGCAGAACAAACAGGTACACAAGGGGTGGAGCGAGGGGAGATTGTCCTCTTATCCTTTGCATGCAGCATCTTTCTCTTGGTTGCAGAAGTTTTAAAAAATAAGCTAGATATAATAAGTTTCCTTCCTGCGCATTTTTGAGAGGTCACATTCACTAGAATTGGACAGGTGGAGGTTAAAGCTACTTTTACTTTTGACAACCAAACTCTAATCAGGTTGTCATCAGGTCCAAGCGGAGGCATCAACAACCCACATCACAGGGTGGCCCCGGCTGTTGACTGCACAGAGGCCGAAGAAACAGTATGGGCAGATAAGCCATCATCCTTTTTATACAACAGTTAGATTTGACCAAGTAATCTGATTGGATAAGAGGCATTCTGTGAGGGGTGATAAAGACTATAACATCACTGGGACTTTTCACTCTGTGCATCACTCTGCCTCAGCCAGGTGTTACTGTTACTGAATACTGTTAATCAATGTAACAGCAGACTGTGTATGTCTATGTTGATTAAGGTGGTATGAATCAGACAGCAGATTCTTATTTCATTGGTTGATGATAAATTAAAACCTACAGCAGGTACAGGTAACCTGTAGACACAAGCTGTGTCCCAATCCACGGGCTGCAGCCTTCGAAGGAGGCGGTCTACGGAGGATGCGCCATTCATAGCCTGCATAGACCGTTGAAGCCAAACTGACATGAGACGGTCGGGTCTACGGAGGATTTCCTGTTTGCGCCACCAGCTGTTCCCACCCTTAACCTTGTGTCACAAAAGCCACTCCTGTCACTTAGCGACAGGTGGCTAGCGGGCTAACTAGCTAGCATAACTAGCGTAACACGTAACTTCACCTCTTATTATTATCTTATTATTCATTCCAAGTGCCCTTTTGTTTTAAACATGTGTAACGCTAGCTATTTGATTGAGTTGAAACCAAAAACTTTTCCCTTTGTAAGTTTATTCCTCGGAAGAGTCGCCATCTCATTTGAATTGGCGCACAATGAATTTTGGGATACAATGGGCCACGAAGGATGCACCCGATGGATCCTTTGTGGCCTAGGGAAAAGGAGGACGCATTTGAAGGAGCCTTTGAATTGGGACAGCCTTCGACACAATCTGCCTTCAAATACGGCCTTCGAAGGCTGCAGCCACTGGATTGGGACAGGGCTACAGAGTGAAGGAGAATGTTTGGGTTGCTTGGCAACACAAGTCCAGTTTCAGTTACGTTGTGGAACTAGTTGAGTTGGTGGAGCAAAAAATAATCTGTTGTTGATTGTTACTTTTTAATTCTATTTGCCGCTTTTATATCTGTTGTCAAAAAGCAGTCACACTCGAGGTTGTGATTTTGTACTGAATATCAGGACGGCTGGGATTATCTGCGGATGATATTCACTACATCACTCCCTCTTGTGTGATATTGCTTAATTACAAAACCTCAAAATCAATTTCGGTATCTACCTCAGAAATCATGTGATGGCCCAGTGTGGTGACATATTATTTGATGACAACATCATTCCAAAGAAGAGAGAAATTTAGAGAAGAGAAGACAGCAGAACAAAGGTCTATGGAGAAGGAGTAAAAAAAAAGAGCAAGAAAGAGCAAGAGAAACAGCGGTAGAAAAAAGGGCAACTATGAAGAGAAGACAAGAAAGTAGGAGGTCAACCCTCATCTCGTCTCTGGCAGCTAATTGCTGTGAACCTGCCTCTCTGAGTGGTCATTAAATCCTCTTACCTCACATTCTACACTGCTCACTTCCTGCTTACGCTGACTCCGAGTCGCTCCCTCTGAAGCCTAATGATGCTCAGTGCACATTTGCGCTGTGACAATGTCAGAGAGAAAAGAGCGAAGGAAGAGACAGAGGCGGGTGAGGATGAAAGTGATGGACAGGCGAGGGCAGGAAAGGAAGGAGAGGGTGAGGGAGAGGAGCAGGAAATGACTAGGACCGAGGGGGAGCGATGACAGAGAGGGTCAGAACCTGAGGCCTGGCAGATGAAGGGAAAAAGGCGAAGGGGAGAGAGAAGATGTGAGGAGAGGATGGGAGAGTGTAGAAGAAGAGAGGGAGGAGAAAGAGGAAGGAAAAACAGACGGTCAGGGAGGTAGGAGAGTGAGGGGATGCAGAGGATTCATTAATCATTGTCTTCTCCTGGGCGCTCCAGCCTGGGTGCCACCTCCTCTTAATGACCACTCTGTATGTGTGTTTCTGTGTGTGTTGCCTCCACTTGTGTGTGTACATCCTGTGTTTTCCTTGCCAGAATGTGTCAAAATTCACACTGGAATTTCAGTGTGGGGTTTAAAACGCTGTGCAATACCGCCATCTTCTGGCCAAACAAGGAACATGCATGTGACAGCGTCCAAAAGTGTGAGGAGAGCCAACACGGTAAATTCTTCGGGTAGTAATGTGCTGCTATTACAGCATCATTTATTTGGGGAGGTGTCATACCAGGTGTTGAAAGCTGGCTGTAAGGATTTCAGTTGATCCTAAAGATGTTGGATGGAGTGTAGCTCAGAGATATGCGTGTCCATTAAAAGAGCTTGTTATAGACTTAAATTGTTATCAATACTGTCTGACATCATCACAGAGATTATCTCTACAGATGAAGACGTTTACAAATATAATATAATATAAATCATCACTTATGGGCCTCTATACATGTGTGTTGTGAGTGTGTGTGCAGACCCTTGTGAGACCCTTCCCTCTGCATCTATTCTCATGTTTTGCTTTGCAAGCGACGTTTTCAGGAGGGGCGCTGTTGTGGTTCCCTGAGCCAATCACAGCGTACAGGTGAGTGTGGGAGTGGTTCAAATTGGCAACTGGGCCCCATTCAGACCAGCAAACATGGCGAAAGAGCGATGTAGAGTTGGCCTTCTTTCTGTTGGACAGGTAGGTGCCTCAAACCGGGTAGGACAAGCTACCTGGCGGTTAGCATGCCAGCGCAACAATAACCGCGTTTGGCACGCTAGTGCAAAGGTAACTGGCGGTTAGCATGCTTGAGCAACGGTAACCGGCGGTTAGCATGCTAGCGCAAAGGTAACAATGACTCTGTCGGTGTTAGCACGGCGGGGTGGGCGTGTTCTCGCACAAGAGAGTGAGAGTGAGCTTCTGGTGATGAAAAGCCCAGGAGGAGGGGCCCAGTTTGAATGTGTTGTTGACAAAATGCAAGGAGAAACCCTACTTATTATACCTTTCAGGTAAGATCCTTCTTTTTAAACCAGATAACAGTTGTTCCATTGCTCTCCTCAAACTAACCAGACTCCATTCACAAAAGATACGTTTTTATTAAAGAATGTGGGAGTTGCTGAACTACCTCTTGGAGTTTTAAAAGGTTAGTTTGGATCCAACCAAAATCTTGTAACGCAAAACAGCACAAAAACTGCATCAGTGGCAGTGGTAGACAAGCACCTCTCTTGTTCTGCGGGTATATTTACTGGTTTTGTCAATAGAGTCAAGTGACTTTAAGGAGAAAGCTATGTAGCTAATATAGCCGTATTGTGGTTCAAAATAAGCATCTTACTATTGAATAAAGGGGTCTATAGCTGTAGGGGTCCTATGGCAGCCTGTCAGTAGCAAAAATAAGCACTTTTCGTGGACTTTCCTTGCTTGCCTGTAATTGCCCAAACGGATTATTTTGCAGCAATTGCAGGCTGCTGGTAGAAGCAATTTACCAGAGCAATTGAGAGCTATTTGACATTTAGAAAGCAAAACACCCAAAAAAAAATAGGGCCAAGGTTTAAAATACTGAACTCCCAGCTGAGTTCTTTCTCAACAAACTGGGTGCACTATTTTTAATGGAGCTGAGTTAATAAACAGTGGAGATGTTACGGTGGTTAGGTCTTTATTGTATCTATTACTCATTCAGTCTATTCATGAAACTCAACTCAACAAATTTGGAACGAGCGCTGCTTGGACGGAGACAGGTGGAATTTGTAGCTGAGATGACAAGGAGTAGCAGAAGTTACCGACAGAGCATAGCATCACACTGGAGAGGGGAAGGAGATGAGCATGTCGACACAGGTTTGTTGTTCCCATCATCAATGCCGATCGGAGCTAAGGCGATAATTACCCGGGTCTACTGTAGAATCATTTGACCCTGGTCTGAATGCCAGTTGTAGCTTTTCTGATTAAGCAAAAAAGCCGGGTGTTCGCAGGTTTTTTGACTAGTGTGAAAGCAGCTTAAGAGTACAGGATCTTGGGGGATGGGGGTTGTAGGGTCTCACATTTCTAACTGTTTGAGTATTTACACCTTATCTTAATTCAGAATTCATCATGTCTTTACCAGCTTTGGCCCACTGACCCCGTTTGCAAAGCAGGAAATCACAATTTAAAAACAGCTCAAGTTGAATCTCCTCCTCCCTGCTTACAGTTACTGCTTTAGAGCCTGATCAGACAGAACGCGTTTTAGCAGCTGTCGCTTTTTGCGCATTGCTTTTGCGTTGCAGAGCGCGTTTTTCTGCTCTGTGCCCCTCACGTTTTTAAGGAAACGCTCTGAGCGCCTCGAGTTGAAAAAACTTCAACTCAAAGCAGAAAAGTGCCCGACATCATTGCCGTTTTTTCTTATTGTCCAATCGGATGAAAGGAGAGGCGGGCTTTCTGTCAGTTTACAAAATAACGGTTAGGTTAATGACAGCTAATGATTCGGTGGTTGCCTTAACAACATTAGAAAAAAAAGGTGCAGCGAGCTGCTCTTTTTTTAACCGCCGGCTTCAACAGAAAAGGCAGTGTGGTGCACCTTGCGTTTTACAGCCTGCAAAACGCGCTCTGTCTGATCGGGCCCTTATAGTGTCATCAGCGTTGGTGGACATCCATGTACAAATGTGATGTTTTTATACACCAGTTTTCCTAATCTTCCTGGGACTTTAGAACGCTGTAGAATCGCAGACAACAATACACCGACACCAACGACCCTTGGAAAGCAGTTACTGGGACGTAAAGTCCAGGGTGGATTTGCGAGGTAAGATACCACAACAGTGTCCTCTGCTGTCTTTTAAACTTTGAAATAGAGAAGTTAGAGGAGAAGACCTTTCTGGAGAGATTTGATTAAGGTTTTTAATTTACCAATTATGCATTGAACAAGTCTGTATCAAAATCCAAAGACCTGTATGAGGCCTCCGGAAAATGTCAGCAGCTTGAAGTGTCCCTGTATTTGACTTCCATCAATAAAAAGCAATTAAACAATCACCACAGAAGCAAAGATCGATGACAGCAGAGTCAGCAGTTGAACTCACTGATGTTGTACTCCTGGACTTTGTTGATGTAGCTGTAGATTGGAGAGTAGCCAAAAAAAATCAGCATCACCGGCTCGCCGTCGGCCAGCTCCACCATGTGGGCCGTGTGCCCCTCCAGGGCGTAGGGAGGAGGCGGGGCGGGTTTCCGTAGTGACCAGGTGCGCCTGGGGATGTTGAACGCCCACAACTCGTCTGTAACGTTGGCAGATTTCGCCTCAAGCTTCCCACCAAACATGAAGATGTCATCCTACATGAGGGGACAAACAGAGACAGATAGAGATGCATTTTTTAATACAAAGTTAAAGGGATAGTTCGGGTTGTTTGAAGTGGGGTTGTATGAGTTCATTATCAATCAAAAGGCAACAAAAACTGTAAACTAGCACCTCAAAAGCTCACTAAAATATTGCATCTTTTTTGTTTTACCATTTTTTACAGTGTAAGATACATGTCTTATGCACAGGTTTGTGCTGAACTAATTCTTGGATGGGGCCAAAAACTTCCTTCAGGCCTCTGGTCACCTTGAGGCTGGCTGTTTCCCCCCATATATACACGTGTTCTGAGAGATCTGATCACAAGTGGACAGTCTTAAGTACAGGATTAATCGCACCCAGGAATGATTGAGTACGCATTGAGATCCGTTCGCTCAGGCCACATTCGGAGGTGGTCTGGGACGCATTTGTCAAAGAGACCACATCCACCACATTTGAGAGATGTATCTCTGCCGCAGCTATATTGGAACGGGGCAAACTGTTTACAATACTGGACTTTGGTGCAGCTTGTGGACGACCTCATTAAACAAATGCCAAAACCAACTAAAAGGAAATAGCATTTCATCAGTTATTTCCAGTTTTACCAACATGTCGAATTTGATATCACTTGTGAGGGGGGGTTTGTGTGTTTATGTATGTGTGTGTGTAAACTTTTAACAGGATCTTTGTTGTTGTTTTTATTCTCGACACGCATAAAGGCCTTTTACACAGAAGACTTTTTAGCATATCACAGTAGGGAAAGGGTATTGTAGTTTTATAGTAGCATTAATGATGGCTGTATTCCACTTAGCTGCTTCAATTTCATGGTCCTGAGAGCATGCTGACTGCCTGTCATGGCTTTCTCAGACACCTGAATAGAACAGAACCATTGTTAAAGTTACTATTAACACTTGGGCTTTTCCTCCTGTTACAAGTCAAAATGTCCGCTGTGAAAAAATATATAAATACGCACAAGGATTATGAAGAACATATAAGCCTCTTTCACCAAAGGTTGCAATTACAGCAAGTTTAACTGGACCCAGGAGAGACGCCTGCTATCGCTCAATCACCGAATGGAAAGAACACACAGGAGTTAAAGACATGAACCTTCATGCTTTTTACTGCTTTGTCTTCATTTAGTTTGATAAATACAAACAAATCTATTAAAGGTGCAATTTCTGCTTTTTTCCACTCCTGACAACACCTATTCAAAATGTTTTCATTCTGTACGTCACACTACTGAGAGAAAGAACACTTTGTAAAGGCCACCCAAGACAAACAACCAACAGAATGCAGCGAGCAAGAAACCCCCAAGGCAACAACAACGCCTCCAGACAGCTGGCCAGAGGAAGAGCTCGGCAGATCACCTCGACGGAGCTGGAAACTCTCCGTCGGGATGTGAGCCAGCTCAACGACCTGTTGAACAGGGAGAGGGCTCACTGCAACCAGGAGAAGAGCGAGAGGATGCTCATTGTCGCAGAGCTGGAGGAGACGAAAAAGCAGCTCGCCAAACAAAAGAGCCTCAAAAAAATGCACATCAACAGGGGCAAAGAGATCAAGAAAGACCTGGAGAGGCTGCAAAAATACAGCACTGACGTGGCACTTAGCACAACTAAGATCGCCACACAAGTCAGGGACGGCAACAGGCACAAGAAGAAGAAAGACCTTCAGGCTGATTATTAGGAGCTGCAAGTGGCACACTCGATCAGCACAGAGAAGTTTGCAGCAGATCTCCAGGCAGAGAGAGAGAAGAACAGGCTCCTCCAACAACAGCTGGACCGGATGGAAGTTTCTAAACGTGAGCTGCAGCTGCAAACGCAGGCTCACGCTGACAGAGCATCTCAGGACCAGCAAGTGATCCTGACCTTGAGAGCCGAGCAGGACACCCTCCGTCAGAGAATGGCGGAGGAGGTGGCTGTCCTGAGGGCTGAGCACGAGGCTCAGCGTCAGAAGATGACAGAGAAGGAGAGCCGTCTTTTGAGGGAGCTGCAGGAGCTCCAGAAAAAGGTTGCGCTCTCCGAAGAACTGCAGGCTGACAGAGAGAACTCCATGCCTCCTAAGAGGAAAAGCCCAAGGAGAGAGGAGCAGCCGGAGGAGCAGATGTGCCTGGAAGAGAACCTTCCAGGTCCATCCGCACCTGAAGCTGTGGAGGAGCCAGGAGTGTTGGAGGAGAACGTTTCCAAGGCGGAGAACAGACCGTCCATCTGGAAGCGGGCCAGACATTGGAAGACAGGTGGAAGAACAAGTAGAAGACCTCTACTTGTTCTTCCCCTCTCCTTCCCCCTTCCCCCTCCTCCCTCCCTCTCTCCTTCTCCCTTCTTCCTCCCGCCTTCTCCCTCCACCTTCTTCCTTCTCACTCCTCTCCTCCTTCTCCCCTCTCCCTCCCTCCATCTCCCTCCTCCCCCCTTCTCCCTCCTTCTCCCTTTTAACTAAATAAGTGATGGTTGATAAAAAATCTAAAGGTTGTTTTATACATGTTGCTGTAAACAGCAGGACTTACATTACTGTGTTCAAGGTGAACAGATCACTAATAATGGGTACAAATAAATCACAGAAGGAACATCTGTGTGCAGCATTGAATAAGACGGTCATAAGGAAACAATGGAATCAAAGGGGCTATGCGGTCGCTCCAAATACTGTCAGCCAATCGTGGCTAAGGTCTGACCTTTGAATGGCAAAACAGTTTCAGGGGGAAGGAGAGGCTCCAAAAAGTAATTACATTAAAATATGTATACACTTTTTAAAACAAACACTTTTTTTTATATAGAAAGACTTAAATAAATTCACGAAACACAGCCGAGTAGGAGAGAGGACAAGAGATCAATATGCGATTGAAGAGTGGAATTAAAACAGTAGACTCCCACTGAGGAGTGGACCATGAACTCACCACAAAAACAATAACCATCAAGTAAAAAAAGAAAAAGAAAAATTAACATAGCATATAAACAAAACAAACTGAATCAAATAACAATGTTGTGAGAAAATAACATGTTTTCTGTTGAAAGCACTGAAAGAGATTTAACATCAGATGAGCGTGCAGTTACAGAACATGCACTGATGCACACACAGTGTACAGACAGTTAAAGCGTGTCGCATGTTACAATTGCACTGCGTAATGTCGGCTTCACTGTGTTTCCAAAGAACATATAAGGATATATATTCAGAGGATCAGTCCTCATCAAGCTCTCACACACTCTTTGTTCGAGCAGCTCTCAGATGCAGCCAGCAGGGGGCAGAGTCTGAGCACTCAGAGGCTCAGACTGCTGAGAGGACTGCAGACTGCAGCACAGAGCACAGTGAGGGCATGAGGAGGGACATTTGGAACATGTTCGAAATAAAACTAAAAAAACTAAATGTCAGTGGTTTTGTACTTTGAAAAATTTTCTTTTTATATTTATTGCTTTAAAGCACAGAAAACAGCAGTGTTTATCTTCAGTGTAGGAACTCCAACCGGCTTCTCCTAACTGGGGCCGAGCTGACAGTTATCTACTTTACATATTACCATTACTATTGATAAGTACATCATACAACCCCACTTAAAAAAAAAAACGAACTATCCCTTTAAAGCGTGCAAGTGTAAAATAAACAAGCTGAGAGTTTCCGACAAATCTTCACTCAAACACTGCTGTCCTCTCAAACTGTCCTCCTCTGGATCGAATGTCACTACATCACAGCAGAACAGAGACGTTCATCTTTATTCCCCCTCTGTCCTTCACTATTAAATGGCTTCTTCCACACGCAATAAGCACTTGTCCCAGTGTTAGAACAATGACGCATCATCTGAACTATGAAAGTGAGTGATCTATAGAGGACACATGGATGATTCTGATGTTCTCTTTTTTTAACAGATAGGGTGAATAATTGGCCAGTTATCCAAGAAGTGTAACATTTTATTTTCACTCTTGTAAAACGACTCCCTGTGAGTGCATACAGGTGTTATAAATCTTGAAAAGCTTGCTCTTTTCTGAGTTTGCACAATAACCGCAGAAAGAAAGAGAAGCAAAAAAAGGAAGTGCAGACATAATTTAACACACTTCTTGATGCATCTGCAGCTATCAGTGATGCAGTTATTTTCTATCATAAAACAAGTGCATCATGTTTTATTGATCTCTACAAATAAGCAATAACAATTTATATTTGCAAAGTACAGCTGTAAGAATTTAGAGGAGATATAATACCGAGGTCTCGCTTGCAATACTCATTAAATGCAACTACAAACTATATGACTTTCAAGCTCCTGAGGTTGCCGTACTGATCACATTAAGCCAGCTTTACAAGGAACTACTTTAAGAGACTCCAATGTCACAATTAAATCCCAATTAAATATCACACGATATTTAAGACTCATGCTTGCTGAGGTTAGCTCCTGTGAACCAGTGAAAGTTTTAAGTAATGGGGACAACTGAAATGCCTCTTTGGTGGTCTGGCAATGCTAACAGGCCTTGATCAACTCTGAGTGAACACCTGCACACAGAAGGACAGGTGTGGCCAAAAGCTGCTCGTGTTTCTGCTCCTTTGTTCGTTTTCCTTCTTGTATATTTTTAAACAGAAGCATGATGGGAAACAATATCAGGAATAACAGGGCACTAGTTGTACCCTGCAAGATGCCAAGTTCAAAGTGGACTGCAATGTAGTTCTGTTATGTATTCAGTGCCAATGAACTGTGAGAGCCACAGCGGTATTACCTGGTAGAGAGCCAACGAGTGACCGTATCTGTAGAGAGGACCGCTGCTCACAGGAACCACATCCCACGTGCTCGTCTCCAGGTTGTAGCTAAAGACAGAAAAAAAAATAAAGAAAAATTGATCTGAATGATGAAACTGTTATTGGTAACGGTTATTGAGTCTTTTGTCAAAAAACTGAACCACAATTCAGGTGTGCGAATGTGTGTTGTGAAACAAGACAAGGTCAAAACCTAGTTTGTGGCTGACTGCATCAGGTCAATGTGAGCTTTTGTGGGCATTGTGTTACGAGGACTGTCCTTATGAGGCCGATGACGTGTTTGAAAGCAGGTGCGCGCTGCGGACAGCAGACGAGCAGCGGAGGAGCAGCCCCGCCTACTCCCCAAACAAATACCAGAGAGTCGCGTCAGTGGAGGTCCAATATGCTCCATGATCCGCCATTGCAATGTCGCAACTCTCTCTCTCTATGCCTGTGAAAGTACCGTCACTCAGTCAGTTACATACAGACCCATGTGTAGTGCTGACCCCAGCGGTCAGCCAAAAACTACATTAGATCCTAATGAGCATGTTGGCACCTTGTATGGCCTCCCCTGCCATCAGTGTATGAATGTCTGTGTGTGTGTGTGTGTGTGTGTGTGTGTGTGTGTGTGACAGGGTGAATCATGAAGTGCTTTGACTGGTCAGATGACTAAAAAGACGAAAAAAACAAAAGCTGAAAAATACCAGCAAGTCCTGCTTTGATGAAGTGTTGTCCTGTTGTGCCTTTGTCTGGCAGACTCTACGACCCACTGGTGTTGATTTAAAAAAATTTTGCTCAATTGCATCTCAGACCAGCTCGGCAGGTGGTTTGACTGTGAAGACCAGAGTGTGTCTTGTTGCTTGTTCTGTCCACTTGTGCTCCAAAGACACATTTTTTAATGTCAGTGGGAAGAGTCTATAGAGTACACATGTTGACTTATAATAGCAGGACATGCTAACAGGTGAAACTAATTCTGCGGTTACATTAAAAGTCCAATGAAGCTTCTGTTAGCGTGCAATGTGTTTCCTGTTAAAAATAACGCTTTCGAGGACTTGTTGCTGCCGTTGATCGGCTTTTATGGCAGCCAATAACACTAAAGTGCCTTAGATGCAAAATAAGTAGAAGTCCTAAGTGTATGATGAGTGATTGTTTTTCATGTTTTCTAAGAAATAAAAAAAAAAACACGATTAAGAATACCAGATACTGACAGTTTGCTTGCTGAGCATGTTTTCTCCCCCTTAGATGAGTTTTACTGCAGTGACAGAGCACTGTTCACTCAGATGGTGTTTCTTACTTGAGAACCATGTGGTAGTTGGAGTAGTTGAAAGAGTAGCCTCCCACCACCCACATCAGCCCAGAGTGCACCAGAGCCTGATGGGACGCTCGACCCAGAGACTGAGCTGACGGTTTGACGCTCGGCAGGACCCAGAAGGCCTCAGTGGAGGGGACGGACAGAGAGCAGTCAGGACCTGACACAAAGAGAGAGGAGAGATATGTTTGTATCACACAGCAGCTTTCACTTTCAATGGAAGATAGTGGCATCGCTCCGATCATACTGTTTCTACTAGTGCTTACACATTTAATCCAGTAGAGGGCGGTGCTTCACCATTTAATCTAACATCACAAGACTGGAATATCAAGTGGACATAATACCTGTCATAATAACAATGATGTTGAATAGCTTTAAGGACAGAGACAGTTTGTCAGGTGTACCAGGTAGCGCTGAGTTAAACAGACATAAGAATAATGGTCGATAACAAATGACACAATCACTGAAGAACTGGCATCTGTAAGTGTTTAACTGTGTTTTACATGCATTGCTAGTCTTTCAGGTTTGTAGAAATTTGTAGCGAGACATATTCAACTTTTTAAAAAAGGCTCACGTCGGATCTGAAGATCTCATGCATCATAAAGTTGTTCTGTGTACTGCTGCAAGAGTAAACTGCTCACAAATGACACATAAAAAACAAAACAAAATAAAGTGTCATCATCATGTATTATGCACCACTCGGCGTGATTTCCCAGGATAACATACCTATTGTTTGAGGACATAAAATAATATTGAATCGGGCAGCAATATGTCGGGCATTAAAACATCACTGCCTGCTCCTTTTGTCTTTTGTCTTTTCTTATTTGTCCCCTTTTCACTTTAAAAATGAACAAACCAGAAACATTAAGAGAGATCCTCTTCATTACAGGCATTGTGGGAAATGGAGAATTTGTTATGAGAAATAAACAACACTGGCATTGGCCTCATTTGTTGGGAACACTGAGTAGTTATATCAGAGGGAAACAATGACATAGACTTCTACAATGTTGCCTGTAACATATTAGTAAGCATTGATGGGGTTTGTAGCTCAGTTGAGATCTAGAAATGACATTGAACTGGACTTAAATTTGTGTTTTTGAAAGCAGGTCCTAAAACAAGGGTTTTATTCAACCTGAACCTGGTTTTAAAATCTGCAGAGATTGAATACATGTTAATTACTTAGCATAGTACTTGTCTTGACTTCTTAATATCAAAGTGTAATTGTAAATTTACTTAAAATGAGGCCTTCCTCCTCATTCTCGGTTGCCGATAACAGCCTGTTGACATTATTTCTGAGAAAATCCAAATGATACACGCTCTCTAATCTTGCCTTTCTTCTGCTCCCCTCCAGGGCCAACAGTACAAATGTTAGCTCATATATAAATACTATAGCCCAGTGTTTCTCAAGTGGTCTAGCCTCTGGACCCATCATAACCACCCACTACACTACTACAGCAAGCACATCACAGGAAACCCATGTCCTTCAAAATAAAAGCGCAGCATAGACTTTTTGCGACAACAAACCATATCCGCGACCCACTGAAAACAGCTCCGCAACCCACTTTTGGATCCCGACCCACCAGTTGAGAACCACTGGTATAGCCTATGCTATGTACACAGGGCACATAAAAGGTATATCCAGTGATCCATTAAAAGTAGGCAGCCAAACAGGAATTCAGGGGGAAAACTAGAGTTAAAATTGGCATGGCATTTAAATTATTGGAGGACCTTTGGGTGGTTTTGTTGGCTAGCGCAAGCTAAACAAATTTCTAGTTAGCTAAAGGTGCGGAATAGTTTATTGAATGATGTCTTTAGCACCAGCGAAGTATTATCTGAGTGGTTAGTTATCTACCTTGCAAACTTTCTTCTCCAGCTACGTGATCAATGACACTACGTATTATGACCAACAGTGAAGATGCTAACCAACAATAAAAGATGTTGCAAACGGTATAGAGCAAAAATTATAGTCAATCATTCAGTCTTTTCAAAGTTACATGACTATTTTGGCCAAAGCGTAAAGAAAGAAAGTGCTAGTCACAGGACAATGCCTATAGGCTTTAATATTCTATGTGTGACATCAAGACTTTACATATGAAGCCAATTAGGTGGTTCAAATTAAGCACATAAAATGTATTTAAGTATCTATCTTTTTCTAGTCTTATATTCTCATACCATCTTCATCCTTTTTCTGAAATCTCTAGGCCGAAAAGCATCATTTTGCCCTCTTGCTGAGTTCTCAATAAAACCTTTTCACTTGATTGCATTTCAATTTCCCTAATTATATTCTGTGTCCCGTTCCCTGTCCCGTGCGTCCTGCTCTTTTACCTTGCCAGCTGTCGTTGCACACACAGAGCTTCTCTCCGGTCAGGTCGCAGTAGCCGTGATCCGGGCTGCCACAGTTATCCCTGCAGTACGGGATGTTGCAGGCCTCTCCTTTCCAGTACTCGTCACACTCGCAGTACACACGACCCGAGACAGAGTTCGCCGTGCTGCATCTGCCGTGGCCCGAACAGTTGTTGGGACACGAGTTTATCCTGAGGGAGGAGACACAGTGAGACAGGAAGTTAGAGAAGTTCTTCAAGGTTACAGACAGCTTCGAGATAATGTGGATGACTCATGAAAGTCATACTGAAGTAATTCAGGCAAAGTTGTGCTTTAAGAAAACCAACTGAAACTCATCAACTAATTTGCAGCTCAACTTTTTTAGCTGATAGCTTTGCTTGGAGAGTAAATTGGTAGTATGGTTCAGTCTCACCACTATCTTCAACCGCATCTCCAGACACAACACTGAGCTGCTTTCATCTAACAACTTTCAGTAAACCTTCTGTACTTGTTCTGCACCAAGGGACCAAAAATGACATCTAACAGCAGGTAAAGAGCCAGCTATTTTTTGGCTGGTGCTTCATGTCTGCTGAAAGTGTAGGTCAAGATGGATATGATGTCAACTCAGCATCCACGTGTGTTTAGAGTCAGTTTAACCCTTAGCTAGGTTGGCATGACCAGTAAGAGAGAATCATGGCAGGAAGCCAAAGTACTTTAATATAGTTTTTGAATTGACTTAGGACTTAAAATCAATGCATAGGTGCTCAAAACGGTGACCAGAACAATGTTTGAGGTGTCCTTGAATATGTTATCCAAAATCAGCCAATTTAGGCTGCTAAGTTTCGGGGGGCAAATGTTTCTCTGGCTATGATTTAATAATAAATCATGTTTAAAGACAATTAAAAAGAATTATTTCTAACTCATGTGACTATACGGAAAAACCCAATCTGTAAAGGTAAATTAGCTTCATTATGCTAATTTGATGCTGAATTAGCATTACTTTAGCATAATTAGCTAAACCATTGCATCTCCCAATCTCACTGGAATCAATGCACGTACAACAAAATCATCCTTTCATAATCCAAAGACAATTAATTAATAAACGACTAATTTCTCTGCGTGCTGCATTATAAAATAACCCGTTTTTCTTGTGATTTACCTGTAATTAACGGATCTTACCTTTGCCGAAATTTCAACATCATGATGCAGATTAGTAAAAAAAGTAGAAATGCAAGCTTTGTCAGGTCTGTCCTCAACTAGAGAAGAAAGCTACTTTTAAAATGCCTGTTTGTTGAACGGAGGTCGGATCGGTGTGATGCATTCGTGGAAGTCAGGAAATCTGAATGCTAAACGGCTTTCGTGACATCGCATCAAGAGAATTTATCTCAAGTTATATTTTATATCTAGAACTAGATTGTTAGCTGTTAGCATGTAGATGTCTGTTTATAGAGATTAATAAGAAGCTAAATCATTGTCAGATCACGCTGATGGGAGCCGGGATGTAATAACAGCGCATTACCTTCCGCTTGCTTTTGCTCTGCACACGGACTGTTTTTCCTGCATACACCGCAGCCTGCTGATACGTGATTGGTCAATATTACTCAGACTACAAGTGCACTACAAACAGAAATCAGAACACCTCCCAGAAATCCGCGTCCCTGCCTACAGATTCTACATTTATAGAACCTGTAAATAGAGTAGTTAGTAGTAGTAATTCGTTTCATATTAACCTACAATGCATGAATGCAGCAGAGTCGGAGGGAGGTGAGGTAAAGCAGTGAGCTGCTCATTTCCACATTCTGAGTAGTGACTCATAATTACATGTCATCATTGTCCAATATTATTTTGAAATGTACAAATAATGATTGTAAGAAAATAAACTAGGATGTTGTGAAGCTTCTGTAGAAAACGACTGGAGAGGTCGTCGGTATGGCTAATGGATGGATTCATCTACCTCTTGTTCCTATTCAGTGTCTATACACTTATTGTAAGTGGCTTTGGACAAAAGTGTCAATTAAAGGTAATGAAACAACTAATCATGGGACATACAAGAGAGCTGGAGGAAGAAAGACAGATTAAAAGGACAGAAATAATAGAAAGCGCTACATGGACAGAGAAAAAGACACAAAGAAGTCTGAAAATAAGAGGTCTTTATATTTGAAGAACTAGGAGAGAGTGGGATAAAAATGAAATGACACAGAAACTACATTGTCAACAGAAACATGATACACGCTAACTCTGTGAAGATATCAGATAAATACAGCTGCTCGAAGAAAGAGCAACTACAAAAAGAGGAGACAATGAGGCAGAAATCATATTTTTCTTTATACAAAAAGCTGGTTTGCTGCTGTGACAAGAAGGTCGTCATGACAACCTTTATCTCCCCACGGTGTGTGTGTGTGCGCTGAGAGCCTTGAGGCGTTGTGACTGTACAGTACCTGTCCTCACTCCTCTCATGTGTCAACCTAGAACAAATCATTCAATTTTCCATCATAGCTACTGCTACTGGCACAAAGCAGCGAGCCATGCAGGTTTACAGCTATGAGTAGAAGGTGGTGAGAGGGGTATTATTATTATTTACAATATGAATTTACAGGGAGCTGGTTTAGCTCAGTGGGTAGAGCGGGCCCCCCATATACAAAGGCAGCAGTCCTTGACGCAGCGGCCGCAGGCTTGACTCCTGCCCTCTGCCCTTTGCTGCATGTTGCCCCCTACTCTCTTCTCCCCATATTTCCTGTCTCTCTTTAGGAGTCTGATAAATAAACGCAAAAATGCAAAAAAATAATAGTTAAAATACATATGAATTTATGCTTGTGTGACTGTAGTGAGACTAAAACAAGGACAAATGTTGCACCACTTTTGGAGCAGTTTAGATATGGCAAAAGTACAGAGGCTGAGAGGACAAACTCAACAAACTGTATGAAGGTTAATAAGGATTAAGGATTTTTGCCCAGCTTTACTGGCAAAAATGTGCTGTACCGTATCTACATGCAGTAACAGTTTTAAAAAGGTACCAACATGACCGCTAACTGTACGGAAAAGTGTGCGTTTGCAACTTTTTAAATTCATAACAAATCAGTCGTAACTTCTAAAACTTAAAAGTATAATAAGTAGGATTTTTCCCTGCATTTTGTCAACAACACATTCAAACTGGGCCCCTCCTCCTGGGCTCTTCGTCACCAGAAGCTCACTCTCACTCTCTCGTGAGAGAACACGCTCACCCTACCGAGCTAACATAGACAGCATCATGGTTACCTTTGCGCTAGCATGCTAACTGCCAGTTAGCTTGTCATAACCGGTTTGAGGCACGTACCTGTCCGACAGAAAGAATGCCTTAAGTCGACAACTTTCCCCTGACTATAATGGTGCCTTCACAGGTCTTAGTAAAAAAAATTAATCAGACAGCTGCAGTCCTCACCAACATCAAGAAAGTGGAGCATGTTGCACCGGTCCTGAAATCACTGCACTGGCTTCCTGTGTATCAAACGATAGATTTTAAGATCGTATTTCTTATGAACACTAAATGGGCTTATTCTCCATGTATGATTTACTTTCTCTCTGACAAGCATCAGACCCCTCAGGTCACCTGGGACAGGTTTTCTCAGGATATAATACAAGCAAGGTGCAGCAGCCCTAGTTTCTGTTAAAGTTTGCTGCAGCTTTCCAATGCATTATATACATAACTTATGTAACTTATATCTTTATCTGTGTCTGTGGCTATTTTTAGCTTTCTTTTGTGCTATGTTTTTATTGTCTTTTTAATGTTTCCTTAAAGTCTTGTTCTTAATGTATTTCTATGTCACCATAAAGCGCTGTGAATTGCCCCGAGTCTCCCTGGACTCTCCTCATGCTGCTAATGAGTCATGTTCAGCGAAAGACAATTTCCTTTTTATATTGCACTGATGTGTTTCTGTAGTTACAACTCCATCTATTTCTTATTGTATTGAAACGCTCGTAAAACAGTAAAACAAACATTAACTCACCACTGTGACCCAGTTGTGTTCAGACAGACACGACAGCTCACACAATAGATTCTTTGTACACAAGATTGGTCAAAGCAGGACGAGCACAGGTGAAAACGATTTAATTAACGACGGCAGGACGTCAAAGCAGGACGAGCACAGGTGAAAACGATTTAATTAACGACGGCTCGGTTTCCATTTAGAGTCATAACAGCTTTTACATAACAGCCAAAGGGAAAAATGCTCTCTGTTATTCTGGGTGGGTGCCAGACTTCACAGTATTCTTGAAATATAAAACTATTTGTCACAAATAAGATATAAATCTGATCTAATTCTTTCTATCTTTCTATCTTCTGACCATCATTCAAGCATCTTGTTCGATTAGTTTGTTAATATCAGTGTGTGGATGTTGAGACAGGACGCTGTCTTGTGGGGGCCTGGGTCAGCAAGATGCTATTTGCTATTTATCATAAAATGTTTTGGGTGTGTCTTTATTTATTACCCGCCCCCTGCCCCTTAAGATACTACAGATAGATAGATCAACTTTAGTGTTTTATAGGAACTGTCTGAAACAGTCTGGACTACTGTGTGTCTACTCTGTGTTTTCTTGTTTGATTAGAGAGGTTGATTAAAAGATTAGATTAGATTCTTTATTGTCCTTTCCAGGAAATGTGTTGCCACAGTCTGTACAGTGCCTCGCGGACACATAGATTACACAAAGCAAACTTGTTTAACTCACAAGACCTTCCCACATAGATGAGATAACCAATTAAGCTTGCGTGTGCATGAATAGAGGCAACAAAACTACTATTACTACTATTTACTACAGCAAGTGCATGTAATTTAATAAAAGTGTGTAATGAAGAGTTCTTCAACTTTCAGTAACAGCTAGCTGCTAATTCTGTCTGCCGATTGCTGCTGACATTGAAAATCGCATTTTGATCATTCTCTCTGGGTTCCAACACAAAAACATTGAAAACTTAAAAGGTACTGTCTAATTTCTGTAAAACCTGTAAATGATACCCATCCTTCCGCATCTGCAAATCTGTGTGTATTCAGATGATCCCAATACTGGGACAGAGAGGCAGCAAAAGGAGAAAGAAAACAGAAAAGGAAACCAGAAAAAGAGTCTGAACGTACGAGTAAGCGATGTTGAAGCCGGTCAGGTTGTAGGCGGCGTCGCTGAAGAAGTGCAGCAGAGCGTAGCCGGACGTCGTCACTACCTCGGGGACCGTCTCGTTACCCCGGCTGTCTGGTACGACGAGACCACTGAGAGAGTGAGACGGGGAAAAAGAGGGTGAGACAGAGAAAGACAGACAGTCCCTCTCTACAGAATGCAATACTAATAAAAAAGCATTTTGAAAGCTGCTGTAGTTTATGGACTCTGGTCTGAAAGCAGCACTGAGAGCTGTGAGATAAAAAGGATTCCACTTCAGCGATTGCAGGCCGCACTGAAAATATGACAGTGATTAGCTTTAGAGTGGAGGAACATTTTGTTTTATTTGTTTGATGAGGTTCTTTTTTTTATTATGAGGGCGTGTTGGTTTCTTGTTTGCTCTTCTTGTCTCCTTTAATAAATGCAATGCTCTGCAAATGTACCATCATAAACATGAATCAAAGCCTCCTCCCTGCTGCAACCACAGCCTCTTTCGAAAGACAAGTGTGCACCCATCTATAATGAACAATGTAAGTGTATTTATAGTAGGTCATAATGCTTTAAAAGTCTCGTTTTTTTTATATTCAAATGCTAAAAGATTATTTTTCCTTGGTCTGAAATGGCCAAATTAGCCCTTAATTTCCCAAGCGCAGCACGAGATAAGCCTGAATGGAGCAGAGTAGGAAGTGGGAGGTTGGTAAATTATTGTGCTAATACTGCTTCTTAATGAATCCGTGTCTGACCCACACGCTTTTAGATTGTCCTTTAGAATACAAAAAAAGAAAAACATGCAATTAAGCTCCAGAAAATAAATAGTATTCAGGAATAATGTCAGCAATTGCTGTGTTTTATTTCTATTATCGCTGTATTGTGCTTGGACTGTAATTACGAGGCCCATTGTTGGCCTTTACACGGACTCATTTGAGTGAATAAGTGCACATTTTTTTGGAGCTGTTGAAGCTGTGCCAAAGGCTACCTGAGTTATTTCCATATTTTTCCCGGTCACAGCTCTGCCATACAGGATTGCGGGCGCTCACCTGAACACGGCAATCAAAGGGGCGTAAATGGAGTCTCCGTCGTACACGTACATGTGGTCCCAGCTGCACTCTGTGGCAAAGTGATTGAAGCGCAGACGGAGGACTGCATTCGGACTGAGAAACAGAGGAGAGAGAGGAGACAGAATAGATGGATAGGACAAAAATACACATGATGAATATATATTACCTACTGTATTCTTCATGTGAGTCTTGCTTTTAAAAAGGGTCTGCACTATTTATGGAGGCTGTAGATCTCAAAATGTCGCTCGCACAGTCCCTCAGAAAACCTTTGTTTCTATACTGCAGTGATTGTGTGGTGTGTTCATTTCTTAATTAAGTCTCTGCATTTGGTGTTTCCCTACAAGTCCAACTACAGCCACATAACTTTTTTTGAAGTGTTCCTGGTCTCAAATTTTACTGCATCAGGTAAACATCGGGGCCCAGTTGTTCCAAAGTAATCAGATCAGACTGCAGCTATCAGACTGGCTCGCATCTTGAAAATGGGTTGTTAAAAAAACCCAAAAAAACAGACTAGATAAGATCGGGTGATTTAGTTCTGGTTTTTGTCTGAATATAACTCCCAGTACTTGCTGTTCAAAACTTTGGAGTAGGATCGATCATTTCTGATACATTCAAGGAAATTGGGAAATCTAAACACTGAACGGCTTTTGTGACACAGCGTCAGGGAATTTATGTCAAGTTGAATTTCAGATCTAGAGCCGATTGTTAGCGGTTAGCATGCAGATGTCTGTTAATAAAGATTAATGAGAAGCTAAATCGTTGTCAGATGATGCTGATGGGAGCCGAGATGTTATTACAGCACTTTACGTTTCGCTTGCTTTTGCTCTCCACACTAGAGGTCTTCACAGGTCTACTGGAACCCGGGACCCGGACGAGTTCGGGTCCATGTATTACGTGACAGACCTCTACTTCACACAGACTGTTTTTCCAGCATACACTGCAGCCTACTGATACATGATTGGTCAATACTACTCGGACTAAAAGCGTAGTACAAACGGAACCAGAACACTTGCCGTCCTTAAAATCCACGTCGCTGCCTACAGACTCTGCATTTCTATGTAGAATCTGTAAATGGAGATTAGAGCACTGGTATAATCCAGATTTAATAATCTTAAAAAGTCTGAATCTGGACCAGGGTGATCCAACACAGTTTTACTTTGAAAAACTAGGACAAAAGTAAGATGGATTAGCTGATCCTGGATAGCAGAAAAGAGATCATCCTGATCCACATTAAACTCTTTGCACGACTGGGCCTTGAGTGTTGCATACAGGCTGAGATTCATTGGTTTTCAAGACATGTTGAGTCTAAAGCCAGTTCCTCATGTCTAAAAGGCATCTCCCTTTTAATTTGGCGAGCTTGCCACCCTAACCTGCTCCAGAGGAGGTCATGTTCAGAGCTAAATCACTTGTAAAGCAGTACCCTTTCACCAGTTCTAGCTAGAAATATAAGCCTCCAGCTCCGTCTACCAGTCAGTTTAGAACTGAAGAAGCCTTTCAAATGAGTGAAACGTCTTCAAGAACTTCAACTTCAACTTCGCCTTTTGGATTAAGCTTAGAAAAAACAAGACTGTACGAAAGACGTGGAACATTTTGATGTTTGAATGGATAGTCTAGTGAAAGTATGAATGAGAGTTGGAAAAGCTTAAAATGTGGACATTCTGAACATGTCTTTTATATATTTCAATTGGGAAATAATGTCCTGAAAAGCTTGTATGAATGGTACGTAATTACCTTATTATCCCTGTGTGCCAGAGTCAGACTCGCAATAAATTTTAATCAAGTGGAACAAAGTGATAAAACACACTGATACTTACTATCCTTCTATGAGCCACGTGCATTTGGTCTTGTACTTGTAGTTTACTGGTCCGTCTGTGAGCGAGCCTGAGAGGTCTGTCAGCCTGTAAGAGAGACATACAGAGAGGAGAGAGGACAGCGTTAGACTGAAAGAAGTTAAAATGGTTGGACGGCTTCCAAAAACAGTTTAGAGCTTCCTCTCAAAACTTTATCTTGTGACCCCCTGAAGAAAGAGATCCGTTCTTGCGTCACAAATCCTTTGGTCACATGAAGAGATGTCCAGTTGTAGCTGGTTTGATTTACTGTCTGCTAGATAAAGTACAAAGTGTTTTGTGTTGCTCTGCTCCAAAAACAGACAGGAGATATGAAAAGCTTAAAATTTGGGATTATTTAATGAGAAAGGTTACGTTTAATTTGTTCAAAAACTTTAAATGAAGTAAATCACCACCACAAACGTGCAGCACCTGAACAGACATCTCATTTGTATGAGCTTGTTTACAATGATTTCCTGTTCCCCTTGGCAGATTCAGTTATTTAGAAACTTAAACACCGTATCAAATATTGATATACAGATTTCCTTTAAAGATGATAAATGATGCTAATTACACTCACTGATCCACACTCAACATTACAATAATCTCTTTATTTAACCCTAACAAATCTGACGCTCAGATGAAGGCAAACAGTCCAAAATGGAAAGCGACAGTCAGCGAGAAAAATCAAGAGTTACAACCGTAACAAAGGGAGTCAACCGTGGACGTCACACATGCAACACTGTCTGGATATCTGTAGTGTGCTCCCACAATTACCGTTTATCACCATAGTTGCCGCCAAAGAGAACAAAACTGAGATCTTCAAGATTATAACTTTAAAGGAATAGTTTGACGTTTTGTAAAATGTGCTTATTGATTTTCTCGTCAAGAGTTGATTGATATCTTAGTTAGGTAAGAAGATTGATACAACTCTAAATTATTTGTTCATAAAGTATTGATCAAGAACGGGGATGTGGCAGTGTGCTTGGTTAAGCATGACGGCTGAATGCAGTGAAAACAGCTGACCAGGCTCATAATATAATCAATCATCCATACCTGCACCTCTAAAGCTGACTCAATAACACATTCTGCCTGTGTTATACGCACACACAATCAGACATTTACCATCAAAGAGTCATGACTTCAGGACGAGTGCAAAACTTGTTACTGTTTCTTGTTTCCACACCTGAAGTTAAAGAAGTTAAAGGGTTTTTTTACACTATAGATCCAAATGACTAAGAGGTACAAAACTGTTTGGGATCATGTCTGTCCTCTGAAGTTCAAATGTTTATTCTAAGTGTCAAACAACACAGAAATAGACCCATATGTTCAGGTAAGATCCTTTTTTCAAACAAAGCATGCTGTTGGCGATCGCTCTCTTCAACGCCACCAGACCCCTTTGACAAAACAGCATTTTTTTCTTGAGAGTTGCTGGTCTACCACTGACTTTGTTTGTGTTAATGGGTTGTGTTGAATCTGGCCTAACCCTTTAAACACACCAAATTAACAATTAAACAATAAAAACTCACACGCGGTACACCAGAAATGAGCATGTTCTGCAAGGTAAAATAAGTGTTTTTGTCAAGGGAGTTTGGTAGATTTGAAGAGAGCAATGTAACCGCTATTTCGGGTTAAGAAATAGGTCTAGTTCGGTATCCTTTACGTAATATTTTCAGACATTTAAAATACCAATCAGAGCCTGATGAGCCTGAAAAAAAGGCACTTTTATTTTATTTTACTTATTTGATAGGGAGCATTTGCCCGAAACGATTAAGTTTGTCTTGTTGGCTAAGCAATCATACTCGAGCAATTCCAGAAAGTAACATATCAAAACCCTCTCCTACAGCAGCAGCAGCCACACTACCTGTCTGACAGAGATGTAACACCTGCTGCATCGTATGCATCCTGCACTCCATTTCTTTCCCTAACTGTGAAAAAGGCCTTTCTCATGTGTGCCCTACTTCGGTCTTTCCTCTGGCCAAATATTTACCCAACTCTTTACATAAAGTAGAATCCGACGCAGAGATACATGTGGTAATATAATCAAACACACTGTACATCGTCAGCCAGCAGGGACAACCAGCGTCTCGCGCTGAGGGAAACAGCCGTGGCAGAAAAACAATATTCCTGTGAGCAAATAAAACATGACATCCCAATCATGTCAAGGTAACACAGAGCATGTTACTGTTGCCATAGTGATCCCAACATGCCATATTCACGTGGCAATTCTATTAATCACAATGATACTGTGAGGGTACGTGTGCGTGCGTGGTAACATCATCGGTCACACCTGTCAATCAAAGTAATCCCATTTCATTGCAGCGTGGAGGGAAAGGTGAAATGTGCGACGCACACATACACAGGAGCACACTGTAACACGCCACATGATGGAGTCACCACTGCTGCAGACATCGCCCCCTGCCTCGGGGTTGGACAGTGTGTTACTGTATGTGTGTGTTCATTATCTAAGCCTGCAGTGTCACTGTGGGCTCTGTGGTCACACTGGCAGGGAGCCAGAGCAGACAGGCAGCCAGAGAAATAGAGAGAACGTTTTATTGTGTGTTCTGGTAAAAACAGGCCTGTAATAATAATATTTTACTCAATAATAACTTTCTTAACAACTTAACTTTCTTAATAACTATCTTTCCTGCTATCATCAGTGTTAATCAAGGTTTTGAACCCCTGTGATTAACTTCCTTCTATACATTTGTTTAGCCATCAGGCTGTGAGTTTTTCACCCCTAAGACCACTGTATGAGCCTCGAGAAGCTAGCTAGAGGTGCTCCCAAACAGTTAACGGTTACCATTCTGATGGAGGTGTCCCAACACCACACACAGCAGGGTGATGCTGTCAACCTGCTCTGATCTTATTATGTAGTCAAACAGATTCAAAAAATGTAACCAAATCAAAATAACAACTTTTACCAACCAATATCATAAATATTGCTACAGTGTCACAATTTCATTTAGCAGACGCTTTTGTCCAAAGCAACGTACATCTCAGAGTTAATACAACACTAATCTCTATTTACAGATTCTACAGAGAAATGTAGAATCTGTACGCAGGGATGTGGATTTCCGAGAAGGCAAGTGTCCTGTTTGAACTCCGCTTGTAGTCTGAGTAATACTGACCAATCACGTATCAGCAGGGTGCGGCGTATGCAGGAAAAACAGTCCATGAGGAGAGCAAAAGCAGGCGGAATGTAATCTACCGTAATGACATCCCGGCTGCCATCAGCGGCTGTCTGACAACGATTTAGCTTCTTATTAATCTGCATGTAAGTTCAGCTAACAATCTGTTCTAGATCTAAA
This sequence comes from Semicossyphus pulcher, assembly GCF_022749685.1. Classification (NCBI taxonomy): domain Eukaryota; kingdom Metazoa; phylum Chordata; class Actinopteri; order Labriformes; family Labridae; genus Semicossyphus; species Semicossyphus pulcher. The sequence continues at coordinate 20,460,100 of NW_027211626.1, forward strand.
ATTCAATTAAGATGAATTCCCTTGATGCTGTGTCATGAAAGCCGTTCAGCGTTCAGATTTCCCGACTTCCTCGAATGCATCATGATCGATCCGACCTCCGTTCAACAAACTAGCATTTTAAACGTTTTCTTCTCCTCTTGAGGACAGACCTGACAAAGCTTGAATTTTTACTTCTTGCAAATCTGCATCATGATGTTGAAATTTCGGCAAAGGTAAGGCCCGTTAATAACGAGTAAATCGAGTAAACGGTTCCTCTTTCTGTAACAATGCAGCACGCGGAAAAGGAAGTCACCAGTGTCCCCAGAGGCTATGTCGTCTCAGACTGTAGCCGATGGGATCCAAGATTGATACAACACAAGCAACGATCAAGACAGGAGGAAACATGCCAAAAAAATAGCTTTAAGTGTTTTTTTATATTATACATATATACTTATATCATCATCATCAACAAGGTCAATATAGTCATCATCATCAACATGAATATCCCAATCGACATCAACAACATCATCAATATCATTAAGTGCAGAGGTGTTCATGAAAGAGCTGGGTCTTTAGCTTCTTCTTAAAGGTGGAAAGGGACTTAATTGATATGTTTTGTACTCTTGAATCAGTCAATGTCTGTGTGTAAGTGGGTTTTCTATGGTTGCCTCGACTACACAGGGAGCTAAGGCTGCAAAGTGAACAAAGTTTAACAAGTCAGACGGCCTTTAAATATTAACATGAAGTTAATAAAAGTGCCAGCTGCTCTTTCTATACACCAGAAAAACATCATGTTTCCAAGCCCCTGCGCATCACCAGCCTGTGGGGAAAAGGATCACGCTTCTAATTAAACGTAGATGATCAGTGTTGATGGTAAATGTAGTCAGTTGAAGCAACAGATTTCGTCAGGGCCCTACACTGACAGAGAAATTTGAGTTCTCCTAAACGCTGAACATTGATTTGACTTTTTAATTTACAGATTTAGTCTCTCTTATGGCTCTCCTTATGACTCCATATAATTGAACTATTCTTTAAGAGTTTGCCACAGGAGCTAAAAGGCAGCAGACCGGCCGTTGTCATCACCATCAGTGAGTGCATGAGATGAAGAGTGTGTCGGGCCGAATGTGCTGCTTCTCTGGAGGAGAGAGGAAGCGGGAGAGCAAACAGATTGCAGCACAGCCGGACACAGGCCACAGTAAACACTTAAATCCTGCCAATAAAACACACAAACACAGAACACACGCACGCACACGCACACATGTGACACCAAATGACAGTAATAAAAGTTTAAAGCATAAGAACTCCCTCAGGCCCTTTGTTTTGTTCCCTGCTTTGAGCCCTCTATCCTCCCCCTCTCTTCTGCCTTCTCTATCTATCTTTCTACCCATCTATTTTTCCATCAGTCCCTGCTGATCACAGTTTGATCCTCTGGCTTTAATCCCAGATTAGGAGACAAATATTCATGTCATGATGCTGTAATGCCCGACTCAAACGATGGTGATATCGATGACGTGGATACAAACTTTACTTGTGTAATGTTGAAAACAAACATAGTCGCTTTCTGGAGTGATATCAAAAAACTTCTGTCCTGACTTATTTGTTATTATGCCTTGCACACCTTGTCATGGCAAAAACTCTACTAAAGATTATTCAAAGATAAAGAAGAGAAAAGGCAAAGGCTCCCCTGGACACTAAAAGTTAGCTAACGCTACATCCCAACAATTGTTAGCCTAACATTGAAACTTCACATATTTCCCTCAGCTCCAGCAACATCTTCCAAAGAGTTTTTGTTGTATTTTATAGTGTGAGTTGAAAATTAAGCAATTTAAAAAGAGGTAAATGGGCATAAGAGAGCCACTGCTGCTGGGTTGGGCTAACCTGCTATATTTAAAGTAGCTAAGCTAGCATGCTACGTCTACTGTATTGCACTAAACTGAATGTACTGTACTTAATGCAAAGACAGTTTTACTCTTACGTCTGTCATTAAAGGGATAATCAGTAGAAAAATAAAATACAGACTTTTACAAATATAAAATAATATAAATCATCACTTATGGGCCTCTATATATGTGTGTTGGTGAGTGTGTGTGTAGACCCTTGTGAGACCCTTCCCTTTGCATGGGATGTTTTCAGGAGAGGCGCTATTGTGGTTCCCTGAGCCAATCACAGCGTACAGGTGAGTGTGGGAGTGGTTCAAAATTAGCAACTGGGCCCCATTCAGACCGGCGAACATGGCGAAAGAGTGATGCAGAGTTGGCCTTTTTTCTGTTGGACAGGTAGGTGCCTCAAACCAGGTAGGACAAGCTAACCAGCGGTAAGCATGCTAGCGCAAACGTAACCGGCGGTTAGCATGCTAACGCAACAGTAACCTTGATGCTGTCTGTGTTAGCTCGGCGGGGTGAGCATGTTCTCGCACGAGTGAGAGTGAGCTTCTGGTGATGAAGAGCCCAGGACGAGGGGCCAAGTTTGAATGCGCTGTTGACAAAATGCAAGGAAAAATAATACCGTTAAATTAATATTAAAAATAGAGTTTTAAAACTACTCTATTCAATGCCATAGAGCCCCATCTTCAGGCCCTAGTGGTCAATCTGTGTGTCGATGTCTGGCTCGGCTGTTGCATTCATAGCATCCATGATGTTAATACATGTTCTCTGTAGGTGTGCTAAGCGCTGAAATAACATAGCCCGTATATGATAAAAATCCTTATGGCCACATGCGTATACATGTGCACAAGCATGTCGGTGTTTGAAATCATGGAATTCTATGAAGATCTTTATATTTAACATTTTGCAGTTTAAATCAAGGTATTGTGAGGTCGCCAGTCCATCCTTCCATTATCTATACCGCTTATCCTGTTCAGGGTCAAAGGGGTCTGGAGCCTATCCCAGCTGTCATTGGGTGAGAGGCGGGGTACACCCTGGACTGATCGCCAGTCAATCACAGGGCTGACACATAGAGACTGACAACCTTTCACGCTCACATTCACACCAATGGGCAATTTTAGTGTTTGGACTGTTGGAGGAAGTACCTGGGACGAACCCACGCATGCACAGGGAGAACATGCAAAAAGGCCCCCTAAATCCGAACTGGGACTTGAACCAGGAACCTTTTAGCTGTGAGGCAAACCACTGCACCACCATGCAGCCTACATACATTTTAAATTGGAACTTCAGTGAACTTAACTTGCATGTCTGTGGGACGAAACTGGAAACCTTCCCAGACACGAGGAGAACATGGATCAAGAGCTCAACCGTCTTGAGTCTTGTTCTCGGATGAAGTTATTACTATCCAATAACTAGTCAATCATCAGAATAATCAACATCCTTGACTATTATAATTCTCTCTTAGTCTACACTTGGTCTATCTCTCAAGTTTGCAACGTTCAGGAACGGAATTGGGACAAGGCCTCGGTGTGGCTCTCCTCCCAGTCGTCTCTGCTAAGTGAAAAACTCTGTGAGAGCAGCGTGACTCTGCAGAGAGGCTCCATGAAAACATGTGAAAGGTAGATCCCATTCATTGTTAATGAGCAGCTGACTGGAGCGGCCTCCAACAGCCCCAACAAACCGTCACTTCAACGCCTCGCCCATTAATCCTCCCAGAAATTCTTGGCATGGAAGAGGGCAGTCTTACCTTATGAGCACACTCGCAGAGATGAGCCCGGCAAACACATTTTCAGCCTGCTGAGGTTATTTTGGTGACCAGGAGATCACAGCATGAAGCCAACGTCCCCATCTTTTACAGATTTCACAGGACCAGAATCAAAGTGTGTATACACACACACGCAAGGAGGAGAGAAGTGTGAGAGTGTGACGGTAACACAGGAAGAGAAAGATGAGAGGGAAGAGACATGGAGAGGAGAGAGATAAAACAGAGACAGGGACGAGGGGATGAGGTAAAGAGGAAGAGAGTCCGGCACCTTGTGAAATATTCATCTGCTCCGGGTGAATAATTGATGCCGTACAGAAGACAGATGCATGAAGGATAGACAGACGAATGGATGGAAAGAGAGCAAGAGGGCGAGACAGATAAAGATACATGAGAGATAGAGGCCTATATCCTCAGGTAGTGGAGGCACAAATCTCCTGTTTCATTTACTCCGTCAACGCTTTTAAGGTTCACTATTACAGCTTGACCTGACACTTATTTCACCATTATCTTCTGTCCACAGACTCTGCTCGGGGTCTTTAGGATCTCTCACTGCATTTTATTGAGGTCCTAAAGGGTTCAAGTCCAGAGGGAGGGCGTTTGGATTCAGCTCAAAAAACACAATGCTCCAACAAGAGGAAAGAAGGCCGCTAGCTTTAGAATTCTTTGGATGGATGATGTTGTGATAATGAAGCAATATCACACAAGAGGGAGTGCGGCCTGCAGCCTCGTGCCAATGACCAAATCACAGCTGCGCTGATATTCACTATATCACAACCTTGAGTGTGATATTGCTTATCTATTACACGGCTGTGTTGAATCCTTGCTTCTGATTGCTTAATCACAGCATTCCAAGGTCCGTTATTTCTCGATAGCAGACCGTTGCTATGAAGAATAGACCGTTGCTAGGGATGCAGCTCTAATCACACAATCCGGAGGACTAACTGTAATCATATCAATCCGCCGAAAGAAGTCAAAGTAAATATGAGTTCGGAACAAAACAGCAGAGAAAAAGCAATAAAGGTTAAAAGATGCAAACACTGAAGGTTACGACAGAGAGATCTACAAAACTGAAGACAGCACATGAAGTAAACATTAAACAGAACACAGTACAGGACCTGGCGGTGTTTAAAGACAGTGAGTGGAAAAGAAAATGTCAACAGACTCTGACAGTGACGAGACAGGAAACCTCAATCAGGTGCTGCCCTGATTCCTGCGGTCCGGTTCACCGTGTCTTACTTCACCATCAGAGGAAATGTTTCAATTTAAAGGTGCTATATGTAACTTTCAGAAAATTGTCATTCCTAGTGAAACGGTCGGCTGTTGTGGGACCTGCAGTCAACCTTATTGTACATGCTCGCGCTGCACATGAGCATCTGGGGATTATTGCCGAAGTCACAAGAAACTGCGCATGCTTAGTCTGAGAACGAATGAAGCACTTGAGAGAAAAAATGTGGCAAGCGGGTTTCGTTTCTATGACAACAATAAGTTGCGGGTCTGTTTTGATCCCCAAAAGCAATCGAAGGTCTCCATGATTCGCATGCCCTGCCGATGTTGACTTTAGTTTTCCCCACTGACGCCGATCACGTTCCTGTTTGGTCAGACGGGCTTCACTAGATAAAACGTATTTTTGTTTTTTATTTTTGTGTGTAGTTTGTGTTGTTGTTGTTGTGGGTGCCGGTCATTTGTTAGCATTATCCTTCTCCATTTCACAGCTAAGGTTGTCTTGTGTTGTAGTGGTGGAGAATGAGCTCTCGGCAGAGGTACTCGCGAACGTCTTCAGTGCTTTACATAAAAATCATCATAATCAAATTGTTAGGGGCAATGGAGGAAGTTGGGGAAGGTCTCAATTAATCTGTTCCTCTACCATCCCTTCACACATTAGCAATAAAAAATTATGTTTGATTGATTAATACATGTATAATCTTGCATATAGCCCCTTTAATGTGAATAAAAACAGCTAGCTTAGCTCATTTTCAGAAGGCTACAGAGTTAACCGTTGCTATGGACGCAGTTCCCACTGTGAGTGTAACAGACTATTTTTAGGAAAACAGTAATAAAATCATTTCTAAATCAATATTTTGTGTGAAATTATTGACCCATTGCTATAAGTAAATAGTGTAATATGTGGGATAATGTATCGTGAGCAGGTTGTTATCGTGTAATTGTTGTTGTTTCAACCTGAAGGTGTTCCTCCGCGACAACTACCTGCTCCCTACACATCATCCTTTACATAATAAATGTAATAGCGTGAGTCTGTTCCGATTTGTTTCTTTAGATATGTGGCAGCTACACGCGTCCATAATTTAAAGTGTCTTTGTAAAAACAACAAACAATTACAAGATGTTTGTAACTTTCCTTTTTGTATTTCAGTTTTGTTCCGTAACAGGCTGGGGAGATGATGGACGCTCCTTGGCAAGCTTGAGCATCGCCTAACTACAGCTCCCAGGAGCCTTTGCCAGAGAGATTATCTCAGAAATGTAGCTGGACGTCTTCTCTCTATATGCATCAGCAGATTGAAGATTTAACAGGCTTTAAAAGCAACAGTAAGAAAATCTAATTACACTGATATTAGCTTTTAAGGAGGAACAGCAGCGATGTGTCCAGATAGTGTGCAGTGACACAACAACTGTCTCCCTTCCTGACTGATTACACAATAAAAGTTAAGTGGTAGAAATAAAGTTGGGAGTTGAACTGAGGGGTCACTGTGTCTTACAGGACGCATAAAAAAAGCCTTGTTGTATTGATTTTCTCTCTCGTACTTCTCCACCACAACAAGACAGACATTCACTAACCAGCGGACTGCACAACACACACGCTCACACACACAGAGTCTTAAAGTGATGGCGTAGAGTCAGCTGAGAGTGACATCACTGTTAGTAACAAAAAGACGAACACATGCTTGTGTTTAACTCGACCATGAGGAACTCCCACTGACTGTTTTCATTCCTTTAACCCTTTAATGGGAACCTGACCCCTTCACTGACACGCCTGTTCTCAAACACGATCATTAAGCGGCCTGTTTGAGAGCCGAGAGCGCTCCAGATGTGACTTCACTTTACAAAAATGTTGAGTTAAAACAAGCACGCATTTAAAAAATCATAAACTTTACAGGCCTGAAAATCATCCAAGAATAACACCGGTCCTTGATCTTTGATGACCATATTTAGAAAACCCTCTCATGGCAGTGACTCATTCGAAAGAAGCGTATATATTTCACCAGACACAAAACTCACCATCTGTCCACATCAGTGTGTGGCTCTTTGTTGCCTTTGGCGTCTCTTCTGAATCCATCCTTTAATACCACCATTTAAAGATGCTATCATCATCAGTCTGTCATCACGTTAGGCATGACAGAGCAGCTCAGTTACACAAGGTACAAGCTGTGCAGAACCTCAGAACATCACTAACTTTGCTGCAGATGTGAAGCTAGTAAACAAAAATGCACAAAAACAAGCAGCTGATCAAAGGCTTTGCTCTGTTAGCTAAAAGGCCGCCCCTGTTACATTTAGATTCAATAAACAGGCTCTGATTTGTATTCTGTACATGTATCACGTTTGCTTTAGGAGATGTAAATATAAAAGTGGAACGAGGGATTTAAGTTTATTTATCTGAGGTAGCATCACTGCTGAGTGAAGAAAGTTCAGTGCAAAGACGCCCCAAAAGTGATTATAGCAGATCTCCATCGTTCAGTTAAATAGAGACCGGGGAGTGTTGTAACACTGGGTCAGTTGTAACACTGCCAGTTTGACCAATCAGTAAAGAGCTCCGTTGATGTCATCAATATCGTACCCTCCAACTTGTAGATACAATGGGTTCACTTACATAACCTGAAGAAGCAGTTTCTCTAGTATAATTTTACGCATAGCATTCATGCTAACTTCAAAGCCACATGCTAAAACAGTTAGCTCTGTAATGGCTGCTTGGGGTGGGGATAGTTGTAACAGTCCATTCGCCACAACTGTGGCAGTGATTATACCCTTATGTGAAACATGCACATTCAAGAACACGGTCCACACGTCCACACGCAGAAATAAGTGTCACTTTAAATTGTTCACTTTTTCATATGCACACTCACCAACACACACGCACACAGCAATTGTTCAGTGCTAAATTTAAAATCAAAGTGTGTTCTGTCAGTGTAAATTATTTTAACTTGCGTGTGTGTTTCTGACGAGCATGTGCGGAGACGCTGCTGCAGGTACGTGAGCGACAGAGCGCAGGGGGAGAGTGTCCAGTAAGTTAATCGATCGTGGATGATTTTTTTGACAGATAAAAAAGAAACACGATGGAATTAGTCGTCAAATATACTTGCAAAGTGTAATTGGGCAAGACACTGAACCCTAAATTGCTCCTGAAGTCACAGCCATCGGGTAGGCATGTGCATAGATACTGACTGGAGATTGGCACTGCGGCCTTTGCCATAATGTGTCGAAGGGTGCATGTGACATGTAGTGTAAAAGCGCTTTGAGTGGTGGTATAAGCACAGTCCATTTTCCATTTATTTTAGAGTGTATAAATAAAGAAGTGTTTTAAAGTATGCTAACAGGCCTGAACAGTATAGAAGCCACTTTTCAAATCTCTTCATACAGTTGCAAAAAATCCTGCAAACTGCCGGTCACTTTTATTTACATCATTAACCACATTTGTAAAATTATGTAAGTTCTTACCCGATGAAGGCCTGCAATGCAGCTTTGTTTGCATGGATTCAACGATATGTAATTGCACATTGGAGATGGATTGAACGTTTTCACATGTAGGAGGAGGTTACACACATTTTGCATTGAATCTATCTGCTATTATCACTTTTAGTGGCGTCTTTGCACTGAACTTTCTTCACTCAGCAGTGATGCTACCTCAGATAAATAAACCCTCGTTCCGCTTTCACATTTACATCTCCTAAAGCAAACGTGATACATGTACAGAATACAAATCAGAGCCTGTTTATTGAATCTAAATGTAACAGGGGCGGCCTTTTAGCTAACCGAGCAAAGCCTTTGATCAGCTGCTTGTTCTTGTGCATTTTGTTTACTGGCTTCACATTTGCAGCAAAGTTGGAGAAAAGTTGTTTTTTACCGCAGGTTCTGCACAGCTTGTACCTTGTTCAACTGAGCTGCTCTTTCATACTTAATGTGATGACAGACTGATGATGATGGCATCTTTAAATGGTCGTATTAAAGGATGGATTCAGAAGAGACGCCAAAGGCAACAAAGAGCCACACACTGATGTGGACAGATTGTGAGTTTAGACTTTTTTTTAAGGAGGTTTTTACTGGCCTGGGAGGGAAGTAGATCGCCTCCACCGTAGCTGCAATACAGCCACAAAGGCTGTAACATAATCCAGGGCAACTGCGCCCGATCAAAGGTTACCAAAGGTGTCCGAAAACATTATGGTAATGATCCCTACAAAGATTGCCCTTTTCTTAAAGAGTGAGATCCTTTTTGTGTAACCAGAAACAGAAGTCTCACTCAATGAGAATTCTTGCTCTGAAATCTCGCGGGTGGTGAGATGTTGGACAGGACGGGGGGAAGCTTGAGTTAGAGCTGGAGAGAGGATTTGTTTACGTAGAGGACTGCCAGCAGGAATATATTTCAAAAGCCATGACCGAATATTTACCTGATCGACGATGAAGGTGAGGCATTTGAATTCGATGGCCGGGGGTGTCCAGGGATGATACCTCAGACACTACACAGCGCTGTGTAACCACGTTGGAGGATTCACCCCCTCTGATCAACAGGCGGTGCTGCAGACGTTCTTTCATCTGCCCAAAATTAACTGGAGGAGGCAGCCAAGACCACAGGTACCTAACGGTCAACTATCTATCAATTAAGTAGACCTAACATATTTACATGCATCTAATTTCTTTACCGAGAAATGTCATGAGTCATTTCGATGCACAGATTTGTACAAATAGGGCCCAGGTTTAAAAATACCGCACTTCTCCTTTAAGAGTGTGCAGCCATGCTAGGAGCTCTGAGAGCCTGCTCTGTGCTAAATGCTAACACACGTCTTGTTACCATTAAAAAAAGGGTCAGTCCTACACATAGGTCTGTATGTGACTGAGTGAGTGAGTAAGTGAGTGAGTGACAGTACTTTCAGAGCCAAATAAAGTAAAAAAAATAAATAAATAACAACAGCAACAGCCCGGAAACATTTCAAAATAAAAGCATTGTGTACAAACGAGGGGAGTCAGAATTCCAGATTTTACTTTTACTTTGAAAAAGCGTACAGGAAGTGTTGACCTACTTTACTCTCCCTGCCTGTGACTTTTACTACAGGAAGACATGTTAATATTGCTGTCAGAGATCAACAGGACTCATCACAGTTCATTTTCACCGTGTATTTTTACCGAGAACCGCACAAGAATGAGTTTTTCTCACTTGTGTAACTGAGTTTGGAAGTCCCTGTTTCACTTTTAGTGCTGATAATCCAAAAGAGAGAAGATTGACATCATTTTTTACCTTCTACTGTGAACTGATTTTGTGTGTAAGGTCGCGTACCGCTATCATATCATCTGATTGCGAAGGTACAAAGGCAGATTAAAGTTCAAATATCTCGTCTTATAATTCAGCGTACTTGTAATCTGTAGTTTCCATAAATCTGCAGCCCACAGGAAACAGATTAATTCCACAGTAATCTCAGAGCTTTATATGCCGACTCCATCGCAGCTGCCTTACAAGGCTCCTGCATACATCATTCCTCATGTACAGTACCGAGCTATAATCTGGCTTCTGGCAGTACATCCGGCCTCCAATTTCCACGCCGTTTACGCCTGTATCGAGTTCAAACAGTGCTGAGATAAAACAGTCAGGAATATTATCTGTGACACCTCCTGAAACTCTCACAGTGGATGAAACACACAGACGAGCAGCAGAGCTCCATAAAGCCAGAGATGGATATCCAGGCTGCTCACAGGTGACGGCTGCATTGTTCACACCGACGAGCATACGCACACACGAAGTGCAGAGGTCCCTGCGCTGGGGCACGTAGTGAAGATTGAGAGATCTGTGTGGAGCGTGTGTTCATCCGTGTGTGTGTGTGTGTGCATCAAGGGAGAGCAAAAAGCGGAGATGAATGACCAACAATTGAATAACCTTGACCTTCTCTGCTGATATCCTTTATTAAAAATCAAGAAAAGCCCTTCTACTGGGAATAACCATGGCAGCGAGCGAGGGTGTGTGCATGCGTGTGTGTGTGAGAGAGAGAGAGTGTGTGTATGATTGATGTTACTGGGTCTCTATCACCTACGTTATAGTCATGGTCCAATGGCTTTCACACCGGCGCATCAGTCACCGCCAGCCAACCTCCCCATATCTCTCTCTTTCACTCTTACACTCTATAACACACACACACACACACTGTTCGTATGGATCCTGAACCTCAAATAAGGTCAGAGCAAAGCTAATATAGGAACATGGTACGTTTAAATAAAGCAGAGTCAACCTACAGGTACAACCTAAGGAATAAAGGCTGAGAAAAAGGGAAATAGAAAAAGAGAAGAAACAAACAAGAAGAAGAGACAACACGGAAGAGAAGGCACGGGAGAATAAAAGAAGAGGAAGGGGGAATTAAAGGAAGAGAAAGATGGGGGGTAAGAATAGAAAATAACAGAAAGAAAAAGGAAAGGAAAGAGGACAGAAGAAGAAGGGAGTAAAGGAAAGAAAAATAGGAAAGGAAAGATAAAGGAGGAGTGGTAAGAAAGGAAAATGTGTTGAACTGAGCACTTTAAATATGTTGCGCCTTTTAAAAAAGCCTACTTCAATGACTGTGGTATAAATGGGCGCTGCACCTTCACTTTTATATCTTGTTCTTAAACGTGGCATTTGGGGCTGTTTTTATAGAAACTATTTTTACAAGGGTTGTTTTTACAGGAAGTTTTTAGACGTATACATCTGTTCCTTTGTGTCACACCGCTGTGGGGCTGGGAGAACAAGGGGAAAAGGAAAGTGAAGAGGAAAAAACGAAAGTGAAGAGGAAAGAAGACGAGTGAAGGAAAATATTGAAAAGAAAAGGAGGAAAAATATGAATGAAAAGTAATAATTGAAAGAAAGGCATGGTGACAGAGGTCAAAGGAAAAAAGAAAGGAAGGGAGGCTAGAGAAGAAAGGGGGGGAGGAGACCAAAAGAGGGAAAGAGAAAGAAAGAGAGAGTAAAGTAAAAAAAAAAAGGAGAAAAAAAAGCAGAATGAAAAGAGAGATAGTTTAAGAGGAAAGTAATGTTGACAAAAGATAAAAGAAAAAAGGAAGCAGAAAGGAAGGAGAGAGGGAAGGAAAAGGGGGCAGTAGAGGAGGGATAAACAGAAAAGAAAAGAAGGAGACAGGGGAAAGAAAGGGTGGCAGAGCAGTGAAAAGGAAAGAGGAAAGGAAAAGACACGTGTAAAGAAGAGATCAAAAAGAAAGAGTTTGCACACACATACATAACCCTCCATCGGCCTCCTCGCTCCACTCACTCACACACACACAGCGGGCTGCCTCTCGATGTGGATATCCATACACATGAGGTGACTTTGCTTCACCCATCTGTCTCAGTGGGAGGTGAAAGTCATGATCAAATATTCATCGTCTCATGTTTGAGCAGACAGAACCTCATGTTCCTCTGGTTCCTCTGCTGCAGCATCATCAGTCCTCCAGCTTTAACCTGAGAGGAACAGCACGTCTCCCTAATGACTCTAAAGGTTAATAGACTTTATGAGTCGGTCTGTTAACCACTGCGCTCGCTCTGTTAACCTGAAGGAACTAATAATGTAATACAGAGACGAACACCAGATTGCTCTTGTCAACAGAGATATCATTGGTTATGTCTATGTTGTAATGTACTGGGTGTCGGCTGATTGTTGAGAGTCCTTGGTGTAATTATTGAGTCAAAATTCCACTTCCTGTCTTACACCCACTCCCCCAAAGAGCTGTTATTTCCATTCTTATTAAGCTGGGGTCACGGCAGTCAATGGATGTAAAGCTGTGACATCACAACAAACATCCTGACGGCTTGTTTAAAGGCACAGTGTCTTAATAAAGCTCTTTGCATTTTGAAGCTTTAAAGTATTTCTTTTGCACGTAGACCAGCAGCATAAGCAAGAAGGTAAAACTATGAATATGATTGTTTTGCAGAGAGCAAAGGTTGGTTTCTACCTGCTGCTGGTCTGACACTGCTTCGCCTGGTTAGTTTCTACGCTTTATTGTGTTGTGTTGGAGTCAAAATCACCCCTTAAACCACCAAAGAAACAATAAACTAACTATTGAGGTAGCACTCGAGCAGCAGGTGTTATGCAAGGTAAAATGACCCCCCTTACCTCGATGTACCCCACCATTACGATGCGACACGCCTGCGGGGGATACACGACTGCTGTGTCTCATTGTACCGAAGTTCACTGAAACAAATCCTCCAACACTTTAATCTTAAACTTTCACACACACTTCACACACTGGAAAGAATTGTGAATGAAGTTTGATGAAGCCTGATGCTCCTCCGCAGCTCTGTGTGAAACATCTGAACCACACCGCAGACTGGAGCCTCTGTTAACAGTGACAGACAGACAGACAGAAAGATCAGCGTAATTAACACAGATCCACGTTATGAAACGTCTACGTCCTCCCTGGCTGCGTTATTATAAACTATGATGAACTGATCGCAGGTTACAGCTCCTGCTCGTGTCATTCACAGCATGTGGAGACGTACTTTATACTTTATAGTAACTGTGCGTGGAAATACGGACAGATCACAACGTCATTGAGCCAGGTACAAAGCATAAGAAACACACAGATCTGTGTCATATCTGCTCCTCTCCTCATGTCTGTGGTTGAAAAGGCTACGTAAAAGGGTTGGTAAATTAAAATGTTGGGAGCTTTGATTTCTTTGTTTGGTGTTGCAATGTTTAAATGACTGTTTTGGGGAACAGGAGCCTCCATTCATATCAATGTTTGTTGAAATACAGCCAAGTCAATTTATTTAAAAAGCACATTTAAAACCAGCAGGAGCTGACCAAAGTGCTGTACATACAGCATCGAAGGCGTTTCCCCTCTAGGTTGAGTTATCGGTGTAAGTGGGGGTATCTATTTGTCAGTGGAGTCTGGTGGATTTGAAGAGAGTGCTCAGGGGTCAACAATGAGCACAATTTTCCACTGGCACTCCGGGCCAGTAACTTTACAAATTCACTGGCCCTGCCATTAAAACCACTGGCCCTGAAATAATTTGTTATTTTGGTATTATTTTAACGTCAAATTGTTTCTCTGTAAGGGTTCTTATTAATGAATATGTGTTCAATTGTGGAACTATTGTAAACTCATAGAAATAGACCAAAATAATCATATGGGTATAAAGAGGCTTCTTTTAAGCATGAATAAGTAGTAACAGATTGAGTATGTTATCTACCATTACTGACGCTGTTCAAATGTATGTTTAATTAGCGTGATCAGCCCATGAGAGTAACTAAGAGTAAACAAATCTTACCGTTGCCTACTTCCTATGGCAGTTAAAGGTAAACAGTAGGCGGCACGTCCGCTCTGTCAACGGTCTGTTTATGTAGCCACAGCGCTAACGTGCACCGGGACGAGGTGCCACTGATAACGGGAATACACACACTTATTGCCACCTCACGTAACTGCCCGTCTGCCTCGATCATCCCGCAGGCGCATATCTGTGATGGCCGGAGTGTCGCGTGCATGTTTACAGTTTACAGGCAGGTGACTGACACACAGACTCTGCATGCACAGCGGTCAGTTTACTCTGTGCTCTCATTAAAAGCTGCACTATGTGATATCAGACGGACTTTTCCTGTTGTTCTATGTGTGGGAAACACTGTTAAGTGGCTCATCTGCATTGGGGGAAGTAAATCTCCCTCGCGTGTGTATGAAAACTAAAACGTGTGTGTTTATACTAGTCCGCGGTAGCTTGCTAACGTCACTTGCTGTGTTCTAAAATGACAGCTGATCTGTCGCGAGTGCAGCGAGTAGCGTGTAACGTGTTGTTGACAGCAGCAGCCAAAGTACCTGCAATGATGCTGACATCGGATAGAGATTACTGTAGAAAGTAATAAGTCCCGTTCATCAGAACTATGAATCTCGGGAGGGTTACTGTATTGTTTACATTGTGGGCCTGTGGATCTACTGGCACACCAGGCCAGTTAAATAGTTAATCTACTGGCCCGGGGGTGAAAAAACATACCGTCGGGCCACCGGGCCAGTGCTTATGTCGAGCCCTGGTGCTCTAACAGCTGTTTCTAGTTTCATAAAGAGATCCACCTTGCGGAACAGAGGGAGTTGCTGGTCTACCATTGCCTGGCCAGGTTTGTTTGTTCATGTTCCCATGTTGTGTCGGATCAGAGAGAAACAGCAAACTAAACAACCAAAGCAGCAGTCGAGCAGCAGGTGTTCTGCGAGGTAAAATTAATGTTTTTGTCAGTGGAGTCTGGCGGCTTTGAAAAGAGCGATGTAACTCTTACTCTTTAACAAGGTCTGCCTCAGCAGGGAGTCTTTCTGTAATATTGTCAGACACTTTGATTAACACTCTCAGTCTGTGCGGCAAAACAAGAAACTCATTGGCTGCTCTGATGTTTCTGACTTGCCGCATATGATTACATTGCAGCCATTACAGCCTGTTTCAAGTCTGATGATGATGATAAAGTCATTCAAAACACATTTTTTGTAAAGATAGGGCCCGGTTTTGAAAGACAGAATTCCTCTTTAAGAAACAACGTTGGAATATTTTCTTTTAATAGCAGCACATCACAGACATATTCATGCGGGACTCATGCTGTGATGTCACGTGATCTTTGTCTTTTGTGGTTAAGGGAGTTTATGAAGTCTGTGAGTCAACATGAGCGATGTTTTCCCCTCAAAGACAAAAGCTTTTCTGTCCTCTGTGTCCTGACACAGCTCCACAGTACATGTGTCCCCGCTGATGCATGTGTGTGTGTCTGCAGAAATAGAGCCTTTATTACAGTCTGACAACAGGCTGCTGTATTATTACAGAGTTTGCACCCAGCCCAGCCAGGCCACAGACTGATTATACACTGCAGCCAACTGAGGTGTGTGTGTGTGTGTGTGTGTGTCTATGCGTCCGCCCCTCTGGTGAGCCCCACCACATGTGGTCTGCATTAAAACACCATTGTGTGTTTCAGAGCTGTATAGCGTTGCCATGCTGACTGAAATCACTATCCTATGTTGTCATCCTCTCAGTCGTATTATGGGATAGTTTTCCACAAAATCCACACAGCCACACCCAACAAAGGCTCGCTAAGCTCTGACTGCACTCCAACACGCTGCCTCATACATGAAGCCTCTCACACTTACATGCAGCACGATGAAGACCAAAACACTGATGATAAAATACAGGACAGTGTTAGAGTTGTTTCAGCGATACAGCAGGTAGAGACAGCAGGATGCTACAGTCACAGTCACAGTGTTTATATTCGAACTTGGCATTTCTGCCCTTCTCTCTGCCATGCTTAGTTTTTCTGGTTCCAGGTCCCACAAATACTTTTCTTCTTCTACATTTGAACTGAAACAAGCACCGTCCAAACTGTCTCCTGTCAATGCTCGATGGCCACGGGATGTGCACTGGGGATGTCCGTACAGTTGGGGTCAAAGATCAATTTGGTTGGAAGTTTTAATGCAAAACAAAGTAAAGGAATATCCATTGGGAATAATAGCCTGACTCTAATGTCTCTCGTGTGCATTTGGAGTAAAGAAGCGATCGCACTGGAGCACACTTTTACATCATGGGGTGACTTTATGTGTAAGTGTTATGCAGGGAGACTTGCATGAGACTTTTCCTGCGCTATTTCTCAGCAAAATCACTGCCCAAGTCAACTTTCAGAAAGGCTGGGAGCCTAGATCCTACAAAGTGTTCAGAAGTTCAGTAGCTGTTGATCTCACAGACAGGAATCGGCATGATCTAAACAACAAACATAAAGGAACGCTATATAATTGTGGGTCATCCTGTGGGCCGAGTTGTAAAGATCATGATCATATAGCTTCACTATCACTGGTTCAACTCTGGCAAGAGGACCTGTGTTGAATGTTGTATTCCTCATCTTTCCCACATAATGTAGTATCTACACTGTAGGAAGTCCACTTTAGCTATATGCTAAAAAGGTGCTATATTCTTGTATTTTTTTGTATTTATTAGTGTTTTTATTGCAGAAAATGAGTTTTATCTGGGTTAAGGTGATGCATTTTTTTATTATCACTTATTTATACTTACTTATTTTTTTAAGATAATTATTTGGGCCATGAGCTGGATCCTATCCCAGCAGTCATTGGGCAAGAGGCGGGGTCCACCCTGGACTGATCGCCAGTCAATCACAGGGCTGACGCACAGAGAAAGACAACTCACTCTTACACCTACAGACAATTTTAGAGTGACCAATGTACCTAACGAGCATGCCTTTGAACTGTGGGAGGAAGCCGGAGTACCTGGAGGAAACCCACGCATGCACAAGGAGAACATGCAAACAGCGCTAACCACTGCACCACCCTGCAGCCCTAGTTTGAGATGAAAAATTTTAATTCCTCCTGGATATCAGGAACATTGACGAGTGCTGTAGAAAAGGTGTAAATAGCTGAAGAGCAAAATAACAGCCTCAGGTAACACTGAGCACAGCTGTAACAAACATGAAGCTCTGACCCACCACCTGGCTTAAAGTGACAGGACACGACAACAAGACTGCTCGCCTCCAGGCCCAGTGCGTGTGTATCCACCAGGTACGTGTGTATTATGACTTTTTCTGTCCCCCTCTATCTCTGTCTGTCTCTCTCTCTCTCTCACACACACACACACACACGCAGACTCCCAGTCGGAGCGAGCGGTCTGAACATCACGTCAGAGGCAGAAATGGAAACAAAATCAAAGAGGAAGGAGAGATACAAGACAACATGAGCAAACACCAAAACATGAGGACAAATAATCCAGGCCCTGCTCTCAGTGTAAACACAGCCACCCACCACGTGTACACACACACACACACACACACACACACAGAGAGACAGACACGCATAAAAACAAAGATATACACAGGCACAGATGGAAGTAGAGCCACCGCATGCTTTAGTGATGAATCATTTGTGAGAAAACACAGTTTGGAAGCGAGAGGGGAATACGTCTTCCTATGGGCGGATTGAAGGAGAAAAGTGTGTGACCGTGTGTGTGTGTGTGTGTGTGTTTGTGTGTGTGAATCCACTGTGACAGTAAAAAGAGACATGAAGTGAGCACAGATGAAGAGATGAGAGGAGTGAAAGAAACAGAGAGGAAGGTCTGAATCCAAAGAGATGTTCCCTGCCAGGAAAATAACTCCAGCCTCAGCAGAGGCTCGGAGGATCATCTGCACACAGTCAGCAATACGAACCTGACCACACACACACACACGCACACACACTAAAACACACACACAGAACTCGCACACATCCAAGGCTGGGACAATAAAGCTGAGCATGTATTTGGTGGTTTGGGCTGATGAAAAGGGTCAGTTCGTTCTCACATTTTGGTGAAATTCCAGCTTAACCAGAGCTCGTAAAACCTTTGCTAGAATGCTTTTCATCTTAATTCAATACTTCCTGTGGTAACTCTGCACAGTAAAAGCCTCCGAGCCAGGTTTGTGCATCTTGTGAAGAAGCCAAAAGAGGTGAAAAAGTTTATGTTGAGCAGGTGAAAAGAGTCACTCGGGTCTGGTTGAGCCTCAAAGATTCAGAGCATAAAGCGCAGGCCTTTTCTAATTATCATTCAGTATGTCGTGTATCCACTCTGAATCTGAAACAGGCTCATGGAAAACCCAACTTGACTTGCAAAATCAATATTTAGAGGAGAAGGAGAGGCAGCTGGTTCACACAACCACATGCAGTATTATTCTCCACCAGTTTACCCTTTCTTACTTACCCTTAGTTACGGTAGCTATGTCAGGTAAGCGTGACTTAAAGAAACATGACAAAGCCCAAAGGAACCAGTATACTGTATGGTGGTCCGATCCAACAGAAGAGCTTCTGCAGCTCAAATTGCTGAAAAACTTAATGCTGGTACTGATCGAAAGGTGTCAGAACACACAGAGCATCTCAGCGTAGTCGCAGACCAGTCAGGGTGTCCCTGCTGACCCCTGTCCACCGCCCAAAGCGCCTACAATGGGCACGTGAGCATCAGAACTGGACCACGGAGCAATGGGAGAAGGTGGCCTGGTCTGATGGGTCAAGCCTCCTTTTGCAGGACGTGGCTGGCCGGGTGCATGTGCGTCGCTTACCTGGGGAAGGCATGACACAAGGATGCACTATGGCAAGAAGGCAAGCTGGCAGAGGCAGTGTGATGCTTTGAGCAATGTTTTGCTGGGACACCTTGGGTCCTGCCATTCATGTGGATGTTACTTTGACACATACCACCTACCTAAACATTGTTGCAGACCAAGTACACCCTTTCATGGAAACGATATTCCCTAATGGCCTCTTTCAGCACGATAGTGTGCCCTGCCACACTGCAAAAATTGTTCAGGAATGGTTTGAGGAACAAGACAATGAGTTCAAGGTGTTGACTTGGCCTCCAAATTCCCCAGATCTCAATCCAATCGAGCATCTGTGGGATGTGCTGGACAAACAAGTCCGATCCATGGAGGCCCCACCTTGCAACTTACAGGACTTAAAGGATCTGCTGCTAACGTCTTGGTGCCAGATACCTCAGCACACCTTCAGAGGTCTGGTGGAGTCCATACCTCAATGGGTCAGGGCTGTTATGGCCACAAAAGGGGGACTTATACAATATTAGGCAATAAACACAAGGTCTTACACACAGTGAGGTTTTGGGTGTTGCCATAGCAGTTTCAGTACGAGTTTATCTAACCACTTTATACAGCTCATAACTTGGGCTTTGGCTACGATTACCATAACTAAGTGGGGATGTTTAGTGACGAGCTATGAAACAAAAGCTCACTGTTTACTCCTTCCTGTGCCTCACACAACCGCTGAACATTGGTCAGTTCACTGATCTTGGGTTGGGATGTGAATATTGCTCATACGTACATCACGATACCAATGCTTAAACTGTATGGTGCAGCCCCAATGTCCATTGTTTCAAGGTAAATAAAAAAAATCACACAAACACAAACATACACAAACACACAAACACACAGAGTCTTGAACAAAAAGCCCGTCTATTGAGCCGACTTTGTCCTCCGTTATCCTCTAATGGAAGACATTTTCCGTCAACACTTGTCTAATTATCCTGTGATGTAATGAAACTGGACTTTACCACAAACACCAATCTGCTTAAAGACAAAGGCGTGTGTCTGATGGGATGTGTAGACTGTACGCACAGGGCCAAATGAGTATTGATCCACTGAGGCTGTGTGGGGCATGACGGAGAGGTTATGACATCATCATTATGAGACAGAGATTTAATGTAAAGGCTGGTTGTAATCGCTGCCTGGAACAACTGCTGATATATTTCTCCACATTTTAAGCCAAAGAGGTTCATTAAGTGTTTTCTTACACATTTTAGAGACACTTCTTCTGACGGTTGGTCAGCCTATCAGCCGATTGAGGTTATCTGTTTAACCCAACTATACGTAGCATTTTGGCTAGTTTAACTTCATTTCCCAGTAGCTTGGTGGTAGCATCAGTGTTCTGAATCAGCTTTTCAGTAGCTTAACTCTTTTATTAAGCTCTTTGATTTATGCACAAAAGATCTAAAATAATAAACCAATAAAGATGGGGAAAACTAGATCATAGCAGAAAAGTTCTCAACCTTGACCATCAGAGGCTGCAACAAATATGGCCGACCTCTAAAAACTTTTGTTTGTAAAATTTGTTGCTTGAATTTGTTCTTGAAATGTATGCAGATAAGCTATGGCTAATAATGTTACAACAACTGATCCTAATAATTTTGTGATAATAGCTTTGACTTTGAATAAAATCAGCACACTGCAGAAAATGAAAAATAAAATACATACCTTCGATAGCACACTGGGGATTCATTTAATGCAGAGTAACTGGTAGCTTAGCTCACTATACTTCCAAGTATCATACCAAACACCACCCATTTCAATAAAAGTCTTTCAAGATTTGAGATTGAAAGAGAAATGGAGAGTACTTTAACCAACAAAAAGGCAAAATACAGAAGGCTTACGGAGAATAGTCCAGGGAATCAATAGTCCAACAAAAGGTTCAACTTAAATCCAACGAAGGGGAGAAAACACGAGGAGACTCCGGGGATAAATCTAAATAAGGCTTGACAAACGTTGGTTTCACAGAGAAAGACGTTGATGAACTAGCACAGAGATATGGGAAGACAAAGGCTGCGTTCGAAATCACATAATAAACAAGCAGTATGTACTGATTTGGTCCAAATGTAGGATGCAGTATGCAAACTGGTGCCTGCCATAGCATACTGCAAAATAAATAAAACAGCTCCATACTACATACTACTGCCGAACGCACTATGTAGTATGCGACTTCAGAGACTAAATACACTGGGAGGTGAGGCTAATCAGACACAGGTGAGACAATCAAGGCGCCAGGTGAAAACAATAACGGCAGGGCACACAATCAAACAAGCGGGAAAACACACAAAGGCAGGAAGTAGAAAATCACAAGGGAGTATATAAAATAAAACAAGAAAAGACTGAACAAAAAAACAAATGACAACTCATGACAAGTGTCAAACTTTGCTTGTAAGACTGCTATGAAATTCACTGAAAACATCTATAATCCCCAGAGGACAAACCCTTCTGTATGAACTTCCTCTGGAAACCCCCTTTAGTAAACTGTTAAAAACTGACCTCTCCTCACCACCCTGACCTTTCACTACTGTGATCATGAAAGCACTGTTATGCTGCAGCCAGTCGGATTTTCCTTGAACTTCCCATCTTTGTGGGACAGGGGCGAGAAGTATTACTTTGAGCCGCCTCTTTGTGATCTGATTGAACTTTGACCCTTGACATCTCCAATGTACTGCCAGTTTGAGAGCGAGATTAAGATTGACCTCTTATTTGTGCCCCTTTCTTAATATGCTTCTTTGCAGCAAAATAGAACCAGCAGCAGAGAAGGAAGCATGCTGGATTGACCTGGATTTATTGCCTACGTCACACCATTTAATAAATGACACCAGCGTAGGATACACCCGTCTCTCCTCACTCTAAGCTCTACCAAAGGCTTCCTCTCTGGTTTCCGGGTCATGGTAGGAGAGAGGACGTCAGGAAGCAAAAGTTTGCGTAATGAAACCCCCTTCAGTCAGCTGGACTCGCTGTCCCACGAGGATGATGTCATAAGAACAGACCTTTCCAGTCTCGGTGAGACTGCTCCAGCCTCAGGGAGGAACACAGGGGGTTATGATTCATGTAATACACCCACCAATCCAACTGTGAGCGTGTGTGTGTGTGTGTGTGTGTGTGTGTGTGTGTGTGTGTGTGTGTGTGTATGCGATGCCCTTGCTTTCACTCTCATCATAGCAGGATTAACACACTGGACAGATGGCCGTCCGATGCTCCTCCTTCCCTCCCACACACACACACAAACACACACGCGCACACACATAACAAACACACTCAGCAGCACAGCATGATGGCAACTTCAGTTCACGAGCTGTGTCATCATCAGCACACACTGCCCGAGGCTTAAACGAACATAATCACACACACACACACACACACACACACACACACACACACACACACACACACACACACACACACGGGTTGAAGCCCGTGTCAGCAGATGATGACTCTGATGTCAGAAAAGCACTCTCTTCTGTCTCCACTCAGACTGTCTCTCACTGAAACACTTCTGTGGTTGTTCTGTCCTTGAATGGCTTCCCTCTCTCTATCTTCAGGCATCACAAATCGATATGAAGATCACTGTGCGTCTGTGACTACCAATGCACGTAGTGACTATAACTTCCTGTAAAAACAATCTGTGTTTTGAGATATCAGCTTTTTTAGATGAATGTTCTGCTGGCTGCGGTACCCTAATCTGGTCCTGAGGCTTTTTAAAATGTTTTCTTATCACAGTTTGTGTTTCTCAGAAACCGACATCGGCCTGCAGGTTCATTTTGTTCTGCAATATTTTGGTAGCCTGGGAACCTGCAAATCTGAAAGCTCCTGTTTTATTTGCTCTGGCAGAAGCGTCTGGTCCCCCTCCTGTTCAGACAGATTTTCCAGCAGACCTGACCAGACCACAATCACAACGTTTTATCTGTTTACTCTCTAATGTCTTTAATAATCAAGATGGCTGCTGCCAATGTGAAACGTTCTATTGATTAATAAAGCTGGAGGGTTTGTTTTCTTGAACGTACAACAAACAACTTAGTGGTTTCATTGATAAGAAAGATATTTGCCATTCAGTTTTTCCAATTGGGTCTGCAGGCGTTTTCCATTGATAAAATCCTCCCGGAAATCAAACAGAAACTCAGAGGTTCAAGACGAATTTGAATTTGTCATTGGGTGTGGTGAAGTCAGTGGAGGGTCAAATGGTCTGATGCAAAGTGCCTAGCTTTACCTTTACTTTTAAAGTTTTATATCAAAGAACTATAATATATAGTTTGCCAGTAACTCCAGTAACTCTAATATTAACCTATTGTGGATCTATCCACTTGGGCCTAGAGGTATTTTGGGCTGCACACACTGATAATGACCCTCGGAAAATTGGCCTGTTGGTGTGTCAATCAAGAACACTTTTTTTCCCCCCCACATTTTTGAAGCATTGCTATCAAGTAAAAACAGAACATTAATTACTTCTACAATATCGCTATGGCGGTAAAAGCAAGTTGCCGTGGTGTAAATAAAACCTGAATCTGAATTCCATTCGATTTGTTTACTTGTAGTAAATATCCATAAAGCAGGTTAAACTTATTTGTGATCAGAATTCTTACAAGAATGGCGACAAAGTGAAGTCATGACAACATTATTCTTCTTCCATGTTTTGGCAGCACAACACTTACGTCGCACCTGGGATTAGTTAATTGGCAGAGAGCCACTGCGTTAAACCATCACAGTGAGCCCTGATGTCCCATCAAACAATACAATTAGCTTCCTGTTGGGATTATTACCCATCCTGCTCCTTGTGTAAATTCACATGAAGAAAAACAAACAATGGACAGAAACAGAAGCAGCTTTCGGCCACATCTGCCCGTGTGTGTGAGGTGGTTTGTGTTATCTGTGGTGATTGAGGCAGTGATGTTGGTTAGCATTACAAGCTAACGAATCATTTCATTCCTCCTTACTTAAAACGATCAGCAGTGTACGCAAGCTAACTGCTGCCATGCTAACACTGACTTGCCAAGTTAAAAAACTTCACGTCATGTTACGTCATGTGTTGATGGCAAGAAACTTGTAATTATTCACGTATTATATCTCAGGTTTGGCTCACATGTACTGTGTAATATGGCCTTGTGTTGTAAGCGTTAGTTGCTGTACACATAGAATGACAGATTGGTATTCGAGCAATTAAACCCAACAAAATTATCTTTGTGGCGTCCATGTTGTTTCCACAGTGTGACTTGAAGCTTGTGAACACAACAGCATTGGAATAATGACTTTGGCACAAGTGTCTGATGAGCACGTGAAAGCAGGGGTATTATTTATGTGTTTCACTGTGTCCTGTTTGTTGCTCGAGAGAACACACAGATTGGCTCTCAGCAATGTTCACGTCATTGATCTTCACTTTTTGAATGAGCCAAGACTACAACTAACTATCATTAAAAATGTTGGATTTTATTGGATTGGATTAATTTTGTGAAAAGCCTGACCTAAGACAGCTCAGACCGACCAAATTACAGCAATTATTGAGGTAAAAGGGGCGGCCATAACTCCAGTTAAACTCCCATTAGGGACGCACGATATTATCGGCACGTTATCGGTATCTGCAGATTATGGCTTGAAAATGACATATCCGCATCGTCATTTTTCTGCTGATATTTTCCCGCCGATAAAACAACGCTTAATTCTGCCTAAATGCTCGATGATTCCCTAAAAAGGAAAAGAAAGTGTTATGTGTTATGGCATTTTGTACATAATCTAAGTTTAAGTAGTTTTCTTATATTGCCCAGTGAATGTGTACATTTTAAAAAGCACTGTATTATGTTATTTCGGCATGTGCCAGTGGGCCACTACAATAAGAGGAGGCATGATATCAATTCCACTACAGGGGAGACTTGATGTTCTCTGCAATTAGGTGGAAAAAAAACATGTGCCTAATATATCGGTATCGAAATCAGCAACAATGGTTGGAAAAGATCGGCATATCGGCAAAATATCCAATATTGTGCATCCCTAACTCCCATGATTGTGTCTCATCTATCTATCATCTATACCCATTATCCTGTCAAGGGGGGGCTAACGAGCAAATCTTTGTACTGTGAGAGGAAGCCGGCGTACCCGGAGGAAACCACACAGAACGGCCCACTACGTCCGAACCGGGATTTGAACTAGCAGCCTTCTAGCTGTGAGGGGACAGGGCTAACCACTGCAGATTGTATCTCAACATTTTAAATTAAGGCTAGTATTCCCAACATGCAGGCAGAGTTTTACCCTTTGAAACTTTTTACCTGAAGCTCTAATCTATAAAGTTCTTTTGACTTTTTGTCATTAAAAACTGTAAAAACTAAACCCAAATACATCTGATGAGAGAATCCACTGTGATCAGATTTCGTCGTCAGAGTCAGATCCAATGAAATCCTGTCAAACATGAACCCTGGTCGAGATTGAATCTCTCTCTGAATCATCACGACAGTCCAATCTAAATTTACCTGGGTCACAGCGGAAATGCCTCATGACATCCACAATGCTGCGACGCACAAACTGAAGGGCAGCCATAAAGGGCCCCACCGTCATATAATAGGATTTCAGAGCCACCATAACATCTAAACTGCGCTCACAGCATTAGTCGACAGATTAAATCAGACATGTAGCGGAGGGCTTTAATCCAAAACTATAATCCCATTTTGGAAATAAATATAGTACTTTATGTGTTTTTATACTTATTTATAAAAAGGTAGAGTGATATTTTCTTTCCGCTAACTTTTCTGACCGACTTTAAGAGGTGGTACATCTTTAAACCCTCTTCCTGCAGAGTGCTATCTGAGCTCAGAGTCGCCCCAGTCCATTTATCAGGCTCCTGTGTGATTAATACAGCTCACTCGGCTCCAGCTGTCTGAGAGGCAAAACTCCCATCACAGCTCCAGCACACTGAGTGAGAGCTTTACAACAGCGAGTATGATTTCATTTCATCCGTTCTTTTCCTCTATCAATTAGCACCATCAGTACCCTCATCCAGAGCCTCCTGCTGCATCTCTGTGTCAAGATAATGGCTCCAAAAGTTCATTTCCCCGCGGCCTCCGGTGTTTCTGGCTGCCTGCACTTAGCATGCAAGAGACAAAGTGAGATAAATACAGTGGTTTATAGAAGTAAAACCCGAGGCAAATAGATTCGCTTTGATGTGCAGCATTAGACAGTTTGACGTTGAAACTGCCAGACGCCTCGGTCACGTCCGTCGACGGGTGTTTCGCAGCCTCGCCTGTGCCGCGAGGTTAATCGAGGATAAACAGGTAGCCTATTTAGTCTGATGAAAAGCTTCTACCTGAAAGTGTCTCTTCACCGCCGCAGTCGACAGCCCTGAAGCGATAAAACTGTGCACTGTGAATCTGCCAGACACTGAACTTAAAAAGACTCACGGATGTGTGTGAAGCATCAAAACATTCGTACTTAAAATACCTGACTTAATATTCACTCAGTACTAAAAATGTAATATTCCAGATGATCTGACTCTCCACAACTGCACAGTAGTTCTCTAATTATTTTGCCCTTGCGACAAACTCAGAGACACAACAGCTCTGCTACAACAGTGTTTGGGTGCTTTTTGCAGCTGGCTCCCAAAAATCGATTCAAATTGTTAGCCAGGAAGTCCTCTTTCAACTTGTGTTTCATTGTACACAGAGCAAAGCAGGAGCAACTGGCAGGCTCTAATTTATACATCAGTGCTCATTCATTCAAGCTTTGCTCAGGAGCAACATTTTCTGCTGAACAGTGTTACACTAGAAGCGTGGCTCTGTTTAGGAATAGTGTTCTCTGTAATAGATAGAAGCAATAACATTTGAAATCAGCGCCATAGCTGTGGAGAGAGTTGTACAAACAGCTCGTGGTTTCACCCATTCTACATTCCTACAACACCCAGCGTGCATTGCGCCCCTCCCTCTGAAAGGAACGGCCCAGCGAGCAACACTGGAGTGGAATACTACCATTTTCGCTGCAGGCAACGGCTCAGAGCGGCACAGAATCTGAAATACGACGAGAATATACCGCTGGATCGTCTAAAATATCTTCAGGTCTGACGTCTACATTTAAAACCTGACGATTTTGAATGAGACATGACATCCGAGGCGGGCGTCCTAGATTGAGGAAGTGTAGTTTAGCGAGCTTCCTGGCCTCCGCCAGATGATGTGTTTTACATAGTCTGGTTTTCCAGGGCCCATTGGAGAAGCAGATAGCGTCCTCCAAAGCCACAGAGCAAAATTGCATTTTTTTTCTACCATAATGGCATAGCTCCCCATGATAGCATGAGAGGACTGAGGTTGAAAATCGGCAAACTGGCCCTTTAAGGCTGTGTGTAATAAAGCCTACGACTCCTCAAGACTCAAGCCGGGTTACTGTGTTACTTTTTTCTTGCTGCTAGCGTATTAAAGTGACCGGAGTTAGCCCCGAAGCTGGCTACAGCGTCCGCCCTGTGCTTCCCGACTGCTGTCGGAACGCTGAAGCAGAAAAGGTTCACAAATGATTGAATCTCTGTTGTGTTGAAAATCAATGTTTCTCCGACGCTCTTGAGTGGAGCGCTGGAAGGTGCGGGCGAGGCTACCGCTAACTGTAGCTCTGTTTGTATCTCTGATAACGTAAGAAGACCCAGTGACTTATATCAGTCATACAGTTAAATCATGGTTAAAAATTACAGTGAAGTGACTACAATCCCTAAGAAAGTTGTTGTCGCAGGGTGACATGACTTTGATGTGATGCTGACCTGAAAAAATAAATAGAGTAGTTGATGCTTCGTATTAAACAGCCAAATCTAATTCAGCTGACAATATTCTGAGTCGGTTAGAGCTCCAGAGACCAACCAGTTAAAATGACCAGTTTGTACTTATGTTTACATGTCTAAGTGGGAGACAGTGTGAAGGTATTGTGGTACATTGTAAAGTTTAAGAGAGTTGAGATGGATGGTTGAATGTAAAAATGTTTTTAATTTCACAACCACAGACTGAGCTTATCATACCATTTCTTCCTTTAAACAGCGTTTGCTAACAGAGAAGTGATGCACCAACTAAACTACCTACTTAAAAAAGAGAAGGACCATCATTTTAACCCCTTCGAGCAATTTGCCACAGAACTTTTACAGTATGGTTTACTCCAGCAGCAACAGAACAAGCTCTGATAACCGCTGCACATGGCAGATAAAGTTAGCGATTAGCTCGTAAGGAAAGATGAACCTGTAGCAACATAGCCCAGTTTTTCCTGAATCAGACATTATGGACATTATAGTTTCTCTGACTCCTTTGCAAAAAGTGCAGCTTAAACAGTGACATGCTAGTTTGGTTAACCAGACCTTGTAACAACCAACATAATAATTTGTCCTCAAAAGAGAAGAAGACTGTGGTTTGTATGTGACAAAGTCAATCTCAGCAGTGTTGGGGGTTAAGACTGCGGTCATCAAAAGAGTGTTTGCAGCTGCTGACCATCCTCTTAATGTCCCAATATGATGACTTAACTCTGATGATGATGATGTATGTTTTTGTGTTAGTATGACTTACATGTGTGTTTTGTATTTCAGAACAAGCAAGACTTCACGCAGTCTGTACAAAGAGAGCAAGAACAGCAGAGGAATATCTGAGAGAAGGCCAGGGGAAAACACGGGGTGAGACTGCAGACCAATAAAACTCCACAGAGCACCAATACCTTAAATCAATACACAGTCTACTCCCTATTTCTCCTTTATTGGATCTGTCTTTGTGGATATGAGACACTACAGTGTGTGTGTGTGTGTGTGTGTGTGTGTGTGTGTGTGTGTGTGTCCCAACAGCAGTCCAGTGACCACTGAGGCTTTAGTATGGAGTGTTTTCAGGTTCGCTCTCTGTCCGCCGCTCGCCAAATCTGTCCTCGCTAATACACACAGCCGATGTCACCGCAAGTACAGTGAAGCCTTTAGATAACACAACTGTTTGGACAGCAGTGTTTGTACAGTGTTGGTTGTTGACAGGGAGATTTATCTAGTTCACAATCCCAAAAAACAACTTACAGTAGAGGTTTTTTTCACATGGATTACAGGATGATTTGGTGGGGGATGTTTGTTTCATGAAATAAATAAAAAAGGACAGATACTAGAGAATGAACTGGGGATGAAAGTCCAGCATGCGTTTGATTCCAGGTAATAAGGTTTTCAGTTCATTTTTAATACCTGTTGAGAACATGGATGTACCAACAGGATACAGCATATCAGTTTCAGCCTTACTGCCAATCATTTCCACTGGTCTACCATGGTACTGCAACAACAAACACTCCTCCTGCTAACTTTAAGAGTGAGTAGTATGTTACCCATTTAAAAGAAAGTGCTCCTGTCCTTAACAGACATGTATAATATTCTCTAACGCACACAACTGAAGGAATAAGACATACCGCTGTGTCGACAGGGGCTGCCAAAAATGACATGAAATGGAAGTTCCTCAAAGTTCCGATACCAGAACTTGGGGAAGCTCAGAGAAGCTATTTCTGTGTATGATGTCATTGTAGTGTGATTTCTATTACAAAGAGACCCTATGAGGATGGAAGGGGAAGATTCCCAAAGTGTTCCTGCCCCATGATTGAAGGCAATTACATAATGAAAAGTTGGTCATGTAAGAGTTACTAACAAGAAGTTCTCCAACCCGAACGATCAAATAGGCTGATTGTTCCTATCCTCCAATACAACAACAAGAACGTTTTATAAATTAGCACCTACTGATAGCATGCAGACACGTCCTCATACTGACACGTCCTTTCTGGAAAACACACGGAAAACGTGTGGTTAACGCGTTAAAACTAGGGCTGTCAATCAATTAAAATATTTAATCAAAAACTCTAAACATTTTTTACCTGTTGTAAATGTACCTTAAAGAGATATTTTTTAGTTTCAAAAAAGTTCAAAAGTTTTTAATACTCTTATCAATATGGGAATGGACAAGTATGCTTCCTTTTTACAAATGTCTGTTTATAATTACTGCAACATTCCGAAACAAATATGCTGAAAGCATAACATGGCAAACTGAAGGCCAACAAGCAACAACAGACGGCATGTTGACCTGAATGTAACATTCCTCAGTAATAAGTAATTGAGTCTGCAGTAAGAGATAAAAATAACATCATTTTAGTCAAAGTTTAATCACTAAAAGACACAACCTGGGGCTCTCTGCATCAGCTGTGTGCTTGGCCAGCAAGTGGTATTTAAGGCTCGAGGTACTCCGGTGGTAACTCCGTTCACATCGACAGTAAATACAAATAACTTTTGTCTTGTCCAGAGAACCTTCTAGCAGGGCTTTGAGGCTGAACTTGACATTTAAAAAGACTCTTTTGTTTATCCATTTCTGCTCGGCGGACAGAGGGTCATAATAATAGAACTAATAAAATAAATAGTGGCATTAAAGGGAATGCACGTTAACTCTTCATTAACGGATTAACTTTGACAGCCCTAGTTAAAACCTTCGCAGGTTGGTTAGATTCAAGGAAAAAAAATACTTGGTTATGATTAGAAAAAAGTCACGAGTTACACTAGTTACACGACATCACACATATCAACATATACTTGACTTAATAAGGAAACCTCATGGATGGAACTTTTACATTTGTTTGACCCATCCATTGCCCCTGTGTCCCAGTAAATGTACTTCTTTATCGCTCTGTATGCTTTGTCACGCCATCGGATTGGCCATGGGTTGTAATCCGGTGTTACTCAATACTCAATTTTTGGTGAGGACATTTTTGGGAAAAATATTGTGCAAAACATGACATTATGCCAGTTATTCATGGTTAAATAAGACTGAAGTTTAAAGCGTCAAAGTAGATCAGACAGACTGGACATACTTTCAGGTTAATATTAGGCTACAAGCATTTATAGGTTTATCACTTATCTTGAATTTCATTGTCAAACACTAAATTATGTTTTTCAAAATACAACAGTTCTCACGTCACAAACCTTTTCTTTGATAGGCATCAATAACAGCATTGAAGGAGTTTCAGATTTTTCTGTCTTTTTCCCTTTTTCACTTCTCGTTCTTACTTCTTTCTTCCCGCAGTATTTACAATATAAATTAGATACAAATTGTCCGAATACAGATTTTAGGCCTACAATGTATTTTCAGTGTGTGCATGTGAGAATTACTCCGTATTAGTGGACACTGTCTTCACACTAAGCAGCCACAAGAAGAAAAGCTTGTCCCCGTCGTATTGTGCGTCTGTTGTCCAGCCTCCAGCCTGCTCTGTTCACCGCTCTTACAACAATCACATCGACTGAGAAATCAATACAATCCTCCAGAGAGAAAATATCAGACTGAAGTCCTGCCATCTCTCTGTCCCCACTTGTGCAGAACAGACTGTAGGTGATTGTGACAAGGAAAACGGCACCTTCTTTGGAGGGTATGAGGGGTGATTAATGCCACAACAGAAGAAGAAGAAGAAGATCACGTGACAATTAAACAAACTGCAAGGCTATTCATGTTACATACTAATAGCAACGTCCAATGTTTCCCACACAGACTACACCTGGGCGGGCCATCCAAGAATATTTGGCCACCAATTCTATCGTTTATCTGTCCAAGATCATCATCTACGATCGATTAACAAGTGGACATTCTCCCCTCGCCTTACTGTCACGCGCAGGGTCCCCACACATGCTCTTCAGAGAAACGCACATACATTCAGAGAAAGATGACTTCCTGTAAATTCTTATGCCGCTGTTTTAAAAGCTTTTAAGTGGAGCAGTGTAGTGCTCAGTACCACGCTGGTTTTGATTGTTTTGATAGACAACAGGGCCTGCAAGGTGGTGCAGTTGTTGTCAGCTAGAGCTAGAAGGTTACTGGTTCGAATCCCGGTTGGAACGAAGTGGGCCTTTCTGTGTGGAGTGTGGATGTTCTCCTCATGCATGCGTAGGTTCCCTCCTGGTGCTCCGATTTCTTCTCACAGTCCAAAGACATGCTCGTTAGGTTCATTAAATTGCCCGTAGGTGTGAGTGTGAGCGTAAAAAGGTTGTCCAGTCCAGGTCCGAGGTGTAAACCCCGCCTCTCACTGAATGACAGCTGGGTACAGCTCCAGCTATCCCCCACTACCCTGAACGGGAAAAGCGGTATAGATAATGGATGTTATTTGGTCGACATTGTTAAACGTACAGCTCCTGATGAATGTAAACAGAGCAGACAGATGTTGGGAGAGAGGAACGGAAAGAGGCAGGGCAGGCTGCTGTGTGCAGGTACAGCAGGTGGAGGTGAAAAAGAACTCAAGAGAAGCAAGATGAGCACATTAAAGTTTGTGAACCAACACTAAACATGGTGGAGAATTAAGCACAATTATACGGGCATAAATACGCTATGTTCTTTGAAATAGGGTAATGTATTCATTGCAATATATTCCCACAATTAAAAGTATATTTATACTGTAATAGATCCAATGGTAGAGTAACATAGTTAGAAAATTCCTCAGTGTTTGCAGGTGTAAATTATCTTGCAAAACAATAATGTGAGTGGCAACTTGTCACCAAATCTGACACAAAAATATCAAGTTATTTCCTAGAGTCAAATCAAATGAATAATAATGATGGTTGCTGTCTTTTCTTGCCATGTGTGACAATCCGTCAGACTGAAAACATCCCATTCCTCCTCTATAAAGTTTTTGACTAGCATATTTATTCATCCTCTACCTGGTTTTCAAACACAGCGGCTTGATCAAAACCTTCCTCATACAGTATTTCAGCTTCCCAGCCAAGTAAAGCATGTCTCAGAATCCTGATTTATTTTTTAACAGTTACTGCTCGCTGGCAGCCCTGGTAGGCTTTTTAGGTCTGTGTGAGTAGTGCTCTAAAGTGACAGTGAGGGGAGCGAGTCACTGCGCTCCATTCACTCTTGAGCAGCAGCAGCAGCAGCAGCAGCAGCAGACAGCAATCTCCTGTCTGGGCATTAAAATTACATGTTGACATATTTAGAAAAGTGTTCTGCACTCATGTTTGATGTGAACCAGTTGACCTATGCAGTAACTTGGCCCTTTCTGCACTGTGTTAATGCACAGGAGTGACCTATACGATGTGAATGTGTGGTATCCCCTTCTGGAGACTGTAGCTTTTGATTGACACGAACAAAATATGCAGCGTTAGCAATTTCTGAGTGATAAATCAGCCAGAAAAGACACATATGGATGTAATAACTTATACTTATTCGCTGAACCCAGTCAAACAGGCTGTTTAACAGGGATAGTAACCCAAAGTAGCAGCTGATAGAAGGCTAGAATTACTGGATAGAGATGCACCAACCTGTCATTCACACAGCTTTAAGGGATCACCAGTTCAAACACCTAATGTCAGTTTAAGACTTTGCTCAACCCAACAGTGATGTAAATAACATCCTAACAAGTAGGATAAGAGCCCTTACAGGCGCTTGGCAGATGTCTTATTAATGACCAACTTACTTGAATCTTCCCTGACAGTGCTGGCACTGATCCCCGACCCATCCGTGGTCGCACACGCA
The DNA here is from genome assembly GCF_022749685.1 of Semicossyphus pulcher. Classification (NCBI taxonomy): domain Eukaryota; kingdom Metazoa; phylum Chordata; class Actinopteri; order Labriformes; family Labridae; genus Semicossyphus; species Semicossyphus pulcher. The sequence continues at coordinate 20,493,433 of NW_027211626.1, forward strand.
GCTCCCGTTCACGCACTTCCCAGAATAACAGCTTTTATCGCAGGACTTGGACACCGCAGAGGCTTCCGCGTGCAGCACGAGATGAAGCATCACAAATAATCCCAGGTATGTTTTCAAGACGTCCCGGGCTCTCCTTCTGGACTGAATCCTTCTTGTATCATCCATGATGGACCCGAACTGTCACCTTACGATGCGAGGTTATCTGTTGTCATCGGTAGAGGTGTCTGTAGGCTCAAGTCGTGTACCTGTGACGCCTGTGGAAAAGGCGCAGGAAAACAGTAATTACGCACTGTCAGAACATACCGAGCGCCGTAGAGAGAGCTGCGGGGCAGGACAAAGAGATGAAACTTTGATGGAAACAATTTCGACCTTAAACACACTGTCAGCGTATTTCCAATCGGACCCATCCGCTCTGAGCAACAAAACCATTGAAACCCATGTTACGCGCTCTGCAACGCGTCACCACAAGTCGCCCAGATAACTTCCACTCCGGTCCGGGTTCCGATGTAAACACGCGACCGTGACTGATCCAGCAACAACATCCCAGACTGTAATCCCCGGGATGAAATCAAACCACGGAGCTGAGATCATCGGCGTCCTGCTGGATGCGATCCCAGACAAAGACGTGCCCTCTGCTCGGGTTCGCTGTCAGAGGATGCGACAGAGAGCAGCGCTCCTCTCTGCTCTGTCTCCGGTCCACAGCTGCTTCTCTGACGGGGAAACTCCAGCACAAAGCCCCGAGCATGAGCAGTACGGCCGCACGGTTAAAGGGGCAGTTCCCTTTAAAGGCATGCAGCAGGCAGGGACAGTGTGCAGAGACAAAGCCAGTGACATCCGTCTGCAGCACGGGCTCAGGACGGTTTGTACTGCTAGTTTGAACTTGAGGCATTTAAGATGATGAGCAAGAGTCAAAAGGGGAGGAGAAGAAGAAAGCACTAAAGGATGAGTACTTTCTGTGCAGCCAAATGAAACATGAACATGAACTTGATGATAGATAGATAGATAGTTAGATATTTTCCTTCCATTTTTATAGGGATCCCTAAAAAATACCCCCAACATTTTGAATCTGGGGTGATGGAGTTATATTAAAATCAAGTATATCATGCCAACTTGGCTTTGTGGAGCCAGAAGTAACCATATTTGGACAAGAGGGGGATACCCAGTAGACAAGCTGCAGTGGGAACGACTTGCCAATCACAGGTACACATTTTTACTCTATAATTGATAAATGTAACCATGCTGTATTGAAGACAACTTGCAACCAATAGAGTCACCCCCTACTGGTAATTAGAGAGAATGCTGGTAAAAGGCACATCTGCATCGGCTTCACTTTTAAAGACTACGTTCACTTTTTATATTTCTAGCTGTGAACCGAACTCTTACAGCTCCTGAGCCAACTGAGACAATTTTTCTAAACAGGCAGGAACAGTAACATATTTTTTTGATATCCAATAAAAGAACAATGAAAGGGATGTAATTCTTTCAGGGTTGACCATAGACTGTATAAAAAGATGGACGACATGACAGCTCCCTAAAAGTGAAGCCAAAACATCTCTATCGCCCCCTGCTGACTGGCTGCAGTATAGGTCATAAAGCCCGCCTCCTCCATGTTAACAGATGGGACATGAGTCAAGCTATAAAATCAAAATACACACCAAATAAATGTTTCTGAAACATGTTTTCTGTCATTATAGTTAGTTCTTATCATGCTGATTTATGTCCAAGTGTTCATTTTTCTCAGAAGTTTATTTTTAATTAGTTATTTGATGCTGTAAAAAGGATGATTGACAGATCTGTTGATTCATCCGGCTCCTGCAGCCGATCTGTTCCTGATTAGCAGAGTAGAGGAGGAATGGTGAGAGGAGACGTAACTTAAACAGTCACTACAGTCATTGAAGTTTTTCTCCCCCAGTAATTTAAGTGTGTGTCTTTGGTGGCTCCACCTGCCGATCTCTACTGCGCAGCTCTGGCTCCAAATGAAGTCACCAATGCAAGATGGCAGCACCAATCACGGGGGGTATTTTGGCATCAATCTAGTACACTGAGAGCAGATAGAGATGCGTTGTCCGTCTACATATACAGTCATTGGGGTTAGAGGGTAGCTCAGTTTGTAGGGACTTGGCTTGGGAACCGAAGGGTGGCCGGTTTAAGTCCCAGTATGGACCAAGCATGGAATTGGTAGCTGGAAAGATGGCAGTTCCTTTCCTGGGCACTGTCGAGGTGTCCTTAAGCAAGGCACCGAATCCCCCAGCTGTCCATGTGCAGCCCCCTCACTCTGATATCTCTCCATTAATGCATGTCCGTAGGGTTTACATTACAGTAATGGTCCTGCTAATAAAATGATGACAGATAATCCTTCATATTTGGTCATGATCAGAATTTTTAAAAGTCTTCTGCAAACATTGTGGTTCATGCATGATGTGTCGACGGGGATTTGTTTGCTGCATTTCAAACACTGACGCTTTCTGTCCCCTGGGAGTTCCATCACTGAATATTTAGTTTTTCATGGCTGATACAATAGTGGTGTTGAATTCCAGCTTTAGAAATATGCTGAATCTTTCTGCACATGCTTCCGTGTTGTTATGAGAGGGGGTAACCACCACAGGGAATGATAGCGAATAAAAGTGCAGTAAAATGTTAATTTCTGCTGGACAAATTGCTCTGAGATCATTTGGAGACGGCATAACTCATCAGTATCTTCAGTAAATCCATTAGAGCGGGCTCTGGTGCTGCATAATGCTCAAGTATTATCTATTTATTCACCAGCTGGAAATAGAGACAGATTTGAATGCCTGCAGTGACTGCTGTGTCCAGTTTGTTCATCTATTGCAGGGATCAATCAGTGATCATTAAACACGGACAGTAAGCAGAAAGCAGAGAAAGAATGCGTCGAAATCAGACACAGACTTCTTTTCTCTCTGGTTGCATTTGAGTTGATTCAGAGACAGATACGACAGACTGTCACAACAGAGGCCTAATTCCCCAAACTGTCTTTCCTGATTTATAACTTTATCTCACTCTGAAAGCTTTAAAGACACACACGGAGATTCTGTGCTTTTGGAAAACAAAGCCAAAATTTGCATCTGTGCTCCCTGCAGGCTCGCAAAGACTTCCGTCGAGCCAGCGGATGATAATCCCTAAACTCATAAAGATAGACTCTTTTCAGGGAAAATACGACTCTGCTGCAGTGTGACGAGGAGTATCACAGGGTTTAAACTTGAGGTATTGCAACAGTTACCTGTCTTAGCAGAGACCTGGTGTATCACAAGGTGAGTGTGAACATGTACGCTAGCATCATTGTGCTAATTCTGCTAGGCGCTACAACAAAAACAAAAGTGCATTTGTCAAATCAGTTCATTTGGTTACTCGGGTGTTGGATCATCTTTCATTTAACAAACATTATACTATCATTATTTTCTATATAAGGAATGAATAAAAAGCTTACATATAGATATGTTATATAAAAGGGTTGCTGACTGTGACAATGCAAAGTACCACAAACTCAAAAACAGAGAGGGTTGGCCTCTGTCAGCTCTCTGTTTTGCTCTTCTTGACCTTGTTTCCAGAAGGTTAGAGGTCAGGATGCACTTTGCTACACTTAACAATTTTGTGGTCTAAGGTTGGACATATACTTGCTTTTAACTACGCGTTCGCGTGTGCATGATGGCTGCGACGCGTTGCCTGCGTCTGTGTGGAGCAACAGCTGCAGTATGCAGATGAACTGTAGGGGCAGTGTGGAGGCAGAGGGGATTTGACAGGGTCAACACAGCAGCAGGAACAACAATGGCAGAAAGTCTGAAGACAAGCTGTTAAAAACAAGTCTGTACAGTATGTCACTGCCTCTGCGCAGCGACAAACATGCCTGTCAAAACAGCTGGAGACAGATAAGTTGCATTTTAGAAGTCAACGTGGAAACCTGCAAAACTAAATGGAAACAAGCCCGGGATCGTAATGTACAAGCACGGAGGAATGGTCGACGGTGAGTTCTGTCCACCAAACACACAAAAGCTGTCGCTTTTTCTGCTGTGAGCTCAGAAATAATGTATATTTGTAACCTCCTCGATTGTCATGTCTGTTGTTTACATCCCGCACGTGCGGTAGTTGCATACGAGCTGAGCTCTCTGGTGTGCCCTCTAGAGGGATCCTCCAGTGATAGGTTCCAGAGTGTTGACACATTCTGTGTCATTGTTGACAGTCCAACTGCAACCTACGACGTAGGAATGAAGTTAGAGTTGTGGGATGACATCTACAACTAGATTTTGTTCTGCACTTACAGCAGCTATCTATTTACAGAGATTAATAGTGAGGTAAATTGTTGAAGGATGATCGACGATGGGTTCTTGGATTGCATTACAGAAGTGGTCTGGCTCTTTTGCTCTCTCTTCCTCAGCAGGAAGCCTGCTGAGACGTGATTGGTCAATACTGTTTGGACTTCAAACAGACACCAGAACGCTTCAGACACATTAAATCTTGACCCTTGTATTCATGAGCAGATATCTGATGTGAAAATACTGTTCAACTAAATGCTATCTGTTCATGAGGCATTCTGCAAACTGTAGAGTCACAGATAAATTCCCCACATGAGGAAAAAAAGGTAATTTGATAAAAACGATAAATGCAAGTATGGAGGATGCCATCTCCGACTGCTGGAGCTCAGTCTGTTCAGCACATAAGGGAGCAGTAAAACGATCCATCTCCATCAGCTCGATATGATTAAGACTCATTTCATTTTCATGGGTTTATAACTTCATATGCGCCACATTCATCTGCAATATTAAGATGTTTGAAATCCACTTCTGTACCAGAAGCCAGCACGATTAAATTAAGTCATTTACCGCCTTCCCAGGAGTTTTGAATCACATTTAGCTTAGCAAATACCTCCGCTTGATTCTTATTTAGATTCTATTTTATCTGACGACAGCAGGTACTTTGGCAGGCGGCCATTTCTGGAGGAAACAGCTGGTTTAGTGCGGCCTGGCTTTTCCTTTCTTCACCCCTCCTGGGACACACGGCAGCTCTCCCCGGCACACCTTGCTGCTGCTGCTGCTGACATACACTTCTTCTTCCTTTGCCCTAATTTTCGCAGCTCTTTTGCCAGCAACGAGACCATCTGCCTTGCCTCTAAATTAGGGGGAGTATTTATCAAACGTCTTGTGATGGGAATACTGATCTGGGATCTGCTTTGCCTTAGAAGATAAATGACAAGGTCAGGGATATGGAGATATGCATCTTTTTCATATCAATATTTATTAGCTTGCTGGTAGAAAATTAAGTGTTTGGTGTCACAAGTGCAGCGGGAAAGTCTTTCCTGTCATCTGAAAGTGGATTTTGTCCAAGTACGTGTGAATAAACATCATCTGACTCGTGTCTACTTGTTCTTCTTCATCATTTCCCGTCTAAAAGGCGTTATGAACACAACCTGCCACCCTCCTCTGTGCATGAATACTAGTTTAAAGCCCCAAGAGAAGCAAACAGAGGTATTAAACCTCACAGTTAGCCTGTGGGAAATTGGTTTGGCTTGTTGTTATTCCTGCTGCTGGAGTTGAATTCTATTATAGATTGTTTTTAACCTCCCCCCAAGGGCCAAAGTAGGAATATTGATTGGCTTACACAAAGAACCCACTGTGAGGAAAATGAAAAGAGGGGGGGGTAAAAAAAAAAAAAAAACTCATATTGATTTTTGACAGTTTGTTTATAATTAAATAGCGGAATAACTAAGTGCACCGGAGGGACATGGATGAATGAGGATTATGAGACAGAGCAGATACACACCACGTCACTCTCATCATCCTTTTTTATCAGCGCTCATATTTATGTCTCTCCCTCCCAGCTGTGTCGTGTTTCACCAGAGCAGATGTGCCGTAAAACATGTGTAGATGCTAAATATTATATGGCATCGCAGGCGTTTTTACTGAGACAATAAAGAACACACACACACACACACAGAGAGAGAGAGAGATGCAGAGGGAGCGAGCGGATGGCAGGGAGAATTAAATGAGCCTCGGGAACAGATTATAAAGAGATTATAGTTTTTTAACGAGGTTTGGCGGCCCCTGCTGGTTAAAGGCTGCTATTGCAACAACTGCGAAAGGAGGAAGAGAAAAACACGTCCCATCAGGTAAAGGAACATTCTTAGTAATGTATCTTATTATTTGGCTATAGCAATGGATGGAGGATATTTATAAGATAAGATAATCTTTATTGATCCCGCACAGGGGGAATTTACTCGATACAGCTGCTCACAAAACAGGCAAGTCAAATAAATTACTCAAGTAATACAATTAGACAAAAAGTACAGGTGGCAAAAGAAGGACAGAACAAATATGACAATATAAATAGTAACTGTAGTGGCACTCGAACAACAAAAGGGCCATTGGTCAAAAAGGCCAAAACGAGGTCTGCCATGACGCAACGTTTAACATTTTACTTATTTTCATACAGATCAAAAAACACCTACAAAAGGTTGCGCACACTCATTTCAACGACACGATTCAAACACACAGACCTACACACAAACACGGTTAAAAAAAATGTCTCACCTAATTCACCCAGCTGATCACCTGTGACTCCCATAGCTAGGTCAAGTGATTGATTACCTGCCTGTGCCCTCAGCTGCGCAAGTGAAATGACAACATACACACACGCTCCATGCACAACACAGCAAAAATGGCTTCAACAGTAACAGTAACAAAAAATAACAGTAATAAAACTATGAACATATTATTTCTTGTCGATAGGTATGTCTCGAAACATCTTTTCTATGACGTAGACTAAAAAAACAAACTGACTTCTAGCGTCTTTTGTGCCATTTATTTTGTTTGTTGTCTTAAGTAAACATCATTTTACACTACGTTTACAACACTTCAAACCAATCAAATAAACATGTCTACCATATTCTAAGCTGTAAAGGGAACATTGGATCTGAAATACAATGGAACCATGAATTAAACCTTAAAATTGTTGTTTGTCTTAGTTTGAGGACTTCATGTTTGTACAGGTTGTCACACAGAACTGAGCTACATTTGTACAGTGTCCTCGATGACGGAAACAAAGACACGTGGTCGGTAAGTCAGCATCTGTGTGGGAGGGTTTTATAATCCACCGCGCTGCCTGATCAGAGCCCCACCAGCTCAAACACACACTGTAGTTAGGACTCTAACAAATACTCAGAGCTGCCTCATCCACACAATAGTTCCTCGTTGCTGGATTCTTTTGACTGTTACACTGCTGCTCCCTGCAGACCCACTAGCTTTGCTCCAGCTCCTGCCTCCAGCCCTTCATCCTGCAACCCTGCCCTGGATCTTGGCTCAGCCCAACCTACTACCTGGGAATTTACAGCTCTGATGTGCTACATCAAACCCGATTGGTTGTGTTTATCTTTCGGTTGGTTTGTTCAACAGACACAGCCAGAGCTACACATACCACTGTCTCTGTTTCAGCATTAGACAGACCAACCCAAAGGAAACCGCACAATCCTGGCACAAATACAACTAGCCTCTCTTGGGATTTTGTAAACCAGTTGTTACCTGGGAGATTTAGGCAGCAGTTTGAAATGTTTAACACCTTATAATGTTCAGCTTTAGAAGCCTAAGGCCCCGTCTTGTAGTAATAAAATTCCATTATATTCTATTGTAGGTCTCAGGAATCACATTTGTCCCTGAGTTCAATAATGCATGCTGTTTTGTGCGGGATTATGCAGTAAGTGAAAATGTTGGCTGTTTCAGTAAATGGACACAGAAAGCTATATTGTTTCCTCAGCTGAGAGGCTCTTTGTGTCGGAAAAACAGAGCGGTGTCTGGCTTGGTTGACACCACACAAAAAGCTGAAAGAAAATGATTCCCAAGGTGACAAAATAGCTGTGTTAAAAAAATGAATGCTGCAGTGGTTAGCGCAGCTAGAAGGTTCCTAGGTCAAGTCCCAGTTTGGAAGAAGTGGGCCTTTCTGTGTGGAGTTCTCTCCGGGTACTCCGACTTCCTCACAAAGACATTTATTTATTTTTATTTAACCTTTATTTAACCAGGAGAAATCCCATTGAGATTAAGAACCTCTTTTTCAAGGGAGTCCTGGCCAAGATAGACAAATAAAAAGATGACATGCTTGTTAGGTGACTCCAAACTGCCTGTAGGTGTGAATGTGAGTGTAAAAGGTTGTCCGTCTCTATGTGTCAGCCCTGTGATTGACTGGCGATCAGTCCAGGGTGTACCCCGCCATTGTGGTACAGATAATGGGTGGATGGATGAAAGTTTGTTTAGCCTTAAATTTCAAACAAATACTGCAATCAGCTGCTCCATAATCTAAATGAGAGAATAAATGGCATAACTTGAGTGCAGTTTTGACGCAGGTAAGAAACCACATGTGGGTACTCACTACGGGTAGCTGTGAGGGACACAAAAAGGGCTTCCAAAGTGGATAAAGAGGCTCCTATGTGGCACCATGGATTCCTTCTGAAAGCCCTTAGTACGTGCAGGGGGAGATATTTGCCTAGTGAAGAAGCTCATGCTTACCAAAGCACAATTCCTTGCTGTGGAAGAGGCTCGCAAATACTGACACGTGACAGGAGCTGACCACAATGGAACCTTTAGGGTGTTTTATGATTGCAAGAGGTCATGCTATGATATGATACAGTACCATGCGATACGGTACAGTACAATATGATACAATACGGTACGATACCATACGATACGGTACCATACGATACGGTACAATACAATACGGTATGGTACGGCACGGTACGATACGATACCATACAATACCATACGATACGGTACGATACAATACGGTACAATACGATACGGTACGGTGCGATACGATACCATACGATACGGTACGATATGATACGATACAATACGCTACGCTACAGTACGGTAGGATATGGTACGCTACAGTACGATATGATAGAATAAGATACGGTACGGTACGATACCATACGATACGGTACGATACAATACGGTACCGTACGGTACGATATGATACGATACAATACGCTACGCTACAGTACGGTAGGATATGGTACGCTACAGTACGGTAGGATAAGGTACGATACGGTACGATACGATAGAATAAGATACGATACGGTACGATACGGTACGGTACGATACGATACCATACGATACCATACGATACCATACAATACCATACGATACGGTACGATACAATACGGTACGATACCATACCATACCATACAATACGATACGGTACGATACGGTACGATACAATACGATACGGTACGGTGCGATACGATACCATACGATACGATACGGTACGATACGATACGATACGGTACAATACGGTACGATACAATACGGTACGGTACGGTACGATACGGTACGGTACGATACGCTACCGTACGGTACGATATGATACGATACAATACGCTACGCTACAGTACGGTAGGATAAGGTACGATACGGTACGATACGATAGAATAAGATACGATACGGTACGATACAGTGCAATACGCTACGATACAGTACGATATCATACGAAATAAGAACACCATGAAGTTATTGCACAACCCCTTAAGAAACCTCAAGACACATTAATCCATTTTGATGGGGGTAGGCACTACTGAGTTTTAAAAACAGTTTATATCCTGTGTGTGAGGAAGACTATGAAGCTTTTTTGCCTCCCCATTTCACCAATAAGGAGGTGGAGCAATGAACATCTACCAAAACCGTTAAGTCCTGACGACAACATGTAAGTTGAAAGCAGGTGAAGTGTTTGCCACATTCCTTAATACTTTTATTTTAAATAGTGACAAAGAAAAAAGTGACTGTCCAGCTATCTGAGGGTAAATAAATCCAAGGTGTGGAGAGGCAGTCAACAGGCATCCAAGGCACTCTGGTGTAGAATAAAAATCCTTTGTTATTTTGATTTACCTTCCTTTTTACAGGATTTTTATTCTACGCCATAGTGCCCAGGATGCCTGTTGACTGCCTCTCTACACCTTGGATTTATTTACGGTCAGTTAGCTGGACAGTCATCTTTGTCTCCATTCATGACCTGCCCTATCCTTGATGAGCACCTGGTCCTTCACCTTATGTTTCACTACAAGATCATCTACACCAGTAGTTTGACCCAGTGCAGCATTCCCTTAATTTTTTATTTTATTTTTAAGTTGTGTTATATTACCTTATTATGTACTTCCAACAGCACCAGTGTAAATGTTTATATTGCATGCAATGTTGGGTTTTGTTTTACAGTCTGTTTTATCCTGATTACTGTGTAACACTGTTAATCAATCTTGTAAGAGTCTCCTGGATGAGACTTAAGGCTGTAGAATAACAAAAACAGAGCTACATCACTCAGATGAAATGCAGAGTGAACAGGAAAAAACAGTTTTGACATTAAACAGCAGCGGCTCTCTTTCATGTCAGATTTTGTTACCATGTGTGGACAGCAGAAAGCCTCTGCACCCACTTCCAAGGAAGCAGGCAGAAGACGAAAAAGCTCCGTCTGAAGAAGATACAAACAACAGTCTCATGACTCCGCTACAGACATTGATGTAGCTTCTGCGGGTTATAATATAAATATGATGGGGCTCTGATATCTGCACAGTAGAACAAAGTCCAGAAACATCTTTGAAGAAGTCCTGTGGAAAATATTTCTCCTTTTAATCCTGCTACGACTGAAAATAGAAAAATGTTTGTTTCAAGCTTCAGAACAGCGATTTTCCTGCAGCTACAGGGATGTTACTGTCCTGGTGTGATCATAGTTACAGTCTTGATGACGGCTACAGCATGATCCTGTCCTCTGTTGCCAGGCCACGTTTGTTTGATTTAAAGTGAGAGGGAAGGGAGAGGAGGCACGACGTGGCCGATGTCCAGGGGATTTCTTCAGTCTGTGATCGATTCCTTTCTGCAGAGCTCACAGACACACTGGCTGAGCTGCATAATGACAAAACAAGGTGGGAACATAACAGACACAATGATACTGTTGATTTCAAATGATCTGAAAACACATCTAAAATTGCTTGTATAATTTAGAGTTGGCTTACGTTCATGTCCCCCATACATTGCACTTGCATTCTATATTTTCTTTATTAAAGCCCAATTAAAAGAAACATTTATGTTTTTTTTCACATTACTGACATTTGAAACAGTGCATTTTTGGCTGATTTTAACGATTATTTCAGCTGGCACAGGAGTTGGTTTGGGCCGCAATGGCAAAGAATCACCAGCAGGGGTAAGCAGAGTAGAAGGATTGAGTGTACTGAATTGTACTAGATATGATGGAACAGCTTTTTCAACATTTTCTAGGTAGTTATTAAGCCTGCTTTCTTGGTAAATACTCACTATGCATAAGAACTGTATGAACTCAAGCTGTAAAGCAATATCTGTAGAACACAGAATTTATATTAACTGAAAAAGAGCCAAAGTTGGAGGACTCAACCTCAACAATTACATTGTTTTCTGTTGCTTTCCAAGGCCTTAATAACCCTTGAAATATATAACACATTGTGATTATTTATTGTGGGCACTGTCTATTACACACTGTCCGTGATATGGTGTTAGATAAGTTGGTTGTCTTTTGGTTAAATGTAAATAGCGTTTGGCCTTGTGCTGAGACAGTTACAGTATGTTCCTGCTCTTATGTCACTAAGAGACATTCCTGTGCACATGGTGATCACCCAGCAGTATTTACTGGAACATTAAGCAGATGTCTGACCCCTCGCCTGATATTGTTGTAAAGTAAAACTGATTTAGCAATTGGTGCCTCTGTTGACACATACAGTCTCATGTGTACAGTCCATATATCTCTATATAAAGCATCTCTTTGTGCAGAAAAATGCGGAAAATCCCATTTTGTAAGTGCAGTCATGTCACATGCTCTGTCTGCATGCAGACTTTTTTATTGTTGGTGGCTATTCAAAAGTGATTTTACTGTGGGATAGCTTCAAGGAGGTAGACATGAAGTATTTTGGAACCCAAACAAAGTTATTTCATCAATATTTATGAAATACTTTCTTGTAGCACAGTCTTCTACTCTCAACACAAACCTCAAACCTGCCAGGAATACTATTATTTAACAAATACGTAACTTGACTAAGTAAAGCAACTAAAATGATTCTTATAGACTTAATTCAAGCCCTTAATGTTGCATATGTAGTGGATGCAAGGTTAACCATTTAAAGCTCCTGTAAGGAGTTTTTGTCTGAATTTTGATTCCTCTATATGAGCGATAAAGGCAAACCAGACCATCAGCAACAAGACTGATTATTTCTATATAGTTATATTTAATGCCTGAAACTGGGGTATCAGACGAAGCGATTAACTTGTTTACATTTTCCAGGGCAAAAATTTTAAGTGACATGACTGTTAAAGAAAGCAGGCTGAGATGTTTTATTAAAAAACAATACTTAAGCATGTACAGGACAAAATCAGCTAAGAGATACAGATTTGTCCACAGGGGGCGACAAACTCAATAAAAACCGAAAGTTCCTCACAGCAGCTTTAAGTTGCAGTACATCTCATCCTGCCCTCTAATAGGCTATTGCAAACTCAGGCAGAATGGACTCAAAATATTAGGCAATAAAGTCGTTAAATAGTCATAAAGATGTTAGCTGTCTCAGAAATGATATGTCTAAAGTCAGCATGTAGCTGGGGTAATATGGCTTGCAATAATCTGTTTGAAATTTTAAGCATGCTTCCCTTAATTCATCCCCTAAGGTCCCATCTGTAGAGCACTTTGCAACTGTGCTTTATTGAGTGTCACACCTGTTTTCCAGCGAAATCAGCATATTCACCAGGTGGTAAAAAAAATAAAAGAGCCTTGTGAAAGGGCACATTTGTGCGATGTAAAGCGTTAATTAACCGGTATCAAATCCTTCATTTAGGCTACCCATCCCTCTCCTCTCCTCTCCCCAGCCCTGCTGCTCCTAAACACCTCCCTAGTCTGGGTTGCGTCTGTCACACCAGGCTCCGATAAATCTGACGTGTTTTTCGCATTTCCTGCACCAGAGAGGGACGGAGACAGAGAGCAGTGTCGGGGGGAGGCAGCCAGCGGTATGTCCACTGGAAGTTAACATCAACAGCAGGGACTAAAACCAGGCCGTGCACCGAGCAGCAGGAACCGCTGTATACTTCCATACCAACCGCGTGAATCCGCCCCTCCTCCCCGCCCCTGCTGCGGTTGTTTCCAGCCGCTGTCTGGTCGCAGCAGTCCGGCTGGAACATCCCCGATGCACCGCGGCGGCTGCCAGCAGGCGTCTGGAGCCTCCCACCCACCACACGGTGCAATGCAACACAGGCTAGTGCTTCCAGGGTGCCCTACTGCAGCTAAAGGAGCTCTTTAATACCTCGAAGGTAAAAGCAATGACATGCAGAGTCACACCTGGGGCCTCTGCTCGCGTGTGTTTTAACTCTTGGCTGTTTGTTCACGTTTCTTCCGTTCACTTTTAAGGAGAGCTTCGGTCGTTTCTCTGCTGCTGCTGTTTATTTTCGGGAAATTTGTAGCATATTCGACAAAAAGACGATTTAAACAAGACCGAAAAGGAAGAAGAAATAAAGGTTTTTCATAGTTGGCGTTTTCTCCGTCAACTGGAGGGGATTACAGTATCTGAGCACCACCGGTTGAACAGAGCCGTTACTCAAACCGTTACAGGACTTAACGGTCACCATGGTCATCTTCAACGGGCAGCTGAAGATCAAGATCCGCGAGGCTCTGGACCTCAAACCCACGGCGTGGTCCCTGCGTCACGCCGTCGGTCCCAAGACCCAGACCTTCCTCCTGGACACGTACATCGCCCTGAATGTGGACGACTCCCGCGTGGGCCAGACCTCCACCAAGCAGAAGACCAACAGCCCTGCGTGGAACGATGAGTTCACCACGGAGGTCCACGACGGCCGCAGGATCGAGCTGTCCGTCTTCCACGATGCGCCAATCGGCTACGACGACTTCGTGGCCAACTGCATCATCCAGTTCGAGGACATCCTGCACAACGGGAGCAAGCACTTCGAGGACTGGGTAAGACTGCTGTGTGACCCCCTGGGGCATTCATGGTGGGGCTGATGATGGTGCTGAAACCTCAACAGCTTTAACTAGGGCTGCCAAAAGTAATTCTGTTGCTGCTGTTTTAAAAGAAGTCATTAGCCTATGTAATTCATATTTAAGAAACTGCCTGAAACAAGCTTGTCTTATTTAAGCAATAATGCAAAACCCAATGATATAACAAATAGCCAAAGTAAACTCTTTCGGGGGCACAGTAAAAACAAACCGTTTTGCAAAAAGCACTTTTATATAAAATAGTTATAATGTATAAGGAAGGGTCACTAGATAATGACATGCAGGAAATAATATATATAATGCAATGCAGGAAAAAACATCTGGAAACACCTGGGCCCTGGATGGTTAAGGCGTGTTTTACACAACCCAGCCTCAAATGATTGCAATTCTAGCTTAATAAGGGACCCATAACTTTAAAAAATATTGCTTCTTTTCAATAATTGAGGACAGCACTATTCCTTTACACGTCCAACATGCAAAAATGCACTTAGATAAAAGTAAATCAAAAGCAGCAGAAAGAAGTGTTAAAGTATTCCCCATGGTCAAAACAAGTCATTTTTATGAGCTTTTTGATTACATAATATGTTTGACTCACAAAGGTGAAAGTAACATCTCATAATATTGATGTAAAATTTCGACTTATGACTCCATAGATCAGAAAAGAAGTGGCTGTCTCATAATCATGTCTAAGTTAGATGAACACGTGTCTGTGAAGCAGCAATAAAACCTTTATTAGCTACTTGGGAGTTTTGCAACAAGCTGGAAACATCTATGGCTAAGGTTATGGCAAAACGTTCAGCTAGCTGACATGAAGCAATGTTATTATTCATATGTGTCTGGCTCAGGCTGTTATTTACTCACTCTGTAGCTTGTCTTTATGAGAGGTAAATCTCATTCTAAATCTCATACTCAGCCGCTTTTCACTTTTTTCCACAAATTTCACTATGTTTGGCAGGTAGTCACATAATAGTAATGTTGCAGGCTGTGGAACCAAAACAATGAGTTCAACAGAAAGGCTCCATTGTGCTGATTTTTGGAACCTGTGATTATGGGAGCCAGCTGTTTTTAGTGTTTTCACCAAATTTTATACATCAGATTTCACTTGTGAAGACCAATATTTATTTATTTTTTTACTATTGATCCATACCAGTACATTGTTGTCCTGCAGCTCGGTCTGACAGATGAACTAGTCCCTGCACACAAACACAGACAGTATAGATCCTGTTACCTTTGTTGTGCTCTGCTTAGATGAAGCAGTGACCCACAGCAGAGCTGCAGAGGAGAGAGAGGGTGTGGTTTTGGCCACATGCATGACACACACACATACGTGCACGCACACACACACACAAAGGGCAGCATGCAGAAGCTGGTCATTGTTGTCTGAAGCTGCTGAAGCAGACGGATGCTTGAGTGTATTATTGATGAGGCCATCAGGTCCATTAGAGACGGAGGGAAAGAGAGAGAGAGCAGGATGAAAGAGAGGAAGAGGATGAAACAGAAGGAGGATGGAGAACAGAAAGTACAGCTCAGAGTGTATTCCTCATGCAGATAAGGCTGAGAGAGCTGTGTGATGTCTCATGTTTGACAGTAAACACTCAGTTATTGATCAAAGATTTTGGAACAAGATGAGAGCATCTGAAGTTCTGGTGGGTTTAAATAATCAGCTGCGCGTGTTAAGGTTTAGCCTACATCTCTGAAACGCATTAGGATAATATTCCAAAGTGTGGTGAAGAGTTTTTACTATCTCTTGTGCTCTACGCTTGGTTCCTGTAGTGTTTATTCTTCACAAGGTTTTTTACAAGAGGCAGAATTATCCGCAGAAGTATTCTCCTCTCCAAACAGACACTATAATTGAAACGTTGAAAACAATAAAGTAGGCTCAATTAAAACATCACTGTGTCTCTCGCTGCTCCTAACATTAGCTCTGTCTAAGAGCTCTGCTTGTTTTTGGGTTACTGAGTGTGTTTTGCAGTTGTAAGTCCCCAGCATCCCTCTGACACAGTCCTGGTGGGAGCCAGAGTAGTGCTGTATTCCCGGTGATCAAACTGGCCTCTGTCGCCCCCGTTCAGGCCGTGGTCACTTGGAGGCTGCCGAGTGCTGTTCTGTTGTCCACTTGTCTGACTCTGGTGCTCATTATGCGGACGCCGCTGCGCTAAACCTGACTGACGTACTCCTCCAGATTGTCTGAAGCTACTTTGCTAGCAGTGTAAGCCCCAACAGTCCCCCAGTCCTCCGAGCTTCCAGTCTGGACGCTAACTCAGCTAACTAGCTAACAGTGAAAAGTAAACAATCGGTCCATCTGGAAACTCAGTAAATCACAGAGAGTTCAGGCAGAGCAGTCAGAGGACATTAGAGGAAAACCAGAAGATATTTTAAATACCAGTGACCCAGTTTAACCACAGTGAGGAAAGTTAGAACCTTGTGTTTTTATACAGTAATCAAGGAGACCTTGACGCATGACCTGCAGCTTCTACTTCTAATGCCATTGGAATGTCAAATTAAAGCTGCTGTGAGGAACTTTATGTCTGTGTTGATTTTGGCGCCCCCTGTGGACAAAGTCATACCTCTTATCTCTTTGCTGATTTTGTCCTGTACATGCTTAAGCTGTTTTTTTTTTAGCAAAAAATCTCCTGCTTTCTTTAACAGTCATATGTATCACTCACTTTAAATTTCTGCCCTGGAAAATCTGATCAAAGGCAGCGTGAAGTTAATGGCTTCGTCTGCCACCCGCCCCCCCGCCAGCATTTTCAGGCATTAAAAATAACTACATAGAAATAATCAGTCTTGTCGCTGATGGTCTGGTTTGCTTTTACAGGTCATATAGAGTAATCAGAATTAATTTCAGTCTGTTTCATAACCAGCGAAAAACTTCTCACAGGAGCTATCTGTCAAAAAATTAATTGTCAGGAAATGACTCAGAAATATTTAGCCCTGAGTATTAATGTGTTTGTTAAGGCCTCTAATTTATTTCAAGTCAAATGACCCCAAAACCAATTTAATAATCTAATCTGGTTTTATTCACTTGAATGAAATCAACTTTTAGATCCGTCTCCTTGTGTTTAAAGGTGCACATTTCAAGGCACAACCATGGGTGCTCTGCTGTTATCTTGACTTAAGCTGCATCATTCACTATGTCATCTGAGACAAAGAAAAACTTGACATCACCATGAGGGAACCAAACAGCTTGTGTAATTTGCTGTTGAGTAATGCTAATGTATACTGACAAAAGTCTGTAGAGAAGTTGCGGTGGCTCCATAGCCTCAAACCCATCTCACAATGTAGTGTACATGCTGTACGTCTCACTCTGATCAAGGACATTTCTAAATATTATAGGAGCTGGACATTCGAGTGACTCAGCAATTTATGAAACTGGTGATCTTCTAGACAATTGAAGCTGGAAAAATCTAACTGTAACTGTATATTTTTAAAATGCTTCATGAACAGTAATGTTTAATGAATGGGCACAAATGTTTCCATTTAAATGGGTGCAGCTTTTCCAGACTTTACGGCACTGTTTAAGCAGCCCTGCAAACTGTGACTTTACACTAGCTGCAGAATAAGGTTGTAGGCCTATAGTTAACATTGAAACATAATGCTTTGTCTTATTTTCTTTTTGTTGTCTGGTGATTAATGGTAGCTACTTTTAGCCGTTAGCTTTCTTGTTATTGCTTGGCAAAGTGTTCAAAGACTTTAGGACAAGAGAGATAACCTGGCCACAGGAAGTGAAGCTAAGATGTGGTTATGTCTCTGTGTTGCAACAAAACAATTACACAACTTTGGCATCAAAACCAAACAATTTTAACACATGGTTTAAAGAGACAATTAGTCTGGTCCAGCTGGCTGCAGTCAGTCGATTAGCTAACGATACAAATGTACAAAAAACGAAAACGAACGGGGCCTTGAAACAAATGATCTTTAAAATAATAGGTTAAGTGACCTAACGTTAGTTATAATAGCTAGTTAACCCACTAGCTACCTGTTGTCAGAGCAGGAGTCAAGTTTGGTGATGCAAGGTTAAGGGTGGGAACAGCTGACGCAAACAGGAAATCCTCCGTAGACCAGACTGTCTCATTTCAGTTCGGCTTTAGCATTTACACAGGCTACAATGACTCATCCTCCGCACCGTAGAACACGTCTTTCGAAGGATGCAGCACCCGAATTGAGACACAGATATTTTCTGCGATTTAGGCAGCCCATGGCCTTGTATTGGAAAATAAAAGTTAAGTGTCAGGTGTGATAATGGCCCTCAGGAAAACAGTTTCTCTTCTCACCTCTGCCCTGACTGAAATCTACAGATGGAGGAAGGTTTTATGAAAAAAAATGACTAAAAGGTAGAATATTATAACCCGAAGACTGTGTTGACTCTGTTCGGACATGCAACATTTCAGGATCTAGTTCTGATGCCGGCTTTGCTACTAGCAGGTTCTCAGAAGTAAGGCAGACGATATTAGACTTGTTAAAGGAGATCAAGGAAATCAAAATTGTCACTGTAAACGTATCAGATATAGGCCTATTGTATGTTACAATATTGTGCCAGGATCTGACAGAGTGCTCCTTTAATAATATGAGTGGAATATTAGATCTTAACCAATCACATTACTAGCTTGATATGAATCACTTGACCTGAGACCAGATTGTAAAACAGTGCGTCTGAATGCAAGGCTGGATTTATTTGTTGTTTTTGGGCTGCAGCTAGGTTGCAGACGTTGTCTGGTGAGTTCCCACACGAAAAAATATTTTTATTTTCCAGGGAAATAGGAAAGACTTATCAAAGACAAATGGCATCAGTTTAGGAGCATTATGATCGAGTAACCTATAAAGTCACAATAACATGGACCACATACAGTAGCTTTCTTATATTCAGTACAGGGGACGGGTAGAGTTTGTTTATGGGCTCTTTTTCAGGTGAGCTGTATACTGTTGTTCTGCCCGCCTGTCTTCCAGGTGCAGGCGCTTCCCACAGGGAGAACGTACAGTTAGTCAGCACATTGTCACTGTCTCAGGTTTCATTATTATGTAGCCCAAGACGGGGTAAGCTTTTGTTCTTACTGTGGAACAACATGCTTCTCATTGTTCCATGTGTGAATGGGCTTTTATAAACAAGGGTTAGTGATGAAACATTTTGTCAGCTACATCAAAGTGCAGAAGCTTCTGTTTTAAACACCTTTCAGTCCGTGCTTTTTTAACTTGAAAGGAACAAAATAAGCTGTTTTTATGAATAAAAATCTGATTTTGCAGCTTATTTTTGTTTAGCAAATAAGCTGTGATTAAACTCTGGGACAGAAATGGCTTGCCAAGGCTTACACTTGTATTCTTGCTTACTTTGATGTAATTTCTTGGGGTATCGCCACTCCTACGCTTCATAGGCCTAAACGAGGGCTGCACAATTTATCACAATTTCATAGTTATCACAATATGAGCAATAAACACATCCCAAAGTCTGAATGTATCGCATTAAATAAGAACTTTTGTATATAAACAAGCCATGCTTTCTCACTTACCATGCGAAAAGTTTACCTTTTGGATGGAGCCCTGGGAATAATGGCCGTGCTGTCACACCATTTTGATGCAGTCAGATGGAGCTCAAGCTCGCTGTCATCTACAGATTGATTAGTGACAATTTTGCGGATTTGGATTTTTTATTTTGTTTCAGGAGGGACATGTTGCAAACATAGGTATTGCGTAAAACATGCAGAACAGCAGATAGACATAGAAACTAAGAGCTATAGCTAATGTGCACTCTATAATATTTGTATTGCACTTCATATCATTATCACACATCACTGCTGTAGCTATTGTAGATTTTATTTTAGATCACTTAAAAGGGATAATAAAAGCAAAGGTCTCTAGCGTCAAGTTCACAGCTGCCTCCTGCTAACCCCTTGTTGTCACCATGTTTACACAGCATGAAATGTAACAAGACGAGGTCAAAACAACGTGTTTGAAAGCAGGTGCGCGGGGGGAACGTTGGAGAGAACAGCGGAGGAGCAGCCCCGCATACCCTCCGAACAAAGTATCCAGAACCATATAGACGGAGAGTTGCGTCAGTGGAGTACCAATTTGCTCCATGATCCGCCATTGCGATGTTGCAACTCTCTCTCTAGGGCTGTGAAAGTACCGTCAGTCGCTCAGTCAGTCAGTCACATACAGACCCATGAGTAGGGCTGACCTCCGTGGTCAGCCAAAGATGTCATCAGTGAATGAAAATGACAAAAGACTTGAAAAATGATTACTTTTGCCATCTCATTTTTAGTCAAGGTAAGTTAAAAAGGGATTATGAAAATGTTCTACACCTGAGTGTTGTTCCCCTGTTTGTCACCAAACTGAATGGGATGTACACATTAAAAAACAACCTATAGAATCTACTCGTTAAAATTGAGGTAACAATTTGCACTTTTTTTGACTGAGTAAATTTGACCTTATGTTTTGAGTGAAGAGTAACTCAATTTAACAACTATGATACACTAAAATAAATTGGGTAAATTCTACATTAACATCTCATTAGATTACACAATTAATAACTTAATAAAAACAACTTTTCACGCTCACACTCACGGGCAATTTAGAGTCACCAATGAACCTAACAAGCATGTCTTTGAACTGTGGGAGGAAGCCGGAGTATCCGGAGGGAACCCACGCATGCACAGAAAGAACATGCAAACTTTTGGGAATGTAATTTCTTATCATATACAGACACAGCAACTAGAAATCGTCTGGTATATCTAACTTAAAAATGTATAAACACCGATGGCACACCAGTTTGCGATACTCGCACCGATTAGTCAACCCTGGCCTGCAGCCAAGAACAATCATTGACGCATGCGCACTTTGCAGCACAGGCCCGATATCTTTGGGTAGATTCTGTAATGTTATTTTGGGTTGCAATTGTTGCTGTTGAAAATTAGGTAATACAGGTAAACTTTACTCCTTTCAATTAATTCACTTTTTCACACCAATTATATCATCAACAAAGGAGCAATATAATGACATGTGAGACTGAAGCCTTAGCTTTCCCCTTCAAAAAGAATGAATACTAGATATTATGGTTGTTATCATGCATGTAACTTCCTAACTCTTGACTACTCTAGGTCTATTTTCACAGGTTTTTATAGGCTAACTGATTCATTAACAAGAACTTTAGATTACTTAAAAGTTTCAGCTGTGCATTATTTCAATTCAATGTCCTCACTTTGGGTTCAGAACTGAAAGACGCTTTTGTATAGGGAGGAGTAAAACTGCACCTGAGTCTGTGCTTGTGTCTCTGATCACGGCTTTCCCTCCATTTCATCTGATAAAACTTTTTTCTTTCCTTTATTCTTGTTTCAAGCACAGAAAAACTCTGTATTCTTCAAAAAATGCACCGCAATGGCCCCACAACAGTGCATACTCATGATTCCTGTTCGATCAACTAGAATTTTGGGACCATTTTTAAAAAAATCTTTCAATGAATCTGAAGGATTTATAGTATCTGCACCGTGGTGGGAAAAAAAGGCTTCAGTTGGTCTCTGTTTTTAATTCTGTGAAGCAGATATTTCAGTTAAAATAAACGTGTGAACACAAATCTTCATCCCGTGTCAGGACAAGTCGGTGCAAATTTAAATCGACTAACACACCAGACACCAGACCAAAAACTAATATGTCTCTGTTCTCCTGCAAGCCTGAACTCGACCTGCTGTCAATCACCTCCTGCAGCAAATGATACCTGCCAAGCCGGTCATATTGTTAGTCAACCAGAGAACACACACAGACACACACTCACACAAATACATACTCACACAATAGTGAATCCACTTCACTGACGTTTCAACTCATTACTCAAGTAGGTGTGAAGTATAATATGCAACGATATGAAAATAGTTGTGTAATGGGTGGTGTACAACGCTCTGGATGTTTCTGAAATGACACCATTAATAAAATAATAACTTATTTGTATTGCACCTTTTAAAACACACTTACAAAGTGCTTTATAAGAGAGAGTGCACATGTAAATCCTGCACAGACAGGCAGAAATGCAACATACATATAGGTCTGAAACAAGCATATTGGCATACATTTAAACACACATACAAGCATGATGTACAGACAGACAGAGTTTCTGAAAACGCTAACCTAAAGAAATATGTTTTTAGCAGCTGTTTAAAACTGACCACAGATTCGGCAGACCTAATGCTCTGTGGTAGAGGTTCCAGAGGTTAGGGGCCGCCACTGCACGATCACCTGTGGATTTGAAGTGGGATCGAGGAACTGATAAAAAGGCCCTGATCAGGAGATCGGAGAGTGCCTCTCATAACACACTGGGATGATTCCCGGTATCGGGGGATCAGTTATCACTAGGGCTGTGCACTGCCAAGAATCTGACGATACGATATGTATCACAATACAGGGGTTACGATTCAATATATTGCGATATATTGGGATACTGTAAGCAAGGTGATATATTGCGATTTGTAAAAAAACTGATTAAAAAAATGTGTATATGTTTGTATACACATTAGTTTAAAGAACACACCACCATATGCATATAATCTGAGTCAAAAACATTCACTTTTTTATGCACTAATAACAGTGCATATCAATGAAAAATAAAAGTGATTGCAGAAAGACATGCCCAGCTTTCAGGACACTTCTCTGTGCAGTTATGAATTGAGGTCGGTGGTAACTTCGGTGTGTGAATTTGTTCCAGAGTGAGTTGAGTGAGATCCACTCGTTTACCGTTAGCTGTTTGCTGTTCGTTTAGCTGTACATCCTCAGAATGGTGTCTTGCTAAGCGCGCTCTCAGATTTGTTGTGTTCCCAGAGAACTTTGTCAAGGCACATTTTGCAAACAGCATGGCTCTTGTCTAACTCCTTAGTGCCGCTTTGTCTTAGTCTTAGTACCGTCAAAATGAGCCCACACTTCAGCCTTATACGCCACAGGAGCCGGTCTAACTTTTTCAGATTCAGCAATGAGTGCTATTGTTGGCTAATGCTAGCGGTATGCAGGCATAACTTTTTGTTGTTGTTATGTTGGAGGTTTAGAGTCTAATGGCTGAACTGCCATCTAGTGGTCGGGGATTTAAACAGCACAACACAAAATGAACCACTAAAATCGTTGCATGTAAATTATTAATTAAAAATGTTTTTTTTTTTTTACAAAACCGTAATATCGGGATATTTAAGTGTATCAATATTTTCTTGCACCCCTTGTAATCACGCTTAATAGAATCAAGGGTTTCAGTGTTTGTTTCATTTAAACAATGACGGGAGCATACTGTACTTCAATGATCCATGACTTAGCTGCCTGAAAGTGGGATTCAGTAGGAACATGAATTAGTTGTGCTGCAGTACTCGCAGTACTAAGACATGTCAAACTTGGAAATGATACCAACTAGCTGGCTGTATTGTAAAAAAAAAAATACAATACCAGTACCAATACAAGTACCCTTTAAATGATACCGATACCCAAAGAGTACTTCACTTGATGCCTTGTTCTCTTCTTCAACGGAAACCCATTATGTAGATGGATATATTGCAGAAAAATACCATATCTATTAAGACTAATTTTTAAGTAGTTTAAAGTGTTCAAATTAATAAAATTTATTTATTGACTGTATAATTCATTTTAAATTTTCAACATAACTCCTCCCCTTAAATTGAAGAACTTCTGTAGTGATTGATTGTGAAAAAAAAAATACATCTGATTACCAAACGAATCAAACGAAGGTATTGTTTGATTGGAGCAGTTTCTTTACTATTTGGTACTGTCTTTTTGTGGACTTGAACGTGATGGTATTGGATCTAATACTCGTTTTGATCATCCATTGAATCAAAGAACGTAAAGTAACCTTTTTTTTTTTTTTTTACTGCTGACCTAAACTTTTGATTAAGGCATTTTTAAGTCGAGCTAAATGGGCATCATTCCAGCTGGATTGGCAAAAGTACATCTGATAAGCTTGTTGGATTTCCAGTTACACCGGTTCAGTCCAGCTAATCTCAGTCTGATTTGGGGTTTTTTGGCTGAGATTGAAAGGAGACAGCTGAAGAATAGCGTAGAAAAAAGTCTTGTTCATAAGACATGGAAAGGAAGATCAGATTGCTAAATCTGTCAGGAGTTCCTGCTGCAGTGATTTCATGTGTAGGCAGGCGTCTTGCTAGAACTTGTCATAAAGAGAGATGCGTGGAGATTGAAAACAAGAGTTTGATTTAACAGCACAACAGGCAGTGGGTGGGGACGGGGGTGGGGGAGAGACTAGCAGTCTAGTTTTAAATTGTTGCATGAGGGAGGGCTAATGTGTGAAGCAGCGGCATTTGATTTCATCCATGATTATTAACATATGCATTAATTTTTTTCTAAGCAATAACACCAATAAACAAAATATTTTGTTATTTTATGAAGGGTTTGTTGGAATCAAAGTATGAACAATGGCATTTGTCTGAATTTTCATACAATTAGCCAATCAGCCCTGATATCAAATTGGCAGCGAAAAGAACCCTGAATGTGGCTTTGAGTCCAGACCTGAAACTGTGGATCCTGACAGTCTGGTATAGTGACATGAAACAGGGGTTTCGGAAGTTAAACAAGACTAGGTCAAAACCTAGTATGTGTCTGACAGCATCAGGTCAGTGTGCACTTTTGTGGGCAATGTGTTACAAGGACTGTCCTTATGAGGCCGATGACAACGTGTTTGAAAGCAGGTGACCCCAGCTGTCAGCCAAACAATTTGTAGGAATGAAAGTCTTTCTAAATGTTCATATAATTAGGCTACTCATTCAGTCTCGATACCAAATTGGCAACGTAAAGAACCAGGAATGCTAAATAGGTTTGCATGGCCGAGTCCAGACCTGAAACAGCAAACTCCATCAAGTTCACTGATAGTGTGGTAAAGTCAAATGAAACAGGGGTTTTAAGTTAAAAAATAACATTCTAAGATAATAATAATAATAATATATAATATAAAAATCCAACGAACATCATGGAGGAACTAACACTATTGTCAATCTGTTGTCCAGCTTTGTGCCAGAACAGAGGAGTTATAACCACAATGGCAACTGCTCAACACCAGAGCAGCTTGTTTTATAGAATCAGCATGTCAATTTCACTCAACATTGTTGTCTGTGTTCACTACTCTTAACTCCTGGCTTTTGCCGCCATCCTCATTAAGGTTTTGCAGCACAGATTACGCATGGGACATAATATCGATACAAAAATATATCATCATCTGGACTTGTGCATTACAGTTACTGTTAGGCTGGCGCAAATATTGATATTTTAATTTTACAAATTTTGACTCAACTCATCACTAATTCATGACTCCTCACAGTGACGCATATGACGTGAATGAGGGTAACGTGAACGGCCGAAAAAGATGATAATCAGATATCGTGTTGTATCATTATCTTATTTTCTTTCAATATATCAATTATCGCAGAATCGTGATATTATCATGTATCGTATTGCCAGTTGCCCTGCAATTCTCACCCCTTGCACAGACTGTCCTAAAGTGCTTTTTGAACTGCTTGTTAGTTAAAGGGTGGGTATCAAGCTTCATATTTAACTCTGTGATACCTGTGGAGTAGCTTAGCATAATTTACATTTAAAAAACTCACACTGGTGCTCTGGCAGGCCCTCATACAGCCTCTGCCTGAAATGACTCAGTCAGCTCTGTCCCTTTCAGAAACCCCGCCCCTACAAGCCCGCTTTCTTCTGATTGGCCAGCTCTCGGAAGCCTGCTGTGACGTCACAAAGTGCAGCGTGTAGAAAAAACTGTGTGAAACCTGGCGTTCACAGCAGCCTGCAGACTGAGCTGAGAAGCCTGGGGATTACTCCAACAGACTTTCACCTACAGATTTGAAACGTTTAGTCTGGACATCCAACATTGCAACATTATATATATGTCTTGAAATGTGAAACAGCATAATTAGCCCTCTTTAACCTAAGAGTTACTGTATATAAACATAAATGATACTGTTACTTTCAGAGCTGTAGCCGAGTCACATCTTGTGTCAGTGGAATGGGTTTTGCTGTACAATACGAAGCAACTACGAACTCCTGTATCAGCCTACATGAGTCTCACGTTTTACCTGCAACATAAAAGTTTTCAGTCTTCTGATCAGGTTATTAATGGGAGTCTGATGTGGTGGGCATGTTCAGCAGGCAAAGGGAGGAGAAGAGGACGATTGAGCAGATGAAAGCTGACGAGAACAGACATCACTTGTCCCCGTCTGGTGGTATTTCAGTCACAGCTCCTCTCATAGTTAATATCAGTAAAAGTTCATTAGGCTAAGTGGTCTGCACACGAGCGCTTCCCTATAAAACCTCATCTCCTGTAGTTGCACTCAGGTGAAAATAACATACTTCACATAATTGTTTTTTTAGCAGCGAGGCAAACAATACACCAACATGGAGGCTGTGTTATGTAACTGCTTTTTCATTAAAGGTGTGATGTGGGCATTGTTTGCAGAAGCTGCACCACCTTAACATTTATTCTGAGCCACATGGATCTTCTTGTGATACTTCCTCTCAGTCACAGCAGTTTTATAAAGGATCCATTACTCACTTACTTGACTTTTTGTGCTTCGAACTTCTTGAAGGGCCTTAAGTGTGATTGTTTTCTCGTCTTGCTTGGTAGTTAGTGCACAGTCCTTCACTTAAGCGACTGGAAAGCTAATGTGCAAACTATGTCTAATACAGAACAAAGGCTATATCCAAAACTAAAGGGGTATAAGAAAATATGAATCTACACTTGAGCATCTCAATAATATGTTTTGTGAAAATCGATCGACTGATTTATAGTTTACCCGCAATGGTTAGTGGCAGCAGTTAGTGGCGGTTCCTTTTTGTGTTGTGTTTAAACCCCCGACCACATGATGACAGTGTTGTAATCTATCTTCAGTTATTTGACCAGTGGCAACATGAATTTAGACAAGAAAAAGTAAACACACGAGAGCACAGGCAGAATCATGAAGGGCGGAGCATTTGGCCTTGTTTACAATTTGTCATCATATCGCATTTCAGCCTTATCAGCGCTTTACAATGATGTCACCAAACCATGGACTAATTTATAATGTTGTTCATACTTAAAAAACTGTTCTATACTTAATTTGAAGCATTTTTTTATGTTATGACAGAGCTGCCTTTTATTTTATTGTTGTCATGGCTACTGCATCGTGCATACTGTAATATTTTCCCCAGAAATAGTATCCGCTTTATTAACTATTGGTTTCATATACAAAAAAACATTCCTACAGTTTCAGCGTTCTAAATATGTAGCTTGTTTTGATGGACTTTCAGATCAAGTGATAGACTTTTCTTGTTATTATCTGGGACATTCCTTTAAAAGCAGCAGACTCTTGTGTTCACAGAAACATTAAGATGTTGAGTGATACAAATATAGAAGTAGTTTCATTCCAACATAAACGGTGCCTTCAGGACAGAATGTTGGCCCACGTTATTTATAGGCTAAGTCTGTTGTTCATTTAAGCTGAGTCATTTGAGTCTCATTAGAATTTAAAAACATTTGTCCAACAAGTCTGTTGACAGTCAATCTACACTCTCCTAGTTTATAGTATTATGGGCACAGATATAACCCAGGTCATGTGGCTAACTCCAGTCTGCAGTAGGGCTGTGAGCATGGAGTCAGATAATAGTCAAAAAGATTGAGCCTGTAAATAATGTTCACAAATAATTTCACAGTCTGTGGTTGTATTTCACGTTTTGTGTGCATGTAAAAAATATGCATTTTAGAATCTAATTTGTTAATGCGTAAAAAAAAGTTTGTCCTCACACATTCAAGTTTGTGAGTTTGTAAATAAGTTTTGCAGGTGTACAAATATTTTGTGTTTGTGTACTTAGAATTTGTGCCACAATATTTTCAATTTAAACATTTTACAAGTCCTGAGTTACTGACACACAAATTTCCTATCTACATGTACGAACTTCACAAGTTACGAGCTGTGAGTTACAAGTATGAATTCTGACCATTTCTTGACGCTTCGGTTATCCAGCCAATCAGCTCGCCTCCACGTTGTCCACTGACCATCCAATCAGAGGAAGCTAAACTGTCCAATCAGCGTGCAACTGATTCTAGCGTTCGCTAGTGGTATTACTCACTGACTTTGCCCAGTGTCAGGGGGCCTCATTCATGCGTAGAAATGTTCTTACTTAAGTAAGTGAATACCCGAAATCACCTTCGGATTCATGACGTGTGTACCGACCAATTTTGTTCTCACTACCGTGCGTATGTAAGTGAATCAGAATCATTCTAAATTGACAAGCGCATGCCCGCAATCTGCAATCTGCATTCTACCACGCCCCCATTTCTCTATATAAGGACATCCGCTTGGTGTATCAGGAAGAGAGCGGTGAGGTGAAGACCAGTTAAAAGAAGGAAAGGTTGCAAGAGATGGCCCCAAAGTGAAATTGCTGTCGGAGGGGGACGCAAGAAAAAAACACTTTTCCGAAGTGTGTCCTCAGGAGTCACGATGTTGAAAAAAAAATGAAGCTTGGGCTTCAAAAACTGTAAATGCTGTGTGTCCTGAGGTTCGGACCGTGGCTCAGGTAAAAAAAAAAAGAAGTGGTTTGACATCAAGGTGGACATTAAAAAAAGAATGGCTGAGCAGAAAAAAAGGAAGGAAACAGGTGGAGGACAAGGACCAGCTGATCTGACAGCGCAGGGTGAGAGACTGGCTGCAATAATTGAATCATTCATATCTGGAATTTGTCAACGCACTGAGGGTGAAAGTGATAACGTTAAACAAGAACCGTCTCCTAAAGTTATTTCATTTCATGATTTAAAGTGATGTTTTGTAATTAACGAGTGCAAGTCAATCCGAAAAAACATTTTATTCAAATTAAAATAACAATGTTCATTGCAACAACAATTTTATTTGGTCAATGCATTAGTAAATTTACGGCTTTAGGCTTTAGGCTTTTTTAAATGAACAGTTTGAATATGCCGTGCATTAAGTTATACGGGTGTGCGTTTACATTTTCTGAGAAAGCCGGTCCTTCATCATTTGTGCGTACGCAGGGTCTGAGGAAGTCCTAAATTTGTTCGCAGAGTACGAACAAACTCAAAGTAAGAACATATTGATGAATCCGAGATTCGTGCGTCAAATGTTGGTTAAGCACAGATTTGTGCGTATGCACTGTTTGTGAATGAGGCCCAAGGCTCTGAGCACAGGCTCTGTTAGAGGTCACTAGCACAGGAGCTCAGACCACCGGGAGTTTGGAGTCATCAGGCCTGAGGCTGAGGGACTCAGTGTGGAATGACACAGGAAAAAACATTTCCTAATGTCTTTATTCCCATTGTCCAGCAGTATTTAATGACTTTTAGTTGACGATGTATCAATATATTAAAATTAAAATAGATTTGACAAAAAGGCAGTGTTCATTTATTACAAGAGCTGATTTGGTTATCACCAGAAACTCTTCAATCAATTGCAATCCTGCTGAAATAAAACATTAATGAATGATAAACCTTGTCAGAAGAAAATTCATGAAATGTTTTTTGGATTTTAAATTAAATGTTAACGTAATTTTTCAAAATAAAAGGGCAAACTTTAAGAAGAATTTTGACAGTCAGTCAACTTTGGGCTTTTGGGAACTATTTATGAGCTATACTGTATATTATGTGGACTTTTTATGAGCCAAACTATATGGGTACATAAGTAAATAATGACTATAATCAATAGTTGCTCACAATACTGCAAAACTACCCCTTGAGAAAAGATACCAACATTTTAGTCAATGC
The DNA here is from genome assembly GCF_022749685.1 of Semicossyphus pulcher. Lineage (NCBI taxonomy): Eukaryota > Metazoa > Chordata > Actinopteri > Labriformes > Labridae > Semicossyphus > Semicossyphus pulcher. The sequence continues at coordinate 20,523,167 of NW_027211626.1, forward strand.
AACATTTTTAAACCAGAATTATGCTAAAATATTTCTAGTCTGCATTATGAGTGTACTCTTTGCTAACTCTGTAGTCTCCTGCTGTGGTTGTCAGACTGTTAGTCTGATGTTGCAGCTGTGACTAAGTCAGCTTGCCGTGTTGTTGCTCTGATCGCGCTTCAGCTGCTGGATCTGACAGTGGAGAGAGACGCAAAGGAAAAGTTCAGTTTTGACCGACGAGTGAATGAGCGAGACACAACACGAGTCTCATGTTAATAAGCCCCTCCCCCGCCACTACAGCCGTACTGTAGTCATGTGAGGAATGTGGAGCGCTCCGCTGTCTCTCTGCAGATTGTAATTAAGCGTTTGTTCTTGTGCAAAGATATTTATGCAGCAGGAAAGGTCAAAGCACAAGAGCAGCTTTTTGCACTCTGGTTCTCGTCTTGCTCAAAGGCACTTGAATTCATTGTACAGTATGATCATCAGGGAACGTAACTTGTGATTTATTTGCAAATTATTGAGCAATAGTGTTTTCCCGAGCCTGTGTCAGCTCTCATACAGACTGAACAGAGGAAGAGCTCCGGCCTGCTCTCCTCTTGACCCTGCTTCCCTGCGGGCTGGAGTAGAGGGGTGTCCTCTCTGTGGACTGAAGGAAACGGGGGGGGCGGCTGGGCTGTGTGTGTATGAGTCTAATATTAGCCACAGTGTGTTTGAGTCACACGGTGGGCCCTACTTCCTGTTTTTACTGTCCGAGTTTACTTCCCAGAGAAAGGAGGGAGGAGGGAGAGAGGGATGGCTCCCCAGGTGCTCGCCTTCAGCTCCTGTTGTCCTTATTTTATCTGCTGTCCTGACCACGTCGTCCGTCACTTAGGCTACTTCACGAAATATTAAAAATATTCAGACAAATACTATGTAAGGAATGCAAGATGCTTCTCTTCTTCTCCTGCTAACTTTTCATTTCTGATGGAGATGCCTTTTGTTTTAGCGTTCTCTCTCGACTTGCACCTCTAATTTAGGGCTCCATTGCAGACTGATGGATGGATATTTAGACCAGTTTGAAATCAAGACATTAAGTAAGGCTGCTTGAGTTCAACAAAAATCATTTTAAAGTTGAGATCAGACCAAAAAACAAACAAAACATTTTGACATTGGCGATCAGCAGAGGAGAGAAGTCAGCAGATTTGAGCGCAGACATGCAGCACAAATGTCCGAGTTTATGCAGCAGGTCTAATGAAGTTTATAAATCATAGTTTGAAGTATAGAGGTCAGGATCGTGGAATGTCTGTGACATAAATCAGCGCTGAGCTCCGCAGGGCAGAATTAAACTTAGTAAGGAGAAGTCTCCATTTCCTCACAAACAGGATGAGAGAGGAGAAAACACCCTGTCATTCTGCACACTCACACACATGTCTATTTCTTACAGGCTAAAAAAAGAAACGTTTGGACACATTTAGGACATTTTTTTTCATTTCATATCTATGGTAAAATTGAATGGCACTGTTTAACAGCTGCTGTGTGTCTGTTGAATGTACACAGATGCACCAACCAGGGTTTATGTTAGCTGGTGTTTACCGGCTTTTGCTGGTATCACATGTAGTTGTCTGACAGGTAAAGAAGAGGCCAAAATGTCCGGTGGGAAAATATGCCAAATAAAGAAATAGGCTGTTTTGTTAATTCACAGATGTGTTGCTAAGAGAACTTAAATATAAACTTATACAGGCTTTCCCTCCACTGTTAAAACATAGAGACCTGGCGGAAAACGGCACAGTGCGACCCATCATTTGCATCTCGGCACTCAGCCAGATGAAAGCGCCGCGTGGCTATGGCAAGTTGAAATTCCACACGGTCTGTGAAACTGTCATCCGATAGGGAAATCTACCCCGACTAGGCAAAACTTGCAAAATTGCGAGCACAATTCCGGTGTCGTGGGTGGATTCTCGCTCCAGAACCGGATAAAAAAAGCCCTGAGAAGCCGCCTCACTGAGGAAAAAGGTTAATGACTTTCAAGTTGTCCCAAGTGGTTGGAAGCACCACCGCAAGCCGACCTAAACAGCAATGTGACCAACGTGAATTTGGTCGACGAGGCTATTTTTAATTATTTTTTTAGACATATATTGACTTCTTTATGTAGCTTATTTTAAAGTTGTCTTATTCAATGTTAATGAAATGCAAAGACACACATTTAGGATGATGTCTAATTAATTAATTAGGCACATATTGCTATTCACAGCATATGTCAGATAGTTTTTCTATATGGCTGGAATTCTGAAATATTAACAGCCAAAAACTAAATTATTGTAAACTCTAGTACCAACGGTGTGCACACATGTAATAACTAAATTCAGTCACACTGACTGACCCTGCGATTTCACAGCTTTTTGGCTGCAACACAGCCAACAGAGCTTCTTCTGGGCACTCTCGTTAATGCATGTGATCCACCAGCTCTCAGCCCTGCTCTGCTAAAAATACGCACATTTTTTATGGACCCATGGCGTACTTTCGTGCAATGTAGCGTAGTAAATGGGTGATGATATTTTCATTTATAGAACAGTTCAATAGTTTCAAAGAAAAAAAATTATTAAATTATTCTTTTAGTCTCAAAAAATGGTTCTTTTGTTTTTACCAAAAGGAAGCCAATGCGGAAGGGCAAAAAGCTGCAGTTCCTCAAGTGTCCACTTGAGGCTGGTTCCAGAAACCATGAAATAACATTACAGCAGATGGGGAAATGCCAATTTTACATGTTTACAGCCAGGTATCTCGCGGCTATCTCATCTGGCAAGCGGGGGGTGAGTCCACTACTTCTTATGTCTGACAAAAAACCGCAGTCAGTCAACCACCACAAAAAGAATCTCCTGTCAGTGCAGCACAGAGTTAAACTAGCTCATCCACAAGCTAATGAATAAGCGACAGACTGTTTAGCTTTGATAACTTGCTCCAACATGGCAGCGGCCATATTTCAGCTTCAGTAACACAGCTGAGAAACCAGTGGGTGACGTCACGGTGGCTACGTCTATTATATACAGCCTATGGTTTTTACGTGAAAGAAAACAGGTAACAACAGACAAAACCACTCAACTAAAGCACAGGACAAGTGCAGATCTGTCGACTGCTCCGACACTCTCTGCTCCTGCGATGACTGGCAGTGAAGTGAGCTTAACCTTAACCACTGAACATTTCTCAGTATTAAAGACAAATGTTTAACTTCCACATTCACAAATTTCCACCACTCTAGGATTCCCTCTCTGCTTGAATGTCAGTGAGCCTGTAGCTGTAGGTCTCTCTGTGGATACATGCAGCCACATGACTGCAGCTTGACTAAGGCTCATGTGATACTGTAAAAGCCTTGGGACAGCTCTCTCTTTCTCAGTGTTTGTGTGTCTTGGAGGAATGAGTCGCAGTGTGATCTGGTTAAAATGAAGCTCATTAAGCTTCAGATGCATGTGACATCAATAATTGGATCTTTGAATAAACCTCAGTCGGGGATATAAACTAATAAAAAGGTGCCCGAGCATGTTCAAAGACAACCTCTTTCCTGGGGCACCTGATGATCTTGTTGCTATAGATACGGGCCAAACACTCAGGACAACAACAAAAACAAACAGAATATTCACACGACCTTGATTCTGGGCAACTTCCCTTTACTTTGCCTGCAACATGCAGCTGCATGCAACTGGACAGTAATTAGCGTCTACCTGTGTACGTAGTGTGGTTGGATGTGACGTACAGATACAACTCATCAAACAGGCTGGTGTTTGTTACCATGAACGGGGAAGTCCATTTGATGCCAGATTTTCAAACTTCAATACGATGTGACGACACTAAAATGAAATGAGATACTTGATACCTGTTTTGGTATCATGGCAACAAAGATAAGAGTCCTAGCAACAGAAAATGAGGACATTTTCTTGTTTTTAGTTTCCCACCTTCACACAGTGATGGTTCAGAAAAAAAGTCAGGAAACATCCAAGCTCATTTGACGATGAATGAATGAAAGGCTCATACTCATAATCCAGTAGAAGTGAGGTGTCTCTATCTGCAGAGGATCCACCCTTTGTCTGTATTTCTATTGTTCTTATTAGTCTGCTGTGTTTGGGACATTTGTGGACGTCCATCGCTGGTGGTCTGGAGCTCAGCCAACAGTGCGCAGGACGGGACTAGTGGTGTAACGGATCATAGTTTATCCGTGATCCGCACGTACCTGTCCCCATGGTTCGGCACGCATGTGATCCGCGGACCGATGCAAAATTTAACATCATGATGTCAAAAAATCCCTATTCAGAGTTGCAGTGAAAGGAGACCAGACAGAGTCCGGGGCTGCACGAGGCTCACAGGCCCACTTTGTCAACATGTGTCCGGAGGGGATGACTGGGAATATTATGGAAGAGCTGCTGCTGCGTACTTGTTTAAAAAAATGAAGCTGCGTTATAGACATTTAAACTATTAGAGTCTGGACTTTACAATAAACTTTAAGATAAAGAGATGTTCCTCCTCGCTCATCCCTGCTCATCATCATCTTGCCTGAGCGCGCAGCAGAGCGGAGGTGCACAGACTGCTGCAATTCATTCTTAGTGAATCCCCCCGTCAGTATTTTCTCTCATAGGCAAAATATGTATATAAAAAGATAATTGATCGTTAGCGTTGTCGATGTTCCCTAACGTTGTCACGTTAGGGAATTTCTAAAAACGCCCGTCCCTACTGTCGGCTGTCACTTTAACTCGCGCAGCTCAGAGCAGTTCCCCATCAGTGCTTAGGATGCAATCAAGCAGCAAGGCAAAGGAGAAAACGAGAGAGACAGACAAATGCTACAGTGAGAGCAAGGCACCTGAATAGTAATTAATATACATTTGTAATTTGATCACATCACGTTTAACACAAAGCCTATATAACAGCACAGCTCTCTGCATATATGCCAGCCAGTTGTTTGGGCTCAAACGACCAAAATATCATCATGACATTGGCAAAGACATCAGCAACTGGCGATCGCTCTGAACATCGTCAATGCCCGACGTCATCATCCATCAGCACAACCCTAAGTGTTGCTTTGTGTTTGTCTGGTAATTATCGTAGGTGTCATGCGGATGTGAACGATACTGCATACTGTGGCAGATCCCAATCACAACAAGCTAAACCTAGATTGAGAACAGCGATTTCGGAGTGCATATGTGTGATGTTTTTAATGACAGGTGTGCCTTTAATGCAGAAATAGGTGGTGATATTTCACTTTATATAGGCTACTCTGTATCTCATCCACTCTTCTCTTTTCACTCTCACTCTTTATTTTGAAAGAACCAGCTGGCAGTTGCTTGTGATAACAATGTTTGAGGTTTTATCCGCATGTCACAGCATCAGTGGGTGGAACTGAAGTGGAATAGTGAGATGTTGTTCAAGGCTATTTTAAAAGCTACTAAGCTGACCTTGAGATGAGAGTACTGTCTCACACATAACGATAGCAAGGTCACGATACTTTGCTTTCTCAGATACCGAAGTATTACAGTGTTTGAGCAACCTGTAGTCGCCGTCAGATCCTTTCTTCTGAGACAGACTGTGATTCAAATGTGTAGTTTAAATATCTCTGAAGGCATTCAACACTTGTATCCAGCTGTTCTACATCGTAATGAGTAATCAAGTTTTGTCAATTTGTTAATTTCCAAGTTAAGATGTGCGTGTGTGATGTGGTGTGTTCAGGGCCTCTGTTCCAGGTCCGCCTGAGCTCTGCTGCGTGCTGTTTATAAAGACTGAACAGCTCCAATATAAATCTTTAAGAAGGGCTAATGGTCGACTAATGCTTCAGGTATGTTTTGAGTTAGTGCTGCTGGGAGGACAATGTGATACACTGTGCTGGTGTGTGTGTGTCAGAGTGTACAAGAGCAAATAACCAACAACAGGCCATTATATAGGCTGGTGTGTGTGTTTATGATACTGTTTAATAGGATTTACAGTGTAAATGTGAACAGCACTGCATCTGTATGCCTTTGTGTTATCTTATACATGAGTGCGTGAGTGTGTGTGTGTGTGGATGACTGTGCATAGTGGAAGCAGATGGGTGTGTGGGCGGTCTCTTCCACTCTCTTCCACTCATGTTGAGAGTGAGAGCAATAAAGACGAGTGTTGTAAGAGTCTATAGAGGAGACAAACGTATAGCGTGCAGCTGTCCCTTTTATCTGCTGCTCCCTGCTCTCTTCATACAGACTCTCCATTCAGCAGTGGAAGTATTTATAAAGTGTTATTTCATTTTGGAAAGTTTGACATTTGTCATCTGTCAAGTATTAAGCAACAAAACAACCCACACATACCCCATTTTCAACGTTTAACATGCATATAACAAACTTGAGGAATCTGTGATCTCAATGTTTTTGTAAACAGCAAAGATGGCTACCAGGCTTCCCCTCATGGGGCGTGGGGGGGCTGGAGCCTATCCCAGCTGTCATTGGGCGAGAGGCAAGGTACACCCTGGACTGATCGCCAGTCAATCACAGGGCTGACACGCAGAGACAGACATCAAGTCTCATTCCGGAGTACCACACGTGCATGGGGAGAACATGCGAACTCCACTTAGAAAGGCCCCCTACATCACGGTTTAGTGACATGAAACAAGGCAAAAACAAAAAGCTTACTTGCAAGAGTCCATGTAAATAATCCAAAAGGAAACAAAAACGTCCAACCAATAATCCAAACTCAAAGGAGAAAACAGAGGAGACTCAAGAGGGTTTCAGAACGAAGTATCACAGGGAAAGACAAAAGTTTCACAGGTAAAGACGACAATGAACCAACACAGGGACATGGGAAGACAAAGACTAAATACACTGGGGAGGTGATGCTAATCGGGCACAGGAGAAAACAATAAGGGCAGGGCACATGGCGGGAAAACACACAGAAGACACAGAAGACAGGAAGTTAAACAAGCCATGACATACATCGGGCAAGAATTACAAAATAAATCAGGAAACACTCTTAAATAATACAAATCAAAAACATAACCATAATAACATTAACTCATGACACCTACATCCAAACCAGGATTCGAACCACAAACCTTCCAGCCGTGAGGCGACAGCGCTAACCACTGTACCACCGTGCAGCCCATGACGAGTTTATATACAGGAATTTTTTACTACTGATACAGTGCTCAGATTGCACAGTAGTGCTCTCATGTTGGATGTTACAGGGACTGTGATACAAATGCAGATCCCACTATTGCTATTACATGTAAAGATAAACTGTATAACTTAAAGAGGGGGTATTATGCTGTTTCACATTTTAAGACATATATCATGTTACAATGCTGGATGTCCAGACTACACATGGGAGAAGTTTAAAATCTGTAGGTAAAAGTATGTTGGAGTAATCTCCCGCTAAAAAAGTCTCAGTCTGCAGGCTGCTGTGAACGCCAGGTTTCAGACAGACTTCACTTTGTGATGTCACAAAGTAGAGGAACTCCGCCCGAGACACAGCAGCACTTCCTGCCCCTGGCACAGTTCAAGGACACGCCCACCCAGCAGCTCAGTCTGCCTTGGAAATGTTTTTCACTCCACCACCCAGCTCAACGGCTCTGCTCGTCAAGTCAACCAATCATAAGAAAGCGGGCTTGTAGAGGCGGGGTTTCTTAAACAGACAGACCTGAGTGAGTCGTTTCAGGCAGAGGCTGTATGAGGGCCTGCACAGAGCACCAGTGTGAGAAAAACTAGTTGAGTTGGAGTTTTTTTGTAACTGTTAATTATTCTAAGGTACTCCACAGGTATGAGTGAAAATGAAGCTTGAAATTAGCATAATATCCCACCTTTAATGCATATGCTGGTATGTTCTGTATACTATGACAGATTTCCTAAAATAAAAAAATAAATTAAAAGAAATCGCCATTCTTACAGTATCTCATTAAATGAAAATATATTGAATAGTAACCCCTTTATTTTGGTTCATATTGAAACGTGATGTACCGCCCTATGCATACAAATGGTGTTAGCAACTAAATCAAGTCATGCAAAGAATAATATGCATTTCCAAATTGGTCTGGCAACTTCAGTCTATGATGTCAATGATATTGATAACAATAAGCAAGAAATAACTGTAAATACAGGAAGGAAAAAATAAATATTTGTTTGAGATAATTATTTGATAAGTTATTTTTCAATTTTAAAACATCCATCTGATTCCCAAATCAACAATCAAATTGATGTTGTAAATATGAGAATGAACACCAACATTATTAATTTTTCTTTTTTCTTTCAACTCTCTTATTAGGATATTGGTTTTGGCCTTGAACATTCAGTGTCCTTAAAGCTTAATCATATGGATTACTTGGCTGAAGTCAATAACTCCATTAAAGACTAATTGTGAGAGTCCAGATCAGAGACATGTGCCTGATATTGCAGTGATTGAGAATGATTGACACAAGCATGTGTAGGCATCACTTTATAAACTTCATATATTTCTAGTCTTTGTGGGAACAAGGATTCAGGCATCTCACCTCTGCTCTCTCTGCCAACATCTTTAACTATCTCCTCTCTTACTGCAGCCTGCCCCCTCTCCTTCCTCCATCCTCCTCCTGCCTCCTCATATGTGTCAGCAACCCTGCTGTGAGTCAGTTAGAGGTTAATGCACATGTTTCTCCACCCTTTCTGCATATCTCTCTCTCTCTCTTCCGTTATTCTGTTATTCCAGGTAATGATCTCTATCTGCATGTGCGTGAAACCACAAGGAAATGCCAACTGACGCTTTCTGCACAGATGCATCTTTCAGCTCAAATATACAGTAGGCTACAGATAAATATTGACGGATAGTTCATTAGGAGCATGATGAGCAATCTGTAGATGCTCAGGACAAGATATTTTGTGTCACACTTGGATGATCGAAATGGATTGATTGCAAATTGGGCACAATTTCACCACCTGTAGGACTCACTTGAAAACAAAATGTAGCCCTTAAGGTTAAACTAGCTTACCTGCTCTAATCCTTTTAAACCAGAGACACTAGTTATGAAATAATAATGTTATTGTTGCAACTAATGCCAATGTTAACACAGTTAGGACTCTCTAGCCTTAATGCTCGACAGCAACTGCTCCCTTTTCAAATGCTGGATCCAGACCTCTCTTTGTCATGTTTACTTTTTCGTCTAAAAAACATGAAAATCTTTTCCACTCTTAGTTGTTAGGCTTAAGACCCATATTAACAGGACTCAACCATTTTCTCTTTGTCCCTGTTTGCTCCCAAAGTTGAAACCTACGTGGCTGACAAAAGAAGCACACAAAGGAAACACCGCAATTCCTCGAGTGGCCGCTTGACGCCGGCTCCAGATGCAACTCAGTCCCCCAGGACTTTTACAGCCTGTTGTCCAAATATGGTCTCTTGTTGATTTAGAAAATAATACCACGCTTGAGGCTTCAAAAATTAGTGGATAAACCAATGGGTTGGGCTAAGTCAAGTAGGCTATGTCCCTAAACAGAAGTAATTGTACATAAAGACTGTTTTTGGTGAATGGAGGGTCAGAGTCTAACACATGTAAAGTGATCCTGTCTTCCATCATCTCATCAGGACACACATTCTGAAGGTTTTGCAATGGAAAGTAAACAAATTCAGTTTCAACCTGTAGACACAGAACTTGGGCTCGTCACGCTGTGCAGTTCCAGTTGAAAGCAATAGTACAACTTCAATCACATACATCTGTCAGACCCTCAACCTGCCCTGCTTGTACTCTTGTCCCTATTCAAGTTAACTCCCAGTTCAAAGAAGATGCCTTGGTTTATTGCTTTAAAAAGTAAAAGCTGAAATGGAGCGTCAGAAAATTGATTTTCGAGACCTAAAGGTGAAAAGTTTGTGATAATAAGTCTCATTAGCTTAGAAAATAACCTCTGTACTGTGGAGCTCACTGAGCTTTTATAAGACAGAAACTGTGTGTGTGTGTATGTGTGTGTGTGTGTGTGTGTGTGTGTGTGTGTGTGTGTGTCACCATAGCTGGCCTGTTCACAAAGCTGCAGCATCACTTATTCAACAGGGACAAATTAGGCTAAGACAGACACGGCTAAACAAGAGGACAGGCATGAGAGGCTGCAGACAGGAGGCCGTGTGTGCATGTGCGTGTGTTCTGGTTTGTTTTAAGTAAATCCTCTGCATTAGCAGCAGGAGTGAATCCAGGTTTGGGTGTTTGCTCGTATTAATTTATTCATTTGGATCAATTTGGTTTGCTCTGTTTAGATGTATAGTTTCCGTCTCTGCATGTACAGAGACAGAGCTTATGCACTTGTGATCTTGAGGACCAACTTCACTTGTAGACCTTTAAAATTAAGATATTCTTGCAAAGTGAGGAAAAATTCCTCAATTCTTCAAAGTTTTATGGTTAAGCGTTGAAATAAATCAGTTGTCAATCAGATTATTCGTTTTGGTTAGCACCACTTAGCCTTAAAACAGTTGTGTCATGTTGTTTGTTTGGGAAAAATGTTTCTGATGATGTCATAATGATGTCATCAGAGTCTATCTCATCCTTGGCTTGGAGACGAATAACAAAATTTTTATTTTTTTGCATCAGTCAGAGAGATTTGAACAAAGAGATCCTGAAGGGATGCATCATGGGAAGTGTAGGGTCCCGAATTTTTTTACCTATATTAGGGACAAAAAACTACAGGTTTCAGTGTGTCTTTTATTTGATTTTTATTCAACAGGAATTTGGAATAATGAGTGTCAGATCTGTAATCTTACTTACGTTTGTTTAAGAAATCAGAAATATGCCAATTTATGAACTCATTTTTTGTATCAATTTGTAGCAGAGTTTTTATATATTATAAGAGCTGGGAAAAAATCTTCAAGCAAATCCGAGCCATAGAAAGGGCAGGGTGTGTGTGAAGGATCTGCAGTGTGTCATTCACAGAGGTCGTGTGGCCGTGTGCTCTCTGTCACTGACAGCAGATGAAACACAATGTCCCCCCTGTCCTCTCTCTCTTTGTCTTTGTGTCTCATTCATACTCATTCTAATTTCTCTCTCTGGCTTTTTGACTCTTGTCTTTTTTGCCTTTGAACACTACGTCCATGCTACTGCTGTTAAAACTGTGAAACGGCTGTTCACGTATCAAACAACGTTCCATCTTTTTACACATTTCAATTTCATTTTAACATCCCCTTCTCTCCATTCTTATTTACTTTGGTAAACAAATACTGAGGCTGGACGAAAAAACAGTTCTGATAACAACAGGCTCATATACTGCACAGGGTACATAATGTATCTTAAAGCCTCTGAAAATTGGGCTCGAAATAGTAAATTCATATATGATAGCAAACTTGAGTGTCTCATAAGTACATTAGAACCTGGATCAGATAATTAGAAGGCTACGACTGTGTATTAATGCAGGCATGTTTTTCAGACGGTTGAGCATTGTAAAGCATTGACACACAACTCGTGTAGCTAGACATTTGCAACAAGAAGGATTTATAACAGAGAGGATAAAACAGTCCATGGATTTGTTTAATTTCACAAAGGAAGACGACAAGATAGGTGGTTGTGATGTCTGTAAAACAGTCTTTTCAAATAGGGGTGGAAACACCAGCCATCTGCTCAAACATGGTATAGCATTGAGGGAATGCCCTGTATTTGACACTGTTTACAACTGCTTCCCTACAAAGCAGCACGTGCGTTAATGGGGGTAAATTTCCTCTTATAATAACATTAGCACATCTCATTTCACCCATTAAAGACGATGACAGACTGTTGCTACAGCTACAGCTCGCTCCACACGCTCATCAGCTCCAGTGTCAAACCTGTGCAGTCTTGAGTGCGTAATTGAATCAATATTCAATTGGACCAATAAGCAGAATAGATAATGGCATCAATAAGATGTTATCAACTTGTAATGTAATCAGTGATATTGTTCTGTATCTTACTAAACTGGAAAATCAGTTTTTTTCTCACATTCCCAATCTTTATTTAAAATGGTGTTTGTTTTTCTGAATAGATGAAAAGTAAAATGTGAGTGTGTGTGTGTGTGTGTGTGTGTGTGTGTGTGTGTGTGTGTGTGTGTGTGTGTGTGTGTGTGTGTGTGTGAATCTGAGCCAAGAGTTCAGCAATGTCATGTGCTTTCACTTCAACCATAACAGACTGTGAGTATGTTTGTGTCTGTGGGTATGAGTGTGTGTGTATGTGGGACAGAGCTGGCAGGTGAGGACAGGAGTTATCACACGCTGAAGGACCCGTATTTTTGGGAAAGTTGAAATCACAGGGAGCTGTTTACACACTTTTTTAAGATTCACTTTAACCTCTAACAAGACACAATCACATTTTGCATGCTTATCCATGAACCTGAATTGACCCAGTTCAGTTTTGGATTTAAAGCCGTTGCTTTTTCTGGTCCTTTAAATCAAGCGCTTATTTTTCACCAGTAAACTGTGTTTGTTTTTTTTTGGCTATAAAAGAACCAAAATGTGGTAAATAAACTTGAAAACATTGAACATTTTACAACCTTTTTATGTCTAAGTTATATTAATTGTGAAACTTAACTGTTATTGATTTAATGCACAAGGATGGATGGGTAATTGTGGGGAACAATTGTCCCTTAATTGAACAGGATGACTGATCCTCTTAGAGCAGTTCAATTATGACCAACACACACACACACACACACACCACACACACACACTATGCCTCAGATGCATTAAGGCAGATGGAGGGAGACCAAATCAATTGAGTTAAAGCCTGCAATTTAATTTGCCTGTGAGTGTGTATGTGTGCTCCTGCGCGTATGTGTGTTTCTGCCTGTATGTGTGTGTGTTATTCCCCATAAATGAGCGTACAATTTGAGGATTTCCTGAAAAAGGGTAAATAAATTAAATTTGACCTCATGTTAAATATGCAGCAAAATGCGCACACTTAAACACACACACACACACACACACACACACTAGTACTCACCATTTAGCACATGATGAAGACCATGTGATGTTTGAAGTGGCCGTTCTGGACCTGCAAATGTAATCAGTGGAACCGTGTTGTTAGTAGCCAGCAGACTGCTAATATAGTGCTGTTACTGATGTTCTTGTTATAGGATATTAAAGGGATAGTTCGTCCTTTTGAGAAGTGTGTTTGTGGGACTGCTATACACGGGGTCACGAGAAGTGTGTACTTTAGCCACATATAAAAAAGTCCTACATATAAAAAAACACATCAGTTAAAGAGTACGCTACATTTTCACCACTTTACTTTGATGTCATACAGCCTGTTACTTCTGGACTATGTTTTTATCCATACAGCAGTATAACACATCTGACTTCTGTGCAAGATTTTGTGTCACAGTCCCTCAATTATTATTTAGTAACCATGACAACCATTATTTCCTGAACATAACCATACTGCAGTTCCCGTGTCAAATACTTTTCAGTTCTTTGCAGAATCCTCAAATATCAGCATTGTTGTCTGCTCACAAGTGTTGGGGGTAACGTGTTACAAAGTAATCCGTAAGAGTGCTCGGATTACTTTTTTGTTGTAACAGGTAACGTAAAGTGGTAGTTCTGCTAATCAAGTAATCCATGAGTTACTTTTTCATAAAAAGTAATCTGTTATTGGGAAATAAATTGCACAGCTGTGTCAGTGCACGTGCGCGATAGATAATTCAATTAGCAAGTTGGCCGAGAGGACAGTGATTACTTTGTGGAAATATTCCCTTTATTTTGAATGTTTGGGAGAGAGGGACAGAACGACATGACACTGAATTGTAAGTTGTGCCTGGAGGATAAGTGCTTGTCAGCTGTGAAGAGCTCTACTTCAAATTTGAAGAAGCATCTGCAGGTCCTATCTGCAGCTCTGCAACACTGGTGGGACTAAGAGCCAGTGTTGTTTCACTGAAACAGATGTGCCTGTGTATACCTCTGCCCAGTTCACTGTCAGATTGTTAGCATAATAAAGAGCTGTAAAAGTTATACTGCGACGATCATTCCTGTTATTAGGCTGCAGAGTTACAGATTATGGGCCGTAAATGAGGCTATGCAATGATGGCACACGTACAGTAGGCTACACGCCATCCTGACAATATAACTGACATGCATAACTAGTCACAAAGGGGTTTTTAATTTTTAGTAATGATGCAAAGGTAATCTAAAGTGCTAGTTTTTTCAGTGGGTAACGCAGTAACGTAATGAGTAACTTTTAAAAGTAACGTTACACAAAGCTGCTGCTCATAGAACTGTTTTGACAAACACAACCAATCAAATGTGGACTTCGCCAGGCCGCACATATGCTTGAAGAATGCTGTATCAACACATATCTTCCCTCTTCCTCCACTGATAAAAAGCGCATCTCTACTGCATACCCCTCCTGTGACCTTTGACCTCTGTGTGCCTAAAGCCGCCAGCTCTCAGATAAACAGGGAGGAGGAGGTGTAACACTACTGCATCACGTCCGCCATCCATGTGTATGAGAGTTAACACACAGCAACAACAGTTGTGGACACAAGCAGCACACACACACACACACGCACACTGAAGGGCCCTTTCCTTCCTCTGCCGCTTCTATATTTAGGGACATCTGCACCTGCGAATCTGAGCGCGCTCAGAAAGCAGCTGATGAATGGAGGGCTGTGACCTCAGAGGAAGGGAGGTGGTGCGTGTGCGTGTGTGAGTTTTTTTAGTATATTTGGATTCTTCAGCCAGGTTAGGTGACGTCATAACAACTGGTTTATTAGTATCTGAAAATACAGCATTGCTATTGAGTGTTTAATTTTGACAAAGAGCTTGAATAAACAAATTGCCATCAGGACTGCTTGATGCCCATATCCAAGATCCTTGAGCCCATAGCAGTGCCTTAAAAGAAATGTTATACATCTTTTTTTTTTTTCCCAACGAGAAAACAAATCGAGTGTGGCTTTTGCAGACTTTACAATGAAACAAATTTGAACATCGACGTGTTTAACTGAGTTTCTGTATCATGGGTTTCCTACCTTTTCTGTCTTGTGTTGGATAGCCCAGACATGGCTTTAGGTTTTCCAGAAGAGAGTCATGAGGGAGACGTAAAACACACATCACAGTCATGGACTGTATTGAGACACCATGAGGTACCAACACCAAACTTACAGAATACGCTACTTGCTGCCTTATATACCCTCCCTGCTGCAGGTAGTTAGGTGGACTAGACCACTTAGGGGGGTCCACAACCATATAAAATAATGAATATTTGAACGAAACCAACACAGCACCAAAATACATTACAAGTAGTTTATATTTACATTTTTTTAATATTCCTATCAATAAATCAATAACACATAAACTCAATATAATCATATAACTCGGCATTATTTTAGCTTCAAATTACCCCCCTTTCATCTTAATGGTTTACTCCTGGTGCTCTTAAGCAGGTTCTTTGGCCCGCCTCTCTCCTTTAGACTCCGCCCCCGGTTGAGGAGACAACCAGGAAGAGGTGAGCACTGCTGTTGTTTGAATGAGCTGTCTGAGTTAGCTTGTAGATCTAAAACAACATAAACACAGCATTTAATCCCCTGAACTAATAGAACTACTGATCAAGGCTTGCAAAGACAGCTACAAAATGTTAAAAGAAGTATATGAACAAACACAATCAATACGTGTGCCACCTACTGTACTGTGTCAATCTGTCTCAGATGAATGTATTTAATTGTTTTGATTGTGCAAAATACGAAGTGTTTGCTATTAGATCATGCCATGCCAAACAACTGTGTATTATATTGAACCAGAAGCTATATCCTATTGATGTTTGACTAGCTACCTAACAGCCGACCACTTCTCACACTTTTCGTTGTTCTGACTGGTTGTAGCGCCAGATGCATTTTGGTCTAGTGGTATAGTGGAAATTGAAAATAACCAAGAGGTTCCCAACTAGTTCATTTTTTTTATTGTTTTTGCAATGCCAGACAACCAACAACTTAGATTAAAGCTATTAGTTGATTCATCAATTAGTCAGTTTTAGCAAATAAGTTGCCAAAAGTTTTAATATCACTGTAACCAAAACAAAAAGACGTCATCTTGGACTGGGATTTTTGACATTTAATTGACAAAACAAGTGGCACGAAATAACCTGCAGATTATTTAAAAATGATAAAGTCAATTCCTGTCTCTGTAAGTTTGCTTAGGCCTAACCTTTTCTCTGATTAGAAAACACTCAAATTTAATTGCTATTGATTCATTTTCTGCTAATTAACTCTAAAGAACAAATCAATTAAAACATGAATCATTTAAGTAATATCAAAGAGTTAGTACACGCCGTTCTAACCAAATAAAAGTGGCTGTATGCTCTAGGGCAGTGGTTCTCAACTGGTCCCGCCTCAGGACCCACCACCACCTTTTTTAGTGACAAATCACAACCCAAATTTCAGATTCTTTCAACCACTTAAATTTATTCAATGAAAAATGGTGCAGTTTGGACCTGAGACGGAACGTAGCATCACAGTATGTCAACTTCACAAAAGACAACAGTATAACAGTCAAGCAAAATGGTGGCAGTGCATAAGGGGAAGATATTCCCTTTACAGAAATATGCTAAAAACTACAACATAAACACAACTACTGTAGGGCTCATCAAGTTTCACGAATATAAATGTAACTGGGATTAACCAATCAGTAGATACATGGAGTGTGACTAAACTACACTACTACTGCAAACACATCAAAGGAAACATTTGTCCTTCAAAAACTTTAGGCCACAACTTTTTTTTTCAAGCACATATCCGTGACCCACTGAAAACAGCTCCCCGACCCACCAGTTGAGAACCACTGCTCTGGGGATGGGCATTAAAACACATAAACTGTGCATCTTCCCTATATAACACACAGACATGGATCATTTCTCTTACGGTGAGAATCAGCCTGTCTTGCTGTCAGCCCGGCACCTGGTTCTAATGCTTTCTTCTCCTTAGTTTTTTAATGGCGGGTACAGCTTTCAGATGCGCTACAGCCATCGTCTGGTGCATCACAACCAGGCACTAGTAAAAACAATAGACACAATATATTTTTAAGATGAGATCATAGTCGCATGAACTGTTTACATTTTTTTTAAATAAATGAATGACTTTTCGAATATTCAAAAATCATGACCAATCCCTAGTATACTGAGATATTTGAAAAGAAGTGTATTAATATAAAACAAACTTCACACCAAGATTTCAAAAGATGCACTGATTTTTTTGGCAAAATATGTGTAATGTGTCTCATTTTTATCCCTTTCAGGTTAACAATTGAATGTAACATTAGAAAATATGTCTACAAATCCAAAACTAAAGCCTTAGTTATTTTTACTGTGTATGCTTCCACTGTTAATGCCATCCCTTTCAAGAAAACAATAGTTTTATTCAGCCTAAATTTAGCGTGTATGGCTGCTGAAAAATACACTTTACTAAAGCAAGTGTTCAAGGCTTCTTTCAATTATTTAGTTAATTTATTGTCTATAATGTTTGAAATCCTGGCAGCAGAGGCCGCCCCTCCTCCTCCGGTCCCCCGCCAGATTCACTGTAATATTCTGCCACCCTCATCTCCTCACGTCCATCTGCCACAACGACTTCCTTCCTTCCGTTTCTTGTACAAAATGCAGATGGATGGGAGTAATTATCCTGTTAAACCTCCAAATGCTCCCAGCGTACTGATAATAAAAATCCATTATGCCGCCCAAAAAAGGGGCTGTTCCCTGGAACAAAACGCTGGATATGAAACGTGATGGTGTTAATAAAAAAAAAAAAGTCATCAGGCAGAGTGCTCCCC
This sequence comes from Semicossyphus pulcher, assembly GCF_022749685.1. NCBI lineage: Eukaryota > Metazoa > Chordata > Actinopteri > Labriformes > Labridae > Semicossyphus > Semicossyphus pulcher. The sequence continues at coordinate 20,540,840 of NW_027211626.1, forward strand.
TCCCCCACTGCACTTTCACGCTGGAACGAGCCAACAAACTTTCTCTGTCCTCCCCCTCATCCATCTCTCTCCCTGCGCTCTATCTCTTACTGTATACATTACTGAACCCACGCCTGCTCGCCTTCATTTAGTGCTCTTCGCTGTGTGTGTTACAGTAATGTGTGTGTGTGTAAAGGGGGGGGGGGGCTATGGACGCCGTGGGTGGTGCAAGCTGCTGGTAAAATCTCTGCGAGCCCCCGGCCGATGCCCACTTGCTTTCACGAGTTGAAAATGCACTCTCTCACACACATGCAGATGCTCAGTCGATTGCAGAGCAGCAGTCGTCTTCACTTCCCAGAGGGCTTCTCTCTCTCTGGACTAAACGCATTCAGACTGCAGTATATGTGTGTGTGCGTGACGTGTAAATATGTGTGTAGGCGTGTGGCAGGATATGTGTCAATCCTCTCGTTCGCTGTAAGTCGGTGTGTGTTTGTCGCTCTCTAACTTTCTTTCTTCTACATCTTACCACATCACTGCCGTGTTGCAAGTGTCACAGTGAGATTTTCGCCCAACAGGAAGTTACTCTCGCACATTTTCCCACAAGTTGGCAGAACGTTTGTTAGGGGTGAGTGGGTGGGTGGTTAAAGAATATTTTTTCCAGCATCAGTATATAAGCAACTTATGTAAAATGTTTGCAAAATCACCAACGATCATCAAAAGATGGTCATCTATGATAGAGAGCTGAATTTATTTAGGTTTAGAACTGCTGATTAAAACATGCAAGTGGAATGGAATCAACTTCGGCTATAGAAAATTGTAACAAGTGTTGTAACTATTTTCAGACAGTTCTTTTCCATTTTATAACAAAAAAGGTTAATTGTAAAAAGAATCAGCAAAGATACCAAGCATAAAAAAAATATCCATTGGGTGCAGTCCAAGCTCTGCATTGTAGTCTAACTTATTCCAACATCAAACAGACGTGTAAACATAATACGGACATCTTTCGAACATGTCCTCATATCTAAATGACATAACAGGTCAAATGCCTATTACTCCCATGATGGCATACATGAGCATTCTCCAAAGAGACAACCAGTAGAGAATACAATTGACAGACGTACTAGAAGACACATACATGTAACATGTGGTTTGTTTAGCTTTGGTTTAAAATAGGTACTTGAGTGACGTAACTTAAGGATTTCATACATAAAGTCAGTTACTTTCTAACACCCACCTCCTCCCTCTGCAGGCTTTCTAACGCTCTACGTCACCTGTCGGCACGGACCTACATGGCTGTATTTTTGGGAGGAGGATTTTTCTGCATTACACTACATTATACTGAGGTTACACCTGGTGTAAGACTCGTAGTAGCGCTGAAATTGTTGAATGCCAAAAGGTCGTAATCTCGGTTGAAACTTCAACGGTGCGGACCCACTAAACACGAACTGGTGCCGCTTCACCTCCATTCATTGTGTGTTGCAAGTGGCTGATTCGCTGCTCAATGCATACTGGGATACCTAACAAAGTGCACCAGGCGAGCGGCGCCAAGTTCCCTTCTTGTGCAGTTTGGTATATAAGTTTCATGCTGTGGAAAACATGCACACAGCCACATTAAATGGCTACAAAGGCCATATAAGATGAATTAAAGTGTATTTTTACTCATGTCTGCGATCTAAACTCTCTGCTCTTGTCTCTGTTTCTTCTCCCCCATTACTTCTCTCTCCTCAGATTGACCTGGAGCCAGAGGGGAAGGTGTATGTTGTTATTGACCTTTCAGGATCTTCCAGTGAAGGTGAGAACGCACCGATTTTTTTTGACAAAGGTCAAACACAGCTGTTATTTTTTCTGCTCAGGTTTTTATCCTCCGAGTCAACGACACCAAAAGCTGTTGTATAATCGTCCCAGAAGCTTTCAGTCTTAACCTGATAATCTGGTCTCGTTAATCTCTTAAAAGTGTTCCATTTGTGTCATTTTGTTTCTCTGGGTTATCTGATGATTTTGTTGAGTCACAGTTACTGCTTGACTCAGTTCCTCTTATTTATACTCCAGAAATGCAATGTTGCTGCGTCAACTCAACAAAAACAAACGCTTACTAAGAATTTATCTGGAAGTTTTGAGTTTTATGTGGTGTGTTTACTTGCTTTCACGACCGTGGCGGATTGAGTCATATTCTTTGGACTGAGGGTGGAGATTGTTTTGCTCAGTTGAAGATGTATTTAACAGGTCCTGAGTACACAAAGGTAATGATATATCTGTGCTAAGTACTGCAGTTTTCCCTACAGGCAGTAAATGTGTAACTACACTTAAAAAGACATGTTGACCCACTATCAAATGAAGAGCCTGTCATGTCTGTGTGAGTGTGCACTTACATGTCTGAACAGGCTTAAAGAGAGGCCTGTACTCCGACAGTCCTCCTGGTTACAGTGAAACACACTCATGATATCGTGTTTACAGCCTTTCTGCACTGTAGTCAGAAGGTAAAATGTAAGCATAACCAAAGAGGCATTCCAGTATTGCTGATATAGAGTATAACAGCACTGTGACCTTAAATGACATGTATCACTGAAAATGTTTGTTTGCTTGACAACAGCTCAGTTCCAGTCATGTTGCGTAACGAGTTGTGTTGATGAAACAAAACCAGTAGTAATATAAACAAAAATAATAATCTGTTCCTTATTATTGTTTACTACTAAATACTGCTTGAAGAACTGTTGTATAAAAGTGATAACACACTTGAGGTCGTGCTGTTGTACCTAATATCAGCACGGCTCTGAATACAGCACTGCAGTAGTACATGAGCACTGTCTTTCGTAGGATATTGCATCATTGACAATATCTTCCTTCAGTGATGCTGCCCATCAACTAGACATCCACAAATGTGAACCCTCTGAGCTGCAAAGACTGTTGAGGATAGAGGAAGAAAAAGTTGTCTTTTGTGGGGTTTCTTTAGTCAGCTCACTTTAAAGAAATAATCTTTAAGATTTTCATGTTAAAAAATGTCTGTTAAGTCACTATCTATCGCCGAATGAGGTAGCACAATGGTGATTGAGCCTATGGCCCACTGATGAAAACCTTTGCATTTGCATTATAAAGTATTATTACAGACTGGGTTTCTGTGGCGACATTTGTGGAAAAAATCACAAGCAGCGCACAGTTAGTGACGCGTTTTCCATCACCCAGCAGTGGTTGGTCTGCCAGAGAGGGTAGGCGGAGCTAAGCAGCTGCTTTTCCGGTCTCTGCAAGTGTTGCAAGTAAACAGTAATCTACTATGGCTGAACAAACAAAGAAAAGATCGATGACGACAGATACAACTTCAAAAATAAGTGAAAATACAAAGAAAAAGAAACAAATTGGACGCTCAGATGAAGGCAAACAGTCTAAAAAGGAAAGCGACCGTCAGCGAGGAAAATCAAGAGTTACAACCGGAGCCAACCGTGGACGTCTGGTTATCTGTGACGTTTGCTCCTGCAATTGCCTTTTATCGCCATAAGGTGGCGCCATGTAGAAGAAAACTGAGAACTTCCGGATTATCACTTTATTATTACGGAGTATTACAGGTGGCCTGCATTAGACAAACGTGTATTTTTCTCTCTGAAACGGCTCACTCACTCTCTTTGATGCGCTGTGGGTTTGTGTGTGTTGAGTGCCTGTGGTTGCTCAGTAAAAGCTTTGTAAAAGTAAGTCAGCCCTCTTGTATTGAGTAACACTTCCCTTCTGCCTCTTCCTCTTTCGTAGTCTTTACATCTGCCTCTTTTTCCATCAATGAGCCTCTAAGTCACCGGTTGCTCTTTCTCTCAGATACACGTGTTAGTTTTTAAATGTGTCAGTTTTAAATGAAGATTGATCTTTTTCTTGATTATCTTGTATTTGTTTGTCATGCTTGATGTTTATTGACAACACAAGGTTCAGTGGTCAGTGGTCATCCCTTTACTTATAGTTGTAGACATGGTGTTGGAAGAGAGTCTCGAGCTGTAAGCTGCTCCTGGAGGTCGCTTTATCTTCATTGTAGATCCAAGATGCTTTATTTGAACAGCTGTTGAGCATGTGTTGATGCGCTGATCTGAAATACTGTTGAAAACCAAGAATCTTTTATCAGATCCTTCCTGACCAGCCCACATAGCTGCTCGAAAAGCAACTCACAAAAGTGTTATGAGTTACCATCTCTAAGATGATTCAAGCAACTATAACCAGTCATCTTTAAGGGGGCAGACATTCGTGTTTTTAATAGTGGAATTACATCCAGAGGTTTTGTCACAACATCTTATATTAGCTGTTTATTGTTGAAAATGTTGCACCTGCTAAAAGCTTAGTTTAATGTTTTCTTCATGGCAGCATGAAGACATGTAGAGAGGAGCAGCTGTGAGAGAGGAGAGAGAGGAGATGAAACAGACACTTTTTAGACCCATTGTTTTTCTTATCCTTGGTGCGAGTGGGATTTGAAGTGCTTGTATAGGTGTGGAAATGCGAAGGAAGCATGAGCACACAAACACACACACACACACACAGAGAGAAGGCGGGAGGAGTCACTTGTTAGACACTTCCAAGGATAATAAAGGGAGAGGCGTTAATACAGGAGGATTGGCTTCACTTTAGAAAACTGCTAGTGTCCCACCAAGTAACCACTGACAACGGCATTTGGGGCGGCTGTGGCTCAGCTGTAGTCGGTCGTCTTTCATTCGGGTGGTTGGGGGTTTGATCCCTGACTGCTACAGTCACGAAGTGTCCTTGGGCAGGAAACTGAACCCCAAAATTGCTTTATGAATGGGCATAGATCCTGAAGCTGAAAATAAATTGTGGACCACTTTAATGGTATAATAAGTAGCATTTTCCTAGAAAAATCAAATATAGACTTTTACAAATATAATATATAGTCTCTATACATGTGTGTTGGTGAGTGTGTATGCAGACCCTTGTGAGACCCTTCCCTCTGCATCTATTCTGTTGTTTTGCTTTGCACGGCTCGTTTTCAGGAGGGGCGCTGTTGTGGCTCCCTGAGCCAATCACAGCGTACAGGTGAGTGTGGGAGTGGTTCAAATTAGCAACTGGGCCCCATTCAGACCGGCGAACATGGCGAAAGAGTGACGCGGAGTTGGCCTTCTTTCTGTTGGACAGGTAGGTGCCTCAAACCGGGTAGGACAAGCTAACTAGCGCATAGCATGCTAGTGCAAAGGTAACCGGCGGTTAGCATGCTAGGGCAATGGTAGCCGTGATGCCGAGTGTCAGCTCGGCGGGCTGGGCGTGTTCTCGTACAAGCGAGTGAGATTGAACTTCTGGTGACAAAGAGCCCAGTTTGAATGTGTTGTTGACAAAATGCAAGAAAAAAATCCTACTTATTATACCTTTAAAGTAAATAAAAGTAGTTGAAAATTACTATACTGCTCCAGAGATGACGCAGCATATGTTTACAAATGTCGTGTGTGTGTGTGTGTGTGTGTGTGTGTGTGTGTGGGTGTGTGTGTGTGTGTGTGTGTGCGTGCGTGTGTGTACGCAGCAGATTACATATGAGAGACATGACAGAATGGAAGAAGTGAAAGATGTAGCAGGAGTTAACCGGAGGTCAAAAGCGGGGGAGGAGGGGGAGGAGGGGGGAGGGTGATAAATTGATTAGTTAAGTGGAGTGCTCTCAAATGGACCAGTTACATCATCGTGAGAGAGAGACAGAAAGAGAGAGAGAGATAAGCACAGTCAAAGAGGTGTCTTTAAGATGAGGGCGTTTCTTTTTCTCTCTTATATAAATGTGTTTTTTAAATGCTTGTGTGTGCAGAGACGTACAATGTATTTGTGTTTATGTGTGTGAGAGGGAGAGAGTGGCTGAAATTGTAGTCATTACTTAAATGTGTTTACATAGCAGAGCACACACGGGTGAACTGTCAGGCCTGAGAGCAGCAATCAACCTATTAGCACACACACACAGACACACACACACATACATAAAGCCCTTCTGTCACCAGCACAAGATGATAAGCCGCTGCCTGTTGCTAAAAGCAGGTGAAATATTTATGTTCTGTAGTTCTCATTATAGTCTCAACATAAAGAAGCTTTGTGCGGATGATTTTGCGGCCTTCATGTGTCATGCTTTAATTTACTCATGGTTAATTTCTTCTGTTATTGTGGAGTTTGTTTACAAATTAAAACCCAATACAAATAAAGAAACATGCCTTTCTTAGATGGACTCAGCCAAGTGTATACAGTACTGGTTGGACTTTAAATTAAGAGCATCGCTAGCAACCTTTTATTAAAAGGGAGCTTTTATATTTCTTTGCAAAGTTGCTGCCATTAGGGATCAAATGATTGGAATTTGGAGGTCAAAGGTCGATGTGAAAGTGCAATATCTCAGCATATATATATATATATTTTATTTTATTAGCAGTCTCACCTTACTCTATGCCATCCTTACCTGTTTATCTGCTGAGTTTTCATGTAGCATCATCATCAGGTCAGAATGAGACTTTACCTGTGTCCAAAATTGCATCTGTATTATTAACACAATATTTGTTCTATAATTCAACGCTTAACCGTGGTGGCCAGAAGCAACGACAACAGTGCAGCTACATAGAGATGAGACCAAACAATGAATGACCAGGCAGGGGAAGGGACTTAGGGAAGCCTTTTACTTCAATTGAAGCGTTATTCACATTATGCCAGAGCTTCTTTGGTTGCTGTCTGCAATTGTCTGTATGTGATGATGTAACATTGATGCCAACGTAGTGCCCAAAGCTTGCAAACTGTAATATTTCCCTCTGTCTAATATTCACTTGACATAATATTAGTTTCAAGGGCGTTTTCACATTAGGTACGATTGCACTCCCCCTCTCCTCTCCCCCGCCGGTCAGCTTTCACATTAATAATCTCGTTCCGTACCCGAGTACACTTGCGGTAGTACCCTGAAGCAGAAGGTGGCGGTAATGCACCTCAAAAACAAGAAGTAGAAGAGTATCATCAACTATGTAACATTGCTTATGTTGTTGTTGTAAGGAGACCTTATCAAAAGCAGTCCACTTCAGTGGTTTGGTACGATTAGCTTTCACACCTGATGGGCACCATACCCGAGTACACATGAACCGTACTCGAGACCACCTTTTCAAGTGGATCCGTGCCCGAGTACGGTACACAGTGTTCACACTAATCAAACGAACCGGACTTCGGAGGTCAAGTGTACTCGGATGCAGCCCTAATGTGAAAGCCCCCTAAATGATGTTGGGGAATATGGTAGACATCACACCTGCTGAACATTTCATTGTGATCATATTAGCATGCTGATGTAAGCATTTATCTAAGGCTGTGCCTGGCAAATGAGCTGGTTTAGCCAATAACAGATATTCTGATGATGCTATGTGTTGGACGTGTAACAAGGACCAAGCTTGAATTGCCAGTTCCTCGTGCCAGTGTTGGCAAAACAATCATCAGCATGCTAATTCCTTCCATCTCTCCCTAGAAGGACAAAAGACTTTTAAAGCAGAATGAGGAAGGCTTTTTTGGTTGCAGTTTGTAAACATAACATTCAGAGTTTGCAGTTTGTCGTCTTCCCGACCCAACAACACAAGTAGCTTCCTGTTCCTGTCGTTTCTTAGACTCCTGCGCAGTGTTATTGGCTGGAGGCTACACTAGAGTTTTCAATACTGTGTGTTTAAAAAAAATAACGTTCAATAGTTTTGAAAGTATTAAAGGTATTTAAAAAAAACAAGGGGCGCTGGTTTGGTTTAGCTTAGCGGTTAAATCACGCGCCCCGTTCAGAGCCTCAGTCCTCGATCCAGCAGCCCCGGGCCCGACTCCCACCCTCTGCCTTTTGCTGCATGTCATCCCCAATTCTCTCCTCCCATGGTTCCAACACTATCCACTGTCCTCTCTGTCAATAAAGTCATAAAAGGCCCAACAAATTTAGAAAAAACCCCAGATTTTTAACCAGAATGCAACAGTGTTTGCTTGTGCTAGAGAGTGAGTAAAGAGAGGGAGCTGTGTTAGTGAGACGCACACCTGCAGCTCCTCATACATCCACAACACGGACAGAGAGCAAAGGAGAGAGATGGAGACAGCTTTGTTACCTGGTTACTATATTTCTTAGAGTCCCCCAACCTGCGTGATGTCATCGTCTGGGGCCTACACACCACTGCCAAAAGGAAACCAACCTGTGGTGTCACTCATTGTAGCGTGCTGCAGTGTCACCGTTAGAGCACCGAGCTGTTGAAGTCTTTACTGTAACTTTTAGGGTTGAGGTGAGGACATCACAGAGGAGCAGCATGTCTATCACAAACCCCCTGAACCTTTGAGGTGGAGGACGCTAGGCCTAACACTGTTGCTAGGCAGCAGACATCAGTTGCTAGGCGATGTGATGGCGTGTAGCAAAAGGGGCTGGAGGAGTTAAAGTGAGGACAGACAGACGATGACGGGGAGGAAGAAATGTACAAAGAGTCCTGACCTGGAGGTGGGGAGCTTTAAATGTCCAGAGGGTGGCGCTAGAGGAGAGGCAGGGGAACAAAGTACTTCTATCATATATATCACAAGCTGAGATAACACAACATACTGGAAAAACAAAATGGAAATGGTGGTTTTTGACTACTTTGTAGTCTGTTTGTCCTCATCTTGGAACTGTACCGCTTATCCCAAGAGGATACCGGGGGGCGGGAGCCTGTCCCTGCTGTTATTGGGCGAGAGGTGGAGCACACCCTGGGCAATTTTAGAGTCATCAATGAACCTAACGAGCATGTCTTGGACTGTGGGAGGAAACAGGAGTACCAGTAGGGATCCCACACATGCCCGGGGAGAACAACCTCCACACAGAAAGGCCGCCGCGGGCTGGGAGGTTCAAATCAAGAAACTTCTTGCTGTGAGAAAAGTGTGCTAACCACTGCACATCCATGCTACCCCCATAATGTGAACTGACACCGAGAAATAAGCAGAGCAATAAAGACACAAATGTGTTTAAAGTGAAGTTAAATGGTGGATTTTGGGAAGCATACACAGCCTGAAATATGTTAAATTGAGGTATAAGTTTAAATAAATACCAGAATTACCCTTTAATTTTTCCTCGTTAACATTACTGCAAAGCAACTTCTGTCTCTCTCTTACTCCCACAGGTTGTGCGTCCTTGTGTGGACGTGTGTGTGTGTGTGTATAATTAACACAAGGTCGGCCAGTAATTGAAATCTCTGCTGTTCCACTGGGGAAACCTTTTTAATCAGAGACGAACAGACACACGCTGCTACTGACTGTGAAACAAAAGAGATCAGTGTGTTTTAACACTGAACCTCAACCCTAGTCACTTTCGGCCACACAGTGACAGCGCCATCTAGTGGCTACACGGCCTGAATGCAGACTTTTTTTGCCGGTGAATTGACCCAAAAAGCCAAAATTATTCTCCTTGTGTTGCTCATTTCGCTGTTTGAATATTTATGTAGATGAAAATCAGGAAGATCTTACATTTTAAGATTAAATAAATATTAGTATTTCAATACACAGTAGCTACTGATACCTGCAAAGTAACATACACAAGATTTAATTAGCCTTTTATGTTGTTCTTGTGTGCGTGTTTGCAGCAGCTGCTGCAGTCTCCACGGAGAATGAGGAGCGAGTGTTTCGGCAGCGGGTGGCTCCCAGGAAGCGTCAGGGTGCCGTCCGCCGGAGGGTCCACCAGGTCAACGGCCACAAGTTCATGGCCACCTACCTGAGACAGCCCACCTACTGCTCCCACTGCCGGGACTTCATCTGGTGAGGACACACACCCTTACCATAATAAATATGCATCAAAGAGAGCATGTCCCACTTCTTTATTTGTCAAATTCAACATCAAACAGAGGCGAAAACATTATTAAAAATGCGCACAGTCACCTATTAGACACATGAAGTAAACAGACATACCCAGAGGATGAAGTTATATATTAATGCATGAATCCCTTGTAAACAGGTTTCACAGTAACCTTGTTTCTGCAGGTCACGCACAGTAAACGTGTCCCCCTGATACCTCCCGCTGACCTGCTTGTCTCGTTTACATGTAAACACTGAGGATGCTGTGAAGTGTAGCGTAATAAACAGGAGCAGCTGTGTTTGTTTCCATCCCAACAAACTGAGTTAGCATCACTCACATGGGAACCATGTGGCCGCTGCTCAGCTCGCTTTCGGCTCCACTCTGAATGAAAACGTTTGATGTGTAATCAGAATCACAAGGAAACTACTATTTAGCAGAAATACGGCACCCTACAGAGGAACACAGTGTCTGTTAAACCCTCAGCGAAATGTGTCCTGTCAGCGTCCAATGCATCACGTTATTGTAAAATGTTTTTGCTGAATAGTTGCACATTAGAAAGAAGCAAACAAGACATAAAGCACTACAGATTGATCCAACCGACCTTTAATAATAAATGAATCCCATTCGCCTCTTATATCCTCCCGAAACACGGCTGTTAAAGTCTTTACACTTGCACTAAATCTTCACTATGGGTAACAAGATATCCTTTGTAACACTTTCATCTGATTTATGCTGATTAAGTTTGTTTTCTCACACATTTTCTGTCTCTCTCTGACCTTCAGGGGCGTCTTAGGAAAGCAGGGCTACCAGTGTCAAGGTAGGATTCATCTTATCTTGTGTTTGAGGCTATCAACTGGAGGTACGTCTTTTAATGTGTTTCTTATATCTCTGTGTGTGTTCCTCCTGCAGTGTGCACCTGTGTTGTCCATAAGCGCTGCCATGAGCTGATCATCACCAAGTGTGCAGGGATGAAGAAGGACGACACAGTCGGGGAGGTACTTTTATCTGAGAGTTAAGGCCGCCATTTTTAACGAGCGTCTTTGGCTCAGACGATAGACCGGGTCGTCCACTAGTAAGAGCAGCTGTGGTTTGATTCTGAGCTTCTCTTGCCCACATGACAAATGTCTTTCTCCTGTGGTTGAGCCTCTCAAAATATAACAACACACACACTTGAGCCATGTATCTTCAGGCAACATTAGAGAGTCTGTACAATTACCAGTATGCTTAAATGCTGTATGCTACTTGGCTCACTTACGCTGAGATTTTCTCCTTAGGTATGAAAATGTTGATCTTAGTGACCAGTCATATTTAGATACGACCACCAGACTCCTGCAGGTTGGTCTCACTGCTCTTTTTGTGCCTCTTCCAGACGGTCGGGTCTCAGAGGTTCAGTGTCAACGTGCCGCACAAGTTCAGCATCCACAACTTTAAAGTTCTCACCTTCTGCGACCACTGTGGCTCTCTGCTGTGGGGTCTGCTGCGACAGGGGCTCCAGTGTAAAGGTACAGAAAAAAGCTCCTGTACATCTCATACCTCAAAGTGTTTTTTCTGAATGTTCAAATACAAACTGTCTGTGTGTGTGTGTGTGTGTGTCTCAGTGTGTAAAGTAAATGTACACAGACGCTGTGAGAGTAATGTAGCTCCTAACTGTGGCGTGGACGCCAGAGGCATCGCTAAAGTCCTCTCTGACCTCGGAGTCACACCAGACAAGATCTCCAACAGCGCACAGAGGCGGAAAAAGGTCAGTCCCGTAAGAGTCAGCTGGCTGGTTTAGATTTTTTTTACATATAGACATTTATAGCATTTTAATTTTTGCTAACTTATAATGTACTTTAGAAACTTGAGGAAAGCAGAGGTGAGAACAAGAGGCATAAAAAAGGTTCACAATAAGTTAGATTGCTCATGTGTACAAAACGCAACGAGTGTTTAAGCGTTAGGTTCACTGTGAGCATGTGTGCAGGATCAGTGCATGTCCACTAAAGCTGCTTGTTTTTGCCACTGATTTTTTTCAAACCAGAAATATTGTAGTAAACGAGCCACATGTTCTGCAAGGAAAAAAAAGGCTTTGAGGAGAGCCTTGTAACGGCAGTTTGGGGTTAAAAAGGGATATTACCTTATGATTCATTCATTCATTCAAACCTTTATTTAAGCCTTTAAAGTCATTGTGGTTTCCCTAATTTGCAGTGATGTCAAGTTACAGAAAATGACACAATTACAACAACCAAAAAGACAATACTCAGTAAAAACAATTGCAAGCTGCGGTGAAGTGGTTTAGGATTATTGTCTTAAGCCCTATTGGCATCGGACTAGTGTTACCTGGGGACCTCATGTGATTTAGAAATGACCACTGTGCAGCGCATTCGCACGGGATGAACAAAGTCTGTATTTTACTACAATTTACAGACATTATCCCCCCGGATATGATTGATAACATCTGCTTAAAGCCTGTTGAAAGATAGAAAAATGTTCCTTACCGCATGTTGCCATGCATATCATCCATCTCATTGTCTTTCGAGATTTCGCTCTTGTGGGTCCCCATGCTGTGTAACGAATGAGCCTCCTGAATTTCCACCCAAAATGCTGTCAAAACTTTTGTTACCTCCTTTAACCTCCTTAGAATTCCCACCGCAGCCTCCATAATCCTCAACCGGGAAAAAGGCAAGGGGCGCGGAGATAACAAAGTCATTGCAGAAAAAAATATTCAACCCCAAATTACGGAGATGCTGATTGCACGGGATTAAGATCACAGACGACCTCCACAATTATTACACATTACTACATGTCCCGAGGTAATGCTAGTCCTGTGCGAATAGGGCTTTAATTTGTCTTAGAGAAATCAGGGTGTCGAGAGCGTGTTGTGAGTACGTCCACATTTTTGTAGCACAAAAACCTAAAGGTGGATTTTGCAGAACGAGTTTTGTAGGGTCCAGTTCAGCACGGATGTTATATATAGGGCGGTGAATGTCCAATAAGGGATTTATAGATGAAAAGATACAAGTGTTTGTCACGCCTCTGTGTCAGAGAAGACCAACCACCTTTGTTTTACAGAGCGCGATGATGCGTGTCATAGGGATCTCCGGTTATGAATGAAGAGCAGAGCGATACACTGAGTCATACAAGACCTTACAATGAGGCTCTAAGTGTCGGGATCCTTTTTGTAACGATGACACTTCAACAATCTGAGCCTGTCAGTGGAAAAAACAAGCACTTTAATTTAATTTGATCTGTTGCAGAAGCAATTCTAAAACGCATCTATCAGACCCGCTAAAAACAGTTGAATTCCCCTGTGGGTAATGGTTGTGATGATGGTTGCATTGTTGGTAAATTAGCGGAGAAGATTGTGACAGATTTTGTCTGTAAACAGCTTTCTCAGGGTCAGGAGCCCCAGCAGCCGGTATCAGGGGCGCCAAAGACAGAAGACGATCGCTCCAAGTCGGCCCCCACCTCGCCGTGTGACCAAGGTAGAAGATGTTCCGACTATAACGCATGATCTCTAACCTGCGAATGAACAAACACACCAGAGCTCATCTGATCTTTATGTCTTTTATAGATGCGAAGGACCTGGAGAACGTCCGTAAAGCTCTGTCGTTTGACCACCGCGGGGAGGAGCAGAAGACAAACGCCCTCTCCTCCGCCGCATCTGTTGCTACGGTAACAGGGGACAGTCACGGAGGAGGAGGCGGAGATGGAGGCGGCGTGGGGGTGGAGGGCAAAGGAGGCCGGGAAAACGGAGAGGTCAAAAGTCACGTTGCTCCTGAAATAAAGAGGATGAAGCTGCAGGACTTTTTGTTCATCAAAGTTCTGGGAAAAGGAAGCTTCGGAAAGGTGAGCGTGTGACAGCTCTGTTTTAGCACCGGTTTATCTCTGTCTGCTATCTCTCCTCTAACTGCTGTGTGTCACGTGATCAGGTGATGCTGGCGGAGCTGAAAGGCAGCGACGAGGTTTACGCCGTCAAAGTGTTGAAGAAAGACGTGATCCTGCAGGACGACGACGTGGACTGCACTCTGACCGAGAAGCGGATCCTCGCTCTGGCCAGAAAACACCCGTACCTGACACAGCTCTTCTGCTGCTTCCAGACTAAAGTAGGGACACACACACACACACAACAGGCAGAAACATGCAGACATACTTTGTGCCTCCAGGGGGCAGCATAGGACAACATTTAAATCTGTAGCCTACACTTGATGTGCAACTGACATAAAAATTAGATATTGGACATAATGTTTTAGATAGTCGAACATAAGGGGGAGAAAACCACTTCAATGTCCAACATCTCAGACCTCATTTTTACACATAGGCCATAGAACTGTAGACATTTTTTTTTGTTTGTTTTAAAGGGTCTACAGTCAAAAGGCGGAGAGAATTTTGGTTTGAAAAACAAAAATTATAACACATACACTACATAACACTCTGAGCTTTGTAGTATCCTCAATTATTTACGGCATAAGTTCATTCAAACTGTAAATAAAAAAAACCCCAACAGAACTTGAAGATGTGAGGTCACACTGTAAATGAAAAATGACACCAAATTTGGCACTTGATCGTTCATGCATTCCCTCTATTGCATCCATTTGTAAAGTATGGGGATTAGTTTTACTAATCTCTTGGTCTGGATAATTATTTAAAAAAATAATAACAATATGATAATAAAAATCTTTATTTATAGAGCCCTTTTCTAAATCCAAGTTACAAAGTGCTTTACAGACGCAGCAAAGCAAAACAGACAGGTCATAAAATCATGATCGCAGGCAGATATTAAAAATAACAGGTGATTTGAGGCGCTGGTTTAGCTCAGTTGGTAGAGCAGGCGCCCCATGTACAGAGGCTGTAGTCCTCATCGCACTGATTGCAGGTTTGACTCCCGGTCTGCCGTGCATTTGGTGCTTGTCATCCCCCACTCTTTCCTCCCAACATTTCCTGTCTATCTTCAGCTGTCCTATCATTAAAGGCAAAAGCCAAAAAAAGAATCTTTAAAAAAAATCAATAATAATAACAACTGATTTAAAAAATATAAATTAATTTAAAAGAACTCTAAAAGACAATTCTTTTTAATGAATTCTAAAGAAGAAATTAAGATTCAAGTAAAATCCGGAGAGGTGTGTTTTAATAAGGGATGTAAAAGAGATCACTGACTCAGCAGACCTGATCTCCTCGGACAGGTCGTTCCAGAGCTTCGGAGCCCTCACTGCAAACGCTCTGTCCTCTTCAGTCTTTAGTCTGGAACACACTGAAGACCTCTCTCAGCGTACGTGTCAGCACGTATAGTACCAATAGTTTTAAAAGAATAGTAAACGGTAAAATATATTTTCTGTAGGATTGCGTTCATCGTAACAACAAAGATAACTGTAATATAATATAATTCATTCAACATGTCAAGGGAAAATAATGAGTATAGGTAACACCCTTTAATTGACCTGAGAAAATGCAACTTTGCATGGGCTGGTTTGAAGATCATAATGCAACAATAATTACATTTAACATACATGTAACAATTTAATTAATTTCATGTACATCTAGGTATTTGTAATCTGATTTAAAATATGGTGGGAAGTCTGGAAAAGTATGTAATTTTGAAGCTTTAAATGAGTAGTAACCTCTTACTGACAAATACTGACATCTTCAGTATTCACCTGTAACTGTAAGATAATTAGTCTGTATTCCTTCCTTATGTTGAGGGACAAACTGACCTCACTTCAGTCCACATTTTTTATACCTGCTGATTTCAAGCTGAACACTGTGCTCCTTTCTAGAAACATCTAAACACCTCAACACTGAAGTCATTAGTTCCGCGTCTGCAATCAGCTCAGAGAAAGACTTTAATTTCCCGTCACTTCAGTCTCCCTGCTGTCTCACACACACCGCTCTCCTCTCATCATCTCACTTCTCAGCTCGTTTGTCCGTCCATACAGTAAGTAGACGATGACAGACTGCCGCACAAAGGGCACCCGTGGGTGGGACGCGGCTCACGCCAACGGCTCCTCCGGGCCGATGTATGTTTTGTCTATGGTATGTTGTGTAAGTGTTCTTGTCAGGAAACGTATAGAGACTCTGTACATTTACTTGTCTGGTGTTGGTACACAATGTGTGTGTGTGTGTGAGTCCCAGATGTGTTTGAGGACCACATCACCTGATGTGTTGATGTGTCAAGTCCTTTCACTGCAACTTGAGCCTGACGGCGCTGAGGAGGCTGCACAGGTGTTCACTTTTATCAACAAAATATTTTTTTTATCAACAAGTCTGAACGTTCAAGAAACCAACTCGAGACGTAAACTTATTGTTCCCTTTTGTCAAGAATAATGGAGGAAACACTGAGGTGTGTAAACGAGTCCTTATAGGCCTCCATCAGTCTGACTTATAGATACTGTGTATATCTAGCAAAAGATAATTCACTCACATAATATTAAGATTTACATTTGATGCTTTTCATAGCTAATATTTTTATGTAATAGGTATATGTAATAGGGAGAGAGTTCCAGAGGGTGGACGCTCCCCAAAAGTCTGCAGGCAGGTGTGGGTAATGGTGAGCAGACCTGAGGACCGCAGATTCCAGGATGGGGTATAGGGGTGTAGGAGGTCAGAAAGGTCATGTAGGACACTAATCCTCGGGACTTGGAGGTGAGGAAGAGGCTTTTATAGGAGATGCGGGACCTGACCGGGAGCCAGTTAAGGTGGATGAGGGTGCTGATGATGTGTTGCCACCCTGGCAGCACAGTTCTGCACATACTAGAGCCTGTCCAGGGATTTGCTGGGTATCCCGGACAGGACTCCATTGCAGTGGTCCAGACGGGAGGTAATGACTGATGAGAGGGTGACTGGAATGAGAGGGTGGAGTCCAATTTGCGTTTTGAAATTAGAAAGTAATAATCCGTTTCATTACTTTAATATTCTGGTCCTTGGATTAGGTTACTGATTACATTTTTTAACAGGTAATTAGTAACTGTAGCAGATTACATATTTAAAGTAACCTCCCAACCCTGGAGAGCGGATAGTGTCAGAAACAGGGGAAGAGAGAGTGGGCACGACGCGGCAAAGGACCAAGGGTGGAAGTTAAACCTGAGACCACTGTATCGAGGACTGTATATGGGACGCGATTCAACCACTGCACTAAACCAGCGGCCCCAAAATTCTTACTTTTTACCCTCCCACACTGCTTAAACAATGAGTTAGAATACATATGATTACAATATCTGCACTACCATCATCTCACACATACCTGCATATCCGTACAGCTCTTAAATTACACCTATTGTACATATTTTGTATTATAATGCTTTTTTATATCTTATTCCGATGGTCTATTTTTATCTAAATTCTACTTAAGTTCACGGAGAGTAGGAGTACTACTGTTAAATAGCTTCTTTACTTGTTTTTATTCTCCTTTTAATTGTTTGGCACCTGAACACCGAGTCAAATTCCAACTTGATTCTGATTCTGAAGTACAAAACAAAGATTATGGAGGTCATGACAAAATACGACAACAATCTAAAGACAAAGTAACCAGATGTGGTTCAAGTATATAGAATTATTTAACAAGCAAAGGTTGGGTAATGGGATGTGATTATGTGACCTTCAGGGAAAGAATGAACGTGTCTAACAGGCTGCCCTGATATGCTGGGCGTGCTGGTGCCCCAACACATGCAGCTGGGGCCCTTCTATTTATTTTCGCTCCTCACAGTCTGAGTCTGCCGCAGTGAAAGACAGTGAAGCTTTTTGTGCAGACCTGAGAACTCCTCCGGGGAGCCAGCTGGAAATATGTGTCACCATTTAGAGATTTTTTATCAAGAAAAGTCGGTCTCAAATGTCGAGGAGGAGTCGAGTGCAGGACGTGTTATTTGATCGTTTGTTTGTTTTCTCAGAACGTTCTGGAAACCTAACCGTGGCGTCTCCTGTTCATTTTATTTATTCCTGTTATTTTCCTCTGAAGCAAACACAAACATGTCTGAGACAGAGAGTAACAGACAGGGAGACTGAGCTCTCACATGACATCTTTCTTTCCTTACTTTTCTTTATACTTGTTTTTTTTTTTGTCTGTGTGTATAAATAGACACACACACGCGCGCACACACACTCAGGGGTGATTGCGTGTGTGTTCTTGGACAAAACAAAGGGATTGTGGCCCTTACATAACGGCTTTGATCCTTATCAGGGATGTGATGTGTGTTACATATGCTGTGTGTGACCCCGCCCTCATCACTCGCCTCGCCCTCCCCTCTCTCTCTCCTCAACACACACTTATGTCAAAGTTACATACACACACACACACACACAGAGCTTCACTGCGGTGTCGCACTTCACCTCTTACATAACGCTGGTTCCACTCGGCCCGTCGCCAGGCTGATCCACATCGACTCAACGAGCTGATGAATTAGCTCATTTGACCATGACAGTACAGTGTGAGACTGAAGGCAGCTGCGGTAGGTCAGAACAGAGGTCGACTGTGTGTCACATTCAGACCTCTGCAGGAGGGCTGCTCATTTCTGGTACATTAGACTCTAAGTTAAGCAGCCATTTAAAAAATCGGAATCAGTGTGTTTTCTCTCACTTAGTTTTTTGGTGCAGACAAAAAAAACTTCGAGCTTCTAGGATAACTTCAGGTGTATGCAGCCCACCAAATATGCTCAGTAGTGTGTTTCTCACTGACTTGTCATGACATTACAGATTTCTGAAATGCTTATCTCGCCTCAGGGAAAAGTTTCACAAACCTCAATGGATCAGAACTTTGGGAGGGGACCAGATCAGATAAAAAATGTGCACAAAGACTTGTCCTGTTTCCAGGCTATCACCTTGGGTCCAACAAGTGCTGAAACTTTGTTGGCCTCTTCCATAACTAATAGTTTCAGGTTTATTCTAAGTGCCCCTTAAGAGCAAAGTGAACAGATTATGCTTTAGTTTGTCACCCTTGTAAACAAGGGGCTTGAACACACCATCACCTGTCCATCCTCGCACAGGAGGATTGCTCTTTTTTGGGCATGTACAAAAAAATTCACCGTTGATTTTAACTTGACCATGAATCATTTTAACTATCAAATATCCTGCCAATAACTTTATCATCGTTTGTTTGGTATATAAAACATCATAATTTTTTGTCTCATCTTAAAGCAGGAGGTGATGATTTCTCATCTTGTTTTGTCTGAACAACAGTCCAAAACCAACGACTGTATAAAGATGGTTGACGTGCAGTAGAGATCGGTTGGTGAAGCCGCCGTAGCCACACTTTACTTACAGAAAAACACAGCATGGATCTTGTTTGCTGGCGTGTTTAACAGCAGAACAGCTTCTTGTGTTGGTCTGAAGCAGACGTTCACAGGTATGGAAACTTCAATGACTGTAGTGATTGTTTTAGTTACGTCTCCTCTCGCGGATCATCCTCTACTCTGCTAATCCGGAACAGATCGACTGCAGGAGCCGTATTTGTCAACAGAGCTGTCAATCATCCTTTTTACAGCATCAAATAACTCATTCAAAATAAACTTGTCAGAAAAATGGACGTAAATCAGCATGATAAGAACTAAGTACAATGACAGAAACCATGTTTGAGAAAAATGTATCGGGCGTGTATTTTGAATTTATAGTTTGACTCATGTCCCATCTGTTAACATGGAGGAGGCGGGCTTTATGACCTATACTGCAGCCAGTCGGCAGGGGGCGCTCAAAATGTTTTGGCTTCACTTTTAGGGAGCTGTCATGTTGTCCATCTTTTTACACAGTCTATGTCCAAAACCCAAAGAAATTCAGCTTACTACTGTACAAACCAGAGAAAAGCATCACATGCTCACATATGAGAGGGGCGGATGTGGCTCAGTGGTAGAGTCGGTCATCTCAGTCGGAGGGTTGGGGGTTCAATCCCTGAGTGCTACGCTGCTCACATGTCGAAGTGTCCTTAGGCAAGAAAACCCTGTGAATGTGCAGAGATCCTGATTTAGATCCTGGCACTTAGGCCTTTGCCATCAGTGTAGGAATGTGAGTAAGAAAGGGTGAATGTGACATGTAGTGTAAAAGTGGTCTGAAGACGAGAAAAGCACCACATAAGTACAGTCCATTTACCATTTGGGAGGCTGATCCTTGAAACAAGTGCCTGCTCATGTTTAAATGTCTCTGCAGCCTATTGCTGTAACAAACTTTGATAGTTGCTCAGATTGTGTTTTTTATGTTTGTCTTTAGTTGAGGGATCTTTTATGTTGCTCATATTTCATCTCTTCAGGCTGAGTGCCTGTCCCAGTTTCCTGCTGCTGGGAGTTTGGGAATTTTAGAGATACAGCAGAGTGTAAAAGAGACTTACTAGTAGACAAATAGTTAAAAAGTCTTTTTCTCTTTCTTCTTCAGTCTTTTTTTTTTTGGCCTTTTATGTCTTTATTGAGAGAGAACAGTGGATAGTGTTGGAAACTGGGGATGACACGGGGCAAAGGGCCGAGGGCAGGAGTTGAACCCGGGGCCGACGCATTGAGGACTGTAGCCTCTGAACATGCTCGCCGATTTAACCGCTGAGCTACACCGGTGTGTCTTTTTGTCGACCAGCACACAACTCTCTTACAACTCTTTCTCCGAACTTCTTTCTTTTTCCTTCCTTCACTCATTTCCTTCCCCCTCTTTCACTGTGAGGCCCCTCAATGGCTAATTTACTGTACCTGCAACCCAGAACTCGGACATGTGTTCAGACATGTTTTCTCCTCAATCATTCGTTCAATCATTCATTATAGCAGGTGAATATATACACACCTTAGACTGTTTATAAGATGTGGACATAGCTCCAGGCTCTGAAACATGAAGCCAAACCTGCATTCTCTCTAACGGCTAACAATGATGTTATCAGATCCTCTTTTTTAAAGTCATTGGTGCTCTATGTTGTCACTTTTCATAAAAGAAGTCTTTATATTTTACGTGACCTTTGTCTTGCTTACACCCTCCCTCCACATGAGTTCACCTCCCTCCCTCCTGTTGTTTTTTAATCGACTGTGGGATCGCAGTCGTTCCCCTATCGGCCTAATTACAGCCCAGAAATGTAAATAACATTATACAACAGTATCGCTGGGCCTCGCTCTGCACCGCACACAGAGGCAGAGTGAGGAAGTAAAGACGGGGAAGAAGTGATCGAGGAAGTGGAGAGAGAAAGAGAGGGAGGACATGTAGGAGGAGTAAGAACAACAGGGAAAGCTGGTTTCAGGCTGCAGTTAGCCAATCGTGGTAAATAGGGATGAAAGTGGGCAACAGGATAAGTGTTTTTTAATGCGCTGTAATTGTTGAACATCAGAGGCAGCAGAGATGGCCTGAAACTAGCCAGGTACATTATTGAACCTTTGTTGTCTTCTGAGAACAGAGAGAGTCTGATGGACCCACACAGGAAGGTAGAGAGACAGGCAGACACAGAGTGATGCTCAGAGTCAGGGGGCGGGGTCAGACAGACATGGCAGATTGAACTTTAACTAAACTAATGTCACAAGTGTATGACATTTTTTTTTATGTATCAAGATGTTCTTAGTTGTGAGAACCATTTTACAGAAGATTTATGCAGAATTACTCTTAATACAGAGATGTTGAAATTGCTCCTAAAATATTATATAATTGCGATATCATTTACTTTTAACTATCCTTGCTGCAAAAGCTCACGTTTGTTTAGTGCGAGGGTTTAACATTCAATCTTGTCAATATTTTTGTCATTGTCACCAAATCTCATGAAATGAACAAATATCTGACTTCCTGACCCTGCCTTGGCGCCAAGTATATTTGTTCCCACTGAAGATGTAAGTTCATAAACGGCTCAAAAATATAAAGTTGATTCATTTTATGACTATAAAAAAGTCATTGTAAGGAAACAGACAGGAGTAAATAGTACATTTGTTGGGGGCTGTTTTCTGCGGTGGATTAGCCCACATTTGGTGCTCTAGTTTTCCTAAAGTATTTGGGGCAGCAGGATGGTGTCTTTCTGGGTCTAAATAAACTACAATGTGTGTGCTTATGGCGATAAAGGAACAACAGTGTGGCTCAGTCATGTGTTTTTGATTGACAACACCGAGTTATTGTTGTTTTTTCATGTGTCATTGACAAGTGAGTACAATAATCAGACTTACTAACATTTATTTTCAAATTCAGAAATGTTTTCTGTTTATAAGTATTTAGAAAAATCTACATTTTTGTCAGTGATTTATTATCCTACTTCCAGCGTCGTCCCGGGTGACAGCCTGCCAGAGTCGCTCCTCGTCATCTTGTGTCTTTATTTTATTTATCTCATGCGCATCTTAACAGTCATCATCTCGTGCTATATAAGGTTTCTACTAGGCTTTATTTTGTAAATATCTTATTGTATGATTGTTATTACAATTGGCATTTACCCTCTACACACGTTATATTGTATATTTCACTTATACTTGAGTTATCATGTATTTCTCTGTACTTTCACTTTGGAGCAACCTGGCACACGAATTTCCTTTGGGATGAATAAAGTTCTATTCTTGTCTATTAAACTTGAGCTGCACAGCAGTGGCTCAATCACAAATATGAATTATGAGATTTTATTAAGAATTGCATAAACCAGATGAAGGGAGTTCTTCCTGTTATCGTATTTACAATAATCATCTGTGCCGTAAGGATAAAAGACTTTAATGTATGAGCTGGGGATAACAACACAGAGCAGCTGAGCATATTCAGTTGGCTTTACTTTTTTCCTTTATTTTTTTTCCCCTGTATGCCTTCATTTTGAGAGAGGACAGTGGATAGTGTCAGAAACAGTGGATGACATGCAGCAAAGGGCCGAGGGTGGGAATCGAGCGTGGGGCCGCTGCATCCAAGATTGTGGCCTCTGTATACGGGATGTGCAGTTTAACCGCTGACCTGAATCGGCGCCCTAAAGGGCCTTTCTAATGTTTAATAGCTCAAGTTTAAATTACAGTTACCCCTCACGTCCACTGTGAGATGATTTTGGCACCATAATGTCACACCCTTATGTCTTTGCAGCTGATTGAGGAGAGTCATTATTGACACAACCACAAGAGGTCACGTGTCATGAAAAACAAACATTAAACAGCAAAGATTTAAAGTGTAGAACAACCATTATTGCTCCAGTTTTTATCCACATTGTCTGAAAAATTGAGCAGATTAAGTCAAAGTTAAAACAACTGAAATTCACAAGACATAAAAATCCTCAAACACATCCTGCTCAGGATAAAAATCCACAAAACAATCACCTACCTCCTTTCTTCTGTTTCAGTTGACACGTTCTGCACACTGAAGTTGATCATGGCTTTATAAGGAAGTTATTTTGCTGAAGTCTGTTTCTCATGAAGCTAATCAAGACAAAGTACCCACTTAAGTTTCGTTTTGAACAAATGAAATGCAAGTTTTTGTCTCCTTTGTTTTTGGGGGAAGGAGGAGTAAGAAGATATTCTGTGGGAGAACCTGCAGCCCTCAGCAAACATTTAACTCCTGTCAGCCATCGTGAAGAACGACAGTGAGAGCAAATTAAGCATGCGAAAACAATGAAGTCACATACACACACACACATGCCCAGCCAAATATGTGTCAGACTTGAGTGGTTGAAAGTTTTTGTTTTGAAAACTGCAGAAATTAGTAGATTTACTGTATGCTGGCTCAGGCAAACACACATACTTTCCTACTTCCAGACTTTGAAGGACCCACATTGACATCATGCATTCCTTTGCTGCTAACCGTGTCAGAGACAGACCTTACCTGACCTAACCCCCAAAGATGAGGCGGATCAGAACATTCATATCTATAAAAGTTATATAGTTTGTTTTTGGAAGAAACCAACAGCCTGTTGTTGACTTTTTGGGATGATAAGTTATAGGGCGCTAGCTGAAATTCTGTGAAAAAGCAACACAGAGCATGACCCAGCATAAGTCATTCCTAGTGTTGCTAGTTTCTGACTGAAGCAGTCGTCATTTTTACGCTCAGAGTCCATATTGTTTACGTAGCAAATGTGCTTTCACCCATCAGTGTTCTTGGTTGTGCTGGTCTTAAAATGAGTTGTGGTCAGGCTCATTTTTGAGAGTGCTGTTATCCAGACAGAGCAGTAAGAGATTGTCCCATAAACCAACAAAAACCTGGTCAAAAGTCAATGGTGCAATGGTGCCGCTGTTTGAGTTTGAAGATCAATATATCACTTTAATGCTGCTGTTCTGATGATTCCAGAAGACGAGGACACACTCAACAGTACTTCTTCCCTTTTCTTTGGATACTTGCTGCTCATGTAGCTGGCCTGGATGCAAGCTTCGATTCCCTAATGAGCAGATCTGTTTCCTTAGCAGAGAACCATCTGCTTCTCCAACTTGCCAAATGCACCATTTAAACAGCTATGTGCACGGTTCAGGCACACCTGATTTTAAATAACATTGGATATTACACTCAGGTTGTTTTAATTCATGTTGGGCCCAAAATTAAGGTGGCCCTGAGAGCTCAAAGCACAGCAACACAAAACACAATCAAATCAAAATTCAAAAACACTGCAAAAACAAAAATGCTGCAAACGAAAACCCCCGCAGCAAACAGAAAAATGCTGCAAATACAAAAAAATTGCAAATATAAAAACGTTGCAAACAGAAAACCGTTGCAATACAAAAACATTGCAAACTAAAAAAAACGTTGCAAACAGAAAAAAAGCTGTTAATACATAAACGTTGCAAACAGAAAAAACGCTGTTTATACAAAAACGTTGTAAACAGAAAAACGTTGCAAACAGAAAAACGTTGCAAATACAAAAGAATGTTGCAAATACAAAAGCGTAGCAAACAGAAAAAACGCTGCTAATACAAAATCGTTGCAAATACAAAAACGTTGCAAACAGAAAAGCGTTGCAAACAGAAAAGTGTTGCATACAGAAAAGCGTTGCAAACAGAAAAGTGTTGCATACAGAAAAAACGCTGCTAATACAAAAACGTTGCAAATACAAAAAAACATTGCAAATACAAAAGCCTTGCAAGCAGAAAAAAACGCTGCTAATACAAAAACGTTGCTAACAGAAAAGCGTTGCAAATACAAAAAAACGTTGCAGATACAAAAATGTTGCAAACAGAAAAACACAAACCGAAAAATACAAAAACGTTGCAAATACAAAAAAACATTGCAAATATAAAAGCGTTGCAAACAGAAAAACATTGCAAATATAAAAGCGTTGCAAACAGAAAAACATTGCAAATATAAAAGCGTTGCAAACAGAAAACCGTTGCAATACAAAAACATTGCAAACTAAAAAAAACGTTGCAAACAGAAAAAAAGCTGTTAATACATAAACGTTGCAAACAGAAAAAACGCTGTTTATACAAAAACGTTGTAAACAGAAAAACGTTGCAAACAGAAAAACGTTGCAAATACAAAAGAATGTTGCAAATACAAAAGCGTTGCAAACAGAAAAAACGCTGCTAATACAAAATCGTTGCAAATACAAAAACGTTGCAAACAGAAAAGCGTTGCAAACAGAAAAGTGTTGCATACAGAAAAGCGTTGCAAACAGAAAAGTGTTGCAAACAGAAAAGTGTTGCATACAGAAAAGCGTTGCATACAGAAAAGCGTTGCAAACAGAAAAGTGTTGCAAACAGAAAAGCGTTGCAAACAGAAAAGTGTTGCATACAGAAAAAACGCTGCTAATACAAAAACGCTGCAAACACAAAAAAACATTGCAAATACAAAAGCGTTGCAAGCAGAAAAAAACGCTGCTAATACAAAAACGTTGCTAACAGAAAAGCGTTGCAAATACAAAAAAACGTTGCAGATACAAAAATGTTGCAAACAGAAAAACACAAACCGAAAAATACAAAAACGTTGCAAATACAAAAAAACATTGCAAATATAAAAGCGTTGCAAACAGAAAAACATTGCAAATATAAAAGCGTTGCAAACAGAAAAACATTGCAAATATAAAAGCGTTGCAAACAGAAAAACATTGCAAATACAAAAACAGTGAACAGAAAAATACTGCAAACAGAAAAACGTTGCAAATACAAAAATGCCGGAAGTGTCCCAGACAGCAATGGAAACTGTTTGCAGGGCGACACAAAAAGTGATGAACCCGACCAGAAACAACTGGGAAAATGTTGTTGTTGCCACAGTCTGAGACTCATTTCGGCTATTGGTCAGCGGTGTTCAAAAATGTGCTAATGGGCTGAACCTGCAGTGCTTTTGTGTATGCCGTGTTTTTGTGTGTTTTCTAAATGCTGCATGTGTTGGGAAATGTTTTCTTAAGTTGCTTGTGTTTTGTGTATTTGCACGTTTTCTTAAGTTTCTGTGCGTTGAGCTCTCAGGGCCACCGTACAAAACACAAATTAATTAAACCCCTGTGCGCCTTTCGCCTTAATTTTCGCCCACATTATGTGGCTTTTAGCAGCAAAATTTAAACTTGCCCTGAAAACATTTTGTCCCATGCACTTAAGTAGTAATTCCAATGTGTAGAAATACAGGTAAAAGCAGCAAAACCTTACCAAAATAAAAGACCAACAATTTTAAACATAATAAGACATATATCAAAAATAAGGGCCCAAAGGAGAAGTATTCAATGTAAACACTGACCATTTTAGGATAATGTACATCTACTAATCGACAATACTACATCTAAGTAATTGGTATATTTTATCAATACTTATGAGGACCCTTTGACTAATATTATCAACAACATTTGAGAGCGAGCTGGCTGGATGGAGCTTATGTTGGCTGCTCTGACTTGGACTCAAGCTGGAGTTTTTTAAAGACAAACATTCTTGATCTGCTTCCCGGGCCACACGCACAATACACTCTGTCCCCCAATTACAATAATTTCCTGCTGCCATCATCAGTGGAAAAAAAATGGAACAACTCTGCTTTTCTCTTAAAGGAGAAGTCCAAGTCTCCAAAACTGACCAAAAAGACTGATATATCTGGACAGTTATCATCTCATTTATAAACAAAGCACTGTGATGAGGCTTCTAACGAACAGATCTGAATCAAACCACAAAGGGAACTCAAACTCTGCTCCAGGGTCTTTACAGGGTAGACTCTGTGTGGCAATGACTTGCAGCCAAACTTTAATGACTCGTAATGTTCCGAGAAAAATGGAGCAGCAATTCAAGTTTTTGTTTTTGTACATGGACAAAAGTTCAAACCCCAAGTGCTGCTTTTTCTTCCCAGTTGTCACAGATGGAAATTATAGTAATAACTCCCGCTTCATTAAGGAACCTGATATTGCCAGGTGAGGAGATGTAGTCAGTGACATCTGAAGCCAAACACAATTTTTCTTACAGTTTTTATTTTGCATTTCTGCAGAAGCACTCATGGAACCCAGTGATAAAGGACCTTCGCCGAAGAAGTCCTTTTCTGTGCACCGCATTGACATCTAAGCACGGGTTGTTAGCTGGTCTTGCTTGCAGATGTCTGTCTGCAGAGGTTAAATTGTTGTCAGATGACCGCCAATGGAGGCCGGTATTGCATCATGGCGGATTGCATTCCACCCTTTTTGCTCTCCACACGGACTGTTTTACCTGCATGCAACCAAAGCCTGCTGATACGTGATACACTGCAAACAGTCAAGGGAATTTATCTCAGGTTGTATTTAAGATCTAGAACGAGTTGCATTG
Source organism: Semicossyphus pulcher (assembly GCF_022749685.1). Classification (NCBI taxonomy): domain Eukaryota; kingdom Metazoa; phylum Chordata; class Actinopteri; order Labriformes; family Labridae; genus Semicossyphus; species Semicossyphus pulcher. The sequence continues at coordinate 20,568,113 of NW_027211626.1, forward strand.
CATGCAGATGTCTGTTTATAGAGATTAAGAGGAAGGTATTGTTGTCAAATGACCGCTGATGGGAGCCGGGATGTCATTTAGGGCTGCAACATCTAATCGATTAAATCGATTAAAATCGATGATTTAAATAGTTGGCAACGAATGTCATCATCGATTAGTTGGGTCTATGTTATGATGCACGGCATGCGCTGTGAAGCGTCACTGGGGGCAGCCAGCCAATGCCGCGGCTTGTGTAGCTCACATGATGAATTACAGGAAGTTACGCCGTCTCCGGTCTTCTTTGGGATAAACATTAATTATTTTTCAGTGAGGAGTATCCTTTTGTTGTGCAGTGCTGATGATGTTTCCACCACCGGTAGATTAGTTTTCGTGTTCACGGACAAACGCACGATTACGGTTTCTAACGTTAATTTAAAAACAAACGTAACGGACTGAAACTCCGTCTATTTTCTCTCCTCCGTTTTGTGCTGGACCCATAGCCGGGCTATAGCCGGACTAACTCTTGATAAAGCTAATGCCCAGCTTCATTAAACATCAGAACATGGAGAGAAAACTGACGGAAAGTATTTCTGTCTGTCAAGTTGTGTTTAAATTAACTTTGTGTGTTTGTCCGTCAGATCGGTCACTAATCTATCGCTAATTAGCTGAAAATCGGTCGGAGAGACACTGGAGTTTAACATAACATTATGGAGTTTTTAAATATTTCATGCCATTAGTCAGAGATGGATTAAAGTGAATCTTTTTTTATTCACTACAGAAATTTGAGCAACATCTGACTAAATATATTTTTGTTAGTTACATTTCCCCTGTTATACTCGGTTCATGGCTGCGTCTCAAATGTCCTTTTTTATTGTAGTGGCCTCGTCTGTATTTTCCTTTTTCATGTGACATTATCAAGTTAATCAACGACATATCAACTGAGTTACATTATTGATATTGCATTGCACAAGAAAACAAGATATCATATTTTTAGAGTTTTGAATATAACGCTAATACAAAGCTTGAGCTTTTTTTTCTTTTTATCTGATTAATAATCGATTAATCGTAGAAATAATTGACGTCAAAGTTTTACTTACACCTCTGATGGAGGAAACTAATGAAGACATGTCTGTGTTTAATTGTTTTATTCAGTGTGTGTGTGTGTGTGTGTGTTTGAAAGAGAGAGAGTGAAGAAAGAGAGAATGGTTTTGCGCTTACATAAGATGCAAGATCTGACTTGTTCCACATACATTACAGCAGGCTGGCATAGGGAGGGTCATGTTTAATCATACACACATATACAATTGGTGGATAACCATCAGGACGTTATTGTTGAGTCGGGTTTGGGATCATATGGGTGTGTACCTATAGAAGATATAGTGTGTGTGTGTGTGTGTGTGTGTGCGTGTGTGTGTGTGTGTGTGTGTGAGCAGTGGGAAGCAGGATCTGTACATTTGTAATTACACTCAGGAAATGTTTATTCATGTTTGATTGGGTGGGACCAGTCGGGACTTTGGGTACATTTAAACAAACTATTTCGACATCCTGTTTAAAGTCGCTTTCAGGAGGAGCAGAGAGAGAGAGAGAGAGAGAGAGAGAGAGAGAGAGAGAGAGAGGTGGGCCGCCGGCCACTTATGTAAGCCCCGATCCTGATCCTGAGGCCCCTTTAAAAGTGATACTGGAGAGGGAGAAGAAGGCCTGAGGTCAGCTTTAAAAACACAGAGTGTGAATAGTGAGATCAGCCACGAAGGCCTCCAGCTGCTGTGGGTGAACAGCTGAACTTTGCTGAAGTCAAGTCAAACTTATCAGTTAAAGGGAAACTGCAAAAAATAATCAATAAAAACAACCACATATGTTAGTTAGGTGGTGACCTCTAGTGGCTGCAGAAGTGTTAAAACAGAACAGGGAGAAGTCAGATGATGTAGTATAAAGAGTGGTCAAGCCCTTTTGAGGGCCAGCTGTTGGTTAAACTAATGCAGGAAGTTTCAACCAGGAGGCCGGAGTCTGAGACTTCCTAGCCTAATGTCTCTTTTGCAAGTGTGTCACTTATGTTCCATACATAACATTACCCATATACTAATCTCTATTTACAGATTCTACATAAAAATGTAGAATCTGTAGGCACGCAATGGTATTTTAGTACAAGAAGTGTTCTGGTTTCTGTTTGTACTACTTTTGTAGTCCGAGTAGTATTGACCAATCACGTACCGTCAGTCCGTGTGGAGAGCAAAAGCAGGCGCACGAAAAGCCGTTTAGATTTCCAGACTTCCTTGAATGCATCATAAATTATCGATCCGACCTTCGTTCAGCTAACGAGAATTTAAAAGTTGTTTTCTTCTACCATCGAGGACAGACCTGACAAAGCTTCATTTTGCAACCTCTGTGTAACTTACTATTTACAGTAAAAATGAGACCCACCACAAACAGATTAACAGGCGCTCCTTCGGGGGATTTAATGAACCAAAAATGAATCTTATTTATTACAGGCTTTGTAATATATATTTCATATATACACATATGTCAATGTTTTCTGTGAGAAGCACATCACATGTAGATTTACTAGTCCGGATTACCCTCTTTCTAGATGGTTGTCTCTTACTTCAACACTTTAATTGTTCTCTCTTCTTCACTGTATTACGTCTTAATTCACAATCTACTTTAATCTGATCACTTTGCTTTGCTTCAGTCCTCCCAACACACCTGCACCTCTGCACTCTGCACAGCTGCTAGCCCCGCCCCCTCTTTCTGTCTGTCTCTCTGTGTGCTGTGTTGACTGTCTTCATCAGCAGTCTTTTTAATTAAGTCACCAAGGTTCAATATTTTCTCTCGCAATTCAAAACAGCACGTGAGCTGCGTGTGCATGAGGGATGTTATTAATGCCATGGCGATCAAAGCGATCAATGGATTGTTAACAAATGACATCTGCCCCTTTTTATAAGCTTTATAAACAGCGACAATCAATGAATTTATGAGTAGGGACATATGGAGTTAGATACACAATAGCTCCTCATTTCACTACAATATTGTAGCAGCTGGCTGGAGGGACATCGCACACAGCTGATACAGGCAAGTGGATTGTTTACATTGCGTAATAGAGCTACATGATTCTGTGTGGACAGAGAGAGTCCGATGTCAGCGATGCGGAGCCATTTGAACACTGAGTCCCGCTGGTGTTTGGTTGCCAACACTCGTTTAGTTGCGACTTCAGGACACGTTATAGAAATCTGAAGCAGCGGCGGCAATAATTCTGTGGCGGCGTATGTAGCGGAAACGCTGCCTGTAGCTGATTGGTTCTGAGATTGCCCATTTACTAGATGTAAGTCACATGATTAGCACTTATTTTTAATAAAAACCAGGATGTTTTTGCCAGCAATTTGCCAACCATTGTAAGGCACACATTTAGGAAAAAAACACTTGTGGGTCTAGAGGGAGGGAACAAAAACAGGACATGCGGTCTAATGTGTTGGAGATCTTATTGGTAAGAAGCCATGTTGCAAAAACCAAAACAGACATGGTAACTTCAAGGACTACCTGACCTGATCTTTGGGAATCAAACGATGATTCCTGGAGGCCTGAAACTTTGCTCCTTGGGATGTAATGATATGATTCTTATTAACTGCTAGTGAGATTAGGTGGTGAGGCAGGGCATGACTGCTTTTGAATTTTAGGAGGTAAAACAATATCTGGAGTCAAACCTGTCTGCGGTAACTGAGTCATATCCCTTCCACCATGATTCATACCGCTTCCCTGATCTGATATGGCACGTGAGTGAGTGCTTATGTGAAAACCCCTTAAATCTGGGAGACAGAAGAAACCTCACAAATGGATCTGTGTGATCACTCTATTCCAAACTTCAACGCGTTGGTCTCTAAAGAAACGCATGTGTGAAATTGTAGACTTTATCATGAACAAGGTTGAATCTGAGTCTCATATTTTGCAGCTTGGATTCACCTTCTTCGAAGATGATGCTGGTAAACATCCCAGAGGAAATCAGGGTCAAGGTTAAGCGTGTCATGTGGTTTTTGTTTACCGTGAGTCACCTCTGTTTTAATTGTGTTCACTTGAGGAAAAGCAGGAAGAAAGTTCATGATTACAGGAATAGTCCCATAAAAAACAACAATCGTCGTGACCACACCCAGAAACCTGGCTATCTGATGCGTGTTTGTTTGACTGTAATCAGGTCTGATCATGTATGGGTGCAACCATCTTCCCTGCAGTTCTGTGTCATTTCTGATGAGGATTAGGGATTAATATTGGCGTAGTCAAAATCCCGACCTTTCAATATTAATCTGAGAAAAGCTTTTGCTTTAGTTTCAATGTTGACAAATCACTCTAGTTCGCTGCTTGTCTTCATGTACGTCACCAAACTCACCTCCTTGTTATTCAAACTACTGACCCCTGTAGTTTGGTGACTTTGTGTACGACATCGGAGGGTATCATAAGCATTGTCCTGGGGCCGGTTTCACAAAGATGTTTTAGACTGGTCTATAGTGTTAGGCCAGTCTTAATTTAGTGTAATGCAAGTTAGACCGTTTCACAAAAATAAAGACCACCTTACCCCCGTGCTCACTCAGCTCTAAGACCCATGTTACCATGGTAACAGTCAGTGACACCTGCTGACCAGTGGCACCAAATTTTATACATCTTTGATGGTGCTTTCAACGGTTGGATTAACACCGTTTACTGTTGCTGTAATTTTTTTCTTAGTTGAATTTTCCAAGTAAAATGCCCTTAAAACTCTTGCTGGGGTAAACAGACTTGAGCGGTTAAATGCGGTTACTCAGTCGGCCATTTTTTTTTTTTTTGAAAAAAGTCCAAAATTACCCAGAATTCAATGCACCATAGTCCTGTTTAAGATAGTCAAAAACTAAACTGCTTTGTGAAACGGATGAATTTAGATGTCTATGTGAAGTCTGACTCTTTGTTATATCTAAGCCATAGTCAAAGTCCATCTTTGTGAAACCAGCCACAGAATATCTTTGGAACGCTGCATGATGGAGACTTATGGGTGACACAAGCCTGCTTCATACTTTTTGTGTCTACCAGATCCGCACAAGCAACAAAGCTTCAGTTTGTGTTGTGAGTGTTACAGGCTTCTTCTCATTCTCTATTCTGTGGAGTGGATCAAACAGACCAACACAGACCCTCAAATGTAGTATAAATGGAACCGTGTGCACATTGCCTCACCAGTACAGGTCCGTGAATGCATGTCAAAGCCTTAAAGGTTTATCTACATCTTTTTATAACTATAGCAGCGAAAATTGGGCTTGTGCCTGCATAACTCTACAGGCTATTATAGCTGCTTCCTAAAGTGTTCCAATCATCAAACACAGGGATACATACAGTCTCCATATACAGTATGTGTATCACTTTAACTGATAACAGTTTGAATCCTAAGGGCTCGCACAATGGCTCAGAGGGACTGCTCGTTTTGTCTTATATACCGAGCTGTTTATATCGCAACCCCCCCCAACATGTGCGCACACACATGCACACACACATACAATGTCTCTCCCTCTCTCTTAGTTCCTATATGAAGAAAGCATGCTGGAATTCAGGAAGGGGGCCATTTTCAGTACCAAGAGAATAGAGCTCAGAGGGTGTGGTATAGTTTTACATTTTCTGTGTGTGTGTGTGTGTGTCAGTCACAGGAAGGGGTCCCTATAAGAGTGGAGACAATCAGTGTTAGTCACATCGCCACACATTTCGTTTTTTTGAGTGCAGCCCACACATAAAAGTATCTTCACCTGTAAGACGTTGCTTATAAATACACTTGACTTGCTGAATCTCTCCTTGCTGGATTTACACACAACTTTCAAATTCAGTTTGCCTTCATACGCCTCAAATAGAGGTAGTGATATGGAGAAAGAATGTGCACATTTTATTGATATAAGTATGGTGAGATATTCACCAACTTAAGAGACACTCAAGTGTACACAAAAGAGATCATTCAGATTGTTTCAGCTTTCATTTATTTTTGTGACCTTTTAATTTTTGCATATGAGTTCCAACAGACAAGCAAAAAAAAAAAGTTTTAGGTTGTGACTCATAAAAAAAAACTCTGTCGTCCTCTCTTCTCTCCAGGACCGCTTGTTCTTCGTGATGGAGTACGTGAACGGCGGCGACCTGATGTTTCAGATCCAGCGCTCCAGGAAGTTTGACGAAGCGCGATCTCGGTTTTACGCCGCTGAGGTCACGTCGGCTCTGATGTTCCTGCACCGCAATGGAGTCATATACAGGTAACAATGCTAACAGTGTTAGCATCAAACCTTTGACCTTTCACCATACAGCATATATGTATTCAAACTCTTGAATAAAATTACTGTACTTTATTTTGATTTTTACTAGTTACAAAGTGTTTGCATGTTTGTGTTGTTTGAGTTAAAACTTCTAACTAAACTACTTTAACTCAATCGTTTGCTAAACTGTGAAGCTTGAAGGTTCTGCTTATTTGATTTAGGGTTTCCAGCTGAGATATGAGTCTCCATTACAGGGCAGATCACAAAAATAAACATTTACTGTTCGTCTGAGATCTATGAACAGAAATGTTGTAAATTTGCACACAACTTGAACTCGTCTTATTCTAATTCCCTGCAAAACTGTAAGGCATGAATGTGCTGCCTACTACTAGGACCTGTGTGTCCTGGTTGGTCATGTCAGTCATGTGCAGGCCTCACAGAAGAACTGAACCGATCAGTTCTCATCTTTGTTACTACACAGCTCTGCTCTCTTTGCTAAACTTGTCTGATGGCTTGTCAATTGTGTTGATGTATCACTTAGCGTCTGAGGCCTTATGTCATAAACTCATTTAACCATAAGCTACTGTAGGGATCGTTACGGTGTGAAATTTAAATTAAGAAACTACTTCTATGTATTTGAGCTACCAAAATGGAATACACTACTATCTTCAGCCTTTTTATAAAAATTTGATTTTATAAAATTTAACCCACAAATAGGCTTTTCAAAGTCTCAAGTCAAGTTTTCCACAGTCTTCTCAAGTCAAGTTTTCCACAGCCTTCTAAGGAGGTTACTAATCCAAGGGCCTTGGACCAGGACCAGGCTGTAAAACTCTTGTTACTGGGCTGCAAGGAAACAATACAACCCTGCAAAAAAGGCTGAAAAATAATGACATAACTCTATACGCTATTACTGGCTATTTATTTGAACTTGGTGCTATGTTTTCTTTTCACTTCCTGCTTTCTGTCACGCCACCAACAACAATATACATCTTGGCCGCTGCTGGGATTTTTAGTTAGGTTTGGCAATGCCTGTCTGTTGGTCTCTCCGTAGGCCGTCCCCCACTTTGGTCAAGAAAGAAATATCCTTACAAATATTTAATGAATTTTATTATATTTTTTTCCCCGCAAATATTCATGGTGCCCTGAGCATGACTACAGCTGACTTTGATAATCCTGTGACTTTTCTTAAAGTGCCATGAGGTTTACATTTGTGGTTATAGACGCGATATTTTTATTGCCATAAAAAATGGTGCACCCATTCATGTCTTCATCAAGGTAAATTATCACTTTGGGGATCCATTAATTATTCATCTATATATCATTAGGTAAACATTTCTATTTGTCCAATACTTGCTTTTGGTCAAATAGTAGAACTAAAACATTCCCATGAGCCTCACCTGTACTTTCCATTTAATGCAGATTCAAATATTGCTTAAAGAGGGGGTATTATGCTGTTTCACATTTTAAGACATACAGTATATATACACTGTATGTGTACAGTATATGTTACAATGTTGGATGTCCAGACGAAACGTGGGTGAAGTTTCAAATCTGCAGGTGAAAGTATGTCGGAGTATTTTCTTCATGCTGCACTTTGTGACGTCACAAAGGCCTGCACAGAGCACCAGTGTGAGAAAAATGTGGGGTTTTTTTTTACTGTAAATTATGCTAAGCTAATCCACAGGTTTCACAGACTGAAATATGAAGCTTGGAATTAGCATAATACCCCCTCTTTAAAATCAATACGTTAGCATTGTCCTTGTGAGCATGTTAGCATGCTTACGTTTAGCATTTAGCTCAATGCTCCCGGTTGCCATAGTATAGCCAAACATTCATACACAATGACAATTTTTCAACTGTTTTCAGTTTCTGTTTGTTCCCCCGCTCTCCATGTTTTTATCATTTTGTCAGCTGTTTTTAGCCTTTTTGTGTGTTCGAATTGAAAAAGGGGGGCAACAGGCCTAAAACCAGAACTCCCCCTGTTAACCTGGATCAACCGGTGTGCGTTCTGATGTATGGGCCCATCATGTACCATGCTTCACACGGCTTTGTAACAATATAAATGTAAATGTCATGACACTTGAAAAACATGACTTCATCAGGGTTACGCAGCTTGTAAGACTTTGACTTCAAATCTTTTCCTGACAAAGCAAAAGCTAAATTTAACACACAATCATGTTTTGTTGTTGGACATTCACGGATTGTTCTTGTGTTTAATCTGAATGAAAAACCGAGAAGTTTTCTTTCAGGTTAAATATTATCTTTAATTATGAAGCTCAAACTCATTGACCCCGGTCAGTGATTACCTCACTGTCCTACATATGTTCTACCAACTGTCTGTGTGGACTATTCAGTCATAATATCATTGTCAACCAATAGCAAACACACAACTGTTCCCACAAAACCTCCACGCTGCTCCAATCATAACACCATTGTGATGGACGGAGTCTCTGCGCAGGTTCAGGCTGTTTGCTCCCAGAAATAACTGTGATAAAGAAAAGAGAGTTCTTCTTTCTGGTGTTTTTACTTCATGAATCTGAGCTTTGATTTGGTGTTCTCTCATCATGCAACATATGTGTGCATGCGTGTGTTCATCTGTTCCATGTGAGCATGGCGAGGATTGTGGCTGTATGCCTATGGGTATTTCACATGGCTGAGGATTTTGAAGAATTTGAGTTACAGATAATATATGTTTCAGTCAGTGTGGAATGTGTGGATGACGACATTCCTCTCAGACCTAGACGGTATTTGAACCAGGTGTTACAAAATGAAACATGATCGAAAATGGTCCGGCTTTGGTGGACAGCTCAGGAGAAATTCTGTTGTTTTGGTCCCAGTTTTCCACAATGCTTAAAGGGCCAGTTTGCCGATTTTCAGCCTCAGTCCTATCATGGTATCGTGGGGAGCTAATGCCATTATGGTAGAAAAAAATAAAATTTCTCTCTGTGCCTTTGATGGACGCTATCTGCTTCTCCAATGGGCCCTGGAAAACCTTGCCAGGGAGCTCGCTCAACTACACTTCCTCATTCTAGGACGCCTGCCTCCGATGTCATGTCTCGTTCAAAATCGTCAGGTTTGAAATGTAGACTGCAGACCTGAAGATTTTGTAGACGATCCACCGGTATATTCTCGTCCTATTTCAGATTCTCTACCGCTCTGAGCCGTTGCCTGCAGCAAAACGGTAGTATTTCACTCCAGCGTCTCTTGCTGGGCAGTTCTTTTTAGAGGGAGGGGCGCAATGCATGCTGGGTGTTGTAGGAATGTAGAGTGTGCGAAACCACCAGCTGTTTGTACAACGTTCTCCACAGCTATGGCGCCAATTTCAAATATTATTGCTTCTATCGATTACAGAGAACACCAGCTTTGACCGACAGTGCCTTTGTCCAGGGGATAATTTCTCCTTTAATGTATTAGCACTTTCTTTAAGGACGTACAGTATGTATCTGCTGCAGTAGAAGAAGCAGCTGTGTATTGGTTTGAAGCTTGAGTTGGGCATTTTGGCTGTTACCATCTTGGTTTTGGTTTTTGGTTCTGAAGCCAAGAGTGACCATATTTGGGCATGAGGGTGGAGCTGGAAAGGAGCGAGGGGTTTGCAAAATCCATCAATTTTTAATGGTAACTGTAGCATTGATTGGGATGTTAATTTGCTCCTAAAAAAACAAGCTTTGCACCAAATGTATCTACCAGATAAATTAACAGCTAACTCGTCAAAGCGTCCAACAAAAATACAAAGTGCTCAATAAGATATCTTCCAGAAATCCAGAGGTAGCTACTTAGCAAGAACAAGCTAGCTCTGCCCTTAAGCATAACCTACTTTACTGTGTTCTATTTACCCTAGAGGGACTTATATTTACTAAATGGACATCATACTGTATTTTAGAATATTTGAAACTAGAATTTGAGACCATAAACTCATTAGGAAAATGTTTACTGAGGTAATAAATCAAGTTTGAAGAATGGTCTTTTTTTTTAAAGATGTGTTTAAAGGAAGTATATAAGCCCAATGCTGGCCATTGGAAAGAATGCTGGTTTGAGGCACTTCCTTATTGGCTTCACTTCTCCGACCTGGAGGCCAAGTCCACTTCTTATATACAGTCTATGGAGCAGACACAGTGTCCCAGGACTAAAGGAACAGGCCGGGAAGTGACCTAACATGAATAGTGTATTGTTTTGTGTTTAGAGTTGATGGACAGTTGAACTTCCCAAATTATTTCCTCCTCCACATATCTAATTCTTCTGTTTAACACTGACCCTTAAGTATTTCAGTTTAATTTCAGCTAAAATCTATGTTTAAAATATTGAAAATGATCCAGTAAAAAAGAACGAATCAAAAACTAAACTGGTTCTGTATTGTGTCAGTTGGCTGTAACGTGAATCTGTTTGGCCATGTTTCTACAACAACCTATTTTACCCCGAGGGTTTGATCAAGTCTCGTTTGTTTTATCTGATCAGAATATTGCCAGGTATGTTGGGGTGTTATTGTTGGCTTAACCTTCATGAAATATGCTGTTTCAACATCGAACTCTAAAAAACAATGCCAACTCAGCCGATCACAGACCATTAAACTTGTCACGTCTTCAGGAGGACTGTTTAACTTCTATGTTTGACAATTTATTTTTTGTAAAAATGAAAGTTTAATTAACCTGAGTATTTTAAAGCTACAGTAGGCGACATTATTGAATCAGGATTTGGTTGAAATAACACATTTTGATCATTGCATTTCCCAAACACCGTGAGCCTGCCCCTTTGTATTTAGTATGTTTCGTCTGGTTTGAATCAAACAACCAATCAGAATTAGTTTTCCATGTAATAAGCCAATCACAGTGACTCTGTACAAACTAGCATTATTATTAGCGTCATTCCACGTGATTTCATGTACCTCCACTGCCGACAATGGCCCATACTGTCCTGACAGGTAACGGTAGCTTTAAGAGCTAGCGGTAGCACTAAGCTCCAACACCTAGAGGTAAAATGGTCCACACCAAGAATCATGACTATGATAACTTTAGTAGTATTTGAACATTATGCCCGCAATAAAGTGAACTTTTTGGAATAAACAGCATCTCTCCTCTCGCTCTCTCCTTGTCTCGGTGCTGCAGAGAGACGCAACGCACAACGGCTGCGCGGCACACACCAGTTGCAAAACGCGCGTGCATGTTTGATGTAGCGGAGTCACACAGAGAGGCGCAATGTTTTTTACATTGTAATGTTCATGTTGCTCACTGCCACTTTAAATATGTGCAACTTCAATTTGGGAAAAACTACACATACAAAGTAGACTAACAAAAGCAACCGTTGTTAGTACTCTGATTGGTGTGTGGAAATGCCTGATGTCCCATTTATTTAGAAAATGATCCCATGAAAGTGGTGATGAGTTAACTCACCATTAGGACAGGAAGAGGTGGTAAAAATTAAGTCTAGTGTTAATTGATTTAAAAAAAAAAAAAAGATTGAATAAAGTTTGCAAATGAAGATGAATATTGCATCAAATCAACACAATAAATACAACAGGAAAACAAATCACTGCACTGCAAGTTTACCATTACCATAATGTCATAAACTAAAAAATGTCGCCAATGAAAGAGGAAGAATATTTGGGAAAAACCTAATTAAATAAAAGTTAAGATCACTTACATAAGACTATAAATTGCATGAAACGTGGGTGAGGATGTTGCATAAAATTGAAGCATGGCCCAGGATATAATCATTAGAACATTACATAACGAACCTCCGTAGTTTGTAAACAGAGGATGTTAAATGATTTAGTTATTTTGGCCTCATGATGTCAGAGCAACAAATGTCCAGTCCTGCTGGTGCCTGCTGGACCAGCGCTCATTGTTTCACACAGTTTCTGTCACAATGTGCTTATTAATGAAGGCGGGTTACCATCATAAAATTTCACCGTTGTGAAATGCTTGTATGTGTTTCTTCGGGCTGGCACAGTTCAATCCAAAACAAGCCAAATTACAGCCAGAAAGTTGGGGAGGTGTTTTGTTTTTCTGTTTGATTTTTGATGTTTGTTTGTTAAGTTAAAGTGGTACTCCACCCAAAGTGTGTCTGTGAGTGAACACACACCTCGTGGAGACTTGAAATGTAAAAGGTGGCTGCAAAAGTTGTCTTATTAATGGATATACCTGCAGAGGACCCAGAGTAGAGTTAATTTTCCCTAAGTAGAAAAGAGACGGAGAATTGTCATTGAAGAAACAACTGAAACTGTAGAAACATCTTTAAAAAGCTACTTCTGTCATAGTTTCATCAAAATAAAAGAAAACTCTTTAACACTCTTAGATTTAGACCAATGACTGTATATTTAGATGGACGACGCATCTCCATCTGCTCCCATTGTATGAAATTGATGCCAAAATAGCCCCCACGATAGGCACTACCATCTTGCGATGGTGACGTCATTTGGAGCCAGAGTCTGTGCAGTAGAGATCGGCGGATTCCGCTAACCAAAACACACACTTAACTTACCGAAAAAACAGCAGGGATTCCACACGCCGGCGTGTTTAACAGCAGAACAGCTTCTCTGTGTTGGCCTGAGGTTAACGTTCACGGGTATGGACACTTCAATGACTGTAGTGATTGTTTTAGTTATGTCTCCTCTGACCGTTCCTCCTCTACTCTTCTAATCCAGAACAGATCGGCTGCAGGAGCCGTATTTGTCAACAGAGCTGTCAATCATCCTTTTGACAGCATCAAATAACTAATCAAAAATAAACTTGTCGGAAAAAATTAACACTTGCCTTATAGGAGCTAACTATAATGACAGAAACCATGTTTGAGAAACATTTATTTCACGTGTATTTTGATTTTATACTTTGACTCATGTCCCATCTGTTAACATGGAGGAGGCGGGCTTTATGACCTATACTGCAGCCAGTCAGCAGGGGGCGCTCAAAATGTTTTGGCTTCACTTTTAGGGAGCTGGCATGTCGTCCATCTTTTTATACAGTCTATGATTTAGCATCACTAGTGCTATCTATCTAATCAATCTATCTCACACAATAATCACATTACGAACAGATTTCTAACCATATTTAGAGATTGTCACTGTTATGCCATATCATCAAACTAATTCCAATTAACTTCATTTCGGCCTCAATACTCACTTTTCAAAGCTGTTGGTGACCAAAGAATGAAAACATTGTTTCCATTTTTACTCAACTTTTATTTTGAGTTACAGTTATGCATGACCTTAATAACAAACGTTTTATCTAATACTTAACAGAATTAGAATTTGAAGTGTTGTCAGTTACATGAACATTACGTGAACATTACACCAGTGATGCAACTGTTGTTGTCTTTTTCACATATCCTTAAAAAGAATCCACCAAGGCACTGGTTGCTTGTTTACATTCATCTAACCCTAAAATATATATATTAGAAATTCATTACTTTTTGCCTTTATTTAGTAGAAATCCAATATATTTACTTATTTCATTATATGGTGAAATCTAGAGGAAAGACTGCTTTTGATTGCATAAGTCAATAGTTTTCATGCTCCTGTCAGTTTAAATCATTAGAAGCACCTTTTTTTGACTAAACATAGTGAGAGAGGTTATAAATCATAGGAGATACTGTATTAAAGTAGTATGTAAACATTGGTATTAAACATGTTTGCGTAGTTTAAAAGATGTTGTCACCTTTAAAAAAAAAAGTCCTGCTCACCTCCAGAAAGACTTTATTAGCACACTGAGGTGTAAAGCACACGCTGACTCCTGTTAGCGCTGACAAACATTAGGATTAATGATTCAGCCTTTCAACACTGTGTTCTCAGCCGTGTTGTTTTCATAGTGAATATTACTGTCAAGGTTGGCAGCAGCAACGCACACACATTGCGTGTTAATGCATGATGGCTGAGTTGACTGAGCTACCTGATCCTCTCTCTCTCTCTCTCTCTCTCTCTCTCTCTCTCTCTCTCTCTCTCTCTCTCTCTCTCTCTCTATCTCTCTATCTCTCTCTGTCTTTGACCAGAGGAAGATGAACAACAAGTGTTTCGGGAACATTATGTCCTGACCCCCATCCCCCCCACCCCCCCCCCCCCCCCCACCCTCGTCTCCTCCTCCTGCTTCCCACCGCCCCTCCGTCCTCCTCCATCACTCCTCTGATGCTCGCCTTTTCTCCCACCAGCCTGTTGTCGACGCTCCCATCACTACAACGCCCCCAGTTCAAACAGGAAGAACATGATCTTCTCATTTTCCTCTTCGAAGCTCTACCGAAGCCTGAATAGATGTTAATGTTGGAGGTGACTGATCAGACTGTTTGGAGGGCAGAAAAAGTGTCTCAATATCACACAAATTAAAACAAGTGAGATTCAACAAAGATAAATATACCAGTATTAACAGTGTCTCTGTGATTGTGTGTGTGTGTGAACAGATGTGTGTTTGGAACATGATGGAGGGATGAGGGGTGAGAGAGTTGAGAGAGAGAGAGGTTAGCTGTCACAGAGCACAGGGGTTGCCGCTGAGGACGTAATGGAAAAATCACTCAAGATTAACATGAAACACAGGAAATGCTCTCAATTGAGCCTGATTGCCCTATGTGTGCGTTTGTGTGTGTGTGTGTTTGTACGAGAGCTAGAGAGAGTGTGTGTGTGTGTGTGAGTTAGAGAAGTCCAAACAGAGGAGCTCCTGTTTATTGACAGTATTTCTGATGCGATATTAAAGCCTTACTAAAAAAAACATTTAAAGGTGATTTCACCCGACTGTCGGAACACGATGCGACGCTGATGTTACGGATACAGTTCCCACAAAATGCAATCCCAAGAGCTGTCAGGCACGATGTGAATTAAGCTGTTAAAATCATCTTATTCTGCACTGACACCTTGTTTCATCTTCGTTCTTAAGGGTTTTTACTCGAACATGCCAAACCACTTTCTCTCACTCAGGGTTGCAGAGGCATGAAATTTGCGTTCAAGCGTGCTTTGAGTGAGAGTCAGGGAACACCGAGTACCTGTTGCCGGTCTTATCCCAGGCTTGTCAAACTATATGATTCTGAAATGGCTTTGAAAGCGCAGGTCTTGAATCAGTTGTAGCTTGTTGCCTAATGTTTGAAAGAGATGGATACTTTATTTATCTCTCTTATTTGCTCTGTCGTCCAGAGATCAGGCTGACGTGTGTTTTAATATTTGGTTAAATGCAAAGACGTGTTCTTTGTAAATGAATCATAAGTGGTTCAATTTATGTTTGTGAAGAACGACAACAGTATTTTAAATCAGTGGTTCTCAACTGGTCAAGCCTCGGGACCCACCACCCAAATTTCTGAAATGTTTCAACGACGAAACATTACAGTATGTCAGCTTCACGAAACACAACAGCGTAATAGCAGGTGGCAGTACGTAGGATTAAGATTTTCAATTAGCAGCCTTTCTTCAACAGAAATAAACTAAAAAAGAGCATAATAAATGCTACTACTGCAGGGCTCATCAAGTTTCAATAATGTAAATGTAGCTGGGATCAGTGGATACATAGGGTGAGAATAAACTACACTTCTACTGCACTTGTGTCCTTCAAAATAAAAGCACAGCATAGATTTTTTTGCAGCATTTTTCTTTTTCTTTAAAGCACACATCTGCGACCCACTGAAAACTGCTCCGCGACACACTTTTGGGTCCCGACCCACCAGTTGAGAACCACAGGTTTGAAGGACCTGCAAAGAAACTGGAGATGAAAATAAGCTTAAAGCTTACTTTACTGAAAAACACCAGATATTGTTTTCTGGTCAAGGTGAGGTTAGCAAGTAAAATCTTTGATAGAAAATAGAAAATATGTCTTAAATCTGAAAAATGTGTTTTAAAAAAAATCAGATAAAAAAAAGATTAAGCCTGGATATGAAGATATTTTTTTCTTAATTAAATTCATTCATTAAAGTGCTAATCTCAAAGGAAAGTTTTGTTCTCTTTGGCGGCACCTATGGCGACAAACGGTAATTGCGGGAGCACACTTCCCAGATATCCAGACAGAGTCGCATGTGTGACGTCCACGGTTGGCTCTGGTTGTAACTTGATTTTCATCGCTGACGGTCGCTTTCCTTTTCAGACTGTTTGCCTTCATCTGAGCGTCGAGTTTGTTTCTTTTTCTTTGGATTTTCACTTATTTTTGAAGTTGTATCTGTAGTCATCGATCTTTTCTTTGTTCAGCCATAGTAGATTACTGTTTACTCGCAACACTTGCAGAGACCGGAAAAGCAGCCGCTTAGCTCCGCCTACCCTCTCTGGCAGACCAACCACTGCTGGGTGATGGAAAACGCGTCACTAACTGATTTTTTCCGCCAAAGTCGCCACAGACACCCAGTCTGTAATACTGCAAAGGCTTTCATCAGTGGGCCATAGGCTCCATCACCATTATGCTACCTCATTCTGCGATAGATA
The DNA here is from genome assembly GCF_022749685.1 of Semicossyphus pulcher. NCBI lineage: Eukaryota > Metazoa > Chordata > Actinopteri > Labriformes > Labridae > Semicossyphus > Semicossyphus pulcher. The sequence continues at coordinate 20,584,703 of NW_027211626.1, forward strand.
GTGACTTAACAGACATTTATTTAATGAAAATCTTTGAGATTGTTACTTTAAAACACTATGAAAAGAAATGTTATGACCACAAAAAATGAATATTTAAAATGCAGTAAAGATTTGTGCAGAGTAGAGAAGCTTTAATGCATTAAGAAAACTAATTCGATTCTTCTTAAGGAAGAATATACCGATAATAAATTGTTAATTCCCCCCCATTTCCTGCTATACAATGCAAAATGTTTTGATTATTAGATATTGTTTACACGTTTTTCATCCTTCAAAACCACAACAAGACATCTTCACATAAATATCATTTTATCAGAGCAGCTGAACACCTGCAACCACTTAATATTGAATTTCCCTGTAGCCAGGTGATGTGTAATACAAAGATTAACGTCTATATCCCTTTAAACTCAATTACAAATGCATTATATTCATATGCTATTTTTCTGCCCTGCTGCGGGCGTACAATTCAGATTTAATGTCCCAGGAGTGGCCTGGAGCTGAGATATGCAAACAGGCAGCCACGGGGTCGCTGGTTTCATTTTTCATCTGGGGAAATACAGAACAAGTGCTGCTCTTTCCTGCCTCAAACATGGACCATGAATGCACCTTTTAGCCAGGCACAAACCCCAGCTGCCCGACAGAACAAAACTGTGGCTGTTTTGCGCTGCTAACAGGAATTCAAGTTTATATAAAAACACCAAAAATACTTCAGAAAACATAGTACAGTACATTTTTTGTAAATGGATTTCTATATAAAATGCAGTGGACTTTAAACAATCAAAACACCTGACTGGAAACAGACATGCCAACTGTCTAGAGTCGAGGTTTAGCCTTTTGTTAGCACAAAATCTGACACAAAACAAACAAGAAACGTTTTCACCATGATAGGTAGGGGTGGGCAAAAAAATTGAGTCATGTAAAAATTGCACTTCCTATCTTCTAAGTTTTTTCATAACTTCCAAAAATCGAGTTTTACAAACTCTTTCCAGTCTCACCGTGCGCACTTCGGGACTTGCACTGGACTATGAAAAAAAAAAGGAAAAGATAGGGGTGGGTGGTGTAAGGTTTCAATACTGTCACTCGTGTCACGTTCAAAGACCACACAGATTTTGCAGTACCGTCATTACCGTGATAAACACACACATTTTAGTTTTCTTACACACGTGAGGGAGATTTACTTCCCCCAGCACTGATGACCCATGTAACACTCATGGCGGTGTTTCCCACACATAGAACATCAGGAAAAGCCCGTCCGATATCACATAAGTGCAGCTTTTTATAAGAGCACAGAGTGAACTGACCGCTGCGCATGATGAGCATGTGTATCACCTGCCTGTAAACTGTAAACTTCTGTCACCTATGTGCCTGCGGGATGATCAAGGCAAACAGACAGTTACACGAGGTGGCCGTAAGTGTGTGTATTCCTGTCATTAGGGCACCTTGTCCCGGTGCACGTTAACGCTGTGGCTACATAAACGGACCGTTCATGGAGCGGACGTGCCGCGGACTGTTTACTTTACACCTTGAGTGCACACACAGCACGAGGTTGTGTGTGTACTGACAAAAAGTAGAAGACCATAAGCTTTCGTTGAAAAAATTACTGTCATTATTAAACCTCTTTATTTATACCCATATGATAATGTTTGGTCTATTTTAGCTTATAATATTTCCACAACTGAAAACATATTCAGTAATAACAACCCCTTAGATAAAGAGAAACTAAGTTTGACATGAAAATAACCGCCTTTATTAGCTCACAGAGGACTGGAGTAGATCCTGAAGCATGTACTAATTCAAAAATCAATTGACCCCAAGAATCGGAATCGAGTTGTGAGACACCCAAAGATTCCCACCCGTGACCATATGTACTTTTGTCACCACAGCCTGCCCCAAATTTGAACCATCGAGTGAGAACTTGATTTAAAGCCAGCTGTCAGGCTCCACTGCACCTGACATTTCATGTTATTTTAAACTTGACGCTAGAAGCACATAAGCATACCTTACATGCAACCTTGCACGAGATCCACATACCTGTCATAAACGCAGCACACTATTTATGTTCAACCAAGTACCCGGGAGGATGGATTACATATATTTGTAATTAAAGGCACGTGTGATTAAACAATGATATAACTGTGCAAAGACGAATTATGTAGCAACTAGTGGCATTTGCTGGTAGAAAAAAAAGTTCTCATTATTGGCGTATATAGTTAAATAAATAAAAAAAACAGGTGAAATTTAGATCAATCATGGGAAAATTCTGATTTCAGATTTTCTGGACATGTTTGAGTTGAAGCTCTGAAGTTATATCTACAATAACTATACAAATTTAATTCACGTGGTTTAACTAACCATAAAAAGTAGAGGGGACTATGTGTGTTGGTTGTGTATCAGCAACAACTCTTTTGCATTTTTCTCACAACTTTCAGTAGTGTAATCAATAACCTGTCAGAGCAAGGCATGATGGGACAGAAAAGAACACACTTTTCAACAGCAACTCTTAAACTGGGCCATTAAACTGCCCTTTTTATTTTTAGGACTTAGAAAAACAGAACAGTTACATAAGCTCTCGACTTCAGAAACTCACGCACACACATGCACCGTCTCCTCCCCGGCTTGTCAGGGCGGCTGTATTTTTGAAAACACCTCGGGCTGAATGGTTGCATTGGCTACATCGAGGAGATGTTGACATTTTTGTAGCGATCAACCATCAAGCCCGAGAGCGGCCGCATTCATGACCAACCCTGTCATCTCTCAACACTGCTGCTCTTATCTCTCACTGCCTGCTCTCTCTCTCTACACTCCATCGCTTTCTCCCACTCAACCCTTCAAATTGCTCTGTTTTTCCCAGTTTGTTCCCCTTCCTTCCCTCGTCCCGTCTATTTCAGGAGACAGGTTCACTTAAGCTAGAAGAGAAAAAACCCTGTGGGGCTGTGAAAACCTTTAGGAGAAGCGAAACTCATAACATCAGCTCTGTTTCTAATCGCTGGCAAAATCTGAACTACATAATTAAATGCTTTTGTGTGTTTATTTGTTAAGTCACACCATGTCTAATAACTATTTGGAAATGTGAGTTCCTCCTGCGAACATTGTGTGTTCTGCTAAATTTATCCTGCCAACCCTTCCCCTTAACTTCCAATCCTTCTGTTCTGCAGAGACTTGAAGTTGGACAACATACTGCTGGATGCCGAGGGTCACTGTAAGCTTGCAGACTTCGGGATGTGCAAGGAAGGAATCCTCAGTGGAGTCACCACCACCACCTTCTGTGGGACGCCAGATTACATCGCCCCTGAGGTGACATCAGCGTCCACCCCCACTCCAAAATTCACTCTTTTATTTGCAAAAACAACACGCATGTTCGACTGTTTGCTGATGATACTCTATTTTATATTGTTAAGCTAAAATTAAGTGAAAGAAAATGTTAACCTCTTTTTTTGTACGTGATTAGATCCTTCAGGAGCTGGAGTACGGCCCGTCAGTGGACTGGTGGGCACTCGGCGTCCTGATGTACGAGATGATGGCGGGCCAGCCACCATTTGAAGCCGATAATGAAGATGACCTGTTTGAGTCCATCCTCCATGACGACGTCCTCTACCCTGTCTGGCTCAGCAAGGAGGCTGTGTCTATTCTCAAAGCAGTAAGTGTGATGTGTTTATGCTTTTACTGTTTATAATTTGTCTCAGCTAGCAACAAAATGAGCATGTTCTGTATGTCAGAGCAGAAACAACTAACATACTGCTGAATGCTGTCAACAATGTTCAACTCTTAAAATCAGGTGGAAAGACGACTGAAATATTCTACTCAAGTAGAAGTACTGTTTCTTGACTGAAATTGTACTCAAGTAAAAGTACTTGTGTAAAAAATGAGTAAAAAAGTAGCTCACTTAAAAATTACTCAAAGTAAAAGTTACTTAGTTGCATTCCCACCCCGGTGATTTTTATAATAAACAAATGTATCCAAGGTTACCTCACACATGCATCCTATGCAAAGGAAATAAAATGAAACTTGTTTACATGTTTTGGTGTCAAAATGGCGAGAGGTGGACCTTTTGTTAAACAGTAAGATCCTTTGTTTAATCAATAACTCTCTCTTCATAGCCACCAGACTCCATTGACAAAAATAGTAATTTTACCTCGCAGAACACAGTAGTCACTGATGGTCTTCCACTGCCTCAGTTGGTTAGTTTGTTTGCTTTATTGTGAGGTGTTTTAAAGAGTTAGTTCGATTACGAACTCATGTGTGTTACGACGTGTAAAGAGGCGGCGGTACACCAGCGAGTCCCATGGTGAAATGATTTGTTAATGTGTGGTCTGAAGAGAGCGATCTATAAAGGCTGTTTGTGGTTAAACAAAAACACCTTGGCACCGATGTTTTGACGTGATGATAACACTTTGATTTGATTGGCCTGTTTTTGATGTGATGCATTTGATTGGTGTCTGGTCCAAGTCAGTTTTTCTTTCTAGCTCTTAATATCCGTAGATGAATATTTTATTTAGTAACGGATGGATGTACCAATGTAGCGAATTACTTTGCTTCATTTAAAACATACTTAAGTAAAAGCAAAATTGCTGACTTTGAAAAAAACTCTAAAAAGATAAGATCCTTTATTCATCCCACAATGGGGACATTTACAGTGATACAGCAGCAAAGTGGATAGAGCAACATTACAATAAAGAGCATATAAAAATAAGTAAACTAGTGTATCCTAAAAAATGTGTTCAAGAAGACAAAAAAGCTGTTACTTCCACCTCTGCTTAAAATAGACCTATTTTCTGCAGCATCATTATAGCTGAATCTTCTTTGTATTGCATCGACTGTTCCTCAGGCAACATGACCCTTAAACCACGTTAAACCTAGTTGTGTTGTTTTTTCTTTGTTCCTCTTCTCTTTCTTTTTTTGGCTGGATCTGCTCTGTCCTTCTGTTAGTGTTGTTCTTTTTGAGAATCCATCTTTTTCCACATGACAGCATGTTAACGCACGTTTCCCATCCCTCCCTCGGAAAAAACATGGGACAATTCCCTTTATGTTTGATTCCATGATTTATTGTCTGTGTGTGCGCGTGTGTGTGTTACTAATGCCACTTATCCGTTTGCTTATTTTTTCCTCCAGTTTTCCATCACAAGCTTTGCGTTTACCTTGGCGCTTTGACTGTAAAGCCTTGTGAGAAAGTTTGTGTGTTTTTGTTGGACACTGTCTCGGACTCTGGCCGGTCACTTGACCAGCAGCCTGGGCTCTGATTGGATATGTCATTCAGCTGAAGGACATCAGGTCACATGATAAAATCTCTCAGCTCAGCTTTTAAGTGTTTAAGAAAGTTCTGTAAAATAGAAAAAATATATTTTAATAGGAGATCCGTTTAAATCATGAGGTAACTTTTTAACTCAAGAAATTCTAATCCCTCTTACTCTCTCGTCTTTTCCTCTTTTCAGTTTATGACCAAGAGTCCTAACAAGCGTCTGGGCTGCGTGCTGGCTCAGGGTCTGGAGGAGGCCATTAAGCTCCACGCCTTCTTCAGAGAGATCAACTGGACGCTGCTGGAGCAGAGGAAGATCAGACCGCCATTTAAACCGCGCATCGTGAGTTCAATCATTCACAGAAACACACCAGATAACTGTGCAAGTGTGGAAATCAGATCCTACTGACAAGGGAAGAGAGTAAAATGTTAACATTAATACTGTGAAAATAATTTAATCTTGTCGTAATAGTTCACCAGCTCTTGTTGGGGGAATTTTCTACCAGGAACTGAAAGATAATATTGTCCTGTTCACATTTTTTCATTTCTTTGTGGTAAAATGCTTGTTTTAAAATAGCTACTCAAACTTGTGTGAGTAACAGGAAGCAAAACATTTCCTTCGCTTCTGGTCTGAACCCACTGTAAGCTTACTAGACAAAGCTATGCCACCAACTAGCATCGCTCCAAAGGCTTAAATCCACCACCTCTATCGTTCTTTATCTTCCAGAAAACCAAAAGGGATGTGAATAACTTCGACCAGGACTTTACACGTGAAGAACCCGTGCTGACGCCGACGGACAACAACATCATCAAGCAGATCAACCAAGATGAGTTTAAAGGATTCTCCTACTTTGGAGACGAGACTGTCGCCTAGACACACGTGGACACACACACACATAGGCTTGATATAATACGTACACACAACATTAGTAGTAAGGAAAGTAGAACTGAACTTTTGGAGATTCTGTCCACTCCAGGAATTAGACTAGACCATCTGTATCTCTCTTTAAGGTTTCTGTGCTCTTGGTGTTTGTCCATCTGTGCATATCCCATCAAACAATGTGCTCAAGCAGCATGTGAGTGCAGATACTGTAAGACATGAACCATTCTCCTTCACGTGGTCCGGATGCATTTCTGAGAGGCAAAAAGAAGACGAAAACAAACTGTGTGGCTTCAGAGGGGTGTGAAGGCCATGGGCTGTTAGTGTGCGTGAGAGAGATGATGTGTGTACAGGCGCGCGTGCATGTGTAGTTGTATACCTCTGGAAGGAGTAAGACTGTCATTTCTGTACAATAGTGTGCTGTATCCTGTGTCCGTCTGTGTTTAGAGAATGTTTTTTCTTCCCTTAACTTGTATGTGAATGAAAAAAATGCACCAATGATTGTATTTCAAGAAAAAAGTCTAAAGGTTTAAAAACGAGATGCGAGAAATCAAAGATTTCTTTGGTGAAAAAGTGATGAAATCAGACATTTTGTTAGTGCTTTATTTTGAAAAAAAGAGTCGAATTGGTAAATTAAATGTTAGTATTAAAAGATGCGCCAGAAAAGCGACACATTTTGAATTTTAGCTCAGTTTTATCTCAGCATTTCCATTTTATTGAGGAGAGAAGACTACACTGTTTTCTCTCCATATTTTAGCTTCTTAGTTAGCACCCCAATGTTCTCAAACATTAACAATCAAATGGTACCATTAGCATCCAGCTAACAAACGTCAGTAGTTCACCACAGGGAGTGTCCATTGTTGTAGTTAACGATGCTTACAGTGTTAAAAAGCTGTTTTCTATTTAATACCCCTTTCCCACCCAAATTTAGCATGTTGATGTGGGTTTTTCAGACCCAGGAAGACCCGCTTAAAGATGCTGATTGTCTCTGTTCCCATTCCCAGTGGAGTATACTCCTGTCGGTCTCTTTTTTGCTGCGTCACTATCTAATGTCACAAACGCACCGGAGACAGGGTTAGTAAACGGTGAAGATTTTGGAGTGTCGACACGTGTTTTGTGTTCCCATCAAGGCAATAATTATCCGGGTTTACTGCAGAATAATTTGACTCGGGTCTGAATGCCGATTGTAACCTTTCCAATTAAGCGAAAAAGCGGGTGTTAGCGGGTTTTTTGACCAGAAGAAAAGCGGTTTCAGTTGATACTTCATATAAAGATAGTTGTCCAGTGAAGCCAAAATGCTGAGCTGAAATCTGACTTGTCAAAAGGGAGCACTTTAAAAAGACAATACTGGAGCATCTTCATGAATCCCTTCATGACCACTCGACCATTGAAATGCCTTGTGTGTGTACAGTCACTGTGTAATTGGTTACTGTACTTGACATGAAAAAACAACCCCCATGATTCCATGTGAAAGTTGCGGATCGTACACAGAGGTGAATGTGTTACAAAATGTGACTGAATGTAATGAACTGAATGTATTTGTGTTTGCGTGTGTGCATGTGTGTGTGTTTGCGTGTGTGTGTGCGTGTCATGTTTTTTTTTCTTCTTTTATTTAAAACATATTTTTGTTTTGTTGTTTTTACTGGATCGTCTAGTTTTTAGTGACATGTAATGAATCTTTAGATTGTCACGTTAAGCAGCAAGACTCGCCTGGTCGGACACTCTGACCGTCATACTTTAGACGATCTTTGTACAGCCTGGACATGGCAACTCCAAACACGTCAAATATGGCGGCTGGTCTGGGGCCTCAAAATATGACGGACAGGTACAAATCTAGCGTCAGTTTTGCACATGTAGGACTGTGCTGTTAAGTTAGCACGATTATATATATATACTTTCAAAATAAGCAATCAAGGTATCAATAATACATAAATAATAAATGTCCAGTTTGACTTTCAAAATAAAACAAACAAATTCATTTATTTGGCTTAAAATTAAGCCAAATAAAAATTGACTTTTTTTCAGTCCAGCCAGCTGAACATTAGGGCTGTTGATGCTAACCTCCCTGCACATCAAACAATATGCAACAGGACAACGTTAAGAAATCTAGTACCGAGATCGTCATATTTTGAAGCATAGGGCCGCTGACCAAGCTATCATATTTAACTACTTGGGATTTAGAATAGAAGAAGTGGTGTTGGTCCATGTTGCAGGCAGGTTTATGACTCTAAAGTGAACTGAAAAGAATCCAAACATCATCAAGAAAACTCCATGTGCAATACTCTGAAAGAGGTTTACTTTGTTGTGTTCTTCTGTATCCACCGTTCTTCTTTCTTTTCTTCTTTCCTTCCTCTTTATTTCTCTTCTCTCTACAACACACACGATCAGGTACAAAGCTGACTATAGTATGGTGGGTTTAAGGGCTCACAGAAGTAAAGATTGTTTCACCCACACACACTTATTCTACATCTCAGTCAGTCGGTCAGTGTCAGCCAGTTTCTTTAGGTCTAGATTTCATGAATATACAATTTTCAGACAAATTAAATATTGACATTTTGGAGTCTGATACTCATACAAGTTATGAGTGTTCTTTATTTGACCCTGACCTTGTTTTCATGATCTTAATTATGTAGCTACTTTTAGTTGCCAAGCCTGAACCAAACATGAACCAAACTGTAGCTATTACAATCACACATACATGTATTCAATTAAAAAAAAAAAAGAGTATGCACTAGACTAACGCTAAAAATGTACGTATGAATTTAATTTGTACAAGATTGTTTTATTCAATCTTATGTGAGGAGCAGATTGTCAACAAGTAACTGTTGTCTCACACAAAGTTGTGAAATGACCTCGAAGTTTAAACACAGCAGTTCATGTTGGCGGCAGATAGTGTGTCAAAAATGAAGTGTCGACACCACGGAAACAATGGCAATGAAAAGTCATAAGGATCACATTCATGGCGGACCTTTTCCTCCTGAAAGCCTGATGTTGTGGAAAGAGCGACAAAGGCTGCTTGGGATGGTGGTTAAGGGCGTTAGATGGAGTGTGACCGAAAGTTATCTTTAATTTTTATAATAAAATATACTTTATAATGCACTTCACACCATGTAATGTATGTATGTCATTTTAAAAAGTCATTTTTTATCAATTACATAATGTAACACCGTATCAAATGTTAACATGATAGTAGTTATTTGAACCCATAACAATGATTTTAATGTAGTAGTCCTGCTGCCAAAGTGTAACCAAAGTGCAACCAGAACAGGCTTTTCTTCTTTTCATTGTTTCCCTGTTGCCGTCACAAAATGTTAACACATTAAGTGCCACCACCATGAAATGCTGTGTTAAGAGGTTTTGTTCAATTCACATGTGTAAGTGAGATCTGTCTGCCAAGTAAACACACACAGAACATTTATAATGAGTTGCGTATTAGTGCCATTGTAAAAAGAAAAGAAAAAAAAGACCCAGAGGAGAAGAAAAAACTCAAACAATTCAGAGATTTAAAGTCAAAAATTGGCCAGAAAAAAACGCTAATTTTTGAGGAAAGAAAAAGTAAATTTATGAGATGAAAGTAACACAGTTTCCCTATACATTCATGACGGCTACTAAAAGTAAACAAACCTTGCATTATGGACAAAAATACACTCCTAGACACTACTTTTCTTGTTTTTATTTCTCACAAATGTATGACTTTATAATTGAAAAAAAATGCTAGTTATTTTCTCACAAATTTGCCATTTTCGTCTGGAAAATTTCCGACTGTAATCTCTGAATTTTAGATTTTTCTCTCGGACTATTACTGTTCTCCTCCGGCTCCATTTTTTTGTTTGTTTGTTTTTTCACAATGGCCTTAATACGCCATCATATATCAGTCATGAGCCCAAGGAGTTACCTTGTACCTGCCAGAAAACCAGAAAAGTAAAAACACGCATCACTGCAGAGGAGTGATCAGACCAGGCGAAATAAGAATGAGAGGTGCAAAAAAAAAGTTGAGCGCTGTGCATGTAGCAGTAAAACAATGACAAGTGTTGTAGTAGCAAAGATTAAGATTCTTAACAATTTTACTACCAAACTTCCAAACATCACGTTTCTTCTGTCCATCAAGTCTCTTCTCTTCTGTCTTCGACTTTAATATCAGGACGTTGTCTCCTAAAGTCCTCCATGCTAAATGCCAAAAGCTATTTCCAAATGTTCCAGCCTGACTCCCTTTAGTTTAATGATTGTTAAATAGGAGAAAGAAATAAGCTTCATGTGGGACGAATCAAGTTGAAGTAAAATAAAAAACACATCAGCATGAGGTTGATTTCATTCAGTAGAAACAGTATTAAGCTTTTCAAACATCTTCCTCGGGTCATATGCAGAATCTCACTGTATGTGCGTGTTTTTGTTTCCTTTGCGGTCCCTGTGTTTGTGAAGCTTTGTGTGTTTATTTTGTCACCTGACCTGTGGTTTTGTTCTTTATGAATCCCTTCATTTGTGTTTGTGTTGGTATTTTTTCTTCCTTTTACGCTGTGTGCCAAATGTACTGTATTTGAAAAGGATGTGAAGGTGTATTTTAATTTTTTGAAACAAATTAAATATCATGATGTCGGAAACAAACAACTGCGTGTTTGGTGTATAATTTTTTTAACATCTGAGCTAACCCCCCTTCTACTCCCTGTTGGTGTTTCAAAGTGAATCATTTGAAATTGACCAGGTATTTCAAAATGTTTAAAGTACAATTTAAAGCTCCTGTGAGGAGTTTTTCACTGTTTAAATCGCTTCTTCAAACTTATTTATATCAGCGAGCTTTTCCCTGCCTTACCTTTTATTTACTACCCTTCTTCTGCCGACGCTGTTGTTGGTTTTATATGTTTTATTAGCTTTTTTATGATCTGCTTGTTGTGAAGTTGTTTCCTTATGTGAAGAACTTTGTAACGCAAGTTTAGATAGGACGGTATATAAGTCAAAGTCGCAGCAATTTAAGTGCTTAGGTAAAGTAATATTAGAGTTCCCTCAAAATGTGACAAAGCTTGCTGAAATGCAGCATGTTTTTATTCCGACACTGATGCTTTAAATAAAAAAGCACACTGGGAGTTCTTACCTCCGCCGAGGAGAAGTTACGTGAACAGAAATCAGCCACTTCGGTTATCTTTTCCATCTTAGATGTTTGAGAAGTTGACGGGGGAAGACCGAGTTAGATGCCAGAAGTAGTTATCTGCTTCTGAGAAATGTGGTGAAACCTGCTCTTTTTCAGTGTTCGAGGGAAATGTGAAAATCAACAACGGTTGTGACGCAGGCTTAGTTACTTTATCTACTGTTGTTTTCTTCTTAGCCCCATAACCTTAAAAAACCTTGTCCTATACTTCAAATCACCCAGATTAATACAGTCGTGTTTTACATCCCGATTTCATGAGTCAGCTGCAGATAAATATAAATCGAGTTTATGGGTTTAGAGGACTACTACAATGAAAGATGTGCAAATAATGACTGAGCTTTCTCTGTATGAGTCTGCACTGACTTAAAAAGTCATATTTAAATGATAAGAAACTCTTGGATGAAAGTTACATATGATCCATGTAAAATCGCAAAGTATGGCGCAGTAGCACAGCCACAATTACATCTGATGTGTTGTGAACATAGACTATAAATCAGCGTGACATTACCCATTGGTTTCTCGACTGCGTAAATTAAGCTTCAAATTTGTAACGTGGCGCCATGTTGGTTTTCTGGAGCCAGAAGTGAGCATTTTTGGATGAGAGGGTGGTGGTGCAGAGGAGCGACGGGTCGGCAAACGCTAAGTAATCACAGCTAGACGAAGCTACACTCAGGATTGGAGCCAGCCTCAAGTGGACTCTTGAGGAACTGCAGTTATTTTTGCACTTTTTGCGCTTAGTGTGGTTAAAACCTTGGTTGGTAACTGATGTTAGGATAATATATTGTTGTGTCATCATTTAATTGAATTATCAGTAGATCATTAAGGAGCTGAGGTATAGCCTGCACTATAAACCTGCTTTCTATGCCTAGTTCATTTTGTTTATAGACTGTTGCCATGAACTGGGATATGCTAGCCAGTGCAATAAAAGCACTGTTGGACTGTTAATAATGATGGCCTTATATTTTAGTAAGTGACATTTTTGTAATTTACAGATATAACCTCAGCAGGCTTGATTGTTTGTAGCTGCTAGCTTAAAACCATTAGCATAAAGAAATGCAGGGCTGAGCGGAGACAAAAAGTTACTGGTCCTGGACATACTGAGAAATGTTGATTTTACGCTGTGATTATTTGGATTAAAAAATGAGACATGATGTAGGAACATTTTCTTACCCTTGGAGAGTCCTCGGTTTGCCTTAGCTGCTGCTCTCGTTTCCACTTTTTTTAGCTAAGCTAAGCTGTGGACTGTCCTCCAAATAAACACAATAGAACCAAGCGGGAACAAAAGAGTAAGTTGCCTGACTTTAGTGCAACTAAGTCTATGTTTGAGGAGGTTGGGGTGGACCAGTGTGTTAGCTGAACATCAGACCTAATATTATAGGCTACTGTTTCCCACTGACAGTCAACTTTGAAAAAACAAACTCCAAGCCTTTTTGCCATTCAAAGATTAGACCTTAGCCACGACTGGCTGTCAGCATTTGGAGTGACCGCACAGCCCCTCCACCACGTGTGCGATCCCACTTGGGGGAGTGCTCTCTTTCCACTGTCACTCCAAAGTTGAAACCATGAAAACATGACTCCAGGATCGGATTTGTCCTTGTGTGCCCAAGCCTATCGGAAGCTAACTATTGCATCTTCAAAGCATGAAACTGATCGATTTCATCAGGGATGAGGTATGGTTGTGGAATGCACAGAAAAAGCTGCATGGACGAACAGTGAATTGTGTTGTTTCATGTGGAAGACTTAACACCTTGTCACAAATGTGCAAGTGCTATTCAGGCGAATGACTATCGGCTTTCAAGGTGAAAATCATTTTCAAGCTCAATGTGGGCACTGCCAAATTGGGTAAAGCACACACTCTTCTTTGCTAAGCAGTTTTGGCTGTGACTCTGCAGATCAAATGTCACCAAACTTAAACTCGACTTCTTCGCTCTATGCTCCCAATGGAAGTAAAAAGGGAGGCCAAAATGCCGCAGTCCTGAATAATGTTGGTAAAGAGGCTATAACAAATGTGTTTTGAGTGTATGATAATTTCAACTATTTCCAGCGGAGCATTGCTTTAAAGCTTCTTCCGAGGGAAAACAAAGACTGACAAAAGATATGATCAACATGTTCCCTGTGATACCTGGCATGTTTATCATTTATGTGAATGCCAGTATAATTTTAAGGCCAGGACAGGGCCTGCTTAGTTTACAGAGCACACACCTGTTGCGCAGACAGGGGTAAACAGGTAGAAGACTGGACACTAAGAGGAGGGCGGGGCTCTGACAGAGCTGGGGGGCGTTTACCGACGTTTCCAACCAATCACAGCGCTGAGACCGGGACAGCGTCTTCCACTGTGCCAGCTGAGCTCAAGTCCAACAGCTTCGAGAGTTTACAGACAAGCGAAGTGGCGAAAAGTTTTAACAAGCGGACCTGTCAGCAGCAGAATCAGCAGCAGCAGTGGCACGGTGTTCAGCCTGTCCCGGACTGTGTGGAGCTTCCTCTGCGGGTGAGAGGCTGTACAATCCTCGGCAGTGTTCTGAGACTGTACGGCCCCGACCTCCCCTCCAGCTCGGACCAGCACAGACAGCCTGGTTTTTATGGACTAACCACAAGTTCACAGGTTTAATGCCACGCTCTGTCACACCTCTGACCTGAGAACATTTTTTACTTGCTTTGACTCTTAAGTTGGACTTTGATTGTCGGGGAATTACAACAAGAAAAGACATGACGGCCGAAAAGGAGAAAAAGAGGTAAGTTTTGATTTTTTCCTCTTTCCCGTTAGTTACAAGTTTATTAAATTGACTTGTGTGTATTTAATGTAGAAACAGTCCGTGTGACAGTGGGCTTCTGTGCCACAGAGGGAGACCTGTTGCTACAGCGCTGCATGTGACTTGGCCTGCTTTCTGCTCTGATAGTGGCTGTTAGAAATCACAGTCGCAGCCAATGGCTTCATACAGTGTTTATAAAACAGCCTTGCGACAATATTAATGTGTTTTTAATGCATGTTTGGCACGTTGTTTGTGATTAGAGTCATGTAAGGTAAGTGGGTGATTAATTTAGTCTGTAACTGACGGGAGATCTTGTTGGCTGCAGGCTCTATCTTTGATGAAGCAGATTAAATTAGAATTTTTGATTTTTATGACATGATTATTTTCTCATGAAGGAAAACTTGAAATATTTGCCAAACAAAAATCAATCTATTGAACTAGATTTGTTTTTCATTTAAGCATTACTAAGTGTAATGCAAATGATATTAGGCCTACTACACAATGCTGTCCTGCAAAGAAATTGCATCACTTTTTCCTTGTTATAACTGTTTATTTTGTTGGATATGTGTCTCAGCATTTACTCAGAAACACTTAAGTGAAGTTTTTTGGAAGCTGTAATTGCTCAACATGCAGCTTGATTTTTATGCACTCACACAAAGAAGACAGCATAAAAGTGTTGCATTTTTCTAATGATAATGATTAGGAAAATAATATTAATATTTACAGAAAGTCAGAGTTTTGTAATGACTATATTTCTTTTTTAAAAGGCACCTTTATTGCAGTTAACCTCTTACCTCCTTTCAGACAGATTAGACGTAAAGGGGACAAATGGTTATTACTGTAGATATCAGGCTGCCTTGCTCAGGAAGTTTCTAGAACTGCAGGTATGTTGAAGTAGCTGTAAGGAAGTCAGAATCCATATGGACGAGATTACAGCTGGTAATATAGCTCAAAAACAGCTGGGACATATTTGGTGACCTAATTGGCAACAGAAATGCAGCAATTATTTTTTTTAAATTCCTGCACCTGAAAGCAGCCTGGCACACATTGATTTGTATTGGGCTGTTCTGCAGTTAAACACCTGGGAATGTAAATACTTCAGCAGCCTAATAAGGCTATATAATAGTAAATATTTGAGGTATGTTATTATGGTGTCATCACTGTGTCCTAATCCAAGTGCCGCCCTGTTCTTTGGTTGTTAATTGTTCACCAGTGGTGACTAGGTTGTTGACATTGTCTTGCATAATAATAATACTTAACCTGTTTACGCCTGTCCCAGTTTGTGTGGCCAAGAGAACAACTTAATCTCACCTGTCAACGAGACAGAATTAACATCTTAACCGCGGAAAGTCCTCAATTCAATTGTGTCAATTTTTCCAATCCAATCACGGAAAGGTGACTAATTAAAGTCGTGAAAAAACAGCTATGAACACAACATGTCGAACATTTTGATTAAGAAACTCAGAGATAAAATCAGAATCAAATCAGGCCTAAACACAAAGAAACAGAAGAAGGAGACACTGTGTCATCAGGAATTAAAATGCAACAGAGTAAGAGACTAAGTGAGATGAGTGTTTCCTGTGCCTCGTCGACGCCTTGCCGCTTCCATCGGCCATTTTAGAGGAAAAGACCTGCGGGTGTTTGTCTGTCAGCCTGCAGATAAAAAGCATCTCCGTGTGTGCATTGATGTGTTGTGTGTTTTCCTCCATCAGTGTGTTTGTCTTTGTGTGACACAGTAGCACATTGTCGCTGCTTGGCGGCTGCCTGGAAGTCTTAATTGCTTTCATAAGTTGTGTGATTCGTGACAGCTGCCTGGCAAACGCACGCAAAATTAGTTAAAGACCAGAGGTGATGTCTCCAAACGGTTGTTTTTTAAAATTAAATAAAATTTTTTTTTAAAAGTTTCACATTAAAGATAATGTGACAGTAGAAATGTTTTGTTAAAAAAATATTTATAGATAAACCAAATGATGTTTATATCATCACTTAGATTTTACTAGTATTGCACAGGCACAATTATTGTTGCCATGGTTACCTGCATTTTGCAACCAATGAGGATATAGTTGTTTGTTTTTTAAAGTTTTTAATTCTTTAAAAACAAAAATTACGTGACATTAGTTGTTTCAAACATTGCTTACTTTATCATAATGCTGTTTTGTCACACGCATAACGTACATCAAAACATTGAAGCTTCTGTCATTTGGATATTGCCATATTGTTTCCATAAAGTGTGTTTTATGGTGAAGTTCTAGTTTAATCAATAAGATGATACCAATCTGTCAAAAATGTCCACAGCCCGAGATGATGTGTTCAAACTATTAACTGTATTCTGGTTATCAATCCAAGGCTGAAAAATATAGAATTTACTACCTTAGGAGACTGAGGAAGATAAGCCTAAAAAATATATTTGGAACACAGGAAGTTGTCAAAGTTTCATGTTTTGTCTTTAAAATTAAAATGAAAAAATGTTGAAGCCACACAGACCTAAAGATAAGAAACATAAAATGTGTTAAAAGTATTACAAAAAGATGTCCCCACCATGTATGCAAATACATCATAGTTGAAACATCTTTTAGTACAATGGGTCCAACACCACCATCATCCACTTGGATGCTAAGAATGAACATAGAGTACAATTATCATCTTTCTGACAGTGGCTTTGTAAAGGTAGAACTCATGACAAAGACGGAGTATTATATTTGATAATACTCCATTTATGGTAGAAATATGAAAAACACATGCCAAAGCCTACCTGTGTGCATGAATAAAATCACCATCCAACCACACCTGCAATGGTTATCCTGACCCCCATGGTGTTATACTCATCAGACACATCATAAACATGTGTTGCCTTTTATAAAGAGTGAAGGTGTCTATCTGATAACAAGAGTCTGGGTCTCACCTTATACAGCATTCAACATTTTCTTATACAACCACGATCGCCATCTTTGCTGTACCTGAACCCCGCTGGTTCAGTTGCTGGTAGTAACCACGCCTTAAAGAGACGGTACATGCCCGGGAGTTTGTAAGAGCTACCAGTAGATGTCGAATGATACCAGGTTGCATAACACAGATCACAGATGTTTGATGGGAGTTGTGTTCAGGAAAGTGCTGGAAGAATACAAGATATTGGAAACGTATAAGAAGGCAATTCATTCATTATTTTTGGTTCCATTAAAGTTGATGTGACATCACCAGAGAACATTTAAAGCAACATGATGAGTGATCAGACAAGAGCTACAATAGGTTGATTAATAGGTTACCTGATGGGTAATGTAATTTTTGGTTATTATTTTTCAACAAAATAAGTGAAGAAACACTTGCTGGTTCGAGCTTACAATATTTCAGGACAGATTTTTTGTTATTAATGATCGTTAAGAGTCTTCTTGTTTTGGACTGTTGGACAGATTTATCAATAAAGAAAATTAGAGTCATTTGCATCCCTTAATCGGACAGGTTTAAGGTCTCCAGTGCCACCATATTATTTAGAAGTTACACACACACACTTTATTTCATTTCATGCAATGATGAGATTTTAAGAGAGACCGACATTTCTGAACGTTTTTAACCCACAGTAGGAAGTTAAAGGATATGAAGTTATAAAATGTGACCGATTGAGATCAGATCAGTTACACAATAACTTTTGGAATCCGACAAACTGCGTCACATTCATCCTATCAGATTAAAAGAGGTTAAAACTCTGCACGCTGGCTGACATCCAGCTGCTGATCAGTCCAATCAGTATCCTCTGCAGTGTTTCCCTCTTTGTTGTGGTGTGCCTCAGCCTGACTCAGCCTTTACCTCAGTTTGACACGCTCACACATGAGCAGCAGCGCCAACGTCACTTTTCCACCCCTGACTACATTAAATAACTTTATTTGAACGGGAGCAGACACAAGCGTGTGAGTAAGCGCGCTCGTTTCTGTCAACATGTGATCCCGCTTGAAACGATGACCAAAGGTCAGAGTCCAGGGCAGCTGACAGCACATATGACAAGACTGTGGAGGGGACTCATACATTCAGGTGTATTTTCTGTCTCGTCTTTCACAGCGGGTGTAACGGAATATTCTGCCACAGCAGAAAAACAAAGAAGCAGCTGTGTGCAAGTTAGGACGAAAAGAAATAAAGATTCTTTCACTTTCATTTTTCCTTAAAGTTTAATGATTGTTGACCAAAGCGTCAACAGTCATCATCTTTATCTTGGCAGGAGTCAAGACATACAAGAGATCCTAAATAGACAAAGAAAACATGTTGACCTGAAATGATTCTGAATGCAGAAAAATGAAGGTGAACTCCCCACTGAGCTATGTGTACTAAGTAGTTTTAATATTTATTTATTGATAATGGTGATGTAATGTCTTGGACTATCTCCAAGTGCTTCATAGCACTAAATTCTGTATAAAAGGTTCTTCAGTTTTTATTTTAGGACTATTCAAACAGGGTTATGCAAAACAATGATTACCATGGCGACCATGACCCCAAGTCCATTACCGGTATTTTACCACATTTTACACTTAGGGCGGGCCAAAATATCAATATGGCAATATATCCTCGTCCCGACTGGTGTGGTACAATTATCATAACACTGGCGTCGAATATCGATATTTTAATGAAAAGAAAATTCAGCGCTCTGAACAGATTTCTCTGCCAATTTGAGTTTATCTCAGTTTGTGTCAAATTCTGTGCATCTTCACATCTTTTTAGGGGAATTTGGTATTCCTCATTTACTCAGATATCGTGATGTAGCATTACATAATTCTCTTGCGATATATAAATTATCGCAGAATTGCTGTATCATGATATCATCCTTATCGTGGGCCGTGTATCGTATCGCGAGTTACCCTGCGATTCCCACCCCTGTTTTACACCATATGAAACGGTACATCATGACATCATCAACAAACAAACGAAGCTTCCCGCTGCTGAAAGAAAAAGGCTGTAGTTATTCTAGTTTTTCATTTTAGATTGATAGAAGAAAGATCTCCAGCTGCCGCCACTGGCATTAACCTTTCAGAGAGTTCATGAAAAAACTTTACTGCAAGTCAACTGAATACCTTTTTCCTTTAACCACTTTATAAACTAAAGACATTTTTTGAACAGGACAGTAGATAAAGTCAGAAATGAGGGACGAGAGAGAGGGGATGGCGTGCACGAGGAGCGTCACAGCTGTGCCTCTGTACATGAGCTGTATGTTTAGCCGCAGAGCTAAACCAGCGCCCCTTAAATGGACCTTGAGTTAATATTTTATTTGGGATCGACATCTTAAGTCAAGAATGAACTTCCACGCTTTAACTTGACTTATGTCATCCTTTTTACCCCTCACTCTTAGAAGACACAATACTTCTCACTGTGCAAATATTGAAGCATGAGTTTGAACTCGACGAAACACTTGCCTCCTTATTCTTCAGTTTGCTGCTCCTCATTATTTCAGGCTGTTACTGCATCATTGTGTCTCTGTTGTGCTAACTCATGAGAGAGGAGGAGAGGGGAGGGAGAGGGAGGAGGACAAGCTGCCAAAAACACAAGAGAGACAGAGAGAGAGGACAGGAGGGGAGGACAGGAAGTTGTGAAGAAGACAAAGTGGTGCTGAAATGTACGTGGAGGTGATGTAGATGAACATGAATCAAAAAGAAATGTAGAGGCAGACGAGCCGAGGAGCTCTGGGTGTCTCAGCGTTCAGGCCTGTGAGCCCGGCGGTTCACATCGTCGCAGTGAGCCGAGGCCTGGTTGGCACAGCGCCGTCATGCCTCTTTTGTGTGCTAACCCCGGCCGGCCCGGCCTCAAAACACTACCCAAACATCACGCCACTCACAGCAGCCGCTCGACCTGCCCGCTGGAACACAGAGGAATGCAGGAGAGACGAGAGACAAGCACAAATGTCTGAGAGAGGAGGTCTGAGTGGTTTTAATGCCTCTTTACACAGAGAAAAAACTTTGGGTTTTTTAGGCGAGATGGGGGGAAATTAAGCACGCTAACTAAAGTTGTTTTGAGATTCTAGTCTCTAGGCTCTGTAAGACCAGTCTGTTACTGTTTTATTTTCCAATGTTTCAGGATTTAACCAGGCAAAGCGTTAAGATTTAAATGTTTTAAGTCTTCATGGATTCAGTTCACATGCGAGTCGTATTTCAAAGCAGCCAAGTCCACATCAGGTCCCAAGTTCGTATTTCTCTGACTTGCTGTATCTCTGACTTGGGCCAAAAGTTCTAGTCCCAAGTCTACAACTTTCTAAATCGCTTATACAATTATTACTCAGTCCCAGGTTTTTTTCTCAGATCATTGCGTCCAAATATCCCTGATTTGTAGCAGCTTTTTCCGGTCAATTTCCGGGGCAAGACGCCAAAAGTGTAAAAACTGAATGACACTGAAGTCAATTGTCATGAAATGCTCATTTCTCACTGCACGTGCACATCCACTGCTATCCATAACTGTAGGATAAACTACACATTATTACATTTACTCTGTTCTAATCTTTATTTTCGGCTGCTGCAGCAGGATAAAACAATTGATAAGAGAACAGGGAGATTACTATCTCACTCTACAAAATCGGCACTGACGCACACATCAGTAACAGAGCCTCTGGTTTGTGGGAAGTAAAGAATACATCCTCTGATTGGTCAGTCGACATCAGGAAGAGGCCTAAGTGGACGGGTAACAGCTCTCTGCACGGGACACATGGATAAATCATCACAAGAAGGCATCAAGCGTTGGATTTATTATTATGGATTCACTGTATAGAGTCTCCTTAAAGACACTGCAGGTCGAGGCTGGATTAGGATGCTCATGAAAGAGAGACGATCACACTGATCAACATCAAATAAGCGAGTTCAGTGACTTAAATAGCTTAAAGCTGCTGTGAGGAACTTTGGGTTTGTGTTGATTTTGGCGCCCCCTGTGGACAAAGTCGTCTTATCTCTTTGCGGATTTCGTCCTGTACATGCTGAAGTGGTGTTTTTTAACAAACAATCACATCCTGCTTTCTTTAACAGTCACATGTATCACTCACTTTAAGTGTTTGCCCTGGAAAATGTAAACAAAGGCAGCGTGCAGTTAACCGCTTCATCTGACGCCACCTCCCCCCCGCCAGCAGCTTCAGGCATTAAAAATAACTATATAGAAATAATCAATCTTGTTGCAGATGGTCTGGTTTGCTTTTGTAGCTCATATAGAGTAATGAGAATTAATTTCAGTCTGTTTCATAACTATCAAAAAACTTACGGCAATTGATTGAATTTGTGTGAACACATCACAACTTCCTGGAGGGTCTGATTACTTTACTGGATGATTTACATTTATATGTACATACTAGTTATTTATAAGACCTGTACAGGGACAACTTAATGCCACCATGAGTACATCTTTCATAAACATAGTAAGGAAATACTTTGAGGAAGGAATAATCAACTGCTGATAGTGACTGAAGCATATAAACCGTTTTATGGTTGTGTTCACTCGCAGCACGTATATGCAAAGTTATTGATCCTGGTAAATATTAAAAGGACAGAAGTCTGAAATCAGACACAAACGACAGATTAATAGCCTGTCATGAGATTATCTTCACAGTAGATAAAATGTCTTGTAATTCTGCGGCTGCCTTTTCCCGTGAAAGTGAGTAATCAGTGTGTTTCGAAGTTGCAATAGTACGGGGAATTCCTAACACCACTGTCCTGGATACTTTTGGGAAAGGACCCTTGAACACTGATGTTTTACTCTTTGTTCGATTGCTTACTGGAATCACTTCTTCACTTCCTGTAATCGTTCCCTGAATCGTGAGTAAGCGCGTTTGTTTATGAAGGAAAAGGAATAAATCTTCCGTTGATATCCGTCACAAATTATTAACTCAGATTGAACTCTGTAGTTTTATCCATGCCCTTATTCAGTGAGCTCTATTTTCACCCTCGTGGTCACACTTTGAAACAAACAGCAGCTTTACATGAGAAGCACTTCAGCGTGTTTGTCAGATTTGAGCGAGGTTAACAGTCTGGGTTTGTGCCCTGAGTCTTCACAGCTGTAAACAAGTGGGAGGAAGATGAAGAAAGAAGAGAGAAATGGAACTAAAAAGAGATTCACGGAGAGAGAGAAAGATTGACCTGACAGAGTGAGACTTTGGGTTTAAAGTCGAGAAATGATGGAGACAGATAGAGCGTCAGATGTTTGGTGGTTTATTGGGATTTATACTCTGAGCAGGATAAACAGCAGGACCGTTTAAAGGGTAAAAGGCCGACTTAAGAGCGCCTTCTGCGACTTATCTGCGAGGTTTGTGTAGTTTCAGAATGAGGTTGTAGAACAACAGCTATTAAACACACTTGAAGCGCTCTGAGAGGAGATGAATACAGAAGTCAGAGGCTAATAAAGTGGTTTTTAATGATTGCCACCTCAAGCCAGCCATGGGAGGCGGATGATGGAAATGAAATGAAATGTAAAATCACAGCCGTTTTAAAAAGGAGCCGATGTGTATAATCAAGATTCTACGCTCTAAACATATGACTGCATCGGTCAATGTGCAACAGTTTATTGCATCCATATTTATTTTATAGTATGTGTTAGGGATGGGTCATGATTTTTCACACATTGATGGCAGAGGCCTAACTGCCAATGTTCATTCAGTGTCGAGGCTCATTCAAACCTGATGGCTGTGACTTCATGAGCAATTTGGGGTAGGGCTGCACGATTATGGCCAAAGCTATAATCACGATTATTTTGATCAATATTGAGATCACGATCATTCACCACGATGATTTATTAATTCTTAAAACTTTTTTTTTTATTGTACTTTCACATTTAAATAAACAAAGCAACTCTTTCAGTTCCATTTTGTGCTTCGTTCCAGCTCATGCACATATTTTGCATCAAACCAGGACTTCACTGGGTTCTTCACCTGAAGTTGATCGTTTTAATTTTTAATATTTAATATTATTAAAGACCCCCTCCAGTGAAACTCAGGTGTGTAACCTTGTTAACATCTCCATGTGGTGTTGTTCATGTGCTACAGGACATCAGGAACAACATCAGCAGTCATCTCCATGGCTGGGCCTGTCTGCTTTTAAACTGCAGTGTACCAAGGACAGGCTGAACAACACGTTTTCAGATTGGCAGGGTTTGTGAGGTCACAAACTTCAGGAGCCAATCCCGTTAATGGACGGAATGATGCTATGCATATCATTATGTGCAACCTATGGCTACCACTCCGGCGATGAGCGCGCCAGTTGTAACCGTCAGCGTAATGCTTGCAAACTCACTACTGACTACTAACAACGTTAACATTACTACTACTAATTACTACATTTCAAGCTAGCTAAGTTTCAACAAGTTGCCACTAAACGATGGCAGAGACGTGTTTTGTTTTCGCAACGGAGGCGGTTGGAATTTTGCATAGTGGGCGGGGCCTATGCAGATTGGGGAATTTTTAAAGAGGGAGAAGGAGGAGATGCCTTGGGAGGATTTTTATAAAGTAATTAAACATATTTTGCAGAAAAACATATCAGACACAATTTATTATTTCAAGCAGAGCATTTTATACGTCTTAAAACATGACAGGAGCTGGTCTTAATATGAACAAGACCATATCTGATTTATTTTAATGATGAGTCCAATAAAATAAGTGTTCAAACACTTAACACAAAATGAAAAACACTGACATAATTTAATGAGGCCTAAATCTAAATCTAAAGCTTTATCCAAAGTGAATTCTTGTGAACATACAAAAAAAGTGGTAATTTTTTCCAACACACCACCAGCAGAGAAAGTGAAATCAAACAGCATTTACTGATAATGAACACTCTGCTGGTAAATGCGAGGCTCTGTGGATTCCAGAGGCCCCCGGTCAGCTGAACATGAAGCCCCTGTGGCCCCGCTGGGAAACAGCAGGGGAGGAGAGGAGGTGGTCTGGGAAACCTCTCTGCATCTTTCCATTGTTATTTTTATCTCATTCATTCTCACCCCCCTCCTCCCTCGTCCTCCTTCAGCCGAGTGCTTTCCGTCTTTGTTTCTTTTTCTTCTGTGTCTTTTTGCTCGGATCACATTCTCTCATATTTAATCTTGACTCCCAGCTGCGCTCACTTTGTTGATGTTGTCCTCCCCCCTTCTTTAACTCCCCCGTTTGAGGTCATTTGACCATCGGGCCTACATGTTCCCCTCTCTCCCCTCCTTCAGAACTCTGTCGCCTTGCCATTTCCTATTTCCTGTCCGCCAGCTCTCCTTCTTCCTCTTCCTCTGCGACCATAATGGCCATGTTTCCATGATCCGCTGTGTGTCACGTGCCCAGCTCAAACTCCTTCTCTGTTGTCTTAAGGTTGTCCATTTAATTAGCTCCTCTAAGTAAGGTCAAGTCTTCTTCTGTTGAACCATGGATTCATTTAAAAAGATAGTGAACTCTTGCTCTTTAGATCTGTACACTGCAATATCTAAGGGTAAAACAGACGTCTTTTGTTTTGTAAAAGGAGGATGAAATTTGGAGTTAGATTTGATACGATACTAAAATACTTAACATTCATTTTAAATGAGTCTGTAGCAAACCCATTTGTTCCTCTGTCTCTACAGGAAGTATGATGTCTTTAATTTTTTAAGCAGTAAATGAGGATATGGAGGTCAGGCTTTTGAATTGGTACCTTAACCTTAAGTTACATGTTTCTCCCCAAAACACACACTATCTATCTCTGAATGAGGTAACACAATGGTGATTGAGCCTATGGACCACTGATGAAAGCCTTTACAGTTTTACAGACTGGCGACTGGTGTCTCTGGCGACTGTAGCGGAAACATTCACAAGCAGCGCCCAGTTAGTGACATGTTTTCCATCAGCCAGCAGTGGTTGGTCTGCCAGAGAGGGTAGGCGGAGCTAAGCGGCTGCTTTTCCGGTCTCTGCATGTGTTGCAAGTAAACAGTAATCTACTATGGCTGAACAAACAAAGAAAAGATCAATGACTACAGATACAACTTCATAGATAAGTGAAAATCCAAAGAAAAAGAAACAAATTCGACGCTCAGATGAAGGAAAACAGTCTGAAAAGAAAAGCGACCGTCAGCGAGGAAAAATCAAGAGTTACCAACCGTGGACGTCTGGTTATCTGGGACGTATGCTCCCGCAATTACCTTTTATCGATAAAATAGAACAAAATGGAGAACTTTGAGATTATAACTTTAAACATAAACAAGTCTTTTAAAAGTTCAACATAGGCTTCCTACACCTTGCAAAATAAGTAGGATTTGTCCCTGCATTTTGTCAACAACACATTCAAACTGGGCCCCTCCTCCTGGACTCTTCGTCGCCAGAAGCTCACTCTCACGCTCTCGTGTGAGAACACGCCCATCTCGCCGAGCTAACACCGACAGCACGGTTACCTTTGCGCTCGCATGTTAACCACCAGTTAGCTTGTCCTACCCGGTTTGAGGCACCTACCTGTCTGACAGAAAGAAGGCCAACTCTGCATCGCTCTTTCGCCATGTTCGCCGGTCTGAATGGGGCCCAGTTGCTAATTTAACTCACTCCCACACTCACCTATACTGTGCTGTGATTGGCTCATGGAACCACAACAGCGCCCCTCCTGAAAACGTCCCGTGCAAAGCAAAACAACAGAATAGATGCAGAGGGAAGGGTCTCACAAGGGTCTGCACACACACTCACCAACTCACATGCATAGAGGCCCATAAGTGATGAGTTATATTATATTATATTTGTAAAAGTCTATATTTTATTTCTCTAGGAAAATCCTACTGATTATACCTTTAATGCCTGTGCCTGCCCACCTGTGTGTTAGGAGCTTTTTCCCCCTCCAAAGTGAATTTGTTGACTCTAACAAGCAGTGAAAACACATCAGAGCTGAGAGGAGCTGAAAGCCAGACACCCTGAACAGGACGTAACACTATCAGAGCTTCTTGCTGCCTGACCACATTATAAACACATGAAACATGTTCCAAGATACACACGATACTCCAGAGTAAACATTCAACATCGACTCGATGCACTCTGTTTTATTTTGACCCATTTCCATAGAAGTTACCCATTCGTGTCAAACTGTTTAATGCTTCAGTTTGCCTGCTTTGCATAGTGTTAACAGCACCATAAACTGGTATGCGAGGGGTTTCGTGAGAGCGGTGACAGAGTGAAAAACAGTACGAGACTTACATTCCTTTCTCTTTAAGTCTCTGTAATCCGTCTCTACAGATTACACTTCATCATTCCTGTTTTCAGTTTGCGTTTCAGCACACGGAAAGTGATGAAACACAGCTTTCTCCTTCTCTCCTGTTTCACCTCTGTCATCATATCAAACAAAGTGCTTCAGTGAGTCAGTTTAGGAAGAAGAGTTGCTTTTATTGCTGGAGCAAGGAGGAGGTAGCTTAAATTTGATCCTTCACTTTTGTTGGTTTTGACATTGTTTAGCTGGCATCAAACTGCACAAACAAAAAGTAGAATTTCCCCCTCAAACAGTCCTGTTCAGAGAATAAACCCTCACTGACATTTACCCACAGGTTCTTTCTCTAGCTGTCGCCTGAAACCACTGACTCATGATTTCCAGCTCGTCTCACCTTTGGTCTACATAATAAACCAACGTAGGTCTCTTATTGTGAAAGAATCTACATTTCTCAGGTCTTACAAAAGTCTTATAGAACAATGAACGAATCTTTGACAGCTCACGTCTTAGACACTTGTAGGTGATTGAATAGTATAAGGGTTGGGAGGGTTACTTTAAAAATGTATTCAGATACAGTCACTAATTGCCTGTTAAAAAAATGTAGTATCCAGTGAAAGCATTGTTTTCACCACAGGCCATGGCAACGGGAGGAGCGGTGTTGTGAGACTTGTGTGTTCACGTTAAGTGACGTGACGTGTGCGCGCAGGTGCATGGTATTATCAGAGACGGTCAGACGGACGGTTTAGAAATGAGACGCCAGATGTTATAGAGCATCTTTGGCATTATATCGTCTTCATTTCAAAATTGTAATCCTGCTAGTAATCCCCATTTTTGCTAAATGTTTCTGTAATCCAGTTACCTCTTTTTTTTCTGTAATTGTAACAGAATACAGTTGCCTTTTTTTCAGTATCCTAATTATGTAATGCCGTTACTTGGAGTCCGTTACTCCCCAAGCCTGCATATACACAAGTTAACTGTCAAAACTCTGTAATTATTGGGGCGCTGGTTTAGCTCAGTTGGTAGAGCAGGGGCCCTTATGTTTAGACGCTGCAGTCCTCGACGCACTGATCGCAGGCTCGACTCCCGGTCTGCCGATCCATTTGGTGCATGTCTTCCCCCACTCTCCACTTCCCACATTTCCTGTCTCTCTTCAGGTGTCCTGTATAATAAAGGCAAAATGCCAAAACAATTATCTTAAAAATACAAAAACTCGTAACTGTAATAATAATGGTAAAAATACTTGATTCTAACCCCGGCCCTTTGAGGCCCAGGTTTCATACTGGATTCAGACATTCAGTCTCCTGGATCGAGGTGATGTGAGAGATGACATTTCCTCAGGTATTTCTAATTTAAAAAAACAGACTGCAACTTTTAAGCTGTCCAGAATAATGGGGGGAAATGTTTCTTAAAATATATATTGCTGTTGAACTTTTTAAATGATATTTTCAAATGCTCTAAACAAACAAACATTTATTCCCTTGCGTTATATTGGGGCAAAGGCAGACGTACAGGTACACAGTTTGTATGAGTGCCTGTTTAACTCTGCAGTGTGTTTGGTATTCTGATGGAGGATCTCAGCGTGGTCAGCTGACGTCCCTCACACCACCTGTGCTCCCTCTCTCTCCCCTCTCTGCTCTCGCCCCTCTGTGCCTCTCTCAATCAGCCCGTCTATCCCCTCCATCAGCGCGGCGTGGGCGGGTTTGTTTGTTTGTGCCAGAATGCGCGCGCGCGTGTGTGTGTGTGTGTGCGCGTGCGTGCTTGTGTGTGTGTGCAACTCTTTCATGGACTATCAGAATCATCAGCAATCTCCTGCATCGTTCTTCCCCTGATTTAGCCGAAGTCGGGGCCCCTGTCTGGGATAGCTGTTTGTTTGGCCCTGTGTGTGTGTGTGTGTGTGTGTGTGTGTGTGTGTGTGTGTGCGCATGTGTGTGTTTGGCTGTGTTTCCAGAACTCTCTGTTCCTCAGGATCACAGATTAGCCCGTACTGTATTGTTGCTCTGTGTTTGTGTTCGGCCAGGCGCCACAACTACAGGAAGAGCCACTGTAAGCAAGGAAAGGTGTGTGTTTGTGTGTGTGTCTGCTTTGGTTTGTGTGTGCATGTGTTTAGGGTGTGGGCAGACTCTTTGGCCTTTTCTGACCCTAAACCACCTTTATAGCGCAAAGTAACGTCTTTTATTCTGAATGAAAACAAGCTGCAAATACACAAACATGACGGTTAAAGAACTAAAGGAGCATTTCAACATTTTGGAGCGTGTACAGAGAGCGCTGTCCGTCCTCATGAATCACTGAGTATTAAACTGAGACTTCGAGACTTATTGTATTAAAGACTAAAGGAGGATCATCATTTTTAAGTCCGCCTTAAGCCTGAGATAAATATAAGAATGGATGTTTGCATGAAAGGAGGACGGTGTTATTGTCCGATTGAAAGGATCTGTTAATGCCAGTATAAACCAGTGGAATGATGAAGTCAAACAATAACAGATTTATTGTTCTTATTGGTGATTAGGTGTCCTTTTAAAGCTGGGGAACGGATTCTGTTGTTTTCCTGTCTTGACTGACTTTCTTTCAGGATGGATTTCAACAAATTTCACAAAAATAAGGTCCTTAAATAAATTCTGAACTTTAAGAAGAAAAAACTGTAACATCTGCAGTGATTTCTCTCTGTGTAGTATCCAATCTTCCAGTCCTGTTTAAGGCTATACAATGTAAGGCTGTACGACACTGCTCAAAAAAATAAAGGGAACACATAATCATTACAATGTAACTCCAAGTCAATCACACTTCTGGGATATCAACCTGTCCAGTTAGGAAGCAACACTGATTGTAAATCAATTTCACCTGCTGTTGTGCAAATGGAACATACAACAGGTGGACATGAGAGGCAATTAGCAAGACAACACCTTTAAAGGAATGGCAGCAACCCAGCAGCAGGACCGCTATCTGCTCCTTTGTGCAAGGAGGAACAGGAGGAGCACTGCCAGAGCCCTACAAAATGACCTCCAGCAGGCCAATGTGCATGTTTCTGTTCAAACTGTCAGAAACAGACTCCATGAGGGTGGTATGAGGGCCCGACATCCACAAGTGGGGCCTGTGCTCACAGCCCAGCACCGTGCAGCCCGATTGGCATTTGCCAGAGAACATCAGGATTGGCAGATTCACCATTGGCGCCCTGTGCACTTCACGGATGAGGGCAGGTTCACACTGTGCACATGTGAAAGACGTGACTGGAGACACCATGGAGACGTTCTGCTGGCTGCAACATCCTCCAGCATGACCGGTTTGGCGGTGGGTCAGTGATGGCCAGACCTGCATGTGCTAGCCAGAGGTACCCTGACTGCCATTAGGTACCAGGATGAGATCCTCAGACCCATTGTCAGACCATATGCTGGTGCAGTGGGCCCTGGGTTCCTTCTGATGCATGACAATGCCCGGCTTCATGTTGCTGGAGTGTGTCAGCAGTTCCTGCATGACGAGGGCATTGATGCTATGGGCTGGCCTGCCCGTTCCCCAGACCTGAATCCAATCGAGCACCTCTGGGACATCATGTCTCGTTCCATCTACCGACGCCACGTCGCACAATAGACTGTCCAGGTGTTCACTGATGCCCTGATCCAGGTCTGGGAGGAGATCCCTCAGGAGAACATCCGTCGTCTCATCAGGAGCATGCCCAGACGTTGTAGGGAGTGCAAATTTCCACAGAAGTTTTTTTGTTACATTAGGAAAGGTTGTATGTTTCGAGTCAATTATCACTTTTTTGATGAGATAAATGTTGTCTTGGTTTGAACATAGGATTTTTTTTGGCTACTTACCTGTTTACTATGGTATAAAACTTGCAGGGCGTCATATCACGTACATTTGTATATCTACAGGTTTGAATTATACGTTATCAGTGCCGTCGGAAAAATGAAATTCTGCCATATTATGACATAATATGCAAACTTATAATGAAGCATCTGTTAAAGCATAAAAGCCCTTTGTATATCATATTATGACTATAAATATTAATGTTATTAACATTTACTTAAAATGTGTTTGTAGTGCCTTTTCTTTCTTTCTTCTTCTGGTCTTGTTATAGACACACCTTTGTGAAGTTGAATGTTAAAGCTGCTATTACAATCTAATTTCCCCTCTGGGATAAATAAAGTACTTCATCTGTCATCTATATGATCATCAGCTTTATAGGACAGCTGAAGAGAGACAGGAAATATGGGGAGTAAAGGGGAAAGTAAAGGGAAAGATCATTTATACATTATTATTCTCATTTCCATTGAAAAACATACTAAAACGTTTTGGTGTGATATTTGCGGATCTGTTCCAAACAAAGATATCTATACTTAAATTAAAATGGTATCTTATCACATTTCACCTTTAACAAACATTTTGTTGAGCCCTTCTGTTAAATCTGTTAACTGTAATTTACAAAATGCTTTGTAAAGTTCAAGAACAGCTGTTGTTCTTCTGCTAAACCGGACTAAACTGGGACCTGTACGTCTCTCTGAAACATTAGTGATACTGATCTTCAAAGATCTTATAAGTCCGGGTTAGGGTGCGGTCGAATGTTCAGGCTTCAGTCAACGTGAATGAAATCAGCAAATCTGTCCGTCAGTCACAGCGATGAGAACAACAAGAAGCTGATTAGAACATTTCTAGTTACTCAGCAAGAGAGCAAATGATCCATGCAGAACTGTTATGAATTTATAGTACCTGTGCTCGCTCACACACACACACACACACACAGACGCTGACACCTGCTCTGGTTTCAGGATCTGTTTCCTATAAGCACCTCTGGGCTTGTTATCACAACAATCACATGGTCAGGAGGAGGTTATGTCAGGGCCTGCGGCTCTGTGCATGTGTGTGTCATTACAACTTATTCAACAACAACAACTGCTCCAAACTGCTCATTTTCACAGTGACCTTCACCTTTTGAGTTTCCTGATTTCGATATTAAAAAAAACAGGTTACAACCAAAATATTAAAAAGTGCATGATTAATCAATTAGTTGTCGACTATTTGATTAATCGCCAACGATTTTGACGATCGATTAATCAGTTTCAGTAATTTTTTAAGAAAACAAAAACAATCAAAATTCTCTGATTGAGGACGTCATGTTGAGCTTTGGAAATCACAAATCGTCATTTTTTACCGACTTCATAGACCCAACAATGAATCCAAAAATCAATAAAATAATCCACAGATTAATCAAAGATTCTTATTTGCAGCTCTGAAACATTTAAAGCCAGATTTCGGTATTTGATACATAAAGTTTTGTCAGTCCTCGCAGACTCGCCACAAACGTTATCCTTGAGGCTAATTTTCTAACATTAGTCCCTGAGCACTGATGCCGTCTCCGGCACTTTATCTCCTCCTGTTCGCCCACAGATCCAAACAGACGAAGCATTGTGCGGCGCAGACAGAGAGCGCTGCAGGGGAAAACTTTATTAACACTCTCATTATTAACAGCTGAGACGAGAACAGACACAATATATCTGTCCTCTCCTTATTGTTCTTGTTAATGCGTTGTGTAAATACTTAGAGTGCACGTGGGAGCAGAGTAGGATCTGATCTTATATGAATGTGTTTGTGCAGCATTTCCCCCACAGGCTCCAGTTTGGAGGCATTAACGGGGCTTAATGACAGAGAGAGACAGAAAGAGAGGAGGGATTGAAAAAGCTGGAGGGCGTGCAGAGATGCAGAAAAATGAACGAGCGATAAGGGCAGGGAGGACGGTAGCTGTCACACCGCCGTCACTCAGAAACAGAATAAGTTATGTAAGTTAGCCCGGCAGCTACCTGAGGAGCTCCAGGTAGCAGATAACATGTTGCTCAGCTGCATTGTTTGAGTGTTGGCAGCCTGCTTGCAAAGAATTGATGATGATTGATGGTTTAATAGCAGTCATAAATGACAGCTGCACCTTATAATTATGACACCAAAATGGCCATCTAAATGTTACTGTTCAATGTGTGCACCTGTACAAATACAAATTAAATGATTGAATTAGTCTTTTAACTTTATTTTATCTAGCTTTAATTACTTATTATGAGTTTCAGTTGAGTAAAACTGCACAGCTAAACAACATTCAGCGTGTTTTCTATAGAAATCAACCTGAGTGAATGTTTTATTTTAGAAATTACACCAATCTACAAACATTTTGTATCCATCATACTGTGGGATTTTTTAACACAAGAAAAAGAAAGCCAAAGAGGTACTTTCAGTTTTGTACATATTTCAAATTAAAAATGTAAACAGTTTGCATTAATACCAATCAGCAATGACGGGAAACATATGACTTAGATGGTAAATGGACTGTACTTATATAGCGCTTTTTTAGTCTTTGCAACCACTCAAAGCTGCTTTTACACTACATATCACATTCACCCATTCACACTCACATTCATACACTGATGGCAGAGGCTGCTACGTAAAGTGCCCAACTGTCAATCAGATATCACATTCATACCCGTTGGCTATGCCACCGGGAGCAATTTGGGGTTCAGTGTCTTGCCCAAGGACACTTCGACATGTAGCCTGAGGGAGCTGGGGATCGAACCTCCGACCTTCCGATTTAAAGACGACCGACTCTACCACTGAGCCACAGCCGCCCCGATAAGATAAGATGTAGATTAAAGTAGATTTGTCCTGGGCAATAGTACTGCATACGTCTGTGTTCACTTCATACAATTGTTTTTGAAACAGGATGATTGTCAAACTAAGACATAACGATAAATTACATACAACAAAAACCATCCCTGCGAGATAAAAGGTTTAAATACATGGACATTATTATAGCAGTTAAAAGCAGGTACATCTCTGCCTTTACTGTGCTTACCACTGTCCAGAATACCTACTGTATCTACTTATTATGATCTATGAGTGGATGAACCATTTATTGTTATGTTTCATGTCTTGAGCTCTGTCTACTTGTACTGTTCATTTCTGTATGTATGGATCCCCTCGAAAACGAGATGACGCATCTCAAGGGGTTAAATAATTCCCAACAATGTTGCATGAATATACGGATGAATGAGTAATCTTTCCTCCATCAAATGTGCAACAAAAAAGCATAGACATAAAGGCCTGTCTCTTTTATTTACGGTATTTTCAAATAAAGGCCTCGTCTGATGTTGTGATGTAGAAAAGCTAATATTGGAGATTTTAAAGTAGCTAAAAATGTAGGAAGAAATAATAAACGACACTAAAAATAGTTTAAAAATCACAAGAATTCATGGAAAACAAATGAAAGACTCTTCATTGAGGTCAGTGACCGTCACTCAGTCAACCACAGCATCCATATTGCCTGGTGTTAAAGTTACACTGACAGCGTGTTGAACGTTATGGTTGCCTCTTCTTCATTACACAGTCACCATTACCACCATCTTCGTCGCTGAACCCAGGTTAATACTATCACCTGTCACCAGCTCACCACACGTTCAAGCGTGAGTCAGCCTGTCTGTGCGTGTGTGTGTGTGTCCTCTTGCATCATGTGTGCTATCTGGCCTTGTGACTCGCTGTGGTTTAGAGTGACAGTGTTATTTCTGTCACATAAATGTCAGAATGTCAGGTATGTGTTCTACCTGTCTCTCTCTCTCTCTCTCTCTCTGTCTATTTATTTATCTATCTCTCCATCATTGGTGGAAGAAGTACTCAAACCTTTTATTTGGTTGTTTTATTACATGGTTATATTTAGGAAAACATCATGGTTCGGGTTTAAATAAGTGTGTTAGCTACATCAGTGAGGTTAAGTATGTAAGTACATAAGTTAAGGATTTATGTTTCAATAAATTAACGTGACATTTGGTTTCACATTGGACACACAACCCGCTCTGTTTAACCAATGAATCCACCCTGATGTCCTCAAAAGCAGACTTTCCTCCTCTGAATGCCGCATTATGTAACATTCACTGTATTGGGATGCATCTGTTCTCTACGGTAGTCACCTGTGAGGAGCGGTGTATCACCTGAAGGCAACAGTATTTTTTGGCATATGCACTGCGCTCAGTTTGAAAGTGTTAAAGTTGCTTTCGAAAGCGTTAACAGCAGAAACAAAGCCCGGAGTTATGACCACAAACACGACACAGACACTGCAGGCAGTCTGCAGGTCAACCTCAGGTGTCCTTTTTAGGGCTCTGCATGCAATATTTGCGTGAGTGCTGGGAGGATGAAAATAGCTGTCGGCCCGCATCGACTCAGGTTTCTATTCTCACAGGTCTAAAAGCAGCGTCGAGATGTGCCGATGAATCAGAGCAGAACAAAGAATGCTATCTCTGCTTCTGCATCACTTTCTGGACGGAGAGGGGATCAGAGCTGTGACTCAGAAACACGTCATTTTGGCGGCTTCTACTGTTATGGGTGTGATGTTTTAAAAGTGTCAATGGGACATTACATGTTTTCTGTTTTAGGTCACAGTTCTTTGGGTTGTGGTGTGTTTGACCTTTGACCTGGTTGTTCTTCATGTAGATAAAGGGCAGAGGATAAATCTAGGACAGGGCACAAGGGACGGCAGCGCCTGTGTGCGTGCGTGTGTTGCTTTAAGACCTTTTCAATCATCACGAGACGCTGCTTTGACGGGCGTGGTGAATGTTGGTCACACATCTCTAATTGGCTGCAGTTGAAATGTTGCATCACAAAGCTTCACTATTAACAGCACTACTTGTGAATGAAGGCATGTAGTGATAACAGACACAACACTAAAATTAAAAGATGTCATCATCTTATAAATCCCCATAACTCGGTAGGAAAGGCAGTGTAATGCCTTTAGAATCTGTGATCAGTGTCTAGAGGGGATTTCAAAGGACTTGTGGGATAAGTTTGGGTATGCACATGATAACTTTCTCACCGGGAGCTAACAATCCTTTGTAGCATTTGGTCTGATGTCCGTTTTACACAGCAGCTTTGCTGAACATGATTTTTAGGGCACTGAGCCCGCGTTGGAAACGATACACTTGTTTACTCACGATGATGTGCTTCATGTCTACAGCCTCTCTAGCCTCTCCAATATTACTGAGGCTTTCATAATGTGAACAACATACAACAACAGCAACATAGCAGTAATGAATATTTTTGTTAAGGATCTCTTATTGAAAGAATTAAAGTCCTCTCTTCCGTACAAACTATGTCATGTAGATACTGTACAGCAGCGGTCTCTAACCCTGCTCCTGGGGAGCTACCTTCCTGCATGTGTAAGGTTTCTCCGCACTCTAACACACCTGATTTGAATGTTTCGCCCGTTACCAACCCCTGAGACGCTTCAGTTGGTTGATAACGAGCAGATCATTCAAATCAGGTGTGTTAGAGTGCGGAGAAACCTAACACATGCAGGAAGGTAGCTCTCCAGGAGCAGGGTTAGAGACCCCCGCTGTATAGGCTCTAGACAAGCGGCCCCAAATGTTTGTGTATGCAAATATTGTAATATAATATTTAGGGAGTGCTTCTTTTATCATTATTGATCTCCTAAAAGTTGCTCTAAAGGTTTTTACTTCTCTCGCATTTTATGCTCGCAGTCAATCTTTATTCTTAGAAATGTCACAAATGTAAGTATAATTGCTTTGTGTATTAAAACATACTTATTTTGAAATATTGTGACATGTAGTTTGCAGTTTGTTTTTATTGGAATAAAATAAAGTGGCTCCTCCTTTCCCTGCTGTTTTAGTGGCCTAAATACTGAACTCAAAGATGAAGTAGTTTCAGACGGTTCACAATAAGCTGATCACAGTGTTGATAATCACTTTGTCTCTGCTGTTTGTTTTAAGAATAAAACAGTTTAAACATAATAAAGAAGATAAATGTAGCCTTACAAAGTGATGTTTGATGAGTGTCCAACTCTCGGATGAGCTGAGCGACTGACTCGGCGTGTGTGAGTGCATGAACTCGGTGCCCTCTGCAGACTCACTGTCGGGTTTTTCAAATATGTGTCAGCACTGACTGGAAGCCAACAAAGCTGCAGGCTGAAAGGAAGTTTATTTATGTAGCACCTTTTATATAAAGTTTTCAAAAGAGTATTCATTTATTCTTTTCTTCTTTAGAAGCTGGAAACAGGAAGTGTTTGGCCTTCTGTTTGCATTACGAGGAACTGAATTATTCAGTTGAAAGACTTCCTTTGAGCTGAAACAATTAGCAAAGATCAACAATCTATTTTAACTTCTATCAAACGATGCAGTTCTAGTTCTTTAATTAAGTCGATTTTCCGCTGTCCTTTCAGATTTAGATTAATATTTGGAGCAGCAGGAGGCTGAAGACGCAGAGTTTGTTTACGGGAAGTCTTGAGGGGTGTTCGGGTCACCCCCATCATCATCACAGCTTTCAGTAATTAAGGAAATAAAGGGTCAATTGTGTAAGAAAAGGGAACGATTGGAGGAAAACAGGAGGAGAGATTGGGAATTTTCCAGTAGTGTACATAGTTACAGTGTTTGAGTAAATGCACTTCCTGACCTCTGACCTCTGGTGTGTGCGTGAGGACATCAGAAGGCTCGGTGCTCGGTGATGAAGCGCTGTGACTCCCATTGTTTCGTTTCCTGAAATAGTCTGCTGGGACCTGCAGCAACAATGGCCCCAGACTATCAAAGAGTGTCACGACACACACACACAGACACACACACACACACACACACACACACGGACAGACATCCAGGAGCTAGCTGAAGTTAGCTGTTCCATTTGACTTGTCTGAGTGGAGGCAGTCGCTGTCTGTCTGTCTGTCTGTCTGTCTGTCTGTCTGTCTGCTGCTCATCAGTAATAATGAGGGTCGGGTGGTGGTGGTGGTTGTAGGTCGGGGTTAATGAGTTTACGAGACAAGCAGGGGGCACACTGATGGAGCACACACTCCATCAGATAAGATAATGGTGCTTCTGTGCTCGGCCTCTCCTCTTAATTGTCCTCTCCTTAATGTGTGTTTGCGTCTTTGACTGTGTTTCTGTCTGTTTGTAGCCAGAGAGGAATCAGTGATTATAAAATATGATTTATTCTAACACTGACATTATTTATGATTTTCACCTTTTAAGTTAAGGCCGCATGGTTTGATTCCCTTTTAAAAATGTCTTGTGAACAAGCTTTAATAATACATTGTAATCATTCTTAAAATAAAGGTGCTCAGGTGGGATATTTCAGCTCGTTTCGAGAGCAGAGCATCATGTTCTCGTTCTCTTTTTAATATTTTCTTTTTAAAAGATATTTCAGCAAGAATCTTGATGTTAGAAAACCTTTGAAAAATGTACATATATACTTTAAAGCAGGTTTACAGGGAGACACAAAGCCCTGAAAAAGTGGATCTGGGTTTTACTGTGTTTATGGAAAAAACAGGGTTTATTTTACAAGGAAGAGGAAGATAAATCTTTTTGTCAGTTTGGTTTTAATGCATAAAAAGTTGTACTTCCTGCTTTATGTCTGATGGTAAAGAAAAAATCTTAATCCTCCTATTTTATACTTAAGCTTGATAACTGTATTCAATGGGTAAACCTTAGTCTCACTGTTTCACTCACATTGGTTTCAGCAGCTGCTATCCACACCAACACTCAACATGTAACACACATGACTGCGCTTTAATAATATTACACACAGTAACTACTTTCAGCACATTCTGTTACAGCACAATGACTCAAACTGTGCTTTCTCTCTTAAGATGATTGATAGCCAGGATTAGATTTAATATCAGAAGCTTGTACCTGTTAACAGGGACTATAAAGGTGAGCCCAGGCTGATGTCTTCAGGTGTTCAGGTGGGGAGGAGGGAGTGAGCGAGAACAGGGGAACATGTCGGCCTTTTCAGAACATGGCCTCAATGACTTCATCTGGGAGCAGAGCTTGAAAGTGTGTTTGTGCGAGTATGTGTGTAGTTTTTGTTAATGTTGGCAGTAATGAAGTGCATTGTTGAACTGAGTGAATGAAACGCTGGTACAAATTCAAATGAACTCGCAGACACAAAGCTTCAACTCAGAGGCTTTACTTGCACTGTGACTGAGTCCCTGGAACATTGAATCTGCGAAACAATGTGACCAACAGACTCATATGCAAACAATTAGCGGTGGCTTGAGTTAGACTGTTAATTGTTTTTTTTAGCATAATGACAAAATGTTTTAACATTGAAGCCAAAAGGTCAATTTCAGCACGCTTTGTTTGACCTCTGTCACTTTAATGTCCTCTTGAGACAGCGACAATGTTCAGGCAACTAAACACCTTTAAAGGAGAGTGCTGTACTTTAAATGTGGGCCCTGATTTTACATATTTTATGATGTGAAGGAAAGGTACAAAAAGTGGCGTACTGCTCAGGTTGTTATTCCAACTGTCTCAAGACTCCATTGACAAAAATGGCAATCTACTACGGCTATTCCTTTTTTCACCCATTAGTCATTAAGACCCTGAATATGTAGAAACACCACAAAAATACTGCTTGCCCTGACTCGTCATCAGCTAGAACATTACTTTTCTAACTAATCTTGGTCAGCCTGGTTGGACAGGAGCTAACAGGAGAATGTAATCGTACAAATGACATGTAAGCAGGGTTGGGAGGGTTACTTTGGAAGTGTATTCAGATACAGTCACTGATTACCTGTTAAAAAATGTAATTAGTAACCTAATTCAAGTATCACAATTTTAAAGTAACGTTACTTTCAGTTACTTTGGATTACTTCGACACTAAATCTGCAAATAAAGACAAGAGAAAAGACATATCGATACTTTTGTCTCACCTATGGTCACGAGCTTTGGGTAGTGACCGAAAGAATGAGATCGCGGATACAAGCGGCCGAAATGAGTTTCCTTCGGAGGGTGTCTGGGCTCAGCCTTAGAGATAGGGTCAGGAGCTCGGAGATCCGGGGGGGGGGAGCTCGGAGTAGAGCCGCTTCTCCTTCGCGTCGAAAGGAGCCAGTTGAGGTGGTTCGGGCATCTGGTTAGGATGCCTCCTGGGCGCCTCCCTTTGGAGGTTTTCCGGGCACTTCCAACTGGGAGGAGACCCCGGGGCAGACCCAGAGCTCGCTGGAGGGATTATATATCTGGCCTGGGAAACGCCTCCGAATCCCCCAGGAGGAACTGAGTAGGCTGCCACCGCGACCCGGCCCCGGATAAGCGGAGGATAATGGATGGATGGATGGATAGTAGGAGACGACGGGTTAGCTAACATTTTTAACTGGAATCCTGTGCGGCTAACGTTAGCGGTTGGTCTTACCTGTTAATGTTTCTTTAAACTAGATGTCGAGGCCTGCCTTGGATAATGACTCGCACTGTGCTGCGATGTTGCTCCCACTTTCTCCTTTGAAGACAAAATGATGGCTTAATTTCCACCCAGTGAAAGCTACTTATTCACCCCAGGCCATGGCAACCAGAGACTGCTGATGGAGGAGCGTGTGCGCGCAGGTGCATGTATTATCAGAGACGGACGGTTCAGAAATGAGACGCCAGATGTTACAGAGCATCTTTGGTATTATTTCGTCTTCATTTTAAAATGTGTTTTAACTGTAACTGTAACGGAATACAGTTCCCTTTTTTTTCTATCCTAACTACGTAACCTCGGGAAATAACAATTTTATTTACCTCCGCCCGCCATCTTTCTTCCCGATACAACTCAACAAATTGTGTAACAAAACTTTCAACAATCTGCTAAATCTTTTCACCCAGATGTTTATGTAAACTCTCCAAGTAGGTAATACATTTTTCCGATTATTGCAATACCACATGAATGCAGCATAACATCTGACTTTAACCTCATGTATTTTAGCGCTGTGGGATGACGTGTTGGAGGCTTTGAGGCAAAAGAGATTTGTTCTCCTCTCTGTTTTTGAAACTTAACTTCCTCAGTTTTTAATACTGAATGAAATGTTTGTCCGTTTGCACTCTCCCGACCCGCATGCAGCAGATTTGTGATGTGTCAGTGATGAACGTCATGGTGTCACCACAGAGGCAGGAGGCTATCTGGAGTTCAGCAGAGCCTCGCCTCGTCTGTTGTGGTTTTTGAACTTATCGTGCTCGTAGAGCCTGCAGACAGATCAGACGCCTGAAAGCTCTTTGTTCGCACAGATGTTTTGAACCTTAATCTGATTTCATGCTCCGTTCGTTTTCAAAACACAACACGCTCTCTTTATACAGTCATCATTTATGCGTTACGCAAACTCTTTAATCTGTCTTGTGGGAATTGTAGTTTTTATGGGGCCTGCAGCAGTCTGTTAATACTTCCTCTGTTTTATGCTGTGGTGACAGATGAATGGCCTTTCAGTTACATCTTGAAGTCCTTGGAAATTCAATTTGGCCAGAGCAGAAATGTTTCCGTCTTGTGTCTGGCTGTGTATTTTACTCGGTGAAAACCACAGTCGGATTTTCAATTTTAGTTGAATAATTTTCACTCGACTCACTCGTTGAAAACAGTGTAGCGCTCTGCGGTTATTCCCAAGCTCCAAACTTTAAACGCTGCGTGTGGTTAAGATTTGGATTACACAATTTTTGTTGCTTCTCTAATTCATACACATTTTCCTCTGCATACAGTGGGGAAGTACTATGATTATCTCGGCTAAAATAATCTATGAACAGATATCCCTCCTTAATGTAGACGGAAATCTCCAACAGGTAGATATGTTATTTTATTAACTTAAAGCTCCTGTCAGGAGATTTTATCTGCTTATGAAACAACCTGAAATGAATCCTGATGCCTCCATATGACCTACAAAGCAAACGAGACCATCAGTGAGACTATTTCTATATTAATTTTGAACACTGTTATTGTTGCAACCGGGACGGTGTTAGACGAGGCGATGAACAGCACGCTCAGAAACAGCCTTTGTTTCCTTTTCCATGAGTATGCAGTGGTAATCTGGCAGCTATTTAAGATTTAGTCTTCAGACAAAAATGCTTTTTACTTTTGGTCGTTTTCACCCTTTATAGTTTTAGTCAACGAAACCTCAACACGTGTTGTATGTCCCTCTCTCCAGTCTCCCTTGTCTCGTTTTTACCTGTTTGCTTCAGGTAAAATTAAGACTTTAAATTTCAGTAGATTATCCGTACAGTGAAAGAACGATGAGGGCACAGCATCTAAATATGACTTTTCATAATTGCTTCACATTTAAACAGTTTGACTGAAGCAGATGGTCGATGATCACTCCTTTTTGTGCGGAAAAAAACATCAAATTACGCACAGAGCCTGAAGCAGAAAGCCCCTGTTAACAGAGAAACTTCACAACCACCTTCGTGATACCTGTTATATCCAACCTGGTTACCAAGTTACAGGAATGATTTGCTTGTATTTGACAGATTACACACAGTAGGGAGAAAATTCGTTTCGTCTTCGTCATGGAAAAAAGATCGTTGACGAGCATTTTGTCGTCATTATTTTCGTTAATGAAATGAACACTGCTCGCATTATGTTGGTGTGTTTGCAGCACAGATGTATGTGTGTTGAATATACATATATTTTGGTCATTGTCCATCCCCACATGTCTGTATTAGTAGGGGACCGTTCTGGTGCTGCATCAGGCAGTTTCCAGCTTCTACACAGTTTGCTGTGATAATGTGACAATGCTGGTCTGAGACAATGAAACAAGGTAAACTTAAAACATGATATGAATGTGTTACAGACGGTGTGCAGTGGCTGAAAGAGTTAAATTACAGATTGAAGACAGAATCATGACGTCCTAATATTGTTTGTTATACAGTGACTGAACTTCTGGACTGTCTGTTTGAACTTTGACCTCATAATATGACTCACTTCATCTCAGCGCAAAGGACCAGAGAAGGAAAGCATGTCCTCGGAAAAAATACCCAGAATTGAGCTGGCTGGCAGGATCTGGACATCGTGCAGGTTTCATGTAGACGGCATTTTGTTTGTTTTAGTTTTCAGGATTACATTTTGATTGCTGGAATAAGTGTTCTTTTTATCTATCAGCCAAAAGCTGAACAGAATAATGGCGAAGAAATGAAGATAATCACCTGGATCCACATCTTTCAGCGCTCGTCCACTTTAGTGTTTGTTTTTGAAGACAAACTGTCATTTCTTTAAGCCCACTACCGTCACGTGTAGCGCTGCTGGCGGGGCTCCAAACACGTAGTAAAGATTAAATAAAGTCCTTGCTCAATCCAAATCAAAAAGGACAAGTTGAACAAACAAACACACAGAGCAGGAACACGCAGAACAGACAGCAGGGCCACAGGTCACCTGAGATAGAAGAGGTAGTCTTTGGTAATTATAATTCTTACTTTGATGCAGGAAGCTCTTTTTAGTTCAAATATAATGCATTAAAGGACAACAGGTGACACTCATTTGTTAAACATGTATCTGAATGTTATTGGCTTTTGAAAATGTCGTCATATAAATATTTATAATGTACAAATTCGGGGCGCCGGTTTAGCTCAGCGGCTAAATTGTGCGTCCCATGTACAGAGGCCCGCCCTCGGCCCCTTGGTGCGTCACCCCCAACTCTCTCTTCCACCGCCTCTGAATAAATGGTCTGTGCTTGTCTGTGGAGAACATATGGATTGTCTAGTGTTTTTCATGGACAGCGCAGGACTGTTCTGTCTGATCTGTGATGTACCAAGTGATGCTTTTGTAGTCTAAGTACCTTTTCTTAAAGTTGTAATCAAGTTCTCTTTGGTGGCACCTGTGGCGATAAACGGTTATTGCAGGAGCATGCTTAAGATATCCAGACAGTGTCGCATGTGTGACGTCCACGGTTGGCTCCGGTTGTAACTCTTGCCTTCATCTGAGCGTCGAGTTTGTTTCTTTTTCTTTGGATTTTCACTTACTGTTGAAGTTGTATCTGTAGTCATCCATCTTTTCTTTGTTTGTTCAGCCATAGTAGATTACTGTTTACTCGCAACACTTGCAGAGACCGGAAAAGCAGCCGCTTAGCTCCGCCTACCCTCTCTGGCAGACCAAACACTGCTGGGTGATGGAAAATGCGTCACTAACTGTGCGCCGCTTGTGATTTTTTCCATGAATGTCGCCACAGAATGTCGACATTAGATCTTAACGTTGATGTGATTGTACATGTTCATGCTCGAAGTTGAACTCTGTTATGCAAAAACACACTATTACAAGTGACGTTGATGTTTTTCCTGCAACATTCTAAAGTGATAAGGTCAAATTAACAAACTCCAATGTGTTTTAGGATTTTTTTTCGGGGTATGCTTAAGTGTTTCTAATGTGGCGTTTCCAGGAATTTGGACCTAAAATGTTTTTGCTATCTCCCCATAGCAAGACATTTGAAAAGCTTCCACCCTGTAGCCACATTTGTCTAACAGTGGCAGTGTGACTCGCAGAAAACACACACTCTGTATTTATTCTGAAAAGCTTGTTGTGCTTGAACGTCTGAGTGCAACTAACTGTGGACGGTCAAATTATGTGCTGGCCTCATTGCATACTGACTTATAAAATATTGTTGTTTGACCGCCGTGAGAAGAGCCTGACAATGAGGGCTTTCATACCAGAATCATTCATGATGCCATAACTCTGCAGGATGGAGAAAAAAAGCATCATCACATCTGATTTCCACAAAATAAAATCAAACTTTGAAGCAAAAAGAGCAAAAACTCAACAAACCAGCTGCTTTTCAGTGTCACAGAGCCAAACTGAAGCTGTAACCGCCTCGCTCTTTGTGTTTGTCTGTGCAGGAGCAGCTCGGAGCGGCGTAAGGAGAAGTCTCGGGACGCGGCTCGCTGCAGACGCAGCAAAGAGACGGAGGTTTTCTACGACCTGGCTCATCAGCTGCCTTTACCCCACAGCGTCAGCGCCCACCTGGACAAGGCCTCCATCATGAGGCTGGCTATCAGCTTCCTGCGCACACGCAAGCTGCTCGCCACAGGTACGGACACACACGAGCAATCGCACGCAGGAGGAAAATATACAAGTACATGATGGCCAAGACACATTGGTTTGTGTTGGAGTGTTGGAGTCTGTCTGTTGCTATGTGAGACTAATTGTCCAGTAAAGTAGGAAGGTATTTGTCAACCCTTTATTTTTTGCATTTCTTCTCCTTCCGCTCGTCTCTTTTAAAATTAGAAGCCGAGGAAACACGACAAAGAAGCAGACCTATTGTTCTGACATTCCACCTCGTCGCTGTCTCGCAGCGAGATCAGAGAGCTGAAAAATTAAACAACTTTAGCAGCGTCACAGCGGTCAGCGCGGCACTTTAATGTGTCACAAACAGTTTCATTTTCTGCTAATAGAGTTTCAGAAGAGTTCTCGCATTCAGTTTTCACAGCAGAGAAAAGCCACATCTGTTCTTGATGATTGATGATCGTCTGTCGTGTAAAATCAGGTTCTGTGGCGTTAAAAAATAATTGGCTGCTAAACAAGCCATTGTAATGACAAGCTGTCGGTGCAACAGGAAAATCATTTGATTAATACAAGGGCTTAACCTTATCTTTAGATCTTTACACCAACACTTGACATTTTATTCTGCCATCATTCACGTCTTATATAACTCCCCATGGCATACATGCTGTGTTTTTATAAACGGCCTTGCATTGTTTGCCGGGGAAGCAGTAACGCATACAACCGATGCTTCCTTAAACAACAGCGACAGGTTCTTCCTATTTATGTTTCATCAGTCGGACGAAGAATCAATCAACCTCCTTTAATTAACTGGTTTATTTTTAGAGCACATTTCATTCAGTGAGTGCAGATTAAAGGGCTGTACCTTAAAATAAAATAACAATGGAAGTGAAAAACCATGAGCAAAAATGTTTTGAATTTCAATAAGAGATCACAAAAGCTTAG
Organism: Semicossyphus pulcher; assembly: GCF_022749685.1. Classification (NCBI taxonomy): domain Eukaryota; kingdom Metazoa; phylum Chordata; class Actinopteri; order Labriformes; family Labridae; genus Semicossyphus; species Semicossyphus pulcher. The sequence goes on from NW_027211626.1 coordinate 20,629,521, forward strand.
AAATTGGATGGGGAGAGCACACAAATTGAGCAGGTTATTTATATAATTCACAAGTTACTGTGAAGGAGATGCGATTTAAATTGTAAGGGTAATATAATTATCTTTATGCAATATATAAAATAAAAGAGATCAGAATTAACATTAAGATATCAGAAAGCTAAAGGAATTTTGTGATATTTCAGGGATTTTAAACATTAATAATATTTATTGCAATAAATGTCAGTTTATTACCTTGTTAAAATGATACTTTGATAAATCCTATAATATATAATTTCCAAATTACCTAACAAGATTAACTTTATGTCTGCTCATGTCCTTTAATCGTTTTCACCGCAGCAAATGGAATCATCTATCAGACTGACTGACTAACACTGTCATAAAAACCCGCCATATGTGTTGCAGCACCTGACAAACTGCATTACAGTCTGCATTGTCCAACACAACTGAATGTAAAAATGTGTGGGTAAATGCACTATTACAGGTGTTTTTAGCAACACAACTTGTGCAAAAATGTTTTGGGGATTTGCAGTAAAAAAAACAACAATTATTTTAGTTAATCTAAGATGTCTCCATATTCCGCTGCACGTGACCTTTGACCTTTCTGACCTCAGAAATCAGAAAAAAACTCAAAAAGAAATGTCATGATTTTAGTAGCACAAATATGATTTTGTATTTGTATATATAATATTATCCAACAATCTATTATCTATACCGCTTATCCTGTTTGGGGTCACGGGCAGCTGGAGCCTATCCCAGCTGTCATTGGGCGAGAGGCGGGGTACACCCTGGACTGATCGCCTGTCAGTCACAGGGCTGACACATCGAGACTGTTCACTCTCACATTCACACCTATGGGCAATTTAGAGTCACCAGTGAACCTAACGAGCATGTCTTTGGACTGCGGGAGGAAGCCGGTGTACCCGGAGGGAACCAACGCATGCAGGGGGGAGAACATGCAAACTCCACACAGAAAGGCCCACTTCATCCGAGCCAGGATTCAAACCAGGAACCTTTTAGCTGTGAAGCGACAGTGCTTACCACTGCAGCACCATGCAGCTGTCAATACAATATTGCCTCACAAAACAGCACTATCATGATACATACTTCTTTTTCCACACACCTAAAAAATGACATCTACTGCACATCTGTGACTGTATTAATTAACACTGATTTAGGTGATGAGGCAACATATTTTGCTGAAACTATACACACACAAAAGTTTAGTGTAGTGTTGTAAGAAGAAAAACAAGACATGTTTTCTTCTTTCTGTGGAGATACTTTCAGTTTTATGTTCCAAGATTAAAGTTGTCTGCCTTTAAAACTTCAGCTGATACACCCACCGTTGTGGGTTAGCGCAGATATCCAACATGCTATCACAGACAATTGGGACAATAAAAGAACAAGGGATGGAGGTGGAGAAGAGGTGAGCAGGAGGACAGAAGATGGCATATGTCACAGAGGAAAAGGGTGCATGAAGAGGAGGAGGAGTGAAGGTAATGAGGGTAGGAAAGCAGTGGATGAGAGGGGAGGAGAGGACAGGGAGATCCGTGCGATGCAGCAGCAGATAGAGCGTTATCATAGCCGTCTGATTGCTCCGTGATGGAAGCACAGATTGGAGAGGAAGCGACGAGCTCTGCCCATCGTTCAGCTGCTGCTGGCATTACCCTCGCTAGCCATAACACCCGACCGCCCTGGCGCCAAACATGCTGGCCTGCACACACACACACACACACACACACTTCTGCACAACAGGCTGAATATGCTCTAAAAAGCACAAATGCAAGCAACTGTACGGCTTGGTTATGTAAGCTAATGCGGGACTGGAGGAACAGTGATGTACAGATTAGGAGGTATTCAAAAGCTGATGGGGCTATATGTTTTTTCACTTGCATCAGTGTTCTAAATTATAGCTAGTTATTTGTGGTGAAGCAGAAGGAAGCTAGCACCTTGTCAAGAGTAGAAAAATACTGATTACTGTTATGTTTTATCCTTAAGTTAATGTATGTATCAAAAAGAAATGTAAAAACACAAAACTGTAATGAAAGGATAAAGTATTTTGTTTGTTTTGCTAACATTAGCATAGAGAACAACGCTTAGCCTCTTAAATAATTCATAAATATACATAATTTAGAGCATAAATGGTCTTATTTCACAGTAAAACTTGATTATTATGACATAGAAATGGAAAATGAACAGCTTTAAAAAAAGAAATAGCAACTTGAGGAGCAGTTTTTGGTTGGTTTTAGGATGTTTTAGCCTAGCATAGCAAAATTGTCTGGAAGCAGAGAAGAACTGCTAGCTTAAAAGCTATATTGTTTCCTTAGACAGGGCACATGTAGCTTAGGTTAAATACCTCAGGAAGGAGAACTGCTAGCTTAGCATTCAAAGGTAAAAAAAGGCCACCTTCCAATAAATCTTACAAACGTATACAGTGTTGTTAGCAAGCAGGGTTTCTAGATTTTTATTTTCTATTTTTGGGGCAAACCCAATGACTGTATATAAAGATGGACGCCGCGTCTCCATCTGCTCTCATTGTATAAAATTGTTGCCAAAATAGCCCCAGTGATGGGCACCGCCATCTTACGTGATGGTGACATCATTTAGAGCCACAGACTGCGCAGTAGAGATCAGCAGGTGGAGCCGCCGTAGCCACTACCGCTAACCAAAACACACACTTAACTTACCGAAAAACAAACGGCAAGGATCCCGCACGTCGCTGTATTTAACAGCAGAACAGCTTCTTGTGTTGGTCTGAAGCAGACGTTCACAGATATGTAAACTTCAGTGACTGTAATGATTGTTGTAGTTACGTTACGTTTAGTTTAAGATGTTTTGGCTTCACTTTTAGGGATATTCCGATAATATGAATAATTCCTTTGAGTGTTTTTAACCCTCTGCTTTACTTCAGTGTTAGCTTTTAGAAGCTCTCGGACTTTTTCATTTCATTTCTTGACATTTAAATCTTTTTTCATGATTCATATAATTTTTGTTCTTTTGTTGTGAAATACCAAGATAGAGACATGACGTTTCGGTCTTTGATTACTGTAGTGCAGATCAGAGAGTAGATGACGTCAACAGGGTTTCCTCTGATGGTTTTGTCACGCGCTAAACAATCAAAAGTTTGCCTCTTCAAGTCTTCTGTTTGAAAATTGTTATGAGAGCAGGCGCTAGAAAAGCTTTAACTATAAGTGAAGGAGAAAAGGAAGGAAAGGAAAAGTGTCATGTGACCCTGCTGTCACTTTATTCTGTCCAGTGCAGCAGAACAAATGTCAAAAACAGAGGAAATGATTATCTGAGCAGCAGCTGTCCCTATCAGACGCTCTTTTCTGCACCCTATTATTTTCAAACAGGGGCGGTTACGCAACCGAAGAACAACAGAGAGAAGAAAAGTGCAGCTCGGTCTAAATGACCGCTAATCACAGCTAAGTATGTAGGCCAAAGGTGCTGCTGGACTTTGGACCAGGCCCTAAGAGCCTCCCCCCCGGCTCCTCAGGGCCCATGAGAAAGCTCATGGCTCCCCTGGGGGTTCACGCTATCCGGGCCTGGCTCCAAACTCAAACCCCAGGCCTTGTTTGGAGCCTTGAGAACTGGCCTCTCTTATCTCAGGGAAGCACACTGGAGGAATTGCAAGCACCCCCGCCCCTTCAGCTACTGGGCTTTTTTCAGCTGGAAAACGTCGTACACACACACACACACACACACACACACACACACACACACACACACAGACAGTCTCAAGCTGGGGCCGGCTAGTCGCTGGCTGTTTTTTGTATTAATTAGCTGCAGCAGGACATCGTGGACACACTGGAGTCTCTGTGTATAAATGTTTGGATGCAGCACTGTACATGTCTGAACATAATTTTGCAATGTGTAAGTTATGCTCTAAAAGCGGGCCGCTATTACGACTGCTTGTGTAGCTGTGGGTGAAGTTTGTTGGGGGGGTGGGGGTCTGGGGTCGGGAGTGGCCTGAGACACAGGAAGAAGCTGCACTGGTTTGTTTTGGCCCTGAGCCAAAGCTTCAAGAAGGAAAAACAAGCCTGATGTGTGCACGTTAACAGAAACACACACACATTTTTAATAACAACTTAAAATTGGCAAAGAATGAGAGAAACAAGCTGTGTGTGTAACCCCCCCCCTTGTTTTCTGTCCCTCCCTCCAGGCTGCAGCAGCAGCAGCAGTGACACCAGCGAGGACGGGCAGATGGACAGTCTGTACCTGAAGTCTCTGGAAGGCTTCGTCAACGTGATAACGTCCGACGGTGACATGATATTCATGTCCGAGAACATCAACAAATTCATGGGGCTCACGCAGGTAAACAAATGTTCAAGAGCACAAGGAATATAATTTAAAGCTTAATCCAAAAGGCAGCGGGACTTAGTTGAAGTTCTTGAAGACGTTTCACCTCTCATCCGCTTCTTCAGTTCTGAACTGACTGCTGGACAGAGCTAGAAATATGAAGAAGCCTTTCAGAGGGGAGATGAAACGGCTTCAAGAACTTTAACCAAGTCAAGTTGCCTTTTGGATTAAGCTTTGAATTACCACGGCCTGGATGAACCTTCACAGAGAAGGAATATAATTAAACAGACACATTTAAACTGTCATAAATAGCAACTTTGCACGTTGATCAGTCGGAATTTGTTTTCAATACAGTCTGTAGAAAAATATGTAAATTACAGTGTCAAAAGCACAACATATATGATATATAATGAGAAATAAAGGGTTAATTTGCTTTGATAGATCTCAGACAGGTTTATTTCTTTTCCTAAATCAGAAAAAAATGTATTATTTTTTTTATTTTGTCAGGAAGTCCCTTTGAGATAGAAAATATCTCTTTTACAATATAATAAAATGTGGCATATACAACATGATAAACACAAGCACACGTAAGATGACAGAAAAACAGAAGAGAAAAAGAAACCAAAATAAATCCTTCTAAATGTATCCCACATCATTCATTCTTATGCAGCTTGAAAAAAGACACTTAGAAAACATTTTGTCAGATTTAATTTAATTTTTTGTTTTTATTTTTACACTTTTAAAAAGTGTCAGTACTATGGAAAGTTTACTCTAATTTTAACAACATTAGCTTCGATTTATTCATTTTCTTTTGTTTATATATTTTTATATTTCTGCCTGCATCTTAAATGTATATATTTTCCTTGCCTTAGATATATATATTTAGCTCAAAATTTCCCTTCCTTTTCCTCAATTTTTCTTGTTAGATTTTTAGTACCGCTTCCCTATTTTGTTTTATATATTTTATGTATTTTATATTTATTATGTAGCGCCTGGCTAAATAATTTCACACAGTTGTACTTGTATAACCGGAGTGACAATAAATAGCTTAGTGTGTTTTATTCCCTGGCAGCAAAATTAAAAAACAAACCAAACAGGAGAGGAGGAGAAATTGGCTGCACATAGTTTTCTGTTGTCTATCCGAGTTTCTGCTCGTTTTGTGTCGAAAGAATCCAAGTTTCTAGGAGACACACATCCATTCCTCTCACTTTAAGTAAACTGCTGTTGTTTCTGCTGCAATATTATGCACAACACAGCATGTCTTACCCTGATACAGACTGTGTTGTGAAAGTAGCAGGAAGGTCATGAATTCATGTAACAATGTGTACTTTTCATGGAGTTATTTTACATTTTTCAGGCGGATCTCACTGGTCACAGCATCTTCGACTTCACCCATCCATGTGACCACGAGGAGATCAGAGAAAACCTCAGCCTGAAGACAGCTGGTCAGTCTTAACACACACACCTGTTATCCTCATTCTTGTTCTAACCTTATTACTAAAAACACTTACAAACAATCTCACTGTAAAGTTTTAACACCATATATAAAGCTTCCTTCACTCTGAATTCAAAAGCTACTGTAAATCTGCTTCACTCCTTCAGGAGTAACAGGAGCAATGATCACAGGTCAATTGAATGAAACCGGTCGGTCCAATAAAAGCATAAACATGCCTGCAGTTCACATGGCACCCTGCCCATTAGATTAGGACAGCTCGTGTGTGCGAGGGTTGTTCTACAGTATGTAAGAGTCCAGAAAAGACCCAACCTTTTCCCACTGTGAGTCAAAGCTGGTGTTCTCTGTAATCGATAGAAGCAATAATATTTGAAATTGGCGCCATAGCTGTGGGAGAAAGTTGCCCATTCTACATTCCTACAACACCCAGCATGCATTGCGCCCCTCCCTCTGAAAGGAATGGCCCGGTGAGAGACACTGGTATGAAATACTACTGTTTTCGCTGCAGGCAATGTCTCATAGCGGTGCAGAATCCAAAATATGATGAGAACATACTGGTGGATTGTCTAAAAAATCTTCAGGTCTGCAGTCTACATTTCAAACCTGGCGAATTGGAACGAGACATGACATCAGAGGCCGGAGTCCTGGATTAAGGAAGTGTAGTCTAGCAAGCTCCCTGGCCTCCGCAAGATGACAAGTTTTACGTAGTCTGGTAGAGGTTTACCAGGAACCATTGGAGAATCAGATAGCGTCCTCTAAAGGCACAGAGCCAAATTGCATTTTCTTCCTACCATAATGGCATTAGCTCCCCATAATAGCATGATCGGACTGAGGTTGAACATCGGCGAACTGGCCCTTTAAGAACATTTATATATAGAACTGCAATGCTAGTTTTACAGCCGGACACTTCTGCAGTTCTTTTTGCACAATATAAGCTTCAATATTTTGGCAGCATAACACACCCTCCATGATGAAAACGTACCTGCATCCACCTCAAAACTACTACTGTAAATGGTCGACCTCAGATGGTCTGCATGTGTGTCTGATTTGTGCATGTGTGTGCCAAAACACACTCTTACACAACTAATGACCAAAACACTGACTGGAAATATTACTTATCAAGCTCAGATCGTTTAATATTTAACATATTACGACACATTAATTGCCCTTTAGTCCAAAATATACTTTGCAGGCATGCATGGAACAAATTTTGGCCACGCCCACAGGAAGTGTATATCCTTTCACACCATTTGTGTAGCTTGTAATGCATCTTTGTAATAGACAGTTAATGGACAGTTATAAGATGTGTAAAGCCTTAAAGGTTATTAGCACCTCCTGTATGCTGCACAGAACAAGGAAAACGAGGCAAAAACCCACACATGTATGGTGTTACATAATATCATCTATCTCATGAACAAGTGCCCTGAACAAACACGAGAACAGAAGGTCAGAGACCATATAGAGGACAACCTAAAGAGAGATACAGCAGAGGGGAATGCGTGCGTGTTATTGTGTGTGTGTTTATGTGGGAGCTGGTGAGTACGTGTGCAGGGACGAGGGAAAGGCGATGATAAGTGCTGAGAGCGTGAGGACGAGAAGACGAGGAAAGGCACTGTGAGAGAGATGAGCCGAGCATTATCTGTCACAGAAAGAGTACATGGTGTGTTCAAGTGTCAAAATAAAACGCAGGATTACACACATGCTGCAGGATTTCTGCCTTCACGTTCAGGGCTTTTACTTTGGAAAGCCACATCAAACACAAATGTGCAAGACTGGAAGATAGTAAGTGTGTAAGTGACTCAAACACACACACACACACACACACACACACACACACACAGTCGCACTCACTAAGCTGTGGTTGATAACTCTTATCAGCCGGGACCACAAAACACACAATCAGAACAATACTCCTTATAGTCCTTTTCCCTTTAACACACATAAACACGTATAGACACACACACATTTTGATCTGTAAGAAGAGAGAAGGTTTTTTTTGTCTTGTTTGTTTTGTGTAGGTGTAACTTTATACAGATAAATACTCATGTGAGTGTGCAGAACGACAAAAGACACACTTCAGCACTTCGCTCTATAGCTGCAGCTCTGAGGCTGAACTCTGAACTTGTGATGTAACAGCTTGGCCCAATTTCATGTCCTGTGTGTGTGTGTGTGTGTGTGTGTGTGTGTGTGTGTGCGTGCGTGCGTGAGTGTGCGGGAGAACTCAACAAGTTTAAACCTTGACTGTTTTCCCAGTCACATAAGGGAGAAAGAAATGAGGAGAGAGAAATGGGTTAACCTTGTTTTTTGCTGCTCCTTCTGCCACGAAAAATAAATGATAATAGAATAGGATAGAATGATCAAAGTATAAAGTGCAAGTATGCAATTGGGCTGAGCTTAGGTTTAGTCATTACATCATATTGAAACTTAAAAGTTCACACATTTGTTTTTTCAAAATGGCGACAAAAACAAGGGAAAAACTAAATAATATGTTAGCTCATAATTAACTTGTTTTATATATTAATATATATTTTTATATATGAATTGTTAAATATATTTTTCTTGTACATATTATTATTAGAATTATTTCTATGACTAAAAAATACACCTGTCCTCTCCACAGGATGTTATAGGCCAAAGAGTGTATTTTGGCCTGTTTGGCCTTGGTTAGATTCTGCCTTACTCTGTATCATTTATTTAAAACTCAGATAGTTTTATTTAACATTAAATAGTCTTTTTTCTTTTCTTTTTTCTACCATAATGGCATTAGCTCCCCATAATAGCATGATAGGACTGATGTTGAAAATCAGCGAACTTGCCCTTTAAGGTTTTTTAGAGCTCCTGTAAGGAACTTTCAGTTTGTGCCGATTTTGGCGCCCCCTGTGGTCAAAGAAGTACCTATTATTTCTTTTCTGATCTTGTCCTGCACACATGTATGTTGTGTTTTCTGGTGAAAAATCTCCTCCTGCTTTCTTTTATCATTTAAACACATCACTCATCAAGAATCTTTGCAGTGAAAAATGTAAACAAAGGCTGTTTCGACCACTACCTTCAATCTCCAGTTTGACACCTACCCTGCTGCAGCAGTTACAGGCATTAAAATATCTACAAAGAAATAATCAATCTTGTCACTATTACATGTGTAGGCATCAGTATTAATTTCAGTCTGTTTCATAACCACTAAAAAACTCCTCACAGGAGCTTTAAGTAAGAGTTTCCAACCATGCATGATGTCTACTGCAGATGACTTATATGAAACTCCCTTAAAATCCAATATATAAGGCACATGACACTTGACGTGATTTTTCATTTGTCAATCAGCTCATGACTTTATCTCTATGTTTAACAGGATGTTTTTTTTTGTACTTGCAGGAGTCGTATTGGTTTAAATAGTGTGTTGTCTTTGACTGTTTGTGTTTCAGGCAGCGGCTTCGGTAAGAAAGGCAAAGAGCTGAGCACTGAACGAGATTTCTTCATGAGGATGAAATGCACAGTGACCAACAGAGGACGCACCGTCAACCTCAAGTCCGCCAGCTGGAAGGTGAGAGAGAGAGAGAGGCGATATTCGCACCTTTTGCATGTTTTTCCACTATGAAAATTAATTACACATCTTTAACATCCCTATTATGATAAGTCATTGCAATTATGGTTGTTCTAGAAGAAACAAAACAAAAAAAACACCAGAGACACCACCCGTCCAATGACATTCAACCAAGTGACATGTGTTCCCTCCAGGTGCTGCACTGCACCGGACACCTGAAGATGTACAACAGCTGCCCTCCGCGAGGGCTGTGTGGCTTCAAGGAGCCTCCGCTCACCTGCGCTGTCCTGATGTGCGAACCCATCCCACACCCATCCAACATCGACACGCCGCTGGACAGCAAGACCTTCCTGAGCAGACACAGCATGGACATGAAGTTCACCTACTGTGACGAGAGGTAGGCAGAATATCAGACGCAGCGGGATGCACACAGTCTGAGGAGGGAAAGCATTACAGGAAGTGAAGTACAGACATTTATAAGAGGAAAGAGTTGTAATATGTATCAGTCTCTGGTGCTTTTTGTGAAGCCAGGAAGCTACATTTATTGAATTGTGGAACAAAGCAGGTCAAATAAGGAGAAGAGAAATGATGATACAAAGGCATTTTAAGTGTTGTTTTGTTTATCAAAACTTTGTTTTACTTCTGATCTAATGCAAAATCATGTTAAGGACCTTCCTTGTCAAAAAGACATTTCCAACATAAAATGGGTTGCTAGTTTTCTTAGTAGTTAGATTTTAAGTTTCACCTTAAAGAGGGGATATAATGCTGTGTCATGTTTTAAGACATATATATAATGTTACAATGTTGGATGTCCAGACTAAACGTGGGTGAAGTTTCAAATCTGTAGGTAAAAGTATGTTGTAGTAATCCCCAGGCTTCTCAGCTCAGTCTGCACGCTGCTGTGAACGCCAGGTTTCACACAGTTTTTTCTACACGCTGCACTTTGTGACGTCACAAAGTGCAGCCTCGGCAGGCTTCGGAGAGCTGGTCAATCAGAAGAAAGTGGGCTTGTAGGGGTGGGGTTTCTTAAAGGGACCGAGCCGACTGAGTCGTTTCAGGCAGGAGTTTTTTTAAACCGTAAATTATGCTAAGCTACTCAACAGGAATCACAGAGTGAAATATGGAGCTTGAAATTAGCATAATACCCCCCTTTAATGTGAGATCACATCCAGCGCAGATAATGAAAACAAAAAAACATCCTCACATAACTTACCAGAACTGCAGAGCGTTGGAGCTGAAGCAGTCTCCATTCTGCATGTGTGACTTCATCATCCATCCATTATCTACACCGCTTATCCTGTTCAGGGTCATGGGGGGGCTGAAGCCTATCCCAGCTGTCATTGGGGCGAGAGGCAGAGTACACCCTGGACTGATCGCCAGTCAATCACAGGGCTGACGCATAGAGACAGATAACCTTTCACGCTCACACCCACACCTACAGGCAATTAAGAGTCACCAGTGAACCTAATGAGCCTGTCTTTGGACTGTGGGAGGAAGCCTGATGCACGGGGAGAACACGCAAACTCCACACAGAAAGGCCCACTTCGTCTGACCTTACTGTGTAAAACATGCAGGTCAGAAGTCAGCGGAGCCTGAAATTGTGTCCTTAAGTTAATACATTTATTTCACAAAGAAAGAACTCACTTTGAGTGGGTTTTGAAACAATCACAAATTAGAGCCTGAAAGTAGAAAACGTGCTTCAAGCATGCCTTAACCAAAAAAGGATGAGTGTACCTGCTGAGTCTTTTAAGAACCTCTGTGAGGTTCAGGAGAGTTCAACATCATCTTCATGTTGTGGACCGCTGCCAGTTAAAACACGACTTAAAGTACAGCACGCCCCACAAACACACATACACACACACACACACACACACGAGTCTTTCTGACTGATTACAGTGTTGACTGAATCCGTTTGACTTGGCAGAGGCATCAGTGAGAAATGTAAGCCAGAGATGAAACATTAATGCTTTAATAAGACGCTCTCACGACACCGTCAGACCGCGCCAACTGTTCCGGACCACGGCAACCCGTGTAGACAAGTTTAAAACAACACAATCCAGTGTCGTAAAGATGTCACTTAGGCTGCTGTCTGACATCTTATCAGTTACGTCACTGGGGCAGCGTAGTGCTGCTTCCTGCTGTCACGTGTGTGTGTGTGTCATTAGTGCCACCGTGTCGTCGGAGGTTACTCTTTTATTGGCTCCTGTACGAGGAGCACACTCGAGCACACACTGCTTCGAGTTACACAATCCCTCAATCTTATCGTGTCGCTCATGCAGGACAAAGGTTACTTTGGAGATAAGTGAATTTGCATGTTTGTATGCTTTGCGCGTCCGTGTGCTCCGTGCTACAGACAAGAACCAACTTTCTGTTTCGCCTTTTTGGTGCGATTTGATAGCTGCCCAGATCTTCTCTCCAATTACACAAATGAGTATACGGTAGGTGGGTCGCCCTCCTGGCCCAGCAGGGACTTAGACTCATTAGGGAAAGGACAAAATGTTTCTTCAGCTCATGTCTGGCAGTGTGAGAGGTTGCGTAGGAAAAGGAAAGTACGAACAAAGAAGAGAGGAAGAAGCGAAGAAGAGAAAATGGGAAGACACAATGTCCAGTAGAAATCAGATCATTTAGGATTACGCAACTTCCAAAAAATCCAGTCGGTTCATAACGAACATAATTATCAGCAATGTCCCGATCAAGTTTTAGTTCGCTTAGTTCTCGATCCAAGTCATTTCATTTTGTGTATCTGTTGATTGCCGGTCCCATAGGCCTAGTTTAGAAGGGTTCACAGGGTTCACTGAACCCCTAGTGGCCATAGAAATGCAAGTACTTAAATAGCTATGTTTTTTATAATAACTTCATGTAATGCCTTACTCTATAATAATAGATGCAAATAGTTTATTATTTTAGTGATTATTTTGACCCATGACAGGCAAGGAAGGAGAGGTTAGCTCACAGCGTTACTTCTGCCTTCAAAAGTTTTTGAATTCCTAAACCTCGTTAAAAAATCAACACCAGCTGGGCCCACAGAAGAGACTGAAAGAACAGAGTCGAGAATTTCACAGCAGCTGCCGCAAACGTTAACGGCGGCAGCGTTGTCATTGCTAATGGCAACAGCGCTGAAGCCGCATCGGCTGCTGTCGGCCGCCACGCCAGAGTCAGTCTTGGTTTCTCTAAGGAAAGTGTGGAACAAGTACTACTGAAGAGAGTCAGGCGGTACTGGAGTAGCTCATCTGAGAGGCTCACAAAGCATGGAACATCACAGGCACACTTTACTTGCATGAAGCAGTTTATAAATGCCCAGCGATCCCACTACAGTAGACCTCTCTGTATACTTGTTAAGGTTTTTTATCAGACCTCAAAGGGTCGGTCTATGAACGAGCGTGCAAGGCTCATCTCTGGAGAACCACTAACAGCTGAGGATCTGTACCAGCTTTACTTTCAGGCTGTTCGGTTTGTGTGAGTTCGGTTTCTGTGGTAGGCCTAATTCTCGCAGTATTTCATCACTCTGACTCTGTGGTACACATTGCATTTCCTCTATTATTTGTGAACCCCAACCTTAAAGTTCAAAGTACGCCTATGCCCGGTCCCTATCCGATACTTTTATTCCTTTTAGATCCCCAGTACAAACTTTAAGAACATTGAAGTTAGTAAAATCAATCCAACGTAACCGGTACATGCTTGACAATTACATCGCTACTCAATGTATTAAGAAAAGACTGCATCCAAGTTTGCACATAAATTAATCAGGTACATAACTCATACAGATTCTCGTACCACGCTTTACTGTCCTTTATGGACGGAGCTCAGCAGAGCAAAAACAAAAGCTTTGTGAAATGATATGAGATATACTTTCTGCTACACATTAGTATTTTCTTGTGTTCTTAATCCACTTCCCTGCTCAGCTCTTGCCTTTCACCGTCTCTTTTTTTTAACCTTATTTTATCCACTTTGCTTTAAGATGTGCCTCTCCTCGCATCTCCTCTCTTTCATGTCCTCTGCCCCCCCCTCCCTCCCTCCCTCCTCTCTGAGGCTGCATCTGTGAGTGTTATGTAATCTGAGGACAAGAGTCTTTTCTGCCCCAGCAGACCTTTCTCACTTCACCTCCTCTCCTCTTCCCCCCAACATCCCTCACACGACTCATCCACACATCCTACTGTGACTTAATCACTTACAATTTATCTTCATCATTCACATTTTTATTTTTAAGAATTCTCGTCTGTAAATCAGGGCTGCCACTAATGACCATTTTTAAAACGTTATTGTTTTTGTCGCATTCCTAAGAAATGTGCTCAACATAATGGAAGAAATAAAATAACTACTCCCGGAAGCCCAACGCCCACGAACACACACACACACACACATACACACACACACACACACACACACACACTTACACACACACACACAAACACACAGTCGACCTAACATTTATTCTGTGGAAGTTCTAAGGAAGCAGGCAGACGACCTTATGGCTTTATGAGTGTTTTAAACAGATACGAGGACGAAAGATATTAAAAAGCTCTCCCTACTAATGAATTCACAACACTGCTCACACTGCTCGTGCATACTGTAGCACTTGTGCTGCTGTGGTATGCCAGTGAAACTTTGCACAGGGTACAAACCAGCATTTGTTTTGTGACCATTTGAAGTACTTGCATGCTTTCGAAGCCTTGGGCCTTTTGGAAACGTTCACTCACTGAACCGAGTCGGACTCTGCTGCTGCGCTGCGTTGACTGGAGCTGCTCAGCCGACCAATGACTCGAGCCAGAATTGAGTGACATCATGACGCAGAAGAAAAAAATATTGATGTTGGCACATTTACAGCGTCACCGTCATCGATTACATCGACTATTCGCGGCAGCCCTAGTGTGAATGTGCAAACAGTTGGGTGCTGGTTTAGCTCAGCGGTTAAATCTACAGTCCTCGATGCGGCGGCCCTGGGTTCAACTCCCCACTCTCTCTTCCCCCATTTCCACCACTATCCACTATCCTCTCTCTAAAAAATAGAGGCATTAAAAGTCCAAAAAAAAATCGTGAATTTTTTTTTTTTTTAAAGAATGTGCAATCAGTAACCCGAACTTCACGGTATGAATCATTCATGACACATATAGGCAATATGATTCTATTGTAGCTTGATTTAATGTGTTTCTATGTACACTTAGAGAAGAAACTTGGAGTAGGGTAGCAGCAAATTAATAATTTACAAGTATTTACATGCACTCAATGAATGTATGTTATAAAAAATAACATTATCATGATCCACAGTCAAGCGAAAATATAAAATAAAACTTGTAAATTGCTTATTTATTATTTATAAGACTATTCACTTCTTTATCAATTTAACAATCGTTTCACAAAAATGTTACAAATATATTAATAATAAAATCATTTGAATAGGAAGCTATATTTTATGTCAACATAACTGTATTTAAAAGACATAAGCATCATCCTTAAACATATGAGTCACCTCCACTCACAAACATCTTATCGTAGGTCTTATTGTTAGATTTGGTGAACTCTTGTCCGACCTGACTGAAAGGCCTTTAAGATGCAGCCACTTTAATTTACTCAAAGCCTGACGAATCAGTCTGCATTCTTCGTCCGAGTTTACCCTCTGCGGTCTCCTTATGGCCACAGAACCTCGTGTTCACGGGGGTCACTTCCTGTTGTTGGTTTGGATTATGTTCTCACAGCACAGTTTGTTGAGAAGAGAATCCCCTTTAAACCAACTAAAGGGGTGATTAATCACCGCTAACACAAGTCGGGTGTTTGTATGGCATAACAATGAAGGCCTACGCTCATAAAAGTCACCTAAATGCCTCTTTTTTTGTAATCAGATGACTTTACTCCTGTAATTTACCCCCAAAACCACTTCATGGAGATTTTTACAGGGAGAGAAAAGCTGGAGAGAAATGAAAGGAACATTGGGGATTTCTTAAACGAGGAAACTCAAAGCCTCATGACTAAAGTGAACTCATGATGAGAGCGATAGAGAAAGATTAGCTGTTCTCAGAAGCACGGGGAGTTAGCAGAGACAGAGAATGTGAATAATTCTTATCTTTGGACGACTCTGTTAGATTTACAAATCATGTGTGAAGCCTTTTGAAGTGAAGAGGTTCAGAACAGAGCGGGATTTGTCTTTTTTGACTGCATTAAGGAAAGGAATCTAACATCAAATGCTCTACATCGTTGTAATGATCTGTCTTGTATGTGTGTGTGTAACAGGGTAACAGAGCTGATGGGTTACACCCCTGAGGATCTGCTGGGTCGTTCAGTGTACGACTTTTACCATGCCCTGGACTCAGACAGCGTGACCAAGAGCCACCACAACTGTAAGTACAAACAACTAATGTAACGTGTCTCCTTATAGTATGAAAATCCTTCTTTTCTTTTCCATATACACTGCTCAAAAAAATTAAGGGAACACTTAATCGTCACATTATAACACCGAGTCACTTAAACTTCAGGGATATCAATCTGATCATACACCAGAATTGGCAGGTCCGCCATTGGCGCCCCGTTCTCTTCACAGATGAGAGCAGGTTCGCACTGAGCACATGTGACAGACGTGACAGAGTCTGGAGATGCCGTGGTGACCGTTATGCTGCCTGTAACATCATCCAGCATGACCGGTTTGGCGGTGGGTCAGTGATGGTCTGGGGAGGCATTTCCTTGGAGGGCCGCACAGACCTCCATGTCATAGCCAATGGTACCCTGACTGCTGTTAGGTACCGGGATGAAATCCTTCAAGCAATTTTTAGACCTCGTGGTTGTGCAGTGGGCCCTTGGTTCCTCCTGGTGCAGGACAATGCCCGGCCTCATGTGGCCAGAGTGACCCTCTCGTTCCCCTGACCTAAATCCAATTGAGCACCTATGGGACATTATGTATCGGTGCAATCAGACACCGTCAAGTGCCGCCACAGACTGTCCAGGAGCTCACTGATGCCCTGATACAGGTCTGGGAGGAGATCCCCCAGGACACCATCCGCCGACTCATCAGGAGCATGCCCAGACGTTGTCGGGAGTGCATGCGAGCTCGCGGGGGCCATACACAGTACTCAGTCACATTATGGGTTGCCATGATGACATTCACGCAGGTTGGATCAGCCTAAATTTTGTACTCTGATTTAGGGTGTGATTTTGAATCCAACCCTCAATGGGCTGATGATTTTGGTTTCCACTGACCGTTTCATCATTTTGTTCTCCACAAAAGATTTTCAACCTGATTCATACGTTCATCAAGATCTGATGTTTGATTTAAGTGTTCCCTTAATTTTTTTGAGCAGTGTATACACACACATATACATACATATAGATATAGATACATGTGTTTCTGTGTATGTCTGTGTGTGTGCAGAGCAGGGACATGGTGATAAGATGATTCTATTACATCAACAAAAGCCTCTGATGGCCTGAACACAGTGGACAGGGCACCAGGTGGCCTCTATTACATTCTAATGAGCTCTTTGTGTGCATGCGTGTGTGTGTGTGTGTGTGTGTGTGTGTGTTAACAAGGCTCTGAAGTGTCATGGCTTTTCTCTTCACTGACAGTATTAGTCATTAGAGATCTGAAGAGCAGCGACAGTACAAAAGGAAGAGTGGTAATTTAGCTCCTTAAAAACCATCCCTGCAATATAATGGAGCCATGTGTGTACGCGCTCTGTGTGTCTGTGTGTGCAGAAAACATCCCTTTTGAATTCAGCATTGCTACAATTTCTGTAACAGTGCCATCTAAAGCTTTTTAGAACCATAACTACTTTTTGATATTGTATTTTGTAACATGATGTTTGATGTGTTCTAGAAACGACATTTGACTGGATCCCCCGGATTCTGATACACACTTTTTAAAGTGACCAAATCTGGATTACCAGTGCTCTTAATGGTTCTGTATAATACAGTGTAGGCTACTACATATGTGAAGAACAAAAGGTGGAATGGCCAGCACTTTAAGTGTTTTTATTTGAGAGACAGAATACAGCTCAATAAAACAATATATCTCCTTCCAGTTTCAAATGTTTCCAACAGACAAACCTGTTGTGACCAGCAAATAAAAGAACAGATTAAGGACCTGCTGTAACAGACCTGATTTACCAAAATAAAACATGGACCTGTGCAGGACTCGGCTTGGGTCTCAGGATCCGAGCAGACCTATGGGGACCTCCAAAATACAATAATGTGGAATTGGCCGTCATTGTAATTAATAAGTGAGAAATTAAAGGTAGAATTGAATAGTTTTTGTGTGATATTGAGATTATTTTATGGTTCCAAAATATTTTTTCTTCATTATTTTACTGTATGATAAAGTTTAAAAAGTAAAGTAACGCCTCCTTGATTCACTTTATAACTTTTTAGTTTAATTAAGTGTATAATATAAATATAAATATACAGTATAAAATAAATTATACAATTGTAAATTGTTTGATCAATATATACGTTTTATTTATTATTATCTTTATTACATTACGTTCCTGAAACCCAGCTTGTATCCGCCCGTCTGCTGGGATCAGGATAATCCTGATATTTTTGGATCAAATGTTTCCAAATCTACTCAAAAGTTTTGAACTACACATTCTGAAGGTTTAATCCAGATCAAACGTAAAACGGGATTATGTGATGTAATCCGATCTCAGAATACTTCTACTCTTTTGATCAACACGTTTTTAAGATTATATCCTGTCTGATTGCTAAAAACTAAGCTGATAAAATAACATAACTGGGCCCGGGTTCTATCAGAGCGCATTGATTTAGTATTGATATTATTCAATACCAAGTCATCATCTTAAGTGTAAAATGAGATTCTCATGTTCCTGGTGCAGTTAAATACACTTGTAAAATGTTGCATCCGTATCTCCGAGCGCTCTTTATCTCCCTCTCTCTCCGTCGACCGGCTCTCACGGCCAACATGCCTGTCGATCAGCACATGCTAACAGCGCGCTCTGCTACATGTAATGTTGCACCGCGCCTCCCCTAAACACACACACACACACACACACACACACACGCAGTCACTGGCCTTATGTACACTCTCTGACCACAGTCCTGCTCCTTTCCCACGCCAGAGCTGAACTTTGGACTGAAGCCAGAACATCTCCGTCTCTGCTCAAAAGTCAAACATCCCAGTTTCCCCTCCGAACCAGTGTTTGGTTGATTTCACAGCCTCGCACAGAACATATACACAGATACTTAATGAATTATTACATACTGAAAAACACAAAAAGACAAACAAAGCTCACAAAATGCCGTGCATACAGCTGGTCTTAGGTTCTGTTGTCCAAGCTGGCTCGTTTCCATACTTAACCCAACAGCTCCTAACAGTCAGCTCTTTCCCATTTATCTCTCTCTCTGCAGTGTGCACCAAGGGTCAGGCAGTGAGCAGTCAGTATCGCATGCTGGCTAAGAATGGAGGCTACGTCTGGGTAGAAACCCAGGGAACTGTTATTTATAACAACCGCAACTCCCAGCCCCAGTGCATCGTGTGTGTAAACTACGTCCTCAGGTAAGCACGAGTGAATATCGCTCAGGCACACTGTAAGTAAAACGATTCATGCAGCAGATATATGGAAGAACATACCACACCTTAATGTAACTTTTGAAATATTGTGTTGAAAAGTGTAAATTGAACTGACAGTTAAAGGAAGTAAAAGCTTCCTTCAGCCTGTTTTTGCACGTATTTACCGAAAGGCCGACAGTACGATTATTTAGCCGAGGTGTACAAATTGACAACTGTTTTTACAGACTTTAAACCTACAATAATGCCATATAAAATAATACATTAAGGGGTGCCCGTTTATCTCTGTGGTTAGGGAGCATGCTCCATATACAAAGGAAAAATTCACCATCTGCATCAGCCCAGGGTTCTTCTCTTACTCTCGGCCCCTTTGGTGCATGTCAACCCCTCTCTCTCTTCTCCATACTTTCTGCATATTTTCACTGTCCTTTCTAATAAAAAATTATCTTAAAAAAAAATACAAAAAACAACACCTTATCATTCTGAGCTGCCTTTTATTTACGCTGAAATGTGTTGTCTACAAAAGGGCCTGAGTCCACTGATGCCGTTTTTTGTGCTGGCAGCGTCTATTTTCAATATAAAACCAATGCAGCTCAGCGTTTTCAGAGCTCAGCTTCCTTAGCACAAAAACGCCCTCTGCATCAGCTGTTTTTTGTCGCTGCGCTCACAGTGCTCTCAAGTTCAACTTTTGGAACTTTTATCTTACGCTTATCCGGGGCCGGGTCATGTGGTAGCAGGCTCAGCGAGGTTAGGGTCAAAACCCTGGGTCACCTTGGGTTTTGTTTTTTTGAGGGCACAATTTTCAGGTGTGGAGCCGCTGCTAACGTCAGGACACGATTCCTTTCCATTGTTTTTATGTTTTCTTTGTAAAATTTCCTGGAATCAAAGCAAATATTAAGCATACAGAGCAATTTAAAAACAGACTAAACAGACAATCACTACCAAGTGAAGCGGAAGTGCCGCCAGACACCTTTCGTAGCCTAGCAACAGTAAGCGCCGGCGAGAAGCGCGCTGAAATTGAGGTCGTGGGCGCTGCCAGCGCAAAAAAAGGCGTTAGTAGACACAGGCGCTAAATGCTCAGCAAGGCCTGGACAAAGTCATGCTCCAGTGACTTAAGCTTTTTCTGTAGGTACTTTTACTTTATTTTAGTTTGTGGCCGCAGATCTTTGGTAGAAAATTCAGTAAGTAGTCAACCTATCAGAAATTAAATTAAGATCTACAAACACCATCCCCAACAGTTCCTGTACTTTTGGAAAAAACTACACCTGAGCAGAGACTCTTTACTAAAAATAATGTTCCCAGAACTTAATCTAAACTCTGGTCTCTGCAGTGGAAAAGTACTGAACCCTGAGTTAACCCTACAGACATCTTTGCATGCTCCCTGTACATGGGAACCCACTGTGAAGGAAAACCAAACCATTATACATCATTATACAGGTTCCAAATCCTTTTTATAAAGGTTGTATTTGCTCTCCAAGTTTTCCCTACACTCACCACATCACTCCGCTGTCTTTCTTCCATCCTGCAGTGACATTGAGGAGAAGTCGCAGATTTTCTCCTTGGAGCAGACGGAGTCTCTGTTCAAGCCACATCACATGAGCAGCTTCTTCAGCGCAGGAGGTGCAGGCGTGAGCGCGGAGGCGGGAGACGCCCTCTTCACTAAACTCAAAGAGGAGCCGGAGGACCTCGCCCAGCTGGCTCCAACACCTGGGGACACAATCATCGCCCTCGACTTCTGTATGTATCACTGCTTAAGTGCATTCGTTAGGGTCGTTCTGTCAGCAAAAATGTACATCATTGTGTGATGCATATGTCTAAGCATACATGAGATTCTGTATCTGTTTCTTTTTCTGCAGGTCGTACTCAGTTTGAGGAGCCACAACAACCAGCAGGATACATCCCTGTGTCTGCCGCAGCTATGCCCCCTCCAGGACCTCCGTCCTGGGCCAGCGAAAGCCAACAGCCTGCCCCTCCGTTGTCATGCCAGACCCGGGCTCCAGCTCTGAGAGACATGGCTAAGATGGCCAGCACATTCACCGTGCAGCAGAATCCTACACCGGGCAGCGCTACTCCGAGCCTCAGCAGCTGCTCTACGGTGAGAGCGAGGAGAGACATGAGCATTAAACTGAAATGAGTCATGAGTTCCTGGGCGAGCGACTGGAAGTGTTTGTTTCATAGTTTGTTCTTTTTGTGTTCAGTGAAGCCTGGGTGGGGGGGTTTAATGGTCACCAACTGTGTGTGAGAATATCGGGGGTGGATATTTGGGAGGAACAGGCTGTGAATGGTGCCTTTGTCGAAACTCATCTAACACTCTTTGTTTCTCTTTTGTCTTTACACCCTTTTCTTTCTCCTACATTTGTTCCTGCGCTTTCTGTTCTGTCTCCCCATCTCTCTGCCCCCCCTACAGCCCAGCAGCCCAGGTGATTACTACAGCTCGGTGGAGGGTGACCTGAAGGTGGAGCTGACTGAGAAGCTGTTTGCACTTGGCACAGATTGCAACAGCAGTCCTGCAAACACTGAAGTGTGTGTCCTTTTCTTCATCCTTTGTTTATACTTATGTCTAGAACTTTGCTTCTCTAGATTCATTATTTAGACTTGTGAGGCAAAACTTAACATTCCTCCCCATGCCTCCTTGGGAAAAACGTATTTTTCCCATGTGAAAACACATTTTCAAAAGCGGTACATGTTTTTTCTTCCTTTTTAAACATTTGGCAGTTCTATTTCAGTTATTTTAAACACATGTTTTTAGCAACCCCCCTTAAAGTCTGCAAGTTTTGTTGGACAGCCCAAACAATGACACATCAAAATCACCTCTCAGACATCTGTGTGCACCAAACCTATGCTGCTTCTCTGTATAGCTTCAGAGTCTCTTTTGAAGTGTGAACAATGTTGTGTAAATGTCTTAATTGTTTCTCATGTAACTGCTAATTAACTGAACAATAAGTTAAACGCACCCTCATCTCTAATTTTCCCAGAGGGACTTGAGTGACCTAGAACTAGAGACTTTGGCTCCTTACATACCGATGGATGGCGAGGACTTCCAGCTGAATCCCATCCTCTCAGAGTCTGAGCCCCTGGAGGGGGGCCCAACAGGATCGATGGGGAGCAACAGCAGCCTGCCCCAAATACACCAGGGCACCCATAAGAGCTTCAGCAACATCACCAGCCTCTTCCAGCCCCTGTCCTCCCCTCCTCAGGCCCAAGGCCACTACCAGCACCAGCCCGCTTCCTGGGCTGCAGGGGAGAAGAGAGGAACCGGCCAGGGGACCGTGGACCCCCGTGTTGGGTCTTGCATGATGGGGCACATACCCCCGTACCAGGCTCCAGCCAGCACCCCTCTCTCCTCCATGGGGGGCAGGCAGAACCTGCAGTGGCCACCAGATCCTCTGTTGACATACCAACAACAACAATCACGGGCCTCCAAGGCCTTCCCGATGGAGCCTTTGTCAGGAGAGGAGAGGCTGTCCTGTCAGCAGAACGTACCACACGTCATGCAGAAACAGAGGTGATGGATCAAAACATACAAGCATTACACCAAGACAAAACAATGCTAATGGACATAGAGGTTTTCAATGTACAGTGTATTTAGTAATGTTGTGTATATGCGCAGGTCCATTGACAATTTTGTACAAGCCTACAAAGACATGAGTCCAGCCAGAGGGGCCATGGCCAACAGTATCAAGCGCTCCTTCACTCAGATGGCTGTGGTGAGTTTCTCTGACAAATACAACATTTTTATTATACAATTATTTTACACGTCATATATATATATATATTTTTTTTTACATATTTTTGAGGTTAATATATCTGATAGTTACAACAGCCTTAATTGCGTTTTCAGGGTGAAAATAAGCCTTCAGACATCATGTGGAAGAGGATGAGAGGTGACAGTTTTGCCTCCATGGACCGCTCCCTCAGCGCAGGATCACTGGCAGGTATGAGCTTCAAGTTTGCGCTTGTGTGCGTGAAACACAATCTCGCATTATTATCTCTTCCACTCAACATCTGTTCCTGTCATTTTTTAAAATCTTTTTTAGAGTCAGTGATGATGCCGGGCAGTATGCCTTCATGTCTGCACAGGAAGTCTCAGTATCCAGTAAGTGGGATAGGTGGTGCAAGCGAGAAACCGTTTCCCCAAAAGAGCTGCAACTACTCGCAGTATAACATGCTGCCCTCTTACAAGACTGAAGGTGAGCTGACCTGCCTCCGATGTTTTTCAACACCTGCAAGCCTGGAACTGATATTTTAATAAATAGGAAAGAGTTTAATTGTAAGTCATTTTCACTTGGTTTTTTTTCTCCAGGTATTGCCAGTTGTTTGCTGGGCCCTTCCTCCGATTCGACCTGTCTGCCCGAGTTGACCCGTTACGACTGCGAGGTCAACATCCCTCTGCAGGGCAACCTGTACCTCCTCCAGGGCTGTGACCTGCTGAGAGCTCTGGACCAGGCCACCTAGAGCCCCCTGACCCAAAACCCCGTCTGCAGACTTAAGCCTTTCTTTACATTCATACCTCTGGGCCCTCTGAGCGCAGCGAGGCTAAGCTACCTATAGGGAACGGTATTCATAACCACATCCTGCCTTATTTAGCTTATTTGGCTCAGCCCCACATTCTGTTCCCTGTTTCTTTATAGCTTTGTACATAGACCATCTTAACAAGCTGATATATCAGGGTCAAGCCACTTACAGCCCTCATTTCCTAAGCTCTCGACTCTGATCGGAGGCAGGTTGAGTCTAAAGTTGCCCTACACCAAGTTAAACAGAGACGACCCACACATTTGAGAAGACATTGGTTGCTCGGTGTAAAAATGTGATGATGCAACACTCTATTGAATGAGCGGGGGGTATTGTTAATGAAGTGAGGTTCAAACATGTAACCTGCCTCAAAGGTTTATTTTCCTTCACGTCTGCAGCCATAAACCCGCACAGTAAGGTGGGAATCCACAGCCAGGCTACACACAGGTAAAGGATTGAAACCTTCGATGTGTCCTACCCCAGACCTGGTCTCTGTCACAGGCTTACACCCTGATATGTTCTCTATGCAGCTCAGTCCTCAGCCCAACATGCCTTCTCTTTATCAGCTGACTTATTTAGCTAACTCAAGAGAAAATATTACACTACCTACGTATTAACAAAGACACTGTGTTTTACTTTGTGACCCGCTTATAGACCCAGCCCACTTTTCTACAGCCAGTCAAAGCCTCAAGCAACAGTTGGGTATCGTAACACTGGTTCTACATTGTTAAGAAGTCAACAAAACACTGATTCTGCTCACGGATTCTCCCTCCAAAAAAGAGGTTTAAACAAATATGGTGCCATAAGTGTGGCTAAAAGTAACAACTGTGCTGAAATAATCAATTTAGCCATTGATTAAATATTAATGTTTTTTTCCTCTAGCACAGTTTAAGGCTATTAGCGTGGTTCCCAACTTTATTGGCTTATAAATCATCTTAAAGTGATAATCTCAAAGATCTCGGTTTCGTTCTCTCTGGAGGCACCTGTGGCGATAAACAGTAATTGCGGGAGCACACTTCCCAGATATCCAGACAGTGTTGCATACGTGACATCTACGGTTGGCTCCGGTTGTAACTCTTGATTTTCCTTTTCAGACTGTTTGCCTTCATCTGAGCGTCGAATTTCTTTATTTTTCTTTAGATTTTCACTTATTTTTGAAGTTGTATCTGTAGTCATCGATCTTTTCTTTGTTTGTTCAGCCACAGTAGATAACTGTTTACTCGCAACACTTGCAGAGACCGGAAAAGCAGCCGCTTAGCTCCGCCTTCCCTCTCTGGCAGACCAACCACTGCTGGCTGATGGAAAACGCGTCACTAACTGGGCGCCGCTTGTTTTTTTTTTCTGCTTCAAAATAAAAGCTTAAACTCAAAATTGAACGAGCAGAATCTGAATCAAAATGATACCCAACTATGCGCACGTCGTATCCACGGTTACATAGTTTTGTTTTTTACAGACAGGTCATCAGCCTGCCTCTTCCCCCTGAATCCATCCCACCTGAGTCACTTTAACATCATCACCTGCTCTGTTGAAAGAACAGAGTAGTGCAGCTTGTTCATTCAGGCGTCTGATTACCATAACACAAAGAGGATTACAGTTTGGGTCAACTTCATATGCATTATATTGTTTTTTTTCAGTTATTTTAAGTAGTCTATTTTTCTGTCGATGAATTGAAACATTTTAGCTTTTATCAGATCTCCTCATGTTGTTTTATCTTAGCTGACGGGATACTTTATCTTATCAATACTTATTTGTTTTTCCCCTCTGGCTTATGTTTGTTTTTACTCCACCAACCAGATTTTATTTTTTGTGTCTAACTCACAGACACACTAATAAACATATATTGCAATACATGTACTCTACTGTAAGATGAATAATATGTTTTTCTAAATCTTCTCTTCTTAAATCTGTCAGTCAGTTAAGTAGCTCGTGTGACTACAGGGTTTGTCCTTATTGTGCAATTATTTTATTGAGCTTAAGCCTTTTTAGTTAGCAGCAAAGCTAGCTGTAGTCACCAAACTGTTAGCTTGTACATAGATTCTGACTTGCACAGACTACATGAGTTTTTATGATTGCAAATTGTAGGCTGAAAACACTTTTCACAATGCAGTAAAGCAGTGGTGCGCATAGACTATCTAAGGACCAGGGGTGAGGGGGAGACAGGGGGGCACCTCGTCTGCATGCAAGTTGCATTTGTTGTTGGCTTTGCTAAAGCCTGAATAAGCGCTTTTATAAGTTAACATTTTCTGTTTATCTTAAATTGATTTGAACAGTCCGATCCCTGGGATGGTAGAGAAAAAAAACCTTAACTACAGAAACATGGTTTGCAGAATTTATGTAATGTAAAGTATGTGATATTTGTAGTAAATAGGCGAACGCTTGCAAAGTCAGTGGAAGGCTGTTTAAGCTAACTGGATGATATTCGGGGGGAATTTTTAAGGGCTTTTGGGCCAACCACAGGAGCTGATTGGAGAGGATCTAAAGGGCACTCTGGTTGATGGGAGTGCCGCTGGAGCAGTCGGCTCATCAGAAACAAAAAAAATGAGCAGTTCAAGTAGCTCTGATTTGTCCATTTGTTGTGATATGAGAGCATTACGAAGCTTGTAAATGTACAATTTAAAAAAGAAGGACCACTTGAGCTTTTAGATCAAGAATGGCAGAGGAGGTCGCTCCCCCTCCTCACCCCTTTTGCGCGCCCCTGCACAAACCAGACAGTTTAAGGTCAGATCACAGCAGCCAGTGCGAAATCATTAACTCATTCACACTTTCAGTTGTACATAGTAGCATTAGCGTTAGCCTCGGTTTCAGTGCAGCACAGCAGCCTGTGAAGTGACTTGAATGTGGAGTGTATGTATTATTTTTTAGGATTAGGACAAGGCCAGTTTTTCTTATAATTATCGACACGCAGCGGCTGCCAATATCAAAAAGCTTTGATGAGAATATTATTAGCTATCTTAATACACTGAGGACTAAAAGTAAGGTCAGATTTATTTTATTTTTACAAACTAGAAAATTTAATTTTCACCCAAATGATGTCAGTGATATAATCGTCAGTAGGCCTTTTCCTCTGTTCTCTCCTTTCCTGTACTTTTTCTTATTTTCACTTTGAGGTTATTGTCTTTGTGTGGTGACCACTTTTGAGTATCAATCATAGAGCTTTGTACACATATAAGTTACGTATTTAAAGAGACAAACTAATGTTTCAGATAATGTTTTTAGTGTTTATGTGTCCTGGTACTTTGTCCTTATCTACCCCCTTGTATATGCAGACGGATCAGATCCCTCGCAGTGCTGTCTCCTCTCGTGCTGTTTCTGTGTTGTGGCATTCAGTTGTTTTTTTTCTCCTCAAGAGTTTTATCCTTAATAACCTATCCCTAAAATATGTATTGAGTCTGTTGGATGGGCAGTACTGTTTTTGTTCTTGCTTTAAGAAGAAAAAAATCCAAAAAAAAAACCTCAGATTTTCTAAGTTTCACTTTTCAGATATGTAGCATTTTGTTGAAGAAGGTGGAGTCGCCTCATAATTAATCACATAGTTTTCCAGTTGCATATATGTAAAAGCGATGGTGCTTCATTGACCATTTATGTCATTTTTAGACCTTTTGTTGCGTCTCTTGAATCCACTAACACTATATTTTGATATTGTCTGCTTCATGTCATGCTGAAATTATCTTTAAAGTTCATTTCAATCCGTACAATGTGCCTTATCATGACTTTATGGTTGTATCAACTTGTCAGTTTACCCTTCAAGTGCACAGCTTGTTCCCTGTAAACCTGTAGATTACTTTCTTTAACTCTCTGGGCTATTATTTAATTAATTCCTAACCGGACACTGTATTTAATATGAAAGTTAAGTAAGTGTTGGGTCTGGCAACCCTTTGGTCATGATCATTGTCCAATATAAGTTATTTTGTAATAATCAAAAAGTATCCCAAACTGCAGATACAATGTCACAGTTGGGCTGATTTTTATAATAACCCTTCAAGTTTTATAGCGTACAGCTCCCTCATAGCCTCCTCTGATACATTCATTTAGATCCTCAGAAAAACAGCAGTGTAGTGAAAGAACAAACGATAAAATTAGAACCCATCGTAGATCCCCTGGTGATGACGAGTCAAAGTTTTTATTAAAGGTTTTGAAGGAAATGGACTCCCCAGCTCCTCAAACGACCTGACAGTCTGTTTGTTGGTGAAGCTGCTTGTGGGTTTTTAGGTGTAGTAGAAAAATATTTGGCTGTACAGTAAAAGTTCTCCTGGGAGGGTCAGGGAAAATAAGTGCCTTGCTTTTATTTTGAAAAGTTTTAACTCAACATGCTTGTTTCAAAAAAATGCTCATGTGTTTTTTAAGGCATCATCAGTCACGTGAGTCATGCTAAAGGCGTCACTGAAGGGTTCTGAAACATGTACATGAAAGAAGAAGCACTTAAGATTGACTTTTTTAGCAACTGATGAGGTAAAACTAAATTGTGTTGATGTATGTGTAAAGAGTTGGCTAGATGGAAGTTGATTTAAAAATAAAAATCCAGGCAGAGTTGAAGTCCGATCCCCATTTTTAGCTAGCTGCTGCATCGCTAGCTTCACCAAGACAACGATACATTCTCTAAAAAAGTAAATTTGAAACCAAAATGTGTCTTTTCTTTTGTTAGCGTTCTAAAACTACACTCTTGTGAATCTATAAGCTTTTTAGGAGCTGTAGTTCTGTATGCTAACATTGTTTTATTTTTGCTAATTATGCTAATTTTGTTTCTAAAGTGTTAGCTGTTCCCTTATCTTCAATCACTGCATTGAAAATGTGTCAGTTATTCGAAAAGACAATGGTGGTACCTCTCTGAGAAAATGTATTCAAAAGCAAATGTAGCACAGAAGCTAAGCTAAAAATGGGCGTGGCTTCAGCTCTCTCTTTTTACTCTAGAAGGCCTATCACCAGTCCTAATCCTCAACACACTGTGCTGCTTGAAGGGTTTCCCCTAAAACAAAAAGTGATAAAACTTTCACTCACTCATTCATTGCGCTTTCTTTAAAGACAATATCAGCATTTTGTCTTGTGTCTTTTGTAACAACAGGGTTTTTTTTTGCTTTTCCTTATGGGATCCATGATTGGCTACTCGTTTCTGTTTTTTGTCTATGTCATACAGTACAGTTATTAGCTGATTCTGCATTTTTTTTTAATATGCTAAAATCCATATCGTTCTTATTATCATATATTGTTATCATTGTTATTGCTATATGGGGACTTTAACCCAATAAGAAGTTTGTGTTTCTGCACTGATATCTTATTAATAAAGCATACGGATCTTATCTTCCTTTATCTGTGTCACGTGTGGTTTATTGTAGCTCATTTTTAATTTTATGTGATTTCTAATATGATTGAAAGATCAGTAGCAGTTTTGATGGATGTAAATATCAAAACAAGTAAAAACGTTTTACTTTGGAAAAGCTATATACAAGAAAACTCAAGCAAAATGTAAATTTTGAAAAACCGGCAGGTTATTTAACAACACTGAAGATATGCACGCTGCTGGGACTTTCAAAGGTGGACTATTTATTTTTGTGAAAACATGTTTTTTTGCCATGGAGAACTCAGACAGTTGAAAGTTGTTACAAATACCTGGTAGGTTTTAAGTCTTGACATGCTGTTACATTTATAGTGAAATATTAAATTCATATACTTAAAAGAAATCTAAATCTCCCAGCAAAATATAAAATGTTTCATCAGCATCGAAAAAAATTTATATAACAATAAAGTTTGCCCAAAGCTTATCAAAAACTAACAAATAACAGAGGCACTAGTACAGAGCCCTGTGGAACACCCCTGCTAAACCCAGAATGAAATTGCTGCCTTTCAGTAAAAACCTTGCATCTACAGTAGCCCTATTTTAGATTACTTAAATGAACACATTCTAATGTATTATGTGAGTAAATTCTATAAAATATAGTTAATGTCAGAATGAATCAATGTCACTTAAATACATTGGGTTACTTACCAGATTATCTGACTGTCACATTTCTTTGAGCTGGTGGACTTTTCCTCCAGTACCATTTATCCAATTTAACATATCCCTCTGACCGGCAGGAAGAGTTTACCAAATCATGTTTCCAACTTGACCTAAGGTAACAATTGTATTGAGTTTAAAGTGTTCCAGGTGTGTGCAGCACAAAAGGTAAAGGATGTTTTCCGAATTCTTGTGTTTTCTCGTAGAAATTCAAGCATTAGCCCTCACTTGAGTGAGTTTGATAAAGACTATTATTAGACCAGTTTAATAAGGAAGTGATGTATGATGGTAAATTTAACTGTTAATGATGGCCAAACAACCTTATCATATAAGATGCAGTGATGAGTGGAATAACTGTCTCCGGTGATAAATCTCAGAACAGCAAATTCATTAATTGGTATTTTCTTTAGAAGGATGTTGGCACCCAAGACTTCAGGGGATAATTGTGATAAAATAATTTTTGGGACTTTTAATCAACCTTTTACAAGCTTCAACTTTGCAGGTTAAGGTTTATGGGTTACAAGCATCTCCAACTGGCAATATATTGCATTGTCACTAGGTGTATACGTCATTGTTTGAAGTAGGAAAGTGTTTCATTTTGTCCATAAATTAGATTTCATCTCAGATGATCGTAAGGGAATAAGGGACATCCTCATTTCTGGTTATACCGGATCCCAGCAGAAAGAATCATGGGAAACCTGGGAAAACGCTGGCAAAGAGAATGGTACTTTAGTCTGGTGCCAACAGATCCTGACGTCTGTTTATGAGCTATAATCCAAATAACAATGTGACATTTTTTCTGCTTTTTCCTTCCTATTCAGGAAGACAGTTACAAACCTGATAGGCAAAACAAAAGGGGCATGTGAGAGACAGATATATAGGTCAACACACGCTCGCTTCCCTTTATTCCAGCCTTTGTTTCCTTGAGATCGGGAACGGGAAATCATGAAGGTAAATGGGAGGATCGCAGGCATGTCTTTTGTCAGGTTCCCAAGGCGAGTCTTAAGCAAGTCGTAATCCAGGTGTCATCAGCAGAACAACACATGTAGCATCAAAACCTGGAATCTAACAGCCTTTTTATGTTATTAGTATTATATTACTGTTACACACCAATTTACAGTCCTCTAAATTGCAAACATTATTAAGGCAACATCATACTCAGCATACTCCTGATAAAATCAATCTAGTTTGTAAAAAGAAAATGTATCTATTCACTGTCCTATCAAATCAATCTAAATGGCTAATGAATGACGAGAAAAAACTAAGGTCTAAGGTCAGTGCACTGCTTGCTTTCTTCTGGGTGATCTCATCTCCAGTAATAAACCATCACCACCCATTACTTAAAAGGTATAATAAGTAGGATGTTTCCTTGCAGGTCTGCAAGTGCACTTTCTTGCACAGTCACAGCCAAAACACTAAACAAATCCTAAAAAAAGCCATTGAAAACTTAAAATTGATTGGTTCCATAAAAATACATAAGAAATTTTGAGTATTGGGTCATTTTGGTACCAGTGATCCACTAATGAAGGTCATGCTTTTTATTAAAAGACACCATTTTTGTTGCCGTGCTTCGTGTCTATATAAAGCCAGCACATTTGAAAGTTCTTCAGAGACAAAAATGGCTAAAACAAGGAACCTAACGCAGGAAACACGCCTGAAGATTCAGATTCTCAGCCAGGAAGGGTACAGCTGCCGCCAGATAGCCAGGAAGTGCAGATGCAGTCCTTAAATACAGACGATAAATAAATAAATAAAGACGAACCAACAGCTTGGAAGACAAAACAAGATCTGGGCGTTCAAGGGTTTCTTCAGCAAGAAATGACCGCATCCTGATCCGCATGTCCAGGGAAAACTGCCGAATGACATCACAGGAGCTTCAGCAGCAGTGGTCAAACCAAACTGGTGTCCAGGGTTCCACCCGCACTGTACGTGGCTGACTTTTAGATCATGGCTTAAAGTTATCTCCAGCATGTACAGTACCTACTGTCAAGCATGGTGGAGGCAGTATTATGGTTTGGGGATGCATGAGTGCTGCTGGTGTTGCTCATCTCACTGTCTGTGATGGCACATTGAACTCTTCCAAGTATTGTGCCATTCTCGAAACCCACATGCTCCCTTCTGCACGTGCACTGTTCTGTCAAGGTCAAAACTGGATGTTTCAACAAGATAATGCCCCTTGCCACACATCCAGGGCCAGTAGAACTTGGCTGCAGGAGCACAGTATCCAGGTCTTAGAGTGGCCAGCTCAATCCTCGGACATGAGCCCCACTGAAAATCTGTGGTGGATTGTCAAAAGGTCTGTTGCAAAGTGTAAACCAAAGAATTTAGAAGAATTAAAAGCAGTAATTCAAGAAGAATGGGACAAGATGACCCCTCAACAGTGTGAAAGCCTCGCGGGGAACATGCCAGCCAGGATTAGAGCTCTACCGCGTGCTAATGGCAGGGCTACTAAATATTAATTTGATGATGTGATGGTTTATTTATTTTTGGTTCAGTTTTAAACACATTTTGTTATTTGTTGACTTTGATACCGACAATGTTGAGAACTGACATATTGAAACTGTCAAGAATTTAGTTTTGTTAGTTTTTCTTGTAAACAATAAACAAAACAAAAAGATAATTTGTATTTGTTTGTGTCTGTCTAATGCAGCCACACCTTTTGAAACACAAAAAAGATTTTTCCACAAATATTTCATGATGATATTTGAGATTGTGTAAAATTTCAAGGGTGTCCGAAAACTCTTTTCCACCACTGTACCTGTCCAACAGAAAGAAGGCCAACTCTGCATCTCTTTATCGCCATGTTCGCCGGTCTGAATGGGGCCCAGTTGATTATTTGAACCACTCACCTGTACGCTGTGATTGGCTCAGGGAACCACAGCAGCGCCCCTCCTGAAAACGTCCCGTGCAAAGCAAAACAACAGAATAGATGCAGAGGGAAGGGTCTCACACACACACACACACACACGTACAGAGGCCCACAAGTGATGATTTATATTATATTATATTTGTAAAAGTCTGTATTTTATTTTTCTAGGAAAATTCTACTTATTATACCTTTAACAACTAAAGCAGAGATAAACGGATCCAAATACTAAATGATATAAAATAACTTATTTAGTAGATGTATCAATACATTGTAATAAAAAGGGCCACATGTATAAATAGCAAGAGCAACACCTGGGCCGTGTTATCCCAGTTAGTGTCTGGATTGAGCACTCTCTATGGCTCCATCTAGTGGAGGAGTAGTTTGCTGCCCCCTAAACAGGGAGAATTCTCAACACGGTATGGTTCACCTATGCTTTGAAAACCATTAGGGGTAGAAAAAGTTTATGTCTGTTAAACTTTATGTTTATTTTAAACATGATGGAGTTCATTTTGCTGTGTTTTTCTCCAGAGCCCCAAAAGCCCCATTAAGGGATATTTTTATCTTGTGTCCACAGGATAATAACTTATGATAATGAGGGGAAAAAATGTACCTCATGAGACTTTAGAGGATCTTGAGTTGTTGTTTGAATGGTTCCCTTAAATCTGGGAACTTTGTTCTTCGTCCTATTTTGTCTTCCATAGACGTTTTTTTGTCCTTTGTTACCTACAATAATGGGGATAATTGATTAATTCCTCTATCTTGTAACAGTCCAGTGCAACTCAAAAGCAGCAGCCCAATTCATTATGCCTATAACATACTAAGAAAAGTCTCAAGTTTTAATGCTAATTTAGTTTATCATCTGTAGTGAAAGCAGCAGGTTTCCACACATACAGAGAAGTGAATAGTGTGCACCCTGGTTATAGTTCAGTTCTGTCCTGTGTGGCTGCTGACAGCTTTGTCACTGAAGAGTCAAATGACACCTGTGTGCAGTAGAGAAGGTTTAACCAGCATCAGGTTTAACTTTAGGAATCTGAGCTGAGAGTGTCTGAGCAAGGAATTGAAAGATGTCGTGCATGTTTCCATAACGGTTCGTTTTATAGTCATTTTGAGACAAGACTCAGTTTGTAAAATGTTTAAAGGCTTCTATCCCACATTTCAGTGTAATTATGCAGCTAAAAAAAGGGCAGTGATTCAGGTGGCACACAGTGAATGTCTGTGTTTGCAAATTAAAGGAAGGCCCTTTCTTTTTTAACATATCAAAGCTATGCATGATAACTACTCTATGGTTAAGGTTAGACAGTCATAACAGCACTGAGTAAAACCTGGCCTCCACCATGAACTTGCTTCTGACTAACTTTCTAGTCAAATTTTAAGCTTCTTTGAGCTTAAATACGCCCATAAAACACCTGCTGTTTTTCCACTGAGAGAGACAAACAGAAAAATAAGCTTCTCTGCCTTTCTGTCCACTCATAAGTTCCACCGTCCTTTGGGGCCTCAGCATGTCTCAGGACAATTGTCCATTAAACTGATCCAGGAACAGTTTGTTTATGTTCTGGTTCAATCCCAGGACACTGAGCTGCTCTTACTGGGATTGACCCTGAAATGCAGCTCAAATCTGTCAACTGTAAACAAGCATCCAGTTTCCCATGTTGGAATAAAAGACTACTTATGTTTGGATTTTCAACATGAAAGTGAAGTCTCAGTGTATGGTATACTGCTTTCAGTCTGAAAGACAGAGACTGTCTGCACCAAAAATACAAAAACTACCTATATTATGTTTATAGTTAGGCAGTTAGGCAGGTACACATTTAATGTGAGTCCTAACCATACCACCATAGGACAACTGAGCACCATTTCCGTTTCCGTTTGAAAGACGACTCTACCACTGAGTCGCCCCATTGTCTGATACTTCACTTCAATGTAAATGATATCACCCACCGATCATAACCATCAATTATATGACGTGCGTCATGTTATGTAGTTCCCTTTTGTAACTTAGGGAACAGAATACAAAGTTGACATCAATTAGGTTACTCTTCATCAAATTATGCCAAATATCTCAGTTATCTAAAAAATGTATGGTCGTCTATGTGTCATATACAGTAAGTGAAAAATCACAGAGCTTAATAAGACATAAATGCATAAAAAAACTAAACTTATATGTAAAAACATACAGATTCAGTAAGATCCCTCAAAATTTTATTGAAAAAGAATTATTGAAATTATAAAACACTTTACAGTATTACACATTGCCAGTTCAACCAAACCTTGGGACGTACAAATTATTTCAGTCCCACTATATCCTTTGAGCGAATGAGGGTTGCCTAAAACCCTAACTAACGTGTCAAACCAAGTGGCAATCTGTGGGGCTGAAAAGGAAAGCCAATGCAGTGCCAAAAACTTCAGTTCCATGAGTGACCACAGGAGCACTATGTTAGCACTAATCAGCAGGTATCTGCGCTCACTGTATCTGGTCGGCCTTTGTCATACATTGATTTAATTGTGGCAGCTCGTGCAGAGAGGATTCTTGTTTGCTAATCCCCGTAGATACAACTGCGGGCTGTTGGGATGACAAGGCAAATTGTTTTAATTTGCAAGGTTTGTGTTCACCTGCTGCTCCCTCATCGGAGATTCGGGCAAGGAAGCATGTGTCCGCTACGTTCCACACACTCTCGTAGCTTCTGTAAGTCTGAAGAATAAAGAACTCCAGTCAACAATCAACACAAATCGAATCTCATTCTCATAACTAGCTCATTCACCGGACAGTAAATTAGCCACAGGTACAGACTGTTAGCTTTGAAAACTTGGCGTTTGCCTACTTCTCACCCTGCTCTAGCTCAACCCTCTCATCCAAATATGTGGCTGGCTCCATAACAACATGGCAGCAGCATGTGTAGAGGGATCATCCATCTGTACCAGATCTCCAACTTTATCGTTTGTTGAAGCCACACTCATACATGAGTCTCTATCTCAAGCCATCTTACAAGTTATTAACCATAACCAATCTCTGTGGAGTCCACTGGTGTAAATATATTATTATTGGCTGGAAAACAAGGATAGTAACCATAAGCAAGACAATAGAGTGAGTATCCATTGCTGCATGCGGAACAGAGTTAAAGAAGAGAACCACTGCTGGCAAAGAGTTGTCGCATTCACCATCGTTATCATGAAATAGTTTAGCCAACTGTTCTTTGAGAGCCCTGTTACCACCCCCATTTCAACAGGGTGGTATGGCGAGGTTCTTTCCTGATGGTGTTCAGTCTCAGACAGATTAATTCTGTTGTACAAACAGTTTCTCTAGGGCTCCATGTTTAAGAGCCTCGTGACTTGAGTGTTAGCTCAGTAATATCTGCGCACACAACTGGAATGGTCTTTCTGCTTGTATTTATTGCAAGGGAACTCTGTGTTGTGGTACGTTTTCTGCAAGCTTCAGATGTATTACACTTAACAAAGTGATCAATATCAGTCCTCCTGCTTTGCAAAAAGCACACAGTTAGTGCTTTCTTGAATGTGCAATCAGCTCTGTTATGACCAGAGAAGGGATTACCATGGAGAATGTCCAAAGTCTCTGTGATTAGTGAGGTAGGAATTAACGATTTATACACAACTGGCTTTCCTAGTGCAGTGCAAGCGTTTCTACAGAGCAAGGCATTACACAATACAAGTTTGGGAATGGCCACCAGAGTTTACTTTGTTTTCTCTCCAGCATGACTGAGGTAAGGTCTTTTGTTTGGTTGAACCCTTTTGTACACTTCAGAGAAAACAGGGTCAGAAAGTTGACAGTTGTCTTTTTCTGAAAAGCAAACCTGAGATGTTGTGCTTGCAACAAAGGAGGGCTGGCAGACTGAGAAATGTTGGAACTGGAGAATGAGTTTCCATTTAGACAGGGGAGGAGTGGTGGTCTGTGGAGGGAGGCACTGTTTCTGGAGACTACCGCGTCCTGTTGTGAGGGTGGAATCTGTGACATAGCATCTACATGAGTGTGTTTCTTTCCATCTTTGTGTAAAATTCTCCTGAAAGGAAGCTGAGCACTTTTTTATGGGTTTGTCAAGAAGAGCAATGAAGGCAAACTCTGGCATAAAACGGCAGTAATAAGAGCACAATCCCAGAATGCTTGCACTACAGTGGGTGATTTTGCTGTTGACTGGGTCAAGTGCCAGTCCATCACCTAAAACTATATGTCCCATGTATTTGACTGCAGTTGTACAAGACTAACATTTCTTTGTGTTTAGTTTCATATGTGCTTGCCTGAATCTTGTGCAAATGTCTGTCAGGTTTTGAAGATCATCCTCAAAATAATGTCCCATATAAATGATGTCATCCAGATAAATGACACAAGCTGTGTCTCACTTCAGGGCTGCATCCTTTGAAGGAAGATGAGTCATTAGTAGACCACTAAAGCCGGACCAAAATAAGACGCCTGGTCTACGGAGGATTTCCTGATTGCGTCACCAGATGTTCCCGCCCTTAACCTTGCGTCACCAAGCGTGGCTCCGGTCGCCTAGCAACAGGTAGCTAGCGTGCTAACTGGCCATCATAACTAACGTCATGTAACTTGTTAACTTGTAACCTGTTTCAAGGCCCTTTAGTTATTTTTAACATTTGTATCACTAGCTATTCGACTGAGTTGAATGCAAAAACTTTTACATTTAAAAGTGTATTCCTCTGCCGGTTAAGAGTTCACCATCTCGTTTGAATTGTCGCGCTATGAATCTCAGGATACATTGGGCCGTGAAGGATGCACCCTATGGATCCTTTCGTGGCCCGGTAAGAGGAGAACATATTTGTAGGCTGCATCTGAAGGAGCCTTCGAAATGGGACAGCCCTTGACGCACTGCTGTGATGCAATCGGCCTTCAAATACTATCCAGTGGAGACCTCTCAAAAAATGTTCCATTAGTCTCTGAAAAGTGGGTGGCGATTTTTCAGACCCCTGGGCATCACTTGAATTTGTGGAGACCACCTGTTGTCAAAGCTGTTTTGGAATCCTTTCAACTTGCCGATGTCCACTTGACATTTCAATGGTGGAGAGCCAGAAAGCTCAACGATGATTGACTCCAGTGAGATGATGGCATCATTGATGGTAACTGAGTTTAGTTTCCTGAAATTGATTCAAAATCTGTATATGACATAGTAGTTTCGGTGCCCTAATATAACCAAAATGTGACCGTTTCACGACTATTATCACGTCTTTCACCGACCTGTTGGAATGACATGTACACTTCCCTAGGAATTTGACAAGCACTTTAGTCAGGAAGATTTTCACAGTCCTCGAAGGCATAACCCTAATAACTTTGTTGAATCTGGATCTTTAGGGCTGCATTTAGCCAAAAAATCCATCAACATACAAGAAAGGTCCAAACCAAACACAAAATACAAACATGCATACCATCAAGCCCCCTTCATGCCGGGAAAGGAGACCCTCTCTGAGAGTATGATTTTATCAAACCCATTTACATCTGTGAGACTAAATATTGAAATCCCTCTCAATGTAACACAATACAACTCAAGAGCACCACGTACAAATATAACAGAGATCAATCTTGATGTTTGCCGTCATTGAGCAGCGTTCCCCATTTACTTCTCACAAAACGTCTGACTGGTTTGGCTGTTTCTCCATCTCGATGAATAAGTGGACATGAGTCAGTGATGTGGACTAAACTGGAACCGGACTACATTGGCTCTTCTGTGAAACAGTAAATTACAATGGATAACTTACATCATAAAAGTGTTGAACAAACCGATTGTCCCATGCCTTTTATCAGTCTTTGTTTTTCCGTGGGAGTTCATCCAGAAATACAATTCTTGGCCAAATCAGGCCTCTCCAGCCCCGAATTGTGTTTTCAGCAATTGTTCTGATCGAGGAAGCACGAACACAAAGAGCTTATGCAATTATTACCCAATCCTTCTCACTGTTTGACCCCTTTAGAGCCAAGTTTGCCCTGATCAGGAAAAACGACAAAAATAAGCCTTTTGATTCACTATTAATAAATAGAAAAACACAACTTATTTAGAGGAAAGGACTTCCTTCACAGATAGCAAATAAACAAATTATACACAAAAATGCAACTATTGGTTTAGATACACAGAGACATGGGAAAAGTTTATTATTTCTGTTCCTGTTCCTCAGTTCTGAATCAAGTTCAAGTGCTGAATAATTGTGGGGCTGAAATGTTCCAAGCGGTGATTTACAGGCCTTAAAGTTGAGACAATCTGTAACATGCTAATCCTTAGATAACAAATACTGCAGTACCATTTTTACATGGTGCTTGTGCTTCACAACCAAAACAATGTAAGATAAGTTAACTGGAAGTGGATAAAAAATTGGCTTAAAGTTTAAAAAATCTCTTAGTCACACTTTGTAAAATTATAGCATGTCATCAAATTATTTTCAGTAGATAAAAGGATAGCCGGTCCAAAACATCTGCCCTCATTTGAAAATGTTAAAATTTGTGTTTTGTTCTTCTCCTACTTTTGAAAATAAATTAAAACATCAACTGAGTGTACATTTAGTTTTAAAATCTTTTAATCTGTTAAACTGTGTAAAAGACTTACGACCAAAAAAAGCATTAATCATAGACATAAAAAAACAGGATAAAATACTGTTAGTGTGTCATCAATTTCATCTCTGTGAAGTTAAACCTGCAATAACGGATTTTTTTTTTACGACTTTGCTAGCAAAAATAATTGCTTTGCTTTTAAAAGATAACTAACAAATAAGTCATGACACAACATTGAAATGTAATTACCTTCCTAATGGATATGAGGAGATTGATGGTTAAGGGATAAGCAAATTTACACATCCAGCCGGCATGGAGGAACATGATATATAATTAGCTTTTTTTGTTGCTCTGTTTTTGGTCTTCACCAACTTCACCTTTTTCTGTAACGTTATGCATCACTACATTAGCTGGTTGTTAACTGTGTCAGTCTCATAGACTGTATAAAAAGATGGGCGACATGACAGCTCCCTAAAAGTGTAGCCAAAAGTTTAGTTTTAATGAGTTATTTGATTCTGTCAAAATGATGATTGACAGCTCTGTTGACAAATACGGCTCCTGCAGAAGATTTGTTCCAGATTAGCAGAGTAGAGGAGGAACGGCGAGAGGAGACGTAACTAAAACAATCAATACAGTCATTGAAGTTTCCATATCTGCGAACGTTAACCTCAGACCAACACAGAGAAGCTGTTCTGCTGTTAAACACGCCAGCGTGCAGGATCTTTGCCCTTTTTTCGTCAATCTCTACTGCGCAACTATGGCTCCAAATTATGTCACCATCGCAAGATGGCAGCGCCCATCATGAGGGCTGTTTTAGCGTCAATTTCGTACAATGAGAGCAGATAGAGACGTATAGAAAATGAATACAAATTATTGGTGATTAATTAACTGCAATGTAAACCTATCCATGACAATTCATGACACTTAGAGAACCTGTTCTTAGTGACATGGTAGAAAGATCGAACGTATCTTTGGGGCAGTGGTCGGGGAGCTAAAAATGGTCTAAACAACGCAAGCCCTTCGTCCAGGACGCCGAGATTCTTTGTCATGAGTTTCTAGTTAGTTCTGGTTTTGTCTTGTATTTCGGTGTTCAGTTATTATTTCTTGTTTTACATTGTCCCTTTGTCTATTGTCAGGAGTTCTCATCGTTTAGTTTTGTATTTAGTTTATTCTGTGTTCTTGTCAGTATTTAGTCTTGTTTAGTTTAGTATTTCACTTGTGTCTCTTTGGTTAGATCATTTCCTGTTTTACTTTGTGTTTCCCGCTTGTTTGATTATGTGCCCTGCCCTGATTGTTTTCACCTGCCCCTTGATTGTCTCACCTGTGTCTGATTAGCCTCACCTCCTAAGTTTATTTAGTCTTTGTGCTCCCCTGTCTCTTTACTGGTTCATTACTTTGTCTGTGAAAACCCTACGTGTGTCTTCCTGTGTTTGCCTCCTTGTGTTTTTGCCTGTTTTTGTTGGATCTTCAGTTGGATTTTTGTTTTATTAAATCATTTAAGTATGCATCTGGGTCCTCGCCTTTTTGGGAACAACAAACCATGACATTCTTCGCATTATAATTTTAACCTAACCCATAATGTTTTTCCTAACAATTATTTAGGGGTTTTTTTGCCAAAAGGTACCAAACAGACCATTTGATAAAACAAATGTAAGACAGGAATAAAACTGACTCTACCATGTGCATCTGTACAATATGCTAAAGGCACAAAGCATCAGTATTTGACGACCTGGGATGAGAATGCGTTCAGGAGGAAAATTTATAACTTGTTTTGTATTGCAGCTTATTACTTTATAGTCACTTTAATAGTAAAACATATTCCCAGGGGATGACTTGAACAATTGATTTATTATCACCAGCAATTCATTGATTTGAATGTCTTAAATGACAAATCATTTCCACAATAGGCCAATCAAAAGTGTGTTTGCACTTGTGTATCATTGAAATGCATCAGGCTCATCTCTCAGCCAGGCTGTCGTATTTCTGAGGGACCTTTTGACCTTGTGTGTCTGCATTTCCAACCTTGTGAGCACTTCCTATGTAAAGGGGAAGCACCAAGACAGATGGCAGAGATGTCTTTGTGTGTGTGTGCGTGTGTGTGCGTGTGTGTGTGTTTAAGTGAAAGCCACAGACAGAGTAGGGTGTATAGCTTCCGGAGGGTAAACATCAGTTTTCTCATGAGAATCTTTCTCTTCTAACTGCTCAGACCTCTTCTGTGTGTGGGTGTGTGTTTGTGCTATTTTGTGGGTGTGATCTCAATGCTGTGAGTGATGAAAAAGAGAGAGACAGTTATCTAGAAATGACTGGAATATATATTTCCACCTCCCCAGGTGTGAAGATGTTTCTGTTGGTCTGTGTTGCATGCACGTTTGACTCACCTGCAGCTGCAGAAATGATCTTTTATCGCCTCACATCTTCCTGCTGGCGGGCCTCTGCTGCCCTCTGGCTTCAGACAGTCTACTTTCATAGTGTAAATGTAGGCAGCCCAGGTTTTATTGAATGTGTTTTAAAAAATAATTATTTCTTGTGAATGTAAAAAAAAAAATAAATGATACATTTTATTTGCTGTCAGATTTTGCTGATTTAAAGAGGCTAACCACTTATCTGTCTGTATCTGTGAGTAAGTGTGTATTCTTGTCACTGGCAGATGGCGAATACTAGTTTAGAATGTGATAATAACTGAAATTGTAATAATAATGTTGATAACAATACACTTAATATACTGTATTTATAGCAAATGTATTAAAACAGTGACAAAGTGCTTAAAACAATAAAAATATTTAACAAAAATCACAGATAAAAAACAGCAAAAGCCTCTACTCACCAGTGAGGCCCTGTGAATGACCAGAACGCCATTATAGCAGATCTAAGGGTGAGTCCGGGCTCATAGGGGGTTTGTTTGATCTTTGATATAACTAGAGGCCTGGTCATATAAAGGCATGAATGTCAACATTAAAATGCTAAAATCTTGATGAAAATAAACAGAAGCCAATGCAAGGCCAGATTCAGAGATATATGATATTGTCTTCTTGAATCTTGATATTTCTAGCAGCAGCATTTTGACCTATTGAGGGCGATGGAGGAAAGTCTGCATAATATCTGTGCAGAGGCAGTGCTAATCGAGATGAGACAAACATAAGGCATCGACAACTCCTCCAAATGTTGTCCAGCAATGGACACTATTTGAAAACATTTGGTGTGGCATACAAGATCATTCCGTTTTGACTTCTGCAGTTTAATGAAGTTTGAGACGTACAGCAACAGTTACAGTATCAGGAAAAAAGATGGTAACTTGGTTTGGACTGTTATGATTAAAGGATTATAATGGGACATAAACCTAGGTGTTGTCAGCATAACAGTGGTACTGTACTTTACATTTACCAATAACCTGACCTAAGGCAGCTTATAATTGGAGAAAGTAATGGGCCCAGGATTGACCCTTGAGGAACGCCTTGAAAGAAATGTGAAACAACGTTAAAGAATACAAGTGACACCAGAAAAGGTTCTAATCGAGGGATAAGAGAGCAATAAGGACCATTCAAGACCAACTCAAGATTCAAGATGAAGGACTGATTGGCTACACTCAAGTCTAGTAGCAAATGTGAATGGAGCTTTCACCTTTTGTGCAGCAAGGATTAAGTCATCTGTCACCTTTATGGACACTAAGTACGATGTAGAGCTCTGAAACCACACTTAGAGTTATTGTAAATACTTTTGGCACTCGTAACAGCAATGACGCGTGCTCCAAAAGGCATAGCGTGTGTGAACGTGTTTGAATGTGATTGTGTGAAACTTTTTGGGCATTCCACTGTAGCCAAGGGTTAGCAATGAAGGACTTCCAGCCAAGACTTCCTTTTCAGTGCACTGCATTGTTTATAGTCCAATTAACAATTTCAAGTGACAGTGGGTAGTTTTTCTTTAGGTTGTGACCTTTCAGGTATGTTGAACTGGAAGGAGACCAGAAAACACTAGACTACAAAACAGGTCATCAGAAAATAATGGAAGGGGAAAAAAGGTTTTGCCATCTCTAAATGTTTTCTTGGCACATTTGTTTATCTATCATCTTTTAGGTTTCAATCAATCACAGTTGA
Organism: Semicossyphus pulcher; assembly: GCF_022749685.1. Classification (NCBI taxonomy): domain Eukaryota; kingdom Metazoa; phylum Chordata; class Actinopteri; order Labriformes; family Labridae; genus Semicossyphus; species Semicossyphus pulcher. The sequence continues at coordinate 20,672,276 of NW_027211626.1, forward strand.
AAAGTCCCAGTCCCAGTTCGTAACATGCCGGGAAGGCGGCGGCTTGCTTCCCGCCTGCTTTTGCTCTCCAGTTATTGCAAATACTTTTGGCACTCGTAAAAGCATCAAAGAAACAATGAAAAGATCGATGACTAAAGATACAACTTCAAAAATAAGTGAAAATCAAAAGAAAAACATACAAATTTGATCCTCAGATGAAGACAAACAGTCTAAAAGGGAAAGCGACTGTCAGCGAGGACAATCAAGAGTTACAACCGTAACAGCCAACCGTAGACGTCTGGTTAAATTGGGAAGTGTCCTCCTGCAATTACCGTTTATTGCCATTAGAGGCGCTAAAGAGAACAAAACTGAAATCGCCGAAATGAGATCTTTAAAACCCTCCTATTATCCTTGGGGTCAATTTGACCCCATTCAATGTTTATCATTCAAAAAATAATAGTTAACTTTTTTTTTTTTGCTTCATATTTCATGACTTTTTTCTAATTTGATGGGGACAACTGATTAAGCATAAAATTATCATGATGATATTTTTTCAATGTGCTGAACACATATTGCACGCATTGGTGTTCCTCTGGGGTCAATTTGACCCCAAGCTGTTTTAGCTGTGTAAAACTTATCTGTCTGTGTGTGTGACCTAACATCCCCACACCTGCAGGTGCAGAGTTGATACTTTTGAGCTGATACATAATAGGGGGGAGGGGAAAACAACTATTCCCACCAGAACTTTGATATTTCTCGTGGTGTGGGCATGTGGGAAACAACTTGACTTGTCAACTCCTGCCAAAATGAGGAAGCCAATGTAGGCTTGCGAGTTGATCACATCCAAGTCTTTCCAACTACACATATCTCCCCTCTAAAATGATCCCCTCTAAAATGATCATCTCAAGTACAATATTTTCATTTGATGGTTATATGAAGAGCTCGAATAATGACTTTATGTCTTCAACATGGCTGACTGTGTGTCTGGTGGGGCACACTCTTAGCAGCACGTCTACCTTGTTGTTGAAGTGAGTAGAAGGACCATAATTTTCCATTTTTGGTGCTAACGTGACATTGGGGAGGGGGAGACAATATTCTCATGAGAACTTTCCCGCACCATGGGCATGAAGGTGTGTGTGTGTGTCTGTGTGTGTGTGTCCTACTGTACTCAACCTGCCGAAGTAGAACTGATATTTCCAGCGCTGTGGAGGGCGGGGTAAAAATGGAAAGATAATATGGTCCCTTTCCCCACTTCAACAGCAGGGTAGACGCTACTAATATTATCAAAATGGTTCCAGGCCCCACCAGATATGCAATCAGCCATGTTGAAGACATCAAGTCATCATTAGAGCTCTTCATAACACCATCGATTGAAAATATTGTACTTGGGATGACAAATTTGCCGGTCCCAAGCCGGGATAACAAAACAGGAGGGATGAGTGAGACTTTAAAGTGACTAACCACAAATATGTTCCAAAAAAAGGAGATAAAAATAAGTAAATAAATATGTTTATGAGAGGAAAGGGGGGGTCACCAACATCAATCAATATGGTTCATTCTGTGAGAGTCATGAAGGTGCACCCCAAATTAGAAAAGATTTGGATGAAAGATTTTCGAGATACCTAACTCTAAAACTGAAAATGACCTGATGGTGGCGCTACAGGAAAGGTCATATCATAACCATTAATGTTCATTAATGTTGTCAGTAAATTTGAGAAGATGTGTATGAAAACTTTTCAAGATACATTCATTCTAATTTAAAAGTTTGGCCTGATGGTGGCACTAGAGGACAGGACGACTCACTGATGTTGATTGCAACTGTAACCCAGACAGCATGCACCTTCATGTTGTGCTGACTGGTAGTAATTTAGACACATTGTCTCATGTCGAGGTGTGTCTTTTAGATACCAATTTCTGGATGTCACCAAAATTACTACCCTTTAGTTAATTTAGTCCAAATCCTTGGGCTTTTATTCAGACCCCAAAATTCTTTGGAACCTGTCTAAGTATTTAAGTATTTACCAAGGTGACACCTTTGCGCTTTCTCAACCTTAGGAATATTGCAAAAGTTAAACATTTTCTTTCACACAGAAACCTTAAAAAATCCTCCTAAATAATTGATTTACTCATACCGATGAACTATGCTGCTGCCTGGGCTCCTCAGCCGGCTTAGTTATGAAAGAAAACACAGTGATTCCACAAGATCCCTGCAGCTGTGGTACTCTCTGTTAAATCACGCCATTAACAGAAAGGCCTTCTTTTAGTATGTAGCTTCTCAATATTTGCATCCTCCATTTACAGGAATTAGGAGAAGAACAATGTTTATTATGAACTTGATGACATCGAGAGTTTTTATGCTGAAACAGAACTGGGAAAAAAAGTCTCCATGAGGTGATAAAGATAACAATGTCGTGCTTGTATGTCTCATGTTTTTTTTATCTAACTTTGTGTGATAAACATGTCTAATGGATAACCTACTTCTAAACTTATCGATGTCCAAAGGTGACGGAGAGGTAAATGATCAGGTTGTTTGATGGAAAATTCACTCAGGAGAGCTCTGCAGAGAGCAGTCCCTACTGTGCAGAAGTGCAACGTTAAAAGTGTCTCAATCGTAAGCAGTTTTCTATGCAGGTGAATATTTTTTATTGTATTTATAAGTGGTACAAACTGCTTCAGTCAACTTTAGATTATTTGTCCCTTTAGGTGCCAGAAGTCTGGTGAAGATGAAGTTTGAGAATATCCTGGAGGAAATCAACGGTTTTGGACCTTTCCAAATCGTCTTGCTCATCCTGCTGTGGACCCCTCGGATAGTTCTGCCCTGTCACTTCTTATTGAACATCTTCATCGCAGCGGAGCCTGCTCACCACTGCGACATCACCAACCTGGATGATGGAGGACTTTTTGAAAATTTAACGCAGGAGCAGAGACTGGCCGTCAGTGTTCCCGTGCGAGAAGATGGGAGCCTAAAATCCTGTGAGATGTTTGCAGAGCCTCAGTTTCAGCTCTTAGGCAACCGATCCAACAGCACTGACATGCCAACAGTTCAGTGTCAGAGTGGATGGGTTTACGACAACTCCACTTTCACCTCCACCCTGGCTACAGAGGTACAATAATTAAATTAAATCAGCAAAAATATTCACTGTCAAGTATTCCTTTGCTTTTGTATTCCAGTTGCATTTTCATTGAAATTCATATTTGAAACCAGTTACATGTAATTTGTCAATTTGGGGCGGCTGTGGTGGAGAGATAAAGTGGGCTGTCTTCTAATTAAAAGATTGGTGACTCAACCCTCCGGCTCTTCCAGTCCAGGTGTCCTTGGGCAAAACACTGAACCCCACATTGCTCCCAAAGGCATAGGCATTGTGTCAATTTGTGTGACGACGATGTAGCCTCCAGGAGTGATGGCGTACTTTTTCAGGCATTCCGATGTAGCCATTGTTTTAGCGATCAGGACTTCCAGTCAAGACTTCCTTTTCCGTGCGCTGCATTGTTGACAGTCCAATTAGCAACTTGAGAAGCGACTGTGCGTTGAGATCAGAAGTGAAGTGAAACACGCCCCTCTAGATACATCAGTAAAATATACATTTCTTGGTTCCATACATCTCTCAGAGGAGCGCCCGTTCATCTGTTTCCGGAGAGTCTCAGTTTCACTGTAAATAGTAAGTTGCACAGAGGCTGCACTCTGGTTAACTACAGCAGTGATTTACGTCTTAAAGCTCCTTTGAGGAACTTTTGGTTTGTGTTGACTTTGGCGCCCCCTGTCAATAAACCCGTACCTCTTACCTCTTTGCAGATTTTGTCCTATATCTGCTTTTACAAAAAATCTTTCTCTCATCCTGCAATTTTTCCTCTGGAAAATGTAAACAAAGGCAGTTAATCACTTCGTCTGACACCTAACCCCTGCCAGCAGTTTCAGACATTAAAAATAACTATATAGAAGTAATCGATCTCGTTGCAGATTGTAGGTCATTGAGAGGCATCAGAATTAATTTCAGTCTGTTTCATAACCAGCGAAAAACTCCTCACAGGAGCTTTAAGTTTGCTGAAATTACAACATCATGATGCAGATTTGTAAAAAGTAAAAATGCAAGTATGTCAGGTCTGTCCTCAAGAGGAGAAGAAAACTACTTTTAAAATGCTTGAGCCGGGTTGTCATTACGGCGGATTGCTTCTTGCCTACTTTTGCTCTTCACAGGGACTGTTTTTCCTGCAAACAACAAAGCCTGCTGATACGTAAATGGTCAATATTACTCAAACTACAAACATAAACCAGAACACTTCCTGTACTAAAATACAGCCCCTGCTTACAGATTCTACATTTTTATGTAGAATCTTTAAATAGAGATTAGTTTAGATCCTAATTAGAGATTAGCACCTTACGAAGCAGCCTTTGCCATCAGTGTATGAATGTGTGTTTGAAGGGTGAATGCTGACATGTAGTGTAACAGCGCTTCCAGTGGTCTGAAGACTTGAAAAGTGCGATAGAAGTGCAGTCCAATTACCATTTACCAATTTCTAAATAAACAACTTTTAGTTCTCCCTTAAAGGTAATTAATTTTTCCCCAAAGTAAAATTCTGAATGAGGTCAAAGCATCGACCTTTGAAAATTGCTCTTTGCATATTCCATTACAAATTTTATGACTATATTTATATCTTTCAAAATAAGGCTAAAGTTTTGTTGACTTGGTTAAATTGAGTTGGTGAAAGAAGAATTGCTTACTTGAAGCAGCATGTTCTTTAAACCACAACAAAAACATTTTGACGTGTTTATGAAATTGATCACATCAGGGCGACCATATAAAGGAAACATGAACCTGAACAGATAATCTGAATGCCTTCTCCCTGTGATCTGCTTTTCCAGTGGGACCTTGTGTGTGATAGAAAAAGCCTGACAAAAACCACAGGCACAATCTTCTTCTTTGGTGTGATGCTGGGCGCCATAGCTTTTGGATACCTCTGTGATAAGTATGTGGATAAAACTTGTGTCTTCAATGTTGACAATCCAGAAATTTCCATTATGCTGATTTTAATTCAAATGTAAACAAAAGATTGTAACAAATATAAATCTACCTGTCCTCTTCTGATCTCCAGGTATGGGAGGAAAAACACTCTTTTGGCCTCGTACATCATGTCGATCGTGTTCGGCTTCTCCAGCGCGTTCGCAAACTCCTACATCCTGTTTGCAGTGCTGAGATTTCTGACTGGGTTTGGACTGACAGGAATCAGCATCAACTGTGTAGTTCTCAGTAAGCTATCATGAGACATGATACTTGTGTCAATATTACTCCCGATGAGAGAAAAGCTTTGATAATATTATTAATCAATTTGGTCATTTTCCTCCTCTTGCAGCGATTGAGTGGGTGGACACAGCTCATAGGTCAGTTATCGGTGTGTTGGGCAGCTTGGCCTGGTCTGTAGGCAACATGCTGCTGGCTGGGTTTGCCTTCCTCGCAACTGACTGGCGGTCACTAATCATGACTGTTACGGCCCCACTGGGATTTGCAGTTTTGACCTGGTGGTGAGTAAAACAACACACATCCATTGGACACTTTATGAGGTTTACCTGTATAATCTCACAGCTGTACCCTTTAAAGTGGCCTCTGGTTTTATGTTATTGTTTTCCTAAAAATGAAAGTTATACCTTGTCTTTTAAAATGTGCTATGCCTCTGAAGTACCATTTGTACCACAAATAATTCCTTTTTTTTTGTTATCATGTTTTCATTACGTTAGTAGCATATATGTAGTCAAAGTCAAAGGAGTGCCATAAATAACAAATGTAAAAAAGAAAATTATAGGAAATTAAAAGTGGAAATACAAAGAGGACTAAATGAAAGCTTATAAAACAAAACAAAAAAATAAAAGAGAGAATTAAATAAAAGAATACAACAACAACTAACAAAATATAATAATGATGAATTATTTTCATTAATATTATACTATTTGTCATTTTATTTCTTTATCTGTTTTGTAGAAATATTGGTTTATGTTTTCTTTGCATATAAATTTGCCAATATTTTAATTTTTTAGACCACTTTATTAAAAAAAAAAAAAAAGTAGTTAAAAAGTAAAATTTCAATCATGTTATAATTCATGTATCCACTCATCGTTTTTTATATTAAATATAATTGTAGGTGGATTCCTGAGTCTGCCCGTTGGCTTCTGGCTAATGGTAAAGTGGAAAGCGCCAAGTTTTACCTTGACAAATGTGCTACGTTCAACAAAAGGACAAAACTGTCATCTAAAATCAAACAGGAAGTAAGTTTGAGCTTGATGTTAAAAGGCTTTCTTTTAAGCTAATACGTGCATATTTGCTATAGTACAAAAGGAAACTGGTGCCATGTACAGTATGTGTTGCTGAGCCTATTTATCCCAGGGCAGCATCTGTTGGGTCTGAGCTGGGGGTGAGCTGTCCTGCATTTCTTTACATTGAATTAGTGACAAATCTACTTCCCCATATCACTTTCAATGTACGCAGTCTCTCTTTAAACAATACTCACATGGCTTTACTTATACGTACAAAACGTAATACTATAAATTTTATATCACCAACGCAATTGAAACAATTTAGAAGCTTTACCTGAGGAGGAGGGAGGCGGACTTTGTGTAAGCTCAGAGTGATAGCTTCAGCAATCCAGCATGAGAAAAATACATAGTAGAAAGAGCGATGTAGTTTGCTTCGGGTGGAGATTCGGGCAATGGTTTGGTTAAACATAGAGGGCTTTTAGCTAGGAGACCGGGCTTGATTCCTCTGTGAAACAAAAAGTCAATGACGTTGAGTTACTAAATTAAACCTTCACCATGATGTGTTTCTTAAACTTAACCAAATATTTTCATAGTTATAGAGTTAGAGAGGAAGTAAACTGACCTCAAAACAGACTCTAATACCCCTTTCCCACCAAAATTAGCGTGTTGACGTGACCCTCTTATAAATGCCGATTGTCTCTTTTCCCATTGCCAGTGGAGTATACCCCTTTCAGTCTCTTTTCTGTTGCGTCACCGTCTGACGTCACAAATGTGTGCCAGAAACGGGCGAACAACAAACTTCCCCTCGGATCTAAAGAAGCTCTCTCACCGCGCTGTCTTGCTGAATCTTTTTAGAAACAAAAAACTAATTTGCCGTTGTATGTTGTTCTGCTGTATTTACGCGTCAGCAGCCGGAACATCAATGTGCATCATAGCATCTCGCTGGAAAGGGGGCGGAGATTAGAGTGTCGACATGGGTTTTGTTTTCCCATCATTGCTGATCAGAGCCGAGGCGATAATTACCTGCAGAGTCATTTGACCTGGGTCTGAATTCTGATTGTAGCCTTTCCCAAAAAAGCCGGGTGTTAGCGGTTGTTAGCGGGTTTTTTTACCAGTGGGAAAGGGGCATAAGGGTACCCTGAAACAGAGGATACCTTTTGTATCAGAATGAGATGCCAAAGTGGGTTCATGACAATGCGTGTGTATTTGACGTTATGTGAAGATGACATTTACACACAAAAAATTGTGCATAACTTTTCGGAGGGTATCACTAAAAACCGTTACACTGTTAATGTTGAAATCTCATGTTAAATCCCCTGTAAGCTGGAACGTCTCTTGTATTTTCTGCCTCTGTACAGACACTGTCCGATGTAGAAATCCTGGAAAAGCAGGACAAAAGCCACACTTACCTTGACCTCATCAAGACTCCGCAGATGAGATGGCTGTCCATTAAGGCAGGGATTGTGTGGTGGGTATCATTGAAGAATACCCCCGTAAAGACAGTTTGAATTACCTCTGCTGAGTCCAGTTGTACAAAATTCATAGACAAAGACGCGTGTACGGCACAAACTTGCAGCAACATAAAAAGCAATAACTATTTGTTCATCATACCCTGCAGGTTCGGAGCTGCCTTGACGTACTATGGAATCAGCCTGAACGTCAGTGGATTTGGTTTAAACATGTACCTCACACACTTCATCTATGCTGCCATTGAAGTCCCAGCAAAGCTGATAGTCTATTGCTTCCTTAACGCCATTGGGCGGAGGAAATGTCAAGCTGGAACGCTTCTACTTACAGGAACATGCATCGCCATAAACATCTTTCTTCCAAAAGGTCAGAATACACATAAAGTTTGTTTTTCCTTTTTCCAGGAATGTTCTCAACACACGCAGTCGATTTCTGCTTAATATTGAGTTTGATAATGTGAATGGCTGCGATCTAGGGATGCACGATATTATCGGCACCTTATCGTTATCTGCAGATTATGGCTTGAAAATGACAATAACGCTTTAATTATGACTAAATGTTCGATGATTCCCTTAAAAAGCTTGACGTAATGCTACGACATTAACTCGGCGCGAGTGTGTCCACGCACTGCCTGCGCTAAAAAGTCACAGAAACTCAAGCCAATGAATAGAAGTTAAACAAATCGGAAAATATCGGATATTGGCAAAAAAACAACGGCGTGCATCCCTAGTATGATCCGAAACTATCGCAAAACTATGTTGCAGTTAAAAGAATTACTAAGCATCACATTTTTTTTAAATGTGGTTTAAATATTTGCTACCACAGTAAAATGAAACAAGTTAGGCTAAATTTGAATTATAAGTACATAACTTTTAAAGCTATTGTAGGCAATTTCGGTGGTGTTGCATCTTCACTTCAACAAAATACTGATTTTGAAAGTTCCGTACACTAAAACTATTCAAGTTCACAGGAGTCTGTAATCAAGGATGCAGGCTATAAAGCATCTGATTTTTAAATAAGGATCTTTTAATTTGTGCCTCTGGATTTATCTCATTTTTACAAGTATATGCTACCACAAAATTAACAGACTGTTAATCTGCTAAAAGAGCATGTATGCTCAACAAATCTACCAAAAATGTTATAAACTTAATTGAATGTTTTTTACACTTATCTTGTGTACATTGTATGTGCTATTCTTTGTAGGTCTGTGGCATGTGCGTGCCGTTATTGCCATTCTTGGAAAAGGCCTGTCAGAAGCCTCCTTCACGGTCATCTTCCTCTACACAACAGAGCTTTACCCCACAGTCGTAAGGTCAGTAACTGTCATACAGCTACATTGACAAAGCTTTACTCCATAATTTGGCTCATCATTCATATCAGTTGATGAAGACATGATGTTTGTGGGTAAAATATTATAACATCATATCAATAGGAGAAATGGCCTAAATTGCATAGTCGTGACCTACTCCAAGAGCCTTGGATATTAAAGAAGGACACTAAAGTAAGGTGTGCTGGTGTTGGCGAGAAAAGAGGAAGAAGGAGCCAAATAAGCATCCTAGGAACAGGGTTTGTCTGAGAGGACAAGGGTGGGAGCTTTTATAGTGACTGGAAGCTTTGGGCCCAAGTGCTCCCCATCAGCCCATAATGCCACAGTCCCAATAAGAAGCTGTAAGCAGGCCCGCTGTACTTTGAGAGGCTTAAGCTGCTATTGTTATTTAGGGTTTAAGACCCAAAACAGCGAGTCTTTTTACTTGTCCATTTAAATTTAAATTTCACTTGTAGAATGACATGTTGTGTTGTTTAGTCAGGGTTGGGAGGATTATTTTAAAAATGTGTTCAGCTGCAATAATACAGCTCTGGCTCAAGTTGTGTTAAGCCTCCTGTGCAACCATTTACAAGCATAACTTCACAAGATGTTCACTGTGAAGTTATACTTCACACGTTCCTCATTTTAGTGAAGGCGGCTGGCTGCTCTTCTGATATTTATAATATTTAGGCTAACAGTCTAAAATAACGACTTTATTCTTGTAATATAACGACTTCATTCTCATAATATTACAACATTATTCTCGTAATATTTCGACTTTATTCTCGTACAGTTTCAACTTTATTCTTGTAATCTTCTTTTTTTTTTTGATGCGGCCCTGATACTCCATCGTAAAAAAGAGAGATAGAAGAAAATTTTAATTTTTGTTGATTTTTGCAACCCTGCGGGCAAAGCAGTATATCTCATGTCTGTGCTGATCCTGTCCTGTATATGCGTCTGTAGTGTTGTCTAATGAAAAATCTCGTCATGCTTACTTTTAACTGTCTAACGTACTACTCTCTGTAAAACTGGTGGAAAAAAGTGTAAACAAAGGGCCTTTTCTAGATCACATAAATGCATCTGTTTTAAATTGAAACTCTTCAGACTAGATTAAAAACCCCTCACAATATGTTCAAGTCAGTAACGTTACATACGTACAATATGTAAAGTCACATACATGATGAAAAACTACGAGGTTAGGGTAAGGTACCAAAACTATCTAGTGAGGTTAAGGCAAAAATATGAGGGGTTACAATAATTACGTAGTTACATTACATCACCTTACATAATTAAAGTTAAATTTTTTTTGTGACTCCATGTCCACATGTACAGCGGTGTTTTTCAAAACATAGATTTTTCTCTGCGTTTTGGCCTTTCATCCACACAAACACCGTTTTACGTCACTGAAAACGGATCTTTCGTAAAACTCCGGCCAGGGTGAAGACTTTCAGGAACTTTGTTTCCGTGGAGACGTGTAGACGGGGTAAGCGGCGTGTTTGGTTCGTGACGTCAGGCTGTGCGTGGTTATCTCCTTCGTGAGGCATCACAAAGGAGGCGGCATTCCTTGCAAAATTATGGACATGACATAAAGAGTGATGCTTATTAGGGATTTTTACATGTTTACACATATATGTACAGTTACTCGTCTACTCTATTGAGGAACAGAGGCATCAGGATAGATTTATTCAGGCTTTTGACTGACTGCGATTCTTCTTCTTCTTCTTTGCATGACCGGGTTATATCGCAACCTGTTGGCGTGGCATTCTCATGACTGCGTGACAGTGTTTTTTGCGTTTCGTTTGGATGGGGATTTTTTATAACCGTGCTTGTGTGGACAGTGTTTATTTTTTTGGAAACGAAGGAGGCAAAAACTCTGTTTTCAATAATACCCGTGTACATGTAGACATGGCCTCAAAGTAACCTGTTGATAATGACTAACTGTCAAACATGACTTCTAGAGGATCATTTATCTGCAACAAAAAGGTACTTCGATGACTTTCTGGTGCTGTTCTGGTGGTGCAGACACACAATTTCAATATGTGTCACCACCTTGTAATACACTGTTCGTAAGTTGTGGTCATACAGTATTTCTGTGAGACGATGATGTTATCAGTTCAGTAAAAGACCATTAAAAGTCGTGACCCTAGAGGGTTACATAACGACTTTAAAGGCCTTGTGATTTACCCTACTGTGACTTTGCAGGCAAAGCGGTCTAGCTTACGTCAGCTTCATCAGTCGTCTGGGTGTATCAGCAGCTCCGCTCATCCTGCTGCTGGAGGACGTGTGGACTCTTCTTCCTCAGATCATCATCTGCTCCGTGGCCATCACTTCAGGCCTGGTGTCTCTGCTGCTCCCAGAGACGAGGAACATGAGGCTGCCGGAGACGATCGACGACATTGAAAATCCAAGGTTGGTAAATTAATGTATAAAAGTGACACAATAGGCTTGTAGATACTAGTTTAATATTGAATGTTGAAGTGAACATAGAGAGCAAAGTTAAACCGGAGTCAAATTCCTTGTATGTGATTCTAATTCTGATATTTTTGGCACCACTGCCATCTGGTGGCAGTATTGAGAATGACATTGAGACGCACCTTGAATGATGATGGATCTTTTGTTCAGCTATTCAAATAAAAAGTTATATATTTACAACAAATTATTAGAAAGCACTGTCGACCCACAGTTAACAAACTTATAAGAAAATTGCTACCAAGTTCAAAGTTTAAAAAAGAATGTAACAAGGAGTTTCACAAAGTAGCTGAAGGACACAACACCATGAAAACAGGTGCAACTGAACACAGTCTAAAAGCAATAAGTTTTATTCACTCAAGTCATTTAAAGGCCATAGTTTGGGATGTTTTGTTTGACTGCATTATATTGTCATTTTTGCTCAGACAATCAAAATAAATATTGTCTTGTTCCTTTTCAGAAAAAAAGACGTCTCCCCTCTCACTACAGAGTCTTCAGGTGTTGTCCTGGAATCAAAGAGTACAACAACAGAAACTAAGGAGTAAAGTGAAACAAGGACTTTGTCTGTCTGCAAATACACATCATAAAGAACTAACACATAACCATACTACCTTTGTCAAACGTAACCAGTGACGGAGACCACACTGTTTAGTAGGGATGCACAATATTGGATTTTTTGCCGATTTCGATACCGATATATTAGGCACGTGTTTTTTTCCACCTAATGGCAAAGAACATCAAGTCTCCCCTGTAGTGGAATTGATATTATGCCTACTCTTATTGTAGTGGCCCTCTGGCAGATGCAGAAATAACACAATACAGTGCTTTTTTAAAACATGTACACATTCACTGGGCAATATAAGAAAATGACTAAAACGGCAATAATCAAACTTAGACAGGCTTGGATGATGCTCTCCCTGAGATAATCCTGACAATGGCAAATTTTACCTAATGCACAGAACAACATCATGTGTAATAACTGAAATAACAGAGAAATAGTGAACTCTTTTTTGCAGTGTTGAATTAATGAGACTAATCGGCTAGAAGAACTGCCAGACCGCAGACATCTCGCACCCTTCTTCATGCTTGAAGGAAGAGGTGTGGTGCAGGCAGTGCGTGCGCACACTCATAATGTCATAGCATTACGTCAAGCTTTTTTAGGGAATCATCGAGCATTTAGGCAAAATTAAAAAGTTAATTTATTGCCGGAAAATATCGGCAGAAAAATGACATATCTGCCGATATGTCATTTTCAAGCCATAATCTGCAGATACCGATAACGTGCCGATAATTTCACGCATCCCTGCTGTCAAGGTGTTGACAAAGTGTTTGTGTGGTTTGTTAACATCAAGATTCAAGAACATATTTTGAAAAAAAATATTGAAAGTTACAAACTACTTTAATTTCACTTGTCATTGTTTGATCTACAACTGGTTTTTACTTGATCTGAATATTCAGAATGTTTTGGGTGTTTTTTTCCAGACACCACTGAATGTATTAAATAGAATAAGATAACATATGTGCAAATTGTATATAAAATAAACAAAGTTTTAGCTGAAGAACTTATCAGCTGTGGATTCTTGTCTGCCAGAAATTGTATTTGATGTTGCAGATATGACATGGCAGTGCCCCTTTAAGTCACATTAGTCAGTCCACTAAATATCAGCCAGTCCCTCTAAATATTTGCAATCATGCAATGGCAATAAGTGATGCAAATTTAGTCAGATTTCACGTTCCAAAGTAATAATAAAAAATGTACTTATAAAGCGCTTTCAATCAAAGTGCTTTCAGGGATTCAAAAGACAATTTAAAACAATATAAAAACATTTAAAACACACCACACTATGAGACAGGACATCAGGGAAATCAACCTCAAGATGCATACACAACAGCAGCAGCACCTTAAAGTCTGCTCTAACCTGGACAGGGAGCCATTGAAGAGAGGCCAGCACTGGCGTGTTTACATGATCCTGTCAGAATACGGGCTGCCGCACTCTGAACCATCTGCAGACCTCGAAAGCTCTTCTTTGACAAACCTGACAAAGGGACATTTCAATAATCCAATCTACAGGACGATACAAAGGCATAGATGAGACGACATGACAGGATAGATCTAGAACTAACAGTTAAACATTAAAGTTTACAGGTGATAGTTTGAGTGAAGTAAAATATTTGAGTATTTCTAAATAAAGTGCAAGTAGCAGAGGAAAAGAACAAAAGTGACAGTGTACAATTGTACTAATTATAGTTTTTGACCTATTTATAATCACAAAATAATTGCAGTGTGGAGCACAAGGCTAATATGAGCCCACAAGATACTAGAAAAAAAACCTCTGTCTGTCTGTACTTTGGGGCTCCGTATTTAGAAGCCAAAATCAAACCTTGATCTAAATATGGTCCTCTCTAGAGCTGCTATTTCAGGCAGTGCTGACCCCCATCTATCACTCCCATCAAGCTCCTCCAATTTAGCTTCTTAAAGTTGACAAAACTTTTGTAGTCTTAGATCTAACCATTTGGTTCAGGGATTATATAGTCCCTGTATTTACTATACAGCTCTGTAGGAAGAACTGAGGTGGCCTTAAAGACCTTTTTCAGTGCAAAAAAGTCACATTTTCTTTCTTGACAAGCAATTCAACTGACAAAGCGACAAAAGAGAAACCACTTTGTGCATTTCCGACAGTTACTCAGATTTGATGAGTGGGCAGAAGTTGTATGACCGCCAGTCTACAGAAGTCCGATTTTGCTGACACAACCCTGCGTGGGGACAGTTGCAACACTGTGCGGGAATGGTTGCATCGCAAAGACACATAAAACTTTTGCTAGTTGTTGCAAAAAGCATCGTATTCTGAAATATGCATTTTTGTAACAATGATATTATACTTTTTATTATATTGATAAAAATGTATCATAATTTACTGAGTTAATGCAGAGAACAAAGGCCAGCCTTGAGTCAATGTGCAGATGTCAAAGGTTACAGTTTGTGCTGGGATCTATATATGAAAAAACTGTATTTTAACATGTATGTAATAAAATAAACAACATGCTAGCCATGAAGGTCATATGCTAACCATGACACTTCTACAAAACAATTAGACTACATACGTTTTGATTAAAATACGAAGTTTAGGGCAGTAAGAAAAAACTGCTCTCGCCGCAGGACCCACAACCACCTTCTTAATGACATATCGCAACCCAAATTTCAGATTTTTTCAACCACTTAAATTTATTTTATGAAAAATGGTGCAGTTTGGACCTGAGACCGAGCAGTACGTCAATTTCACAAAACACAACAGTGTAATAGTCAAGCAAAATGGTGGCAGTGCATAAGGGGAAGATATTCTAAAACCTGCAACACAAATGCAACAACTGTAGGACTCATCAAGTTTCAGGAATGCAACTGTGGCTCATTGGATACATGAAGTGTGATTAAATTACCCTACTACTGCACACATGTCATAGGAAACCTATGTCCTTCAAAATAAAAGTGCAGCAAACACTTTTTACCACAACTTGTTTTTCTTCCAAGCACACATCGACCTATAGAGTCGGCGACCAAAGAAACTGATGATGTCAGAAACCAGGAGGAACATGACATGAATGGGAACTTTGTTCTCACCTGGACAGAGACCAGAACAGATACAACAGATACAGATATTATTACTGATACTGGAACTCATTCTGATTGGCTATTACAAATAATATAACTTGATACCATTACTAGACTTGTTTTTTCTTCCTCTATTATGGTAAAAAATTGTATAACTGTGAAAGCTAAAGGTGTTTGGGGTTAAAAATAAAGCTTTAATTGAACACTTACTTAAAGGGCAGTGTTTTTACACGCATTATTTGTAGCAAGTGTATCAAAAAAAAGTAAACAATTGGACAAAACCTCTTAATACCACTCTCATGTTTGTATTCTAAATATGAAGCCGGAGCAAGAGGCTAAGATTAGCTTAGCATAGCATAGCTCGCCTGTTTGTGTCCAAAGCAAAGACAGTAGCTGTGTCCCAATCCAGGGGCTGCTGCCTTCGAAGGCCGGATTTGAAGGCCGATTGCGTCACAGAGGCGTGTTGAAGGCTGTACCACTCCTTCAGATGTGGCCAACAAATGCGTCCTCCGTTACCCAGGCCACAAAGAATCCAGCGGGTGCATCCTTTTGCACATGTTTAAGAAAACGAAAGGTCCCTTGAAACAAATTATCTTTAAAAATATTGGTTAACGTACTTAGTTATGCTAGCTAGTTAGCCTGCTAGCTACCTGTTGCTAGGCGACAGGAGCCGCGTTTGGTGACGAAAGGGTAGACCAGACCATGACACTTCTACAAAACAATTAGAAATTACGTACGTTTTGATTAAAATACGGAGTTTAGGGCAGTAAGAAAAAACTGCTCTCGCCTCAGGACCCACAACCACCTTCTTAATGACATATCGCAACCCAAATTTCAGATTTTTTCAACCACTTAAATTTATTTTATGAAAAATGGTGCAGTTTGGACCTGAGACCGAGCAGTACGTCAACTTCACAAAACACAACAGTATAATAGTCAAGCAAAATGGTGGCAGTGCATAAGGGGAAGATATTCTAAAACCTGCAACACAAATGCAACAACTGTAGGACTCATCAAGTTTCAGGAATGTAACTGTGGCTCAGTGGATACATGAAGTGTGATTAAATTACCCTACTACTGCACACACGTCATAGGAAACCTATGTCCTTCAAAATAAAAGTGCAGTGACCCACTGAAAACAGCTACGCGACCTACTTTTGGGTCCCAACCCACCAGTTGAGAACCACTGCTATATACTACATACTGCGTTCGGCGGTAGAATGCAGTACAGAGCGGTTCAAATGTATTTTGTAGTATGCAACACCAGGTCTCTGGTTTTGGAAAGTGGAAGTAAACAATAGCCCGCCAATAGCAAAAAGCTGCTTCTTTAGCTATAGCGCCCCCTTCTGCTCTTCAGGAATGCTGCTGCCGTCTGCCATTTCAACTGCCATTGTGACATAAAGTAGGCGAGGCACTGGTCTGATGCATAATGGAGATTTTTCCTGAATCAGTACGACATACGGGTATTTTTGGCATACTCTGAATTTTGCTTTTGTTTGCATACTACATACTACAGTTTGGCCAAATCAGTACGTACTGCTAGTATAGTAAAGTATTTCAAACACAGCATCTAGTTGACTGAGCATGTGCAGAGGGGGTCTCTCTAGCATCGTTCTGATTGGAGGAAGATTTGTTGTATCAGTCCCCAGTCTCCCCTATGTAGAAACAGAATTGTAACATTTTAAATAATTATGGTTTAATTCACAATTTGTTGTTGTTTTCTACTTTTAGTTTAAATTGTGTAGACAAATGGTCTTGTAACTTAAGAGGACTATATCACAGTGTATTTCTTTTTCCATCCTGTTCTCACATAAGTGTTAATTAAGTTTCCTGTGGAACTCCTGTGTTTAACTTCCTTTCATACATTTGTTCAGCTACAGACTGTGAGACCATCACTATAGACCTCGAGAAGCTAATTTGAATCTTCTTTATAGTTGGGCTTTCCAGACGCCCCCCCCCCCCCCCCCCCTTCTGAGAATGACACTGTATCCTGTTTGATGTAGGTTGTGTATTGTCCTTTGTTGTTTCTCCGAATTAGCATGGACTATTTGTCTAGCCCTGTTGTTTCCTGTTACCCTCAATATATTCTCTACCAGTACTGACTTTAGGCAGAGGGATATTCTACAACTTGCTGTGACCATCTCTCTCCGCTGCGCAGTGAATAAAACTCATCTGAACCAACCACTGAATCGGACCTGAAGATTATTTTCTTCCACACCTACGAGGTGTTTCCTAGATCCTAAGAAATGTTCACTCATGATGACACATAGCATGTTAAAATATTGATGTCCTTTTTTTTTTACACAGCTTACCTGCATTATTTACTACAATTAAGAACAAAATTATGACAAAGTTTATCCAGAAAACCTGCTCGAAATTCAGGTAATTTGGTTTGTATGGACGTCAAACAAGATTGTGAGTTCCTGGAAGGACCATTATATCATCAGTGATGATGTCACCAAATCTGCCGACCAGTAACATCCAATCATATTCACGCAAGGGTAACCTGACACTGCTCAGTCACTGCTGATGTGCTCATGTCAGTGCTGTTAAAGCTCTCTCCACTACCAACCAAACTTCTACTTATGTGCGAAGCTTTTGTAGAATCCTTGTTGCTGCTTTGATTCTTTGAAATCTCCATCAAAGAGCAGAACATTTTCTGAGTGTATATATCGAGGTGTTTTGTATGTCCTCCTCAAAGTCTTGTCTCCACAGTCTCAGCCACAGTCTCCACAGTGGGCCTCATGTTCTCTTTCCGACTTGGGTTTTGACAGCAGGGCAGCGCCTGCAGCACCTCTTTGAGCCCTCTGGTCATGAAAATGTAGAGGAAAGGGTCCACCAGAGGGCTGAGGTAGAGCAGCAGGTGAGACACCAGCCCCAGGTAGGTCACGGTCTCCTTAAAGGACAGAGCCTCCAGGAGGATGCTGAGGATGAAGGGGACGTAGAGAATAGTGTAGTTGGCCAAGATCGCAACAATGCCGATTACCGTCCTCCTCCTCTCTGGGGTTGAAGGGTTTGATCGGGAGCAGATCAGGGCCCTCCAGGAGTCCACAGCAAAGAACAGGAGGAAGGGGAAAGGAGCGAGCAGAGACACAGCCAACCAGAAGTTGTACTGCAGCACGGCGAGGGCCAGGGCACCAAACGGAACAGCCCACGCCACCAGGGTGCACGCAGAAGACCGCCTGATGCTGCTGCAGCACCCCAGACACTGTGGGTAGGCCACCAGGAGATGGCGCTCCTGAGCTATGAAGAGCATGAGGGTGATGTTGGAGATGACACCAAAATAGAAGATGAAGTCCGTGGTGTTTGAGGAGAAGACGCTCCCAGTCTCCATGTCCACCTCCACATGGGGACGACCAAAGAAACTGATGATGTCAGAGACCAGGAGGAACATGACATGAATGGGAACTTTGTTCTCACCTGGACAGAGACCAGAACAGATACAACAGATACAGATATTATTGCTGATACTGGAACTCATTCTGATTGGCTATGACAAATAATATAACTTGATACCATTACTAGACTTGTTTTTTTCTTCCTTTATTATGGTAAAAAAATTGTATAACTGTGAAAGCTAAAGGTGTTTGGGGTTAAAAATAAAGCTTTAATTGAACACTTACTTAAAGGGCAGTGTTTTTACACGCATTATTTGTAGCAAGTGTATCAAAAAAAGTAAACAATTGGACAAAACCTCTTAATACCACTCTCATGTTTGTATTCTAAATATGAAGCCGGTTCAAGAGGCTAAGATTAGCGTAGCATAGCATAGCATAGCTCGCCTGTTTGTGTCCAAAGCAAAGACAGTAGCTGTCTCCCAATCCAGGGGCTGCTGCCTTCGAAGGCCGTATTTGAAGGCCGATTGCGTCACAGAGGCGTGTTGAAGGCTGTACCACTACTTCAGATGCGGCCAAAATATGCATCCTCCGTTACCCAGGCCGCGAAGGATCCAGCGGGTGCATCCTTTGTGGCCCAAACGTTTTTTTGAACAGCTAGCACATCTTTAGGAAAACGAAAGGGCCTTGGAAACAAATTGTCTTTAAAAATATTGGTTAATCTACTTAGTTATGCTAGCTAGTTAGCCTGCTAGCTACCTGTTGCTAGGCGACAGGAGCCGCGCTTGGTGACACAAGGTTAGACCAGACCATCTCATTTCAGTTCGGCTTTAACGGTCTACGCAGGCTGTGAATCGAGCATCCTCCGTAGACCGCCTCCTTCAAAGGCTACAGCCCCTGGATTGTGACACAGCTTGTATATTAGAAATGTTTGTGGCCTTTTGGTGGCCTCTAAGTGTCATAAAGCAGATTGTTTTCTTAATGGCCAGCAGGGGGCGACTCCAGTGGTTGCAAACAGAAGTCAGATTGTATTAAAGTCTATGAGAAAATTATCTTATTCTCACTGTATTTATTACCTCAGTTAAGGTGATTTTCTCAAGGCTTTTGAACATGTAGTAAACCAATGGGCCATATCCCAGTGCTAACATCCACTCTCTACAATCAATGGTGTCAAGCCCAGACTACCTGTAAATGCAGTGCAGTGTTTTGTTTTGGGTGCTAATTTGCTAGCCTAGCACAGACCGAGTGAAGCCCTCTCACACTCACCAGTCCCACCTTGATTGACTCTCAGGGGGGTATAGGAGGTGGTGGCGGAGTGTGTAAATTGTTACATGATGACTGTATGCCTGAAGAGCAGAGTGCGTACAAACCTTTGGACAGATTCTTCAGGGTGTAAATAGCCAGTCCGATGGCGGGCAGCCCGATGCTGAACGTCAGCCAGCTGATCACTTTGGCTACCTGGACAGTGGTGGGCGTGGTGTTGTTTCCAGTGTGATTGTAAGTGACGTTGATGAGGACAGGGACAGTTGTTGTCACCGTGCTGTCAGCCATAAGAGGCCACACAGAGGCTATTTATGTGTTCAGCTGTTCAGATTAGCATCAAAGTGTGCCGCTTAGCTGATGTTGGGGATACAGTAGGTTGTAATGAAGACCTAAGCAACTAATGTAAGTGAAAAAAGAGCAAGATCAGTCCTGCGTAAGAACAAAATGAGCACAAAAAAAGATCACTTTAAACAAACTAAGAGCTAAGTTACCCATGAAGCCATGACTTCTGTGGTGATCACTCAAAACATAAACCCTCAGGCCATTTTATCTGCCACCTCTGGATTGCCCTCAACATTAGTGCTACAGATTTAGCATCAAGATGTTTTTTCTTTTGATTAACAGAAATTAAATAATTTTATAGTGTACATGGTCAGGTACAACAGCCATTAAAATACTTCTGCCGGAGCTTCAAGAGCTGTATTTGGACATACTTTTGGCAATACTTAAAAAGAATTACTAAAAGTACAGTTGGTAGCAGGAAAGTTAATTACTCTGCAAGGATTACTTGATTTTTCATATTGTTAACGTGGCAAAAATGTAATATTTAGGTTTGAATATCATTTAAAATCTGTAGTAATGTGGTCAGAGAAACATCCAAATATGCTCAGCACACAGCTCCGACTTATCACCTTACAAAGTCCTTATAGTGAGCATGTCAGCAAACAGCGGCCTATTTATATATATGACATAAATACAGAAGTTGCTCTAGTGTCTACCTGTCTAGTTCAAGTCCAATATTCACTCTCCTTTTAGTTTTGGTTTGGTTTCCAACAGCTCTTGTAAAAATATATCTTTCATAAATCTCGGGCTGCTAGATTTCTCACTTTTTTAACCCAGAGCTGTACAGTTGGTTTACCAGAGTTTGAGCTTAAAATAAGTGTGCTGTAACAGCAAAACTATGAGCCAAGAGAGGCTCAAAAAAAGGACTGCTTAATTGGTGATTCAACAAAATAACATGTTTGAAATAACCATCTGTAGAAGAAAATTACTCCATCCTTATGCGTGTAATAATACACTCAAAGACCAAAACAGCAGAATTTTGTGTCGTCTCCTGTCCAAGGGCCCCATTTCTTTTTCATCTCTTTTTTAATTTGCAAAACTTAATAATCACCTGGAACCATTATCTTACCTGCAATGAACGCTGAAACAACTCCCATCCGCAAACACACCCTCAGTTGTCCTTCCAATTTTGTTTTAAAGACGTGAAAGCAGAAACATCTTCAAATGGAGATCCATGTGAAATCCTGTGCATACAGCTAAACGTCCCTCTTAGAGAATGAGAGAGAGAGCCTGTTCATCTGAATATCAATGATCATGTTTAGGTTCATGTTCGTATGTGTGGCATCTTTTTTTATTGCTACAGCGCTGAGCCTTATCTCTGCAGAGCTCAACTGGCTGCTTTGAATGAGGCCTAGATGTGCTGAATATTCTCCATTGGTTTACATGGCTCTTTCTGTTTGTGCATGATGCTGAAGGGAGGGGTATTTGCATTAAAGTATGATGTCAATAAAGTGGACCAGCTGTTATCTTAATTGCATTTGCGCATGTTTGTGTGGCTGTACACACACAAAAAAAGGATCCCTCCACCGATTTCACCCCGGAAGATGGACTCGTCATTAGGGGCACTACTCAGCCTGCGAAACAGATGTGTTGTCTTCTTTGGCTCATGAGAAGTAAGTCAGAGAAAACAACCCTGGTGATGTCATCTGGGTAGTCTCACTTATTAGAATTATTTAACTTACTTATCACTCAGTAGCCTGGCTTGAAAATGGGAGGTGTGGTGTTTGAAAGACACTGAGGAATGGGATTACGAAAGACACTGCAGAGCTGAATTATGGGAAGTGTAGTCTCCAGAATTCCTGGGCTTGATCCATTCAAAGAACTAAAAGCCAGCATCAATTTTCATTATGTGTGAGTCCTCCAGATCGATTGAACTAAGTGCATTTAGTCAAGTGCTGTTGCATCCAGCATTTGTAATTACTTAAGTCTTCTTTTCAGAGATACTCTTTACTTCTTCTCTTCTCTCAAAGGTAAATATAGTAATTTTCACTAAATCACGTTCATGTGTTTAGGCAAGGCAAGGCAAGTTTATTTATATAGCACATTTCAGCAACAAGACAATTCACAAGTGCTTTACACAGAACAACAGAAGCAAAGAAACACATCATAAAACAAGACATTAAAAAGCAAAGTGAAGATAAACTAAAAACAGCTAAAAAGAAGCCAAAATATAAAAAGATAAGAGTTAAAGCTACAGTAAAAAGCAGCCGTGAACAGGTGAGTCTTCAGGCTTGATTTAAAAGAAGTAAGTGTTTCAGCAGACCTGCATGTTTCTGGAAGTTTGTTCCAGATATACGGAGCATAAAAACTGAATGCTGCTTCTCCATGTTTGGTTCTGACTCTGGGGACAGAAAGCACACCTGTCCCTGACGACCTGAGCGGTGTGGATGGTTCGTACTGTGTCAGCAGATCACAAAAGTATTTTGGCCCTTGACCGTTCAGCGCTTTGTAAACCAGCAGTAGTACTTTGAAGTCTGTTCTCCGACAGACAGGGAGCCAGTGTAAAGACCTCAGAGCTGGAGTGATGTGATCTACTTTCTTGGTCTTAGTGAGGACTCAAGCAGCAGCGTTCTGAATCAGCTGCAGTTGTCTGATTGATTTTTTTAGGGAGACCTGTAAAGACACTGTTACAGTAATCGAGTCGACTGAAGATAAATGCATGGAGCAGTTTTTCTAGATCCTGCTGAGACATAAGTCTTTTAATCCTGGGTATATTCTTGAGGGGGTAGTAGGCTGACTTTGTAATTGTTTTAATGTGGCTTTGAAAATTCAGGTCTGAGTCCATGACTACACCCAGATTTCTGGCTTGGTCACTAATGATTGAAGCTGTGCGCTGACTTTTAATCGCTCCTCCTTAGCTCCATAATCAACTACCTCAGTTTTGTCTTTGTTCAACTGAAGAAAATTATGGCACATCCACTCATTGATTTGTCCAATGCATTTAACTAGGGCTTGTATGGGGCCATGGTCCCCTGATGACATTGTGATGTAGATCTGTGTGTTGTCTGCATGGTTATGGTAACTAATGTTGTTGTTTTCCATAATCTGAGCCAGTGGAAGCATGTAGATGTTAAACAGAAGAGGCCCAAGAATGGAGCCTTGGGGAACTCCACATGTAATCTTTGTCTGCTCAGATGTAAAGTTACTTATAGACACAAAGTAGTCCCTGCCCTTTAAATAAAAACCAAACAGTTTACTACTGTGTGAGAAAGTCCAACCCAGTTTTCCAGACGGTCGAGTAATATCTTATGGTCAACTGTGTCGAATGCAGCACTAAGATCGAGTAGTTCTAGGACTGAAACTCTGCCACTGTCTGTGTTTAAGCGGATGTCATTAATCACCTTTGCGAGAGCCGTCTCAGTGCTGTGGTGTGGTCGAAAGCCTGACTGGAAGACATCAAAGCAGTTGTTCACTGTCAAAAAGTGTTGAAAACTGTTGAAAGACAGCCTTTTCGATTATCTTACTTAAAAATGGTAGATCGGATATAGGCCTATAGTTTACTTTAATGTCTGAGGAGCCTTACCTGCCCAATTGATTGGGACAGATTGTGGCTCAAAAGGAATGGATGCTAAATTTGCTAAATTTGCAGAATCACATGAGTGCTTCCTGTTTCGCGGTAGAATCGCCTTTCTTTTTCTATTACCTATCAGGACAGAAATTGTGGAACCTATTGGCATACAGGGCCCAGGCTTATCCTGGAAGGAGTCATGACTGCCATTATCCTTACAACCTGGACCCTCCACATATCAGTTTGAGCTTGGTACATTTTGAACACAAGCAACCTTTTCAACCTTATCAGGCTGGGCAGACAGTGCATGATGCCGTCGAGGAGCAGGAGGGGGAGGGCATCGTGGCTGTAATGGCTGTGGCGGAACTGGTGGAGGTGGGCGCCATGCGGGGTTTATGGGAGAGATTATGGGAGAGGACTGGGGGGTGCATCCAGTTCCAGCATTGACCAGCTACTTCATCTGGTCAGTGAACTCCGAAAGGGAGGAGGAGGGAGAAGGATGAGGATGACCTGGCTGGGGTTTGAGGGGGTGAGGCACAGGTGTTTTTGAAAGGGTTGGAGGGGGGTGGAGTCCCCTCCTCTCGCCTCTGTTGTCTCTCCAGTTCAGAAATCTCCTCAGGCGGGGGCAGACAGGGTTCTTCCTCAAGGCTTCTGCTGTGAAATGTTATGTCTTCCTTCCATGCCGATTCCTCTTGTCTCTTGTCCTTGGCATTGAGGACTGATGGGTGATGCAAGGAGTAAACTAGGTTAGAGGTGAACAGTTTTACTCCTGACTTGTTAAGGCAAATTCCATCTGATTTAAGAAGATGTCTGCGTTCCCAGAAAATGTTGAAATTGTCAATAAAGTGCACTGAATGAACAGTACAAGCAGATGAAAGCCACTGATTCAGTGCCCGCAACCTGCTGAATCTCTCATCTGCTTTTCTGACCGGTGGTATGGGGCCACTGATAAACACATCTGCATCCAGAGAACTGACTGTGTTCAACAGACCCGTGAAGTCCTGTTTCAGCACTTCAGATTGTTGCTTTGCAATATCATTTGACCCTGTGTGCAGCATGATGTTTTTCACTGTAGGATGTGCAGCAACAATATGCAGGATTAACAACCTGTTACATTACAAATCAAGATGTTTTGCACTGAAAATACAAAGAGTTGATCAAATATGATGTAATATATTTTGTATATTTTTTCCACGCATAGCGATCACTACAGTGGACGGCTATTCAAAAGCTGTTTTCCACTAAATGCACGGGTTTTGAGATGGGCCGGTTTCACGAAGATGTTTTAGACTGGTCTATAGTGTCAGGCCAGTCATAATATTGCTCATAGATTAGTCTAATGCAAGTTAGACCTACTCATTTTAAGCCAAAAAATGTAGACACCTTACCCCAAGGCTAACTCAGCTCTAAGACCCATGTTACCACGGTAACAATCAGTGATAACTGCTGACCAGTAGCAACAAATTTTGAATGTCTTTGATGGTCCTTTCAACGGTCAGATTAACACTGTTCACTGTTTTTTTCTGCTTTTACACTCTTGCTGGGGTAAACGGACTTGAGTGGTTAGATGCTGTTACTTGGTCAGCCATTTTTTTCGTTTGAAAAAAGTCGTGATTTACCCAGAATTCATTGCACTATAGTCCCGCTTAAGATAGTCAAGAACTAAACTGCTTTGTGAAACAGATGAATTTAGACGTCTATCTGAAGTCTGACTGTTTGTTATATCCAAGCCATAGTCAAAGTCTATCTTTGTGAACCCGGCCCATGGCCTCACATCAGCCACTTCAGTGAACGTCAGTTAGTCATTCCATACAGCCACTGGCCAGCCGTTGTAAGTGTACAAGATATTTCTCAAAATCAAGATCAGAAATGCCGTAAGGCTCAGGAATATCTTGCAATTTCTTGTGTTCTGCTCTCTGATTTAAGATAGTAAAAATACCTTAAATTGATATTGCTTGTTGTAAGAGAGACTTTTATTTTGAAATAATACAGGACGTTGTAAGCCCTGTTGCAAAAGTGAAAGTGGAACTTAAGTTCAGACATGTGCTCCATGAAAGCCTTTCCTTTGTCTTCTGCCTTTCTTACATCTACGAAAGCAATGGCTGTAAGTTTTTTGGTTGTTTTATATCTTGATTTATATTAATGAGTGACTTGGTTACTATCGTTGCATAGTGTTAGTTTTTTGACGTGCAGATTTCAATTAGCAGTAATTATTTCTGGGTTTGTCATGATGCTAATTTACAATTATGTGACACTACATTACATGCTATTGTAGGACCTTTGTTAGCATATGCTAAGTGCAATTGTATTGATGGCTATCACTAGCACTTTTTGCTAGCTGTGTTGAAATCACACTAAAATTTTTATACTAGCTAAGAAACATTCTAAGTTTTGCTGTTGTTTGTTTATTACAGTTTCACTCAT
The DNA here is from genome assembly GCF_022749685.1 of Semicossyphus pulcher. Taxonomy (NCBI): domain Eukaryota; kingdom Metazoa; phylum Chordata; class Actinopteri; order Labriformes; family Labridae; genus Semicossyphus; species Semicossyphus pulcher. The sequence continues at coordinate 20,698,220 of NW_027211626.1, forward strand.
AAACTTTTATCTCTCAAACATGAAGATAGTCATTAAAGGAGCAAGGCGCTCGCTTCCTGGCTCGTGAAAACTGAGTTTGGCCGTCTGTTTAATTACGTTAACATACCAGCCGTATATAACACGTAACGGGAAGAGAACACCTTGTATTCCAGAAGACTCTTGCAACTTAGAAAAAATAAAATAAAATTGTGACATCAAGTAACAACTTAGGAGCAATATAATTCACAAGTATTGACTTTATGTTTGGAGAAAATTATGATTAATTATCTGTCCACTTAATTAGACATCATGCATTGCTAGCTACATTTCAATTACAATTAATATTATAATTAAGACTTTATGGTTCTGGAGTAACTTTTTTCTGTGTTATGTTATTAAACTGTAACTATTATTACTATTGTATGAATATTGTATGAATATTTTGAGCGGGTTAGATCCATGTTGTCTGTGTCTATTTTGTAGAGCTCAAGGGCAGAGCGTGATAGAAAGGCATACAGGAGCAGAGCAAATACCCCCTGATTCAAGAGGGGAAAGGCTGAGGGGTCAAGTCCAGTGTTCAACCAGGTTCAACCTTTTTGCATTGCAAACAGTGTTTTTCATTACTTTCATACTTCTTCGATTGAAAACTTCGAGTCATGCTGTCCAACCGAGTAAACATGTGACTCACCGGAAATGTGTTTGTTGTAAGAAATAAAAGCACAAAAGCGATCACTAAGATATTTTATTTTATGCATTAAAAGCAATAAAACAAAAAGTGCTCATTAGCGAAGTCATAAGTCATGTGTTACAGGGTCCACTCTAGTGGCTTGCTCAAAAGCAATTCATGCATGAAAGGGATACAATTATCTATATTTTGAAAATTGTAGTTAAAATGTTGACAAAAAACATGTAACATCAATATGGGAGATGCATTAAACCTCATAAAGTTAACCAGGGGACTAAGTAGAGCTAAGGAGCAATCTTAGTATTGTGCACAAGAATGCACATGCACATGTGACACATATTCCTGTCGTTGGTTTCAAGCTATTCTGGTGATCGACAGCTGGTGGCTGGCTGTAACATGAAAGGTAAAAACGGCAAAGGCAGCAAAATAGGACTGCTGCCCAGCATGCATGGAGATAAATAATTCACAATGTAAAATGTATATTTCTAAATGCATTTCTAGTGCTCGGAAGTAACAATCTGTTTTGAAATGTTGTTTACATGAAAACTCAACAGAGCACTTTTAAGTTTCATTCAAACCAGCGCCAACGTGTCTGGCATACTGTATCATGTGGAATGGACACTAACTTATCGAGACTCACTCTCAAGTTTTAAAGATTAAAATGACACCAGAAAAAAAAGGTAAACATTTCTAAGCTCTCTGTGCTGCTGGGATGCTGGTTTGTAATCTGAAGTACTTTGTAATCGGAAGAATGTGACACTGAGCTGAGTGTGGCGACCTGCTGGTTAAGTACTGAAGGTGTCAGCTTCAGTGTCTGACAACTGAACCACTGAATACTGTTTCCTGTGGTGGCCCACTTACTGAATAATGCAGATGAAGTCGGCCTCACACGCTCAATTTTACCAACCAAGGACGATCAATAAACAGCTGTTTGTCATGCTGACAGTGGGGCTCAGACAAATGAGCATTCATGAACACTCATGCACAGTGGAGGGGAAACATACAGTACATAGCAGACTATACATAGTGTACAGTAAATATACAGAACAATTTATCATTGGTAATGACAATTAGGACTACATTAGAAAATGTAAGAATATATATTATACTAACATTCAGTTTAGCTACAACACAGTATTTTTGAATATCGTAGTACAATGCTGTGAGCAGCACAGATAATCTTCATCTCCACTGTAAGTATAGACAGTAGGCCTACCCAATATGAGTTAAACTGTGACAATAACATTTTTCAATGATGCAACGCTGATATGCAGTGCAATAAATAAACAAAGCATATTATTATATTAGCTATACTGTTGTCAGTCTTTTGTGTGTTTCACATGCTCATATTGCCAGGATGATGAAAATCTACACTGCTATATCTATGAACACATTTTTTTACAGCATCAAATAACTAATTAAAAAAGAACACTTAGACATAAATCAGCATGATAAGAACTAACTATAATGACAGAAACCATTTATTTGACTTGTCCCATCTGTTAACATGGAGGAGGCGGGCTTTATGAGCTATACTGCGGCCAGTCAGCAGGGGGCGCTCGACATGTTTTGGCTTCACTTTTAGGGAGCTGTCATGTCGTCCATCTTTTTATACAGTCTATAGTTCGGACGAAGGGGGCCTTTCTGTGTGGAGTTTACATGTTCTCCCTGTGCATGTGTGGGTTCCCTCAAGGTACTCTGGCTTCCTCCCACAGTCCTATTGCATGAAATATTTCAGCGTGAAGATAATTAAAGTTAAATGAAAAAATAAAAGTCCCTGTAAGTTTTCCTAACTGTGCTTTGATCAGTAACAACACAGCAAGTGGATGACTTGACTTTCTGATATGTAATGTTTAATAAAAGCCCAAGATAAGTCTTTAATGTGCCAGTGTAATCCTGAATGTTAATCAAAGGAAACTGTAAATTAGCTCTGACAGGACATACACAGGGGTAGATTAATTGTAAAGACATTAGCTGCTGACCTTTCAGCTCCTTTGACATGACAAACCCATCAGAGCTTTGTCTTTTTGCTTCATTGTTCACTTGTCGAGCTTTCTAAGAACTTAATACGTTAAACCCCCCTCGGCTCTTTTCAGACAATCTGTTCAGGTCTTCAGTTGACCTGTAACCAGCAGGATGCTCAGAGATATATGAACAAAGCTATTGTTTCTGTAAAGAGGCCCGGGCTTGGCGCTTTGCATCATGGGAAAAACAGCATGATGTTATTAGTAATGAGTTTTGAATAACCTGCAGGCGTCACGAGTCCTGCACATTCTGATTCCTGTAATGTGGCATATTTCTTATGTTGGCCTTTTATATTAACCGCCTATTTTTTATTTATTTAACACCAACAATTATCAATAATGCACACAATTTCTCAGGATGATCTGTAGCCTTATTATTACAGTGTGCAGTACTATCAACACAGTGTATTTATCTTCCTGTGAAGGGGCAGCCCTCTCACACAGCCTCCCCCGGCTCAGCGTGTCAGAGACCACATCAGTTCCTCCACACTGCGATAAAAATAAAAGCTCTTGTACTTTGTAACGCAATCCAACACAGCAACCTGTGTGCTGAAGAAGAAGAACAACAGTCTTGTTTTTAGTCCGTTGCCAGTACAGTCATATGAGAGGGTTTACTGACAGGAAGGAGAAATGTATCAACACATAAAAGAGCCTGTATCCCAGGCAGGGATGGCATGTTTGATTTATTAGCAGGGCCGCAGCCTGGAGTTTTAAAATACTGATGTCATGTTGCTTTAAGTTGTTAAACAGGAGCCATGATTACTATGTTAAACGGCATGTGTGTTTATCTTTTCTTTGTCTCATGTAACCTTGTTGTTTTGTTTTTCATTTTACATACTTGAGTGGGATTCCTCCCTATATGCAGCCCCCCTTGTGAAAAATAAAATCTAGTCTTATTATTATTGCTTTGAAAAATAACATCAAGATTAATTTAAAAAATAAATATAAATTAAAAAACTATATTTACAAATAACTATATTTGCAAACTAAATGGCATTAGTAAACAGAGTTTGCCAGTTGTCCTCATCTCACATAATTGAAAGTTTAGTCCCTTGATAACAGCAGGCTGTGTAGGGAGGGGGATTACTTTCCATCGACCTTGGTGAATAATACATCGCCTTTCCTGTTACCTTTTCACAATAAAAGTTGCCCCATTTTTGAGCCGTTTAATGCTTTTAATGTGAAGCAGCGACGGTAGAATGTTGGGTGATAATTAGAAATTGACACAGATGAGATAAAATTTAAAAATAGCCATGCTGTATACATGCTGTAAATCCCTCGTGCCTGTGAAGGAGGTTTGAATGCTGTGGGGGATAGGCGGAGCCTGCCTCTAAAAATAAAAAACACTGTATACAGAGAAAAAATAACTACGTGTAGGCCTAAATATTTATGAAAAATAGCACATTTAAAGTATTAAAAACAGTACATAACCCATATTAAAACACCCACTCAGACACATTAACTGCATAGTGTATGACTGATGTGTGTCACCTTGACGGTTATAGCTGCTGCGGGTAATGTGCAGTTCCACGCGCCTCCACTGAGCCACAGTGTATTTCCTCCATGAGTCCTCACGCGGCAGCAGGGAGGGATGTGTTGTATCATCCCGGCAGCCCGGCAGACGCTCTCTCCTTCAGTCTGAATCCTGCAGCTCCATCATGGCTCTCAACATCCCCGGCGTGGCCGTGATGCTGTTCTTCTACCTGCTGGTCCTCGGGATCGGTATCTGGGCTTCCATCAAGTCCAAAAAGGAAGCGAAGAAGGGCCGGGGGGATAAGACGGAGATGGCGCTTCTGGGCAACCGGGGCATCAACCTGGTGGTCGGCATCTTCACCATGACAGGCGAGTAACTGAAACAACATGGAGTCACCTTGCGATTTAATTGTGCTCTGAAAAGGAAACGGGCTCGTATTCCATGTTAAGGTGGTGTCCGTTTTATCAGATTGAATGTGCGCTCGTGCGATCTACATTTATGTTTTATAACATTAAATACGTTTCTCCAGTTAAATCTTTAAACCATATATTAAAAATATAATAAAAAAGAGAAAACATAACGTGCACAATTTTATAACAGCAACCTAACGTGCCGAATGATCAACATTGGTAGGCGAAAAAAAAATCTTCATGAATATGTCTGGGTTTTTTCCCGTGATTTAACAGAAATATAGATGCAAATGTTAACATGATTTTAATTCTAATAATTTTTCGTATATTTTTTGATGCATCATGACAAAAAATAGAAAGCGTTCAGAAAGGGACAGAGAAAAAAGAGGAACTTAATACTGTTTAAAACAAGCTGAGTCACATACAGGAGAAACAGCAGGAAATTGGGTCAGTGAATATTTTTAAAACTGCTTTATCCTCATGCACATCCACATCTTTCATAATTTATAACTGACCCTCAGACCAAATCCCTTTTTTTGCAGCTCACAGGATGAAACAACTTTAAGGACAAGGATGTTTTAAAGTAATTGGTCATTAAATTTACAGTAAATTCCTATTCAATTTTAATTTCTTATTAAAGTTACAGTAGACCGGCTGGTTCTTCATATCAGGTTACAGGCATGTGCGAGTTTGGCAAGAGTAGCTGCGGCTAACCTTCCTGCTACTGTCCTCTGTGTGTTTGTCATATCTTCGTGTGTGTTTGTGTGTTTGGGTGTGTGTGTTACAGCTACATGGGTTGGAGGTGGATTCATCGTGGGCACAGCGGAGGCAGTGTACAACCCCTCCATGGGACTGATCTGGGCTGTGATGCCAATCGCAGCAACTATGTGTTTCATTATCGGTGAGAATTTCCTTTTAAAGTCCTGTAACGGTGAGAGGCAGAGCGGAGCAGTCTGGGGTCAGTGGTTTCATTTTCACTGGATTAAGGAAAAAGTGTAAAGCCATAGTGGGCCCCCGAGACTGTAATGCTTATTACACACACGCCACAGTGGCCGGATAAAACATAGAGAGAAATCTTTGTTGTTCTTTGATCCCTATGACAAGCATTGGGAAATGTAAAGTTTGTGCAGTAGACTGTCCATATTAGTAAAACAGAATTAGCATGTCGTTTCTCAGGAGCAAAAGTCCAAATCTGATGAGCTTTGATATCAAGACAAAACGTGCAAAAGAAACAAAAAAGCACCCAAGACACAGACACCAGTATCTTGCTTGTAATCAGGCTGTTGAGGAATCCTTGTTATGTGTTTTGCATGTACACATCTTAAGCTGGTTTAGAGAAACCTGCATGCTACCTGGATTGCTCCAATAGAAACCAGGATACTGTGGCATGTAAACACTGTATCCGGGTTCCTGAATATCCTCTGTTGGTACAGATAATAGAACTGAGATGGTCAGAAATGAAGACACAATCACATACAGAGGATTAGAAACATGTTTACTGTTTTGATTATGCATACAGGGATATAAATAACCCATTTTCCCATGATCTGTGTGAACATCACATCCTTGTTAAGATCAAAACCAGGACTAATGAGCACGTAAACATGCTCCATGTTGTCTTCCTGTTATTTGAAGTGAGGTTTCCCATAACTCAGTACAGTTGTGTTGGAAAGAAAAGTCTTAAACCTTCCAAAAACAGGAAACTTTTGACGACACACTGGATTATTGGGTAAAAATAAAGTCTACTGCTTTGACAAAGATATACACCTATATTCTAAATACGATATTCTTGCACAATAATGCAAAGACTGCATAAGAAGGACACTGTTCTTCTTATTTTTGCATAAATAACACCTCTAAAATGACAATGTTTTCTGGTTACATGGCAAAGACATAATATGGAACATTACTATTACCTGCTCTTGTGAATAAAAAGGACTTTTGCATCTCTATTGAGAACTAAATCTAGAGCAGCAAGGCTGAAAACAAAAGAAAAAACTTGAGTCAAGCAAGACTGTCAACCAAGACTGTCATCTGGTGAGTAATACCAAAGTAAGACCAAAACAAGTCTATGATTAAACAAAATATCTAGAATCTAGAAGACAGAGTTGAGCACTCGGACAGTAGGCAGAAGTAACATGATGGTGGTTTAACCCTACAATCCAGTTTAGGAAGGGTGGAGGTTTGATGAACAAGGCAACTTAAAGCTCCTGTGAGGAGTTTTTTTGCTGGTTATGAGACTGAAATGACTTCTAATGACTATATGAGCTACAAAAGCAAACCAGCCCAGCAGCAACTAGATTGATTATTTCTATATAGATATTTTTAATGCCTGAAACTGCTGGTGGAGGGTAAGTGCCAGACGAATTGACTGAACGCTGTCTTTGTTTACATTTTCCAGGGCAACCATTTTAAGTGTGAGAGTGATACAGATGACTGTTAAAGAAAGCAGGATGAGATTTTCTGTGAAAAAAACACCACTTAGAGGGCCGATTTTCAACCTATGGGGAGCTAATGCTATTATGGTAGAAAAAAAATGCAATTTCAATCTGTGCTTTGGAGGATGCTATCAGCTTCTCTAATGGGCCCTGGAAAAAACTACGTAAAACGTGTCATCTGGCGGAGGCCAGGGAGCTCGCTAATCCACTCTTCCTCAATCTAGGACGCCCGTCTCCGATGTCATGTCTCGTTCAAAATCGTCAGGTTTGAAATGTAGACTGCAGACCTGAAGATTTTTTGGATGATCCACCGGTATATTCTTGACGTATTTCTGATTCTTTTCCGGGCCATTGCCTGCAGCGATTAATGTCCTTGACTGGAAAACGGTAGTATTTCACTCCAGCGTCTCTCGCTGGGCTATTTTTCTTTCAGAGGAAGGGTGTGTTTGTACTACTTTCTCCAAAGCTATGGCGCCAATTTCAAATATGATTGCTTCTGTTGATTACAGAGAACACCAGCTTTGACTGACAGTGGCTTTTTCTAGGCGCAAATTGCTCCTTTAAGCATGTACAGAACAAAATCAGCAAAGAGGGTACCACTTTGTCCACAGGGGGCGCTAAAATCGACACAAAAAGTTCCTCACAGCAGCTTTAACTTTCACAATCTACCAAAAGTAAAGAGATTATTTTCTTATCATCGGGGTCAAATGAGTTATTTTAAACATCATTGATGAACTCAAAGTTCCTCTGATCAGTCTTCAATTACATGAATGGAAAAAATAACACAAAACCTTATATCACAGATATCATGTACTAATCGACACAGTCGGTCAGATACAAAAGCCTGCACAACATGACATTTCATTCAACATCATAGGTAACTTTGCCCTGAAGAAACAGACCACCTGGCAGTAGGCAAACAATACCCAGGGTCAGCACGTTCTCGACTGTCATAGGAGTCTAAAACATATCAAGGTCCCACCTGATCAGTACCTTTGGGCAGCCAAATTCTCCCATAATAAAGCATTCCAGATGTGAAGGACTCTGTGAGGCCTCACAGATTAACCATGACCATGCATGAATAGTCCTCATATCCATTCATTTCTACCACGGATGTTACGGATCACTGCTTCCTTTTACTGGGAAGTCTGAACTACATACTTGCTCCCTAATGTTTAGAGTCTATAGATTCCTTTACTGTAAGGTTTCCTAAGCATAGGAAATCACTCACTCAAGTATTAAGCAGGTTAAGAGAAATACATTTTCCCAAAGCAGTTAATTACAACATTTCATCATAAATTAACTCCTGAAATGCATCATTAACTTATAAATTCGTAGTGTACAGCAACACTACTTGACAACAGATTTTCTTCTTGAATATGAAAACTTTCAGGTGTTTTGACATGTTTTAATCAATGGAGACACAAAAGGTTACACAACTTCCTTCCCTTACCTTACCTTTGCCTGGAGATTAGTGGAGAAAAGCAACATTCCTCTTGCTCAGGAAAATCCCCTGGGAAAAGAAAGATTTATCCTCTTAAACTCTGATGAATTTACACTGACACAAATGCGGTTTCAGCGGAGGGCCTAGAAAGCAAGTGAGAAAAATGATCCATTTTTCTATGAATGATCTTAACTGTTTGCCTTTCTGTGTGGAACTTGATAACAGATGGGGAAATGCGATAAAAAACGGCATATTCATCTCTTTCACTTCCTCTTTTTTTGGGGCCATCTACTAAACAGGAACAAAACAAAGTTTGAGGTAAATTCTTTAAAAGATCACAAAACATAATTTAAAAGAATTTATGTTCCAGGACAGTTTTGATTTTATTTTTTAGCTCTTTAGATATCATCTATTTTTATTTGGCTAGTTTACATTTCTAGCCAGAATAAAGACGAGTGATGTCAGTCCTATTTAGATCATGGGGCAGTGGTGTGTTCTGACCTGTGTGGCTTTAATGAGTATTAAACACTTGAAAAAATTAGCCAATAGACTGAATAAAAGAAGTGGACGTCAGCCACTATGACGTCAGCAGCTTGTTTGTGGACTACCTTTCTGAAGCCTCGAGTTTGCCATTTTTGCCGTCACCTTGTTTTTTGTTCCCAGCCAGATTTTCATTGAAATAAATGTCTGTTAAAGGTTCAGAAGAGACATTACAGAATAAGTTCAGCATTTTAAGACATTCACTCATTTGCTATCTTTCTGAGAATTAGATCAATATATTGACACTACTCTCATGTTTTTTGATTCGAGCGTGTTTTAGCCAAGCTAAGCATAAAAATTGAAAGCATCAAAAACAGCTCGACTGGCCCCGTCCATAATCAAAGACAGACCAAAGAACAACCCACCAAAACTATTTAAACATGATGCATCTTGCTTGTGTTAACAGAAAAGCTAATCTTTTGGGTGGGAACATTCTGAATCTGTTCTTTGGGGAATAACAGGTTATTTACCCGCCAAGCAAGGCAAGGCAAGGCAAGTTTATTTATGTTGCACATTTCAGCAACAAGACTATTCAAAGTGCTTAACACAAGACAACAAAAGCAAAGAATCATATGATAAAAACCCCAAATATTTTAAGATGTAAGTTCAGGTCCGGTCAGAACATGCTTAATCTGCAGGTTCCACACCCTGAGAAGGTGATCCCAGAACTACCTTTTCTCCTGTAAGAGTTCCAAACCCTTGGGGTTTTTACAATCACACGATTTTTGAAAGCAAAAAACAGTTTGTTGTTTATTTAACCTTTTGTGTTAATTTTGGTTTTAATTCTACTTTTAAATCTAAATCTACCTTATTCTTTCTAAATCGCTGAATGAAGTAGGCTACATCAATGCAACCATAGTTTCCGCTGGATGTTAAGTCACTATCTATCACCGAATGAGGTAGCATAATGGTGATTCCATACAGTTGTACTTCTTTTAGCAGTCAGTGGAGTCTCCCCCTGCTGGGCATTAGAAAGAATGCATGTGTAAGGCACCGCAGCATTGGCTTCATCTTTGAAACCAAGTGGCGAGGTCCAACTTCTTATATACAGCCTATTAATGAGCCTTAAATAAAAAATTCACGACTCCAAAATCTTTTCTTTCTACCTTGTGTATTTTTTTTTTGTCAGTTTAACACTTTTTTTTTTTTAAAAAAGGAACCCTTGAAAAGATTACCCTGGCAAAACTTTATTTTGTGTTCATGTTTGAGAACGGCATGTTCTGTCTAAATCGAGGTAAGCTGCATCAGGATCTGTTTGGCATATCACTTTCCTGTGAAGACCCAAAATATTTCATCTAATTTTATCTACTAGCTACTAGAGGGGCCATTTAAGGAGAAGAATTCGAGTATTTCATGAAGAAATCTATTAAGTGTTCAGCTAAAGGTAAATGTCTATCACACATTAAAAGGCTGAAAAACCTAAGTCTTTCTCTATTCCCTGTTTCATCTTTTAGGTGGCCTCTTCTTCGCCGAGCCGATGAGGGACAATAAATATGTGACCATGATGGATCCCTTCCAGATCAAATATGGAAAAGTACCGACGGCCGCTCTCTCGCTGGCTTCACTCATATCAGAGATTATGTGGGTGACGGGAACACTCATAGGATTAGGTAAGAATGTCTCTCTGTGTGGGTGTGATGCATCTGATACTCGTACGTTGACTCTGGCAGCGGAGCAGCTGTTGATCGTAGCCCACTGCTGAGGTGTTGAGTGAAACACAAGCCTTTGTCTAATTGTACAGTTGGTCTGAAATAACTCTAGCACGACCTTAATTCACACTAGTAACCACAGGACTGCTGGGTCAATAATGTGATGGTAAATAAACAAAAACAGCAGCATAGTTATGAATTACTGTGGTACAGAAAATTTAACAGAATTCTGTTTTCTCTTATCAGTTTCCCGGCTGTCTGCAACAAGTCAAGTTGTTTTTTTGTGTTAAAAAGTTGCAATAACGAAATGAAAAATCTTATGAGGCCATTTAGAACAATGTCCCTCTTACATAGATTGGTCATGCAGAGACCAGTTATTTATAACTGTAAAAAGTCCAGCTTAATATATATCTTTCTCACAACTCTTTTAAAAAATACATTAACAACTGTCTTTTTGGCAGTTTGGCCTTTTATGTAAAAAAATAAATAAAACAACTCACTTTAAAATCTCCTACATCAATACCAGCCTCAAAAATCCAGTGTTGTTCAGGCAACACTGAACTGTTAACACACAAGCCCTGTTAGTTCTTCTTACTTCCCATGAATACTTAAGGATCTTCTATAATTTATAGGCTCTACTTCTATATATACATCTAAAGCCTTTAATGGTTTAGGACAGTGATTCTCAAACTGTGGGGGGCGCGCCACCGCTCCTGTGTGTTTTTTTTTTCGTTTGGAAAATGTAGCAGGCGGAACTATATTTTGACGTCGGACAACCCGGACTCATTTTCAGGTGGCGCAGTACACAAACGTGTTGCCCTCGCATATATTAATGATTTCTGTGAGAAGCACATAACATGTAGACGGCCGCACTCTAATTGTACTCTTTTCTTCACTGTATTAAGTTTTAATTCACAATCTACTTTAATCTGATCACTTTGCTTTGCTTCACTCCCCCAACACACCAGCACCTCTGCTCTCTGCACAGCTGCTGGCCCCGCCCCCTCTATCTGTCTGTCTCTCTGTCTGCTTTGTTGACTGCCTTCGTCAGCAGTCTGTTTCATTAAGTTACAAAAGTTAAATATTTTCTCTCGCAATTCAAAACAGCACGTGAGCCGCGTGTGCACGAGGGACGTTATTAATGACGTAGCAATCAAAACGAGCGATCGATTGTTACCAAATGACATCTGCACCTTTTTATAAGCTTTATAAACAGCGACAATCAATGCATTTACAGTAGGGACGTACGGAGATACAAAATATGATTGTATAGATTAGATTGCGTAACAGAATTGCATATGATTGTGGACAGGGCTTTTCAAGCAAAAATACTATTCGATATTCACTTGGGAACTATTCGATCATTATTCGAAGACATTTATCGCCATAGGTGCCGCCAAAGAGAACAAAACTGAAATCGTCGAGATTACCACTTTAATGTTGGTTAGCAAACAGCTCTCATAAGCGCTACAGCCACCGTCTGGCCATAGTACTGCATTACAACCAGGCACCGAAAAAACAAGAATAAAGATATTTTTTAGATGAGATAATAATTGCTTGAACTTTTCATTTTTTAATGAATTAGTGACTATTGAAATATTCGAGAATCATGCTGCTTCCCTCGTTTCCAGCAACAGCAAAATCCAAATCAGGTATTCAGCGTTTGTCAAAGTGGCTCCAAAGCTAATAAAAAACTACCTGTAGTTCCTTTGAAAGACAAAGATTAAATAAGGATAAGAAATCCCGCCTTGCTCATCCAAGTCCCAGATTCCTTTTCTGGATTCACTCCACCTAAAACAGTATAATTATATAAACAAGAGGTGGTAGCTGTATTTCTGTCCAACTGTCCAAATAAGACAGCTGATTTCTAGGGTTTATTTATGGGTCAGTATGTTGATTTTAAGTCCTCAAAAGGATCTGAAATGTGTAATTGAGTCTATATAGACAGTGTGTTTAAAACACTAATGTGCGTGCATTTAACAGGTGTAACTATGAGTGTGATCCTGGACTTGTCCTACACTGTAAGCATCTGGATCTCTGCTGCTGTGGCCATCACATACACCCTGCTGGGAGGTCTCTACTCTGTAGCCTACACAGACATCATACAGCTCATCCTCATCTTCATTAGCCTGGTGAGTTAGTGCTTTCCAGGTGTCCTATTCTATTCCCTGGCTGTCCTGGGGGTAACCGGTTCTGAAGAGACATTACAGAATAAGTTCAGCATTTTAAGACATTCACTAATTTGCTTTCTTTCTGAGAATTAGATCAAAATATTGACACTACTCTCATGTTTTTTGATTCGAGCGTGTTTTAGCCAAGCTAAGCATAACAATTGAAAGCATCAAAAACAGCTCGACTGGCCCCGTCCATAATCATAGATGGACCAAAGAACAACCCACCAAAACTATTTAAACATGATGCATCTTGCTTGTGTTAACAGAAAAGCAAATCTTTTGGGTGGGAACATTCTGAATCTATTCTTTGGGGAATAACAGGTTATTTACCCACCAAGCAAGGCAAGTTTATTTATGTTGCACATTTCAGCAACAAGACTATTCAAAGTGCTTAACACAAGACAACAAAAGCAAAGAAACATATTATAAGAACCCCAAATATTTTAAGATGTAAGTTCAGGTCCGGTCAGAACATGCTTACTTTATCTGCAGGTTCCACACCCTGAGAAGGTGATCCCAGAACTACCTTTTCTCCTGTAAGAGTTCCAAACCCTTGGGGTTGTTACAATCACACGATTTTTGAAAGCAAAAAATAGTTTGTCGTTTATTTAACCTTTGTGTTAATTTTGGTTTTAATTCTACTTTTAAATCTAATTCTACCTTATTCTTTCTAAATCGCTGAATGAAGTAGGCTACATCATTGCAACCATAGTTTCTGCTGGATGCCTGGCATGTTCCTTTAAGGTGACAAAAGAAGTTACCTCGGCCAGCTGTTGTTCAGCAATATAAAGTAACAACAAACACCTTCCTGTCAAACCACAATTTGTGTGTTTATTTGTGAGTTAACAAGGCACTTGCTAGCTAGGCTAATTGCCGCCAGTACTTAAATATGTAACTTTTGAAAATACAGATAAAACACGTCCTTGTTTATTAAATAAATAGTTGAATTTCCACACTATAAAACACACTCTAGCTCGCTTTAATACATTCAGGAGTTTTGCTACCATAGCCACTTATTCTGGTATAACTAGTAGCCTATTAGCTTACTTTGTGGCTAATGTTAGCGAGCTATATGTAAATATTTCTTCTTCACTTGTACTGTCGAAAAAAATTAGTTCAGTACAGTTTTAGCATTTAGCTTTTCCTGTAATTTTCACTTATTGTAGCTAGCGTAAACTTGGCTCACTTTAAGTCTTCTTTATCTTCTCCTCTAACTCTTGGAAATAAAGCAAAAACTATTTCTGAAAATGTTTTACTAATTTGTATATTTATGTTAGGAGGTTTAGCCATTTCATTTAGAAGTAGAAGTTTATGCTATTAAGAAGCTATGAATGAACATTTCACTAATTTTAAATAATTATTTTGGAGTAAAACTCTGTTTTTTAGCCGTTGTGTGCCCTAATGATTTCATCTTTAGGTGTCCAGGAAAAGTCTTAGATGGTGCGACGATGGCTCAGTGGTTAGCATGTGTCATCTGAACACATGCCAGTCAGGTGAACTGTAAACTGATGTGCGAATGTGAGTGTGTTTGTCCATCTTTATAATTGCACACTGAACAAAAAGGCGACCTGTATAAGTTTGTCTACACACCCGAGAACCTTTAATCTATTCGGGGTTAATTGAATGAAGAATACAAATAATGTGATTCTTTGTAAATAAACCATAGACTTTATATAAAGAAGTGGACTTAGCCTCTTGGTTTCAAAAGTGAAACTATTACCGAAGTGTCTTAAACCTGCTTTCTTTCTAATGGCCAGCAGGGGGCGACTTCACGGTTTGCGAAAGAAGTCCGACTGAGAAAGTCTATGAGAAAAAATTAGAAAAATCAGAATGTAGATGATAAAATGAGCCTACTTCTTACCTGATTTGTCTCCTCTGTAAACATTTTATTTCTTTAATACAGCATGCGGTTCACTCTGCATATTTAGGGTCCCATTCACAGTAAAATAGACGATATAGCAGTTTATGCTCTAAGGCCTAGCTACCTATAATTAATTGACAAGTCATAACCTTGGGGAACTATCAACCAGGATAAAGGTGTGGCAATGTGTAAATCTTGTCACTTCTGGCACCAAAAACAAGATGGCTATGGCCAAAATGCTAAACTTCAACGCATAAGGCCACAAACCAAAGGGTTACATCACAGTTGGCCACGTCCACTTGTTATATTCAGTCCATAGGGTGAACTTAATGGGAACTTCTTGTAATTGGTGGTGTCACATTAGATCCAGCTCACATTTTCCCGTTATTGTTGGTCAGGAGGGCTTGTTGTAACAGTACCGTAGCAGTGTGCTAACGGTCTTTGCTTTTTCTTAGTGGCTGTGCGTGCCATTCGCCATGATGAGTCCTGCTGTGGTGGACATCACTGAGACAGCTTTCAACTCCACCTTCCAGTCTCCTTGGGTCGGTACCTTGGAGGCAGACAGAGCCTGGAGATGGATCGATAACTTTCTACTTCTGGTAAGTCTTTAAGGGTTCTCAAGAAAGATTCGATGTGTGATTAAGGTGAGGTTTGGTCAAGGACGCCAGCAAGGATGTCCTCTGCCTCACTGTTATATTAGATCATGGACAGCTATCGAGTTTCAGGTTTGGACTGGACAGGATCCAACTTTGACTTTGGGATGCACGCATTCGCTGTGATCTCTCTTGTGCAATGAAGTGGACTGCACCGCAGGTGTTGCACAAACATTGTCCTTAGGTTTCATGTTTGCACAGCACCTTCAGAAATGTGAATCCCTCCACTTTCAAAGCTAGATTACGTTTTTATAACTTCATAAACTTGCAGTTGAGAACAGCATGACGCTCTTTAAAGAGGTCTAGCTAAATCTTTTAATAAGCTTAGGTGGGAAAGGTAAAAGGACTTTATCTCGCAGCATTCCTGAGAGCTCGTCAGGAGGTGGAGGTTTTGAGGAGAGGATGACGGAG
This sequence comes from Semicossyphus pulcher, assembly GCF_022749685.1. Classification (NCBI taxonomy): domain Eukaryota; kingdom Metazoa; phylum Chordata; class Actinopteri; order Labriformes; family Labridae; genus Semicossyphus; species Semicossyphus pulcher. The sequence continues at coordinate 20,713,962 of NW_027211626.1, forward strand.
CTGCTCCTGCTCCATTTTGTGCCTTTTAGATTTAGGTAATAGAGCTTATCATTTGTTTTGCCAAAAGATGTCCTCCAGAGTTTTTCTCACCACAGGACTGAAGTATTTCCAGAATCATCAAACACGCCTCTCTTCATTTCAGATCAAAAAATATTGCTTCTTCTGGACATTGTAAACAATGTAGCCTGTTTTACAGCTGTGACTTAATTGAATTTAAACACAGATGCAAGCATCGAGTTTTTAATCGATGGTGATATGAGGTAATATGACACATTGATTCTCCAGGTCACTTTAAGTTGCAGATTTAAAAAGTAGAAGGCCACAGCCTGTCTCTTTCAGAGCAATATTTCAGCTCTTTGTCTCCAGCTCTGCCTGTCTTTGCCCCAGACTCCACAATGATACACTGTCTCCTCTTTGACCTGCACTGAATGTGGCCTGAAGGCATACAATGTGACTCAGGATAACTTTGGTGAGCATAACTCCTTGTTAAGAATCCAAGATCAAACAGAATCTTTACACATCTTATGCTGGATGAAGAATAGCCTTATTTAGACACGCCGTGTATCTCAGTGCTTAGTGCAGGGATAAATGCTCCCCTTCAGACGGTAACCTTGGCACAACACAGTGTATGCTGCTTCTGCTCATTCAGTTCTCCTCCATCGAGCTTAAATGCATACTTCTGCATAAGGCATCCAGGTCTCCTGCAGCTTTACCTCTCAGTTTTCCATCACAGCAACTATAAGGTACTTATCTAACCTGGTCCCACCTAGGGTTATACTAATCCTTCAACACCACATTGCATGGTAGTGACATAAAACATGTTAAAATTACATGTCAGCACTACAAGTTCTTTTGGCGCCTACCAAACTGCTACTCTTTACAATGTTAACCACGTGTAAGAACTTCTCTCTTGTGCACTTTGCATTGTTTCCATGTGTCAGCACATCATTTTAACACATTATGTGCCAACAGAGCGCGAGGCGGTGTGAAGAGGTTTTGGTCATTTTATGTTCTTAAAGACTGTGTTGCTTGACTTGACTGATCCAGGAAAAATAAACACAAATTATTTTTTCAAATTTAATACAGAAAGATTACATTTACATAAAGCTCTGGACTTGATAATAACTCATTAGGTTTGGTGATGCATTGAACAATCCGTTTTTACTTTCATCACAAATTCTGCTCCTTGTTTTTGCTGCTATGATACTGAAGCAATATCACACTCAAGGTTGTACTGTCTGTGTGACAAAGGCACAGCTGTACTGATATTCAGTTCAACAGCACAACCTCAAGTGTGATATTGCTTTACTACAACAGCTCTACGAGCAGCATATAGCAGTAAAAGGTATTAAGCTACAGCTGATTAATATTTTTTTGTGTATTCAATCTACAATTTCTACAATCTGCTACTTTGTGTATGTCTGTATGTACTGCAGACAAGCTACTTTGTTATTTGTACACTTTGTATATGTATGTGTATTAGGGATGGGCATGGATATTCGAATATTCTAAATGACATGAGTATTGTCTTGCCTAAAGTACATTAAATATTATTCATCAACTACATCAATCACATATTGTTGATTAAACCTGTACACCCATGTATACAATAAATAAAGAAAAAACATACCCGGCACAGCTGCGCAGTTCATTAACTGTGTCAGCAAATACACTGTTTTTACCTTATGAGGAAGAGCGCTGCTGTGCGTCCCTGTGTGAGTAACAGAGACTCGCGTTGTGATGACTCACCGATGTATGCCAATCTTACTAATGCACCCTTTAAATAGCAGAGACAGACTGCGTTGGGTGAAAAATAGCGCAGTGCGCCGGGTGTACGATAGGGACCTTTGGCTGTGACGTAGCTTGTTAGGGGGCCACCACTGAGCGTGGGGCCTGGGGGTCCCACCCTCTGACCCAGAGGTTGGTCCGCTTCAGGCAACATTATGAGTGTGCTACACTTTCTTTTTTTGTAGTGAGGTTAACTGGATATCTTTTTTTTTTTTAAAGTATTCGAATAATGATATGCCTTCAAATGCCCATCCCTAACATGTATATTTGTACATGTATCTGTACCTTTTTTTATTTATCTTGTAACCAGTGAAATAGGAATCTGTTGACAGTTGCTTTGGTGGCCTGTATGATTGATCAATCTAGAAGAGATAGTTTGCTGTGATGTTTTTTGACGATAATTAGAACTAGGGATATTAGATTTTTTGCCGATATCCAAAATGCTGATATTTTCCAGCCCTTTTTGCCGATTGCCGATTTCGATACCGATATATTAGGCAAGTCTCCCCTGTAGTGGAATTGATATCATGCCTACTCTTATTGTAGTGGCCCACTGGCAGATGGCAGAAATAACATAATACAGTGCTTTTTAAAATGTACACATTCACTGGACAATATAAGAAAATTACTTTTTCAAACTATGTTATGTACAAAATGCCATATTTATTTGTATGTAACATTTTCTGTCAAATAAAACTGTAATATTCAAACTTAGACAGGCTTGGATGATGCTCTGACAATCCTGGCAATAGCCACAACTAGGGCAAATTTTACCTATTGCACAGAACAAATACATAACATGAAATCATCCTTGCTGTCCGTTTCGAACATTTTGAGAAAATGCCATACCACATCTTGCACCCTTCTTCGCGCTTGATGGAAGAGGCGTGGTGCCGAGTTAATGTCGTAGTATTACGTCAAGCTTTTTTAGGGAGTCTTAGAGCATTTAGGCAGAATTAAAGTGTTGTTTTATCGTTGGAAAATATCGGCAGAAAAATGACGATGCCGATATGTCATTTTCAAGCCATTGTCTGCAGATACCGATAACGTGCCCATAATATCGTGCATCCCTAATTAGAAGACGAGGCGTAGTGATACATAAGCAAGTGTTGTTTAACACAGCGCTCATGAAACACCACTTGTCCAATCAAATTACTGGGTTGCCATGGTATGAAATATATTCTGATATACCTATTCTAAATGATTTTCTTCTTTTTTTTTGTCTCTCTCTCTTTTTAAGGGTTTGGGGAACTTGGGTCTTCAGAATTTCCACCAGAGGACGCTGTCAGCCGCCTCCTCAACTACAGCAAAGATCACCTGCTTCGCTGCTGCGTTCATCGTTCCCACATTAGGAATCCCTCCTATAATCCTCGGTGCAGTGGCAGCATCAACAAGTACGATTCAGGGACTGATGATTAGGGATGGGTATCCAGAACTGGTTTTTTTTGTGGTACCGGTACGTGATTGGTTGGTACCGAAAGTACCAATAAGCTAATGGAGAAATGGTGCTCCTGTCGGTATTTAAAGTTAACATTCTGTCTATTTAATGTTGTTTCATTTCAGTCGTTTCATTCTAACGTAGCTGGCATCCATCCCCTAGTGATGATGAAACCGCTGGCGTCAGGCAATGACGTTGCATTGTTTGGTCTCATGCTGAAGAAAGTCTAGTAGGTCTCTAGTAAAGCGTTTGATAGTTCGGGCTCACTTTACCAAATGTAACTCTGGTGCATCTTCTTGCAATTTATGTAAAAAGGTAGCTTAAGGGGGCAACACCAGCAACCTCACGAAACATACAAGTTCAACAGCCTATCAATCTGAAGCAGTGTGGGGTGTTTGACGGCTTTAGCAAAGCTGCTAATGCTAAAGGTTGTTGCTAGCGTTACTGCTAGTACATCCACAGTGCAGCCTCCGAGTCCCGGTGGCTCTGATAGCAATGCTGCAGATGGGATTAGCCAAACTAAAAAAGCAGTTACACCTGTGGTTCCTATAAATAAGCCTGTCGTTACTCAGTCACCGTTTTTAGCTAGCTTTGGATGTTAGCCTTATACAGTCTATGATATTAGCACTTCTAAGTCAGACAAGCAACAGCCCCAGCTTCATCTGCGGTGGGTAACGTTAGCAGAAGTCAGACACCCAAGTTTAACCCATGCAACCCGTTAGTTCCTGTGTTATTTCCCCATCGCTAAACGAAGGGGAAATAACACAGGAACTAACGGGAGAATGTCACAGAGCTGTTGCCATGGTTACTGTAAAAGATTTACTTCACTTCAGTGGAGTCCACTTGGTTTAGGTTGGCTAGTATCTGATAGCTCGCCTAAGTCTGAATTTTGAGTTGCCATGACAGCCAGAAAACTATTTTTGTATTGCTTCTGATTTTTACTGTTACTACATGTACTGTAAATGTTAACCCAAGTTACCAACCCCATTCCAGAGGCACATTATCACACACCCTAATAAAGATATGTCTTTATTTTTTGCACCAAATAATGGAGAGTAGTATCAATAAGAGTAAGTAAGTATCGGCATCGATAAGCAGTATAGGTATCAAAGCCGGTATCAATAAAAACGGTTCCCATCCTGACTGCTTTTAACCAGACTTTTTAATCTTACATTTGATCGCTCGTCTGCATGCTTGTGCGTGTTTTTACGTGTCGTTCTTCTCACCTGTTTGTCTAACTGTCTTCATCCTCAGACTGGAACTTGACCTCTTACGGTCCTGCGTCTCCAATTGAACGTGGGGAGATGGGACTCATCCTACCCATCGTCCTGCAGCACCTTACCCCAACCTACATCTCCATCATTGGTATTGGAGCGGTGGCCGCCGCTGTCATGTCATCCACTGACTCCGCCTTACTGTCTGCAGCCTCCATCTTCACCTCCAACATCTATAGGAACATCCTGAGGCCACAGGTAAGGAAAAGGAGGACAGTTTGACATTTCAAATCATCTTATTTGGAAAAAGAAAAAAGGTGGGCGTTCAAAAAAGAACCCTCAACACAACTGGTTCTCATAGTTTTTTGTTTTCCTCTCTCTAGGCGTCGGAGACGGAGATCCAGTGGGTGATCAAGATCTCTGTTGTGGTCGTGGGCTTGGCCGGTACATCTCTCACCTTCCTGGACAACAGCGTCCTGATGATCTGGATGCTTCGATCGGACCTCACCTACACCCTGATGCTGCCGCAGCTCGTCTGCGTCCTCTTCTTCAGGATCTCAAACGGTTACGGAGCGGTCCTCGGCTGCGCGGTAGGCATGCTCCTGCGGGTGTTGTGCGGGGAGCCACTGCTTCGGATTCCACCTGTTCTGAAATTCCCAGGATGCACTCTGGTAAATGGTGTTTACATCCAGCGCTCGCCGATCAGGACCATCTGCATGCTGTCAGCCGTGGTGTCCATCTTGTTGTTCTCCTACCTGGCGTCTGTGCTCTTCAACAGAGGCCTGATTCCAGAGAAACTGGACTTTTTTCATGTGAAAGCTCAGTACTCAACACAGCCACAAGATGACGCCAAATATGACACTAAGGAGGAGAACTTGAAAGAACAGAACGAGAACAATGAGGTGTGTGAACCTATGTTAGAATCAACATGTTAAGAGATATTTTTTTAAATATATTTTTCATCAGTATGGACTTAAAGAACAAATGTATTTAATGTGTAATAACATACATAACATACTTTTACTAGTACAGAATATTTTGAATTTTTGTATACTTTTATACATACCATAAATTGAAAAAAACATCACACCTATGGTTTTATATTGTTATTATTATTATTGTTGTTGTTATTATTATTGTATAATATTGTTTGAGAATGCTAAAGGTGCAAAGTATTTATAGGAAACCATTAAAGGAAACCTGTGGTGAGGTCCTATCATCTTGAAGCAGATCTTGACGCAGCTATCTAACAGATACGTTTTGATGTGGGCTTACTGTAACTTCTGTGTGCATGGTCCAGGTCGACTTTATTGGAAAAAAAAAAATCTAAAATACAATAAAATATCAGCTCACACTTGGTATTTCCTGGCACGTTAAAGTAAAAGACTCAGACTGAGATCACAAGCAATAAATAATAATGACTTTTCCATCCATTCGTCTATTTTCTTCCTCTAATCTGGTGTCATTAGGATAGGAGAAGTATTCCAAACATCCTTCCCTCCAGCAGTGTTTTCCAGATCCTCCTGGGGGATCTAAAGGTGTGTGCGTGGCGGCTGTGGGGTCAGTGGTAGAGTCGGTCGTCTCTCAATTGGAAGGTTGGCGGTTGGATCCCTGACTGCTACAGTCACATGTCAAAGTGTCCTTGGGCAAAACACTGAACCCCAAATTGCTCCTGAAGGCATAGCCATCGGGTATGAATGCCTATACAGTAGATCCTGATTGGCACTTAGGTCATTGCCATCAGTGTGAATGAGCGTGTGAATGGGTGAATGTGACATGTAGTCCATTCATACTGTATAACCTCTCCAGTGTGTTCTGGATGTACCCAGTGTTCTCCAACCAGTTGAACGAGGCCTCCTGATCCGATGCCTGAACCACCTCATTTTGACAGGAAGGAGCAAAAGACTCTGAGCTCCCTCCAAATGTCCTCACCTTATCTCTAAAGCTGAGACCAGACGCCACTGAGGAAACTCATTTTAGGATTATTTTTCAAGATAGATATCATTAAAAGTAATTTAATACAGGTAGGCTAAGATAAGATTATTCATCCACGCTTTAAGAACACATTATGCAAATACATAGTGCAACACTGAAAATGCCCGATAAGAGCAGTAACCCGAGGTGTTTTGTTTTTAACGGGGCCATATCTTTTAAATGGATATTCATATATATAAAGCATGGGTTATACATATTTGGGTGTTTATTGTTCACAGTGAAAAAGTTAAAACTGCATTATTCCGTGTTTTTCCAGAATGACATTCTTAAAAAGGTCGCCTCTGAAATGGGCCGTTCAGAACAGCTGCAGGTTTCTACGAAGAACCTTGCTTTTGTCATTCACCGTCGTTCACCTCAGGCTGCCTTCTTGTACTCGCTTGTAGTCAAGTCTTCAGGATCTCAACTTACTATTCCGACACCTCCCGGCGATTCTGGCTCGAACATATAAGGCAGAATAACCGATCCTAGAGCCGCCATGTTTTCAAAAACACAGTTGAATAATAGAAAATTGATTGCATAGCTAAAATATGTCCCCCTTTAAAGCTGTTATTTTAAGGTTAATTGGTTTCAGCATGTTGCTGTAAAGGATTTCTTTTAAACCAGCAGGACTGCTTTAACAAGGCCAAATGATTTAATTGTGGTGTACTAAAACCTAAGCGAAACAGATTAAATAGAGGAAAACCCAGCACTACAGTTAGTTTAAAATTCACCTCCTGTCTTTGTCAGGACTATTCTTTTCTTTACTCATGCACATTATGTTTTATTGTCTTGAAAAAGAAGTCTCAGAGGCCTTAGTCCGTCTCCCCCAAATCTTTAAAACTGATATAAAGGGTCACATATTAAAAAATCTTCTGTCCACACGACTAAACACGACTCCACGTGTGTCCTACAAGCTTACGATGACGCACAAAAATAACCACCCTCTGCTTGATAATTCAGCATGGGACTGTGCGGCATGCCAGGACAGTGACAGATGTCCTGGACTGTCCCCGCCTCCCCCCTTCCCCCCCTCCCCCTGCCTCTTGATGTCTGCGTCAATCTCAGTCAAGGGACAATTTATCAGTATGGTCTTATATAAGGTGACATCTCGCTCCTGGCTTGTCTGTGTGCCAACAGCTCTGGTGGAACAATCGTCCCACATGACGGAGTAGACTGAGAGAAAGGTCTTCTATAAAAAGACTACAAAAGCAAGAGAGGCCGTCACTGATCCAGCCGCTTCCTGTGTTCTTTGTTTGATGGTTAAATTAAAATCTAGGTATGCAGGGCAGAGAATGAAGGTGTAGCGCAGATTAGTTCATCAATTTGCTTGTATTTGTGTCGTGAAAACAATGACAGAGGTTCATTCTTGACCTTGACATACATTTTTTTTGTCCTTTTGCTTTTTAAATTAATTTTTTGTTTCATCTGTGTCCTTTGTTTCCCTTATGTTTCTCTGCAATTAGATTACTTCATGAGCCTCTTTTTTGAGTATGGATTAGAGCTCAAGTGTTTCATGAAGGTTACTATTATGAAGGTTTTGGCACAGAAATACAGTAATGCATCAGTATCAGCTTTAGGTGTAAACAATTATCTGACTGCTTTTCTATTAAGAGTGGATGCAGAAAAAATGGCAGTAGTTTGGGTGTCAATGAAAAGGTCTACATTTTAAAACAGAAGAAGTGAAATTGCTCGACTTGCATGACCACAAAATATTTGTGCATGTGTGACCACATGCCAGCATTTATTCTTGACCGTAAAATATGTTAACACTTTTCCGAATCTGGAGATCCGCTTTTATATTTGTTCTCTGAAAGTGAAGTAAAAAAAAAAAGAGTATTAATACTGTGTAACGAGTATAGAGAAAAATAAAGAGTGAAACAATATGGCTTATTCTTTCAATAAAAAACACATGGACTTCACTAAAGCTGATTTATGCCATTTATCTAGAGCAGACTGAGTTTACCTCATCTCTCTCACTTTACTTTTACAGTGTAGGACTGGATGGATGGTGATGCACTCAGACAATCATGAGGATTGATCTGGTGACACCTGCTGGCCGTCTGGTGCACCAAAACCTTTTAGATGTCATGAAAGAGGGGGTATTACGCTGTTTCACATTTTAAGACATATATATAATGTTACAATGTTGGATGTTTAGACTAAACGTGGGTGAAGCTTCAAATCTGTAGGTACAAGTATGTTGGAGTAATCCCCAGGCTTCTCAGCTCAGTTTGCAGGCTGCTGTGAACGCCAGGTTTCACAGTGTTTTCTATACGCTGCTCTTTGTGACATCACAAAGTGCAACCTCAGCAGGCTTCGGAGAGCTGGCTAACCAAAGGAAAGTGGGCTTGTAGGGGCGGGGTTTCTTAAAGGGACAGAGCTGACTGAGTGCTTTTAGGCAGATGCTGTATGAGGGCCTGCACGGAGCACCAAAGTGAGAAAAATTATGAGTGACTGTGAACTATGCCAAGCTACTCCACAGGTATCATAGAGTGAAATATGAAGCTTGAAATTAGCATAATACCCCCCTTTAAGCTGACACATTTAATAAGGTAATATCACTTTATACTCTTTATACGCTTAACATTATAACCAACCCATTTTAAGTAGGTCACACAGTTAAAACAACAGTGACCAAACACAGCAAGAAGCAGATTAAAAGTTGTGTGCTTGAATCACTTTCATAGAGCACTTCAAATTTAACTGTGGTCATGTTGTAAAAACAAAATGTCATATATAAGGTGTGAGCTGTGATTTCATACCTTGACTTTGAAGAGATTCAAGTTCTTGCTCAAGGGCACTTCTTAGAGGCAGCTGACCTGCTGCCTTGGACGACATTCCTTTTGTAAATAAAACTGCCGGCTGATTTTCAATGTTCTGCTCTGCTCCACCCTGTGAATGGGACTGGGCATGTTCAGTACAGTAGAAAAAATATTTTCATTTTATTTAAGTTTTACATCTAAAAATATCAATCAATAATATTTTGTTTTCTATTGCTTAGTGTTCTAAAATCACGTTTAATGCAGACCGCAGCAACAAAACTGCTGATAAAGCACTTAATTGCTTTAATATGAAGCAAACACAACTAAATTATTCAAACTGTCAAAGGTGACAAAAGATATTAATTTATTGTTTATTGGCTAATACGGACAAACAAAGCTGGAAATACATGTTAAGAACAAAAAATGCAGATGCAAAAATAACAAATGAAATTTCAACAACACTAATAAAACATACTGGACTGTAGACGCACATTGTTAAATCAGTAGACAATTTATTTTGCACATATTCAACCATAATAGACTCAATAATAAAACAGGTGAATTAAAAATCTAATCCAATAGTCCAACACTGACAGTTACTGCACTTCCAAACATGTTACACAATATGCCACGCCCAAATCAGTGATGTCACAGCAGTTGCCGTTTTCCCACTGGTCAAAAAACCCGCTCACACCTGCTAACATCTGGCTTTTTTGCTTAATAGGAAAGGCTAAAACTGGCATTCAGATGCCGATTGGAGCCGAGGAGATAATCACCCGGGTCTACTGCAGAGTCATTTGACCTGGGTAATTATCTCCTCGTCTCCAATCAGCATTGATGGGAACACAAAACCCGTGTCGACATGCTAATCTCCGCCCCCTTTCCCGTGCGAAGCTATGCTGCGTCGGTTAACTTCTGCCACTCCTTGTCATCTCAGCTACAAATTCCACCCGTCTCCATCCAAGCAGCGCTCAAACACGTTCCAAATTTGTCGCGCCGAGTTTAATAAACAGACTAAAGACCTAACCAATGTAACATCCTCACTGTTCACTAACCCTGTTTCGGGCTCGTTTGTGACGTCAGACAGTGACGCAGCAGAAAGGACACTGAAAGGCGCATAGTTCACTGGCAATGGGAGCAGAGACAATCGGCATTTATAAGCGGGTCTTCCTGGGTCTGAAAAACCTGTGTCAACACGCTAAATTTAGGTAGGAAAGGGGTATTTGACAGATAACGGAAAATCATCCTGGTGTCTACTTTTCATCAATCCCCACATTATAGAGAGTGCTTACCCTGATACCCTTAATAAATAACCGCCATGAAATGTCCATTTTCTCTGGAATCTGGAATTAGAAATTTAACACTTTTGATTTGCTGTATCATAAGTTGTCAGCCAAAAAAACAAACAAAACAAAAAAAGCAAACAGCACACATTCAATAATTTAGTCCGACCATTATTTTTGCAGCTGAAGTCAGTCTTTTAAAAAATAAAAAAACTGGACATCAAGTCTTTGTAGGACCCTGACAGAGTCCTAACTTCTCCCTGCCTCCACAGAGGAGGGGGGCAGGAATCTCAGTGCGAGAGGTCATGAAGGACCTGACGGTGTTGCTGCTCCAGGTTTGTTTGTTGGGTCTAACACGGTCCCTTCATACACCATCTTGTTCTTGATACCGCCCTGGATCATTCTCTGTTGCACACGGAGCTTAGCGTTGTTTATCCTGCAGTAAATCCTGCAGAGAGAGACATGACAGGGTTTCTGTTACAAACTGCGGTAACGAGAGTAGTAGTATTGGGATAGAAATTCAGGAAATATTGATGGCTTGGTGTTTATAAATAACACCAATTTTTCTGTTAGGTAGGTATGCCAAATAATGCGTTAATATCAGAAAGTTAAAGACATGTCAGTCAACATAAAAACCTACCAGGACCCGAGTGTGGTCAGCATAAAGCCTGCAAATCCCACATCAAAAGACCTCTTCACTCGACCTGCAGACAAGGAGAGAGGCTGCTGTTGAGAGGTAGCCTAAACAAAAGTTCAGAGTTTAAACAAACATTTGTTTTACAGGTCATTGTAAGATAATTAAGATTACATGTGTTTTTACCCTGTTAGAATATCTTTGTATTTCTTCTGTCGTCTTCCTGTTTGTATATTATATGAGGTTCTTTTACATTATGGACAGTAAAGATTTCGGTAACGATGCAACCTGTTTACTCAGTGATCAATCATTCAATTATAATTCAAAACCCTGTCTTGGCTGGACAAAATAAAATAAAATACACATGCACTAACGAACAGTACAGCCTCAAACAAGACTCACTTGTGGCCAGAAAATGCAGCAGGCCAGCAGTTAGTGAGCCCCCAGCTCCATGCAGGATGGCGTCTCTGGCACATGGAGTGTTCTGGACATCAAGGATCCCCAGCAACCTGAAACCCTGAAGGAGAGACAGACATGTAAAAGAAAGAGACATAAGTAGACAGTAAATGTGACTTCTATCTTACAGACGGGGTTTTTGTAACTTACCTTAAATTCACACTAAAACATAAAGGAAATTAGATACGCATCTATTGTTGAAAGAACTCAAAGCAGCTATACCTGTAGTTACATCACGTATGCATTGACATGTTTTGGTCATGAGTGTAGTGTGTGTTTGTTGACAAGAAAGTGCACCGTGTGAACCAATGTTGCGAACGCAACCAATGGACCGAGCAACGGAGACAGGTCAATGTTTTATTAAAATCCAATGCTAAGCCCATTTGGTGAATAATCTGTAAACCGAACTCCCACTAGCATGAATGTTTCAGAAAAGCTTTTCATTAACCGGCTTAGTAAGCAAGAACGTTTTGAGTCCGGGCCCAAGTAAATCTTATGTTATCAAATATCTGAAAGGGATTTGGTTTCACCAAGTCATTGGCTAGATAGCTAGCTATCTAGCTGTAGAGGTTAGTGGTGTTATCATTTAACTTTGATACGATACTTAAACGTTTGATAGTTTAACTCGGGTAAACAATTCGGGTAGAGTGAAGTTATGTTTAAGCTAACATTAACGTCAGCTGTGGTCTAAATGTAAACACAGATAGAGAGATATCAGAGAGCCAAACAGCACGAGTGTTTAGATGTACAACATTTGTGGGGGGTTTTTCTTGTACGCTGCAGCTTTAGGTTTAAGACTAACTGAAGGTCTCACTAAGGTAAGGTAACACTTCTGCACTGAGGCCAAATGTGAAAAAATGTATAAATCTGGTTTACATTTCTGAATGTTGACTGCTGGTGACCTTCTAAAAACTGAAGTAGCCCCTTTCTTTCAAAAATGTTTCCTCGCAACGTAAAGTGTCGTAAGGTGCTTACCTTGTCCCTGCTCTCCTCTTCTTGTCCTGCCATTTTACTTCTATGTTCGTCTTCTTGTGCAAAGTTTATAGTAAATCAGGCTATCTTGAAATATAAGTCATGTAACTACAATTTTCGTAACCATATTGGCCTAAGCGCATGCGCATTGCCTATCACTTGGGTCCGTCCGCTACTAACGTCCGACTAGGATAAAACAAGAGAATGTATCGTTCCGATATAATGTTGCATTGTGATTTTTTGTAAAGATGGGCCTGTAATAATGCAATGCGATTATTGTTTTGTTGAAAAGCATTATAATGTATGATTTGTATGTTCTGAGGACCCATCACATTACGGTACAGCCATGAAAAGCGTATTTTAATCGCAGGGGACGTTTTTTCTCTGAGCATTCGGGAATTTAGTGCACTAGGGAAATAGGAAAAACCATTACCCTTTGCATGCTTGTGCTTGTTTATATGAACACATTAACGAAAGCACAGATGTTACACTTGTTTTACCCTGCATCTGCCCAGTCAATTTTCCTTTCAATGCTCCATGAACCACCCTGAGGTGTTTAGTCTTGCTCTGCCCTCAGCTGGTGGAGAAGTGCGATAACATGCAAGTTACAATGTTACAGCAGAAGTGGAAAGGATCTGAAAAAGGGAAATGTGTCACTCCATTTGCTTAATGCATCACACAGGCATAATTGTGGATGACTTACAAAGTAATACAATTTTATAGGCAATATACATGTGTCCTGATTTGAGCTTGACTCTGATTATGTTGACAGGCGGAAGCCATTGCCTTAATTGTAAGGGGCAATAGTCACAAAAACAGGGGCCTTTTATGAGACCCAGACTGTGTTCGGTTAAGGTTTGGACAATATAAAGAATATATATATATATATATATAAAAGAATCCAAAGTACTGTATATCCAAAGGGAATGTTTTTCGAAGGGATTTTTTTCGGTGACAGAATTTACCTCCCTTCATATAATCATTTAATTGCATCAGAAAGTTGAAAAATGGTGACACAGGAAATGGTTTGCATCACATGGGTATTAAATGAAAATTCAGTGCCTGGTAAACCATGATGTAAAACATAAACCAAATAACCAAACAGGCATTTTGGGATGTTTTGCCTTTTAATTTAAAACACTTTTTGCAGGCCAAAAGTCACCATAGCAAGATGAGGATAACGTGTGGTAGTTGTTGAAGTTGCAGTTCAGGGCTCTCCTGTCAAATTATGACATATGTGCTTAGATGAATTTCCAGTGTCTGACTTATTTATTTAATTTTTCTTTCATTTCAGTCATTTTATATGAGTTTGATGACCGGTCCGACAATGAAATTAAATGAGTTATCATTTATCTTTTGCACTAGATGTTTCAGGCTGCATATTTCCCCGCCCCCTTCCCTCCTCTCTGATGGTCGTTTTCATTTAATTTTCTCCTCTATCCTCGGCTTTTCTCTACAACTCTTCCATAACAAATATTAAGTGTTTTAACCTAAAAAAAATCAAAGATGAGCAGATAAATTATCCAGTTGTGTCACTCTGATACTGTACTATCATTATTTAAATTAATTAGCCGTCCCACCTCCTTTCCTCTGTAAAGGACACATGGAAGAGTGGGTATATTGATAAAAACAGATTATTTATCATTATATGAACTGTGATAAGTACAGTGAATGAACTGATACTTACTTTACGGAAGAGAGTTCACAATTGTGTCCTCTTCTCCCTGCAAGACAAATGAAGGACAAGACAGGTTTTAGTTAGGAACATCTGAAACAGGTGAACAGATTATTTATGCATCATTGCATGAATAGTGAAGATAAAAGAAACGTGCAGACAAATGTCTAGATTACGTTTTTTTCTGTCACTGTCCCTAGTTTAAATGTATCGTACTTGGACGTTATTTATTTTAGCACTGCAATTATTTAAAAATGCAATCACATGTTGTTGACATGTTCTACTAAAAGAAGAGAAATGTCCTGAGCAAATCCTGTTAATCTGATATTTATTTAAAGATAAACTGTTACGCCCCACCCTAAAGCAGCCCTATGGGGCTAACAACTATCCACAATTGATCCAAATATAACCATGTGAACACCTTAAAACACTCAAATACATGGGATTTAATAAATGACAATTAAACAATCAAATATTTAACTGAAGGCTAAAAAAAGCAACTAGAACACAACAACACAAATTCCCAGTCTGAGAGGCAGAACCACCGCAGTCCCCACTCCAGAAGCCTCTCTTGATGTCAGTGCTGGTCTCTTAAATAGGCTACTGATCAAAGGTGCAATGAGCTTCACCTGCAGAGTTGAGAACAGAAGGGGAGAAGGGACAGACAGAACAGGGAACACATACAGCCGTAAAATAAGCACAAGACGACAGTCAAACTTTATCAAATCTAATGTGATGAAATTTGCAAGAGCATCATTTGGACAGCACGATTCCGTGGGGGAGGCTATACATCTGCTACGTTTGATCTTATATTCTAAAAACTGTCTGTAGAATGTATCTCTTTTCCTCTGCTATGGAAATGTCCACCATTGGGTCTACCAAATGTACACTGTCATGCAGAAAAGACATTTGGTAAACATTAAGATTTTAAGGTTGAATTTTGGAAATCAGCCCATTACCTAAACAGACCAACTGAATCGTGCTGTGTCATCTTAACCCACTATAAATCCTTCATTCTCTTAACCATAGGATCAAATTATTGAATGAACCACGTCAGGAGGAAGTCAGCGCGTCTCACTGATCCCACACTGATGAAACAGGATTATTTCACCGGCAGCAGCAGATTATTACCTGACAGTATCCATCCGGCTCTGTGGTCAAGATGGAATTCTCTTGACCTTGAAATAGCCTTTAGAAACCTGTAAAATATGGGCCTATGGAGGTTCAGAAGGCAGTAAATAACAGTGTTCCTTCGTTACATGGAAAAAGGAAGTAGTATTATCCAAACAAATTATGCTGCATGTTTGGTATACTAAACCTGTTTCAGCCAGCTATAGGCAGGTGGACTGATTTCAGTTACGCATAACAAACTGTGAGGGAGCAGTACTTACTCCCTCAACAATCAGGTGGTTGATTTATACATAGATTTGATTTGTTTGTTATTATTTAAAGCATTTGTTTTCTTGTTTCTTGTTGCTTTGATTTCTAATCATTGTTTTCTTCGAGTCAGCTTCCTGGTTGAGGGTCGTTCTCTCATGAACGCGCGCACATGAATGCCCCCCTGCTCCACCAGGTGTTGGCAATCTTGAATGTACCAAGTTGGACTTTGTGATGGGGGAGGATGTAAGGGTCTTTCTTTTTGTATTTTGTTTAATACCAGCCAAAGTAAAATTAACTCTATCTTAATTAATATTTTATTGTTTTGTTATGTTATTGTACATTTTAAAAACTAAGAGAAAGATTGATGTTGGTAATGTTTTTAATAGCTTGAACATACTGTGTAAATGTACCCTTGCTAGTAATGTGGTTCCATCCAGCTGTATTTAAAGCTATTGACTTTTCCACACCATTGCTGTGTCCGAAACCACATACTAACGTACTGCCTACGACATCCTCAAACAGGATGTACTGCATACTGCCTACTAACCTGACTATTAGGATGCCGTTGGCATCATACTCGGAGCCGTTTTCTCCGTATCACGTGACTTAGTTGTTTACGTATGTCCGGTCTAATCTCCGGTCCATCTCCGCTATAGTAGAAGCTGAAAAGCTGCAATGCATTTTGGGGCGGTTGAGTACAGCCAGTGAGCTCTCGTCTCATACTCAAATATCCGGGCCAATCTAGTGTACATCCGGGCATGTCTTGCATACACAAAATTGCATACTATGAGATGGGAACGCATGACATACTCAATTTTACGTTGCGGTTAGTATGATTAGTATGATAGTATGCGGTTTCGGACACACCACATCTCTTTTTCAGTAGACCTGGGACCCCCTTTTTACAAGTTTCCTCTGTATTTTCATTGTGCCCTTTTTGCACGTATGCTGATGCTGAACCAAAGTAAAGCAGAGCTTTAAGAAAAGTACCTGGACTGTTGGGATTTTCTTTTTTGCTTCTCCAAATCTCCCAGAATTGGTGGTAACATCCTGATTTACAAGGTTTTTGAAAAATGTTCTACTTGTTACTTATAATTCTCATTACAAATCTAGGGAGTTGAACTCAGGCCTGGGTGGTGAAAACCAAGACTCCTAACCGCTAGACCACATGGGACACACAAGTAAACACAGTCAACCTGATACCTGATTAAAATCTCACTTCACAACATTTTTTAAAGAGCATTATTATATTTTAAAAAAAATATATCCAAATATTTTTTACTACTTAATTAAGCATCCCTTTGTTGGGTTCTAATTATCAAATAAGCCAGCCAAGGCTACCAGAGCAGACATGTCCTTACTCCTTATACTCATGGTGGCCTTGAGCAGGCACAGAACCTACCCCAGCTCCTTCTAATGCTGGATTAATCTGGCTGTTTTGTGAGTGCAGCAAGACGTAAGAGTGACACAGGGAGAGAGACTAATCTCCTGGCTACATAAAGGTCAAACCTGTACAGTGTTTCCCCGTACCAACAAATTCGGTTACCAGGGATGACATCCAATATGTGGAAGTTTCATCCTGGATACCAGGATCCTCTGTGTGCTATAAAGACTGAGCAGGGCGCCCGGCCTCACCACGCTATCTGCAGACCACGGACAGGAAAGTCAGGCTCCAACAGCAATCAGGTTATTTATCCAATTTCTGTCTATTCCTAACTTTGGATTAAGATTTGTAGGAGAATTCTAAATCGAGTTAATTCACAGTGTTTTATTAAACCGTTTTGATGTAATATATAGTGATAAACAGCAGAGGTCAGGAATGATCCATAATAGTGCAGCAGGTACCACTTTACACTATACTAAATACTTAAAAGAGTTTACAGGTTGCAATGTATTTTATTCATGCGTATTAAAACACTTCTCAGTACTTAATGGATGAGTTAAAGACTGCAGTTACACATGTTAGTATGTCATTATTGAATTGTTGTTGGCAGCAGAGATTCTTCGTTTAGAGGCTTTTTCTTGACTAATTGAAGCTGAAAATTGAGTATGAACAACATTATAACTTAGCCTGGGATATACGTGCAATTGGTGTGCAGGTAGAAAAAAGAAAAATGTCTGTTGATGGGCTTCATTATTTCTGTCCATAATTCTTTAGATTATTATTGATTAATTCACTAAGTAAGCCATTTTCTCTGTCCTGCAGGATGAATGCTGCACAGGTGAGACGAGTGATGTTCCCCTTGTTGTTGAGTTTGTTTCTGGGAGCTGCATTTTCCGTCTGGCCCCTGACCCCTGCAGGTAAATAAGACAATCAGACAGTTAATGATATTGGTGTCAGTTTTATTTTTCAAGTGGAGGAACATTTCACATTCAAAATCTTACAAAATCTTCATGTTTTTACTGGAAAGTTAGAAAAAAAAGTCATGTGTTTCCAATCCGTATGACCTTTGACCTTTATTAGCTTCTTGTAAGGACTAGGGCTCTTAAATCTTAGATAGGCAGATTTAAGAATGCCATAATGATGTCTCAGCATTTTTCTACAGAGCCAATGAAGTCCCAAAGGGTAATATTTTGTTGCAGTGTTAATGATTCCACTTGCCATCATTAGTCATGATATGCTTTTATTTTTCCAGTAATTTGCTCATTTAATTGTGTAAATAACGTTTATGAGGTTTCCTTATTAGCGTTACACTGGGATTGGTATTTTGTGTGTAACATGAGTGCAATCTGCTGGAGCCCCTGCAGACATGAGGTATGCGGCCCATGTTGTGTTAGTATGTCATAGGCTATGCTATATATAAGGCCAGAACAAATAAGCATTTTATCCATATGGTATTTTTCAGAGAATCTCTGAATTTGGAACAAAAGGCTTTTGTGATGATATTGATTCACTAAGTAGGCTCACCACGTTATTATGCTTTGCTAGCTAAATCGTAGCTTCATCATTAATCTCTGTAGTGAAGCTCACTTACCCACAGTTTTTTTTAGCATTTTTGAGCGTATTACGACTACAAAGGTGACAAAGACTTAATATTTTTTGGTTTTTATTAGAATAAGTGTTGGAGCCAAAAGTGCTGTTTATGCCTGTTTCATCACACAATGCAAGAGAGAGTAGGCCTACACTACTGCTACACAAACAAGTTATCTTGTGCTAAGATAAAAAATAATACCCCTTGGGGCTTCAGGGGCTCCGTACATTTCAATCAAAGCGGTTTGGGACAAAACTTGATTTCTACACATGCTCTTGTTTAAGTTTTCAGGCTATAAAGAAAAATAAAATCACAATCACAGGGTCGTTTTCAGAAAGAGGGAGTTCCTTTCTGCAGTGTTGTCTGTGAAGGTTCTCAGTCGTCCTGGTCATGGTAATTCTGAGCTTAATCCTAAAGGCAACTGGACTTGGTTGAAGTTATTGAAGACAAAAAGCCCATATTTCTAGCTAATAATGCTAACATCTATTAGCATTCCAATGACCTACAGAGGCCTATATTTCTAGCTAATAATGCTAACATCGATAATCATACTAATGACCTACAGAGGCCTATATTTCTAGCTAATAATGCTTACATCGATAAGCATACTAATGACCTACAGAGGCCTATATTTCTAGCTCGTAATGCTAACATCTATTAGCATACTAATGACCTACAGAGGCCTATATTTCTAGCTAATAATGCTTACATCGATAAGCATACTAATGACCTACAGAGGCCTATATTTCTAGCTCGTAATGCTAACATCTATTAGCATACTAATGACCTACAGAGGCCTATATTTCTAGCTCGTAATGCTAACATCTATTAGCATACTAATGACCTACAGAGGCTTATATTTCTAGCTCTGTCCACCAGTCAGTAAGAACTGAAGGAGCCTTTTGGATGAGAGGTGAAACGTCTTCAAGACCTTCAGCCAAGTCCAGTTACCTTTTGGATTAAGCTTAGGATTTGTGCTGTGTTCTTTGGAGGTAAAAGTGAAAAAAATGAAAGAAAATCCTAAAGAAAAAGGTAACAAGTCAGCAATTGAATAACTGCCTATACGTGCAAAGCAATCCATAAAAAGAAGATAATTATCAGAGTCTGACAATACACACAATAAAACATGATGTGTCGTCCACCTGCTTATTTCATGTTCTATTAAAATCTAAGTATGTTGTAGTGGTTGTTTAGTTTGTGTAGATTTCCCTTGAAAGCAGTATGAGTAGTCTGTATGAAGTGGACATAGGGAGAAACTCAACCTGAATCTAAAGAGTCAGTAATTTTACCCACACACTTTGGGATCTGTTTCTGTTTGAACACTGTTCAGAGGTTTCCTTGGAATGCAGACTAAATGCAGAACAGCAGAAATAGTAAGGGCCTGTTTCCACTAACAGCGGTTTTTTGTGCTAGCAACACCCATGACCTCACCGGCACTTACTGTTGCTAGATTACAAAAGTTGTCTGGCTGCACTTCCACTTCCCTCCATAGTGAGACTGTTTTAAATTGCTCTGTATGCTAAATATTTGCTTTAAATCATGGACTTTTTTACAGAGAAAACTTAAAAACAGTGGAAAGGAATCGTGTCCAGGCATTTGCTGCATGTCGACACAAGCAAACTGTACCTTCAATAAAACGAAAGGATTAGTTGTTGACAAAGTTTTTATCGGTAGTCTTGCCCCTTCTTGAGTTTGATTGGTTGGTGAGGGAGAAGGGACATTGACGAGCATGGCGGTGTTCCAAAAGTTTAACTATTTTCAACTGAGAGCGCTGTGAGCAGCTGATGCCGAGGGCATTTTTGTGCTAAGGACTCTTGAGCACAGAAAACGCTGAGCTGCAAAAAGCACGGTTAGTGAACACAGGCCCTAACTTATCATGGACTGGGAGGAGAATAAAGGTTTAAAGCATGAGAAGGGCTGCATTTTTCCAATACAAACTCACATTCAGGAGAACTGCATATCCTAGCACCAAAACAAACAAAGACAAATAGTAACTGAGATTTATACTTTTCAACTCAATGTAGGTGTGCTATGGAGTAAGCAAAAGTGGTAGTTTTGGTTTTGATAAGTGTCGAAATAAGCAAATACATTAAAGTAACTTAAAATTCAGGGAAATATATGTGCATGCATTCCCACATTTTCCTTAGAAGGGAAACTAAAAGCTGTGTCTGAATTGTCAGTCATTTTATTATTAAATTTGTGTGAATGGATGAAGTGTATCATCGAAGTTGACACAACACTTTGTAAAAGAGAAAGAAGAAGTGAGTTTTGGGCAGGAATGATGCAAGTCAATCTTTCACATGCTTTCAGTACCAGCCATAGCTAATATGTAAGCAGGGGCACACACAGATTATTAGTATGTGACATTCGTACCAAACTGCAACATTACTTTGTTTTAATTGTATTTGTTTATTTAACAAAGACAAAAGACAGGCATTGAGTTTCTCAGAGTTAGCTTCACATATTCATCCGTGGTCCCTGGGCAGCTACATTTAAAGAGGAAATTTAGCATCAATTTTGACAGAGGTCATTCAATTACACAACACTACAACCACTTCAGTTAAAACATTACACAAACATTGGTCTGACAGTGCTGGGTATTATAGGTGTTATCCATACTTTACACCTGTTCTCTTCCATCACCAGCGGCCTTCCAGCTGCCGCCCTGCCAGCTCATCAACCAGACGGTGTCTCTGGAGAAGGAGGGCTGTCCCAAGTGCCACGCAGTGGAGACGACCATCTGCAGTGGTCATTGCATCACCAAGGTATTGTGGGTAGTAAAGGAAAGAGGCCAAAGGATTAACATCATAGTTCTGTGTTGAAGGATTTCAGTCATGTTTCATTTTTATAAAGTGAAACAATAAAAAGATCGACACAAAATTGAAACAGTATGAAATAAAAGGAATAAAATTAAATTATAAGTGTATAACTAAAGAGGAACTTGGAAGTTTGAAGAAGAAAACGCCACAAAACCTTCAATAAGATAATAAAAATAATGAATAATAAAAATTAATTTAAGTGTAAATGTTTATTTTGGCGTTTTTGTTCCCATTTCACTTTTATTTTAACGGGTTATTTAGCAATTTGTGCTTGGCCTAGATTTGACCTTTCTGTCCAAAGAGTGGTTATAACTCAGGTTTGCAGTCATAGACTAGTGTTCCCCAGATATGATTAACTTTTTTCTCCCTTTTAGGACCCTGTCATCAAGATACCATTCAGCAACGTTTATCAGCATGTGTGCACATACCGGGACTTCTACCACAAGACATTTGAGCTTCCTGACTGTCCTCCCGGTGTGGACCCGACTGTCACCTACCCTGTGGCTTTGAGCTGCCACTGCGGCCGTTGTGCCATGGACACGTCTGACTGCACCTTCGAGAGCCTGCAGCCCAACTTCTGCATGAACGACATCCCTTTCTACTACTAGTCCTAAGTAATGGAACCCTAAAGCACATTAAAACACATAAAGGAACTGTGCTAGCTTTTAGCATTTATTGCTGTAAATAAAGATTGTTGCAGTAACCAGTGCAATGCAGTTTCAAGATTTCTAATGTTTTTAACGTGTGGAAAATTCCATAAAGACAGAAACTGTTACTCACTGGTGTTATCAACGATATACTTCCTTCCACATTTATCAAGCTCTAAGCGTCACTCTTCTGTATGTGACATTACGCAATGCTGCTTAGATGGGAACTCTTTGAGGACATAGTTTCTTATGTTTGAGAGAAACAGTGGTGTAACAGAACAGTTACACCTTAAAATATATCAAACAATGTCTAATAAAGTATGAGAAAAAAACATCAAACAAAGCGTCCTACTACGCTGTTGGAAAGCCTAAAACACAAACTAAATACTTCATGTGTGAATAGATACTGAAGTCTGCGTTCATCAGACATGGAAAACAAAGCAGGACAATCTGCAGACATTTTGCCCAAAAGGTGACATCAGAGACTGTGATACAGGGGACAGTAAAACAAAAAATGCATTTCATTTTCGACTTCGCACTTTCTGTTCTCCTCTGGAGTGAAAACGACCCGTTTCCAGAGGCAGGAGACGGACCTCAGCTGGGCAGGGACAGACCTCTGTGCTCGAGTTAATACTATTGTTTTAATTTGACTGACATTACATGCTAATTTATTTCTGTATATATATTGGAGACCTGCTTTGTCAAATATTTTGAAGACTCCCTAGTCCAATGATCCCAGAGAAAGATGTTCTTAGTCAGTCTGTAATCTGGCGTGTTGATTAATCTGTTCCACAGTCGCAACATGTCACCCTTATGCCGCACCTCACATGGTTCCCAGCGCATGTCACCATAAATAGCATGTTTTGGGGCGTTTTTATGCACACCCAGAAAACAGCACATAGCTCTGTTCTGAACTGTGTCACACTTGGTTTGCTTACGGTCACCCCAGACCCCTGCACCATAATCTAGAATGGGACAAACACAAGATTTATAAAGCTGTGTGTAGGTTTTATAACCGAGATCCCTACATAACTTTAACTTATTACGGACAGCTCCCAGTGCTCTACCTGCAGAGTCTGATAACACTTTAATTCCCTCTTCAAATGTAAGGTGGTCATCAACAGTAAGTCCTAGGTATTTGTATTTCTTCGTGTCTGCCAGAGGTGCTGTAAACTCAGTCTGTAACTCTCCCTGAAATGCATAACCTGAGTTTTGTCTCCATTTATCTTCAATCTCCATTTACTGCACCAACAGTACACAATATTCAACAAACTCTGAAGGTCATCTTCATTCTCAGCAAGGAGGACTATATCATCTGCGTACAGCAGAGTGGAAACTTTGAATTCTCTAGTCCGACACCAATGGATGCTTGCTTAATTTGCATTATTAAATCATTTATATAATACAAAATAAGAGCAGATCAAAACTATACATTTGAGTTTGCTATATTTTTACGAAAATTTAAGTATATGACAATACAAGAGAGTCACAGGAATTTAGGAGAAGTCTGTTTATTAATGTGTGAATTAATGATCTGATTTAGCAGGCCTGAAATCTAAAGCATGTCATTCCAGAGCACATGTCCCGCCAAAATAAAGTGTAGTGACCTATAGTTTAGAGCCTGTGAAACAAACAGTCAGGATCTAAGACTGTGTCCTAAGTAACTGAACATTCTGCCTTTTGAGTAGTAATTAAAATCTTAGAAGAAATTCTAAATATTACAGTGAAGCCAGTGAAGGTGTATTATGACTGGGGTAATATGGTGTCTACCTTTAGTGTTGAAATTTTGGGGCAGCATTATGGACGAGCTGGAGACGTAACTGACTTTTGACTTTTGAATTTTGATGGATGCAGGTTTAGAGAAAAAATATGAAGACGATAAAGTCAGTCAGGACATGAGGAAAGAGGAAGATGGGAATTACATGCAACAAGACTCCATGAAAAAAGGTCCTGCTAGGATTTGAAAAAGAATGATCTCTTACAAGGAACATTTTGTACACATAATATAAACGATTATGGCTCCTAATCCATCATGTATATTGCCTCATCCAGCTTCCAGCTCAACAAGTGGTGAGACAAAACATTTGTACAAAGGTAAATTAACATTACATTTCATTAACAACTGGAAAGTGATCTGTGGCGGCAGTGAGGTCCTCACATCAGCGAGTAAAAAGGGACAGCTTGATAAGGTTCTCTCTGTTTGTGTGAAGGTGCATTTTACAGCTTTAATGACAGAACTGAATAATGTTGGGTAGATAGTAAATAATTTATCCCTCTATTATAACCTATGATCTCTAAATTAACAGGTTTCAATCTGAAGAATGGGAGATTTCCACAATAACCACACCTCACAGAACGAGAGCTACAATCACAACAACATCTCTGTCAACTATGAGGATGATTTGCGGGACTATTATTTAGAAAATGCTTTTTTCATCAGGCATGTGTCGACATGCATAATCATTGTCATCGGCCTTCCTTTGACACTCGTGGCCATCTACTCTCTTTATTCCTCGGTAAGTACATTTTGACTGAGATTTTGTTTATTTGCCGGCTGTGTCATGTGTCTGTGGAACAGTCAGTGAGTTACGGACGGATGGTATTGTACAAATTTGTGCTGCAGTTTTCATTCAGTTTGCAGCCTCTGTAATCTCTGGTCTTCAGCATCAGATTCATAGGACAGCAGCTCATTAAGGAGTCCACCCTGGTATTTACCTCCAGACGATCTCAGCAGACACAGTTCAACCAAAGGATTTATTAAAGCGTCAAACTCAGAAAAAAAATTGTCTTGCATACATCTTAATTAACCGTGCATAAATTGAGTTAAAGATAAAGGAAAACACAAGGCACCAAAATTGGTTGAGATACAGAGAGACAGGAGAGCACATCAGGTCCAGCAAAGAGCCAGAAGAGCTGAAGGTGGCGTTAATATTGATATTGTTTAAGGTAGTGATAGCCTGATTGTTTATTAATTGATAAGTTTGTGTTCCTAGACACAAATTTCGGTGTGGCTCTGGCAAATCTACTTTACGTTATATTTACATTTTGTCTCCCTGGATGTGCTTGTCAATCTTACTTAATCCAGTAGAGCATATATAACTTCTGTTAATATGCTCCTTCAATTATTTTTGCAATCCCCATGAAATGAGAATGCAATGATTAGAGTGGTTTACCTTGTAAAAATAAACATGACACACAAACTGTGACCTTGGCGTGGTGTGTCCGTTTGATAAATACAGCTCAAGTGTTTGGGCCAGAATGCATCCTGCCTGCGCCTGAAAAACACGTGCAAAAGCTGCAGTGCATCTTAGTCTTGTGACCACAGTGATTGGTCAGTGCTTCATATCTGATATTTCCTGACTTGAGCACTATTCGCACAAGACTAGTGTTACCTGGGGACCTGTATGAATTTGTAATAATTTCAGCGTTTGTCTGTGATCGTAATCCTGTGCGAATATTTGTAAAGTAAAAATTCCAGCGTAAATTAACATATTCTGACAAACACAGAGGTCATCTGATAATATTAGTCTAGTGCGAATTGGCATCTCAATAATTATGGGGTCAAATATTTATTAATGTTTTTGTTATCTCCGCGCCTTTTTCCCAGTTGAGAATTATGGAGGCTGTGGTGGAAATTATAAATGAAAGTTTTGACAGCATTTTGGGTGCAAATTCAGGAGGCTCATCTCGCTACACAGCATGGGGACCCATTCTCAGAAAGAGCAAACTCAAATCCAACACAAGAGCGAAATCTTGAAAGACAATGAGATGGATGATATGCATGGCAACATGCGGTAAGGACATTTTTCAACAGGCTTAAGGCTTTAAGATGATGTTACGTGAAGCCTTGATATTTTCAATCATATCTGTTTGTAAATTGCAGTGAAATAAAGACTTGCGAATGCACAGCACGAAACATAGACGTTGGGGGGTAATTTCTAAATCACGAGGTCCCCAGGTAATACTAGTCCTGTGTGAATAGGGCTTAAGTTTCATGTGATTGCTGGGCAGAGCAAGATAACATGTAGGAGGAGGTGGGGTTCAGAGCATGTTTACATACCACCTGTTAACATTTCCCATGTGTTCCTTCAGGTGCGAAATGATCATGTTGCTCCGATCTACGTCATCAACCTTCTCATTTCCGACCTTGTTCAGCTCTGCTGCATGATCGTTTGGTCATCGCCCACCCACTGTGGTACCGCTTCAGACGAACCGTCAAGATCTCTGTGTTGGTCTGTCTCATGGTCTGGGCCCTTTCTACCATCTATTCCTTCTCGTATGAAACCTTTGTAATCACCTTCCTCCTTCCCATTCCACTGCTCATATTCTTCCTGGTGGGGACCCTCAAAGCGCTCTCTGCTTCTATCTCAGTCCCCTCTGATGAAAAACGACGGATTGTGGCCATTTTAGTTGTAGTGCTGCTTGTTTACACACTGCTGTTCCTGCCCAGAATTATTGAGAACCTTCCAGATTATTTATTTAGCATTCCTCTTCTCCTCCTCTCTGACATGTTTATTAGGGTGTGTCCTCTTGCAGACCTAGTTCTGTATGTTTTCATTAGGAAAGGGGCTATAGATAACCTTTTGGCCTCTGTATGCTGTTGCAGAATGGAGAGCAATGATACTGAAACAACAATCAGTAGATCTTTTACGGCAACTGTGTGAAGCGATTTTAGCCGCCCCATGCGGACAAAATGGTGAGTCTTATTCCTCTACTGATCCTGTCCTGTAAATGCTTAAGTACTTTCTAATAAAACATCTCCCTCCTTTTTAAAACAATACTTCCTGTAAACTGACTTTGCTGGAAAAAAAATCTTTAAAAGCTAAACATTTCTCTGTCAGACTCGCGCCTTTGGATGTGGTAGCATTAAAAATAACTTTGTAGAATTAGTCAATCTTCTGACCCCTTACAGGGGAGAACATTTTGCAAGGACCCCCTCAAAATCATAACACCGACTAAGCATGCTTACAACTATTTGCACTCTTAGATGCCTTTGGAACTATATTGTAAAACTTATTATCCTAAATACTTCAGATCTGTTTTATAGTGATTAACAGAAAAACATTTCAAATCTTGATCTTTCAAAATTTGAATCATGTTAATACCACTTATATACTTTAAAACAGAGGCTCATTTTATTCACACTGCTTGTGGACTCAACTTGACAACATTTATACTTTTCAAGTAATTTATCTTCAAAGCTTTCAAAAAATTAACAGCAGCAAGACAGCCGCAGAAACCTGAGTGAATTGAGTATTCACGACAGATTGACTTGATGTGTCACAATCATGTCAGTTTCTATTGGTCCGAAGCTAGCGTGGGTGGGAGTAATGGACACAATATGCTTGTTTCATTGTTGCAAATGGTCTTCATCTGTACACATGCACTTTTTAATGATACAGCACAATTTTATAATTTATTATAAATTTATTATAATTATTTCGCGGACCCCCAGGGGTCTGAGGACCCCACTTTGAGAACCACCACTAGACACATCACTATAAAGTTTTGTTTGTTTCATAACCTGTTACAGTCTCCCTACTGTATGTTTAGGTAAAAATAGAAATACTACAGTGTAGAGAAACTTTGTCTCAAGTAAAAGTCGTGACGGTGCAGAATGGCCCATATCATATGAATTATGTCTATTATGTAAATGAATCATTATTATATTTCCCTTAATATATACTTAAATGTTGCAGCTGGTATATGTGAAGCTATATAACTACACATGCAGCTGGGTAGCGTGTGAATTTCAGTAAGGGATCAGTTAAGTTTTATTTTCATAATAATACATCTGAATTTATGTTATGATTATATTTTGTTATATTATTCAGATTCTGCAATTAACTATAACTTAAGGTATCATATACATGTAGTGTTAGTGGTAGAGTAAAAACTTACAGCTGATATATGTGGAGCTTACTTTATACTGTTTTGATTATTATCAAATATCACAATGTTTTGTTACATTATTCTTAATCTGCAATGTTTATGAAATACTAGGTCCAGCATGGTTTTGACTCTGCTGTGGGGTTACTGACTGTTTTGATAATCTTGTTCTGGTTCACTGTGATTGCTTCAACAAATGCCACTGAAATATGTGTCGTACTATATTTTTATCTGTCAATTATTATTGTCCTTTACTCTTGAAACTAAACTGGATATTATGACCTGAGATCACTTAAGCAGCCATGCCCTCTTCCTCCTAAATGTGTATTTTGACCCTAAGTTTTACACAAAAACTGCATTTTAAAAAGTCTTTAGGAGTTTGATCTAATCGGTCTCTCAAACAAGTTGTTATTTTCAGAGCAGGTATTTTGCAACCGCTGTTATGTGCTTGGCAATAGGGGTAAAATGTTAGCCTATAACACAATATATGTAATTTTTTTAGACACAGGTGTGTTTGCTTTTGATGTACTCACTGAATTATAACCAAATAAAGTTTAAAAAAAAACTCTGGTTGACAAACCTCTGTTTTCTGTATCAACATAAATCCCCAGAATAATATTGGGTAGGCACTTTCAGTTTTCTTATCACCAATAGATGTTTTATCGTAACTTTCAAAGTGCTCATACGTTTTCAATAATTTTGTTCAGAAATAATTTTGTTATTATCAGAAAGTGTGACAGGGACTGTCACAATGGCTCGGTAGGCTGTTATCATCAATAACTAAGATGGGATGACCAATATTTACATTATGGAGGCAATGCCTAGTGGAGGTAGTGATAATGACGGGAGTAAAATATAGGGGGAAGTCAGGTGTCATAGTATGAAGAATATTTATGTATTGTGTATTTATAACTTGCACCAGGACCTTTCTGTGCATCTGTGACATAATGAAACCCCCTCCTCTGCTGGAACATTACACATTCAGTTATCAACTTGAGGCGCTGGTTTAGCTCAGTCCTCGACGCACAGATCTCGACTCCTGGTCTGTGATCTTGTGGAGCATGACATATATTCTGACATAGGGTTTTTATGGATAACATCAGCCATTGGCTTTGAGCACAGACGGATCCCTGCATCACACATTTTAATTTGATTATACTAAACCTTTCAGATTATTGCAAGCAGTGTAACATGCATCCTCACATTGCAGCCCGTGTAGATACCATAATTTCAAATTCAGTCTGACTGACAAGTGATCACATTCTGCTGATTGCTTCTGTGACGGCCACAGGCCTTGGGTCAGTATGTGTTCGCTTTCCTGCCTCTGTTTTCTCCTCTTAGCCTCCCTGATTGCCTGGCTCCTCTCACCTCGTGGGGGATTGTGCTCACCTGCTGTGGCCTTTAAAAAGCTTGGGGAATCCAAGATGGCTCTCTTCTGTCTCCCTCCTGGAAGGCTGGTGGCTTTTATGCACCCACCTTGGCTTTTGTTTGGTTTGATTATGTTTAGGTTAGCCTTGGTTCCTTCTGTTACTTGTTAAATATTACTTAATTGCTGACTCGCCTTTGGTTGATTTAAACTTAATAAATCATTTGTTTATTTAAAACGCTGCTACTGTGTGGATCTCCCCCTCAGCTCTTTGCTTCATTTTCTTTACATCCTGCTGATTTAATAAAGTGCTGAATTCTGGTAAAGACTACAAGTTCTGCCATGTCATTAAGTGTGCCATGTTGGCCCTTTTTAATGTCAGCTTTCATTATTTATATTCCCTAAAACAAGGGCTCTAGTGCTCTTTGCTGTTTGGTAGATTCTATAATGTTGTTTGCAGTGTGGTAAATTGCTTGATCTGCTTTGCTGGTGAAAATCTGTAATGTTCTTTTACATGTGGTAGGTGCTACAATGTTCTTTGCAGTGTGTTTATAGCTGCACCTTTCTTTGCCGTGTGGTACTGCTGTAATGTTTCCTGGTACGTGATAAGTGCTATAACGTTCATGGCTTTCTGGGAAGTTCCATCATTTTCATTGCTACAGCCCGGCTTGTGAGGGATAAGGGAAGCAACACAAAACCAGCTGTTCTTGGTAAAACAAAGTTATTTATTAACAAGGAAGAGTGATTGTTTTACAACAACTAAAAGTGAGGCAAAAATGTAAAAACTGAAAATGGGCCAGTGGGTGCTGCTCAAATCAATAAATAAATACAACAAAAAGAGGACTCTAACCTAGAGCTAAATACATATCTTACTAAGTGAAAGACAATAGAAATAAAACCGTACTAACTAAACTAGATATCTACCAGGGTGGCAGCTGCCACTGTTGAAAAATGTCATGCCACCCCAATTTTGGATGATCAAATCAAACATTGTCCAAAACAAATTTATACATGTATTTGAGGCTGGTTGGAAATTTACCAGAGTGGAACTCCGATGACGCTCCTTCTTGCACCTTGGCACTGGGCTGCCCAGGGGAAGCTGGGACTCATGACAGGCAAACGGCGGATAATGTCGGTGTGTGTTATTTTGCCTCTCAAATAAGTTTTATTGAAGACAGTGGTTGTCTAAATAGTACAAGCTAAACTGCAGGTAGTTGTTTACAAAGTGTGTAACGTGAATGTCTGGTAGCGTCGTTACTCAAGGCGAGCTTACTAGCTAACGTTAGCTAACTCACATATCAAGGAATGTTGGGTTAACATTGCTTAACACATAACTTGCAACACAAAGCTGTTACGTTACCGGTAACAACGGCAGCTTTTATGCAGCTTATCCCGGTCCCTACACAATGATTGCTAAATATGAGTAGAAGATACACATACAGTATGTGAACACCACAATATACAGTATAGAGAAATATCAATTAAATAAAATATATAAGCAATAAGAACAAAATGTGCATCCAGTATGAGAAATATATGGATATGTACAGTGATGTGCCTACAGTGCAATATATGGCCACAGTGCACAAGGCATAGGCGATATAGTTGGTCGCCACGTTCAGGGGGGCACTGGCTTGAGCTTAAGTTAAAAACTCCTTTCATTGTTTTCTTTATTGTATTAGGCTTATAACTACTGAAGCAAATTGCAAAAATTGGACCCCTTATCTCTCGTAATTACGAGTTCTTTTTCTCGTTATTGTGATATATTTTTCTTCATATTACAAGATCAGTATTCTCATGTCCCCGTTCATACAAATTCACTAAAAATGGATAATAACATCAGTGATAATAACACCATAATTTGCGCATCAATTGCCCCCGCTATCCGCTCGGTCTCAAGGTCCGATTCCCATAGCATATTGTGGCAATGATAATCAAGAGCAAACACAACCATAAAGTTTCTCTGATGTGTGCAGTTTGCTCTTATTTTGCGTCTGATAGAGGAGAGGAGCCGTGAGCACCTCCGCTCTCTGCTGCGCAGAGCTGCGCTCTCATCCTGATGGAGCTCAATTCTGTCACATACAGATGATGAGCTGGATGGGGAGGGGACACGTCCCAGCAGTTTATTGTGAAGTTGAGTTCTTTTTCATATAGGCTTTCGCCCTTTAAGGCTATCACTAGTGGGTTTATCCCTCACATGACTGCACAGCACTGAAAAAATCTTTAGTCCATGCCCACCTGCGTGATGGGCCTCATTCCCGGTCTCATCCTGAATATATATTGCTGTGAGACTATACAATTGGCTCCCAGTTTTTCTTGTGCGATATTTGCAGCATTGAGAAAACTTCCTCTGTTCACAGCTTCTTCCGGAACCGTCAGGATATGTGTTAGACCAGCTACATCATGTGCTGCGACCTGTACACCCGCTGTGAGGCTTGTTCCGGCCCAGAGCACGCCAGCCTAGCGCTCACATCTCAAGCCAAGTGCCTATATTGCAAGCACCTACCTCAGGAAGAAAAGCAGTTTTCTGCAAACAAAACGGCTCCTTTAAGAGCCACTCATGAAAGCCTTTTAACAAGCAATATTCCCACTGATACTCAGTCTGTTGACCTGGTAACAGCTTTTAAACACACCATCTCCACACTGCTTGAGCCTCATCCTCTAGTGGGGTTGAGTGAAAGCTCCTCAGGGTCACGTTTACGAGCCTCCCTCTCCTAAGCAGCAGAGGTCGACCGATAGTGGATTTTTAAAGGCTGATATAATAACGCTAGTTAGCATGAGGAAAAAGCCGATAGTCGATTAATTGGCCGATATCTCCCTACCCCACGAAAAAACAATGAAACTAATTTAAATGAACAATCTCTATCTTTATTACATATCCTTACACATAACTGTTGAACTGAAAGTCTATGTCAAATAAATAACTAAATAAAAACATAAATCCGGAACAGAACATGAATCTCAAAGAGTAATGAATACCTAAATAAATGAAATAAGTAGTAAAGAAAATATAATCTGCAAATGAACATCTAACTCAAACTGTTGTGCCCACATTGTGCCTTTCCTCAGCAGAATAGTCCCATAGAGGGACGACTGTTTCCTCCTGCTGCCATCTAATGTAACAAGAAACATGAAGTAAAGTTACAAATGAATGGTTATTATCATCACGGAAGCTTTCTGGCATATATTCGGGAGAAAAAAATAGAAACACAAATTCTACAGACACAACTCAAGTAGCATCAAAGAAGTTACCATAAGAATCTTATATAAGAAGCGAATGTATCGTCCCTGTGTCAGTCTCTCGCTCTTTTCCTTTAACTTTACCTACACATTGTTGTTCACAACAGTTTGTGTTGACGCCGTGACGTGCTTTACTCCTACATCAGCCTTATGCAAAAGCTGGTTTTGAATAAACCCGTTTTTTTGCCACTTCGACTTTGATATTAAGTACGGAGAGTATCCTGAAGTGTGATCTGCTGGATTACATCGTTGGAAATATGTTGGATTTGTTTACATGGCGATGCGCTCTTCCGTGGCGTATATCAGGCCAGATGCTGCGCATCCCGTTACATTTTTAAATACCACTCTTACAAACCATTAGTGTTTGAAACCAGTAAACTGAAACTAGTTAGATATAATATGAATCACGTACCACTTGTCAGCTCTTCCCCGGTACAGCAAAGGTTTAGCCCCCTACCACCCCTCTTGCGGTCTCCAAGTGCGAGTGGCATTTCATGGTTTTCTAACAGTTGTTAAGAGTATCCTCGGGAGTTTCACACGCAAACTTATATTTTCAGAAAAAGTGCCCCTCGAATGATCAGATATGATCCCATTAGTTGTGCTAGGCTTGCACTCACTGCTAGCCAAATTGTAGTGAGCTTGCTAGCTAAACAGAGACAGCAGCATGAGCTCGGCAGAAAAGCAGTGAAAGTTAACGATAGTCTAATTCATTAATAATGCAATACTTTAAACAACAACCTTATCATGATCTTAATTTGTGAAAAAAGCTGTCTTATAAAGTTAACTTTAATTAATTGTCCCAGGTACCTGCATTACCTGTTATGTCAGGTATGGAGAGGCGAATGCACGCGATGTACGTCCTTGGCGTGCTGAACCCCAACAGCAAAGACTAGTTGTTGGTATGTGGAATGTCACCTCTCTGGTGGGGAAGGAACCGGAGCTGGTGCGGGAGGTGGAGCGTTACCAACTACAGATAGTTGGGCTCACCTCCACGCACAGCTCTGGCTCTGGAACCAATATCCTGGAGAGGGGCTGGACTCTCGCCTTTTCCGGAGTTGCCCAGGGTGAGAGGTGTCGGACGGGTGTGGGGATACTTACAAGCCCCTGGCTGAGCGCCGCTGTGTTGGGATTTCACCGGTGAACGAGAGGGTCGCCTTTCTGCGACTGCAAGTTGCGGAGAGGAAGGCTCTGACTGTTGTTTGTGCCTATGCACCGAACAGTAGTTAAGAGTATGCGGCCTTCTTGGAGTCACTGGTTGGGGTCCTGGAAGGGGTCCCATCTGGGGACTCCATAGTTCAACTGGGGGACTTTAATGCTCATGTGGTCAATGATGGAGAAACCTGGAGGGGAGTGATTGGGAGGAACGGCCTGCCCGATCTGAACTTCAGTGGTGTCTTGTAATTTGACTTCTGTGCTCGTCATGGATTGGCCATAACAAACACCATAGGGCTGCTCATAAGTGTTACCTTAAGTGTACCTGGTACCAGAGCACCCTAGGCCGTAGATCAATGATCAACATTGTGGTCATTTCATCAGACCTGCAGCTGCAAGTTTTGGACACTCGGATGAAGAGAGGAGCAGAGCTGTCAACTGATCACCTCTTGGTGAGTTGGATCAGATGGGGGGGGGGGGCTGCGGGACAGACCTTGTAAACCCATCGTGTAGTGAGGGTGAGGGTGTGGGAGGAGTTCGGGGAGGCTTTGGAGAAGGAGTTTCGGTTGGCCTCAAAGAAGTTCTGGCAAACCGTTAGACGACTCAGGAAGGGGAAGCAGGGATTGGCTCAAGCTGTTTTCAGCAGGGATGGAGAACTGCTGACCCGGACTAAGGATATTGTCGGGCGGTGGAAGGAACGCTTTGAGGAACTCCTGAACCCAGCCAAAACGTCCTCTGATGAGGAGGCAGAGTCTGAAGGTCCAGGGGAAGCCTTATCTATATTCGTGGCAGAGGTCGCTGAGGTAGTCAAGAAGCTCCTCAGTGGCAAGGCGACAGGTATATATGAGATTCGCCCTGAGATGCTAAAGGCTCTGGACATTGTTGGGCTTTTGTGGCTGGCACGCCTCTTCTATGTCACATTGAGGTCTGGGACAGTACCTGTGGAATAGCAGACCGGGGGTCGTGGTTCCCATTTTTAAAAAGGGGGACCGGAGTGTGTGTCACAACTATCAGGGTATAACACTACTCAGCCTCGCAGGTAAAGTATATTCCAGGGTGCTTGAAAGGAGGCTCCGGCCGATTGTCGAACCTCGGATACAGGAGGAACAATGCGGATTCCGACCTGGCCGTGGAACAGTGGCAATGCTCTTTACCCTGGCAGGGCTTTTTAGGGGGGCATGGGAGTTTGCTCATCCAGTCTACATGTACTTTGTGGACTTGGAGAAGGCCTATGATCGTGTGCCGGTTTCATCGGTTGGGATGAGAGTCAGCACCTTCAAGTCTGAGACCATGGTTCTCTGCCAGAAACCGGTGGATTGCCCCCTCCGGGTGGGGAGTGAGTCTATGCCTCAAGCGAAGGAGTTTAAGTATCTCGGGGTCTTGTTCACGAGTGAGGGTAAAATGGATCGTGAGATTGACAGAGAGAGGTTTTGGCTTCACTTTTGGGGGAACTGGCATGTCACGTCATGTCATGAGCGCCAACCTTACAGCAGCAGTTTAAAGTGGAAGAGTAAACAACAGAGACTGGTATGTCGGCCCTCAAATGCTCAACTGCCCTCTTATGAAGTAGCTTAGAGTTGCTTTTTGTAAAAAGCTGCACACTATAGCTGAGGAATTAATACTACCCTCAGCTAAACAAAAGGTAGATTGATAAACACTGTTTAGACTTGGAACTATTTAGCCTAATATTATTCTTTGTTGCTCTACCGTACTTTACATATTCATGCCTGGATGCTATTTTCTCTCTTCCTCAGAGAAGCAGGTGTTGATTATCATCAGCCTATTAGATGTTATCACTCAGCATATTTACTCTACACTGTTTGGATGCAGAAGACAGAACATCAGACACTGGTGTGGAGAACTCTTCAGACAAGGTCTTACTGCTTCCAAAGGTAAATATTATGACTACTTTGTCATAGATATTACAAAAAAAGATAAAAGAACTGGAGACAGTCATAACAATATACTAACTATAACAAGTAGGTAGCTTTGGAGTTGGAGTGTACAAAATGCTGTAGTTAATTACATTGTGTTTGATTAACTCAAATGTGTGATTTTATAACAAATGTAAGAGCAGTTTAAGTAGTCTCTACCTTAAATAGATAAAATATGCATAAAGAAAAATGTATTTTGAATTAAATAAATGAGATAAGAAAGATGAAAAATTAGAGATACATAGTATACATAGATAGCATAGTATGAAATCAATAAATGGTGGTGCTTCTTTTGAGACATTTCAGGCATAGATCAATATAAAGATGTTTACGAAGGCTTATTTTACAATTTATGGTTATCTTTGTCAATATTCTGTTTATTGTTCTTATCCAACATTATCCACTGTATAGTATTTACAGTTATGTTTTCTGATGAAACATTTCCCAGAGGTAAATGTGTATAAATTAAGGCAAGTCATACACACGGTTTTGTAGGACCAAAGAATCAAAATGTTGAATGTAAAAGGACTAAACTGGTTTTAATGGCAGCCAGTGAAATAGTTGCGAAATTATTGTTTGTGTACATAAACACAAGTTCTGCTTATTTTTTTAGAATACTGTGATTTCCCTGTCATGTGCCTGGCAGCCTTCAGGGCTCTCTGACAGAAAGGTCTTTGTCTTTCTCCCAGGAGAATGCTGCACGTGACCTGCGTGCAGCCAATTCTCAACATAGATGTATTATGTTAACCCAAGCCATGTTACTTTCCAAAACCTAATCAAGCAGTTATGTGCAAAAAACCCAACAAAAAAATGGTCACAGTTTGGTTAGGTTCAGGCAACAAAGTTGATAAACAATGTAAGTATTTGGTAACTTTCTGTATCATGATCTCTCAAACTACAGGTTTCACTCTGAAGAATGGCAGATAACACAACCAACACCTCCCTGGACATAAGCTATGATGACTACTTGTATTGTTATTATGCCACCCGATTAATCATCTATTATACCATACTCTATACTTCAAGCATAATTATTTGTATCGGCTTTCCTTTGACCCTTGTGGCCATCTATGCCCTTCACTCTCTGGTATGTATATTATGACTGAGATGTATTTTTTATTGGCTGTGTTATGTGTAAAAGTCTGTCTGATTTGGAAATTTACAGGAATCATTTATTTAAGTTGATTGGACCCAAACGCGTGTAGTTTTCATGACCGAAAAGCATAAAATAGTCAACTTTGCCAAGGTGACTGAACAGCTTTATTTTTAGCAGGGTCTCTACATCATTAAGCTACATCACTATGTTCACCAAGACTTTTCTTTACCAGCACCACAAAGTATACATTTAGGTCTATAGAAATAAAAATATATTTATTTCTTATAACTGTTGAATGAATTGCAGTTATAGATGATTAAGACATTTGTGACACCCAGAGGTTAAACAGTAATGAATTTTGAGATCCCTTCACTTCTCATTGAGCGCAGTCATCAGGGCAGAAAAATGACTTTCTGATTTGGTTTGAGTAAATGTCTACAAAACTAAAAGAAACGTCTGTGCCTACAAGTACACCCGCACAGATCTGCTTACATGGCTGTAGACCAGGGGTCTCAAACTCAATCAGAGAGGGGGACAAAATTAAAAACTGGGTCTAAGACTAGGGCTGAATGGGGTCAACATTTTTAGAACAGACTAAAATAAACCATGTTTTTATTAGAGGAATTATGACAAATCAGTCATACAGAAATATGAACTTAACTGCTCCCAAGACATAT
Organism: Semicossyphus pulcher; assembly: GCF_022749685.1. Classification (NCBI taxonomy): domain Eukaryota; kingdom Metazoa; phylum Chordata; class Actinopteri; order Labriformes; family Labridae; genus Semicossyphus; species Semicossyphus pulcher. The sequence goes on from NW_027211626.1 coordinate 20,751,330, forward strand.
TGTATCATCTTAATTCAGAGCAAACCAAGGGTATCGAAAAGAAGAAATGAGATCAAATTGTAAATAAAAAAAACATCAGCATCATAAATCTGAGTCATTTCCCAAAAAGTTTTAACACAGGCATCAAAACTACATTTTTTGTCCAAAAAATCTTTGATTCTTAATAATTGAAGGAAAGTTTAGAACATCAATATTGAGTTTATTAATGTAATTCAAAATGTTTTTTTTTATTTATGTGTATCCTATCCTTTAGTGTAACCTCAGTAAATCCAGTGGTGTACAAAATTAACCTCTATTAACAAGAACTCATTCTATTATTTGTGCAATATATATATAGAAATGCCTATGCAATCAGGAGAGAGAAACTGCATCTTCTGTCTGGTGTGTCCGTTTGATAAATACAGCGCTTAACTATGCTTAAAAAAACAGATGCAGAAGCTGGAAGTTGTCTTATTCATGTGACCACAGTGATTGGGAAGCGTTTCATTACTGACATTTTTGACAGCAAAAAATTAGAGTTTCATGCAAATTGCATAAAAGGCTCTTACTGCAAACGCTAGGGAAGGCAAGATGTCATATTTGCGAGGAGGTGGAGTTAAGAACATTGTAATACAATAACTGTTAATATTCATCAATGTTTCCCTGCAGGTGCGAAATGATCACGTTGCTCCGATGTTCATCATCAACCTTCTCATTTCCGACCTCATTCAGCTCTGCTGCATGATCTTTGATTCAGGACATGTGTTCACATATCACTTTTCCCATGAGCACACCTTTGCCTGTGTTTACATCTACAGTCTGATGGCCAGTGTTTGCTTCATGGTGTGTCTCTCCCTGGAAAGGTAGCTATCAGTCTAAACAGAATCTATGTATCTGCTTCAGTGTCTGATAATTATATTACTATATCATTCAGAAACTCCTAAAAGGCAATTTCTCCTGCTTATGTTACAGGTATTTGCTCATCGTCCACCCACTGAGGTGCCGCTTTGTGCGTTCCATCAAGATCTCTGTGGTGTTCTGTGTCGGGGTCTGGGCCCTTCCTCTGGTCTTTCTCCTCCCCCACTATTTCAGAGTTGATTTTCATGTAACAGAAACCATCTTTTTCCTTGTCTTTTTACTCCCCTTCCCACTACTCATATTCTTCCTGGTTGGCACCCTCAAATCCCTCACTGCATCCATCTCAGTCCCCTCTAATGAAAAGCAGCAAATTGTGGGAATTTTGGTCATGGTGCTCCTTATTTACACGCTGCTGTTCCTGCCCAGCATCATTTGGTTCCAGGCAAAAAGTGACAGAAATATTTTCAGTCTCAGTTCTTTTGTCTTTTCTGATTTCAGTTGTTTCAGTGCCCTGTCTATAATGTTTATTCGACTGAGTCCACTTGCAGACTTAATTCTGTGTGTTTTCATGAGCAAAGGGTCCACAGACAAGCTTTTGGCCTTCTTGTGTTGCTGCAAAATGGACAGCAATGATATCGACATAGCAACAGTGACAGCGTGAAAACAGTAATCATCATGTGGGCAGAGAAAGAGAGGGAGAGAGATAGCAGAGAAATCAGAATGTTAAAGATGCTGTCGTTTACTGATGTGATCTCAGTTTAGTTTGTATTTTACTTAACTGCTTTCCTCAGCACATTTAGCTGACAACATGATTGCCGCCTGGATTTTGTTCACACAATGTTTTTTGGAATGAATAAATCATTACATTTTATTTAGTTTGCAGGATTCATAAGGAGGTGTTGGGTGGGATGTCAGGCATAGAAATTGATGAGTGTTGATTGTTGACATATTTTGGACTTACTACGTACAGTTTTACACAATATTCATTATCAATAACTCTTGCACATTTGTTGTATGTGAATCCTATTTCTAGGAGCCATGACTCAGGAGCATTGTTTTGACTGACTATGGGAATACTGGTTGCTGGATAATGTTTTCAGTTGACTGTGATGTCTTCAGCCTTAATAACTGATGCCTGTTTTAATTAGTTTAGTTGCAAATTAAAAACTATCATGATTATCCTTAAATCACTGAAGGACAAGATATATTTTGTTTAAGTGAGCTTATTATAGCTGCCTGTCTGTGTACTGAATGTTTATTTCACAGGGTGGGATTTTAACAACCCTTAAAGGACTTTTCTCTTCTGGTCTCATACTATTTATTTCTATTAATTTAGTTATTTACTTCAGTGATTATGTGATCACTCCAAGCTTTAGGCTTTTGTTGTGCTGTGTAATGAATCAAATTATGTACTATTTGTTCATTTTTCTTCCGTATATGTTTTGTGGTTGGTATTTAAGTTGTGGGAAGGCTAATTTTCAGGGTGTAATTCAGGGTTATTTGTAACAGCTGTTGTGTGCTAGGTAATATAAATAATATCTTTAGAAAATCAATTTAAACATGCCTGTATTTCTACTTCCTCTGCGTTACAAGTGTTTCTGCTTGTATTTTAGATGAGATACATTTTGTTCTAAAATAAGCATGAGGGCTGCGTGATATTGGGAAAAAAATGACTTTTTTGTGTTAATACACAAATACATTTTTGGATATGTAGTGCAGTGTGTTATCCCTGCATTGATATACACTTTAAAATCATAATTTATATTTGCGTACTTTAAGGTGATTTTCTTCCAAAAAACAAAACCTCCAGCTTTTACCACACCTCATTCAGCTCCCTGCCAGCGACTCTGTGACATCGGCACGGAACTGTTTTCTTTATACTTAATGCTCAGAAGTCTTTGGCTATTTTCAAATACCTTTTATGTTGCCTTACACCATTTTTAAAAAACATAATAAAAAAATGTTTTACATGCCAATGTTTCTTTTTTGTCCAAGCACAGAAAAACATACATCAGATTTGAACAATTATTTTCCTTTTAAATATGCTTCATGAAGTATTTTAATGGTAGAAAATGTTAGCAAAGGTTTTCCTTGCCCTATTACACAGAGAACTATATTACAAGCCTTGCATTCCCAGAGTGTGAGAGATACCCATCCATCCATTATCTATGCTGCTTATCCTGTTCAGGGGCGCTGAAGCCTATCCCAGCTGTGATTGGGTGAAGGGCGGGGTACACCGGGACTGGTCGCCAGCTGACATATAGAGACAAACAACCTTTCGCACTCACACCCACACTTATGGGCAATTTAGAGTCACCAAGGAGAGGAAGCCGGAGACAGAGAAACAGAGAAAACAGAAATTTATTGTAGCAAGAAATCTATTTAGTAATGTGTTAAAAGGGTGTTCTGAAGGTTTAATCAAAAAAATACATAAAAAAATGAACTACAACATGTATTCAGTAGCCTTCTGAGAAGAATAGAACAGGTGTTTTACTAAGAGAGAGGGTACATTAATGGTAGTTAAAATAACAGTTGGGCAACAGCAAAGACCAGAAAAAAAAAACTAAATTGGGGAGATTTTTTTTTTCCATTCTGATTTCGCTTTTGGTTTAGGTCTAAACAAAGTGGCCTTTTCAGCTCATACAGGATCATCTCATACAGACACACAAGGTACCAATTAAAAGGTTCCCCTCTGCATGGGACTGCTTTCAGCCAAATCCAATGTAAACACATCTGCAGCAATACTAGACACTCAGAGCAACTACTCTTAGAGACATAGAGATACTTATAGTTCACCTGGTTTGTGGAGCTTAAAGTGAATGTAGTTCATGGAGTTATTGTTTTAACCAACCCCAGTATGTTTTTCACTGGGTTACTCAAAAACCATCTTCATTGTCCTTGTCATTCCCTTCCCATGGCTTATATTCTTTCTGTGTGGGAGCCCTAAAGCCATCTCTGCTTCTATATTACCCAGGAAGGATAGTTATTGCTGCGGTAATAACTAATTGGTGGAACCTAAATAAACTAAATTTAAAAAATCTCAGTCCCCTAGAAAACAATGTTTGTCTTGGTGCTGCTTATTTACGTGCTGCTGTTCATGCCCAGCATCATTTGGCCCCTGGCAGAGAAAGACATATGACATTGCTTCTGAAAACCTGTCTTTGGTGTTGCTTTGGTTTTGTCATCTTGCAGACTTAGTTCTGCATGTTTTCATTAGAAAAGAGACCATAGGCAAGCTTTTGGCTTCTGTGTGCTGTTAAAGGAGCAATTCTCCCCTGGAAAAAGCCGCTGTCAGTGTAAACTGGTGTTCTCTGTAATCGACAGATTAACCCTAAGCCTCCCTCTGAAGGGTAAGGCCCAGTGAGAGATACGCTGGAGTGAAATACTACCTTTTCATTGCAGGCAATAGCTCAGAGCTACAGAATCTGAAATACGATGAGAATATACCGGTGGATCGTCTAAAAAATCATGAGGTCGGCAGTCTACATTTCAAACCTGACGATTTTGAAAGAGACATGACATCAGAGGCGGGCGTCCTAGATTGAGGAAGTGTAGTTTAGCGAGCTCCCTGGCCTCCAAAAGGTGGCGCGTTTTACGTAGTCTGGCGGAGGTTTTCCAGGGCCCATTGGAGAAGCGGATAACAACCTCCAAAGGCACAGAGACAAATTGCATTTTTTCCTACCATAATAGCATAGCTCCCCATGATAATAATTGGAGGGCTGGAGTGTATCCCAGGGTCACCTTACGAGCATGTCTGGATTGTGGGAGGAAGCGGGAGTACTCTGAGAGAACCCACACATGCAGGGGGAGAACAAACATATTTCTGCCCATAGTAAGGTTAGCTCTCAAGCGTTTTATATTTGTGCCCCCCTGAGAAAATGAATGCCTGCCCATCAGATTTGTTCTGGCGCCGACACTGCCCCATGGCCAAACCGGGATTCAAACCAGGGACCTTCTAACTCTGAGGCAGCAGTGCTCACCAAATGAAGGGAATGAATGTCTATGACTCTGATTATTGGGCAATGAAATAGAGGGGGTGTAAGGTGTTATGAGGCAAATGAGAAGTCCTTACAATATACCTGCATCTCACACGACTCAGTGCACTCAAGTCATCTTAAAGAAATAAAAAAGGCTGAAGGGAATTTATTGAGAGCGAGCCAAAGAAATTACCCCGTTCATTTACCGTTACATATAAAATGTGTTTTGAATTGCTGCTGCTGGTTTATAAGTTACTCAATGATCCAGGGCTGAAATATATTTCTCATCTCCTTAAAAAAATATAAACTCAGAATACAGTCAGAACAGAACAGGAAAAAGCTGCTGTGCTGCAAACAAATTCAACAACTTCCTGATAATCTCAAAATGTGCCCCTGCCCGAGATACTTTCAAATAAAAGCCCTGTGCCTTTGATTTATTGGTTTTTATTATCTTTGTAGTATTTGGGTTAACTGCTGAGTCAAACTAATCTTCTATGTGCAGACTTTCCACCAGGTGGCAATGTCGAATTGGGGCACGTGTCGCCTACTGCATCTGCCTTACTTACTCTGATGGTGCAGCTTTCTAGATGTTTCTGTGTGTGCAGAGGGTGTATAGGTTTTTTTGTTTTTTTTTTGCATACGATAAACGCCTTATTGAGATTTAGGAATAACTTGTCATGAGTGTCATCTCTCATTATCTTTAAAAGCAAGGTGCGTGTGCGGGAAGGGGTTGCTATTTTTACACCGCAGGTTTCCACCATTGCTCTTAAATGGACCGGGCTCTGGTGGGCTCATATAACTTCTCTCCTTCCACTGTGCCCCTACATGCAGAGCACACACCGGTCAATTATGAAATATGGTACATATTGAACAAATGATTGAAGCACAGAATGATGTTATATCCGCTGAAGCAATCCCACAGCAGCAGAATAAGTGTCTTTCCAAATTAAGAGAGACACTGTGACAATGTTAACTAACACTAAGTATACTTAACATTGAAAAGGGTATCCATGTCTGTATTCTCTACTGTGTGCGTAATGTACACTGGACAGCGTGGGAATAATCGTTGGTGCCACTGGTAGGTGCTTATAATAAATTTTCCCCTTAGTTGTACGTGAGCGTGTGTGAGTGTATGTGATTCTGCGTGTATTAGAGAGAAGTCCCATGACAGTGATTGCGCATGATGGAGAGCTTGATGTTGGTCTGGGCCTGGAGACTTTGGTCCATGCAGGGTTCGAGCAGGAATCTCCCTAAGGCTAAGGAGGACGGAGAGATGAGCGAGCCATCACCAAACTGGCCTCACGCTAAAAGGAGTATAAAGATGCCAGGAGAAACAAAAGCTCGCCGTCTCAGACTTCTGTCCTATCTACTACTCCATTTGACTGTATCAGCAAATGCATTGATATTTCCTGAGTAGGATCCCTGCTGTGCATCCGTGTAACAAGCAGAGGAACGCGTGATGTGAACTCACCTGTGTATGAGCAGCTGACTACCTAAATAAATCGGCCTTTAAATAGCAGGAAAATACTGCATGACCCCCACCTCATTATAGACCAACACACCCATTGGCTCATAGGTGGGCGCGATACGTTTGCTAGAAAAAGAACGTGGGCACTGAAAATGGAAATGACAACTGTGTCATTGTGTAACATTGTGTGCTCTGTGCTTACTACTTTGAAATGTCTTATGCCTTTTAGTTGTAGATTTGGAGAGTTTCCACTCTGGTCCTTGCGCGACCTGTACTCATGTCTGTGATAAACTGGTGGGAGGTGTGGTCAGAGCAGGAAATGTGCTGCAGCCCTAGTATGTGAAATGCTGACAGACAGTTTTTTTGATCAATATTATCTCATTTTCTGAGAGCTCTTGTGTAACATTTGGTTTCTATTGTGGCTGTACATTTTCACTGCATAGACAGTCTTTATGGGCACCTGTTACTCTTTTTTGTGCTCAACCCTTTTTATCGATCTCATTGGTTTAGTTGATAGTGTATACAATTAGTAAACGCAGTTTTGTTTTTTAAAAATATGTCCTAAAATAATATCTGTATATCTTTCTTTCACATCTGAATCAATATCTGTTTTAAATTAATCATTATCAATCATCCCATTTCGGGCCCATCAAGTTCTCTTACACACAGGTCCACCTAAAAACAGCACAGAATATAAATCTATAATCTATAATCTCTCTGCTTTCCTTATGACAAGCTGTTTGTGGTTGTATCAGTTTCCGCCTCCCTCAATAGACGCATAATGACTCCTGACCAATTTTTCTCACTTCCTTAGAAGAGCAGTGTCATATTATTGAGAACGTAGTGCATGTGATCACTTACCATCAGATCTGTGGACCGCTGGGTTGCAGAGAAACATCAGACATTGGCGTAGGGACTTCGTTCAGGTGAGATCTTGTGGCTTTAAAATGCTTTTATTCTGATCTTATCCGAGAAATATTGAAAAGAATAAATACATCTTAATGTCTGAAAAGGTATTTGCAAATGAACTGAATGCATTTATATCTAGAACATGTCTACATAGCCTTCTGAAAAATTCTTGTCATTATTATTTTTATTAATATAATAACATTTTCTGTTTTGATTCACTGTAAGTACAAACCCAAAATTGTCCCCCTGACAGGTGTTTTTAGTGCTGTTGATTGATATAGTTGTTGGTGAACACAAAGTAAACTGCAGTTGTGTTAAATTGCACACTGACAAAAATAAAATTAGAACCTAAATTTGTTTTATTTAATCACACAAAATATTTGACTCAATGTGAAAAATGTAACCTGCAGTTTTTTTTTTTTTATACCATGCCGAATAATTTCTGAACGTGAAGGATTATTTCAAAATGTCCAAAATTGAGAATATTTTCCACAGCAAATGTACATAATGTAAGAGCCCAAACTTAGAGCCTGTAAGGACGCTGTTGCTATGTACTGTTTGCTTTTTTTCTTGTTAAATAATCTGCTATTGAATAACTTCAATAACTATTGAAACTTTCTGCATCTTTAGTGCAAACTAATCTCTCCTCTTCTTTTGGAAAACATCTTCAACTCACACGTTTACATTTTTTGGCAATGAGCTTACCAGCCAATCACAGAATACATTTTTCTTTAATTTCACATTGGTACTGCTACTAATGAATTGTGGGTAATTGAATCAGTGTGTTGATTTTAATCCAAGTAAAAAGCTTTGATCAAAAAATAAATTTCAGTTTGATGTCTCACTAATGTTAACTATAAGGTTTAGTTTGAATAAACAAACTGATATTTATCAGCTTTTAAAGTGAGAGAGAAAAAAACACTGAACGGACGACAGATCTGTTTTACTAGCTTTAGTGATGTCATTAACTATTGTTTTATTTTACAACTTTCTATGTCCTGATCTCTCCAATTTCAGGTTTCACTCTGAAGAATGGCAGATCTCTACGCTAACCACACCCCACAGAACGACATATCTTATTACTACTTCTACGATGCAAACGAAACATTTGATTACTACTACGACAATCCTCCCAATGAGTATGCAAAAGTTCGTTTCATCATGCATGTGGTGACATGCATAATCATTTCTATCGGCCTTCCATTGACCCTCATGGCCATCTATGCCCTTTACTCTCTGGTATGTACATTATGACTATTTATTTACTGCATGTGTCATATGTCTAACAGTCTGGGCCCTATCGTCCACCAAGGTTTTGATATGAGGTGTGGTCAGGCAAACGGGTGGCGTGCTGCTATCTAGAGGACGCAGAAAGCGACCACGCCTTAGACCATCAAAAACTGGTCTACAGTCTAAAGTCTAGGGCGCAATCTGTGTTTGCTATTCAGAGGGCGCATTATGGACATACATCGGCGAGTTTACAACACGAGTGTGCTTGTCACTCACGCGGGGAAGCACAGCAGCGCTTTTACTCACAAGGAAAAAGCAGTGTGTCTGCAGATACAGTGAAAAAACGTTGTTTGAGGGACAGACTGCAAGCTTTGGTTTCCCTCATTTTCTTAAATCATGATACTGCTTTCGGTTTGTGACTGATCTGCTGAGAAGTGCGGGGAGACGTGGACAAGCTCTCCTCCACACACACCTGCTTCACCTCAGGGAGATTCCTGCTCCAGCCGTGCACGAGCCAAAAAGGCCGACACAAAGCTTTCTATACTGTTCGCTCATTCAGACGCACGCTCCCTATAATACAGCATAAACCGTGACACAATCACACACAAGCAACTAGGAGGTAAATTAATGACCATACTCAAAAATAACTACCTGTGGTACCGACAATTGTGCCACAGATATTAATACACTGTCCAGTCTCCATTACGCACGAGAATACAGCCATGTGATCCAGCAGCAACAATAAGCAAATAAACATTTACAGCCTACCTTTCTTTGATGGTCAGCACACAGAACTTTAATAAACATGAGATCCTGTCTGTCTGGAGACTTAATTCATTAATGCTGTGCCTCGTGTGTAAATGTACACAGCATAAATGTACGTCTATTTTCATTTTCGTTTCTGTTGGGCAGTGGGATTGCTACAGTGGCTTTAACATCAGTTCATGCTTCGACATGTATCGTACAGTGACCTGTGTTTTTTTCTGCTTGTTCAAGGACACAGTGGGAAGAAATGAGTTGAACATGCCGGTCATGGTCCGGTTTATATAAGAAGAATGACTGAAATCCGCTGTGTAAATAGCAACACGCCTGCCTGCAGGCGCACCGGGATCTTAAAGGAAATGAGAGCTGACAGTCTGATTGGTTTGATTTATGTTATGCCGAAAACACGCCTATGAATAATCCAGGGATTTAAACCAACCTCTTTGCGCCTTGCGCCTCGGTTTGTGCGCCGTCTAAATAGCAAAAGTGGGTCAGACACGCACTAAATCACTTAGCGCCGAACGCTTTAGACTGTGCACCTTCCACAGTCTAAATAGGGCCCTCTGTCTTCAAATGACCATGATCTGGGTTGGGGGGCTTGGAGGAAGTACCGTAAAGACTTTACTCCATAATATTAATATTAATATTTATATGTAGTTGATTGGACCTGATGCACATGACGTTTATATGCAGAACTGTCGCATGGGCTGTGTGAAGTGAGCAACCCAAAAAAGATGACAGCTCCTTAAAAGTGAAGCCAAAACATGTTGAGCGCCCTCTGCTGACTGGCTGCAGTATAGGTCCTAAAGCCACCTCCATAATAACAGATGGGACATGAGTCAAACTATTAAATTAAAATACACGTCAAATAAATGTTTCTCAAATATGGTTTCAGTCATTATAGTTAGTTCTTATCATGCTGATTGTGTGTTCATTTTTCTGACAAGTTTATTTTTAATTAGTTATTTGATGTTGTAAAAAGGATGATTTGTTTTGTTCTTGTTTTTGTTCTTTCAATGCCTTTCCTTTGGCGATACCATGAGATTGACTTTTGGATAGTTGCCATTAAAGAACTTTATTGTTCCCTCAGCATCACCAGCAGTTCAAATTGTCCAATATAGTGTAATATCCTGGCAGGTGGGCAGGTCGGGACAGCCACTTGGAATTGTGGGACAATAGACTTCAGTTTAATGTAGCTGAATATCCCTCCAATGTTATTGAGTTGTATAAAGACAACAGGGAGTCAGGCAGTTATAACATGAAGTTATTTCCTTGTGGAGGGGTTTAACCAGAGTGTTTGGGAGCACGGGCAGTCATACGTGAAACGAGACTGGAGACTGTGTTAAGATTTCAGTGTCTCTCTGTTTAAAGCAAATAAAGTGCATTCAAGACACCCACAGCTGCTCTGTGTTTGTCAGTACAGTCTCACTACAATAGTTTGTGACTGACTACCTGCAAAACTACTGCCACTCCAATCAACTTCAGCAGTACTTAGTTTTTTATGCTAATTAGCAGACTTAGCATGGTTTCATGCTAAAATGAGCTGGCCAGTTAGCAAACATTATCTGCTCAGCATCAGAAGTTTTCTAGTGGTGTTGGTAGATCTCATTTAAATAATGTACTGTATAACCCTGGTCTTCAAAGGTGGAGAGTGACCTCTTCAAACTCTCAGTATGAAATTGTGAGACCTCAGTTCAGAAGGAGTTAAGAACATGTTAATAACTGCCCGTGTACTTTTCCCAATGTTTTCCTGCAGGTGCGAAATGATCATGTTGCTCCGATCTACGTCATCAACCTTCTCATTTCCGACCTCATTCAGCTCTGCTGCATGATCGTTTGGGAGGCAGATCATGATGTCTGGGTTAATAACATTGTGTTTTATGTTTACAACTGTGGACTAGTGACCAGTGTTTGCTTCATGGTGTGTGTGGCCCTGGAAAGGTAACTATCTCTTTAAACAGTCTGTGTGTAGTACTTGAGTATATCATTCTGAAGCTGCTCAAAGTAAGTATACATCTTATGTTACAGGTATTTGGTCATTGCCCAGCCACTGTGGTACCGCTTCAGAAGAACCATTAAGATCTCTGTGGTGGTCTGTGTGGTGATCTGGGCCTTACCTCCTCTCTATTTCCTCACTTGTTTTCACTGGGCCACTTTTGAAGTCTCAATAATCGTCTTCTCTGCCGTCATCGCCATTCCCTTCCCACTGTTCATATTCTTCCTGGTGGGGACCCTCAAAGTGCTCTCTGCTTCTATCTCAGTCCCCTCCAAGGAAAAACGACGAATTGTGGCCATTGTGGTCGTGGTGCTGCTTATTTACACGCTGCTGTTTCTGCCCAGCGCCATTTGGCCCCTGGCAGGTGGATACAAGTATGACAACACTTTTAACGACGTGTCTTTCATGCTTCTTAAGTTGAGTCCTCTTGCAGACTTAGTTCTGTATATTTTCATTAGAAAGGAAACCATTGACAAACTTTTGGCCTCTGTGTGTTGTTGCAAAATGGAAAGCAATGATAACAGCATATCAACAGTGTGAATGTTGTCATTATGAACACAGAGACAGAGACAGACAGAGGAGGAAACAGACCAAAATGTGCTTTTTCTCAGTTATAACAAATGAATGTCATTTTTAAACCTTTTTTGTTTTAACTATGTTGTAAAGTTACTGTTAAAATTCGGAACTTAACATTTTATGTGTGCAGCCTAAAAGGCCTGCTAGTTTTCACAATGTCATTCTGAGTTTCTTTGTGATATCTGTTGTATGCTTGACAACAGGGAGGACATAATATACCACATCTGTCATTTTATAGAAATTGTACTTTTTCAGGAAATTCAAATAAAAATCAATTTCTTTTTTTCTCCAAAAAAAAGGGAATTTACTGACTGGATTAAAATCTAAGAAACATTACATTTTGTGAAGCCCTGTATGTTTCTCCTTTTTAAAGGGGCCATATCTTTTGAATGGATATTCTCATATTTTGCAAGGGTGTTTATTGTTCACAGTGAAAAAGTGAAAACTGTATAATTCCGTGTTTTTCCCAAGCAGCAACCTTCGGTGTTGAAAAATGAAGCCAATGCGGAAGTGCAAAAAACTGCAGTTCCTTGAGTGGCCACTTGAGGCTCCAAAAAACAATAAATAACATTACAGCAGATGGGAAAATGCCAATTTTTACAGCAGAAATAAACATGTTTACAGCCTGGAACAAACAACTGTTTTATTATAAATAGCTAATTTTATTGTTCAAGAAAACTGTACGGGGGTGATTTTATTTTTATAACGCACTCGTTTTAATTATATTAAGCCTTAAATCATAGGGGCCGGCTCACTTGATTGACAGGTGTATCCTGCTGGCTGTCTGATAGACATCAACACAGACATAGACACTGAGCTTAACTTCACCTGTTTGTGTTGTTGGAGACTTTTGGGGATTTTTTCAGTCAAAGTTTGGACAAATAATCTGTCTCAATGGGATTTATGAGACTTTATGAAGAGAAGTCTGAGCTCCAGCTTTTTGGTGAGTTAAAGTTAGTTTAATTGTATTGATATATTTTTAGCACTAAGTAGCAGGTATACTGTGGTCACTTTAGCTGCTCGTTAGCCTGTGCAGTGTTTATCAAACATTTATTTAATCGTCGGCCAGTTAATAGGAGTCAGGGGTTGTTCGCTTTTCCCTGGAGAGATTAAAGAGGACTGTAGTGATGAGAAGATCGGTTATTTTAAGTTTCCTGTTACGTGTTGACTTGCTGCTATCTCAATATGGCGACCGCCAGCGCCGGTGCAGTTCGGTTGTTACGTGCCGGCCGCTCTGTTTGCTCTCTCTCTCCCTCTCTGGTTTTTCCCTCTACCTGTTAGGTAACAGCAGAACACCTGGATCACCCGCAATAGGCGAGGCTCTGAAAAATAATTAAATTGAAATATGTATACATTTTTTTTAACGAAACAAACGTGATTCAAAAACACATTAGAATAATAGAAAATTGATTAGAAGGTAGAAGGTGGTTTAATGTAACTGTGGGCATACACAGGTTCATATTGAACCTTCAGCTATTAAAGGAAGTATCACTTGAAGCAGCTGAGCTTATTTGATGAAGTTGATGAACTTGCATGATTCTTACAATTTTTGGTTGTTTATTGTTACATCATGTTTTACTTTGCTGTGTCTTAATCTTTGTTGTGCTCAACTCTTTTATCGATCTTATTAACTCAGTTGATAGTGTGATACCTGGTAAGCCATCATATACAATAAGCTAACAAAATGTCTTTCACATCAGAATCAATATCTTTTTTTAAATGCACACACTGTCCTCTAAAAAAAAAAATTTGTTTTTCTCTTTGTTTTCCTCAGTTCAACAGTCTGTCTCCTCTGCGTTCTTCTACTTAAGTTTTGCTGTCTGTAATTTCATGCCGAATGTAGGAATCCTGAAGCAAATACAGAATACACATTAAGCCACCCGTCAATCATCCCACTTAAGGCCCATCAAGCTCTCTCACCTTGTGGTTGTATCGCAGTTTCACATAATCCTGCCTGACTACTTTCTCTCACTTCCTTATTAGCAGTGTCATATTATCAGGGATCTAGTGCATGTGATCACTTACCATCAGATCTGTGGACAGTTGGGTTGCAGAGAAACATCAGACATTGGCGTAGGGACTTCGTCAGATGAGATCTTGTGCCTTTAAAATGTCTTAAAGCAATTCTTACCTTTCTGGCATTTTTACACTTTTCTTTTGTAATCATAAAATGCTCCTAATAAGCGTATAGCACAATAAAATGTAAAAGAAATCCACTAGGCGTTGAAACTCATCAATATTTAATTCTCATATATTTCTCATAAAAGTCTGACCAGTCATTTTATTCAGTCCGAGTAAATTGATTTGCCGAGCTTCCTGTCTGTCATCCGTCGCCGCGTCCCTCGCAGTTGCACTGCTGTCATGGCGCGCAAGTTGCGCACCTCTCTGGCAGAGCAGTAGAGCGGTGAGAGAGAGCAAGGAACGGAGAACTGACAAAGACTGACCAAGGCGAGCTGCCACTTCCATCATCAGCTGCCCCCACAGAGAAAATTATCAGGACAAAGAAGACTATTTCACAAAAAGCTGCCATAAAGAAAGAGCTTGATGCGGCAAGAGGCAAGACGTGCGTCAACATCGGCTCTGCTTTCGAGCAATGGAGGAGGCTAATGCAGCTACATCCGGAGCTAAAAAGAGATGAGATGGTCGCGGAGTTTCTGCTGGACAGGTACTTTTAGTTTGCCTAATCCTAGAACACAACATTACATGTGATAACATCAGTTACTAGTTACTGTTGTTCTGTAATATTATGTTATTTGTGCAGGGAAATTTAGCCTAGCGTTAGCGTTAGCGCCGGTAGTGTAAACAAACTGACTCCACAGCTTGGTTTGTTTAATATTACACTACCTGTGACGTTAGCTTCAGCGTTAGCCTCAGTGTTTATTGTGAAGTTGTCATTAACCCAGTTCTAGTATTATAACTCCGGGGTTGCGTTTGACTTGGTTGGTTGTACAGTAACCAGAGCTAGTTCAGCACATTGCTAGAAGACTTCTCCGGTTAATAGATAATGCTGGCTAGCTGACATCTGTGTAAATAAGACCAATCTGTCTATGTTTGTGACTTTTTCCATCCTTGGGAAGAAGTACTATTTACCAGTAGTGAATTTGAAATTGTAAGTTGATACATACACTTGCTCCACTTACTGTACATTGTGATAACATCACTCTGTGCCAAAGCAGCCTAAGATCTATATAAAATCTAGCCTGTTTGAGTTTATGCAATTTATATCCTGTGTCACGTTTCTATTTTTTTTTTACTCTTTGTCAAGGTACACCACTCCCACAGTAATGGAGGACATCCAGCACCAGCCAAGACTTGGTACCCCTGGAACTCATGAAGAGCTGAATGTTACATCTAAAAGATTTGTTTGCATTACTAAACAGTAATCTTGCAAGTGCCTTATGTTATTTATTTGCTTTTTTTTTTTGGGACCAAATAGCTAATTTGTTATAGAAGACAGCTGTAAAAAAAAAAAAAAAAAAGATAAACTGTGTACAATAATAAATGTTTTTCTAAAAAATTGATTTTAGCAATTCACTGCAGTTCATTCAGATGAAGTGGGAATATGAAAAGGGGGCATAATGGAAGTAAAGCATAATAAACATTAATTTATGTGAGTAAAAAGACAAAGGCAATTATATAATGCAAGGTTTTATTGAACAACGTGAATAAGAAAACATACAAAACTATATGAAAAAATATATGTATATATACAATTGTTTTCAAACATAAAATGGCTTAAAATTTACACACACACACACACACACACACACACAAAAAGAACATTTCAAAAGCAGCAACAGACATGTAAACATTTACAAACAATTTTTTGTGCAAAAAAAAACAAACTCATTCATGTCAATAGATGTTGTTGTCAAGAGCAATAATGTCAACACAAATATAGAAAAGCTGCTGAACATCTCAGCCATAACAACAACAACAACAACAGCAGTACTGGTAACAACAATAAGAAGATGAATCGTTACAAGGATGACTATAATAATGTACTGCTTTACCCGCTCGGCTGCTACCCTGTCCTGTTGAAACTGCTGGACTCGGATGAGATCGTCAGGACTGAGTACAGCAGGTCCACGTGCCCTCCGACTTGCTCTTGTTGTGGATCTTGGGGCAGCTTGTCTGCTGGTTCCGGGCCTCTCCTCAGCAGATTCCCCACTCTGCATCACCCCACGGCCCTGCTGCTCCTACCCTGGCAGCCCCTGGAAGGACCTGCCGTTCTCTGGGCTCTTACACCTCCTGTGCTGGTTCCTGCTGTCGGCTGCTGCTGTCGGCCCCTGCCTCTGAAGATCCGGAACGTAGTCGGGATATCCAACCACACTCTCCTCAAAGAAGCACCACAATTTAAAAAAAGAAAGAGCCTTTTTCTTTGTGACTATATAACATAAAGTTAAAAGAAAAAAATGTTGAAGCTAAACGTCTGAACGAGGGCTAAAGTTAGCTACCGTTAGCTACCATTAGCTGACAAACAGGTTCTCAACAAAGTTAACCTTTAAACAAAACTGCTTCAACTGCTCCTAATTTAATGACAAACGTTACCGGGACAATTCAGGCAAGGTAAGACGTTATGACAGCAAGAAAATATTAATTCTGCCGAAAAACGACGCATCTGACTGTAAACAAACAGGCGATGAAATGCTATAATTACGATAGTAACGTTGGTAGTTCGTCAGACTACAAAAGGTAACTAAACGTTACGAGGGAGGGAATTTTATTTTATACCACATGCAGAATTTAATATTATTTAATTACTGTTGGTTATTTTTCACTTACCTGTGCCTCTGACTCTGACTCCCATGACCCGTTTCACTCACGCTGCTTCTCTCACTGCACGCGTCAGGGATGGATGGAGGGAGGGAGGGGAGTGTCAGAGGTCAGGCAGGGGGAAGAGGGTGGAACTTTGAAGAAAGGCAGAGTTGTTCATGTTCAAATTTTAACTAAGTGCTGAGGGACATGCCAGAAAGGTAAGAATTGCTTTAAATCACAGACATTTTTACAGAGAAAATGTAAAAACAGTGGAAAGGAATCGTGTCCAGGCATTTGCTGCATGTCGACACAAGGAAACTGTACCCTCAATAAAACGAAAGGATTAGTTGTTGACAAAGTTTTTATCGGTAGTCTTGCCCCTTCTTGAGTTTGATTGGTTGGTGAGGGAGAAGGGACATTGACGAGCAAGGCAGTGTTCCAAAAGTTTAACTATTTAAGCGGTCCCTGGGCAGCTACATTTAAAGAGGAAATTTAGCATCAATTTCCACAGAGGTCATTCAATTACGCAACACTACAACCACTTCAGTTAAAACATTACACAACAGAGAAATGTAAATGGAGTGGTTAATGATCACATGTGTAGTTGTTTCAGCTACGATGTCAGTTGTGCTGTAAGAATAGAGCGGTTGGAGCTTGGTCTGACAGTGCTGGGTATTATAGGTGTTATCCATGCTTTCATCTGGGGTCCGTTTCACAAAGCAGGTTTATTGAAAACTCTGAGTCTGTTAACCCTGATATGAGGGAGTTTGAGTTTGAGTTTTCCGTTTCACAGAGGGAGGTAACTTAAACTCTCGGTCAGTTACCGTAGTAACAGACTCTATGAACCTAACCTGGTCGCGAGCAGGTTTTCTTCAGGAAACTCAGAGTTTCGCTCTGTCTCCTCCCTCTAGAATATAAAACCCTCATTCGACTTCCTCATTCATTCAGCCCGTCTCACGCTTGTGTTTAAGCGGTTACCGAATTAAAAGAAGAAACGTTGCGTCTCTGTGCTGCTCTGACCCCTTTGCAAAAGTCTTTTATAATTATGATAAAAAAAATCAAAAGACAAATCTGTGTCAAAGTCATCATTTTTAGATTTTCCACCACCACTGCCGAGAGCACTCAAATAAGACACCTTAAGTTATTGGAATTTTTTTATTTATTTAAACTAACACATTCAGTTTAATCAACCTAAATTATAATGTATGTGAAGTCAGCATCATGTTAGGGATAAAGCTAATGCACATTAAAACAGCCACTGAATGATGTTTCATTAGTTTAATATTTAAAATATGATTGAAGTGCTTCCATGTATGTTTTTTTCTCCCGCTGGATTGCTCCTAAATTAATATAAATTTTAGCTTCCGGTCGTGATTAAGTGTTAGATAAATAGACCAGTTCAAACTTGTAGATTTACTTGAGCAGCAGTTTCTTCCCACGCCGCTTCTCTCTCTTTTGCAGCTGCAGCCGTGTTACTTTATTTTTCTAAAAACATGCTTGTATTCACTGAACGTCCGCGTGAGGATTTCGAGCTCCACTGGTGTGACGTAGGAAGACCTCTTTTTGTGTACCGTTGCCATGGTGGATCGTACTGTCGGGGCTACATTAATGCTGACTTTTTACAGTCAGCGTGCACGCACTTAACTCCGGGTGAACCTACTCAGAGTTGATTGAACTAACTCTGATCAGCTGTTCTGGAACCGAAAACTCAGAGTTTCCTATCTCAGAGTAGATCGACTCAGAGTTCAGGGTTAGACTCAGAGTTTGTTGAACCTTCTTTGTGAAACGGACCCCTGTTCTCTTCAATCACCAGTGGCCTTCCAGCTGCCGCCCTGCCAGCTCATCAACCAGACGGTGTCTCTGGAGAAGGAGGGCTGTCCCAAGTGCCACGCAGTGGAGACGACCATCTGCAGTGGTCATTGCATCACCAAGGTATTGTGGGTAGTAAATGAAAGAGGCCAAAGGATTAACATTATAGTTCCTGTCTGTGTTGAAGGATTTCAGTCATGTTTCATTTTTATAAAGTGAAACAATAAAAAGATCGACACAAAATTGAAACAGTATGAATAATAAAATAAAAAAATAAATTATAAGTGAATAACTAAAGAGGAACTTGGATGTTTGAGGAAGAAAACGCCACAAAAACCTTCAGTAAGATAATAAAAATAATTAATTAAAAGTTAAAAATTAATTTAAGCGTAAATGTTTTATTTTGGCGTTTTTGTTCCCATTTCACTTTTATTTTAACGGGTTATTTAGCAATTTGTGCTTGGCCTAGATTTGACCTTTCTGTCCAAAGAGTGGTTATAACTCAGGTTTGCAGTCATAGACTAGTGTTCCCCAGATATGATTAACTTTTTTCTCCCATTTAGGACCCTGTCATCAAGATACCATTCAGCAACGTTTATCAGCATGTGTGCACATACCGGGACTTCTACCACAAGACATTTGAGCTTCCTGACTGTCCTCCCGGTGTGGACCCGACTGTCACCTACCCTGTGGCTTTGAGCTGCCACTGCGGCCGCTGTGCCATGGACACGTCTGACTGCACCTTCGAGAGCCTGCAACCCAACTTCTGCATGAACAACATCCCTTTCTACTACTAGTCCTAAGTAATGGAACCCTAAAGCACATTAAAACACATAAAGGAACTGTGCTAGCTTTTAGCATTTATTGCTGTAAATAAAGATTGTTGCAGTAACCAGTGCAATGCAGTTTCAAGATTTCTAATGTTTTTAACGTGTGGAAAATTCCATAAAGACGGAAACTGTTACTCACTGGTGTTATCAACGATATACTTCCTTCCACATTTATCAAGCTCTAAGCGTCACTCTTCTGTATGTGACATTACGCAATGCTGCTTAGATGGGAACTCTTTGAGGACATAGTTTCTTATGTTTGAGAGAAACAGTGGTGTAACAGATGAAAGTAGTGCAAGGGCGCAAGCGTGGATGTTGCCACATGTTTGTAGATAACATCTCCATAGTCCAGCACTGAAAGAAAGATTGCTACCACAGTCCTCTTTCTACATGGCAGAGGGAAACAAGACTTCTTTCTGTAGAAGAAACCAAGCTTCATTTTTATTATAAATAAGTAGTAGCCAATGCCTGTCACGTCTAACTGTTAATGATGGTCAAACAACTTTATCATACAGGATTACTTAGCAGCCCCAACTGTGAAGCAAGAGTCCCTGGTTTTTAAAATGTTCTTTGCCCATGAATAAGAGCGTGGCAATCATTTATCTTAGATGATGATAAAAGAGTTATGATTTCTGGGTAAAAAAAAAAACTTCAAAAGTTACATGAACACACAGCGCAGTTGAAAGAGCAGGCACCCCATATACAGAGGCCACAGTCCTCAACTCACTCATCACTCACCACTCTCTCCTCCCCACATTCCCACCTCCTATAAATAAAGGCAAAAAGCCCCAAAAATAATAATGATATGTAGATTTAAAAAAATATTCTAAATAATTGAAAAAAGGTCCTTTTGGAAATACACAAGCTGAAGCTTTTATCCAGTGTGACTTACAATAAGTACATCCAACCAGGTGGTGTCGGATCTGGCTCAAATACTGAACATACTAGACAACACCAGGGAGGTATGTTACTGCATTTGAGTTGGGAAATTAACATGAGTTTTAAAAAAAAGTATATTTACAAATAAGAAATGCCACCAAGCAAGCTCGGGATGAAGTTTGCTCATGATGTGGAGTGATTTTAATGACTCTGGTATTTAGCTTTTGTTATTTGTATGACATGAAACCACGGTTACACACATTTCCTGTCACCGCTGGAGTGAGGGGAGCTAGTCTCAAAGCTCGGCGCTGTATTTAATCCCTTCACCTAAACGAAGGGTGCTGTGAATGAGTTCACTCTGCGATGGAGTGTGAGTGGGAGCGTCTGGTTTGAGAAAGGCCCATAGAGAGAGAGAGGAACTAAAGGCCTGCTATAGACTTGGCCAAATTATTAGCACAGGTGCTTTCAATCAGATGATTCACTTGGAGGACACAACAGGAAACACCAACAGGATGTAACAATAAACAACCAAAAACTGTGAGACTCATGAAAGTTCATCAACTTTGTCAATTAAGCTCAACTGCCTCAAGCGATCCTTTGTTTAATGGCTGAGGTTCAATATGTGCAATATGAATCTGAGACAAGATGAGTAGAGTTTGGTCCTATGTATGCCCACAGTTACATTAAACTGCCTTCTACCTTTAAATGTAGGTTCTAATGATAATTTACATTCAGTCACATGGAGCACATGCTTAGTTATTCCCCTTTTCACATTCCCCACGGCTGATTTGAACTCATCACACTCCACTGATCCGTGCAGTATGAGAACCAAAGGAACTGGTTCAGTCTGTGCAAAAGAGCTGATCAAGAGAGTAAGTAGAATATATACATATTAAGAACATATAGAGGTGGAATTCACTAAAGGATTGCACAGCTTTTGCGCCCGCTAAACCTGTGCAAGTGACACAAAAAGACTCTGCGTCATTCTCCAAGCACACGCAGAGGGTTGAGTGCACACAAAAGTGCGCTGCAGAGCAAACAGTGTCTCTGTGCTCCGGTGCCGTTTGCGCGTATTTAAATAAGTCATCATGCTGACATTCGGGGGAAATTTGGCTCCTTTCTATGCAAATGAGCTTCTTGGCAAAAAGCACCTAATTCACAAATGACAGCACCGTGCAGTTAGAGTGAAAATATTACCGTCTGCAGAGAGCTGTTGCTAACAGCGACGCAGTATTATAAGGGCTGTCGCGCTCTGAGTTTACACTGATCATGACAACATTTCCACCTTTTGTGTGATCAAAAAATGTATTTGTCTGTAAAAAACAACCCGTTAATAACATATTGCCATTATTTTTATAATCAGGAGACCAGTCAGTCCGGGGCTGTGCGAGGCTCAACCCCGGCACACGAGCACACTTTGTCCACATGTGTGGATGGCCTGGAGCCATTACACAAGACGGGGATTATTTTATGGGCGAGCTGTTGCGCGCTCTTTTATAAAAATGAAGCTGTGTTACAGACAGTGAAACTAGTAAACACCCATCGAGTGTTTACAGGAAACTATTAAAACATCTGCCCCCTCCTCTCCCTGCTCATCATCGATCTGTGCATGGAGTTCTGTCAGTTTGAAGCTCAGCTACTGCCTGTGAGCGCAGCACCGTGCAGCAGAGAGTGGAGGTGCAGACAGCTTCTCTCCACAATCAGATACAAAAAAAGAGCAAACTGCACAGATCTGTGAAACTTTATGGGCGTGTTTGCGCTTCATTATCATGAGTGCAATTTGCTTTGTGAATCGGACCTTGAGATGGAGCAGATAGTGGGGGCAAATGATGCGCAATTTACGGTTCCATTAGGGGCTGCAATCTATTCTTAGTGAAGTGTTATTATACAGAATATTTAGATTGTTGAACAAAAACCAAACACACAAGTGAGTAATGACACACCACTGCCTGAGAATTGACATCTTCTTCATCTAAACAAATTTGACATGAAGAACATGATGTGCATTTCCTGCTGTAAAGATATGAGTTGATATTTGGTATCTTCATCTCCTTATCTTCCTCTGATATAAAAAATCTTTTCACCCTTAAATGTATCAAAGAGTACACGACTTAAAATTCCCAGAATTAAACAAGCACTTATAAAGAGAACACAAAGAACACATAGTGAATATCAGCTGTCCAGTTAGCTCATCAGGAGCCAAAGTATTTCAATATATGATCAGACATTTTGAGAAATATTCTTGTTACTTGTTGGATCTCAGCTAGATATCAGTCAGAGTTTCAACTGAAGAAACATACACACAATGTTTCACAAAATTTACAAAGTTTATTTAATCCAGATTTTTATTTGAATTTCCTTAAAAAGTACAATTCATATAAAATGACAGATACTGTGACATATTATGTCCTCCCTGTTGTCAAGCATCCAACAGATATCGCAAAGAAAACTTCTGTTGATTAACAATAGTATTTTTAGTTCCTAATTTTCACAGTAAATTTACAATATAGTTAAAACAAACAAGGTTTTAAAACAACATTCATTTGTTATAACTGAGAAAAAGCACATTTTGGTCTGTTTCCTCCTCTGTCTGTCTCTGTCTCTGTGTTCATAATGACAACATTCACACTGTTGATATGCTGTTATCATTGCTTTCCATTTTGCAACAACACACAGAGGCCAAAAGTTTGTCAATGGTTTCCTTTCTATTGAAAATATACAAAACTAAGTCTGCAAGAGGACTCAACTGAAGAAGCATGAAAGACACGTCGTTAAGAGTGTTGTCATACTTGTATCCACCTGCCAGGGGCCAAATGGCCCTTGGCAGAAACAGCAGCGTGTAAATAAGCAGCACCACGACCACAATGGCCACAATTCGTCGTTTTTCCTCGGAGGGGACTGAGATAGAAGCAGAGAGCACTTGAGGGTCCCCACCAGGAAGAATATGAACAGTGGGAAGGGAATGGCAAGGACGACAGAGAAGATGGTTTTTGAGACATCAAAAGTGGCCCAGTGAAAACAAGTGAGGAAATAGAGAGGAGGTAAGGCCCAGATCACCACACAGACCACCACAGAGATCTTGATGGTTCTTCTGAAGCGGTACCACAGTGGCTGGGCAATGACCAAATACCTGTAACATAAGATGTATACTTACTTTGAGCAGTTTCAGAATGATATACTCAAGTACTACACACAGACTGTTTAAAGAGATACCTTTCCAGGGCCACACACACCATGAAGCCAACACTGGTCACTAGTCCACAGTTGTAAACATAAAACACAATGTTATTAACCCAGCCCTCATGATTTGCCTCTCAAACGATCATGCAGCAGAGCTGAATGAGGTCGGAAATGAGAAGGTTGATGACGTAGATCGGAGCAACATGATCATTTTGCACCTGCAGGAAAACATTGGGAAAAGTACACAGGAAGTTATTAACATGTTCTTAACTCCTTCTGAACTGATGTCTCACAATTTCATACTGACAGTTTGAAGAGGTCATTCTCCACCTTTGAAGACCAGGGTTATACAGTACGTTATGCAAATGAGATCTACCAACACCACTAGAAAACTAATGCTGATGCTGAGCAGATAATGTTTTCTAACTGGCCAGCTCATTTTAGCATGAAACCATGCTAAGTCTGCTAATTAGCATAAAATACAAAGAACTGCTGAAGTTGATGGGATTGGCAGTAGTTTTGCAGGTAGTCAGTCACAGCAGAGCAGCTGTAGGTGTCTTGAATGGCACTTTACTTGCCTTCAACAGAGAGACACTGAAATCTTAACACAACAGTCTCCATTCATGTATGACTGCCCATGCTCCCAATCACACTCATGGTTAAACCCCTTGTTAGGGACCAGGCAGTAAGGCACAAGACAGCAGGAGTTTTGAGAAAACTTGGGTTTTTATTTTACCCAAAAAGAACATTAAATGTACAAACCAAAATTATAACAACTAGGCCTGTAAAAGAGGTCAACTTAATATAACTCTACTTAAGCTGAGAGGAACTAAAGTGTGAACATAACAAACAGACCTCCCATAATGAGATAACCAGGGAACATATATAGGGGTTTGGCCAAACCAACTCAAAAACAAGGGGTAAACAAAATGGACACAAAGTGAAACTTAATACAGAGCTAAACTAACTAAACCCAAATCCCCCCATGACATCAGAGCATTTGGTTTCTTCCAATGAGCTGGCTCCAGCATAAGAGAGTTCACAACCCTTGGCCACGCCTTTTGCTCCAACCAGGAAGTGCCATCCCCCAACAGTCAGGTAACTCAAGGACAAAGAAAAAATGATTAGTAAAACAGAAATGTGTGTCTAATCTTACAGTGTGAAAATGTGTGCACTAAATTTAGACAATGTAAGCTCAAATGCAAAAATAAACTAATACAAAACCAAACTAAGCGTATAAATTGTTTGTGTGGTTAACTACAAAATAAAAATGAACATGTTCTGTTAGAAAACCAATGAGGTGAGAGTGTAGGTGAAGGTGAGGGTGATATTACCCTTGTGTGGCTGTGGCCATCACACACTCCCCCCCTTCAGGACTCTCACTGGAACAGCGGGAGAGATAGTCAGCTGTAAGGTTGTCCTTCCCAGGAATGTGCTGAATGCTGAAGCGGAACGGTTGCAGTGCCACATACCAGCGGGGGATTCTTCCATTCGTATCCTTCATCCTTTCCATCCACTGAAGCGCCTTGTGGTCTGTCTCCAGGGTGAATTGTCTGCCAAGGAGATAGTACCTGAAGGAATCAAGGGCCCACTTGATAGCCAGTGCCTCCTTCTCCACCGTCTAGTGCCGAATCTCCCAGGAGAACAGCTTCCGGCTGATGTAGGCCACTGGGTGTCGATCACCTTGTGGTCCCTGAAGTAGCACAGCTCCCAGACCCCTGTCGGAAGCATCAGTTTGCAGAATAAAGTGTTCATCAAAGTTTGGACTGTACAGAACAGGTTCCTTACTCAATGACTGTTGGATTTCATGGAAAGCTGCCACTGCCTCCTCTGTCCATTGGTTCTGATTGGGACTCCGGGATCCAGTCAGGTCAGTGAGTAGAGCTGCCCTGGTGGAGAATTGTGGTATGAAATGAAATCCAAAATGGATCGGAGTTGCTTCCTTGTTTATGGCAAAGGACAAGACCCTATGGCCTGGATCTTGTTGACCTGAGGACGTATCACCCCATTTCCAATGACGTGGCCCAGATACTCCGTCTCGGCAGTGGCAAAGACACACTTTGAGGGATTGACAGTAAGCCCAGTAGAATGAAGGCTGTCCAAACCAGCATGTAGATGATCCAGGTGCTCCTCCCAGGTGTTACTGTAAATGACAATGTCATCCAGATTTGCTGCAGCAAAACCAGAGAAATCACAGAGTACCTGGTCCATGAGCCTCTGGAAAGATGCTGGAGCGCCTTGCAAACCAAATGGCATTACTGTGAACTGGAAGAGGCCCCAGGGTGTCCTGAAGGCTGTCAGCTCCTTGGACTGCTCAGTGAGAGGAACCTGCCAATAACCCTTACAAAGATCTATTGTGGTCAAGTACTTTACTTTTCCCAGCTTTTCGAGCAGGTCATCAAATCTTGGTGTTGGATAGGAATCAAACTGAGAAATTGAACTCAGTTACCTGAAATCAATGCAGAACCTCATGCTTCCATCCTTCTTGGGTACGAGGACCACCGGGTTACACCACTCGCTCCTTGAAGCCTCCATGATCCCCAGTGACAGCATCAGGTCCACCTCCCTTCTTAGTGCAGCCAGCAGGCATTCAGGAGTCCTGTAACTAAGTCTTCTCACAGAAGTACCTTCTTTAACAACAATGTCATGTTCAACAATGTTTGTCCTCCCCGGATTCTCCTGAAATGCTTCAAAATTACATATTGATCTCACCTGGAGCTGCTGGTCATCTGAGAGGTGACTGAGGTCATGGTCCACCAGGTCACTAGAGGGAGGCAAGTATTGCTCGTCTACTTCCTCCTCCTCTAGTACACCTCTTATTAGCATCACCTCTGCTTTTCTTTCAGGTCGCTGCACACACTCTTTTAACAGATTTATGTGCAGTACCCTACTGGAGCGTGACTGCCCTGGGGTCGATACCTGGTATGTGGTTGGCCCAAGTTTCTTCAGGATCTCAAATGGTCCTTGCCACTTGGCCAACAGTTTGTTTTCATCACTGGGGAGGAGCAATAGCACTTTCTGTCCTGGGGCGAAGGATCTCTGCCGAGCTGACTTGTCATACCAGGATTTCTGCTGTTGCTGGGCCTCCGCCATGTGTGATTTTGCCAGCTCACTCATTTTCTCCAGTCGCTCTCTCATCTAGACAACATAGGAACAGTTCCCCTCCCCATTTCTCCCTCCCAAATCTCTCTCAACAGTGCTAGAGGTCCACGAACCTCATGCCCAAATAAAAGTTCAAAAGGGGAGAAACCAGTGGAAGCTTTGGGTACTTCCCTGTAGGCAAAGAGCAGGTATGGCAGCCACTGATCCTAGTCCGTACCACTGTTGTTCACAAACTTCCAGAGCATCTGTTTCAGGGTTTGGTTAAAGCGCTCTGTCAGTCCATCAGTTTGGGGATGATACGGTGTAGTCCTCGGGCTCCTGATACCAAGTAACTGGTACACCTGTTTTAGCAGAGTGGACATAAAGTTAGTTCCCTGATCAGTCAGTATTTTACGAGGGAAGCCCACTCTGGAAAAGAACTGCACCAAACACCTAAACAAAGAAAGCAACTGATTTTGCTTTAATGGACTTTAGTGGAAAAACTTCTGGGTACTTGGTAGCATAGTCTGTTATAGCCAGCATATAACGATTTCCTGCTTTGCTCCTTTCTACAGGACCAAGACTGTTCATCCCAATGCGTTCAAATGGGGTGCCAATGATGGGTAGCGGTTGAAGTGGAGCTTGGTGTGTAATGCGAGCTGTGGTTTTGTGCTTACCTAGGTGGCCAGCCCAGGGAACAGAATGCCTCTAGCTGCTTGGGGAACCACTAGCTGCAATACTGACCCCTGTTGACGGTAGAGCATGCCATTTTGCAGAATATACTCCTCTCTGAAGTTCCACCCAGTTTCTGCCTCCTTCTCCTTTGCTTTCTGGAGAAGAGACACTAGAGACGGATCAGATTTCTGCATTTCAGTGATATCGGATGGCACCTGAAACCCTAAAGGCAACTCTGGCTCAGTGTTGGTCGGTCTTTCCACAAGTGTTTGTTGGAGTTTCTCCTGCCTTCTCGGCCTGCGAGTTTTCAGAGACTTCCCGGGTGTGGTCTACAACTGCTCATTGAAGAAGGGTAGGGCACTGAGAATCTCAGAGGGCTAGTTTGATTTTTTTTTGCCTGCATTCTGGTAACCGCAGCATTACATTTTCGGCTTTGATCTGACTCCAACAAATCAAAAAGTACTGGGAGGTCTCGTCCAAGCACAGCATCGTAGGGCAAGTAATCAGCAACCCCAATGTTCAAGAGCAAAGTTTGACCATCTACCTTTATGTACATGTCAGCTGTTAAATAACTCTTCTTGTCTCCATGAACACAACAGATAGGAACAGTGTCACTGGTGCTGATAATATTAGGTGGTACAAACTTCCTATACACAAGAGTCTGATCACTCCCAGAGTCAAGCAAGGCCCTGAGAGTTGTTCCATTCACTCCAATGGCTTCCATTTTAATAGACTGGTCACTCTTAAGCTCAGTTTCAAAATGAGGGCGTGGTACAAAGTAAAAAACTTCATGTTATAACTGCCTGGCTGCCTGTTGTCTTTATACAACTCAATAACATTGGAGGGATATTCAGCTACATTAAACTGAGGTCCATTGTCCCACAATTCCAAGTGGCTGTCCCGACCTGCCCAGCTGCCAGGATACTACACTATATTGGACAATTTGAACTGATGGTGACGCTAAGGGAACAATAAAGTTCTTTAATGGCAACTGTCCAAAAGTCAATCTCATGGTATAGCCAAAGGAAAGGCATTGAAAGAACAAAGTCAGTCAGCTTCATCCTCATTAAACAGTTTAAGTGAAGGCACACGTGTAAACAGAGCTGTTGCATTCAGAATCATGGTGGGTCAACAACAGTGTTGAAAATACTTTATGGTAATAAAAGAAATGCTGGATGCAAAGCCATGTCTGCAGTTTTCCCGCGGAAATGGGCAAACCCTGTGCGGGGCCCATTAGAGGTGCGAGGCCCTGTGCGCCTGCATCAATGACTGTATAATATAGAAGGACGACACATGTACGAAATTGTTGCCAAAACAGCCCTGTGATAGGTGCTGCCATCTTGTGATGGTGATGTCATTTGGAGCCAGAGCTGCGCAGTAGAGATCCGCACGTGGAGCCGCCGTAGCCACTTCCGCTAACCAAAACACACTCTACTTACAGATAAAAAACAGCAAAGATCCCGCACAGCAGAACAGCTTCTTGTGTTGGTCTGAAGAAGACGTTCACAGATATGGAAACTTCAATGACTGTAGTGATTGTTTTTGTTACATATCCTCTCACTGTTCCTCCTCTATTCTGCCAATGAACAGAGCTGTCAATCATCCTTTTTACAGCATCAAATAACTAATTAAAACTAAACTTGTCAGAAAAATGAACACTTGGACATAAATCAGCATGATAAGAACTAACTATAATGACAGAAACCATGTTTGAGAAAAATTTGACGTGTATTTTGATTTAATAGTTTGACCCATGTCCCATCTGTTATTATGGAGGTGGCTTTATGACCTATACTGCAGCCAGTCAGCAGGGGGCGCTCGACATGTTTTGGCTTCACTTTTCAGGAGCTGTCATCTTTTTATACAGTCTATGGGTTGCACACTTCGCACAGGCCGTGTGACAGTTCTGCATGTAAACAGCTTGTGCATCAGGTCCAATCAACTACTTATAATTATTAATTATGGAGTAAAGCATGTACAGTACTTCCTCCCTGCCCCCCGCCCCAACTCAGATCAAGATCCTTTAAAGGTCCCATATTATACTCCTTTTCAGCAAGTTCACATAGGTCTCAGAGGTCCCAGAACAGTCACTTTGAAGTCTGTTGCCTAAAAACCCAGTTTGTTCCTGGACTTCAGCCAGCCTGTAACTCCCTCTACTGAGCTCTACTGAGAATAAGCTGTTTCTGTGTCTGTAGCTTTAAATGATAATGAGCTGTGCCCGTCCACGCCCCGTTCACGCCCCTCTCTGGAAGAGGTTGTGGCTTGCACTCTGGTACCATGCGCTAATTCGGTTGCTATTGGCCGCCTCTGCCTTCAGTCAAAGAGGGACAGGCACCTTCCTTCAACACCGACTCTGGTTGGCTATTGTAGGCTGAGAATCAGTAATGGAAGCCCCTTTTGGTTCAAATGAGACCTCTATGGAAAGGTAAGAAGCTCGCCTCCACTTTGATAGCGGAACGGAGCGGCACTTCAAAGGGAATATGAAGTTATTACAGTAAATACACGGGGAAATGCGGCATTTCTGACGGCCGATTAGTAACGACGAACGGCGATCCATGGATACTTATTGATGGAATAATGCTTTTGGACTAAATACTTTACTGGATTATATCATCTGGACCTTTAGCAATGTACCAGGAGTGAATTTATGAAAATAATATGCATCAGTGGAATACAGTGAGTCTTCATCAGTGAGTTACGTCAATTTTGTAAATTTTTGTTTATGTTCTGTTGCTGTTGATTGGTTAATATCAATCGAATCTTGAGCTTGATCGTAGCTTTCCAACGATGTGACACATGAGTGGCAACATAAAGTTATCATTGTAGCTGCAGGGCAAATGTTGTAGTAATCGCGATGAGAGTGGTAACAGGGTTTAACGTAGTATAAGGAAACTGTGTTACCAACAGTAACTTACATTAGCTGCTATGCTAAAACCACATTCAACAAGCTATCACACTCGGTAGGCCTATACAGTAAAGCAACATAATCTCAGACGAAGGAGGTAAAAATAGACCCCTGTGCTCGTTTGTGCAGCCAACAACAGAGCAACTGCCATGCTTTGCCCGTACCTTCGCCATGTTTATTTTAACAGAGCAGCGTTTGCGAGAGGAAAAAAATAGTGCCTGCGAGGAAGTTTCAGGGGGCAGGCCAGATATTTATCTGGGGCGGGGTCACCAACGTGGAGGAAGTGTTATTGCCCTTCATGACGTCATGTAGGGAAAAGCTGCAATCGGGCTGTTCCAGCACTCATTTTCTGAAAAGTGGAGCAAGCAAGAGAGGAGAGGATAGACTTTTCTCATTTCGGGGGGTTTGTAGACAGGCAGGGGGCACATAGTACTGTTAGAAAACCATTCCAAAGTGAATTTTGCATAATATGGGACCTTTAAAGACAGACCTTTAGACATATGACACAGGCAGTGAATAAATAAAGTCATAATGTACATACCAGAGAGTAAAGGGCATAGATGGCCATGAGGGTCAAAGGAAGGCCGATAGAAATTATTATGCATGTCACCACATGCATGATGAAATTAACATTTTTGTAATACCCATCGAGTAGTAGTAGTAATCAATTATTTCGTTCTGTGGGGTGTGGTTAGCGAGACATCTGCCATTCTTCAGAGTGAAACCTGAAATTTGAGAGATCAGGACATAGAAAGTTGTAAAATAAAACAATACTTAATGACATCACTAAAGCTAGTAGAACAGATCTGTCGTTCAGTCATTCAAAAAATCTAATTTGATTGGATAAATTCATGTAAACGTGTGAGTTGAAGATGTTTTCCAAAAGAAAAGAAGAGATTAGTTTGCACTGAAGAAGCAGAAAGTTTCTTTTGTTCGTGTCAAGAGATGATATTTAAAGCTCCTGTGCGGAGTTTTTTTATGGTTATGAAACAGACGGAAATAATTCTGATGACTCTATATAACCTCCAAATGTAAACCTGACCATCAGAGACAAGAGTGATTACTTCTATATAGTTATTTTTAATGCCTGAAACCGCTGGCGGGGGGGAGGTGTCAGACGAAGAGATGAACTGCCGATGCCTTTGTTTACATTTTCCAGAGCAAAAATTTAAAGTTAATGATACATATGACTGTTAAAGAAAGCAGGATGAGATTTTTTGTTAAAAAAACACCACTTCAGCATGTACAGGACAAAATCTGCAAAGAGATAAGAGGCACGGCTTTGTCCACAGGGGGCAACAAAATCAACACAAACCAAAAGTTCCTCACAGGAGCTTTAATAGCAGATTAATAGTATACATAGCAACAAAGTTTTTACAAGCTCTAAGTTTGGAGTCTTACACATTTGTTGTGAAAAATATTCTCAATTTTGGACATTCAGAAATTATTGGCATAGAGTTAAAAAGAAAAACTACAGGTTACATTTTTCACATTGAGTCAAATATTTTGTGTGATTAAACTTTAAAAATTTTAGGTTCTAATTTTATTTTTGTCAGTGTGCAATTTAACACAAATACAGTTTACTCAAGTTTACAAACAACTTTAACAGTCAACACATGCTGTGATTTACAGTGTATATTGTCATTTTTTCATGTCTATTACATTATCTGCTCTTCCTTTATTTAATATAATTTTCTAATTTAATTGAAACATTATTTCCTGGATTATTAACTAACAGTAATATGTAACTCTGACGTGCAGGGTGAGTTTCATCTACAATCGCAGACCACAAAGCTTCCTTTCACACCTCAGCTGTTATCTTTTCCTGGAAAAGTTAAAAGCGTCTCTATAAATACCTCTCAGGGGGACAATGTTGGGTTTGTACTTACAGTGAATACTAAACAGAAAATGTTATTATGTTAATAATAATAATAATTATGAGAGGAATTTTTCAGAAGGCTATGCTGACATGTTCTTGATATAAAAAGTTTGCAACCTCTCAAAGCTGCTTTTACACTACATGTCACATTCACCCATTCACACACTGATGCACTGAGGCTGCTGCGTAAAGTGTCCAACTGTCAGTCAGAAACATGACTGTCTTCACAGTGACACACCGATAGCTTTGCCACTCGGAGTGATTTGGTTCAGTTTCTTGGCCAAGGACACTTCCACATGTAGACAGAGGGAGCTGGGCATCGAACCACTAACCTTCTGATTGAAAGAGGACTGACTCAACCACTGACCCACAGCTGCCCCATTAAGATCTCTTTAACTGCAGTATTCTGTAAATTTAAGTCTGAATATTCATTTTAATGACTTTATGCACCCTTTGATTGCAGTGGTGGACAAAATACACAACTACATTACTTGAGTCAAAGTATAGATACTCCTGGGGTCCGTTTCACAAAGAAGGTTCAACAAACTCTGAGTCTAACCCTGAACTCTGAGTAGATCTACTCTGAGATAGGAAACTCTGAGTTTTCGGTTCCAGAACAGCTGATCAGAGTTAGTTCAATCAACTCTGAGTAGGTTCACCCGGAGTTAAGTGCGTGCACGCTGACTGTAAAAAGCCAGCATTAATGGAGCCCCGACACCACGATTCACCATGGCAACGGTACACAAAAAGAGGTCCTCCTATGTCACATCAGTGGAGCTCGAAATCCTCATGCAGACGTTCAGCGAATACGAGCATGTTTTGAGAAAAATAAAGTAACACGGCTGCAGCTGCAAAACAGAGAGAAGCGGCGTGGGAAGAAACTGCTGCTCAAGTAAATCTACAAGTTTGAACTGGTCTATTTATTTAATACTTAATCACGACCGGAAGCTAAAATGTATATTTAGGAGCAATCCAGCGGGAGAAAAAAACATACATGGAAGCACTTCAATCGTATTTAAAATATTAAACTAATGAAACATCATTCAGTGGCTGTTTTAATGTGCATTAGCTTTATCCCTAACATGATGCTGACTTCACATACATTATAATTTAGGTTGATTAAACTGAATGTGTTAGTTTAAATAAATAAAAAAATTTCAATAACTTAAGGTGTCTTATTTGAGTGCTCTCGGCAGTGGTGGTGGAAAATCTAAAAATGATGACTTAGACAGAGATTTGTCTTTTGATTTTTTTTATCATAATTATAAAAGACTTTTGCAAAGCGGTCAGAGCAGCACAGAGACGCAACGTTTCTTCTTTTAATTCGGTAACCGCTCAAACACACGCGCGATGCGGGCTGAATGAATGAGGAAGTAGAATGAGGGTTTTATATTCTAGAGGGAGGAGACAGAGCGAAACTCTGAGTTTCCTGAAGAAAACCTGCTCGCGACCAGGTTAGGTTCATAGAGTCTGTTACTACGGTAACTGACCGAGAGCTTAAGTTACCTCCCTTTGTGAAACGGAAAACTCAGAGTTTCCCTCATTTCAGGGTTAACAGACTCAGAGTTTTCAATAAACCTGCTTTGCGAAACGGACCCCCGGTCAAATGTTATGAGTACTTGATTTTAAAATACTGAAATATTCAAACTACTATTTAAAAAAATCTCTAAATGTTGTATTTTCACAAAGCATGAGTGCAGTCAAGAATACATGGGTGTTCATTCTGCTACATTATGCTTATTTAGAAGACATAATTCACATTTTTGAACTCACATGCTGCAGATTTCCAGATTTGCAGCTCCGAAAAAACAGAAACAATAATAAGACGGCAAATTTTTATAGGCCGTGATGAAGTTTGTGCTTGGTAAACAGAGAGAACGACTCATTCTTCATTTCAAAAACCTCAGACATGGGCGAAAGATGTGGCCATGGTTGCTCAGGTGGAGAATTATCATCCTTCTCTGTCGTAGCCATCATTACCACCACTAAATGAACCACTTGCTCTAAGTGAAGTGACGTTATGGCGGTCGCCATATTGAGATAGCAGCAAGTCAACACTTAACAGGAAACTTAAAATAACCGATCTTCTCATCACTACAGTCCTCTTTAATCTCTCCAGGGAAAAGCGAACAACCCCTGACTCCTATTTACTGGCCGACGATTAAATAAATGTTTGATAAACACTGCACAGGCTAACAAGCAGCTAAAGTGACCACACTATACCTGCTACTTAGTGCTAAAAATATATCAATACAATTAAACTAACTTTAACTCACCGAAAAGCTGGAGCTCAGACTTCTCTTCATAAAGTCCCATAAATCCCATTGAGACAGATTATTTGTCCAAACTTTGACTGAAAAAATCCCCATAAGTCTCCAACAACACAAACAGGTGAAGTTAAGCTCAGTGTCTATGTCTGTGTTGATGTCTATCAGACAGCCAGCAGGATACACCTGTCAATCAAGTGAGCCGGCCCCTATGATTTAAGGCTTAATATAATTAAAACGAGTTTTCTTGAACAATAAAATTAGCTATTTATAATAAAACCGTTGTTTGTACCAGGCTGTAAACATGTTTATTTCTGCTGTAAAAATTGGCATTTTCCCATCTGCTGTAATTTTATTTCTTGTTTTTTGGAGCCTCAAGTGGCCACTCAAGGAACTGCAGTTTTTTGCACTTCCGCATTGGCTTCATTTTTCAACACCGAAGGTTGCTGCTTGGGAAAAACACGGAATTATACAGTTTTCACTTTTTCACTGTGAACAATAAACACCCTTGCAAAATATGAGAATATCCATTCAAAAGATATGGCCCCTTTAAAAAGGAGAAACATACAGGGCTTCACAAAATGTAATGTTTCTTAGATTTTAATCCAGTCAGTAAGTTCCCTTTTTTTTGGAGAGAAAAATAAATTGATTTTTATTTGAATTTCCTGAAAAAGTACAATTCGTATGAAATGACAGATGTGGTATATTATGTCCTCCCTGTTGTCAAGCATACAACAGATATCACAAAGAAACTCAGAATGACATTGTGAAAACTAGCAGGCCTTTTAGGCTGCACACATAAAATGTTAAGTTCCGAATTTTAACAGTAACTTTACAACATAGTTAAAACAAAAAAGGTTTAAAAATGACATTCATTTGTTATAACTGAGAAAAAGCACATTTTGGTCTGTTTCCTCCTCTGTCTGTCTCTGTTTCTGTGTTCATAATGACAACATTCACACTGTTGATATGCTGTTATCATTGCTTTCCATTTTGCAACAACACACAGAGGCCAAAAGTTTGTCAATGGTTTCCTTTCTAATGAAAATATACAGAACTAAGTCTGCAAGAGGACTCAACTGAAGAAGCATGAAAGACACAACGTTAAAAATGTTGTCATACTTGTATCCACCTGCCAGGGGCCAAATGGCGCTGGGCAGAAACAGCAGCGTGTAAATAAGCAGCACCACGACCACAATGGCCATAATTCGTCGTTTTTCCTTGGAGGGGACTGAGATAGAAGCTGAGAGCGCTTTGAGGGTCCCCACCAGGAAGAATATGAACAGTGGGAAGGGAATGGCGAGGACGACAGAGAAGACGATTATTGAGACTTCAGGAGTGGCCCAGTGAAAACAAGTGAGGAAATAGAGAGGAGGTAAGGCCCAGATCACCACACAGACCACCACAGAGATCTTGATGGTTCTTCTGAAGCGGTACCACAGTGGATGGGCAATGACCAAATACCTGTAACATAAGATGTATACTTACTTTGAGCAGCTTCAGAATGATATACTCAAGTACTACACACAGACTGTTTAAAGAGATAGTTACCTTTCCAGGGCCACACACACCATGAAGCCAACACTGGTCACTAGTCCACAGTTGTAAACGTAAAACACATTCTCATTAACCCAGCCATCATGATCTGCCTCCCAAACGATCATGCAGCAGAGCTGAATGAGGTCGGAAATGAGAAGGTTGATGACGTAGATCGGAGCAACGTAATCATTTCGCACCTGCAGGAAAACATTGGGAAAAGTACACGGGCAGTTATTAACATGTTCTTAACTCCTTCTGAACTGAGGTCTCACGATTTCATACTGAGAGTTTGAAGAGGTCATTCTCCACCTTTGAAGACCAGGGTTATACAGTACATTATTTAAATGAGATCTACCAACACCACTAGAAAACTTCTGATGCTGAGCAGATAATGTTTGCTAACTGGCCAGCTCATTTTAGCATGAAACCATGCTAAGTCTGCTAATTAGCATAAAAAACTAAGTACTGCTGAAGTTGATTGGAGTGGCAGTAGTTTTGCAGGTAGTCAGTCACAAACTATTGTAGTGAGACTGTACTGACAAACACAGCAGAGCAGCTGTGGGTGTCTTGAATGCACTTTATTTGCTTTAAACAGAGAGACACTGAAATCTTAACACAGTCTCCAGTCTCGTTTCACGTATGACTGCCCGTGCTCTCAAACACTCTGGTTAAACCCCTCCACAAGGAAATAACTTCATGTTATAACTGCCTGACTCCCTGTTGTCTTTATACAACTCAAAAACTTTGGAGGGATATTCAGCTACATTAAACTGAAGTCTATTGTCCCACAATTCCAAGTGGCTGTCCCGACCTGCCCACCTGCCAGGATATTACACTATATTGGACAATTTGAACTGCTGGTGATGCTGAGGGAACAATAAAGTTCTTTAATGGCAACTATCCAAAAGTCAATCTCATGGTATCGCCAAAGGAAAGGCATTGAAAGAACAAAAACAAGAACAAAACAAATCATCCTTTTTACAACATCAAATAACTAATTAAAAATAAACTTGTCAGAAAAATGAACACACAATCAGCATGATAAGAACTAACTATAATGACTGAAACCATATTTGAGAAACATTTATTTGACGTGTATTTTAATTTAATAGTTTGACTCATGTCCCATCTGTTATTATGGAGGTGGCTTCAGGACCTATACTGCAGCCAGTCAGCAGAGGGCGCTCAACATGTTTTGGCTTCACTTTTTGGGAGCTGTCATCTTTTTTGGGTTGCTCACTTCACACAGCCCATGCGACAGTTCTGCATATAAACGTCATGTGCATCAGGTCCAATCAACTACATATAAATATTAATATTAATATTATGGAGTAAAGTCTTTACGGTACTTCCTCCAAGCCCCCCAACCCAGATCATGGTCATTTGAAGACAGAGGGCCCTATTTAGACTGTGGAAGGTGCACAGTCTAAAGCGTACGGCGCTAAATGATTTAGTGCGTGTCTGACCCACTTTTGCTATTTAGACGGCGCACAAACTGAGGCGCAAGGCGCAAAGAGGTTGGTTTAAATCCCTGGATTTTTCATAGGTGTGTTTTCGGCATAACATAAATCAAACCAATCAGACTGTCAGCTCTCATTTCCTTTAAGATCCCGGTGCGCCTGCAGGCAGGCGTGTTGCTATTTACACAGCGGATTTCAGTCATTCTTCTTATATAAACCGGACCATGACCGGCATGTTCAACTCATTTCTTTCCACTGTGTCCTTGAACAAGCAGAAAAAAACACAGGTCACTGTACGATACATGTCGAAGCATGAACTGATGTTAAAGCCACTGTAGCAATCCCACTGCCCAACAGAAACGAAAATGAAAAAAGACGTACATTTATGCTCTGTACATTTACACACGAGGCACAGCATTAATGAATTAAGTCTCCAGACAGACAGGATCTTATGTTTATTAAAGTTCTGTGTGCTGACCATCAAAGAAAGGTAGGCTGTAAATGTTTATTTGCTTATTGTTGCTGCTGGATCACATGGCTGTATTCTCGTGCGTAATGGAGACTGGACAGTGTATTAATATCTGTGGCACAATTGTCGGTACCACAGGTAGTTATTTTTGAGTATGGTCATTAATTTACCTCCTAGTTGCTTGTGTGTGATTGTGTCACGGTTTATGCTGTATTATAGGGAGCGTGCGTCTGAATGAGCGAACAGTATAGAAAGCTTTGTGTCGGTCTTTTTGGCTCGTGCACGGCTGGAGCAGGAATCTCCCTGAGGTGAAGCAGGTGTGTGTGGAGGAGAGCTTGTCCACGTCTCCCCGCACTTCTCAGCAGATCAGTCACAAACCGAAAGCAGTATCATGATTTAAGAAAATGAGGGAAACCAAAGCTTGCAGTCTGTCCCTCAAACAACGTTTTTTCACTGTATCTGCAGACACGCTGCTTTTTCCTTGTGAGTAAAAGCGCTGCTGTGCTTCCCCGTGTGAGTGACAAGCACACTCGTGTTGTAAACTCGCCGATGTATGTCCATAATGCGCCATCTGAATAGCAAACACAGATTGCGCCCTAGACTTTAGACTGTAGACCAGGTTTTTGATGGTCTAAGGCGTGGTCGCTTTCTGCGTCCTCTAGATAGCAGCACGCCACCCGTTTGCCTGACCACACCTCATATCAAAACCTTGGTGGACGATAGGGCCCAGACTGTTAGACATATGACATAGGCAGTAAATAAATAGTCATAATGTACATACCAGAGAGTAAAGGGCATAGATGGCCATGAGGGTCAATGGAAGGCCGATAGAAATGATTATGCATGTCACCACATGCATGATGAAACGAACTTTTGCATACTCATTGGGAGGATTGTCGTAGTAGTAATCAAATGTTTCGTTTGCATCGTAGAAGTAGTAATAAGATATGTCGTTCTGTGGGGTGTGGTTAGCATAGAGATCTGCCATTCTTCAGAGTGAAACCTGAAATTGGAGAGATCAGGACATAGAAAGTTGTAAAATAAAACAATAGTTAATGACATCACTAAAGCTAGTAAAACAGATCTGTCGTTGTTCAGTGTTTTTTTCTCTCTCACTTTAAAAGCTGATAAATATCAGTTTGTTTATTCAAACTAAACCTTATAGTTAACATTAGTGAGACATCAAACTGAAATTTATTTTTTGATCAAAGCTTTTTACTTGGATTAAAATCAACACACTGATTCAATTACCCACAATTCATTAGTAGCAGTACCAATGTGAAATTAAAGAAAAATCTGAATTCTGTGATTGGCTGGTAAGCTCATTGCCAAAAAATGTAAACGTGTGAGTTGAAGATGTTTTCCAAAAGAAGAGGAGAGATTAGTTTGCACTAAAGATGCAGAAAGTTTCAACAGTTATTGAAGTTATTCAATAGCAGATTATTGAACAAGAAAAAAAGCAAACAGTACATAGCAACAGCGTCCTTACAGGCTCTAAGTTTGGGCTCTTACATTATGTACATTTGCTGTGAAAAATATTCTCAATTTTGGACATTTTGAAATAATCCTTCACGTTCAGAAATTATTCGGCATGGTATAAAAAAAAAAACTGCAGGTTACATTTTTCACATTGAGTCAAATATTTTGTGTGATTAAATAAAACAAATTTAGGTTCTAATTTTATTTTTGTCAGTGTGCAATTTAACACAACTGCAGTTTACTTTGTGTTCACCAACAACTATATCAATCAACAGCACTAAAAACACCTGTCAGGGGGACAATGTTGGGTTTGTACTTACAGTGAATCAAAACAGAAAATGTTATTATATTAATAAAAATAATAATGAGAAGAATTTTTCAGAAGGCTGTGTAGACATGTTCTAGATATAAATGCATTCAGTTCATTTGCAAATACCTTTTCAGACATTAAGATGTATTTATTCTTTTCAATATTTCTAATATAAGATCAGAATAAAAGCATTTTAAAGCCACGAGATCTCACCTGAACGAAGTCCCTACGCCAATGTCTGATGTTTCTCTGCAACCCAGCGGTCCACAGATCTGATGGTAAGTGATCACATGCACTAGGTTTCCAATAATATGACACTGCTCTTCTAAGGAAGTGAGAAAAATTGGTCAGGAGTCATTATGCGTCTATTGAGGGAGGCGGAAACTGATACAACCACAAACAGCTTGTCATAAGGAAAGCAGAGAGATTATAGATTATAGATTTATATTCTGTGCTGTTTTTAGGTGGACCTGTGTGTAAGAGAACTTGATGGGCCCGAAATGGGATGATTGATAATGATTAATTTAAAACAGATATTGATTCAGATGTGAAAGAAAGATATACAGATATTATTTTAGGACATATTTTTAAAAAACAAAACTGCGTTTACTAATTGTATATACTATCAACTAAACCAATGAGATCGATAAAAAGGGTTGAGCACAAAAAAGAGTAACAGGTGCTCGAAAAGACTCTTAACAGGTGCCCATAAAGACTGTCTATGCAGTGAAAATGTACAGCCACAATAGAAACCAAATGTTACACAAGAGCTCTCAGAAAATGAGATAATATTGATCAAAAAAACTGTCTGTCAGCATTTCACATACTAGGGCTACAGCACATTTCCTGCTCTGACCACACCTCCCACCAGTTTATCACAGACATGAGTACAGGTCGCGCAAGGACCAGAGTGGAAACTCTCCAAATCTACAACTAAAAGGCATAAGACATTTCAAAGTAGTAAGCACAGAGCACACAATGTTACACAATGACACAGTTGTCATTTCCATTTTCAGTGCCCACGTTCTTTTTCTAGCAAACGTATCGCGCCCACCTATGAGCCAATGGGTGTGTTGGTCTATAATGAGGTGGGGGTCATGCAGTATTTTCCTGCTATTTAAAGGCCGATTTATTTAGGTAGTCAGCTGCTCATACACAGGTGAGTTCACATCACGCGTTCCTCTGCTTGTTACACTGATGCACAGCAGGGATCCTACTCAGGAAATATCAATGCATTTGCTGATACAGTCAAATGGAGTAGTAGATAGGACAGAAGTCTGAGACGGCGAGCTTTTGTTTCTCCTGGCATCTTTATACTCCTTTTAGCGTGAGGCCAGTCTGGTGATGGCTCGCTCATCTCTCCGTCCTCCTTAGCCTTAGGGAGATTCCTGCTCGAACCCTGCATGGACCAAAGTCTCCAGGCCCAGACCAACATCAAGCTCTCCATCATGCGCAATCACTGTCATGGGACTTCTCTCGAATACACGCAGAATCACATACACTCACACACGCTCACGTACAACTAAGGGGAGAATTTATTGTAAGCACCTACCAGTGGCACCAGCGATTGTTCCCACACTGTCCAGTGTACATTACGCACACAGTAGAGAATACAGACATGGATACCCTTTTCAATGTTAAGTATACTTAGTGTTAGTTAACATTGTCACAGTGTCTCTCTTAATTTGGAAAGAC
The DNA here is from genome assembly GCF_022749685.1 of Semicossyphus pulcher. Taxonomy (NCBI): domain Eukaryota; kingdom Metazoa; phylum Chordata; class Actinopteri; order Labriformes; family Labridae; genus Semicossyphus; species Semicossyphus pulcher. The sequence continues at coordinate 20,792,300 of NW_027211626.1, forward strand.
ACTTATTCTGCTGCTGTGGGATTGCTTCAGCGGATATAACATCATTCTGTGCTTCAATCATTTGTTCAATATGTACCATATTTCATAATTGACCGGTGTGTGCTCTGCATGTAAGGGCACAGTGGAAGGAGAGAAGTTATATGAGCCCACCAGAGCCCGGTCCATTTAAGAGCAACGGTGAAAACCTGCAGTGTAAAAATAGCAACCCCTTCCCGCACACGCACCTTGCTTTTAAAGATAATGAGAGATGACACTCGTGACAAGTTATTCCTAAATCTCAATAAGGCGTTTATCGTATGCAAAAAAAAAAAAAAAAAACCTATACACCCTCTGCACACACAGAAACATCTAGAAAGCTGCACCGTCAGAGTAAGTAAGGCAGATGCAGTAGGCGACACGTGCCCCAATTCGACATTGCCACCTGGTGGAAAGTCTGCACATAGAAGATTAGTTTGACTCAGCAGTTAACCCAAATACTACAAAGATAATAAAAACCAATAAATCAAAGGCACAGGGCTTTTATTTGAAAGTATCTCGGGCAGGGGCACATTTTGAGATTATCAGGAAGTTGTTGAATTTGTTTGCAGCACAGCAGCTTTTTCCTGTTCTGTTCTGACTGTATTCTGAGTTTATATTTTTTTAAGGAGATGACAAATATATTTCAGCCCTGGATCATTGAGTAACTTATAAACCAGCAGCAGCAATTCAAAACACATTTTATATGTAACGGTAAATGAACGGGGTAATTTCTTTGGCTCGCTCTCAATAAATTCCCTTCAGCCTTTTTTATTTCTTTAAGATGACTTGAGTGCACTGAGTCGTGTGAGATGCAGGTATATTGTAAGGACTTCTCATTTGCCTCATAACACCTTACACCCCCTCTATTTCATTGCCCAATAATCAAAGTCATAGACATTCATTCCCTTCATTGTGGTGAGCACTGCTGCCTCAGAGCTAGAAGGTCCCTGGTTTGAATCCCGGTTTGGCCATGGGGCAGTGTCGGCGCCAGAACAAATCTGATGGGCAGGCATTCATTTTCTCAGGGGGGCACAAATATAAAACGCTTGAGAGCTAACCTTACTATGGGCAGAAATATGTTTGTTCTCCCCCTGCATGTGTGGGTTCTCTCAGAGTACTCCCGCTTCCTCCCACAATCCAGACATGCTCGTAAGGTGATTATTATCATGGGGAGCTATGCTATTATGGTAGGAAAAAATGCAATTTGTCTCTGTGCCTTTGGAGGTCGCTATCCGTTTCTCCAATGGGCCCTGGAAAACCTCCGCCAGACTACGTAAAACGCGCCACCTTGTGGAGGCCAGGGAGCTCGCTAAACTACACTTCCTCAATCTAGGACGCCCGCCTCCGATGTCATGTCTCTTTCAAAATCGTCAGGTTTGAAATGTAGACTGCAGACCTCATGATTTTTTAGACGATCCACCGGTATATTCTCATCGTATTTCAGATTCTGTAGCTCTGAGCTATTGCCTGCAACGAAACGGTAGTATTTCACTCCAGCGTATCTCTCACTGGGCCTTACCCTTCAGAGGGAGGGTTAGGGTTAATCTGTCGATTACAGAGAACACCAGTTTAAACTGACAGCGGCTTTCTCCAGGGGAGAATTGCTCCTTTAACAGCACACAGAGGCCAAAAGCTTGCCTATGGTCTCTTTTCTAATGAAAACATGCAGAACTAAGTCTGCAAGATGACAAAACCAAAGCAACACCAAAGACAGGTTTTCAGAAGCAATGTCATATGTCTTTCTCTGCCAGGGGCCAAATGATGCTGGGCATGTACAGCAGCACATAAATAAGCAGCACCGAGACAAACATTGTTTTCTAGGGGACTGAGATTTTTTAAATTTAGTTTATTTAGGTTCCACGAATTAGTTATTACCGCAGCAATAACTATCCTTCCTGGGTGACAGAGAAGCAGAGATGGCTTTAGGGCTCCCACACAGAAAGAATATAAGCCATGGGAAGGGAATGACAAGAACAACGAAGATGGTTTTTGAGTAACCCAGTGAAAAACATACTGGGGTTGGTTAAAACAATAACTCCATGAACTACATTCACTTTAAGCTCCACAAACCAGGTGAACTATAAGTATCTCTATGTCTCTAAGAGTAGTTGCTCTGAGTGTCTAGTATTGCTGCAGATGTGTTTACATTGGATTTGGCTGAAAGCAGTCCCATGCAGAGGGGAACCTTTTAATTGGTACCTTGTGTGTCTGTATGAGATGATCCTGTATGAGCTGAAAAGGCCACTTTGTTTAGACCTAAACCAAAAGCGAAATCAGAATGGAAAAAAAAAATCTCCCCAATTTAGTTTTTTTTTTCTGGTCTTTGCTGTTGCCCAACTGTTATTTTAACTACCATTAATGTACCCTCTCTCTTAGTAAAACACCTGTTCTATTCTTCTCAGAAGGCTACTGAATACATGTTGTAGTTCATTTTTTTATGTATTTTTTTGATTAAACCTTCAGAACACCCTTTTAACACATTACTAAATAGATTTCTTGCTACAATAAATTTCTGTTTTCTCTGTTTCTCTGTCTCCGGCTTCCTCTCCTTGGTGACTCTAAATTGCCCATAAGTGTGGGTGTGAGTGCGAAAGGTTGTTTGTCTCTATATGTCAGCTGGCGACCAGTCCCGGTGTACCCCGCCCTTCACCCAATCACAGCTGGGATAGGCTTCAGCGCCCCTGAACAGGATAAGCAGCATAGATAATGGATGGATGGGTATCTCTCACACTCTGGGGATGCAAGGCTTGTAATATAGTTCTCTGTGTAATAGGGCAAGGAAAACCTTTGCTAACATTTTCTACCATTAAAATACTTCATGAAGCATATTTAAAAGGAAAATAATTGTTCAAATCTGATGTATGTTTTTCTGTGCTTGGACAAAAAAGAAACATTGGCATGTAAAACATTTTTTTATTATGTTTTTTAAAAATGGTGTAAGGCAACATAAAAGGTATTTGAAAATAGCCAAAGACTTCTGAGCATTAAGTATAAAGAAAACAGTTCCGTGCCGATGTCACAGAGTCGCTGGCAGGGAGCTGAATGAGGTGTGGTAAAAGCTGGAGGTTTTGTTTTTTGGAAGAAAATCACCTTAAAGTACGTAAATATAAATTATGATTTTAAAGTGTATATCAATGCAGGGATAACACACTGCACTACATATCCAAAAATGTATTTGTGTATTAACACAAAAAAGTTATCAGTGTCATTTTTTTCCCAATATCACGCAGCCCTCATGCTTATTTTAGAACAAAATGTATCTCATCTAAAATACAAGCAGAAACACTTGTAACGCAGAGGAAGTAGAAATACAGGCATGTTTAAATTGATTTTCTAAAGATATTATTTATATTACCTAGCACACAACAGCTGTTACAAATAACCCTGAATTACACCCTGAAAATTAGCCTTCCCACAACTTAAATACCAACCACAAAACATATACGGAAGAAAAATGAACAAATAGTACATAATTTGATTCATTACACAGCACAACAAAAGCCTAAAGCTTGGAGTGATCACATAATCACTGAAGTAAATAACTAAATTAATAGAAATAAATAGTATGAGACCAGAAGAGAAAATTCCTTTAAGGGTTGTTAAAATCCCACCCTGTGAAATAAACATTCAGTACACAGACAGGCAGCTATAATAAGCTCACTTAAACAAAATATATCTTGTCCTTCAGTGATTTAAGGATAATCATGATAGTTTTTAATTTGCAACTAAACTAATTAAAACAGGCATCAGTTATTAAGGCTGAAGACATCACAGTCAACTGAAAACATTATCCAGCAACCAGTATTCCCATAGTCAGTCAAAACAATGCTCCTGGGTCATGGCTCCTAGAAATAGGATTCACATACAACAAATGAGCAAGAGTTATTGATAATGAATATTGTGTAAAACTGTACGTAGTAAGTCCAAAATATGTCAACAATCAACACTCATCAATTTCTATGCCTGACATCCCACCCAACACCTCCTTATGAATCCTGCAAACTAAATAAAATGTAATGATTTATTCATTCCAAAAAACATTGTGTGAACAAAATCCAGGCGGCAATCATGTTGTCAGCTAAATGTGCTGAGGAAAGCAGTTAAGTAAAATACAAACTAAACTGAGATCACATCAGTAAACGACAGCATCTTTAACATTCTGATTTCTCTGCTATCTCTCTCCCTCTCTTTCTCTGCCCACATGATGATTACTGTTTTCACGCTGTCACTGTTGCTATGTCGATATCATTGCTGTCCATTTTGCAGCAACACAAGAAGGCCAAAAGCTTGTCTGTGGACCCTTTGCTCATGAAAACACACAGAATTAAGTCTGCAAGTGGACTCAGTCGAATAAACATTATAGACAGGGCACTGAAACAACTGAAATCAGAAAAGACAAAAGAACTGAGACTGAAAATATTTCTGTCACTTTTTGCCTGGAACCAAATGATGCTGGGCAGGAACAGCAGCGTGTAAATAAGGAGCACCATGACCAAAATTCCCACAATTTGCTGCTTTTCATTAGAGGGGACTGAGATGGATGCAGTGAGGGATTTGAGGGTGCCAACCAGGAAGAATATGAGTAGTGGGAAGGGGAGTAAAAAGACAAGGAAAAAGATGGTTTCTGTTACATGAAAATCAACTCTGAAATAGTGGGGGAGGAGAAAGACCAGAGGAAGGGCCCAGACCCCGACACAGAACACCACAGAGATCTTGATGGAACGCACAAAGCGGCACCTCAGTGGGTGGACGATGAGCAAATACCTGTAACATAAGCAGGAGACATTGCCTTTGAGGAGTTTCTGAATGATATAGTAATATAATTATCAGACACTGAAGCAGATACATAGATTCTGTTTAGACTGATAGCTACCTTTCCAGGGAGAGACACACCATGAAGCAAACACTGGCCATCAGACTGTAGATGTAAACACAGGCAAAGGTGTGCTCATGAAAAAAGTGATATGCGAACACAAGTCCTGAATCAAAGATCATGCAGCAGAGCTGAATGAGGTCGGAAATGAGAAGGTTGATGATGAACATCGGAGCAACGTGATCATTTCGCACCTGCAGGGAAACATTGATGAATATAAACAGTTATTGTATTACAATGTTCTTAACTCCACCTCCTCGCAAATATGACATCTTGCCTTCCCTAGCGTTTGCAGTAAGAGCCTTTTATGCAATTTGCATGAAACTCTAATTTTTTGCTGTCAAAAATGTCAGTAATGAAACGCTTCCCAATCACTGTGGTGAATAAGACAACCTCCTGCTTCTGCATCTGTTTTTTTAAGCATAGTTAAGCGCTGTATTTATCAAACGGACACACCAGACAGAAGATGCAGTTTCTCTCTCCTGATTGCATAGGCATTTCTATATATATATTGCACAAATAACAGAATGAGTTCTTGTTAATAGAGGTTAATTTTGTACACCACTGGATTTACTGAGGTTACACTAAAGGATAGGATACACATAAATAAAAAAAAACATTTTGAATTACATTAATAAACTCAATATTGATGTTCTAAACTTTCCTTCAATTATTAAGAATCAAAGATTTTCTGGACAAAAAATGTAGTTTTGATGCCTGTGTTAAAACTTTTTGGGAAATGACTCAGATTTATGATGCTGATGTTTTTTTTATTTACAATTTGATCTCATTTCTTCTTTTCGATACCCTTGGTTTGCTCTGAATTAAGATGATACAATATGTCTGGGGAGCAGTTAAGTTCATATTTCTGTATGACTGATTTGTCATAATTCCTCTAATAAAAACATGGTTTATTTTAGTCTGTTCTAAAAATGTTGACCCCATTCAGCCCTAGTCTTAGACCCAGTTTTTAATTTTGTCCCCCTCTCTGATTGAGTTTGAGACCCCTGGTCTACAGCCATGTAAGCAGATCTGTGCGGGTGTACTTGTAGGCACAGACGTTTCTTTTAGTTTTGTAGACATTTACTCAAACCAAATCAGAAAGTCATTTTTCTGCCCTGATGACTGCGCTCAATGAGAAGTGAAGGGATCTCAAAATTCATTACTGTTTAACCTCTGGGTGTCACAAATGTCTTAATCATCTATAACTGCAATTCATTCGACAGTTATAAGAAATAAATATATTTTTATTTCTATAGACCTAAATGTATACTTTGTGGTGCTGGTAAAGAAAAGTCTTGGTGAACAGAGTGATGTAGCTTAATGATGTAGAGACCCTGCTAAAAATAAAGCTGTTCAGTCACCTTGGCAAAGTTGACTATTTTATGCTTTTCGGTCATGAAAACTACACGCGTTTGGGTCCAATCAACTTAAATAAATGATTCCTGTAAATTTCCAAATCAGACAGACTTTTACACATAACACAGCCAATAAAAAATACATCTCAGTCATAATATACATACCAGAGAGTGAAGGGCATAGATGGCCACAAGGGTCAAAGGAAAGCCGATACAAATAATTATGCTTGAAGTATAGAGTATGGTATAATAGATGATTAATTGGGTGGCATAATGACAATACAAGTAGTCATCATAGCTTATGTCCAGGGGGGTGTTGGTTGTGTTATCTGCCATTCTTCAGAGTGAAACCTGTAGTTTGAGAGATCATGATACAGAAAGTTACCAAATACTTACATTGTTTATCAACTTTGTTGCCTGAACCTAACCAAACTGTGACCATTTTTTTGTTGGGTTTTTTGCACATAACTGCTTGATTAGGTTTTGGAAAGTAACATGGCTTGGGTTAACATAATACATCTATGTTGAGAATTGGCTGCACACAGGTCACGTGCAGCATTCTCCTGGGAGAAAGACAAAGACCTTTCTGTCAGAGAGCCCTGAAGGCTGCCAGGCACATGACAGGGAAATCACAGTATTCTAAAAAAATAAGCAGAACTTGTGTTTATGTACACAAACAATAATTTCGCAACTATTTCACTGGCTGCCATTAAAACCAGTTTAGTCCTTTTACATTCAACATTTTGATTCTTTGGTCCTACAAAACCGTGTGTATGACTTGCCTTAATTTATACACATTTACCTCTGGGAAATGTTTCATCAGAAAACATAACTGTAAATACTATACAGTGGATAATGTTGGATAAGAACAATAAACAGAATATTGACAAAGATAACCATAAATTGTAAAATAAGCCTTCGTAAACATTTTTATATTGATCTATGCCTGAAATGTCTCAAAAGAAGCACCACTATTTATTGATTTCATACTATGCTATCTATGTATACTATGTATCTCTAATTTTTCATCTTTCTTATCTCATTTATTTAATTCAAAATACATTTTTCTTTATGCATATTTTATCTATTTAAGGTAGAGACTACTTAAACTGCTCTTACATTTGTTATAAAATCACACATTTGAGTTAATCAAACACAATGTAATTAACTACAGCATTTTGTACACTCCAACTCCAAAGCTACCTACTTGTTATAGTTAGTATATTGTTATGACTGTCTCCAGTTCTTTTATCTTTTTTTGTAATATCTATGACAAAGTAGTCATAATATTTACCTTTGGAAGCAGTAAGACCTTGTCTGAAGAGTTCTCCACACCAATGTCTGATGTTCTGTCTTCTGCATCCAAACAGTGTACAGTAAATATGCTGAGTGATAACATCTAATAGGCTGATGATAATCAACACCTGCTTCTCTGAGGAAGAGAGAAAATAGCATCCAGGCATGAATATGTAAAGTACGGTAGAGCAACAAAGAATAATAGTAGGCTAAATAGTTCCAAGTCTAAACAGTGTTTATCAATCTACCTTTTGTTTAGCTGAGGGTAGTATTAATTCCTCAGCTATAGTGTGCAGCTTTTTACAAAAAGCAACTCTAAGCTACTTCATAAGAGGGCAGTTGAGCATTTGATGGCCGACATACCGGTCTCTGTTGTTTACTCTTCCACTTTAAACTGCTGCTGTAAGGTTGGCGCTCATGACATGACGTGACATGCCAGTTCCCCCAAAAGTGAAGCCAAAACCTCTCTCTGTCAATCTCACGATCCATTTTACCCTCACTCGTGAACAAGACCCCGAGATACTTAAACTCCTTCGCTTGAGGCATAGACTCACTCCCCACCCGGAGGGGGCAATCCACCGGTTTCTGGCAGAGAACCATGGCCTCAGACTTGAAGGTGCTGACTCTCATCACAACCGATGAAACCGGCACACGATCATAGGCCTTCTCCAAGTCCACAAAGCACATGTAGACTGGATGAGCAAACTCCCATGCCCCCCTAAACAGCCCTGCCAGGGTAAAGAGCATTGCCACTGTTCCACGGCCAGGTCAGAATCCGCATTGTTCCTCCTGTATCCGAGGTTCGACAATCGGCCGGAGCCTCCTTTCAAGCACCCTGGAATAAACTTTACCCGTGAGGCTGAGTAGTGTTATACCCTGATAGTTGGGACACACCCTCCGGTCCCCCTTTTTAAAAATGGGAACCACGACCCCCGGTCTGCCATTCCACAGGTACTGTCCCAGACCTCAATGTGACATTGAAGAGGCGTGCCAGCCACGAAAGCCCAACAATGTCCAGAGCCTTTAGCATCTCAGGGCGAATCTCATCTACACCTGGCGCCTTGCCACTGAGGAGCTTCTTGACTACCTCAGCGACCTCTGCCACGAATATAGATAAGGCTTCCCCTGGACCTTCAGACTCTGCCTCCTCATCAGAGGACGTTTTGGCTGGGTTCAGGAGTTCCTCAAAGTGTTCCTTCCACCTCCCGACAATATCCTTAGTCCGGGTCAGCAGTTCTCCATCCCTGGTGAAAACAGCTTGAGCCAATCCCTGCTTCCCCTTCCTGAGTCGTCTAACGGTTTGCCAGAACTTCTTTGAGGCTAACCGAAACTCCTTCTCCAAAGCCTCCCCGAACTCCTCCCACACCCTCACCCTCACTACACGATGGGTTTACAAGGTCTGTCCCGCAGCCCCCCCCCCCCATCTGATCCAACTCACCAAGAGGTGATCAGTTGACAGCTCTGCTCCTCTCTTCACCACATGAGCATTAAAGTCCCCCAGTTGAACTATGGAGTCCCCAGATGGGACCCCTTCCAGGACCACACCCAGTGACTCCAAGAAGGCCGCATACTCTTAAGTACTGTTCAGTGCATAGGCACAAACAACAGTCAGAGCCTTCCTCTCCGCAACTTGCAGTCGCAGAGAGGCGACCCTCTCGTTCACCGGTGAAATCCCAACACAGCGGCGCTCAGCCAGGGGCTTGTGAGTATCCCCACACCCGTCCGACACCTCTCACCCTGGGCAACTCCGGAAAAGGCGAGAGTCCAGCCCCTCTCCAGGATATTGGTTCCAGAGCCAGAGCTGTGCGTGGAGGTGAGCCCAACTATCTGTAGTTGGTAACGCTCCACCTCTGGCACCAGCTCCGGTTCCTTCCCCACCAGAGAGGTGACATTCCACATACCAACAAATAGTCTACGCTGTTGGGGTTCAGCACGCCAATGCCCCCGCCTTTGCCTGCTGCCCGGTTTGCAATGCACCCGACCCCTATGCCTATCCTTGCAGGTGGTGGGCCCACAAGGCGGCGGCTCCACGTTGCTCATTCGGGCTGAGCACGGCCGGGCCCCATGGACAAAAGCCTGGACACCAGACGCTCGCCAACAACCTTCCCCCCCATGTATGGCTCAGGGAGGTAGCAAGGACATATCGGCCTTTAAAAATCTACTATCGGTCGACATCTACTGCTTAGGAGAGGGAGGCTCGTAAACGTGACTCTGAGGAGCTTTCACGCATTTGTTAGTTCATTGTTAGATTTCAAAAAAACATTTAAGTCAGATAAAATAAAGTCAAGAAAAAGATTTGCAGATTTGTTTATAAGATAAAAACTGCTGTTTCAAGAAAAAGATGTGCACTGTTAAGAACTAAGTTAAAAAACTTTTTTTTTGTTTAAGTATAATGATTTTATTTTGTAATTATGGTACAATGTTTCACATAGGGATGCTCTGTTTGAGGTCCACTCATTGGTAAAGTATATGGCTTGTGTGTTAGCTCTCACAACCTTATAGACTACTTAAGTTTTAATGTTAGTAATGGAAATAAAAAAGTACAGAGTGGCACCAAGCCCTGAGTTTGAGACCCCTGCTGTAAGATGTCGTCCAAATAATGCTGACCCTGTTCGGCCCTCGTCTTAGACCCAGTTTTTAATTTCGGCTCCCTTTCTGATTGAGTTTGAAACCCCTGTTTTAGTTATTAAATATTTAAAATGTTTTTCAAAGTAATTTTGTTTTAAAATATTTTCAAACTTTTTTTTTTTTTTTTTACAATCACATTTTCTTTCCATAAAAATTTAAATTTTTTGCAAATGTTTTGGCGGCCCACTTGGAATAGTCGCAGTCCACAGGTTGGGAATGGCTGATCTAGTGTAATTATTGCTTAGCTGTTTTTGGGTCATTTTTGGGCTTCAACCATCAGGCAGTGACGGGTAGCTTCCAGCCAGCAGTCCGAACACTGTAATATTATTTACAGAGACCTTACATTAACCCACCAATTTGCCAGCACTTGGCTACATTGGCAAGAAAAAACCGAACCTAACCCACTGATGGACATGTCCGTGCTGTATCTGTTAAATTATGCTCCTTCAGTGGACCTTTTGCCTTATATGCGGTCTCCAAGTTGCTGCCATTGGTGTTTTCCAAAATAGCCTCCTCTAATGAGAGTGAAACAGACGGATGGGCAGGGTTCTTGGTCGTATGTAGACATTGTTTAAAGGGGAGTTTAGTGTTTATAAATGAACACCTATAACAAACCACAACTTTTTAATTAAGTCTATTTTATTATAGTCAAAAATGTATTTAGTAAAGCAGCCGGCTGGACATGGATGTTTGTTGCCAGCTGCCACTCATGGCAGGATTAGAATGGAGAAGGGATATGGAGGGATACCAGATATATGGACTCTACCATAACTTTTTTCAATTTTATGGCTGATTGTAATTTTGCTTTTCTTAAAAAAAAGAAGTAATTATTTAACATACATTTGCAAGCCACCATACCACAGTGACCACAATGACCCGCTAGTTCCCTGGTGGCGTGTTTACTAATAATCTACACCCGCTTCCAAAAATATGTTGGCAGGCATGAACATATGCAAAGTACATCAGAAAGTCAGATTTAATCAAAAGGACAGACATGTATAGTCTTATGTATGTCCTCCAATCTAAATGTCTTGAATATGTTTTGTTGCATGCTTTCAGATATTATCACAGGTTATTTATACTCTGTTTGTTACACAGTCAGATACTCGTCTGTCTTACACGTCAAATTTGAATTTCGGGGAAGGGAGGAGGAAAACTGCAAACTTAAAATAACTTTTTGGACTCCATCATATCTGAACTAACAATACTCAGTTGTCTGTCAGTTTGCATAATCATTTGCATTCCATTGTTCCCTGTTTTGTACCACTACAGTAAGAATTGTATTAGGTTATGAATAGAACAATAGAAACAATGTAGTATAAACCTTTGAAAGCAGCGGAATCATAACTCAAATAAGTCTTTTTTGCATTTGCACGGTCTATAGTGATTTTGAGTAATGGCACACAGGAGGCTCGTTAAAATCTACTTTTGAAGAGAGAGTCGCAATCTTGCCATAAAGTGTGTGACTGCAGGCCTTCTTCATGCCTACATCCTTCTCTGGGCTTTTTACTGCAGTTTAATTTAAGTGAGTGTGATCTCAGCTGTTTGGGCAGAGAATTCAACACTGCATTGTTAGTTGGTGATAGGTGGTGTCTTAGGCCACCACCTCTGTTAAGGGATGGTTATTCCAGCTTAACAGATGCTTTCTTGACACCTCTTTCGAACCAACGGTCTTCTCTGGCCAAGATGTGAACCTTGCTGTCTTCAAAGTGTCCTTTAGATGTTACACACGTTATAAACAACTACCTGCAGTTTAGCTTGTACTATTTAGACAACCACCGACATTATCCGCTGTTCGCCTTTCATGAGTCCCAGCTTCCTACGGGCGGCCCTGCATCCAGTGCCAAGGTGCAAGAAGGAGCGTCATCGGAGTTCCACTCTGGTAAATTTCCAACCAGCCTCAAATACATGTATAAATTAATTTATGTATAATAAATTTAATAAATAACTTTGTTTTACCAAGAACAGCTGGTTTTGTGTTGCTTCCCTTATCCCTCACAAGCCGGGCTGTAGCAATGAAAATGATGGAACTTCCCAGAAAGCCATGAACGTTATAGCACTTATCACGCACCAGGAAACATTACAGCAGTACCACACGGCAAAGAAAGGTGCAGCACCTACCACATGTAAAAGAACATTACAGAATTTTCACCAGCAAAGCACATCAAGCAATTTACCACACTGCAAACAACATTATAGAATCTACCAAACAGCAAAGAGCACTAGAGCCCTTGTTTTAGGGAATATAAATAATGAAAGCTGACATTAGAAAGGGCCAACATGGCACACTTAATGACACGGCAGAACTTGTAGTCTTTACCAGAATTCAGCACTATATTAAATTAGCAGGATGTAAAGAAAATGAAGCTAAGAGCTGAATGCAATTAAATGAAGTGTTATGCCCAGCTTGCTGAAGAGCATAACAAAGAAGGGAGATCCACACAGTAGCAGCGTTTTAAATAAACAAATGATTTATTAAGTTTAAATCAACCAAAGGCGAGTCAGCAATTAAGTAATATTTAACAAGTAACAGAAGGAACCAAGGCTAACCTAAACATAATCAAACCAAACAAAAGCCAAGGTGGGTGCATAAAAGGCACCAGCCTTCCAGGAGGGAGAAAGAAGAGAGCCATCTTGGATTCCCCAAGCTTTTTAAAGGCCACAGCAGGTGAGCACAATCCCCCACGAGGTGAGAGGAGCCAGGCAATCAGGGAGGCTAAGAGGAGAAAACAGAGGCAGGAAAGCGAACACATACTGACCCAAGGCCTGTGGCCGTCACAGAAGCAATCAGCAGAATGTGATCACTTGTCAGTCAGACTGAATTTGAAATTATGGTATCTACACGGGCTGCAATGTGAGGATGCATGTTACACTGCTTGCAATAATCTGAAAGGTTTAGTATAATCAAATTAAAATGTGTGATGCAGGGATCCGTCTGTGCTCAAAGCCAATGGCTGGTGTTATCCATAAAAACCCTATGTCAGAATATATGTCATGCTCCACAAGATCACAGACCAGGAGTCGAGATCTGTGCGTCGAGGACTGAGCTAAACCAGCGCCTCAAGTTGATAACTGAATGTGTAATGTTCCAGCAGAGGAGGGGGTTTCATTATGTCACAGATGCACAGAAAGGTCCTGGTACAAGTTATAAATACACAATACATAAATATTCTTCATACTATGACACCTGACTTCCCCCTATATTTTACTCCCGTCATTATCACTACCTCCACTAGGCATTGCCTCCATAATGTAAATATTGGTCATCCCATCTTAGTTATTGATGATAACAGCCTACCGAGCCATTGTGACAGTCCCTGTCACACTTTCTGATAATAACAAAATTATTTCTGAACAAAATTATTGAAAATGTATGAGCACTTTGAAAGTTACGATAAAACATCTATTGGTGATAAGAAAACTGAAAGTGCCTACCCAATATTATTCTGGGGATTTATGTTGATACAGAAAACAGAGGTTTGTCAACCAGAGTTTTTTTTTTAACTTTATTTGGTTATAATTCAGTGAGTACATCAAAAGCAAACACACCTGTGTCTAAAAAAATTACATATATTGTGTTATAGGCTAACATTTTACCCCTATTGCCAAGCACATAACAGCGGTTGCAAAATACCTGCTCTGAAAATAACAACTTGTTTGAGAGACCGATTAGATCAAACTCCTAAAGACTTTTTAAAATGCAGTTTTTGTGTAAAACTTAGGGTCAAAATACACATTTAGGAGGAAGAGGGCATGGCTGCTTAAGTGATCTCAGGTCATAATATCCAGTTTAGTTTCAAGAGTAAAGGACAATAATAATTGACAGATAAAAATATAGTACGACACATATTTCAGTGGCATTTGTTGAAGCAATCACAGTGAACCAGAACAAGATTATCAAAACAGTCAGTAACCCCACAGCAGAGTCAAAACCATGCTGGACCTAGTATTTCATAAACATTGCAGATTAAGAATAATGTAACAAAACATTGTGATATTGGATAATAATCAAAACAGTATAAAGTAAGCTCCACATATATCAGCTGTAAGTTTTTACTCTACCACTAACACTACATGTATATGATGCCTTAAGTTATAGTTAATTGCAGAATCTGAATAATATAACAAAATATAATCATAACATAAATTCAGATGTATTATTATGAAAATAAAACTTAACTGATCCCTTACTGAAATTCACACGCTACCCAGCTGCATGTGTAGTTATATAGCTTCACATATACCAGCTGCAACATTTAAGTATATATTAAGGGAAATATAATAATGATTCATTTACATAATAGACATAATTAATATGATATGGGCCATTCTGCACCGTCACGACTTTTACTTGAGACAAAGTTTCTCTACACTGTAGTATTTCTATTTTTACCTAAACATACAGTAGGGAGACTGTAACAGGTTATGAAACAAACAAAACTTTATAGTGATGTGTCTAGTGGTCGTTCTCAAAGTGGGGTCCTCAGACCCCTGGGGGTCCGCGAAATAATTATAATAAATTTATAATAAATTACAAAATTGTGCTGTATCATTCAAAAGTGCATGTCTACAGATGAAGACCATTTGCAACAATGAAACAAGCATATTGTGTCCATTACTCCCACCCACGTTAGCTTCGGACCAATAGAAACTGACATGATTGTGACACATCAAGTCAATCTGTCGTGAATACTCAATTCACTCAGGTTTCTGCGGCTGTCTTGCTGCTGTTAATTTTCTGAAAGCTTTGAAGATAAATTACTTGAAAAGTATAAATGCTGTAAAGTTGAGTCCACAAGCAGTTTGAATAAAATGAGCCACTGTTTTAAAGTATATAAGTGGTATTAACATGATTCAAATTGAAATGTTTTTCTGTTAATCACTATAAAACAGATCTGAAGTATTTAGGTTAAAAGGTTTTACAATATAGTTCCAATGGCATCTAAGAGTGCAAATGGTTGTAAGCATGCTTAGTCGGTGTTACGATTTTGAGGGGGTCCTTGCAAAATGTTCTCCCCTATAAGGGGTCAGAAGATTGACTAATTCTACAAAGTTATTTTTAATGCTTCCGCATCCAAAGGGGCGAGTCTGACAGAGCAATGTTTAGCTTTTAAAGATTTTTTTCCAGCAAAGTCAGTTTACAGGAAGTATTGTTTTAAAAAGGAGGGAGATGTTTTATTAGAAAGTACTTAAGCATTTACAGGACAGGATCAGTAGAGGAATAAGACTCACCATTTTGTCCGCATGGGGCGGCTAAAATCGCTTCACACAGTTGCTGTAAAAGATCTACTTCTTTCACCACTGATTGTTGTTTCAGTATCATTGCTCTCCATTCTGCAACAGCATACAGAGGCCAAAAGGTTATCTATGGCCCCTTTCCTAATGAAAACATACAGAACTAGGTCTGCAAGAGGACTCACACTAATAAACATGTCAGAGAGGAGGAGAAGAGGAATGCTAAATAAATCCTTTGGAAGGTACACAATAATTCTGGGCAGGAACAGCAGTGTGTAAACAAGCAGCACTACAACTAAAATGGCCACAATCCGTCGTTTTTCATCAGAGTGGACTGAGATAGAAGCAGAGAGCGCTTTGAGGGTCCCCACCAGGAAGAATATGAGCAGTGGAATGGGAAGGAGGAAGGTGATTACAAAGGTTTCATACGAGAAGGAATAGATGGTAGAAAGGGCCCAGACCATGAGACTGACCAACACAGAGGTCTTGACGGTTCGTCTGAAGCGGTACCACAGTGGGTGGGCGATGACCAAATACCTGTAACACAAGATAAAGGAACCTTTTTTGGGGGTATAACACACTAACACTTTTGTATAAGTTACAAAGTGATGTCCCTATATAAAACGGGAGGAATTTGACAAATGTGAAATTTGAAATGTGGATGTAAAACAGTAAAGTGAGAAAAGCACAAAACCATTGATGTTAAGAATAATAAAATGCTTTAATAGAGGTCTGTTTTAAATAGGGCACTGACTCAGCATGCCTGACCCCCTCAAGGAGGGCTCCAGCAGTCTGACACATTGTCTTTGAGGAGCTTTAGACTTATATAGTAAAAATATAGAATTATATAGTAATATATTGACACACATATTTGATTGACATATAGTTACCTTTCCAGGGCAAGACACAACATGAAGCTGACACTTGCCAACACAGCAATGTCGTAAACATAAAGGGAAATCATCGTTATCCAATAGCCAGGTGATGCCTCCCTAGCGATCAGGCAGCAGAGCTGAACAAGGTCGGAAATGAGAAGGTTGATGACGTAGATCGGAGCAACATGATCATTTCGCACCTGAAGGAACACATGGGAAATGTTAACAGGTGGTATGTAAACATGCTCTGAACCCCACCTCCTCCTACATGTTATCTTGCTCTGCCCAGCAATCACATGAAACTTAAGCCCTATTCACACAGGACTAGTATTACCTGGGGACCTCGTGATTTAGAAATTACCCCCCAACGTCTATGTTTCGTGCTGTGCATTCGCAAGTCTTTATTTCACTACAATTTACAAACAGATATGATTGAAAATATCAAGGCTTCACGTAACATCAGCTTAAAGCCTTAAACCTGTTGAAAAACGTTCCTTACCGCATGTTGCCATGCAATTCATCCATCTCATTGTCTTTCAAGATTTCGCTCTTGTGTTGGATTTGAGTTTGCTCTTTCTGAGAATGGGTCCCCATGCTGTGTAGCGAGATGAGCCTCCTGAATTTGCACCCAAAATGCTGTCAAAACTTTCATTTAAAATTTCCACCACAGCCTCCATAATTCTCAACTGGGAAAAAGGCGCGGAGATAACAAAAACATTGCAGAAAATAAATATTCGACCCCATAATTATTGAGATGCCAATTCGCACTACACTAATATTATCAGATGACCTCTGTGTTTGTCAGAATATGTTAATTTACGCTGGAATTTTTACTTTACAAATATTCGCACAGGATTACGATCACAGACAACCGCTGAAATTATTACAAATTCATACAGGTCCCCAGGTAACACTAGTCTTGTGCGAATAGTGCTCAAGTCAGGAAATATCAGATATGAAGCACTGACCAATCACTGTGGTCACAAGACTAAGATGCACTGCAGCTTTTGCACGTGTTTTTCAGGCGCAGGCAGGATGCATTCTGGCCCAAACACTTGAGCTGTATTTATCAAACGGACACACCACGCCAAGGTCACAGTTTGTGTGTCATGTTTATTTTTACAAGGTAAACCACTCTAATCATTGTATTCTCATTTCATGGGGATTGCAAAAATAATTGAAGGAGCATTTTAACAGAAGTTATATATGCTCTACTGGATTAAGTAAGATTGACAAGCACATCCAGGGAGACAAAATGTAAATATAACGTAAAGTAGATTTGCCAGAGCCACACCGAAATTTGTGTTTAGGAACACAAACTTATCAATTAATAAACAATCAGGCTATCACTACCTTAAACAATATCAATATTAACGCCACCTTCAGCTCTTCCGGCTCTTTGCTGGACCTGATGTGCTCTCCTGTCCCTCTGTATCTCAACCAATTTTGGTGCCTTGTGTTTTCCTTTATCTTTCACTCAATTTATGCACGGTTAATTAAGATGTATGCAAGACAATTTTTTTTCTGAGTTTGACGCTTTAATAAATCCTTTGGTTGAACTGTGTCTGCTGAGATCGTCTGGAGGTAAATACCAGGGTGGACTCCTTAATGAGCTGCTGTCCTATGAATCTGATGCTGAAGACCAGAGATTACAGAGGCTGCAAACTGAATGAAAACTGCAGCACAAATTTGTACAATACCATCCGTCCGTAACTCACTGACTGTTCCACAGACACATGACACAGCCGGCAAATAAACAAAATCTCAGTCAAAATGTACTTACCGAGGAATAAAGAGAGTAGATGGCCACGAGTGTCAAAGGAAGGCCGATGACAATGATTATGCATGTCGACACATGCCTGATGAAAAAAGCATTTTCTAAATAATAGTCCCGCGAATCATCCTCATAGTTGACAGAGATGTTGTTGTGATTGTAGCTCTCGTTCTGTGAGGTGTGGTTATTGTGGAAATCTCCCATTCTTCAGATTGAAACCTGTTAATTTAGAGATCATAGGTTATAATAGAGGGATAAATTATTTACTATCTACCCAACATTATTCAGTTCTGTCATTAAAGCTGTAAAATGCACCTTCACACAAACAGAGAGAACCTTATCAAGCTGTCCCTTTTTACTCGCTGATGTGAGGACCTCACTGCCGCCACAGATCACTTTCCAGTTGTTAATGAAATGTAATGTTAATTTACCTTTGTACAAATGTTTTGTCTCACCACTTGTTGAGCTGGAAGCTGGATGAGGCAATATACATGATGGATTAGGAACCATAATCGTTTATATTATGTGTACAAAATGTTCCTTGTAAGAGATCATTCTTTTTCAAATCCTAGCAGGACCTTTTTTCATGGAGTCTTGTTGCATGTAATTCCCATCTTCCTCTTTCCTCATGTCCTGACTGACTTTATCGTCTTCATATTTTTTCTCTAAACCTGCATCCATCAAAATTCAAAACTCAAAAGTCAGTTACGTCTCCAGCTCGTCCATAATGCTGCCCCAAAATTTCAACACCAAAGGTAGACACCATATTACCCCAGTCATAATACACCTTCACTGGCTTCACTGTAATATTTAGAATTTCTTCTAAGATTTTAATTACTACTCAAAAGGCAGAATGTTCAGTTACTTAGGACACAGTCTTAGATCCTGACTGTTTGTTTCACAGGCTCTAAACTATAGGTCACTACACTTTATTTTGGCGGGACATGTGCTCTGGAATGACATGCTTTAGATTTCAGGCCTGCTAAATCAGATCATTAATTCACACATTTATAAACAGACTTTTATTTCAATCCTCATTTCCTGCAACTCTCTTGTATTGTCATATACTGTACTTAGATTTATTATAAAATATAGCAAACTCAAATGTATAGTTTTGATCTGCTCTTATTTTGTATTATATAAATGATTTAATAATGCAAATTAAGCAAGCATCCATTGGTGTCGGACTAGAGAATTCAAAGTTTCCACTCTGCTGTACGCAGATGATATAGTCCTCCTTGCTGAGAATGAAGATGACCTTCAGAGTTTGTTGAATATTGTGTACTGTTGGTGCAGTAAATGGAGATTAAAGATAAATGGAGACAAAACTCAGGTTATGCATTTCAGGGAGAAGGGAGAGTTACAGACTGAGTTTACAGCACCTCTGGCAGACACGAAGAAATACAAATACCTAGGACTTACTGTCGATGAACACCTTACATTTGAAGTGGGAATTAAAGTGTTATCAGACTCTGCAGGTAGAGCACTGGGAGCTGTCCGTAATAAGTTAAAGTTATGTAGGGATCTCGGTTATAAAACCTACACACAGCTTTATAAATCTTGTGTTTGTCCCATTCTAGATTATGGTGCAGGGGTCTGGGGTGACCGTAAGCAAACCAAGTGTGACACAGTTCAGAACAGAGCTATGCGCTGTTTTCTGGGTGTGCATAAAAAAGCCCCAAAACATGCTGTTTATGGTGACATGCGCTGGGAACCATGTGAGGTGCGGCATAAGGGTGACATGTTGCGACTGTGGAACAGATTAATCAACACGCCAGATTACAGACTGACTAAGAACATCTTTCTCTGGGATCTCTCGAATAACTATCATTGGACTAGGGAGTCTTCAAAATATTTGACAAAGCAGGTCTCCAATATATATACAGAAATAAATTATGATGCGGTGTCAGTCAAATTAAAACAATAGTATTTGGAAGTTGGTCTAAAGAAGTCTTATATAAACCAAAGTTAAGGACATATTGTTTGATTAAAGAGATTTACCACACAGAGCTTTATGTCACCCTGAACCTAACTCGAGCACAGAGGTCTGTCCTCGCCCAGCTGAGGTCCGTCTCCTGCCTCCGGAAACGGGTCGTTTTCACTCTACTCCAGAGAATAACAGAAAGTGCTCCCTCTGTGACCTGGGTGAAGTCGAAAATGAAATGCATTTTTTGTTTTACTGTCCCCTGTATCACAATCTCTGATGTCACCTTTTCAGCAAAATGTCTGCAGATTGTCCTGATTTGTTTTCCATGTCTGATGAACGCAGACTTCAGTATCTATTCACACATGAAGTATTTAGTTTGTGTTTTAGGCTTTCCAACAGCGTAGTAGGACGCTTTGTTTGATGTTTTTTTCTCATACTTTATTAGACATTGTTTGATATATTTTAAGGTGTAACTGTTCTTTAGTTCTCATTCGGCCTTTGCTTTTGTTTGTTTTGTCTGTAGTGTCTTGTAAGCTCATGTGGGCTGGGCACATTTTTGTGCATGTCACGATGAAATAAACCAAATAACTAACTAACTGTATTCCTGTTAACCTATAACCCATCATTTCCATGTTTCCATGTAGCTGCTTTTGGAGTTTATTAAATGTAAAAATAGTATCCTCTATGAAACAAAGTGCTACATGAATAAAGTGATAATAATAATAATAATGATGATGATTTTAAATATATATACATTAATCGAAGTAGTAGTAGTGGTAGTGGAAATAGTGGCTAAAACGCCCCACCCCAAAAAACAAAAAAAACAAACAAAAAATAGGAAGAGTCATTACATTTTGTTTAAACTGAGAAACTGACTTGTGTTTTTATTTCCTGATAATATTTATAACCGAATCATTAACATATCTTTTTGTCACAGAAATCATTCATATCTCAGCTCTAATCATTTCCTGGAAGACTGTTAAAATCAGTATATTACACCTGTCAGTGGAATTTCTGTTTGGTCAGAACAATAATTTAATTTAACAATAATTAAGGTAAGAAAATATGTAAAAAGAAAAAGCCCTTGTTAACATGTTCTAGACTGTATCTGAAGCATATTATTATAATATATTAATAATCATAAACTGTTAATTAAACGGCTGTTACACATTTTGTTACACAATTACTTACTTGTTATTCTTACAAATAAAGTACAGATAGTGAAACAAACGTTGTCTAAAGCTTTTTCCTTTTACAGTGTGCACATATATTTACATGCCTGTTTGCAGTTCTTGTATCTTCATCATAGTTCCTACATACAAGAAAAAAAGTGAAGTCACAATATTTACCTTTGGAAGCAGTAAGACCTCGTCTGAATGAGTTCTCCTCACCAATGTCTGATGTTTTGTCCACTGCATCCAAACAGTGTACAGTAAATATGCTGAGTGATAACATCTGGAAAGCTGATGATAATCTACACCTGCTCTTCTGAAGAAGAGAGAAAATAGCATCTAGGCACGAATATGTAAAGTACACCTGTACAATAATCTATCAGCAAAAATAACATAAGCTTATGTAACATATCTGTCCAGTGAATTTTACCATTTTTATGTTGAACCAAATCTTCCCATCCCTTTTATTCATTAATAATGGCAGTTCTTAGGTAAGGTATAATCATTCAATGATTCTATAAAAACAGTCAAGATTATTTTTCTTTTAATTACATTAAACACAGTTTTAAACACATTATACACATTGTTACATTTCCCAAGCTTCTCAGACTCAGACATTGGAAAAAGGGTTAGATCTGGCAGTGTCTTTTTCATCTACTAATTTCCAAGCAGTCTTGTCCTTCATGTTTCTACTCACACCGAATGCTACAGTGGTTAATTTCCCGAGACGTACTAACTGCTGTTGTGTGTCCATTGTTTCACATTCCAATTTGTTAAGCAAACAAGCACTTTGCATGGAATGTGAGGAGGACTTTTTTCATACAGCAAACAGAAATAATGGGGGAAGTAATAATGGAAATTTACAAAGCACGCCACAGAACAAGTTCTCCTGCGGCATTCACACATTAGGTCACTCAGACGTTGTGGATTCAGACATTTGCGTTCTCACATTCAGCCCCCCTGAGAAATGCTGGGATTGATTGATGTTGACTGTTGTACATACTGTAGACATTCATAGTACCCAGATAGATAATCCTCCTGAATGTATTGATCCCCTGACCCCCAAGGCCACCAGCAGGTTAAATCTAGTAAAATAAATCTCTCATTGACGTAATGGCATCAAAATTGGACCAGAAAAGTTTTTTAGAGTGCTCAGAAAAACTGGAAAAATCTAGAACATCTAGAATCCCATTATTGTCAATCTGTCTTGTTGTTCCTCCGCAATAGTCACATTCCCACTTCCTAAGGTCCCCTGCGATTCTCCACCTCTCCACCAGATGACCTCGGACTTTCTTTCCTTTCTTCATCTTCACACCTGCTCCCTTCTAATAAGCCAGTCACTGTCCTGACCATCCCCATCCAACTACTCATCTGTCTCCACTTCACTCATCAGTCTCACCCATATAGCCTGGACTCTTCTCATTCTTTAGTTGCCAGTTTATCCTCATTACTCTGCCTATATGGCTATATTGTTTTGTAGTTTGCTCAAATCCTGGACCTGCCTGGCTACTTAACTGCCTGTTTCGTGTTACAAGTTCGCCTGCCTGCCAATATACAGCTCCTATACCTGCCTGTAAGCCGTCAAATTCACTATAAAATGCTCCTTTGACCGTCTCTAACGGGTCCTTCCTTCCTACCTGCACTTTCAACAATTACACTGATTGATAAAAGTATAAATTGCTTGAAGTTCAAGAGCAGCTACTAAATGGAGCTTGCGCCATGATTTTCTTTGCCAAAATGAATTACTAGTATTAAACTTGTAGATGTGAAATTACGGTCGATGTTACAATCGCACACCCTTCACATCAAATACCTACAAAGACTCCCTTTTTTAAACAAGCGGCTGAAAGAGATTACTCTTGTACAATTTAGAATTGTGGTACTCTATTTTATGTTTAATTCTCCACAAGACAAAATGAAGTTCATCCGTCAGTTGCTCCAGTTGATAAAAAAAACAAGTCCACTATTCCATCATTTTGCTTTTAATAAAATCTGAGGTGTATGTTGTTTGGAGAGGTAATATGGCATGTATTGTCTTATCATGGGGGCAGCATGATGCAGTTAGTTCATTTCAACAAGTTGACTGCAACATTGGATCTGAGCCTCCGGGATTCTCACACAGAGGTTGTGAGTTTTGGATTTCCTCGCAAGTGCCGTTTGTTGGTATCGTATGTGACGGCTGCTGAACTTTAACTAGAAACATGTCCCACTTCTCTGGTACGAGCCCTTTGTTGAAGAGCAGCGACGCCAAATAGGAGACTAGCAATATTGTGGCAAAAGATACCAGCATACAGATGGTCCTGATGGGGGCATACTGAACGTAAACACCATCTTCAAGGGTGCATCCTGGGAAATGGATGACCGGCGGTAGCCCTATCAAGGGCTCTCCACACAAAATTCTTACAAAGAAACTCAGTAGGAAGCCCACAGTGGCACCGTAACCATTGGAGATGTTGAAGAAGAGCACGCAGACCAGCTGCGGGAACATCATAATGTAGGCGATTTCTCCACCCAGGACCCAGAAAGCCATTACGCCTGTGTGCAGGAAGGTGAGCGACGTACCAGCCAGGCCGAAGAAAACCACAGCGATGCGAATCACCCACCGGATCTCATTCTCTGAAGCCTACAATTTAAGAAAATAGAGAAAGAAAATAAGGGTTAAATAGCATTCCAAACCTGATATTATGCTCCCTTTGTTGTGCTTGTTTTAATCATACGTTGCATTTTCAACATCACATTAAAGCATTTGATGTGCTTGAGCAACTGGACACACTAGGGGGCACTATACACACTGCATACACAGCATTAGACTGGCTAACGCAGCACCTTGTCAGATCTCATTGCTTTGCAACAGTTGAGGCCTTATTTAACCTTTTAGGCCAATAATCCTACATTGTTTCATAGAGACCATCAATGCCCACTGTTATGACGGACTGGCTACCTGTATCTGAGGGTCTAAGGTGCAATTCTTAACAAATCTGTTTCTACCTCTCAATATCCAAGTTTCAATTTAGTAAACCCTTTCTTATTTATCCATTGAGACAGAATGATCACCGTCCTTTTCTGTCCGTAAGTTAGTAAGTGTCTGTTTTAAAAACGCCTGTAGCGCATATTAGATAATCCCCCAGTCTGCAAATCCAATTCCAATTGACCCTTCGCCAAACCCCTCTCTCGAACGTCCACTGTCCAATCCTACGTTAGCCACCATAACTAAGCACGGAAGGCCTGTCAAGCTTTCAGAACAAGTCCAACAGCAGATATCCTCAAAGTTTAGAGGGAGGTGTCATATTTTCCGCTATATCAAAGCCAAAAACTCGAGAGGAGAGGTGTCGGACATGGATTAAAAATTGTGGACAGTCGCGATCCTGTCTGGCCTTTGCTATACCATCGCCGATGATATCAGCCCTCCTTGGTTTGTGCCATTGATGTGGCAAACTTGTACAGGATATTGTTGTGCCTTTAGGAGATCCAGTGTATGGATCAAGCCAACGATATGTGCGCAATATCCTGACGCACTTCAAACAACATAAAAAAGTGGACAAAATTTAGTTTAGCTAGCAATGGTTAAGTTATAGGGAGTCATAATGAAACATTAGCTCAAAATAAAACATTGACTTACCCTGCTGTGCAAGAACATTGTTGTTCCTATATGACTACCCTAAACATGAATTGTCGTGGGGGGCCTGACGCTTGCATTTTTATGTCCTCTTCATTCTCAACACTCCGCTGGCAAATTATATTCTGGATGTAGCTTTCAAAAACGTATTGTTGTCCTTTCTGTCTACTTCTCTCTGATATTTGGGAACTATTTTTTCACAAATTTGCTAATATTTCCCTTGGAACATCTCTCACCGATAGTTGAAAACGCCATAATATTTACATGCTGGTGCGAAAGGATTAGCGAAGGGTCAATTCAATGTGCTTGTTTATTTTACAGCCCCTTCCGTCTTTATAGGGGCCGTCAGTTATGATAAACTATGTTTGACCACATTTTGGAAAAGCATCATTTTTGGTCGTTTTTCACAGTATTTCTCTTCTTCGTTGCAAATAGAATTGACAATGTGTTACATTCATGCTCCTTGTTTCTAGGAATTGAAACTGATCAAACATTTCCATCAGCTCAAATTGAACATGGATTAGCAACCTTTAACCCTCTTTTCCATATCTTTACCTTGGTCCTTAAGATCTTCCTGTAGATATTTGAGGAAAAGATGGAGGCCGCAGACAGCAGGGCAGAGTCGGTTGACGACATCACAGCGGCAGCTACAGCTCCGATGCCCACAACGGAGATGTAGGGTGGCGTTAGGTGTTGCAGGGAGAGGGGTAGAATCAGACCTGTCTGACCTCGCTCAAACGGGGTTGGAGAACCATACGAGGTCAGGTTCCAGTCTGAGAAATTAAAAACATACAGGATAAATCAGGCAAACTAATATTTTTGGTGTGTCACTGGTCAAATCAAAACATAGAGTGCAGGAGTAGCTAATGTCACACACTAAAGCTACCTAAAACAAGCTAAATGCACTTGTTCTCCTGTAATCATATATTTACATTAAGACTGTTCAGGATTAAAAGCACATCAAGTTTTAATTTAATCATGAAAGTTTTTTAAAACTTCTGCTTTACCTGTCGATGCAGCCACAGCCCCAATGAGCACAGGAGGAATCCCAAACGTGGGGATGAGAAACGCTGCAGCGTAGCATCGCAACTTGGCTGTGGCTGAAGAAGAAGCTGATAATGTCCTCTGGTGGAAATCCTGGAAACCGAGGTCTCCTACGCTCTGAGAGAGAAAAGTCATCACATTGAAAGAGATTCATGACGGTGACACAAAAGTAATGGTGTAGTGGTAGCAGTGGTATTAAAGATGAGGGATCGCAGCAGCATTTAAACGGATCAAAGTGACATTTGCAGATACATTAACATGCTCTTGTATACGCTGCAGCAAGCTATCCTGCAAACCAATGTTGCACTTTCCCTTTGAAAATTTGCTTGGTTGCTTGACTACTACTAAGATTTTGCAAAGCCTGGTATATTGCAGGGTCACTATTTAAAGCCTACAACTAGATGCACAACTGACCTTGTGTGTGCACACTGTGCAGACAAAAACATGGAATTAAACATGCAATTTGGTTAACCTAGGTTCTACTTCTGTGCTCTCGGTGCTTTCAGTCATTTTGTGAGTCATACACTTCTGCAAGTTATGTTCCAATGTATTTGTCTTGATTAGAAATGCTTTTCACTACCTTACCAGCAGTAAAAAGATATCGATCCACCTCCACGCTCTGTCGGCAGTCAAAGTGCCAACCCAGGGAGCCTGGAAGGTGTGGTTGAAAGATGTGGTGGTGATGTCAACAGAGGTTGGGCTCCTTAGGAGGAAAGGGACGCACAGCCACTGAAGAGATGGAGATACAACATAAATACATACAACGTGAGAGCTTGTCTTAACTGCACAGCTCTTCTTATGATGCAGCTGGGCATGCTACCATTTATGAAATGCAAGAAGTGTAATCATCACATGAAGTACTACTAATTGTTCTATATTCTACCTTTTGCTTTAGCTCTGAACACATCGTACAGCTGACGCTGATGGGATGTTTTGCCGGTAATGAAATTTGGCAAGCTGACAGGCAGGTTCAGGTCATTTTCAAGTAGCAGAAGCTCGTAAGCAAAACCACCAAGCAAGAGAGCATCAGTGAAACTAGGACAAGCTGACAGGGTGGGATGGATAAGGAGTGGTATAAGGTGATTGTGGCAGTGCAGAAGAAGGTTATTGCAGGAGAAAAAAGGTGTGGCTGAAGTCAGTGAGATGGCTGAGACAGAGCAGCAATCGTTTGGTTTGGGGAGGTGGCTGGAGGAGGGGACATAGAGGCAGAATGCAACAGTTTCAGGTCCTCAAATCCATATGAACATTTCCTTTAATAGCACCCCTACCAATGGCCGGTAACATGACCTCATACCAACACATCTGTATCGGTTCAACCCGAGGAACACTTGGTTAGTGTTATGAAGTGAGTGCTGTTTGGTTAGACGTAAGCACCAAAACTGCTTGTTCAAGTTTAGGAAAATGATTGTGGTTTAGCAATACATTTCAGTATGCTTGTTACATTGATTCAATTGCGTACACTGGTTATATAACATAGATGAGCTTACTTTCAGACCACCTGCTGCTGTGGACCTGCTCGACTGCAACAACTACTAACATCAGCCTTCCCCATAGTATCATTATTGTTGCTGCTAATGCTAATAGTAGACCTGTTGACTTCAACTGTTACAATTACGATTACTACAGCCTTTATCATTACTCTGCTTCTCTCGCTAATTTATTTTTTGTTAATCTTCACCCTAGTCTACCACTATTATTGGCATTGTAACCATAAGTATGTGTCTGTTGTTGTTCATGTAACAAGAACATATGTTGTTGTTGCTCTCTTTGCCTGTCTCTATCCTGCATCTCCTTCTATCCCATTTTCGGCCCATCCAGTCGAGGCAGATGTCTGTTCAACATGAGTCTGGATCTGCTCGAGGTTTCTGCCTGTTAAAAGGAAGTTTTTCTGCCAATGTGCCGAATATTGCTGAGTGCTGCTCATGGTGATTCATGTTGGGCCTCTCTTTAAATAACATAACAAAGAGCCGGTCTAGACCTGCTCTTTTTGTGTCTTGAGATAACTCTGGTTATGATTTGGCGCTATACAAATAAAATTTGATTGATTGATTGGTTGATTTCAAGACTTAAACAAAAACAATGTTGAGTTTTAGCTTCACACAGAAGTCAAACCCCAGTTTACTGGGTGAAAGTCCTATTTTTGATTTACCCTTGAGCCCTGCTCTCACCCAAACAGACCAGAGCCTGGCACATAACAATAACATAGGTATGGGTCGTAATAAGATGTTGCAAAGGTGACTTATATGGTTGTGTCGAACAATATGTTTTGTTATGAATATGGGTCATAGCTATGAATCCAAACCAACTCAGATGTGGTGGAGGAAATTACCGAGGTGACGAAAATGAGAGTGAGCTGTATGATGTCTGTGTAGGCCACCGAGTAGAGACCTCCCAGCAGGGTATATGTGATGGCCACAGCAGCAGAGATCCAGATGCACACAGCGTAGGACAAATCCAGGATCACACTCATAGTTACTCCTGTGAAAAACACATGCTGTTGACATGCACAGTTTAAATACACATATAGTATAACACAGAAGGAGACGCATTCAAGCAAAGTAATAACAAATCACCGATCAGGATCATTTGTTGAGTTAGAAAAATTGTTACCCAAGCTTATCAGTGTTGATGTCACCCAAATAATCTCTGACATCAGTGGTG
Organism: Semicossyphus pulcher; assembly: GCF_022749685.1. Taxonomy (NCBI): domain Eukaryota; kingdom Metazoa; phylum Chordata; class Actinopteri; order Labriformes; family Labridae; genus Semicossyphus; species Semicossyphus pulcher. The sequence continues at coordinate 20,820,777 of NW_027211626.1, forward strand.
CCACAGACAGGAGTCCAGTCAGTCCGTTTCCATACTTGATCTGGAAAGGGTCCATCATGGTCACGTACTTCTTGTCTCTCATCGGCTCAGCAAAGAAAAGACCGCCTAGAGAGGAAATGTAGCAGATTTTCAGTTCTCTTGATCAATCTGTTCTTTCAGACCGACAAGTAAAAGCTCCTGTTTGTCAACAATTTTGGGGGTTTGAAAAGGTCACTTTTCCTTTAGATGATGGATTTCCTGTTAAAATTGGATTTTAAGGCAGGATAGAACAAAATGAGGCTTTTTTTTTTTTAAAGCAAAGGCATATTTGTTAAGAGAAATTAATTTGAAATGTGGGCTGTTGAGTTGTATTTCATTATATCCTGTTATGGCTTCACTTGGTAAGAGTTTTGTGTATTTGCACTCATACAGTCTGGTGTAATGTACCTCTGTTTTTCACAAACCTCACGAGGATATTTTGAACAGGAAATTGATGCAGCCTTATTTAAAGTGCTAATCTTGAAGATTTCAGTTTTGTTCTCTTTCGCGGGACCTATGGCGATAAATGACCATTCTGGGATAATATTCCCAGAATATGTTGTATGTGTGAAGTCCACGTTTGGCTCCGGCTCTAACTCTTGATTTTCCTCGCTAACGGTCGCTTACCGAGAGGAAGAGAGGGGAGAAATGTTGAATAAGCATTTGATCCTTTATTAGACATATTCAGTAGATATGTTCTAAGGCTGGATGTTAAAGTGATAATCTTAAAAATTTCAGTTTCATTCTCTTTGTTGGCACTTTATGGCAAAAATGGTAATTGCGGGAGGACACTTCCCAGATATCCAGATGTCTACGCTTGGTTATATTTGTAACTCTTGATTTTCCTCGCTGGCGGTCGCTTTCCTTTTCAGACTGTTTGCCTTCATCTGAGCGTCGAATTTGTTTCTTTTTCTTTGGATTTTCACTTATTTTTGAAGTTGTATCTGTAGTCATCCATCTTTTCTTTGTTTGTTCAGCCATAGTAGATTACTGTTTACTCGCAACACTTGCAGAGAGCGGAAAAGCAGCCGCTTAGCTCCGCCTACCCTCTCTGGCAGACCAACCAGTGCTGGCTGATGGAAAACGCGTCACTGACCGGGCACCGCTCGTGATTTTTTCAGCGAAAGTCGCACCAGACACCCAGTCTGTCCTACTGCAAATGCAAAGGCTTTCATCAGAGGGCCATAGGCTCAATCACCATTGTGTTACCTCATTCGGCGATAGAGACTTAACAGACATTTATTTAAATGAAAAAGTTTAAGATTATTTACTTTAACCATGTAGCCACAGTTTAGCACTTTTAATTCATCACAAATGATCCAAAGTACAAAATGCAGCACAGAAAAATAGAAGAAAAGAAAGGAGGTGTCCACTTCATGCATCATTAATTGTCTTTAATGTTGTCATGTTGAAAAGCTTATGGGAAACCTGTGAGAGTAACAACTAAAACTGAAGCATTTGAAGCAGTTTGGAAGTTAAATTTAGAGCACACCGACTAAGGTTGCTGTTGGATCTTAGTTCAGCATTCCACACATCCATTCCTCAACTTTCTCAGCGAGACCCAACACAGCATGCATTAGGAACATCTCCTCAACAGCTACAACACTCCCCAAGGATGTACACTCGACCCACTGCTTTTCACACTAATGACCCAAGACTGCTCTGCTGGATATTACTCCAATCAAGTGAGTAGATGAGAGAATAGTAATTGTATTCATCAGCCACAATGATAAGATGCAAAACAGATGTGAGGTAGAGCTTCTTGCATTCTGGTGTCTACATAACAATTATTCTTTCAATGTTGTTAAGGCCTACACTGCTCACCACCTGCTTATCTTCAACAGATCCAGCATGGAAGAAACGAGAAGCCTCAAGTTCCTCCGTGAACACATTGCTAATGACCTCATCTAGTAAGGAAACTTCTCCTCTCTAACCAAGAAAACAGCATCTTTACTTCCATCAACTGTCTAAAGAGAGCCAGCTGCCCCTTAACCATCTTATCTAACTTCCACTGTGAAGTCAGCAGAGTCCATCATTGGGATCTCTCTTTAAGCCATGACATTTTCACTAAACGCAGCACAAACAGGGCCTCTAAGATCACAAACGACAAAAAAACTTGAGGCGGCCTTTTGTGTTTTTCTCAATTTTCGCAGCCCTCATAGGTCTCTCTTCTCCTACTCTTGGAAAGGAAAGGAAGTTTAGAGGGGAGCGGTCCTGCACACTGATCCCCACACTGATCAGATTTGTGTGGATTTGTGTAGAGCGATAAGGAGAATGTGACGTTCTTCAACATGACCAACTTCTGCAGCAAGTTGCCATGTTGTGTTCCTGCGAGTTCACTCAAATTCAACCAATTGCTTTAACTTTTCTTCTTTCATATCTAAAATACTGATCACCTGTGGTCTGCAATGTTGTATAAATATCAGAGGCATCTTTTACTGTTATATTAAAATGTTTGGAATGCTGATGTACTGTTTTGCTGTGAAGCTGTGAGCTGATCCATTATAACAAGGCTCTGGTGTTATCGTCTCTCTTTCATGAGCTTCCTAACAATAATAGTAAATCCAATATGTCCTAATGTGATTATCCATGTTTACATTATAAAAACTGTTAGCCGTTCACTTAGCCACTTCCTGATGCCTTGTGTTGAGTCTACTGACCAGAGATTTTGTTCCTTATTTTCAACCAACCAGAAGCTCTGTTACTGATGTTTGTGTTTGTCGCTGTATTAGACAGTAATATAGCAACTCCCCTGTCTCTTGTCAATTGTTTTATATTGCCGCAGCAGACAAAAACACGAGTAGAGCAGCGTAAATGTAGTAAATAACGCGTAGATTCCCCTGTAAATTCTCCAGCATTTAATATGCTTTAGTCTCCGTCAGTTTTTACACATTTTTTTGGCAGCTTGACACGGAAATCAACCGGAAGTGATGTCAGTCTTTCATGCCTCTTTGCATATTACACCTTGTTGGACAGTGAGTACCTTTGGCAGACCCAATGTTGCTCAACCCAAGCAATGGGATTAGTACTGCAGGCAAATCTTTCCTATAATCATTCTTAATATAGTGTTATGCCAAAGTCTTGCATAATGTTAAAGAGACCCATGGACCTCTGTGTGAACACAAACATACTGAATGGACTACTTGTATTGCTGCTGTTGAACTATTTGAACATTCCACTTGTCTACATGACATGTTTTCCTTGGTCTATACCATTGTACTGTTGCCTTGGGCATTCACATAACTTGACCAAATATTTGCTACACTTACAACATTCTTTTTGTTTTGGGGCCAGAAGAAAAACATGTATGAACTAAACTGCTCTACAGGTGGATGGCATTTCAGTCTCTCCCATCTCCCAAAGTATAGCTGTGGAAAGACTTAAAATGTCAATTGAAAGGTAACTCTGTGAGGAGTTCAGGTGTCAGTTTGGGTGTGAGCCCTGAAAGCAGTTGAAGAAGGTGTCAGTTAAGTCTTACCAAGAATGAAGGCCAACGTTGCTGCTAACGGCATGACAGCCCAAATCAGTCCCAACTTTGGATCGTACACTGTCTCAGCTGTTCCGATGATGAAGGTCCCGCCAACCCAGGTAGCTGCACAGTGCCAACATACAAATCATGCAGAGTTAATTTGTCCCTTTTCAAGCTTATTACAAAATATCTGCCACAGGTGAGTTGATAAAATGTTTCAACCCAAGAGACAATTAGTGAGGTATTTTAACTGGGTGTGATCTCAGCTACAGTTTGTTCCATCAGTCTTCTTCAGATGGTGAGGCATTCACATGACCAATATTTAAAGTTACAGGAAGATTTTTCCAAGGACAGAAAAACTATTCAAACTTTTTTATTTAAAATATTCTTCGTTTTAAGCTGAAGTCAGTAGAATTTGCTTTCCCTATAAGACTTCAGAAATACAGACCACTGAGTATGACCTGAAGTTACTCATTACACACAAATGTATAGTTACTTTATAAGGGTGTAATTACACATTAAATAACAAATTGAATATGCAGAGACATTTATTTTTCTGTGCAGGTCACATGGCTCTGTTATGCCCTGACTTCAGTTGATCCTTGTGGCCCAGTGTAGTTTAGTTTTATGAAATTTTAACACATAGTGAAAGAGCTAATTAGCTTATTGTAATGTAAATAAAGTAAGAACCAGAATTATGCATTAAGAGCATGTTTTTGTTAAGATATTTCAATATTTTAAAGCTCCAGTGAGGAGTTTTTCACTGATTATGAAACAGAGTGAAATTAATTCTGATTAATCTAGGTGACCTACAAAAGCAAACCAGACCATCAGCGACAAAATTGATTATTTCTATATAGTTATTTTTAATGCCTGAAACTGCTGGCGGGGGGTCGGTGTCAGACGAAGCGATTAACTGCACGCTGCCTTTGTCAGTGCAAAAATTAAAGTGAGTTCATACGACTGTTAAAGAAAGCAGGATGAGATTTTTTGTTAAAAAACACCACTTAAGCACGTACAGGACAGAATCATCAAAGAGATAAGAGGTACGGCTTTGTCCACAGGGGGCGCCAAAATCAACACAAACCAAAAGTTCCTCACAGCAGCTTTAAAGCTCTCTAAAAACATTTTTATTATACTATTTTGATATGGTTGACATGAGTGAGTAAGGAGTTTTATTGCCCTTTCTGACCTCTAATGGGATTATTTAGACGCATTAATCAACTCTTTCCAGTAATTTTTACTGCCAGCATTCTATGACATAATATACCCAAAATACATATTTAAACACAACATATTAACAAATGTACGCACACATATTAACAAACGCACAAACCTCCTCCATGTTGATGACATAAAAGAGTGACCATCCTGTGAACATGCAATTAAAATGCAGTTTGATAGCTGCAGGCTGCAGCCGCTGCAGTGCTGCATGTAATGCATGACTCACCGGTTGTGGTGAAGATGCCGACTACCAAGCTAATCTTTCTGTCTCCCAGAAGAGCCATGTCAGCATGGTTTGCCTGCGTCCTGTTTTCATCACGTTTAGATTTAATGGAAGCCCAAATACCGATCCCCAGCACCAGCAGGTAGAATATGATGGTGGCTACAAGTCCCGGGACATTGAGAGCCATGATGCTGACTGTCCTGGGAAAGTGCTGAGCATGCAGTGCAGAGAGCAGCCAGGCTGCAGCATGTCTACAGCAAACCCTGAATAACTGGCTTGCTGCCTTCCTGTGTGGTAATTGAAAGCGGGGTGTGGCTGTGAGGGAATCGTTCTCATTGTTACCCCACAAAATGTATTCGTATGTATGTGTTTTGTTGCCTTGACACCCATAAAAATGGTTACATTTAACACTTTTAAAATACGTGCTTGTTAAAGTGCAAGTTTTAAAAACAGTACATTTTAAGATGTGGTAGCCGCAAAAATGTAATTTATTTTGTTGAAATAGCTAATTCATAAATAAGCTGTGTATATTCTTTTTTTTCCACACTAAACACTTTGAGGTTGAAAAGCAGAACATGATATTTGTCCTTTTATCTCCTATTTGTTTGATTTTCTTTCGCAAATAAGATTCAAGGTAGATATTGTCATCCCAATATCACGGCATATTCTGTGCGGCTTTATTTAGGTAATCCTGCCTGGTATGCATTTAAGTAACAGCCGGAAAAAATTGGAAGAAACTTAATTCAAATAACAAGCTGACACTTGTTTTGAAGGCATTTACCTTGGGGCTTTTGTTTACAACCTTCCCCCACCCCCCACCCCCCGGCCATAAAGCCGGCCCTGACCCCCCCCCTGGGGCTCTGTTACTGCCTCGAGCTGGTTGTGGACCAACAGTCCAACGTTCAGTTTGCTTCAAAAGCTTTGACCTAAATGTTTTATTTTCGAGTTTCTTTCTCCTGTCACAGTCTATACGATGGTGTTACATTGCTGTGGACTTGATATTTTGTATTTTAGTATTTAAACATTCTTTTTTTTTAAGGCTTTTTGTATTTCTTATATAGGACAGCTGAAGAGAGACAGAAAATCAGAAAGCCTTTATTGTCATTGTATAGGAATACAGCCCTATCAACTGAACTAAACCAATGCCTCAGGGGTGTAGATATTCTACTTTATTTGTATTTGCCACTGCAACACTGTGCTTTTAACTATTGACTCCACTTGTTGGTTTCCTCTCTGCATTGAGCAGGATTGCTTGCTGCTGGAGCACAAACCTTTCTGTTCTTCTTTTTCTCCTTTTTTTCCCAGATAAAAGTGTTTCTACAACAAAAACTTGAAAACCAATTCTCAGAATTGGCAGTTGGACTGCAAAGTCCACCCACTACTTAGGCACATAAAATGGCTCTAAGTGACCTAATGTAGTAGTGTAACAATCAAGTTCAGGTTTGTGCAACTATCTTAGAATTCCTTTGCCTAGAGTCAAAATTCTGTCATCATTTTAGTCACCCAATTTTCTGTTATTTTTAGCTGACCGCCGGGGTCAGCCCTACACATGGGTCTGTATGTGACTGAGTGAGTGAGTGAGTGAGTGAGTGACGGTACTTTCAGAGCCATAGAGAGAGAGAGAGTTGCGACATCGCAATGGCGGATCACGGAGCATATTGGACCTCCACTGACGCGACACTACGCGGCTCTGGATACTTTGTTCAGGGAGTAGGCAGCGCTGCTCGTCTGCTGCTCCTCCGCTGTCCTCACCTACGTCTGCAATGCGCATATCGAGGGGGTAGTGTCGGGTCTTTGTTTTAAAGGTTTGGTCTGAACAGAAAAGGATCCCATTCACATTAAAAACAGGACAAATACAAATTTACAAATAAAGTAAAAAAATAATTACAACAACAATAGCCTGGAAAACACTTGAAAATAAAAGCCTTGTGTACAAACGAGAGGAGTTTGTACACAATGCTGGATCGGGCTTTTACTTTGAAAAAGCAAACCGCAAGTGTTGACCTACTTTACTCTCCCTGCCTGTGACTTTTACGACAGGAAGAGATGTTAATATTGCTGTGAGAGATCAATAGGACTCATCACAGTTCATTTTCACCGTGTATGCGGAGAACCACATGTAGCTCGCGGTAAAAATAGGCGGGCCTCCTATTCTCTAAATTTTCGGCGCATGTCACGCCAGCACTGTGAGGACTCTCATCTGTTTTCATGCATTTAAAATGAAAATGAATACGTCCCGCAGCCGTCACGCACACGCCACACTTCCAGTGTTGCTCACAAAAGTGCACATTGACCTGATGCGGTCAGCCCCTTACTAGGTTTTGACGTAGTCTTGTTGGTCTTGTATTCGCCTGTAAAAGACAGTTTTAGTCAAATGAGTAATCAAATAAGCTTCGAATGAAGTCATGTGAAATGTATCTTCACTGAAGGTCATTAGCTTCTGAGATGGATGTACATATTTCAAAAGAGCATAGTGATGAAATTATTTAAAGAAAATTAACGGTTTTACTTCATCTCGATTAAATACGAAACATCATTTGACCACGATCATTAGAGCTATTCTGCAAGATTATCTGTCTACATCTCTAGAATGACACATTTAATTTAACTGAACCACTGACAAAGAAAACAAACACACCCAAAATTAACAATCCGGGCTGTCTGACAGTTCTTAAGATACATGTGGCTACCTTGTTTGACTTCCTGCTTATGTTTCAGTTAGTCTCCCTGCTCCTCCTTTTCCAGCCACACTTATAAATCCCCTAAGGCCTTGTACTTTCTTCTGTCTTCATTTCTCCACCTTTCCACCAGATTCCCTCAGTTTTTCCCTCCATTCCCATCTTCACAACTCTTATTTGACAAACCTACTTTTGCCTATTCTTTCAGGACAACTCATTCCACCACCAGCCACCCCTTTAAACACAACATATACCAACCTACAACCATTGTTCCTGGTGAGATTGTTCAGTAACATTCTCATGTGTCTTTTTTACACATAAAGCCTCTATAACCTGTGAACCTGTTTTTCCTGAGACCTGTATCTGCACCTGGTCTTGTCAGTCTTGATTCCTGCCTGCTACTTGTTGGATGTTTTTTGCCTGCTTGTGCTGCCTTCTGATTTTGACTCTTGCCTGCGTCACACTGCTGTCCGATCCAACATCTAGCTCAACCATCGTCATCTGCATTTGGGTCTAAATGTTGTAGGTAAAACGCTCGTCTGCTGCCTTTCTTTTCAAGGTTTTTAATGTTTCTCACTTTAAAAGAACCTGTTGTTTTTTTTTGCACTTCTGGAATCTCATTTCCATTGCTTTTTATCTTAGAATGAACCAACCCATACTTGTATACTTTTATTTTACTCATTGGTTTTTTGCGCACTAATTACTTATTTTCTCTTTTTTATGAAGTGCTAATCTCGAATTTCAATTTCGTTCTCTTTGTCGGTATCCGTGGCGAGAAACGGTAGTTGCGGGAGCCTGATGCCTCCACAGCTCTGTGCTATCAGTGATATAAATGAACTACACAGCATATGGACATATGACAGCATGTGGAGATTACTAACAAAACATTTGTATCAGAAAAATGGTTAACAAGAAACAGACGTCCACACTTGGTCAGTGTAGTGTGATAGTCCACTGTTGGTAAGGTAGGTCAGTGTGTGTGTGTGTGTGTGTGTGTGTGTGTGTATGTGTGAGTTCTCAGTCCTTTGTTTAAAAGCTTTTGTCTGTTTTTGCTTCCTGCTGTTAATTCTGCTATCTTATCGGATGATCTCTGAGAGCTGTTAAAGCCTGAAGCCCGGGCTAAAGAGAATCTGCATGTCCATTGAGAACCAAAGTCAATCTTTGTTTGTTGAAGGAGTTTTTTAAGAGGTTTACACCAAAACCCCTGTGGTGATCACAGCTCCATTCTGTGGCAATGAAAGGTTCCTTAAGTGGCTTTCCCACTGGTCAAAAAACCTGTTAATGCCCGCTAACACTTGGCTTTTTGTTTAATGGGAAAGGCTATTGGCATTCAGACCCGGGTCAAATGACTCTGCAGTAGACCCGGGTAATTATCACCTCTGCTCCGATCGGCATTGATGGGAACTAGGGCTCTCAAAGTTAATGCAATAATAACGCACAATCCCTCTAACGCCACTGTTTATTTTGACGAGCGATTAACGCATGCACGTTCTATTATTATGACCCTCCGCCCGCCTCGTAGTTTGTGAAATCGGGAAGCGGTGCAGCGGTAATGTTGCAAAGAAACAAACGACTGTGAGCAGAAATGCATAAAGAAAAGTGTTTTTTGAAATGACAAGTTCAGCCTCAAAGCCCTGCCAGATGGTTCTCTGGACAAGACAAAAGTTATTTGTATTTACTGTCGATGTGAACGGAGTTACCACCGCCTTAAATACCGTCTGTTGTTGCTTGTTGGGCTTCAGTTTGCCATGTTATGCTTTCAGCATATTTTTTGAGCATGCAGAACCTTTGAAGTTATTCTGTAGAATATTCTGGACGGTGTTTGTCATTGTTTTGGAATGTTGCAATAATAATAAACATACATTTGCATAAAGGAAGCATATTTGTCCATTCCCATGTTGATAAGAGGATTCAAAACTTTTAAGGTACATTTACAACAGGTAAAAAATGTGCGATTTAACTATGGTTAAATTAAGTTAACTAGAATTAGTTAACTATGGACAACCATGCGATTAATCCTGATTAAATATTTTAATCGATTGACAGTCCCAATGGGAACATGAAACCTGTGTCGACACACTAATCTCCGCCCCCTTTCTGGCGCCTCTCACCTCTCACTGCTATTTAAAATTATTATTAATTATCATAATGCTCATCATCATGGTATACAATATTCTATTCTATTCTATTATATACAGTATATGGTAAATGGTAAATGGACTGTACTTATATAGCGCTTTTCTAGTCTTTGCGACCACTCAAAGCTGCTTTTACACTACGTGTCACATTCACCCATTCACACACACATTCATACAATGATGGCAGAGGGTGCTACGTAAAGTGTCCAACTGTCAATCACTTATCACATTCATACCCGTTGGCTATGCCACTGGGAGCAATTTGGGGTTCAGTGTCTAGCCTGAGGGTGCTGGGGATTGAACCGCCGACCTTCCAATTGAAAGATGACCGACTCTGCCACTGACGTATTATATTATATTGTATTGTGGTATAATATCATATTATATTGTGCTGTATCATGTAATGCTATATTATATTTTTAGTTTGTTGCTTATGTTATTAGACTATGTCATTATACTATATATAATGTTCATGATAATTATTATACTATTCTAGTAATACAATAACATTATACCTAATTATTCATTCATGCAGTTTATTTATTTATTTTTGTGCCACAAATGCAACACCCCCACCTGTCCAGGATCCTCGGCACAAACTGAACCTGTCATACAAACATCCACCCACACACACGCACACACACACACACACACATACACCACACACCATACCTGAACCTAATTTCTACTCCCGGACTGTGATGATGTCAACACTTACACTGTCGTAACTTTTCTATGCTATTGTTTTTTATTTATACATTTATTTGTTTTGTATTTGTCTCTTTTTTCTTTTCAGTGTCACTATCTTGTTTTTCATGTTAATTCACCAACAAAAAAGAAAACATTTCTATTTAAATGTAATATTATTTCCAATTTTAACAATGGATTTCTTTAAAAAGAGGAAATTCTTCAGTGATTCATATTTTTGAATTTTGAATGTCTAAACAATGCTTTTGGGGCGGCTGTGACTCAGTGGTAGAGTCGGCCGTTTTTCAATCGGAAGGTCGGCGGTTCGATCCCCAGCTCCCTCAGGCTACATGTTGAAGTGTCCTTGGGCAAGACACTGAACCCCAAATTGCTCCCGGTGGCATAGCCAACGGGTATGAATGTGATATCTGATTGACAGTTGGGCACTTTACGTAGCAGCCTCTGCCATCAGTGTGTGAATGTGTGTGTGAATGGGTGAATGTGATATGTAGTGTAAAAGCAGCTTTGAGTGGTCGCAAAGACTAGAAAAGCACTATATAAGTACAGTCCATTTACCACTTACTTTAGTAATTTACACATGTCCAACATGTCACTGGAAAAAACAAAGAACAGCGAAGACAGAACAAATCATAATTCTGCACTTTATTGTCAGTTATTGTATCCAATGAGTCAAACAATCAGACAAAAACTAATGTACTGTAAATAATACAAATATGAGTATCACAAAATAAAGATTTGTCTCTTTCCTTAAAAGCAACACTTTTCATAATTGGGAAAATACAACAAAAGGATGAAACGTGTTACAGATAAACTACAAATAAAAAATAATAATTTCAATCCAGCGGTACATTTTATAGTCAGGTGTCTTTCCAGGTTATGTTGGAATAAAGAAATTCACATTTCAGTCCGTTGTTCGTCTTCTTCAGTCATGTTTATAACATACATGCCGCAGGATGGTACAGGGGCAGCAGGGTACAGGCAGAGTTTTAGAGGACTGTCAGAGGTCTGATTTCTGCAAAACACCATCGTCGTCAGGAGGACACCAAAAAATCATTCATTCTGTGTCGGAGTCAAGAGTGTTCAGCAGCCTGAACTTGTCTCTTAAAAGGAGAATCACTGAGGAAATCTTCTGGTTTGTTTTATAAATCCCAGTCAACCAAACCTCATTCAAAAATCCATACATTTACAGAGCTGTGGTGCAGCAAGACAGGACTTAGAGACGGTAATCTCCTTTAACTCTTGTCTTTTCCAATCGTTCTTGCTCTTTTTAGATCCAGATTGATGTCAAGTCTTTTCTCAACAGCTCTCTTTTGATTCAGCCCTTGACTTCTTCCTCTATGATTGCCTTGTCCTTCATCGCTTCCTCTGCATAACTCCTGCCTGTCTCTAGTCCAGGACTCGGCGGCAGCAGCTCCAAGTCCTTGGAGCTGCTTGTGCTGGCAGCTCTGGCGATCCTGGTGAGCGTCTGTTCGTAGGGCGAAGGCAGGTAGACCATGAGGAACACGCCGTCCGTCACGTCCTGCTCAGAGCTGGAGCTGGGGAGCTGGTGCTCCCTCCTGCTGCGTCTGATGGAGGACAGCAGCTCGCAGTTCCTCTCCGGGTCCTGCAGGTCCTCCAGGGCGATCACGTTGGCCAATCCCATCTTGCCGTGGAGGCTGAAGCCACGCCGGCGGCGCCACATGAGGAAGCCGAGGGCACTGAGGAAGAGGAGGAGGACGGAGACAGCTGCGAGAGAGATGTAGGTGATGGCTCCTGCACTGATGATGGCCTCGCCTGAGCTCTGTCCCTGTGAGTCAGACATGAAAACATTACTGTACTGTAGATTCATATGTTATATTGTTTAATGTGTTGAAATATTTACATACAAAAACCACCATGTTGTATCTCTTTTATGCACAGGTAGGTGTACATGTTGACTTAATATACTCTGAGTAAAATACACACTATGCTGTTAAAGGGATATTAAAGGCCTTGTAGATGAGGAACAAAAAACAGGAACAAAAACATTGTTAAGGGGAGCACGGGGGTCCATTATAATTCAGATAACGTCTGGCCATCAGAGGGAGCCGTCACTCCAAAATATATTTTTGGCCACTTTACATGTGTACCATCAAAACTGCTGAGGGTTGTGAGCACACAACTACTGAAGACAAAGCATTTTTGCAGCTCTGCAGCAGATAAAAAGTCCCTGCAGAGAATCATAAAATCTGCCCAGAACATCATAAACCAACAGCTACCTGCCCTGGACGACATCTTCACCTCCTGTTGCCTACAGAAAACACATAACATCCTAAAGGACTCATTCCACCGTGCCCATCAGCTGTTTGAACTGCTGCCCTCCAGAGAACGCGACAGGTCCATCAAAACACGCACCAAATAAACAGTTTTTATCCCAAAGCCGTTACCATACTGAACTCTGAACTGAAAGCATTAATGTGCAATAAGTACCTACTATCAACGCACTTTATCCTGCCATCTTATCATATTTTTGTTTAACTTAAAAAGTTTAAACCTGATAAACCTCCAAAAGCAAGACAAAGATCTTATAAAGATTTCAATTTTCTGCAGACTTTTAGTCTGAAATAAAGGAAGTACAACTAAAAATAAATGTTAGAAATAAAAACCACCTGGGGTGCTGTTAAGCTCAGTTGGTAGAGCAGGCGCCCCATGTACAGAGGCTACAGCTCTCGTCACACTGATCGCAGGTTCGACTCCCGGTCTGCCGATCATTTGGTGCATGTCATCCCCCACTCTCCACTCCCAACATTTCCTGTCTATCTTCAACTGTCCTATAAATAAAGCCAAAGTCCAAAAAAATTATGTAAAAAAATAAAAATAAAAACCACCTACAAATCCACGAAGGGAAACTACGAAACTTGGAATGACGAAACTTTTGCCTCCTGTTTTCTTGTATGACCCACTTACTTATTTTCCATTAGGGATATACTTGCACTTAGGACTGTTTGTTTTCAGCACAACTGTATCTCTGAGATTGTTATACTCTTTAATTATTACAAAGTAGACCCAATGCAGCTTGATGTGTGTTGATGATTATCTTTTGGTAAAATTAAAATATCACATGTAAAATTACAGTGTGGAAAACTTATTTTAGTTAGGAAAAATATGAAACGGGAAATTTATCTGGGCTTCATGTTTAATGTATAAACTACAAAATAAGACTAAATTTTAAACTCATGATTACAAACAGCATTTAATCAGATAAGCACTGTATCTGGTATTTGACATAACTCATTATATCATCCCACTGGCGAATGCCAAGATGCCGTATTTTTGCTGCTATTCTGTACACAGCCAGAAGTCCATGTTTTGACCCTGGCGATTTCTCTCGTCAGTGAATCAACTTTAGAAGCTACACATGCTTTTAATGTTGTTTTTGTTAAGCAGAATTCTACAAAAGTAGTGATACTTTAGGTTGTAAAGTGAATCTAACTCTAAATAAAAGATGAAAATAATCATTAGTCCCAACTCACCGATGCCTGTCTGTCCGTGGACGGCAGAGCCGAGGGTCCAGGCGACCAGTCCAGATCATCCCGGCCGGCTGGTCCAAACTTCATCCAGCTGCTCTCCAAAAGAGACCGCATGGTGAGTGAGTGGGTGGGTGGGTGGACTGAAGCCCAGCCAGAGCCAGGAGCTGCAGAGGCTGAGGGCGCTCAGGGGATGAACAGTGGACAGAGAGACGACAAGGACGAGTCCACTGTAAGCTCAGAGGGACACTGACTGCAAAGCTGAACTGATCAGCCTGAAATAATAAGTGTGAGGGGGAGGAGGGAGAGGAAGAAACGAGGGCAGCAGACAGTGCGTGTGTGCAGCTAAGAGGAGACACGTCAGTGGTCCTGATGGGGGGATTTAAAACTGCTGGGGGTGGTCAGCAACTGAATAACAAAGCTGTGTGTGTAAAAGAGACAGGGACAAAGAAAAAGCAAACTAAAATAGTTTTTAGTCTGCAGACCCTAAATCCCTCTCTCAATTCTGTACAATGATGTATAGTAACTTTAGATTTCCCTATTATATTAACTAACTTGACGTTCTGTGGCAATAAGACGACACATTTTCAAACATTTTTTTGAAAAATGTGTCGTCTTATTGCGAGACAGGAAGAGACAGGAAATGTGGGGAGTAGAGAGTGGGGGAATAAATGCATCAAATGATCTGCAGATGGGGAGTCGAACCCGCGATCAGTGCAATGAGAGATGTAGCCTCCATACATGGGGCGCCTGCTCCAACTGAGCTAACAAATAACCAACTGTACTTATTTGTTCTTCCTCTATGCAAGCATGAAGGTCTTTATTTGTGTAGTTCTTTAATATGCTAAAATAACTGCTTTATTAGCCCTGCGATTGACGGGCGATCAATCCAGTGTGTACCCCACGTCTTGTCCAATGACAGCTGGGATAGGCTCCAAACCCGCCAACAACCAGCGGCCCAGATTTACGGAAAAGCGTTGGACACCGTTAGTAATACCATACTACTGCATAAACTACTCTGATTAAACTTTTCATCACAGTTTCTCAACCTTATCAAATCGTACCTCTCAGCCCGCTCCCAACTTGTCAAAATCAATTATTATAAATCTAACCCTTTAAGTCTATCAGCTGGTGTCCCACATGGCTCTATACTGGGCCCAATGCTGTTCAGCATTTACATCAACAATCTACCTTCTGTGTGTGAAAACTGTTTTACCCTTATGTATGCCGATGATACAGTGGTTTTTACTTACAGTGAAACTGCAAAAGACATCGCAACTAAGCTGACAGATGTCATGTTAAAGGTCACATCCTGGCTTAATCAGTGCTGTCTTCAGTTGAACGTGTCAAAAACTGTTGGTATGTTCTTCTCCAAAGGCCACAGTACAGATCTAAAGCAAGATATTCTCATCTCAGGAGAAAGACTACAAGCCGTTTCAGAATACAAATATATAGGCGTACATATAGATTCAAACCTCTCTCCCACATCACCTGTTGTCTCACAAGCTAGTCCAATGCACACTCCACAGCATTGAAACCACTGGAATCAGTATATAAACATGCACTTAAAACTTTAGACTAGAAGCCTTACAGCTTTCATCATTGTCATATTTTAGAGAAATCTAATCTGCTTAGCTGGAAAACCTTATCAAATACAAAAATATCTGTCTAGTCTATAATATTATAAATGGTTTAGCTTAATGTACATTGTCCCTTTTCTTCAAATAAACTATAAAAGAAAAGAAAAGAAGGAGAGGCGGTGTAGATACTGGATTGAACTCCTTGATACTTTAGCATTGCCAGAAAGCTATTTCTGTGTTGTTCCTGTTCCACAACCATTTCCACATAAGCCAAAGTGAGTGAATGTTGTATTTGAACAGCTATTGTAGATGTGAAGCTGTGAAGAAGCACAACATGATGACAGACATGTGCGATAAACTGCTTTTATTGTACAACACACAGAGCAGACATGCCTCCTGGAGAAGCGCTTTGAAACATCAGCAGATACACAACTGTAAGACTGAGAAAGCCAGAGCATGTTGGAAACATTAAGGGAGAGTACAGGTGCTTTTTTTGATATCAAAAGCAGAAGAAAAATACACTTTTAGAAATCACAGTCACAACATTAGCCGGCCTGTTCGTGTCGGTCTGGCGGCGGAGCGTTCAGGGTCAGCAAAAAGCCAACAGTCAAACCAACCAAAGCCTGTGATCATACCAGGAACTGTGTGCACATTCATCTGCAGGGATACAGAATGATGCATCATACATTTTTACAATTTAAGTTACAAACAAACCAGTTGCAGTTTTGCCTTCCGGTGACTTTTTATCTTTTGAAGAAACAGAAGCAGTAGTTTGCTTGCAAAGAGGCCACGCCCCCTTTTACACCTGCTGCTCCAGGTAAAGAGGCCGAACCTCACAGACACCTTCATTAACACCTTTTCTTTGGTTTAAAGAAACTAGTTACACCTGGAAGGTCAATCAAAAGATCAGTGATCTTGGCAACGATACAATCTAATAAAGGATACAATTACAGACACGCGATCCTTTCATTACTGCATGTTTAATCATAGTACAGTTTAAAGGGGTCCTCCGCTGATTTGGTATGGCACTTCCATAAAGTTGGGGGATGGGCTAGAGGCAAAAAAAAAAAAGATGGGCAAACTCAAAGCACCAGAAGCAAAGATATCCTCACCTTTAGTCTTTAGCGTGAGTACATTTACAAAATCTACTGAATCCTACATTTCCCACAATCACTGCTGGCTCTTTATGATAGGAGAAGAATGCAAGAATGCAATTGCATGGGAAAATGGTGAATGACAGACGTGCGCTCGTATTTTTGGATTTGATTATAACACTACATGCTGTCATGAGTCTGCTTATAAGATGTTGGATGACAAAATCCCCACACACTGCACTGTGCATACTTTGTATAGTAGAAACTCTGAGCACACAAGTTTTCCACAACAGAATTTCCTTAAAGGAGCAGTTTGCCCAATGAAAGAGCCGCTGTCAGTCAAAGCTGGTGTTCTCTGTGATCGATAGAAGCAATGATATTTGAAATTGGCTCCATAGCTGTGGAGAAAGTTGTACAAACAGCTCGTGGTTTCAACACCCAGCATGCATTGCGCCCCTTCCTCTGAAATAACAGCCCAGCGAGAGACGCTGGTGTGAAAAACTACCGTTTTCCAGTCAAGGACATTGATCGCTTCAGACAATGTCTCAGAGCGGTACATAATCCGAAATACGACGAGAATATACCGGTGGATCGTCTAAAAAATCTTCAGTTCTGCAGTCTACATTTCAAACCTGAGGATTTTGAACGAGACATGACATCTAAGGCGGGCGTCCTAGATTGAGGAAGTGTGGATTAGCAAGCTGCCTGGCCTCCACCAGATGACGCGTTTTAGGCCTTGATGTTTGTTGCATATTGACCTTTGTGTGTTGCTTTTTGGAGGCAATTTGAGAAGCATCACAATTGTTTTTCGCTGTTGCTGGACCAGCTGTTCCGTTAAATGTCTAACATCTGTACAACTTACTGCCCACAGATTTTAATGCTGGCTGTCTGTTGGAAAAATGTCGTCCAAAAAACTAAAGCAGAAACATGTTGTCTTAAAGAGCCACAGGAGACTTTCTACAAATGTTGCCACGGGATACTCCTCTGTCACACTGAAAATAAGCTAAGAAAGCAGCTCCAATAACAGTTTTTCAACATCATCATCCCACAAATTTAAGTGTTGAGGGACAAGACTAAACATGTTTGCTAAAGATCTTTATGCCATCGACCTGGTCTGGAGCACGAGATGAAGCTAATGTACCAACCGTCTTTAATGTCACAGCAGATCTTTAAACCTAGACTGTGGAACTGGTACCATCTTCTAATCGGCACTTCCCTTTGGATGATGTATTAATGTAACTGCAAGAACAGTTTGTTTCGTCATAGCAGCAGAGACACTCAAGAGTTTGTCTGCATGAACTTCACCTACATCTCAGCCCCTGATCCTTGTTCAAACCTGACCTGTCTATAGAGATATAGATAGATATAGATTTCCCTTTAGCTGGCTGTCAATACCTTTCATTTCTCTGCTTTTACATGTACTTATGACACCCTCTGTCACGTGATCGTCCACATTAGAAACTGTGTCAGATGTCTGGGTCATGTATATACTTCCTCCATCAGTGTCAGACATCAGGGCAAAAGGGACGTTAATGCTCTGCCTTTACTCCTACGCTCTCTGACCGTCATTTCCTCCCTGCAAAAACCTGCATTACGAATTGATTTTT
This sequence comes from Semicossyphus pulcher, assembly GCF_022749685.1. Lineage (NCBI taxonomy): Eukaryota > Metazoa > Chordata > Actinopteri > Labriformes > Labridae > Semicossyphus > Semicossyphus pulcher. The sequence continues at coordinate 20,839,001 of NW_027211626.1, forward strand.
TGCACCAAATCACTTATCCTCCTTCTTAGCTCTCCAAAACTATTATTTTTAAGCAAAGATGTTGTAGTTTTTACGCTTTTTTCATTCTGATCTTCTTTTTAATCAGTCGGAGATCTGAGGAAAGCAAGACTACTAGGTCACTTCCTGTTCAGTCTGTTCAGCGTCCCAATAATCCCACAATAAGACACTAAACTGTACATGATTTTACTGTAAATTATTAGTAGAAGTGCGATTTAATTCCCCAGCACAGGGACAGAAAAAAAAGGAGCCGTTACAAATTGGGAAACAAAGACTTTCTCATAAAACCATTCAGCTGATGGGACGCACGACAATAGGCGGATTTGGAGCTTCTCTTTGGTATTGAGCAATACCCAAGTGCACCAAATCAGCTTAAAGTGCAGAAGTTCTTTTTTTGCGTGTGATGACATTTATGATTCAATCTCGTCCTAATCTACGATGTGAAACATACATTAGTAGTAAAACTCAAGAGGTGCAGCCGTAACATTTATCCCCAAACAGAAGAAATATTGACACACAAACAACACCAGTGAGCCCAAAAGCAGGATAATCTGCAGAGCGAATGACTGAATGGAAACCAGGCAAAGTAGGAGTCAACACAAACCGTCGCAGGAGAATTGTTGCATGACACTGACACATTAGTCGACTGCTTTTTTTTTCAAATGGAAACGCTGTCACGGACTTAACACCAAATAAATCCTGCCCTTCACTGCAGCTGATCACACTGATGGCCGACAACATCTGTTCATTCGCTGCTCGCCATCAAATATCAGGGAATAAAGACAAAACGGGGACGGGTCAGGGACGGTGGGAGGGGCCTGAGGAGACAGGACAGGACAGAGGCGAGACGTACTAATGCAGATTGTCGTTTACAGGACTGACCCTGCAAGATTGACTTTAAAGTAGGAACGGGGACAACCCTGATTTTTCTGAGTATCAGTTGTCTGATGCGAATGTCTTTAGGTCAAGTAGGCTAAAGATATAAAAGTAGAATTCCGTTACAGGATGAGGACACATAAATCAGGTCTGTGATGAATGTTTAATGGTAGCTTCACATTAATTCCACTTATTTTAATGGGTTTAAAAAAACTGTTTGTGTTCTCCGCAATTTACTTCCCCTTTTTCCAGAGAAAAAAGGGAATCCGCCCACCAAACCAAACTCAGACAGGGACACGGTGTAAAGTCACAAATCTGACATAAAAAGGTCATTTGAAGCTGCATTCAAAAAATGACATTTTTCTAATTAAGTCTTTTAGTTGGGTACACTGGGCCATGTCACAGGACGAGCTTGGAGGACGATCACAAGGAGAAGATGAGTTGTGCTAAAACAAGGTTTCACACAAGTCTTAAATCAATCTGCTGTCATGAACTGATCAACAATTTCAAACTTTTCCATACACATTTTTTTTAGCCAGAGAGCAGGCAGCACACCTGTTTGCACAGGTATCACCATTGGCCTAATGGGACTATATCATGTCACCAGGGTGGAGCAGAGTCCTGTGGCTGACTAAAAATTGAGGAGTGAATGTTAAACCCAAAATTTACGAAACAAAGCAAATGTTCCGTCTGTCTGTAGTGCGTCTGAAAGCTGTTTGATAACTGCCATAAAATAACAAAAGAAGAAGAAAGCATTAGTGCCGGGGGCCGTTAAAGCGGGCTTGGAGCTGTGACATTCGGAAGCATAGACTGTAAAAAAAGATGGATGACATGACATGTTTTGTGCAAGGAGAGCAGATGGAGATGTGTTGTCCATCTACTGTATACTGTGTATAGTCTTTGTTTGGAACTGGAGAAAAATGCTGAGTTGCTGCAGCCGTCAAAGAGTTCTGTGCGGGATGGCTTAGAAAAAGTCTATGAAAATGAGGTCAAACTTTGCCAGGTCAAACTAGCATATCATAAGTCTTCAACAACTGCAAAACAAAACCAACAGAGTTGTGAAAAAATGAAAATGGGTCTCTCTGTATGTCTGCATGTGTTTGCACGGGGGGTCTTCGAATTATGGTCAAATAGTTCCCAGTGAATATCGAATTGTATTTTAGCTTGAAATGCCCGTCCCTAACTCCTTCATGTCATTTTTTTAACAATACATATTTCTGGCATCCCCTCGCTGTTAGAGGACCCTCATCTCGAGCATCAACAGTCATGATGAAGCCAATTATCCTGTTTCTAAATGGTTTCAACTAAATAGAAACCAGTATGGGTAACCACATTTTTTAAATTATTTGACCGAAAAATGCCACAGATTGTGCACAGGTAGGCAGGTAGACGGGCAGGTAAGTTATCCAATCATTTCATTCGATCTGAAAGAAATCATGAGTCACACTTTTTGCAGGTCTGCGACAGCCACAGATACTGGATATTTTCTCTATTTTTCTGTCATAGCATTTGATTGATTGATTGCTGTCTGACTGACTTTAAGAGGATTTCAACAAATAAACCGAGATTGCTTCTGAAATAAAGGTTTCAGAGTCGTATTTGGAGCATTGGTCTGATTTGCCTGCGTCTGTGTCTTTCTTTACTTCATCATAATGTTTCTGACGCACTTTGTTGCTGCATCTTTTGACTGTATACTTAAGCGTGTAGTGAGATGTGTTGAAATCATTATCCCCGTGACTTGTAGAATCGTGTTGTTTTTGTGGCTCACTAAGGTCAAGCAGAAAGAGAATGAGTGCAGATGAAAAAGACAAACCCTCAGATGTTGACGTTGGCTGTAATGCAGCCACTCTGCCCTTATTTCTATTTGATTTGTTGTCTGTGTTTGGACTTAAGATCAAGATATTTTTATGCCTTCATTAATTTACTTTTATCCTCTTAGCGTTCATATTCAATCTTTCCTGTGTTTTTGTCTGATTGAATTCATCATCAGACACTCCCAACATATAAGCTCTCTGTAGGACATGTTGGTCCACATTTGTTGATTTTAAATATGCTCTCTGTATAAATACACATGACTTGACTAACTGGGTAAAAAAAAAAAAAAGGAGGGTAAATCTTCTTAGGAGCGTCAGACGCCCCGCCCTCCCTGAGCCAGCCTGCCCTAAATATGGTCCGAGCTAACGAAGTCAGCGTCATTCACCAGTCTCTCTTTTTTCATTCATCAGGTCAGTCGCTCATTCAGTTGTAATCTGTCCTGATTCAGCACATTCTCATGTGTCTACTGTGGAAAAAAATTAGTAATTAGTAAAATTAGTATGAGGATTTTTTTGGGGTGTATAACTATGGCTCAAAATGTGAGGTTTATCCAGTGCAGTGTCAGATAAATGGTCATGTGGCCATTTAAACTGAAGGGAAAATATGATGTCTACAAGTGGGATATTTTGTTCTGACGGTGTTTTTAATGTAAAGAGAGGGAGGGCATGAAAAATGTATGATTCATTCTGTAGAATACCTACAGCAGAGTTTATATAAATTAAACCACTCCAACTGCAACTTCTAATAACTGGCAACTTGAAGTTAATCAACTGAACAACAAAATATTTTTAATTTGCTGCTCATCTGTTTGGAAGGAAATATTTTAAACGTCACTTTGGGCTCCGTATTTTGATATTTAGTGGAAAATGACTCGAATCAGTTCATAAATAGAAGTGCCTGAGGATGGCAAATAGTTTAACCTGATAATGTTGAGAGCACACTTTGCATTCTGTGAGGATTAACCAAGCGCTGCAGCTTTAAAGCTCCTGTGAGGATCTGTGTGGACAAAGTCGTACCTCTTATCTCTTTGCTGATTTTGTCCTGTGTAAGTTTAAAGTAATAATCTCAAAGATTTCCATTTAAATAAATGTCTGTTAAGTCACTATCTATTGCCGAATGAGGCAACACAATGCTGATTAAGCCTATGGCCCACTGATGAAAGCCTTTGCATTTACAGTATTACAGACTGGGTGTCTGTGGTGACATACACGGAAAAAAATCACAAGCGGCGCCCAGTTAGTGACGCGTTTTCCATCACCTAGCAGTGGTTGGTCTGCCAGAGAGGGTAGGCGGAGCTAAGCGGCCGCTTTTCCGGTCTCTGCAAGTGTTGCGAGTAAACAGTAATCTACTATGGCTGAACAAACAAAGAAAAGATGGATGACTACAGATACAACTTCAACAATAAGTGAAAATCCAAAGAAAAATTCGACGCTCAGATGAAGGGAAACAGTCTAAAAAGGAAAGCGACCTTCAGCAAGGAAAATCAAGAGTTACAACTATAACAAAGGGAGCCGACTGTAGATGTTTGGTTAAATTGGGAAGTGTCCTCCTGCAATCACTGTATATTGCCAAAGGTGCCGCCAAACAGAATGAAACTGAAATCGTTGAGATTAGACATTTAAGAGGTGGTTTTTAACCAAAAATTTGTATCAGTCACTTTAAATTTTTGCCCTGGAAAAAGTAAACAAAGGCAGCGCGCAGTTAATCTTTGTGTGACACCTACCCCCCCACCAGCAGCTTCAGGCATTAAAAATAACTATATAGAAATAATCAATCTTGTCTCTGATTGTCTGGTTTGCTTTTGTAGCTCATAAAGAGTCCTCAGAATTAATTTCAGTCTGTTTCATAAGCAGTGAAAAACTCACAGGAGCTTCATGCACTGCTCTTTATTAAGAACATGGCCATTTTAAACAGGTGGTGTTGGTGACTCTGATGGAAAACCCAAATGCATATTTAGCAAAAGCAACCACTCTACCCCCAACCTGACCATGTATGTGTGGTGGGGCCTCCTTTAAACACACACATAAAAAGCACATCATAATATCAGATAGCATAAGCACATACTGCATCAAGTATGAAAAACTCTCAAATGAACTCCTAATAAATAAAATATCTGCATAAATATATGTACACATATAAGCATTTAACATAAAGTGTATTACATCATAGGCATTAAACATTTAAATGCACATACTGTATGTATTTGGGATTTGGCTAAAATAAATACTTGATTGCATTTTGGTAAAACACTCTTCAGAGTGTGAATAAAGAACACATTCAGTTTGAAGAGTATGAATGAGACTGTAATGCATTTAAAGCTGCATAAAGAAAAAGCGTGTCGTCAACGAACACTCAAATACATCGCAAACAAGGCTCACGGCCTGAAGACTGAAGAAACAAAATAAATAAATATAACAGCATTTTAAGTTTGCATTGTCGACACGGTGGCCTGATTTTAGATCAGTTAAACAAGGCGCATGTGCAGTTCGTATTGTTATCCTACAATGTTATCAAAACCAGTATAAACCACATATAAATAATAACACTAAATGATAATTATTTTCCTTAAAGGTACCTCATTGAGTTTTTCACCACTTGCGATGATATGGAGCGATGTTTTGAGTCTCTACTTTGTTGGTATCTCATTTTTTGCGAGCACTTACACACGTGCGCATTCCTGCTGTCTGCAAAGGTAACCTTTAAAAAGTATTGGTGCTATCAAGGGGAAAATAATGCAATACTGTGACACGATTATCAGCAATTCTGCAAGACTTATAACAAGCAAGCCGTATTAAAAAAGCTTTGATGCAGCAGCCTCTTCGCATTTCTCAAGTTCATACATCCTTGTTTCCTTTCCTCGCCTCCTATCGAGCATCTTAGCCCTTCCATTTAAGATCAAGCCGACAAGGAAGATAAAAAACAGGGCGAGAGGAGAGACGAGGAGGCACAAAATAAAGAGATGTGAGTATGCGATCTGTCTTGCATGTTTGCTGTGTGGAAATTTAAACCAAAGAACAGGCAGAAATGGAACTTTCACATTCATCACCTGCCAATCGAATCCTCAAACTCGATGTCACATGATCTTCGCCAATGTCCCCCCTGTTAACGCCTGTTAACGCTTCATCATCAGCTAATCGAACGCTTCATCTTTCTACTGCATAGCGGCACTGTCACAGGTCAGCATCAATCTTACACATCCTTCCCCCGTTTTCCATCCTTCGCCGACAGACCGACTGCGCTCCTTTTCTGGCGCTTTTGCATTCCGTTGCTGCAACGTCACAGAATGATGTCATAGAGTCTGCCGACGCGACCCAGCCACTCACGCAGCGCCTGGCGGACGCGGGCGTCGGTCACGTGGCAGGAGAGCTGGCTGAGGCAGGGGTACAGCGCCGGCTGGAGAGCCAGAAAAGAGGAGTCTGACAGGAGGAGGACTTGATTGAGGAGAGTCAAGACCATGTTGGTCCACGCCTGCGAGGAAAGACAACAAGTTTAGCTGCTTACTGTTATGTGAAACATACTTTACAAATCTCTTTTCGATGCCATCTTGCTACACTCTGTACCTGTATCTGAGCCTCGGAGTCCCTCAGTGAGATGCTGTGAGAGCTGATGGTGGATCCAGAGCGAGGTCTCTTCTCCTGCCTCAGGACTTCAGGTCCCGCGCTTACCGAGTGCCTCAAAGGGGGACCCTGCTGGTCCACCAGATGCTGGGGCCTCTGCGGGGGCCTTTGTGGCTCCACAGGGCCCCTCCTCTCCCCGACGCCTCCTCCTGCTGCGGCCGCCCGGCCCTGCTCCTTCATGAACAGGTTGACGTGGCTCTGCTGTTGCTGCTGCTGCTGCTGTTTCCTGCGCTTGTACTCCATCATCAGCTTGCTGATAGTTTTATCCGTGGCGATGGTGTAGAGTTTATTCCCGGCGCTCTCCCACCATTCCTTTCTCCTTCCTTGTCCAGAGCTGCCAGGAGCTGCCCCTACTGAGCTCCCTGTGATGCCGGAGTCCCTCCTCTCACCTCCGGTCCGGAAGTGGTGGGGAAGACTGCCTGTGCAGCTGTGAAGAGAGGATGAGATGAGATGAGGAGAGATGAGGAGAGAGGACAACTTAATTAAACAATATAACATACATAACTGTATGTTATGCACATGAATTAGAAAATAACCTGTATCCTGGGCTGGGTGTGGGCGTGTCTCCTGGCGATGCTGTGCTCATGTCCGCGGTCTGACATCTGTACCCGCCCTCCTCTGATGGCGTCCCCCTCGCCGAAAGCCCGCCTATCGATGTTGGGGTGGAAGTCTCAGACTGAAACAGAGGCAGGAAGAAGACGTGATCCCCTCCTCCTCCTGCTCCTCCCCTCAGCAGCGCCGTCTCCTCCAGCGTGCTCTCCAGGTCGCGGTGCATTTGGATGTAGCTGTTGCACAGATCCATGCAGAGCTTGTAGAGGCGCTTGACCAGCCAGGCCCAGTCTGCGCTGCCCAGCGGCTGCACGCTGAGGGACGGGATGGGGGCTCGCCAGTGGTGACGTTTATCCCGGCCGCGAGGGGGGCTGACCTGAGGGGAGATAAGTGGAATATTAGATTTTTGGTATTAGAACAACATTAGTAATTTTTCTTCTTTCTTCAGGAAACTGTCCTCAATTGGAACAAACTAAAATGGGAGTCTATTTAAGTTTTAAAGCTATCACTGTTGATCCTTTCATCACAGTGCTTTCATGCTTTTTTTTTTCAAATGAAAGGCAGTAAAAAAAGATTATTTTCTGTGCAGCCGTTTTAAACTATTAAAGTTTTCATTAACTGAGAACTTGTGTTGTGTTTGTGTGTCACCTGTGCCGTCTCTTCAAAGATGTCTTCGTCCTCTGAGGAAGCAGAGCCGGGGTGAGAGGAGTCAGAACTCCCCTCTTCTTCTTCATACAGGATCCTCTTCACCTAAATACATGAAAGCTTCAAATGTCAGACACATCACATTTGATCCCTACTGACTGGTTGAATCTTTAAAGTAAAAATCGTGAAGATTTTAATTTAAATAAATGTCTGTTAAGTCACTATCTACCAAAGAATGAGGTAACACAATGGTGATTAAACCTATGGCCCACTGATGAAAGCCTTTGCATTTGCAGAATGACGGACTGGGTGTCTGGTGCGACATTTGTGATAAGAAATTATAAGCAGCACCCAGTTAGTGACGCGCAGTGGTTGGTCTGTACTGGTGGATTGTCTAAAAAATCTTCAGGTCTGCAGTCTACATTTCAAACCTGACGATTTTGAACGAGAAATGACATCGAAGGCGGGCGTCCTAGATTGAGGAAGTGTAGTTTAGTGAGCTCCCTGGCCTCCGCCAGATGACGTGTTTCACGTCGTCTGGTGGAGGTTTTCCAGGGCCCATTGGAGAAGCGGAGAGCGTCCTCCAAAGCCACAGAGCCAAATTGCATTTTTTCCCCTACCGTGATGGCATTAGCTCCCCATAATGATGATGATAATGATCATGATAGGACTGAAGTTGAAATCGGCGAACTGGCCCTTTAAGCTTTTATTGAGTCCCTGGACAACTGGTTCATGTAGAAACACGTCTTAAAAAAAATTGAATAAAAACAACTGAAGAGTTTTTATGTGTTTCCACCTGCTGTGCGGTCATGCCCTCGGCTTGGCTCAGTGTGGCACACAGTAAGGCCTGGAAGTAGAGGTTGAAGCTCATGGCGGACTGACGGTAAAGATTCGCCGCTCCACAAACACCTGACACCTTCATCAGCAGGTACTTCAGACCCGGCCGAGTGTCAAAGTCCCGCGCTGTCCTGCAGAGGAAGGGATAAAAAGATAGTCAGCAGCATTACAGGTGGATATAACGCTGTCATCATATGCCTGACATTCTTGCGGCAGTAACCTGTAAGAGTCCAGCAGCAGATCCAGGATTATGGCTAAATTAGTCATGGAGATGTAGCGCAGGAAGCCCGCTGAGGCTCTGCTCGGGTCGGAGCTCACAGGCGTGACCTTTTCTTGACCCTCAGGCTGCTTGACGAACTCCTCCAGCAGGATGTCGTACAGGTTCTGGAGCAGGACCTGGTGGGACAGCAGGCTCACCACAATGGTCCTGAATGGGATCCTGTAGGATTGAGAAACCATTTTAAAATGAATGAGGACAATAAACAAATTATTATGCTGGGGTGAAACGTTTTAATAGCTTCTGTTTCGTGGCTTCTTAAGAAAATCATGTAGCTTTTAAACTGACTACATTAGCAAGTAAAGTCAAACTTCATTCACTAAATTGGGCAAAAAACATTTTGTTCAAGGTTTCAAAATGTCTTCATTCTTCCTTCCTGCTGCAAAAGAAATTTGAAATCCTGATGACAATTGACAGATGTGTTCAAATTTGTTACCAACATGTTGGTCAAACTAAACTAAGGTTCAAGTAAACGCTGGCACAAAAACCACACTTCCCAACATGCCATGCCATGTGCAGGAAGCTTAAAGGAGACATATTTAAGCCATGCAATCAATTTTCTATTATTCTAATGTGTTTTTGAATCACGTTGATGAAGTTTGTTTCGTTTAAAAATTGTATACATATTTTAATCTAATTATTTTTTGGAGCCTCTCCTTCCTCCTGAAACGAACAAGCTGTTTTGCCATTCAAAGGTCAGACCTTAGCCACGATTGGCTGACAGTGTTTCGAGTGACCGCGTAGCCCCTCCCCCATGTGTGCAATCCCACGTGGGGGAGCAGCTGTCATTCCCAAGTTGTAGAAAACATGGCTGCTTTAGGATCGGTTATTTGGCCTTATATGTACGAGCAGGGTCCAAAATTAACTTCTTGGTCTACCTGCCATTGGCGGGTAAGCCAAAAATATTTTTTAACCGGCCATAAAAACTTTCTTAGATAAAATGTATCTATTAGATATATGTATACTTTTACTCCACTGAATGTAAAGAAAAATCTAAAGAAGTTAAAAACAGCTCCACATATAAAAAGTGGTGTAGGCCTACGCAGTAATGCTTTAATAATAATCCACTGATATTACAGATATTATTCTGACATAGGCCATCCTGCACAATGAGTAGGCTACCTTAGGCTATTGTACCGTAAGAATATTTTGATCCTTGTCATTTTCACTCTTGCTAAAGTTTTTATTGATTTTGTATTATTTGTATTTTACTGTATTTTTTGGAGCTATCTGGCACTGTTATTTCCTTTGGGATTAATAAAGGTTTATCTCATCTTATTGCAGGGCTTTTGCTTGTTATGAGTATGTATACACTCTGATATATATTTTTTCTTGAGTGCTTATTTCATCACTGCAACAAAATAAGCTTTTCATTAGTGCAGCTCATTAATACACTGCACAATGAAACTTGCAGTAGTTCTCTCCTTCATCGCTCATCCGACTGTCATTTACAAGCTCTTCAGTTCTGCTAGGAACCATACTGTAGCTCAGCTGTTAGCGATAGCCTCTGCTGTTTCCTGCTAGGTGTCTCAGGTGTATAGCTTCTCCTCTGCCTCCCGTAGTGACAGTGGTACAGTTTAAAACTGTAGTTAAGATGCAGTGATGGCGAGGCCAGTGAATTGGAAATATGTATCCACAACATGGAAACTCAATAATTAGCTGCTGTAGCAAGTTCTCATTAGCTGGTGTGGGCTGCTAATGTAGCGTCAGTTCCCTGTCCAGCAGCCTCTGTAGAGCCGACACCCCAACAACACCGGGTTACCGGGGTGGCTGTGTGACTGTTCAAAGGATGCATAGCAGTAAACAGACACCCACGGTCCGCCAGCGGCGAGTTCACGTCTCTAGCAGCTGCTCTGTTACACCTGCTACATTTTAGGTGCGACGAATAATTATTCACGGACAAAACAAAACTTCGTCAACAACTCAAAGTATGTTTTGTAGTAATGGGTGCACCCGCCCCTGGCACCCGACCAAATTAGATTTTTACCCGCATCTGGCGAGTGGTGGGTGCTTATTTTGGACCCTGTGTACGAGTCAGTATCGCCAGGAGGTATCAGAATGGTACGTTGAAACCATGACGACGACTTGACTACAAGCTAGCGCAAGAAGGCAGCCTGAGGAGAATGACGGTGAATGATGATTGGTCGATTTCAGCTAAAGCGAGGCTCTACGTAGAAACCTGCAGCTGTTCTGAACGGTTCATTTCAGAGGCGACCTTTTTAAACATGTCCTTCTGGAAAAACACGGAATTATGCAGTTTTCACTTTTTTTTCACTGTGAACAATAAACACCCCAACATGTGAAAGCCATGCTAAATATGAGAATATCCATTTAAAAGATACGGCCCCTTTAATGTGAGACACCGTACACTAAGCATGGTGCTGCACAATATGCAAACACAATATGTGGCTGCAAAGTGTATCATAATGGCAGTGTTACAGCGGTGTTACATTCGATAACATACAACCAAAAGGGCTGTGTTGTCACAGGATACAAAGGCATCAAAGCGCTCTGCGTTTTCAGTTTGATACGCTCTGTTGCAGATGAAATGAGAAATCAAGTCCATTCCTTTTTTTAATGAATTGAATATAAATGTAAATTCACTGTGCAGCAAACCCGATCTGTAACGTCTCTTTTACACTAATAGATGATACAGTTGTCAAACGATCATACAAACCCATACAGGGTAATGTATGTAGGCACTTTACAGACTGTTAGGACAAAATAACGCAATGTCACAGACAAGCGCCTTACCCAATTTTCCTGTAATATCCACAGCAGCGGAAAAACAAACAGAGAAAGTTAAGAGTTAGATTCAGTGGAACATTATTTTGCATGTCCTTTTTCTGCAAAGTATGAAATAAGCTAGCACTCTGAACATTTGTTTTTAAAAGATTACATTAAACTCAAAGTTGCCTGAAAAAAAAAACTGATTGATCAATTTAGAAAATCAAAAATACATTTCTTCTTGGCTTCAATATTACCCAACCCTAACTCTATATAAGAGATTATATAGATTAAAGATTCAGGTGCAGTGTTACAAAATGTTTCAGTAAATCATCTCCACATGTGGAATAAAAAATGCTTCTGCTTGTACATTTGTGTGTGTGTGTGTTGTCCACCTTTTCTGAGTGTGTCCATTGGACTGCGAGTCAGGAGGCAGCTCGATGATGAGAACGCAGGACTGAGCATGCTCAAAGCCCTCCTTGTTGTTGGGCGTCTTTGGGGAGCACTGGGTATCCAACATAAAGACCTAGGACACAAAGTGCACATGTCAACAAGCTGTCCTAGTAGTGTTTGTTACGGCAACTTCACACAGCCTGCTTGAGCAGCATGTGACGGCTGCGGCTCGAGCAGTCAATGTGTTCACACCGGCTGCATGTCGACTGCTGCTGCAAGCTCTGTCTTTCTAAATCAGCTACACTGACATAAAGGCCACAAAAAATCGATTTATTTAACTAAATGCCTTTGTAAATGTCATTTACATTTCTTCTATACAGGAAAGCGTGAAGTGTTATTATCGTAAATAATAATTAATACATGTAAATCAAAGATATTCATTAATCACTCTTCACTTTGCCTGGCTGTTTGCCATATGCAGCGGTGGTTTCTGGTGTCTGTTATCCAGGTTTGGGAGCTCGGAAAAGTACCTTATTTATATCAGAAACAGGATCTTATTTTACATACAGGTGCAAAAAATTACTGTATAAGCAGAGAGAGAGAAATTGCACCAGAAGAAATAATGCCCTGACCTGATGTTGTTTTAATTATTGATTGGGCAGGGATAAGAAGCCATGCACTTTACTTGATTTGCCAAACAACTGCCCCGGGAAAAACATCAGAATAAAAGTATTGTGCCGCATGCAGCTATCGGTAAAAAAATAGGCGAGCCTCCTATTCTCTAGATTTTCTGCACTGCAGCAGCCTGTGAGCAGCGGGCGGTATGAAGGCTCTAACCTGTTACATGCACGCTGAAGCAAACTAAGTTCTGTTGCCGACATGCTCTGCTCAGGCAGGCAGGCAGTGTGAGTCAGCAGTAAGGAGAAGTAATACTGCACGGGTAATTTTTGAAAATAGTTACATAAAAAGTTTTAGTTCCACATCTTCAATATCAAATTTCTTTTTCGACTTGACCTTTCTTAAGGTGCAATTATGGTGTTTTTAAACCTGGGCCCTATTTTTTTACACATTTAAAGGACTAAGACTATTGCACCAATAATGCCTTAGCCAGCACCTGCAAAACTGTCTGTAAAGGCTAAAGGTATTCTTGCAGGCAAATGTGCCTGATCAAAGTTCATCCACTAACAGTGCTTGTTTTACACAGCCTTTTATTCTAGCTTCCTAACAACAAAACGGAGAATGTTGCCAAGAGAGAAACACATTTTTGTTTGGTGCTTTATATGGTTAGTTTAGATGTAAGACAATATTTGTGTAACAAAAAAATAATCCAGGCAGGGGTAAAGTGGACATACTTTGATCACTTGCATTTGCTCCCAAGGATTACGTTTCAGTCATTACAGCCTGTTTGTGGCTGCTGGCGGGAGCAGCTAGACAGCGCCCAGGTTAAAAGTATTAGAGCCCCCTTTAAGTCAGACTGACCTGCTGAGCCATTGCCTTGATCCTCCAGTACTCAGCCTCAGCAGACGGAGAGTGGGATGGAGCCGCCACCTTCACCTCACAGGCGTCTCCAGAAAAACTGTCTGAACCGCTGTGAAAACACGCCAGAAGGTTCTAGAGAGAGAGGAGGAGAGAGAAGCTATGAGCTATAATATGCATAAAACATAAATGATGGTTACAGTAGTGTTAACAATCAAAAATACACTTTATGAATGATGCAAAAGGCTGTTCTGTTGCAGCCTCTGAATCCATCACCAAGCTACATGTACGGCTAGCAGATAAATCCAAATGAAATCCAAATATTATACAGTTTAATACAGTGTGTACATTTTATCAGATGTGACCTGAATGCATTGCTTATGGAAAAAGTCAGCTTTTCTATAAACCCAGGCAAAGGTCATGTGTCGATGTGTTTGAAAGCATAAGCTACATGTTAAGGCTTCATATCCACATCCTGTCAGCTTTATGTTGAACGCTGCATGTGACCTACAAACACGAAATTACACACCCTATATTTTGTGTTTTTTTCATTTACACCCAGGTATCTGAGCAATTGTCTACTGGGAATCCACAACATCCTGAAATATTTCACTGTGAGCGCTGTGGTTGTGTTCGTTGTTGAATGAACTGTATGAATATGAAGCTGTATAAAAACATGAAGCCCACAAGAGCCACCATATCTGGTTCTCTCAACCTCTTCTGGGCCAAGACCCTCTTTATAAGCCCACAGAATTCTTAACACCCAGACAATAGGGGCAATACATGTGAATGTGATATCTGTATACTTTTAACATCTTTTATTCAATGAAGGGACCTCCAAATGGGTTATTAATATAATAATATATACTAATAAATATGTACAATAAAGCTCCATTTCCACCACAAGAACCCCGGGTACCACTTCCCTAGGAGAAAAACTTTTTGAGCAGCTATGTGCATTACCACTGCTGGAACCGGAGTCTGCATTAAGGGGGGAATTCACTAAAAGATTGCGCTGCTTTTGCGCCCGCTAAACCTGTGCAAATGCCACAAAAAACTCTTTACAGAGCCGCCCCTTCCTCTCCCTGCTCGTCATCGATCTGTGGACAGAGTTGGGATCTGTCAGTGTGCGCTCAACTCAGCACCGCGCAGCAGAGTGCGGAGGTGCAGACTCTCCACAATTATACACAAAACAAGAGCAAACTGCACGGATCTGCAAAATTGTATTGCCGTGTTTGCGCTTGAATATCATTCGTGAAATTTGCTTTGTGAATCGGCCCTTGAGACGGAGCACATAGCGGGTGCAAATAATGCGCAATTTATGGTGCTATAAGCAACCACAATTCATTCTTAGTGAAGTTTCTGGGACATTATTGTACCACCAAAAATAGTCCCTGCTTCGGGGTTGTGTATTCCAAAAGAACAAAAACTTTGGGGTCCGGTCAAGTAGTTGCTGCCTGTAAACCAATAAGTATGTGTTTTTTGTTCATTGTGTTTGTCACATAAGAGGAGTTAGAGGAGGAAGACAGACGAACCAAGAGGAAGACCAGGCCCTATTGAGCAAAAATGCAGAGGACAAAATCCAGTGGGAATTAAAATCAGCGACTTGCATTCATAAAGTGTTGCTTTACATCAGTAATTTGCCTAATATTCTTTGGTTTTTAGAGCCTGTTGGAAACACACACAACAACAGACGGAGGAAAAGTAGTTCCTGGGACTAAAAGCTCAGAAAGAAACTTAAGTGACTCCACATGATCATGACCCTGAATTTCTTTAAAAAACAAGAACAAACAACAAAAAGCAGAAAGAAAAGTATTATGCACTCATATAAAATATAATATACATGTAAATAACTGCCTGACATAGTACTCAATGTTCAAAATGTAATAGCAGCAGGCTGTAACATGCCAGTGGATAAAGGGAGCTCTTATATAATCGTCCATAAGACCATAAATATGATGTGCCACATAAAACAATAACTTTAGCCCCAACATGTATTACAGTCACAAAAGCTGTTACATAAACAAAATCTCTGCATGTGTGCCGATGTGACTAAGAGCATGTTAAGCTATACGTTCAGATTTTAAACATATTAAACTGAGATGCAGAATTTAAGCCCTTAAAACCCCCTGATACATTGTTGAGATAAACTCAAGAGTTTACATCAAGGCTTTATTAATCACCTTTACTGCTCATCTGAAAAATAAGTCTCCCCATAAACCGCTTCAGCAAGAGGAATAAAACAGAGTCAAGTTTTTCTAATCATACCAGCGTCTGAAATGTCTGAAAATGCCAGTCAGTCAATGCATCAAGCACATAAAAGCCCCAAAAAACACTGACTTGTTTCTTCTTATAAAACAGAAGCCTAAACAGCAATAATATACAGTATAATATGGCTTCCACTAGCAAATACTGTATTGAAGCAGCAAAGAAGAACAATGCACGGCTAGCAGAGAGTGTAACGTTAGTGAAAGCTAGCAAACGTCAACAAACCCTCTATCCTGCTGCAGAAAAAAATCCTAGAGGAAACACTGCTTTCCCATGCGCTATTGTTGTGTTGACAGTTGCCATGAGAATGCGGACAGGCGGACCCCGGCAGGTGTCAATCAGCATGGGATCTGCCACGCACATTTCTACAACACTTTTCAGCAGACAAGGGACGTTGGGAGGGGCAGCGAGCCGAGCTGCTGCTAATGCTAGCTTAGCTTCTATTTAGATGCTTAGCTTGCTAATAGCTAAGGATCCATTGAGGACACTGATTTAGGCCATTAAAAATTAAAGCAATCATATCATATCCCTACAGGGTTAGTATAGTACAGCCTAAAGCTGCGTAATAATAATAATAATAATGATAATAATAATAATAATAATAATAATAGTATGAAAGGGTAACTCTGTATCGACAAACACTAAAGTTTAGGCATCACAAAATCTGTTCTGACACTTTGCTGAGGACTTAAAAGCCCAGAAAATAAGAAATTATTTTGTCTGTTAGAGTCCTAAAAATAGATTTTTTTTTCTGGAAACACGTAAAGAAAATCTGTCAATGGCACTAAATCATCTTCATCAGTCTCTTTCCCTAAAACACACACACACACACACACACACACACACACACACACACACACACACACACACACACACAGATGTGGCTCTAAGCTGTAAAGCTGCTTAGCTGCTGTCAGTCAGGCAGCTGCTACAGAACTGCAGGAACACACACCAACCACATATAAAAAGCCTGACGGTGTCACCTCTACTCACACACACACACACACACACACACACACACACACACACACACACACACACACACACACACACACACACACACATACACACACACTTGGAACAGCAGGGGTTGGATTCTAGCTGAGGCTGTACTCTCTAAATCTGTGATCTCCCACAGCAGTAAAACACCACATCATCATCATCATCAGAGTAACACCAGTCTCTTAATTTCTCATGAAGCTGAGCATCCTGGGAAAGCCCCACTTTGGGATGATTACACTTTTTATGCAAAACAATACAGAAAAACAAACATACTCTTACACATACGTATGTTTAAATACTGCCAAGGGGAAAAATCAGAGAAGGCACCTTATCACACACCAAAGGCAAAGCATTTAACAGGTAAAGAAGTTAATTCTTTTTTACTGTACCTTTTGAAGCCAAAATAAGTCTCCCGGGGAATATTTCAAACCTCCTTTTCACATTTTATGTGAAGTGTATTTAAACTTTAAACATGTCACCATACTCTGTACTTCGTCACTTTAGTTTAGGCTCAACAAATGTTTTAGGCCCCGTGTCCACATAGCCCCTTTCTCAGAGCGCCAGCATCTTTTTTCAGTTGTTTCCAATGAGGTTACCACCAAACATGGAGGAGCAACTTGTTTTGGCCGTTCCTGTCTACCCGGAGCTGTACGATATGACAAACAAACAATAGAAAATGAAAAGCCCGCTTGTGGGAGCAAATCGGCAAGACACTAAAAATGTTGCTGGTAAGTGTTGTGCTTTAATCGCCCTACATGTTGTAAGCTTGTTTTTAGCTTATTGTTGTCATAGAAACAAAACCCGTTTTCTCTCACAGTGCTTCAGCCCAGCTCTCCCTTACTTACTGTTGGAGAAATCACAATCAAAGTGGTAAAACTTTTCCAGAATATTCACTCAAAGTAAAGCACTATAATTGGTATATAACCCACATAACGATGAGCCAAATTTGACCCATCCATGGCAGATTTAGACATTCAAAGCAACTGCACTGGATGGGTCTTATAAAGCAGCACTTTCAGCCAGCAAACCAAGGTTTGAGAATTATTTTAAACCACACCCTGATGTGTTTCCTGAATGTAAAAAAAGTGCATTTGTGTTGCTAAACATCAACAGACCATTTCCAGTAACCACGTGTTGGACAAATGGCGTCATTTGTAGGATCACAGGGAAATTGACAGAGCAGTTGTATGAGGATACACTGCCATCTAACACATGTAGGGCTTCTGACATTGCTCATCAAAGGTTCTCTGTCCTATTAAGTTTTTGCCCACTTTACTAGTTTGCCTGTTGATTTATTAGACAGAAGGGCTGGGTATGAACTCTCTTTACTTTTGTTGGTAAGCAACAGAAAAGCCTGTAGCACTGATAAATCAGAAACTCAAATCAAATGTCAGATTTGAACCCTCTTTTGCTCCTACACATTATCAGGCATATTATTCTGCTAATTAAGGCTGCATGCAAAACTCAGGAGCCACCTCCTCTGACAGACTTGGTTTGACAGCCTGAGGCAGTATTGTGTCTTTCTCCTCCTAATGTAATTAAAAGAGAGAGAGATGCCACAGATTTGAAGCCTGACACGGTGACGAGAACAGTTGTTGTTCACAGCTGCAGGAAGGTTAACTGGGGTTGTCGAGCTTAACGTGGAGTGTCAGCATGTTGACAGTATTAGCAGCAAAGGCTTTTAGATTACTTCTGTCCCAACCAGCAGCTTCAGATTGGGGAGGGATTATGTGGTTTACTACAGCCGACTGGCCTGTTGAGTGTGAGCGTGAGTGAGCGTGACTCTGTTGGTTTGTTGTCTTATATGCATGTTTCTCTTTCTTTCTTACATTTGAGTGTCTGTTGACTTGTGACATACACCCCCTGATACCTGCATACGGTTTATATGTGTGTGTTTGTGTGGAGTGTGTACGTGAGTGCGTACCTTGACGGGCTCTAACGTAGCAGAGAAAGCGTCCTGCAGTGCACAGCAGGCTAACCTCCACATCTCTTCGGTGAACACCGGACCCACTGTGACCAAAACATACCTGCAGGGAGACAGAGAGGACCAGAGGCAACATTTAGACAGTGGGACTGTGTGATTAAGTCAGTAGAGTACAGTATGTCGTCATGGTAATGAATGAACATGTCAGTCAGTGCAACAATGTGTTTTTACCATGGCACAGAAGAAGAAGACATATTAGACTTTGAAACAGAGAGTCAGCAGGATTAGTTTGTTGTTGGTTTTGGTCTTTAACAGAGCTTTGCTGACTCTTTGAAAAACAAGACTAGGTCAAAACCTATTATGTGGCTGACTGCATCAGGTCAATGTGCGCTTTTGTGGGCAATGTGGAGTACTGTCCTTATGAGGCCGATGACAGCGTGTTTAAAGGCAGGTGCATGCTGCGGACGTATGTGAGCGGACGAGCAGCGGACGAGCAGCCCCGCCTACTCCGTGAGTCGCGTCAGTGGAGGTCCAATATGCTCCATGATCTGCCATTGTGATGTTGCAACTCTCTCTCTCTACGGCTGTGAAAGTACTCACTCACTCAGTCAGTTAGTCAGTCAGTCAGTCAGTCACATACAGACCCATATAAAGGGCCGACCCCTGCAGTATATCACAAGCTTTATTTTCCAAAATCCCAAACTTTCCTAACCTTATCCCAAATCAAAAAAGGACTGAGCAATTTGGGTATATTATCTGATTGCATTATCTGATTAACCGATATTCCAAAGGCAATTTTAATAGTTTTTTTTCATGCTGCAATCAGCCAAATCAGCAAATTCCCCCAAAATACACTGCGTGCAAACAAGAAATAGTATGACTTTGAACTAAATAACTTGTTCCCACTTAATTATAGGTCCAAGAGGTGAAGATCCTGTTTTATACTGCGTTACAACTTTTTGGAGTCAGGGTTATAACAATCGATAAAAGCAGGAAATAAGACATCATTGACTAATTAATTATGATGCAGTCGTCAGCATGCTGGAAACAGCATTTTATATTATAATGAAACTCATTAACTGAATTAATGTAAACAGCAGGCAACATTTGTTATTTTAGTCTCCTAAACTGGCAGTCGATGTCTAAAACCTTCTTCACTTACAGCTGGTTCAGATCACTGTAGCAATTTAAAACATGCTGAGCGAATTGTGATTTTGAGAGAGGAAGATGGAGGGAGGGAGAGTCCTTGGACAAACCAAGTTTCCACAACAGTTTGACTGCTGTGTCTGCTGTATAACTGACAGCTGACGAGGACTCATGTGTGGTCACCTGATGCAGGAGCAGCCCACTCTGGAGATGGTCTCTGCAGGCTCAGACACACAGGACACCAGGAGCTTGAACAGATCCTTCAACATCAGGTTGATCAGAGACTCGTAACCAATATCTGGAACAGGGGAAGGCAGAAACACACACGCACGCACACACACACACACACACACACACACACACACACCGTTAACATGTGGGTGCAGTGGCCACAATTTCATTTGACTAAAGAGGAGGAACAAGTGGAACAACAAGTCATCAATCACGCTCCATTTCATGTGGGTGCACAAAACAGGTTGAAAACGAGACAAACAATACAGGTTGATCTGTGACGGAGCAGATTGAGCTTAGAATATTCCATTAAAGAAACATGTTCCTGAGATTAAAAATGAATCTGCTTGTTCAGATTGCATCGCATGTGTTTGTCCCTTATCATTCTGTCCTTGTCCCCTCTCATCATCTTCTCTCCCTCTCATTTCTTTTCGTGCTTCGTGTAAATTATGTACAAGAATCTCCTGTGCATGTCAGTGTTACACACTTTCAGTGACTCTGCCTATACAATCAGACGTGGTTGCATCATTTACATCTTTTAAATCGTGTCTTTAAACATTTTTCTATAGTAAAGCATGTATGAACTCTTGCTGTTTTATCTGCTGGTTTTGCAGCTTTCTCTAAAACACTTTGTAACCTTATTAAAGATGTGCCATTTGAAAATATTAAAAAGTTATAAAAGAAGCAAAAACAACAGTGTTTTATGAAAATCAGAGGCGAGAGTGGTTGCAGAAACAGGAGCTTTATCTCAACTCTTTCAAAATATTGTAGGTCAAAATATTGTGACCTAAAAAAAATTGTAGGTCAACAAATTTAGACGTTCTAAAAGGAAGGCTTAGCGCTGCAGACATGACGTATTCGGCACTCGGGCCGTTTGTTTACTATCAAGCACACGCAGAGAGTTGAATACACCCCAAATTGGTCTGCAGAGCAAACAGCGTCTCTGTGCTCCGGAGCCATTTGCTTGTATTTTAAGTCATTATGCAAACATTGCATGAATGAATGAAGCTGCGTTACAGACAGTGAAACTAGTAAACACCTGTCGAGTCTGCACTTTACAGTAAACTGTTAAAAGAGCTGCCCCCTCCTCTCCCTGCTCATCATCGATCTGTGCGTGGAGTTGAGATCCGTCAGTGTGCTTAACCAATGCCTGAGAGCACGGCATCGTGCAGCAAAGAGGTGCTGATAGCTTCTCTCCACAATCAGACACAAAACAAGAGCAACCTGCACGGATCTGTGAAACTGTATGGGCGTGTTTGCGCTTCATTATCATTTGTGCAATTTGCTTTGTGAATCCGTCCTTGAGAAGGAGCTGATAGTGGGGGTAAATGATGCGCAATTTATGGAGCTATCAGCGGCCGCAATTCATTCTTACTGAATTCCCCTCTTAGTATTTCAAGTGCACAGAGTTTTGCCCGGCCATTGCTTAACCCTAAAAGATGAGACCTTACAAGCACTAAATCTTAGATAGAGGAAATTGTGAGGGTGCGAGCGGGGCTTTAAGTTTCATAAACCTCTCTAGAAATTGTTGTTCTTTTCACAGCAAGTGTGAAAAACGTGAGATGTGATGTAGTTCTGTTTGAAGAACTGCTTCTGTCTTTGTTTGGCCCAAACCCTCTGTGGCAACCTTTTACAAAGAGAGGTGTGTCTCACCTGAGTGGATGAAACTATTGATGTGCTCCACCACCAGCTCGCAGCACAGGCCAATGGCATGTTTGAAGTTTGCAGCCGCCACATCCCAGTAGGAGTGGTCGCCATGGCTACGCTGCAGCCACAGTGCCATCACAGGAAGCAGCAGCTGAATGACAGAGTAGATGGCGAAGCCCGGACCTGGAGGGAGGAGACGCAGTGTTTACTGTGAGCATGTTTGTGTATTAGGACAGATTTTGGCAATGTAACGGGATCAGACAGCTGATCCACAAAGCCAGAGAGAGAGAGTCTCAGACTGAGTTTCAGGGACTTTTCCCCTTTAGTATTAAAATATAAGAAGATCATTTTGGGGTC
Organism: Semicossyphus pulcher; assembly: GCF_022749685.1. Classification (NCBI taxonomy): domain Eukaryota; kingdom Metazoa; phylum Chordata; class Actinopteri; order Labriformes; family Labridae; genus Semicossyphus; species Semicossyphus pulcher. Next base: position 20,860,806 of record NW_027211626.1, read on the forward strand.
ACGTGACTGATTTGGCAAAAGCTCTTTGATTACCTTTACTTTACAGGGTTTATAGACATTTTCAATTCATATATTATTGATTATCCAGACTACTATGTAGGTTTATTTAAATCCACCTGTTAACATGTATGTATGTTTTGCCACATTTCCTTAAAATGACTTTGTTTGTGGATGTCTAGATTTGGTGCACTTAAAGAAGACTTTGGGCAGAGCTGTGTACACAGGCATAGATAAGATAAGAAAAGATAGAACTTTATTAATCCTGAAGGAAAATATAGTGTCAGATAGCTCCAAAAATACAGTACAATAAACAACTCAAATATAAGTGAAAATATAAAGTGTATGGGTTAATGCAAAAGAGACAGTGCCTGATAGAAAAACAATGTTTGCTAGCATGTATGCTAGCAACGTTTGCTTAGTGCGCCAAAAGGTCATGAAAGACACTCTGCTTGAATGATGAAGTTATTTTTTTATAAATCCTGAATTTTAGATATTAGATAACAGAACAGTCTGGAAACTCACAGATCTGGATATTACCAAAACACCCCTGTCTTTAATGTTGAGGACCATTCTTGCTTAATTGTCCCTAAAGTGGTGCGACTATGTTATAGAAAAATATGAATCCTATAACTACTATTATCAGTCATTTTTATACTGTCATCATTGTAGTTGTTATTGCTAATATTAGGGCTGCAATACTGCGGTTATGTGATGCCAACCGCGGGTTGGACCCAGTGAAGCGTCATCACCGCTATTTTAAGCTTCATCCAAAAGGCAACTTGGTCTTGGACTTGGTTAAAGTTCTTAAATTGCCATGACCTGGATGACGGAGAACTTCACAGCCAGCGCTATTTTACTTTTAAATATAGACCCAGTGATGCTGGTAGGTACACGTCCTGCGTCTCTGACGCATTAAAATCTAAAAGGATGCAGTAAACTCACTATCCATGCATCCCAGGGAGGCACCTCATCTTTCCCATACAGAGCGATACATTATTAACAACAAACTTGTTTTAAAAATCACAGTAATCAGCAAAAGAAAGCTGGCTGTCAGAGCACCGTTGTTTAAACCCTCTGCGCATCTAATCAGCACAGAAGAGCCCGAGTGCAGTCTCGCGATGTGCTAGTGTAGCAGCTACAACAACAACTAGTCCGTCGATGATATTCGTCTACGGGACCAGCCTAGTGAAAAAAAAACATTGGGCAGCTGGCTGAGGCAGGCGTTAGTGTTTCCCCGCGGTTAGAATCACAGTCCTCCCTAATGTGAGACATATTTCTGTTATTATTGTTGGCACTGTAACCATAAATCTGTATTAATTGTAGTTGTTTTTGTTGCTTTGTTTATGTCTGTTTGTCTCTCTGTCTCGATCCATCTCTCTTTTGCCACCTCTCCTTCTATCCCACGTTCTCGCCCCTTTCAGTCGAGGCTGACAACTGTTCACCATGAGTCTGGTTCTGCTCGAGGTTTCTGCCTGTCAAAAGGGAGTCTGTCTGCCACTGTTGTGAAGATTAATGTTGGGTCACTCTACATAATATTACAAAGAGTATGGTCTAGAGATAACTTGTGATTTGGCCCCAAATAAAATGGATTGACAGATTGATTAATAATCCTTATATGGACGTAAACATTGTCACACTCATTCCAGCAGCTGGAGCAGGTGTGTGTGTGTGTGTGTGTGTGCCTGGGTGTTACCTGGTACAGTCGTGACCTCTCTGAGCAGGGTGAAGAGCAGCTCCAGGGTTGGCGGTTGGTGTTGGCGAGGGCAGTTTGACACGGCTGCTGTGAGCTGCTCCAGTAACAGAATCCACACTTGGATCAGACCTGCAGGACAGAGAACACAGGAACACGCAGACATGATTTTGGGAAATTACAGCGAGTACAAGAAGAATCAAGAAGTAGAAGGGAAAAGAACTGACGTGGATGACTGTGAAGGGAAACACTTTACCTGTGTCGTCATCAAACTCCTGCAGGACACAGTCCATCCCGTCCTCGGTGCTGATCGAGCGTTCCTGTGATCTCATTGGCAGGCTGGCGAGCCGAGCACCCAGAAACACAGGCTTGGACGGCATTTTGTAGATCTTTGCCAGAAGCTGTCAATCACATATGGCTTCATTAAGTCAAAAGGAAAAACAGCCACCTGCAAATATCTGCAAACCTAACAAAACTTCTAGTAGTTTATAATTCTTAATATGGAATATATTATTGATATTGGGGAAAAATGTGTTATTGGTGTATTGTTTAAAGGAGCAGTAAAGGCACTAAGGGTGCCTGATCAAGTTGAGACAGAATAATAATTAAACTTTTGAGCAAAAGGTTTCAGTCTTGGATTTGAACAATTGGAGTGGAACATATATTAAAAATGTTGTTCTGCACTGCGGTTAAATCGTGCGTCATATCCAGAAGCTATAGTCCTCAACGCAGCGGTCTCAGGCTCGACGCCCACCCTCGGCCCCTTGCCACGTGTCATCACCACTCTCTCTTCCCCTGCGTCCAACACTATCCACTGTCCTCTCTCTCTCTCAAAAAAGGCATGAAAGGAGAAAAATAAATGATTTGTTCAAACAAAAAAATAAGGATTTCGTAATCTAATGACGTCATCCGTTTTTGGTTTTGATCAAGATATCAAGATTAAACATGTTGTTCAAAACTTTTCAGTAGAATTGGGGTACATTTGATTTAAAAAATAAATACATAAAAAAAACTTTTTTTGATTGGAGCAGGAGGTTGGACTGGATTTCTGGAAAGGAAATTAAAAAAACTTGTAGCGGCAATCTAACTACAAAAAATGCCACTTGAGGGATCTTGAAGTAATTTCCAACTCATGCTGGTGTATAAAAATGAGGTCCTCCATGGTACACATTTAACACTTTATTCTGGATCATAAACATTAAAAAACATCTACAAAAGGACAAGTGTAAAAAGACTTACAAAACTAGCTAATACAAAAGGACAAAAATACTACAACTGTACCAAAAACTCATTCACTCGACACACACACAGACACGGTTGAAAAACTGTGTGGCTTCCCCTGATTCTCATTTCCCTACTCCGTGATCAGCTGTGTCTCCCCTATTTAGCCTACATGTGACTAATCACCACCTATGCCCACAGCTGTGCAGGTAACCCATAGCAACCACAGTGCCTACCATAAACACACACCCACATTCACGCACACAAACATACACAAGTCTAAATTGGCTGCAACAAAACTTATAAGGTGGTTCAGGTTTGTGCTTGATTTGATCAACTGTTATGTTCATAAAGTAGATAAAGCAGACATTAGGCTGCCTATTAAGGCTTCAGTACAGTAAAATAACCAAAAATGATGAATCTAATATTGATTTATCACTTTTAATTTACTTTTGTGGGTCACAGGTCAGTTGGATCATAATATGAGCAGTATTTGTCTGTTGTATTTACATGTTTTGGGTCAGATGAGTCTGAATGGAGGTTTGCATTGGTAATTTGTGCTTGTAAATGTCAGCGACCTACTCCACCCATTGTTCTTTACAGAGCTAGTAGTGTGCATTGTGATATGGTAATCCGGATTTGGTGAGCTTGAAATGTTGTGTCTGGATCAGATTGTTCCAATCCAACATTGCTTTATAACAAACGGCACCAAAGTAAGATGGATTAGCTGATCCTGAAAAGCAAAAGATCGGACTCCCAACTGGACACGTTTCCTACCTGTGAACATTTGCGAAGGTAGTCAAGAGCAGGCAGGCAGAGGTCAGTGGAGCTGTAACCCGACACATGGATACAGTCTCCGATCTCCTTATAGTCCACCTCTCCTGTAACACAGAAAACAATCATGAAAATATGGTATTATTTACAGTGTATTTACCATTAATGTTACAGAATGTCCTTAAGGTTTGTATAAAAAGAAAATCTAAAATGATCATAACAGATTATGTTCCCAGGAGAAACAAAGTCTCTGCATGCTTTTAAGGTATTATCTCTGAAAGGATAAAAAGAACACAAACCTAAGCCTTTGACGAACTTCATCAGACACATGATGTAGTCGGTGACAGCGTTAGCGAAAACCTGGATGTTGTCGGTGTTGATGAAAGCCTCGAAAACATCGAAGACTGGAGCCTGGGACTTTCCTAGAGGAGGGAATGTAAGAGAGGGATTGTAGGGAGCAAGGGAAGAAGGAGAAGAAGAATATGGAAGGAGTTGAGGAGGGAAAGAAAGAAGGATTCAGGCATGAAGGTGAGAAAAAGGAGATGAGAAAATACAACAGGAAAGAAATGTTTTGACTTTGTAAAGCGTCAGATGATAAACTTAAGGCACATTGTATTAAAATGTGTGTGAACTGGTTAACAACGTACCCATGGAGTATTCCCCCAGCAGGTAGTCTTTGGTGTCAGTCTTGCTGCTGTGGACGGTCCTCAGAGCGCTGAACAGAGGCCTCCATCCTGACAGGATCTGAGGAGAACACATCTCCACCAGCTCGCCTATCGATGTAATCACCTGCAGACGGGCGAGCAGAGAAACGTCTCTTATACTGTGTGTTAAATTAACAGCCTACATTTCATGTTGCTTAACTGATTGATGTAAATGAGTGGATGTTAGAATGAGAGACCTGGTCCTGTACGTCCTCGTCACACAGCTCCAGCTGCATGATGTGCTCGAAGGGCCTGAACAGCGCCTCGTTAAAGTGGAAGTGTGGAAGCTCCGCCCAGCTCGTCAGCACCTCCGTCAGGACATCGTGGATGAAGGAAACGGCCTTCTGGGAAACGTGGCGCTCTTTGTGACATGCCGCCTGGGGGAAACAGGAACTTTTACTGGGTGTGCAATGAGCTACACTGCATAGTATAGTTTATGTATGATCTTTAACCCCGCGTAAACGGCAGCCTGTTGCAGCACTGCAGCCTTAACTTTGTCTTTAAAGGGGTGGAAGTGTCTCACCTCCACCAGGTGTGGGGCCACCACGCTCCAGGCTCTCATCATGTGCAGCAGAGGCCGGTTCTTGTTCCTGACGATCCGCAGCATCGACTCGCCCAGACGGAAGAGATGGAGAGCACTGCGGCGGTCCAGTGTCGACTTGGCCTCCCCTGTGGATAAAAGGACTTTGATTAGAATTTATTTATGTCCTTATTTTATCTTGATATCAATTTGTTAAATGTGTGAAAAGCCTCTGAAGGAATTTGTTTTAATAATTCTCTACATAAGTAGGACCTCAAAAGAATATAAAGACGAAAATAGCTAACTTAAATAAGTGTGGATGTTCTTCACTTCATGATTTCAGATACAAAACTTACAATTTTGATTTCATACATTATAAACTTAGAATTATGGTCACTTCTGTTTTGTTATAACCTAAAACATACAACCATTTTTAACAGGCAAAATCACACTTTTTTTAAAGTGAGAGTATCTTAAAAAGCTTAGAGACTTTAAAGTTAAGGATGAAGGTGATTTATTGATCTCCATAGGTGCTCTATATGTTACTGAGCTCAGAAAACTGGGTTAAACCACAGGGGCATCTGAGGAACCTGATACTGTTGGCCTTTAATGTTAAGTTTCAGATGAGCAAATGACTGATTGATAAAATTATCAAAACTTCTTAAGAACACTGAACACTGTGCAAAATCTTAATTCCATAATTCAATTTCAAGAATATAAACATTATGGAGTTATGAGATTAGTGTGTTTACTGAAGCAAAACAACTGAAGGTGTATGTGCGTGTGTGTGTGTGTCTTTGGTGTGTACCCGGCATTGCCAGCGAGTAGTCTCCAGTCTCAGTCACAGAGTCAAACAGCTGACACTGTGAAGCTTTCCTGAGCTGCTGCAAGAAGCCGACCAGACCGACCAGGTTCAGCTTGGTGGCTGCTTCTTCAAACAACCTGTAACACACAAACACACGCAAACACATACTCAGAAAGTGTTTCATTAGAACCATGTGACCTTCCTATACGAACCTCCTGGGACCTGAGATTTGTTTGGTACCCATATTAACTTTCTCCTAGTTACTCAGGATTAGTCGGACCTGATAAGTATAAAAACTAAGCAACATCTGTGAACAGGAAGTGGTGAAGAAATCATGTCCTCATATAAAGACTGATTGGCCGAATAACACAAACACTATTCGACTTCAACATCCACTGTCCTTAAATGAACAGTACTTTGTAAGCAGCGTTGTAGCATGTGATTATTGGTAAAATTAATTACATATTTATATGCTTTATATGCCATCTAACTACAAGAATAATTGAGCACAAATATGTTTATTTATGTTAATTATTTGTGTAGTTAGATAAGGGATATAAATATGTCATTAATTTTACCAATTATCACATCACCATAACATTTGTTAAACTTTTGTTCCATGTCCACTTTAGTCTCGACCATAGACTGTAGAAAAAGATGGACGGCATGAAAGCTCCCTAAAAGTGAAGCCAAAATGTCTCTAGCGCCCTCTGCTGACTGGCTGCAGTATAGCTCATAAAGCCCGCCTCCTCCATGTTATCAGATGGGACATGAGTCAAACTATAAAATCAAAATACACGCCAAATAAATGTTTTCTCAAACATGGTTTCTATCATTATAGCTAGTTCTTATCATGCTGATTTACATCCAAGTGTTCATTTTTCTAACAAGTTTATTTTTAATTAGTTATTTGATGCTGTAAAAAGGATGATTGACAGCTCTGTTGACAAATCCGGCCGATCTGTTCCAGATTAGCGGGGTAGAGGAGGAACGGTGAGAGGAGACGTAACTAAAACAATCACTACAGTCATTGAAGTTTCCATATTGGTGAAAGTTAACCTCAGACCAACACAAGAAGCTGTTCTGCTTTTAAATACGCCGACATGCGGGCTCTTTGCTGTTTTTTTTCGATAATTTAAGTGTGTGTTTTGGTTAGCAGAAGGGGCTACGGCGCCGATCTCTACTGCGCAGCTTTGGCTCCAAATGACATTACCATCAGAACATGGCAGCGCCTATCAAGGGAAATGTTTTGGCTTCAATTTTCTACAATCAGAGCAGATGGAGACGCGTCATCCATCTTTATATACAGTCATTGTTCTTGACAAAATATTAATGGTTAATGGAATGATTTGGCAAAGATGGCCTTCTTGCTTTTACACTTATTATTGTGTTGTGGTTTTACTTCCACTAGATGGGACAAAATAAGTCTCTATATGATAAGAACAACGAGGCTAAGTTAGGATATAGTACAAAGTGCTGCCAACAATGTTTATTCAGTGTCCCCATATGAAGAGACAGAGTCGCAGGAGGGTAAACATGAATAAATAAAACAACCCATAACCCATAAGGATTTCAGAGGAACAATGATGCACACATGCAGCAGCACTGCCCTTGAGTGCAGTGTTTCGGGCGGCCCTGCGAGTATTTACAATGTTTTGGCTCCAATTTCAGCTTGTAAATGTGTTCAGTCCATCTGTTCCAGAGGATCAGTGGGAACATTTTTTTTATTTGCTCCTAAAAGCAGCCTAGATAACAGGTTATATAAGAGATGATCCTTGGAATCAACACACACACTTAATATTAACTGCCACAGGGTGTGTGTTTGTGTGTGTGTGTTTAGATTGCGCAGAATTTAATGCACAGCAGAACTGCTGGCATGCAAACTGAGAATCACACCTTTGTATTAGTGGTTGTGCACGGGAATACATTTTAATGCACAGCTAAACTGTCGCTCTCACAGACGACATTGGTCTTCTATACTTGTGAGGACTCTGACACTAACATAAACCTAATTCTAAATAAATTCCTAAACCTGGTTTTAACCATCAAACAGCCCAATAAAACCTCCTGCCCTTTAAAAAAAGGAATTCAATTAGAAATATGCTCTTAATTTAGCCCTCACACAGACAGAAGTAACAGCACACACACACACTACACGCACACTCCTGCAGCTCTGTGCTGCTGCTGCCATCTTCAGGCTGTCTTAGAAGGAGATCAGCACACCAGCACCTCCTGCCAGGCACCAAATGTCATTAAAATAAGGTTTTGGCAGATAAATTCATTAAGAGTCACCATCATGGCGGCTGCTCATCTAACAAGATGATAAAAACAGCTGTACTTGAATTATATCCTGAACTGAGGGAACATGTGCCTGTCTTTATTCATAGCTTACACACCATGCAACATACACTATGTCATTATTTCTAGTATAATGCACTTTGACCTTTGTCTAAGATGTACTGAGACAGCCTGCTGAGGCTACACTGTTACCATGACGCTCTTCAGGTATTATTCTGTTTAAAAAAAAGAGATAAGGTTGAAAATCAGCAAAATTTCACATTAAGAAAGATTACTTCTAAAAAATATAATCAATCGAGGAATCTTAAATAGCAAAACCTTAACCTTAAATAGCAAACCCAAATATGTAGATTTGTACTCCGTACTTGTGTTACATATATAATTTAGAGATTTTTCAAAGAGATTTCAATATTGATTTTTTTATATCAATTTCCTCCATCCATCCATTTTCTTCCGCTTATCCGGGGTCAGGTTGCAGCAGCTGCAGGCTAAGCGAGGTGACCCGGGGGACCCATAGCCTACGTCCCTCTCCCTAGCAACATTTTCCAGCTCCTCCTGGGGGATCCCGCTGAAGGGATATATAATCCTTCCAGCAGTCTCTGGGTCTACCCCGGGCTCTCCTCCCAGTTGGATGTGCCCGGAAAGCCTCCACAGGGAGGCGCACAGGAGGCATCCGAATCAGACGCCCGAACCACCTCAACTGGCTCCTTTCTATGCGAAGGAGTAGCGGCTCTACTCCGAGCTCCCTCCAGATGTCTGAGCTCCTTACACTATCTCTAAGGCTGAGCCCAGACACCCTGCAGAGGAAACTCATTTCGGTCGCTTGTGTCTGCGATTCTTTCGGTCACTACCCAAAGCTCGTGACCATAGGTGAGGGTTGGAACGTACTGACTGGCAAATTGAGAGCTTCCTTACGGGTCAGCTCCCTCTTCACCACGGCAGTCCGGTACAGTGCCTGCAATACTGCTGATGCTGCACCAAACTACGCCATCCATTTTACCCTCACTCGTGACCTAGACCTCGAGATACATGAAGGGGGGCATCGAGATAAATGATTAATTGTGATGACTATAGACTAAAACTCTAAAGGGTAAAAATGACTTAAATGTGACTAAAACTAATAATAGACTTAATCTAAAATACCCTCCAACGTGAACACTGGATGAATTTACAAAACATGTCTATGATGAATCTGCTCAGTGTGATCTCTGCGCCCCACCTGTCAGCCTGTGTGGACAGCGTGCACACAGCCTTGGCAGCGCTGGTCCCTGTCATCAGGCTGCCGGTCTTCAGGTCGAGCCCTCTGCCTCCCCTGCTGCTCTCCCTCAGCAGCTCCTGGATGGACAGAGGCTGGATGACCGGCTGGCTCAGGCCCAGCTCAGAGGCCTCCGGGCAGGGCTCGCAGCTCAGCTCAAGCCCCAGATCCACACCCGCTGCCTGCTGGCTCTGCTGGGTGATGGTGGTCAGAGAGGATGCCTGTGAGGAGCCGTCACTGAAGTGAGTGTGCTCCAGTGAGCTGATGTACTCCGTCACCCTGAGGGGGGAGGAAGAGAGAGAGAGAGGGGCAGGAGACCAGGAGAGTGGAGAGAAAAATTGACACATTGTGAAACTAAATAAACAATGCCCAAAACAGACAAACTGACCTGTTGAGAAATGTGTGTGTGTGTGTACCTGAAGACATGCGGCCAGCAGTCGAGGTTGTGGCTGCCCATCTCCAGCCCTACGTTCAGGATGGCGTCCATACACAGCACGTGAGCCGTGTGGAGGCGAACTCCCTGAGGACGACCGATCTGCTCCAGACGCTGCTCGACGCGCTGTTTCACTACGCACACACACGCAAACCCAGAAATATGACACATACACACGCATGATATACACATGAGGAAGTGTAGTCGGAGGGCAGCTAACGTTTAAAGTTGAATAACTGCAAAACACACATACTTTGTTTTGTGCAATGCATTCACACAGGTTGAGCAAAGTCTGTATTTAACTGACATTATCCCTTTGATACGATGGTGTGCAAGTATAATTGACCATTTGCTTCCTTACATTATTAACAGGCTACAGGATAACTGCTAAGCCTGTTGACTGTTCAGAAAACTTTCCTGCACACATGCTGTCATGCATAACATCCATCTGATCGTCTTTTGAGATTTTGCTCTTCTGATGGATTTAAGCTTTCTGAAAATGTGTGTCCTTGCTGTGTAACGAGTTAAGCCTGAATTTGCACCCAAAATGCAGCGGCAACTTTTATAATTGTTGATGCAGCCTCCATACGCCTCAACCAGGACAAAGGCAGAATAGTAGAAGTGCAGCGAAAACCAAAACACTTGCAAGAAAACCCTGAACACAAATTTCACAGATGCTGATTCACCATCACAAATATTATCACATAATCACTGTCTTAGAAATATGAAGAAACACTTCAATGACCTCCACATTCATGACAGATTTCTTTTGGGCATCTGCCTTTATTTACAGAACAGCTGAAGAGAGAATTGGGGATGACATGCACCAGATGATCGGCAAACCGGGAGTTGAACCTGCGATCAGTGCATCGAGGACTGTAGCCTCTGTACATGGGGTTCCTGCCAACTGAGCTAAACCAGCGCCCCCTTTTAGGACAATTTTCTGGCGGTCAGCGAATTATACTGGTCCAGTAAGAATACAAATTGGTTCCATTTCCCAAAAGAGCAAATGCATTTCATTAAAAGCTCTTGAGCTTGAAATTTGCAAGTCAAATCTTAATATAACACTTAATATTAAAATCTCAAGGGTTTGCAGAATAGAATGCGTTCGCTTTTGTGGTTGTAGTTCACCACAGTTGTCACTGGATGTCACTAAAGAGCCATTTGTAGTTTTGAACTCTGGAGAAGAGTCTCTGCAGGTAACAAAGGTAGCAGTAACCTTTAACCTTTTTAATAAAAATGATTCATTTTTTACACTGATTTTACACTCCTATACAATAAAGTTAAAAAGACACAAGGTCAATTTTTCTTTGAACCTTCATCCCTGGATATTCCTGCAAAGCTGAAGCTGTAAACTGATACTGTTTGAAGTTTTGCGTGTATTTATATTGTATGCATGTTCTTATGTTTATCAGATGCAAGTGGGTAACTGATCGACACTTCCTTATCACTCAGTAACCGCTTAAAGTTGAATAAGCATGGACAAAAAAAAGGGAAAACAGCGTTTTCTCTTAGTACCTTGTGTGATGGTGTCTCCCGTCTCGCCCGCCTCCTTCTCCTCCTTCTCCTCCTGCACACAGGAGGCTGCAGCCATCTGGGCCAAAGCCGACGCACAGTTGGCAGCCACACCTGATGGCCACAGACACACACATTGTTAAAACTTACTGTTAAGTTTCAGTCGTTCTCTCATCCTTAAAAACTTAATTACTGCACATTTAATATGTAACTTTTATTCTAAAGATTTTCCATTTCACACATTTATGCACAGTGTGTCTCAGCTTTCTTCTCCCCTGGGTGAATTCAAATTTTAACTGGCAGTAAAAAACAGAAGTGCACCATCCCTTGTCTTCTTTCCGCAGCTAAGGTTGCACACCATGTGTTCATTCATATTCATCGCTGCTTCTGTGCGGATCATTTCAATCAGGTTTCGTCCCCTGATGGCCATGCAGCTGTGCCAGTAACTGTTACTTACCGATACATCCAGATTTCCTTAATGGGTAGATAATAAAAATGTATTTCCCATGAAACTCCTGAAAGATCCTGAAAATCTTAACCCCTCCTGATAACCTCCAGGTGAGCTGCTGAGTGTCCATACAGATTCGGGTTGTCATCTTACAGCTGTCACTCGTAAAAGTGTTCAATTTGTATAATGTGATGAGGGCTGAGGCTGAGAGAGAACACCACAGAGCTTCTCTGGATGAAAACATGATGAAACTAACAAGTACATTTACCACATGACACATAGATACTTCAACATTTATATCATCGTTGTCTTACAATCTGGGGTTGACCCTGAATATCTTACATGGCTCACCATGGACAGCTATAAGGCCCAGTTAGCCATCGTCTGCGGTTTACTGAAGTAATTAATAAAGCAAATATGACATAGTTCTTTCGTATTGTTTTGTTTTGTTACATGTGCTTCCATTACAAGAGAAAAAATAAAGCACAGTATATTGTTTTTTTCCCAGTAGGTAATTTGAGTTCATTTAAAAAAATCATAATAGAGCTGTTTGAGCTTGAGTTATGAATCTTGCATACATATAATAAAATATGTAAACACAAGTTATGCTGTTGAATGATTGTTTATGTTGACACGTCCCTTTGACAATCAGCTGACTGAGGCTGTAATAATCTCAGCTTTTGTTCAGAAGCTGAGCTGCTACGAAGTTTTGGTTCTTTCGTTTGTAGTTTTTTTTCACGGCTAAAACTTGTAGTCATTGTAGTCTTGATAGATTAACTTCTAAAACAAACTATATATACCACATCTAGTAAGGGATGTGGAAAAAATATAGTGTTTGATACTTGCTTTTATAAAGGTGATTGCTGTCCTGCACATTTGCACAAAATTCCTTTTTAAATTGTGTAAATTTCACCCTGAAAGTTATAATCTCAAAGATCTCAGTTGCGTTCTCTTTGGCGATAAACGGTCATTGCGGGAGCACACTTCCCAGATATCCAGTGTCGCATGTGTGACGTCCACAGTTGGGTCCGGTTGTAACTCTTGATTTTCCTGGCTGACGGTCGCTTTCCTTTTTAGACTGTTTGCCTTCATCTGAGCGTCGAGTTTGTTTCTTTTTCTTTGGATTTTTACTTATTTCTGAAGTTGGATCTGTAGTCATCAATCTTTTCTTTGTCTGTTCAGCCATAGTAGATTACACTAACTGGGCGCCATCTGTGATTTTTTCTGCTAAAGTCGCCACAGACACCCAGTCTGTAATACTGCAAATACAGCAAGGCTTTCATCAGTGGGCCATACAACACATCGAATGCAAACTGTTACATGGGTTAAGTGTGTACAATCGCTAGAAAGAAGGGTGCAATGCTTTGAGGCACAGTTTTCTGGCAGACAAACTTCCCCCCTTACTGGTCTGAGCTCTCTATTCTCAGCACGGGCGAGATAGCTAAAGAGACTGAAGAGGACATACTTACAAGCTATAAGGCTTGTCAAATTGCGAAAAAAAGAGGAATTCTTGCATAATGTTGCTTTAAAAAAGGCGTCCTTCTGTTCGAGTGTGGAGGATAGGCTTAGGAGTTTAAACCGATGCTGAATTTCAGACAGGAAGCTTCATGTGTCAAATGTTTCCCGAATGAGCACTGTGTCAGAGTGCTGAGTGTGACCTTATATGGAGTGACACCACTAATGAGCTGTTTGTTGTACGGTTTGCCCGACAAAACCAATAGAGAATTGAGGGAAAAGTCATATAACCATAATTAGTGTCACACTGGAAGAACTCCAAGAAGTCAAATCAGCCAAAACAAGTGGAATCACCTGTGACCAAAGCTTGGTAGGACTTTTGATAAGTCTGATAATTTAGACACCAAAATACAAATGTCATGAGATTAATTGTTGAGCATCAAAATTATTATTTTTTTTCCATTTGTTGCAATGCCAAGTGTTACAAAAATGTATTGTGTGAACTTTAAGTGTCTGTTCAATTTAGACTTGAATCTACAGCTCCTGCTTCCTGGCTGCTGTTGAGCATCTGACCTTTGACCTCTCTCTGTTGAGGGGAAGGAGAAACAGATGATTCCCTGCAGGGACGATGGGATGTTAACACAAACACATGAGACACACGTTTCACCCACCCAAAGCGCAGCTGAGCGCGGCGGCTTTACGTAGGCCGTCTAAACTCAGACAGATGGTGTCTCTCTCCCTCTGGCTCTGCTCTTTGACCCCCTCCGCTCCCAGGATGAAGGCCAGGCCCTTGGAGCTGCCCGCCATGCGGCCCGTCAGCGGCGTGGACAGCACATCGATCAGGTTCTTCCACACCCCGGTGAGGATGAAACGGGAGAAAACAGCACCTGAGAAACACACACAGATCAACAGAGAAGAGTCAAAGAGGAGGCAGAGGATACATCATCAAGTGTTTAATTAACCTGTTTTTAGTTAAAACTCAGGAATCAGCCGTTACATTGCTCTCTCTGCGATGTAAAAATGATTGTTTTTCTAAGTGAAGTCTGGGGGCTTTCCAAAACATATTGTACCTATTAGTCCTTCAAAACCCCAAATATGTAATAATAGCACCCAAGTTTAAAGCATGCCTCTTAAATGCTTCTCCAACTGCTGCCAGAACACAACAGGATACACAGCAGCGTAAAATCCGTCTGTTACCGAGCCTTTACACATCAGGGGCCTACAGTGACTGATGATGCTGACAAGACAAACAGGAGCATTAGTGCCTACACACACACACTCACAAACACAAAACAAACACAAACACACACACTTGAACAAAGACAGAGTATAACTCTCATCAGGGGTGACTCAGCAGCAGTTGCCATGGCAATCCTGGCCGAGCCTTTGTCCTTTGGGATGCAGAAGGAGAGCAGGTGGTCCCTGACTCATCTTCTCCATCTCTCCCCGCGTCTGCCCTCTCTAGCTCTTTTTTTAATCCTTTTTTTTGATGAAATATTTTTTCTCCTTCCCCTTCTTCTTCCTGCTGTTCAGCCTCTTTGTTTCCTTCAGTGCAGTTACACACAAATGTTTTTTTGTTTTTTTCTGAGTTTTAATATTGTCAGTATGTAGTCAAAGCAACCGATTAATATTTCTGTTCTATTTTTTAAAGTGAGGATTTAATTGGATGGACAAAAACTGACTCATCTGAAAGGATATGATGCACATGCAGCAAAAAAATAACTAAAAGTGCAGCAAAAATGATCATTTCTCAGTCTGCTCCAAATATTTTATATACTTTAACTTCTTCACCAAAAACAGTGACCGTTCATCTGTTTGTGGTGAGTCTCAGTTTCACTGTAAATAGTAAGTTACACAGAGGCTGCACTCTGGCTCAATACTGCAGTATGAACACGAAAAATAACCTGTTTTTCATGTGATTTACTTAAATTAACGTGTCTTAAGTTTGCTGAAATTAAAACACCATGATGCAGCTTTGTAGAAAGTAAAAGCTTTGTCAGGTCTGTCCTCAAGAGGAGAAGAAAACTGCTTTTAAAATGCTTGTTTGTTGAACGGAGGTCGGATCGATCATTTTTGATGCGTTACGGAAGTGGGGGAAATCTGGACGGCGTTTGTGACACAGCGTCAAGGGAATTTGTCCCAAGTTGAAGTTTTGATCTGGAACAGATTGTTAGCTGTTAGCATGCAGATGTCTGTTGATAGGGATGAATTAGAAGGTAAATCGTTGTCAGATGACGCTGATGGGAGCCGGGATGTAATTAAGGTGGATTACGTTCCGCCTGCTTTTACTCTCGGACTGCTTTTGCTACAGATTTTACATTTCTATGTAGAATCTGTAAAAAGAGATTATGTTGTGTAAAAGAAGTTTTCATATCAATGCATATTTGAATGCAGATATTATCTGCGATAGGCCGATACCAGGCCCATATCGGATGTCAGATATATCAGTCGGGCTTTAATTTTTTGGATTGTTTCTCTTATTTAGTGTGATAATGAAAAATGTTAACATGTATCTCTGTTCTACCATGTTCATTACGGTAAATATGTTTTGGAGGTGATCCCTGTACTGCGGGTGACGCATGCGCAGTTGACGGTGCGGTGGGACTGGGAAAGGTAACGGTGTGTGTGAACCGGGAAATAAAAGTCTCTGAACGGAATAAATGTCGTGTTTATTAACGTTAACAAAAAATGGATTTAACTCTGACTGAAAGGTGCTTTAAATTGTAATTTTAGTTCACCTGGCTTGTTGCTCCAGGGTGTGTGTGCGAGGGTATATTTTAATTGGTGTTCCATGATGTAACAAGCAATTACACCATGTTCCCTGTTACAGACCTACAGTGCAGCAGAATACAAAACATCCCAATATTCATCTATTCATGTGTTCTGACCTTGCTCCTCTGTGTCCTCTTATTTTCCAGCACCACAATAATAAAAAAAAAAACACAAGGTTGGAGCACTTGCAGCTCTGTTGTGGGCCGCTTCGCCTTCAGCACACAGCCAGTGGAGCATTTTCAGCTGATTAACGCTGCAGCACTTCTGCAGCAGTTTCAGGGTGTTATTTGTAAGGGTTTACCTTGGCTGATTTAGAGGCTCGGAGATAAAAATAATATGCAATTAAATGCACCGATAATCTCTAAGAGTCAGTCTTTTCACAGCTGAAGTTATACTAATGAATAATTCACTGAGAACCAATCAATCAGTTCATCCATCCGTCATATTGCTTAAACTTTGGGAACACTCTGAACTGACCTGCCATCGCTGTGTCACTGCCAGCTTTGTCACAGCTGAGCGGTGATCGGCTAGACGCCCTCCTGATCAGCTGACCTCCGATCGCACTGCTGCCCAGACCGTCGATATCTGAGAGAGGAGGAGACAAGGAGAGGAGAGGACAGAGGGACAGAGAGAGAGGCAGATGTCAGCTCTTATCATTACAAAGGATGTCTGTGTTGTTTTCAGAGCTGGGAATCTGTCGTATCCAGAGTCTGTCAAGTAAACGCTTGATGAAGGCAGACATGGCGGTGTGCTTGTGTGTACCTGTCAGCATGGTGATGAGCGGCAGAGAGTGCTCATCAGGTGAGCCCCAGTACCCGGCCTCGGCCAGCAGGTTGCGCTCTAACACCTGGTGGTAGAGCTCCTCGATCCAGGCCTGAGACAGAACCACGAGGACGCCGCTGCTCTGGATCAGACGCACAAACTCCTTCTGCAAAATCACACAAAACCTTTGAGAATTCTACTTCTAATCTACTAAATTACATCATAATCATGTCTTTTCATCAAGTCTGGTTCTGTATACCTTACTTTGTTCCTCCCCTCCTTCTACTTTAATCAGCAGGTGTTGGAATGCCTTTTATCATGCTGACAGTACTAGTTCCACAATGTGCAAATACTCCATTAGAAACCCTGTCATAGCTCCGTACGTGTGTATGTGTGTGTATGAACATGGTGTCGATGTTCGACGCCTTACAAACTGATCTTGTGCGGGACGCAGCACCCTGCTCACCAGGCTGAGGACGGGTACGAGCGTTCGTCGTCTGTAGTAGTCGCAGCAGCAGAGTTTGAGATTGAGCAGCAGAGCGTAGTACGACACCAGGTACAGACCGTCTGCGTTCATCAGGGACTGACAGCTCAGAGTGTCGCCGGCCTCGAAACCCGGAGAGTGGATCCCACCTGAGGAGAGAGGGAGACAAAGGGGAGATTTCTGAATGGTTAAAACTCACCTTTTAAGGGTCATATCAGTGTTATAAAACTTTGGGCCATTTTTTTTTTACTTTTTGGAGTCTCAAAAACTACTAGGTATAGGTGTTTTGGGATTGCTCTGTTAAATTGCTTCAGCCCACAGCCACACACAGCCACAGCCAAAATAGGCTGTAATATCTGCAACATAATCCCTTGCAGAACATGGGAGCTGAGAGTCTAAATTAATCTGTTAAAGGGATAGTTCGGTTTGTTTGAAGTGGGGTTGTATGAAATAATAGTAAGTGTACTACACACAGTGGATGCCGGTCAACACGGCCCCGTTGCTTAGAAACCGGCCGGAGTGCTGGAACGGATGCTAGGCTATGTGCTGCTGCAGATAGGGTCAATTCCACACGTAATTTATCCACTTATAAGGACGTCCCGCCTAAAAATCAATAGAGATATAGATTGTACTCTATATTTGAATATTCCACTAAGAAAGCCTCTTTATTTGGCACTACTCTGTGTGGACCGCAACACCTACGCGTTACTACGCCTGCAGTAACTTTTCTCAGTGCTGCGCCTGGAGTGTGGATGTTTACATAAGTGGAGCTAGCCACCGCTATCTAACACCATTGTAACTCAACAGTATAAAACACTTCACACATGTCACAATGTCCTCTGGTCCCCACTGTGAACGGCACTTTGTTGTTTCCATAATATTGTATTTTCTTTTATTTAAAGTAGGTTTGCTTGTGTTGTTGTGTGGTATGCATATATAATGTTGGATCCAAGATACAAAATAATACAAACAGACACACCAAAGTTGAGACAGAGGTTTATCTCAGATTCTACATAGAAATGTAGAGATCTGAGGCAAGTGTTCTGCTTTCCGTTTGTACTACGCTTGTAGTCCGAGTAATATTGACCAATCACGTATCAACAGGCTGCGGCGTATGCAGGAAAAACAGACCGTGTGGAGAGCAAAAGCAGGCCTAACATAATGCGCTGTAATGACATCCCAGCTCCCATCAGTGTCCTCTGACAATGATTTAGCTTCTTATTAATCTCTAGATCAAAAGTTCAACTTGAGATCAATTCCCTGACCCTGTGTCACGAAAGCCGTTCAGCGTTTAGATTTCCTGACTTCCTCGAATGCCTCAGAAACAATCGATCCGACCTCCATTCAACAAACAAGCATTTTAAAAGTAGTTTTCTTCTCCTCTTGAGGACAGACCTGACAAAGCTGCATTTTTACTTTCTCTGCAAAGGTAAGAAAAACTGTTTCTTTTTCTGTGAACAATGCAGCACGCGGAAAATGAAGTCTTGGGTAGTGAGTGAAGAAGGAAGAAAGGGACTAACACAGAGCGAGGAGGAGAGACAAAAGAGGGAGGTGAAAACAGAGAGTAGGCACTGGACAGAGAAATCAAGAAGGAAAGAGAGAGAGAGAGGAGAAACAGAAGAGAGAATCAGACTTCAGACAGGTAGAGGTAAGACAAAGAAAATAAGTGTGAAGGTGAGAGGAGACTGAGAGATAAAATCTGTTAGCTGATGACAAGTCAAGTGTGAAAATCAGAAACTCTCTCCGGGGATTCACAGCCTCGACCAAATTCATTAAGTCACTTAACCGCAGAGTTTAATTTGATTCGTAATTTTGCTCCGCTGATGTAAAAACTCCCAGCAGGCTCACTGTTTTCACTGATGGATTATGGGTCATGCCCCGGAGGCAAAACATTTTATCAAACTGTTCATGCTCTGAAGTGATGGAGGGAATATAGAGTACAGTTTAAACACATCCACATTATGTTTCTGAAAATGCTTCAGCATATATAATTAACCAGGAGAATAAAAGAATACTGTAGGCAAAGGTCTGAAAGAAAAAGGCTTCTGTTCATCAGCCACTGACTTTTCCCTTAATGTTTACTGAATAGATGCGAAATGAAGGGAAGTATTCATCCCCACTGTATAGGTTTATGTTAAATAAGATTGCTAATGTCTCTCAACACAGAAACCAATGACTGTATATATAGACGGACGATGCGTCTCCATCTGCTCTCATTGTACAAAATTGATGCCAAAATAGCCCCAGTGCAGTCGTGATGGGTGGGGGGAGCCGCCGTAGCCACTTCCGCTACCTAAAAAACACAATTAAATCACCTAATAACCCTTACAAATAACCCGCAAGTCGGTGTGTTTAACAGCAGAACAGCTTCTTGTGTTGATCTGAGGTTAATGTTCACAGATATGGAAACTTCCTCTCACCGTTCCTCCTCTACTATGCTAATCAGGAATAGAGCTGCAGGAGCCGTATTTGTCAACAGAGCTGTCAATCATCCTTTTTACAGCATCAAGTAACTAATTAAAAATAAACTTGTCAGAAAAATTTACTTGGACGTAAATCTGCATGGTAAGAACTATAATGACAGAAACTATAATGACTGCAGCCAGTCAGCAGGGGGCGATAGAGATGTTTTGGCTTTACTTTTAGGGAGCTGTCATGTCGTCCATCTTTTTTTATACAGACTATATGACAGAAACACAAGATGCGATTTAATGAGACTAAAGTTTAATATATGGTCATCATGTTTTAATTTGTTTTAATTTAATTTCTGAAAAGTCATAATTTATCTCTGACATATGGTGTGGCATAAATACTACAATACCCATGAGCCTTGAGGTGACGTTAGAGGTGTCAATCAGACCTCAGGTGAGTTCAGAAATCACTGTTTCCAAGACTAAAGCTTCGTGAATCAGATATTTGCTGCACCCCAGCAGACTCTGGTGCAGATTGGCCCTCACCACAGGTTGTAGGTTTGTGCTCAGACACTGGAAATCAAAAAATGCCATCTCTTTTAATGATGACCTAAAATAGTCAATTATGAACCATTAATTTTTAAATTGAACAACAGACAGGAGGTGTTTCATGAATATAATACTGAACAGCTAACTAGGTTGAAGCTGACATTGTTATTATATGCATGCAAGATGTTTTCATGATCAGTGAGTTGGACTGCCAATGCTTATGTATCTTTATTTTATTTATTATCATGATTATTTATTTAATATTTTAGTTTTCCTACTGTTGTTTTAGTTTTATTTTTTGTTCTTTTCTCTGTCTATGTTTTGTGTGATGTCATGTCTTTTGAAAAACAATGAAAAGTGATTACAAAAAAAGAAATCATGGTTTCCTTGTGTTTATATATTTACATTTTTCTCCACTCCAACTGTCGCTTAACGTTTCAGAATCCTATTTTTGGAAACAATTTAACATAAATATAATGCAGACTGAGTGGGGACTTAAATAATGTAAACATGAGCTCCTGGCTTTCACACAGAATAAATAAAACTGTAAGGGCAGCTGTAACCCAGAGTGCAGATAATGTTTTCAATCATTTCTCAATTAGTTTAATTTACTGTAACTCCATGCCACTTCACATACAAATCCAGGAGCCATAATGTGCTTTATTCCTATGTTGATTATTATTTGTTTTGTGGCACTCCTTCTATGGTTTCATCACTTGCAGTAATTGGCACCTGGGTGTGGTTTACCTGTCAGGCAATGTCAAAGTTTGCTTTTTGTGTTATAATTCAGTTGTTAGTTTGATTAACAGTTAAACTCATCTGAACACTTTTTGTTTTTTTGTGTACGACACGTCACAATTAAGAGCCCACTAGCTTAAATTACGTGTTTTAGTTTCACCACATTAGTGATTTACCTGCAGTTAGCTACTGAAATGTTTTATTCCGTGTTATTTTATTGTTTTCTTTGCCTGCAGTTTAGTTGTTAATAAAACAAGAAGTGAATTTCTATATATTTTTCAAGCGCTGATTCAAACATTCAATATCTCATTTAGGGTTACACCAGCAGAGACTCTAGCCGATTAATAAAGAACAGGCTGCTGCACAGATCTCCACCCTCAGCAAATACCCTGTTTGATTAGCTAACACCCAAACACACACAAATGCACAAAATCATATCATCTATGCACTAACAAGGCTTCTCACATGAAGAGAAACCAAGTCACACCAACACATAAAACAACCCTGACCCCTCCCCGATTCCTCCCTCTCTCACCAGCCTGCAGGCCGGTGCAGAAAGACGAGGAGAAGTTCTGCAGCGACAGGTCCACATCTGTGGCGGTGGCCAATCCCAGCAGCCGCGGCAGCAGCGCGGCGAGCGACTGGACGAACAGCCTGGCACTCTGCTGGTCGGCCTCCTGGTTGCGGAGAAGTTTGAGTGACAGGGCAGCGGTGCGCAGGGAGCGGTGGCCCGGACAGTCACGAGGGGTCTGCTGCTCCTCGTCGGCCAGGGAGACGTTGTCGGAGCCGATGTCAGACACGTCGGAGCGCCCAGAGTCTTTCTCGGCGGCCATGGAGTACTGGTCACACGAGTCGAACTCTGTGCGTGACAAGTCTTGCTCCTCCATACTGAAAACACAACAGGTAGATTGATTACAATTTGTATGTTTATGATGACATTTAGATAAGCACTCTATAGGAAATTATATACGTTTCGTACTTTCCAGGCAACGATTGAGGCGCGTGTGCCGGGACAGAACTGCTCCAATGTTATTCAATGCTGCAATATCTACCAGCCGCGTGTGCTGCGCAGAAGACGGGCGTAACATGCGAGTAATTTTCTGCTGCTCCTGCTGTCTATTTTTCCCCGCTGCTGCGCGTCAGTGAAGCGTTGATAAACATTGACTGCTATGTAAATACATGCCCACAACCAAGGAATCCATGTTAAACGACTTGATCTCTTCATTTTGGCCAACTTTGATTTCAGTTTCCTTTTGAAGTCATTGATATGCTCGATGAGCAGGCAAAATTCATTGTAAAGAGCAATGAATATGTACATTTCCTCCACATCTGGGTGTAACAATCTTATTAATTCATTCTCATTTGACTTCTACATCCTACATAAACACAGAATTTATGCAAATTTAAGAAATAAGTCTGCAAGTCGGTTGCAGGGTTGTCTTCACCACCCCTATTGATTGCCAGGAATCGCAACTACCATTGGCTGACTTTGAGACCCATCTTTGCTGAAGTCTCAGCCGGTGTCGATCGCAAAATAGATGCTGTCGTGACGCTTATGTGACGAACATTCATCTGACGCTACACTGTGGGTGTAGATTCCCAGTTAGCCTTATTTGTATTTTTATAAGCTCCAAAAACATTTTTTGTCAACTGCTTTACAGATGAAAAAGTAATTTTTGAAAAATTATCCATCAAACTTTTTTGCATCTTTTTTTACCTGCCAAAATATTTTCTGTATCCTGTGAAAAATGGTAAAATAATCCAAAATGTTTTTTCCCTCACCTGTGTCATGGATTGAAAAGAATTAAAGTGATGAGAAATATTTTTCTGCCAAAAACTTTTTCACAAATTTTCTAAGGGCACAAACTAGGGTGAGAAAACACATATAATACCCAGATGTATATGTTTCTAACTTCTCTTTCTCTTTCTTCTCTTTCGAACCTCCGTAGTTCTGCATTTAAAAAATACATCAAAAAGTGACAGCTGGCAAAAAAACCTGACAAACTTAATTTAGAGTAATTTAGTGATATTTAAAGGATTGTTTGAACTTTGTTGTTTGCACCAATAAGGTTGCTCTAAAAACTGCTCTGAAAAGGAAATATATCCACTCTTCAGAATGATTTTCAAGCTTCTAAAAGTTAATATCCATAGTGTCCTCAAAATGTATAGAAAACAATAACTGCCTGTGAGGAGTGAAAATAATCAAGTATAGTTTGTGTAGAAAATGACTCCAGAAATTGGGCAAACAATAATAGAAGATCATATCAACATGCAATCCTTTGAGCTTAAAATAGCAACAAGTACAGCACATTAAAGGTATAATGAGTAGGATTTTCTCAGAAAAATAAAATATAGACTTTTACAAATATAATATAATATAAATCATTACTTATGGGCCTCTATACATGTGTGTTTGTGAGTGTGTGTGCAGACCCTTGTGAGACCCTTCCCTCTGCATCTATTCTGTTGTTTTGCTTTGCACGGGACGTTTTCAGGAGGGGCGCTGTTGTGCTTCCCTGAGCCAATCACAGCGTACAGGTGAGTGTGAGAGTGGTTTTAAATTAGCAACTGGGCCCCATTCAGACCGGCGAACATGGTGAAAGAGTGACGCAGAGTTGGCCTTCTTTCTGTCGGACAGGTAGGTGCCTCAAACCAGGTAGGACAAGCTAACCGGCTGTCAGAATGCTAGCGCAAAGATAAGCGGCGGTTAGCATGCTAGCGTAAAGTTAACTGTGATGCTGTCTGTGTTAGCTCGGCGGGGTGGGCGTGTTCTCGCACGAGAGAGTGAGAGTGAGCTTCTGGTGACGAAGAGCCCAGGAGGAGGGGCCAAGTTTGAATGTGTTGTTGACAAAATGCAAGGAAAAATCCTACTTATTATACCTTTAAAGGTTTAAATTTGGTCTATTCACACATAAACACACACATAAACATAAACACACACGCATACCTGAAATTGCTCTCACTGTATCGTGACCCTCCCCCATGGTGTGACCTGGTCCGAGACTCCACAGACAGGAAGTTGGTGATGTCTGGGTAAACTAGACCGTGAGTTCGCTGCACCACATCGGGAGGAACTACACCTCCTCTGTCTCCACCTCCACCTCCTCCTGCCCTTTGTTTCTCTCCTCTCCCCTCAACCTCCCCCACACCTCCTAACTCCTCCCGTTGGTTCACATGGCCCGGCTCGAGGCTCGGCTCACGTTTAATCCCCTCCTGGCTGCCGCAGGATGGGGGCGAGGGTAGATGTGCGTCCTCCCCACACTCCTCAGGTGTGGTGTGACCCAAGCCAAGCTCCCCGACCTCCAGGTCTAGGGTTGTTTGGCCTGTTTCCGTGGTGATGCTGATGCTGATGTCGGGGCTGCGCTCGGTGGCCCCGCTGGTGGCCACGTTGGAGGAAGAAGAGCTGGGGTCCCAGGGAGCCTGCTCAGAGGCCAGGATGTGTCTCTGCCACCTGAAGTCGGCCTCGTTGATCTCCATGGACTCACGCGTCGACTCTGTTCCATCTTTGAGATCTTCCAGTCGTCTGAGGAGAAGCCGAGCCTGAGAACAAACAGCTGCTATGTTATTGCCAACGTCAATATTTCATCTGTCAGGTCCTGACAATAAAACTGGGTTATAAATTTGTCCTATCCTGCCTCAGCTGAGTACCTGCTCGGCTTGGATGCCGCGGCCCTGCGACAGCTCGTCCAGCGCCCCGAGGAGAGCGCAGGCACAGGAGACGGAGGAGTAACACGCCTCGATGCCTCCCTTCATACAGGCCTCTGTCATCCCGTCCATCACTCTTTCCAAGTAGACACAGAAACACCCAAACATAAGCCTTTTGAAATACTTTCTGACAACTCGAATAAGGAAGGAGAGGAGTTACTAACAGTTTGAGCAGGTCCAGGTGCGACTTCCTCTTTGAGAAAGAGCGCTTCCTTGTTTCAGGCTCAGCCACGCACGGACCAGCCAGGTCGTAGAGCCGCTGGGGGCTGCCCAAAATCTAACACACACACAAAGACACAGAAATTGATCGCTACATTCATCTTTTCTCATTTTATGTCTAATTTTCAAGCAGGTGTTTTCTCCTCTCACCTCCTTCATGATGCGGATGGCCTCGGTGCGGTGCTGAGGAGGCGGGTACAGCAGGATCCTGTGGTAGAGCGACTGCAGCACAGGTTTCATCGACTCCACGCAGCTCACCAGACGCACAAGCTCCGCAGCGATGTAACAAACAGTCCGCACTACCGGTGCAATCCTGGCGGGGGCGCTCGAGGAACAGCCGGACCCTCTGCCTTGATCGGATATCCCTCCACCCGAGGAGTCCACCTCCTGGCCGATCCCTGGCAGAGGAAGACAAGGAGGGGCATTAAAGACGCAGCAGTGGAATTATGCTTTACCTGCATTATTTTGTATAAATAAAAACTCTTGTAGCGACCATCTGTTGTGGTTTCTCCAGTAAATCCAGTTACCTAGACTGAGTCTATCTGAGAGACGCTCTCGGTCTGTCGCCCCCATGTAGCCGTGGTTGGATGCGATGGTTTTGTCGTTGACAGGATTTCCCATGATCGCCACGAGAGACGGACACAGCTGCTTCCTGGACAGATGATATCATTGTTGTATTAGGATTATGAAAATATTCAAATACATAAAAAATATGGAGAGTTAAGGGATTTAACAACAAAATCTAAAAAGAGAAGCAGAACAATAAACACAAAATTATTAATGACATCTTGGATTGGCTTATTGTTCTAAAAGTGCATTATTTGGCTCATGACTTACCATACAAGGTCAGTGAAACCTCTGGACAGGTGCATTGTGGGAGGACAGCTGCTGAGCATGGAGAGGATGCACTCCAGGTAAAGAAGCTGCAGGAGCTGGTTTCCACTGGAGGGTGAAAAGGCACAACACAGTCAAAAATTAACACTTAAAGGGGCTATATTTAAGACTTCACAAATATTCATCAATCAAATTTAATTTTTGAATGCCAATGTGTGAATGGGGTAGTAGAGGAACTGATAAATTGAGACCTTCCCCAACTTCCTCCATCGGCCCTCACAGCCAGTGGGCTGAATTTAATATAAAGCACTCGGGACGGTTATTCTGCAAAACAAGAGGATGTGAAGTGTCTGCGCGTTTGTGAGTAACTCTGCTGACAGCTCATTTTCCACCACTACAATCAACAGTGTGCAACACGAGTCAACGCCAGCTGTGAAATTGAGATGGATAATGCCAACAAACGACACCCACAAGAACACAGACACAAACTACACACAAGAATAAAAAATTAAAATACGTTTTATCTAGTGAAGCCCATCTGACCAAACAGGAATGTGATCGATGTCAGGGGGAAACAAGAGTCAACACGGGCAGGGCATGCAACTCATGGAGACCTTCACTTGCTTTTGGGGATCTGGGGGGGAACAGACCCACAACTTATTGTTGTCATAGAAACAAAACCTGCATGCAGCGTTCTCTCACTGGGCGTTTTTTCTCTCACAGCACAAATGCTTCATCCCAGCTCTCTCCAGCCGCCCTGCCCCTCCTGGCTAATGTTTGCTAATGCCGTTTGGTTACGAAGCACAATGCCGGAGTCATCCAGTGTATTTATGTTAGAGCTAGCTCGCTAACGTTGTGACTACCAAAATACTATCTGAGTGTGTATGTCAGTTATCTAGCTTGACAAATAACTTTAACTAACATAACAAACAGTGTTGATCTTGTTAATTATGTAGAGAACAAAACAAATGTGTATAACTACAGACTGTTTTCTATTAGCCAATATCATTGCATTACCTGCCTGGGCTAAGGTTAGCCAGCCAGCTGTAAGCTGCTGGCAACAAGCTACTGTTAGCTTTTCTGCAATCGCAGATGATTTGCCAGTTAGGCATTGTAGCAAAACACCGTTGTTAATGCCTGCGAGTGTCCACGCGAGCGTGTACAAGAAGGTTGACTGCAGTTCCCTCAACGGCCGACCGTGTCGCTAGAAATGAAGATTTTATTACTGTTGTTCCATTAGGAGTTAGAGGACACTTCTGCCTGGGAAGATCATTCCCCACAAACCTGCTGAACAGTAGACATCTCGAGTGCATTTATCAAAACCGACAAGTTCAGAACAAACAAAACAACAAACATGAGCTCAAGACAGGCGAGTTCCCTTGTTGCTGAAATGGAGCGAATGAAAAGCTTCAAGCAACTGACCCAGGAGGAAAGAAGGAAGGAGGTCAGGAGTCTATGAAAAGCTGAGAGCCATGGAGATGGAGCGGAGGGAAGGATGGGCTCTGGAAAACATGGAGAAGCTCGAGAGGGAAAGAGAGGAGAGAGAAATAGTGGTAGTAGTAGTCTGAGAAGAGGATGCAGGAGGCCGAAATGAGAGAGGAGGAGGAGAGGAAGGCCGATGATGAAAAGGCCCTGCTGAAAGCCAAAGAAGGCCAGCTGACGCAAGAGAGGCTTCAGTAGTTAGAGGTGATGCACGTTGAGGAGGAGCCCAGGTGCACTATCAGTGCTCTGAAAGAGAGGAGGCGAGAGGAGGCTGAGCTGTGTCGCCTGCCTGGGGCGGGAGACAATGCCGGCCCTGATCGCCTGACCTCTGAGCTGAAGGCTGAAAAGCTGCAGAGCACAAAAATTCTGCACAACAACTATGTGGGAGGGCAAAAAACAGACAGTGAGTCTGTCTAAGAAAAGCCCCACCCAGACAGCTCCACCTACCTCCTGTTTACTGCAAAGTCTGCAGGTTTATATCATATTTTATCAGTTTTCTTTATTCTACCTTTCTATTTCTGAACTCATTTAGCCCTGAAGTGTTTATTATTGTCCATATGGAAATGTATTGTATTTTAAACTTCAACTTTTATCTTATCTTGCCTTTACACAAACCAGAAACACCCAAACCCAGCATCCCCCTGCAGTAGCTGCCAGACCAGCTTAAAGTCAGTTACTGGCTAAACAAGTACCGTGACCACAGAGAGAGGCTGGATGAGAAGAGAAAGAGAAAGGCTGAGGAGCAGCACGCTCGTCATACCGCCTACAAGGCGAGCCAAGCCAGCCAGTATTCCTGGCGTTATGATTCTTACACTGCAGGATCCGCTGAGAAGAGGAACAGCATCCTAAAATCCATGTTTTAAATGTGCTTTTTACTTTGTTTCTGTGTTGTTTTGTGACACAACACAATAAAACTGTGTTGCAATGAAAACACTAAGTTGACCTGATTATCGTGTTACATAAATTGGTGGTTAAAATGTGCTTTAATATATTGAAGTGTCTACAGCCAGGCTGGCTGCTCTGTAAGACAGCACAGGCACAGCAAAGCTTTAAGCTAAACGCTAATTTCAGTAGGCTTCCATGTTGATTTTAAGCAGGTGTAATGTTTAGCATGTTCGCCATTTTTCAACACAACTTGGCCATGAATAAAGGGCCAAAGTCACCATCTTTTAGGGGCCAGAAATGGCTGTAATTTCACAGCAGTCCAGTTGTCAAGTCTGCCTGGTAACTTCAAAGCAAATACGCAACTTTAAAACATCCATGCTACCAGCCAACAAACAATCTGGCACATTACATGTGCAAAAAAAAAAACTGTTTATTTTTTCTTTTTTTAACAGTTTTTGTACAGATCAAACAAAACAGATATAACGTGTAAATTAGTGAGCATTAGAGCTGCTTCCTGTTTCGACTCTTCATGCTAAGCTAAGTGTATGAGCATAGTCAGATATGAAAGTGGAATCAATCCTTCTTTCTCTAAATCTCAGCAGGGAAGCTAATTTTCATACTTCGCAAAAGTGTAACCTCTTCTTTAGTGCCATCAATAATGTAGTTTACATAATGATACACACTTCATATTTAAAAAAAAAAGTGTCTTAGATATATACATTTCTTTCTAATGGCCAGCAGGGGGGCGACTCCTCAGGTTGAAAAAGGAACCTTGATTGTAAAAAACGGAGATGGGAAAAATTTGCCTACTTCTCAGTTGATTTATTAACTCATTAAACATTTTTCTAATGATTTTATGGTTTCATCACAGTTTTAGTATGGTCTCTTTTGGCTCCAAAACTCGAAGCTACAAATTGGTAGTCTGCAAACTAAAAGGTGTCACAATAGGTACCCCAACTTCTGTGTTTGGCAAAGAATCTACAAATGTCACTTAGCCTGTGACTTGCACAGATGTAGTTTAACACTGTTCAGCTAATGAGGAACTTTTTCAGGTTAAACACAGCATGGAGTCTGCTAAACAGCAGCTTCACTCGATATATGATGAAGTTACTGTTAAAATAAGACTCTTTCATTTACAGCTTACAAAAGCATATATTACAACAACAGCAAATCATCCATTATCTATACCGTTATCCAGTTCAGGGTCGTGGATGGGCCGGAGCCTATCCCAGCTGTCATTGGGCGAGAGGCGGGGTACACCCTGGATCCCAAATCAATCACAGGGTTGACACATAGAGACAGACAACCATTCATCCTATGAATGCATGATTGCAGCATTACCTGTCAACTGACTCCAACTTTTCACAGAAAACTGTCAGAACAGTCACCACGTCTTCACACAGAGCCTGGCTGGTTGGAGAAATATCTGCAAACACACACACACACACACCATAACAAGGTTAATTCATGGGACCTACTTTATCTTTATTCAATATGTACATGAGGTGATTAAAACCTTATTACTGTCTCCTGGCTCTTACTTCCTCCCTCCCTCTCTCATCTACAGGTTTATCAGTAATACATTAAATAAATCAATACCTCCTCTGTGAACCTGTCTGGCTCTCTGCCTGCAGAGACATCAATCAAAACTGTTCCTGTGCGTGTGTGTTTATGTGTGGGACTGTATAGTATCATAAAGAAGCCCTGACAGTCAATCTGTGAAGGCGTTTTTTAATACCTGCAGATTGGTGATTACAGTGGTGTTATGATACTATAAAAAGTCACAGCCTGAATGGCTCCATGTAGCCTAAACCTGATGAAAACTGAGCTCCTGCTAGCGGCTGCAAATCTATAAGACTATTGTCACTTTTAAATGTAAGAGTTAAAGGAGCTAGTCTCCCCTGGAAAGAGCCGCTGTCAGTCAAAGCTGATGTTCTCTGTAATCGATAAAAGCAATAATATTTGAGATTGGCACCAGAGCTGTGGAGAAAGTTGTACAAACAGCTCGTGGTTTTGCCCATTCTACATTCCTACAACACCCAGCATGCATTGTGCACCTCCCTCTGAAACGAATGGCCCAGCGTTAGACGCTGGAGTGAAATACTACCGTTTCACTGCAGGCAATGTCTCATCAGAGCGGTACAGAATCTGAAATACGACGAGAATATACCGGTGGATCGTCTAAAAAATCTACATTTCAAACCTGACGATTTTGAACGAGACATGACATCATTTTACAGTCTGGCGGAGGTTTTCCAGGGCCCATCGGAGAGCGGATAGCATCCTCCAAAGGCACTGAGCAAAATTCCATTTTTTCCTACCATAATGGCATTAGCTCCCCATAATAGAATGAAAGGATTGTAGGTGGAAATCGATGAACTGGCCCTTTAAGAAATATTTTGTTTATGTTTGTCCAGTCAGAATTGTTTGGGGTCTGTATTTTTGTGTATATTTTTAGCAAAACACTCCTGCTATTTGAAAATACTCCAAGACATTACATCACAATAAGCACAAATACCACTGTAGGCACTGGTGGACAATTTCTATCAGGGTTTAGATGGTTAGGCTCACTTCACATAAGAAAACAGTACATACTGGATATAATTAAAATGCTCAAACTTTGCCAGCCTTAGATTCTAAGTACTAGTCTGAAGGGGCCATGGGAGGGTAATTACGGTGAACGGTTTCAAACATCCCATTAGCTTGTCAGGCTCATCTCCACATTGTCAGACTGGCCTCAATTACCACCAGTGACTCCAGCTGTAGACAAGCTCAAAGAAAATGTGTAGACTTTCCGTAACCATCTTCTGTACCTAAGCCTTGCCAAAACAAAATCTTATCAAGACATATAAAATGCTCTGCTTGAAATAATAAATTGTGTCTGATGTTTTTCTACGTTTAATTACCTTGTAAAAATCTCCCAAGGCATCTCCTCCTTCTACCTCATTACAAATTCCTGAATCTGCATAGTCCCTGCCCACTATGCAACCGCCTCCGTCGCCAAAACAAAGCACGTCTCTGCCATCGTTTAGTGGCAACTTGTTGAAACTTAGCTAGCTTGAAAAGTAGTATTTAGTAGCAGCAACGGTAACTATAGTTCAGTCAGACAACTCATGTTGTTATAGTTTGAAATGTTTATTGCAGCAGCAGCAGAACATAGCTTGTTTGGCGTCTAGGCTCCGACCTCATCCCTCCTCGCTGATTTATTTTACATGCAGAAATTGAGGAGTGATGAGATAATATCTTAAACTCCCTATTCGGAGCCTACAGGTGGATGCTGGGGCTAAAAGTAAGAGCGCAGTACTGGTGCAGGGTAGCGATGGCAATGACAGAGCAGAGGGAGAGACAGGAAATCTTGCAGCTTAAATCGACCGCCAATTGGGAGGAAGTGTTTGTCAGGTGACGTGGAAGTGACGTGTATCAATTATTATATAAGTGCAGCTCGAGTTGTCTGCCTGAATTAGCTCGCAGGTGACGCCCCATTAGTCGTAGTGAGTTGGCAAAAATTACGCTGACGGTTACAGCTGGCTCGTGCATCGCCGAAGTGGTTGCCATCGGTTGCACAAAATATGTATAGCGTCACCCCGTCCATTAACGGGATTGGCTCCTTAGGTTTGTTACGTCTCAAACCTGCCAATCTGAAAACGTGTTGTTCAGCCTGTCCTTGGTACACTGCAGTTTAAAAGCAGACAGGCCCAGCCATGGAGATGACTGCTGATGTTGTCCCTGATATGTCTTGTAGCACATGAAAAACACCACATGGAGATGTTTACAAGGTTAAACACTGGATTTTCTTTATTTCTCTATTTTCTTTAATATACCATGTGAGGATGTCCCGTTCTAGCCTAGCCACTTTATTGGGTACATCTGTGCAGTCTGATGCAATCCAATACAACGATTCTGCCATAAAGTCCATTCTTACAATGCCTATAATGTTCAGTTTTGTTGGCACTGTTAAAGAGTGATGTGTATGTAAATAGGAAGGACCACTGACTTCGCACATTTACAACAATATGTGTGATTACATAACAGAAGTGATCACAGCCCCGGGGCTAATGAAGAAGAGCAGCAGAGGTGTATGATAGCACTGGTATTCATTTACCTCGTCTATGCAGGGGCGGTGCAGTCACCTCGTCTCCATCTGCACCCTGTGGAGGAGAACACAGCAGGAGGCGTGTTTACTGTCAGTGCATTGGTTTCTGATTACTTCACATGCCTCTGTGTGAAATGTGTGTTTACATGCGTGTCTATGGACATATAAGGAAAGTAAAAAAAAAATCCATAACATTAATATAAAACAACAAATTTAAATTGCTTTAAGCTGCTGTGAGGAACTTTCAGTTTGTGTTGATTTTGGCGCCCCCTGTTGACAAAGCCGTACCTCTTATCCCTTTGCTGATTTTGTCCTGTACATGCTTAAGTAGTGTTTTTAACAAAAAATCTCATCCTGCTTTCTTTAACACTCATATGTATCACTCACTTTAAATTTCTGCCCTGAAAAATGTCACAAAGGCAGCGTGCAGTTAATCACTTCGTCTGACAGCTTCCCCCCCGCCAGCAGTTTCAGGTATTCAAAATAACTACATGAGATTTGAGAAAGAGTCAAAGCATTACGAGTCCTGCTGTGATTCTTACCTCTGATTTAAAACTGTGCACACGGCTGTGTGTGTTTATGTGTGTGTGTGTAAAAGTTTAATTTCTGTATTGTATGTTTGTGAGAAGGCGTGACCTCTTGTCTGTGTCGCAGCTGTAGCGTCAGGTCTCCTAGTATCTGGCTCAGCGTGGCTCTCACCGCTGTGTTGATGCTGCGCTGGTGACAGCTGGACACATAGGTCTCGATACACACCTAAACACACACACACACACACACACACAAACACACACAAGATAACATCTGTCAGTGTGAGATCTTTCTTACGTCTGAGTCACAAAACCAGCAAAGTGACGCACAGTCCCGACACTGCATCACACAGTCAGTGAACTATCAACAAGGTTTATGGGAGGTTTCCATGGCGTCACAGGTTGCCACGGTTACCAGACTAATGCGGGCAAAGGGGCAAGGGGATGTATTGTTAGTGTGTCAGAAATCATCTAGCCAGATTAGAAGCGTACAGAGTAAACACTGCTGATCTATGGAAAGTACGAGAGAAGGATAGGTTAGTCAGCACTGAGCAACACGCGCACACACACACACTATAGTCCCAACATGGTCTTATGTTGTTGAGGTTAACAGGAGAAGGTTTTTGGGATGCATGTCAGAGCTGAAATGTGCATGCTAGAATTTATTTAGCATTTAATTCACCACAATTCTGTTTAATCGCCTATAAATAAAGAGGCTCATACAGCTCCTAACAAAGACCATCTCTGCTAATTATATTTAGAGTTTAAGTCTCGGCAGCCTCAGGGATGGTTTCCACCACCTGTGCTGAATCAATGAAGGATCAATACAGCCTGCATCATTATGCCTTCCAGCTGCAATCCAGTCTGTGCATGGGACGGCAGGACTGCAAGGAGCTGCCTCCCACAGTTCAAACTCCTTCTCCTGTAGGCCGAGGAATTTTAACACTTGCACCACTCGCAAGCATTCAATGTCACATGACTGTTTTGTTATTATAGCTGAAGTTTGGTGAAAGTAAAATTGTGATGGAGGCTTAGTATTTGTAGTCCATTCATCCATTATCTATACCGCTTATCCTGTTCAGGGTCGCGGGGGGCTGGAGCCTATCCCAGCTGTCATTGGGCAAAGGGCGGAGGTACACCCTGGACTGGTCGCCAGTCAATCACAGTAAAGCCGGAGAACCCACGCATAGTTGATGACTCTAAGTGGCCCGTAGATGATGGTGTGAGCGTGAAAGGTTGTCTGTCTCTATAGCCAGTTCAAGGCGGGATTATAACGCCGCTGTTGCATTCCGTCTTCTATGTAGAACGCACAGAGGCGGAACGGTGGAGCGAAGTCGTTCCGCCTAGGAGCCGGCATCGAAGTAGCAACAGAGCGTAACAGAGGCGAAACGGCGTCTGTGTAAACTGCAGAGCCGACAGGGCAGAACAGCGCTGTGTGTGTGTATTTGAAGCATGCGCTGTTTGTTTACACCTCGCTCGTGTTTTGCTTCCGCAACGCCGGAATGCTATGTGAAAACACATACTGGGGCAGCTTTATGCAGCCGTTGCTTGGTCCAATATAAAATGGCAAAAGCTGATCGACGGTGGAGCTTCGTTACGGCGCTGAGGCGGAACCGCAGTGTAAAAAGGGCTTATG
Source organism: Semicossyphus pulcher (assembly GCF_022749685.1). Lineage (NCBI taxonomy): Eukaryota > Metazoa > Chordata > Actinopteri > Labriformes > Labridae > Semicossyphus > Semicossyphus pulcher. The sequence continues at coordinate 20,895,021 of NW_027211626.1, forward strand.
TGTCAGCCCTGTGATTGACTGGTTGAAAGTGAAACATGCATGAAACAGACCAGAAGAAAAGAGCGGAGGGGGAGATAGTAAATAACCTGCAGCGATACAACTCATTGCTTATGAGTGGCACAAGTGACAAATTTATTGCAGCAATGTTGCGACAATACCATGTCGACATCTGCATTCGCCACATTGGCGGCCATTTGTCTCTGACATCAAACTCAGGGTGGGAAGCTCAGATGCTGTTATCATTTGCCACTGCTGTTGTTTTGGTTGCAAGTTGTGTAAACAAAACCAAGGGAATCTGATAAATCATTATGATTCCACAGATGGAAATTGCACTTTGCACTGCATCTTCCAATTAGCAGATGACTTACTGTACTTCCTGGGCTGCAACCACAAATACACCAAGCAGGGAAACTAGCAGAGATGAAGATTTCTCTGTAAAACTTGACACAGAAACAGATATGATCGTATTATAAAGATGAAGTATTAACTTCAGGCTCCCAGTGGTTGAAACTGAATAAATCCCCTCAGTGCTGCCAATCCCTGCATTAAGAACCTGTACAGAGCCCCGGTGTTTGTATAGGATGTTACAGATAATGGAGTGTTGCTGACAGCCTCTCAAGCCACCCTGAGTTATGACCCGCCACAAACAGAAACACGCACACACACACAACAGATGGCCGGTCCTGGCGGTGCAGAGCCCATTAACACAACATGTTGACCAGGTTTTTATGGGCTGTTAATGGACATCAAACATCACCTGGGTGCAGGAGCTGCTGCTGCTGAGGGAAGCGATGTTACAGAGAAACACTTTACAGATAACAATTCTGCAAGGGGCCGGGTCTCATATCAGAAACATCTCTATTCACAATGTCAATAGAGCTTTGTGTAAACAGCAATTTGTTAGTGATAGCACAGAACTTTTCATTTCCATTGTATAAAACCTGAAATATATGACCTAACAAAGGGTGTCCCATTTCATAGGTAAAGCTTTCAATACAGTCCGCTTCTGAAAGGCCTCTACCCAGTCGAGGGCAACCAAGAACTAAGGGTAGGGCAAAGGAAGGGAATTAAAACCATAAAACCACCTTTTAAGCATACAATACATGTTCTGTTAGATAGTCAAAATCTGGGGTATTCTTTCAAGGCCCTGCAGAACCTCAGAAAATCTTTAAAAAATAAGGGAGCACCTCAACAAAAGAGGTACAGAGGAATATCACTTTAAATTACCAAGCTGTCAAAGTGATAATCTCAAAGATTTTCATGTAAATAAATGTCTGTCACTATCTATCGCCAAACAAAATGGTGATTGAGCCTATGGCCCACTGATTAAAGCCTTTGCATTTACAGTATTACGGACTGGGTGTCTGGTAGCGAGCGGTATACAAGCGGCGCCCAGTTAGTGACGCATATTCCATCACCGAGCAGTGGTTGGTCTGCCAGAGAGGGTAGGCGGAGCTAAGTAAGTGTTGCGAGTAAACAGTAATCTACTATGGCTGAACAAACAAAGGAAAGATCGATGACTACAGATACAACTTCAACAATAAGTGAAAATCCAAAGAAAAAGAAACAAACTCGACGCTCAGATGAAGGCAAACAGTCTAAAAAGGAAAGCGACCGTCAGCAAGGAAAATCAAGAGTTACAACCGGAGCCAACTGTGGACATCACACATATGTGGGAATATGGACATATATCACATATATCTGGGAAGTGTGCTCCCGCAATTACTGTTTATCTCCATAGGTGCTGCCAAAGGGATCGAAACTGAGATCTTCGAGATTATAACTTTAAGTAATTAAATTGGCATTTTACTTGAATGAGTGACCTAACTGTTCCTCCCCTTGTATATCCATGAACATGGATGTTAGTTGTTTGTCTAAAGGTATACTGCAAAGCTACAAGTTGAATGTGTGATGCTGTTCACCCTGCTGGAAAGGAAGGCTAGATTCATAGCCATATTAAGCTTTTACACTGATGTGGTAACATTATATCTACCTTTGAAACGTGGACAACTTCAGTACAGAATTGAACCTGTTGCACGTGGCAGCCACTCCGAATTATGTGCACGACATTATCAGGAAGTGCTGGACTTTCATTTTTCATTGTAAACAATAATCTTTACATTCACTTGTTCACTTTAAGCACCAATATGGAGTAACTATTAAAGAGAGGATTTGGGCATTACATGCACATGTTTCAAGAGTTACTAAGCATTTCTTTAACCTGCCTACAATACCATCTTAAACACATATTACAGCTATATTCTGATGATTTAGCTAAGCTTTGATAAGAGAACAAGTTCACAACTATTTTAACATCTTTTTTTAAAGATATACTCTTGTATATTGTGATACCTAATCCATATTTCATGGACACCTGTGAACCCTAGCAATATTTGTGCAACCATAGGTCCAGCATGTCACTTCTTTTACAGCTCATGTCTCCCTTCATCCCAAAGGTCTCTTTTGTTCTAGCTTGTATTTTCCAAAAACCAGCTAATCTTCATGCCTGTATGTGTGTGTTTGTGTGTGCAGGACCACTCTTCTCAACCCTCTGAATAATTAAAGAGATTACAGCATGAGACAAGGCCTTTGGGTGAGCAGGGTAGGAGCGGAGCATCACCTTTAAAAATAGACTGAGCTCATGTACTGCTTGCTATGCTAACAGTTCAAAGAGGGAGTGGTGCTATCTGACATTAGCATGGTCTGGGACAGTACTATTAACATTTTGAGAATGAAAAATGCTTCAATTTTGCTTCATCATGAGGGAAAACCTGACAAAGAAGAAACAGCAAACAACAGTGAAAATGAAATCTGATGTAAAAAATAATAATATATAATTTTGTACATATTGCTAACACTAAAAAAACAGTGTCCCTGTTTGTTGCTAGATGTATAATCCCAGCATTTTACCTCAGCAATCCTCAGTATGGAGTCTCCATTAATGTCAAAGTTTGGCGAGTAGGTTATACACAGCAGGACCTGCACACAGGAGACACACACAACGTGTTATACTTTCCAAAAGGGACAAACGCAACAGCTCAGGGAAATGAAATTCAATGGATGCAACACTCAGATAAACACTCAGCATATTTACATTTCTTTTCTCATTTTAATGTAGGGCTACTGCAGAGTGGTCGTCCAGATATCGAGGAGCTAAGATCAGTATCTGTGGGCAACACATTTCGTTGTACATTCGCAGGTCTTACCTTCATGACCTCCACCTGCAGGTCTTCATGGAGAGATGGGGTTACCCTGATGGCCTCCAACATCTGGCTGAGCAGCTGCTTCTCCAGGACCTCCACCTCCCTGCCGACTCCACCCACAAATCTGTCCTCACACAGGAGCTTCTGATTGGAGAGAAAAGCACAGTGGAGACGGCTTTAAGGAGCAGTACTTACACACTACAAACAAACAAAATGTAGGTACTTACACAATTTGTACATGTTTAAGCTTGAGCTAACTTTTTTTTTCAAATACCATGCGTTTACAACTAGCCTGTTGGTTAAAAACTCAGATGTTAATTGCGTTTAAAGCAAGGCAGTAGTGTCAAGGTTGCAGAACTGGACTTTTAAATTGCAAAAGGAAGATTTTGTGATTTCTTATTTAAAAGGGGGGGTATATTATGCTAATTTCAACCCTCATATTGAACTCTGTGATACCTGTGGAGTAGCTTAGCATAATTTACAGTTAAAAAAACTCAGGCCCTCTGCCTGAAACGACTCAGTCAGCTCTGTCCCTTTAAGAAACCCCACCCCTACAAGCCAAATCTCTTCTGATTGGCCAGCTCTCTCTGAAGCCTCCTGAGGCTGCACTTTGTGAGTGTGTAGAAAAAAACTGTGTGAAACCTGGCGTTCACAGCAGCCTGCAGACTGAGCTGAGAAGCCTGGGGATTACTCCAACATACTTTTACCTACAGATTTGAAACTTCATCCACGTTTTGTATGAACATCCAACATTATATTTCTTAAAATATTAATCAGCATAATATCCCCTCTTCAAAGTAGATGACATTACAAAAAATACATTTTATGATTGTAAGAAGACATGTTCTTAATTAAAGCAGAATAAAAATAAGAACAAGGATAGATATAAAATTGCTAGGGAAAAAAATATCTTCTCTGTGGTTCTTCTGTGTAGGGCAGTACCTGCATTCCTGTAAGTGCCGCCTGTCCCAGTTTGGTGTTTTTAGACTCCAGGGCCATCTGTAGAGGCAGCAGACAGCGCTCTCTGGAAGCACAGAAACCAACAGGTTACACCTCTGTTACCGGTAATGTTTTCAGAGCATCTTCACTGAATATGGTGTTCCCATGTACCTGTTCCTGCAGACAACACAGCTGGCATGTGGGGTACGAAGAACTTGTGAGTTACCAGTTATTTTTGTTAACCCACTGCTCACTCTCTCACTTGAGATGTTTGAGAACTTGCATTTTTAATCTAATGTATAAAAAAGTCTGGTATGATTCCACCACCAATTTAATCTTATTTTGTAAGAAACTGAGTCCTGTTTTAGCTCATTAGCTAGTTAATGAATTATCCTTGGGCACAGACTGTTTAACCTTCATTACTTAGCATTTGCTTGTTACTCACTATTCTCCAGCTCCACCTTCTTGTTCTAAATATAGTATTCTGGCTCAAAAACCAACAAACCAACAAACACTTACTCCAGTCTTGAAAAGTGTTGTCTACAAACTAATGGGTGACGTCACTGTTGTTACTTCCACCAGTTATAATGTCTTAAGGCGATCCTCAAGGAAGCATCCTAGGTCCTATTGTTTCTTTCTTTAGCTTCTTCTGAACAAAGCAATTAGTCATCATTATTTCAAATTACTGTTATATTCTCTATCGCCCCCTGCTGACTGGCTGCAGTTTAGCTCATAAAGCCCACCTCCTCCATGTTAACAGATGGGACATGAGTCAAACTATAAAATCAAAAACTAGTCAAACATATTTTTCTCAAAGATGGTTTCTGTCATTATCATGCTGGTTTAACTCCAAGTGTTTTTTTGACAAGTTTATTTTTAATTAGTTATTTGATGCTATAAAAAAGATGATTGACAGCTCTGAGTAGAGGAGGAACGGTGAGAGGAGACGTAACTAAAACAATCACAACAGTCATTGAAGTTTCCAGATCTGTGAACGTCTGCTTCAAACCAGCACAGAGAAGCTGTTCTGCTGTTAAATACATAGACGTGCAGGATCTTTGCAATTTTTTTCTGTAAGTTAAGTGTGTGTTTTGGTTAGCGGAAGTGGCTACGGCAGCTCCATCCACCGATCTCTACTGCGCCGCTCCGGCTCCAAATGTGCAAGATGGCAGCACCTGCCTCGGGGGCATTTTGGCTTCAATTTTGTACAATGAGAGTAGCTGGAGACGCGTTGTCCATCTATATAGACAGTCATTGGTTACACTGATGGTACACAACTATATCTATGTTGCCCGAGACAATCCCAGTTCTTTAAATTATCTTTTTGTCAAGAGGTTATTTTATCATGTTGCCCAGCATGACTTAAGTGTTTGGCAGTAATTGTAGCTGTCACAACATGTCTGACACAGAGACACAGTGATTGTGATGATCTTAGTGATTGAGTTAAAAAATAAAAATCAACTAATAGCCGGAGGCATCCCAAGGCGTGATACAGTAAATATTAAAGACCACCAGTCATAGTTCACCTCTCCAGAGCTAGCCTGCTGCCAGAAGGACTATTTATGGTTTAAATCTGTAAGAGCTGCTGTTGACCCATGACTTCAATATTTAATAAAGGGGAAGACTGAGGAGAAATCTGCAGAATATGAGAAGGTCTTAGTCTTGACTTCATCATGAACTCCAGATCCTCCTCCCTCTCTCCTGCTCTCAGTGATACTCCACATATTTCAAGTCCAGACTATGAAATCATAAGAGGAAAACAAAAGAAAATAACACTAAATATAATCAAATCAATGGCGGATTTAAAAATGGTACAAAAACAGAATACAGTCAGACTTTGTGCGTCTAATTCTGCTTGGACCCCTCACAGAAAGAGGGAAATGTCACTGCTGACTGTGATGAGACTGGAGGTGCAGTCATGCAAGCAGTGTCTTCAGGCTGTTAGCGCCAAGCAGTGGCTGAGAACCTGTGATAACAAGATCACGCTTCTCAGACTTTTAAACATTGGATTCTGCAGACACCAAAGCAATAAGCGTACAGGAGGAACTTTAAAGGATATCTGTAGCTTGTTGTCTTATTTGTTCTTTTCAATTTGCTTTTAATTCTTAACAGTGATTGATATCATCTGGTTGTGCGGTACAGATACATTACAAAACAGCATTTTTGTCAACTCAGGCCCATTGCCCAGAGATATTTATTTATGGATTCTCTATACCAAAAATAGCCACTCTTGGTTAAAAATAGAAGTTCTTAGTATCCCCATCCTTCTCGTCCTAAAACTACACACAGTAGTGTAGGACAGAATCAGTTACATAACCCAGCAACTGTGTTTGAATCACAGAGCTATTTTTTTTCTGTCCATTTCTTCACTCTTTCTTTGTCTTGTGTTGTGCTGCACTCTCCCTCGCTCCCTATCTCCCTCTCATTACTTGTAGTCGGTTGAGTCAGCGTGCTGTGCTGCTGATAGCAGGCTACTGGGTTTCATCTCTGAGCTCGCGGGCGTCTCTGAGCTGTCACAAATACACTGGTTCAAAGGGCCAGCAAGGAGCCAGAGCTGGATCACAGCCGAGCAGTTCCCAACAGTTTCAGTTCAGACATGATTGATGAGCATGTAGAGCGCAACAAATGAAAGGAAAAAATGGAAGCATATTAGTCAGGATAAGAAACTGTAAAACAAAAACATCTAAACCCGCCCAAAAATCCTCACTGCAACTGTCACATAGCAACAATACAACAGGAGCAGCCAGTGTTATATCCTGTTAGTCAGACTAAGTGTTCTCTTCTCTTTTGTAATAAGAGACCTGAAATCTTTGCCATAGAGGCGGAGGAGCACACGGACTGAGCATGACGACACCACATTACAAAGACATTACCATGAATATTTAATCTAATCATCTCTAATAAAACAATAGAGGTTATTGAGTGAATAATTCATGGCGAGTTGAGCTGCAACAGCATCCAGAATTTATAGCGGCAGCTCTCCGTTCACATTTTTCATGTTTTGCATTCAGAAAACACAGGCATGAAATAATTGTGTTTACACAATGGAAAAAAAATGATACAGGAATTCTAAATAGGGAAATACTGGACTTAAAGTTAGAACCAGGCTGAGAGCTACAGCTTTTCCGGCTGCAGTCCCGGTGAACAGCTGTGTGCATTTGTAAATGTCCAGCTTAGTTTTCTCACCATGATTTGATGGATATGATTTGCATAAAAGGGGCGTGAACTAAACAGCAGTAAAATATTTCCATAATATATTGAAAACAGAAGGCCCAATACAAATCTTACAAGCTCGGGAAGTTCGGTATTTGCGGACGTTTTACATTCAGGTCTCGTTCAGGTTTGAGAGCATACTCTGTAGGGATACACCAGTCCTGTCCGAGTCTGACCTTATTAAGTAGATCAAACCCATCCATCAGCTTCTTGGTCAATGTCATAAAAGTCAGTGTTTCCAGTCAGTTATTCATAATTTGCAGCACCTTTACTGTGATCACAACTTTTTACCAATAAGGTGTTGCCTAATCCTAAAGCTCGTGGTCTCAAAAGTTTGCCTTCATGGGTTTCAGTGCTGCCAACTTTTCAGACCCTCACGCTTTTTTCTAAAAAGCGACAAATTAGGGACTTTTTCAGAGCACTGAAATATATTATATTGTAATTCATTCCCATGTACGCTGACCAGATTTCAGATCTCAGTTTCAGGGCCGGTTCGGAGCCGGTGCTCAGTTTAGAACAATTTTTTTTGTGTTTCGACTGAGAAAGAACCGGCCATCTGTCAGGAAAACAGGTGTAATCACAGTTCATGGCTCCTCTACCAACAGCTCCGAGTTGCTCTCTCTCTCCTCTCTCCTCTTGTCCCATGCCCAGCAGCACTGCGCAGGGAGTCAGGAGTGGGCGGGGGCTGGCCTTGGGCAGCTGCTCACAACCACTAAGCGTTATGCAAATGAATACGAGATGACGTCACCACTATGCAATTAGCGTAAAACATCATCTGGCGGCTTTTAGCGACTTTTGGAGGAAAAGTACAGACTGGCTGATTTAAGCGCAAGCCAATCGCAGCGCAGCATGGAGGCATTAGGCGGTACTCTACTGGAGAAAGAAATAACGCACTGTCATCAATGTCTTTCAATGCAGGAAACATAATATTGGATGTTTAGGAAGATGTAATAAAGTCGGTTTCAGCCAATCTGCACCAAGTGAGAATCATTAAATATGAAATATTGATCCGGTAATTGTCCAATATTTTTAGGTTTGAAGTCCGGCTCACCTTTAGTCTTTACATTTCCAGAGTTCAAACTCTGTTTTTACCAAGCAATGTGTAACACTGTAGCTCAATGGCACACTGCCTGAGTTTGGTGCTGAAGTTCAATATTTGCATCATCGTTGCTGGGATAAGTTCAACATTCAAATAAAGTCAAATCATACATGTTAATAATCAGTTATCTATTCCCTGTAGTAAACACACAGGCTGAACAGTGTGGGTCTGTAAGGCAAAGCTGTCTTGTTCAATACTTTCAGCAGGTCCAACAAAGCTGACAGTACAAAGAACATTTTTATTCTTTCAAGTGTTTTTTGTTTAGGTTCTGTTGGCTTTCTTACTTTATGCTGCAATGACTGAAAGAAGTTTTGTCTTCAAGTCTATTAAGTCTATTGCGCTCAAGTGATCTGTGACATTTTACTTACCGAAGTTGTGAAGGGGAAATCTTGGCTGAACCATTCTGAGTCTCAAGGGTTTCTGTGAGTTAAGGGAACAAAGAAAAGTAACATTGTAGTTAATAACTCCTGAGAGATATCATGTTTGATGTAGATTTACCTAAACCAAAAGAAAACATTTCCTGCGGGGGAGGTTTTCTGTTTGTTGAGCTAAGAAAGACCAGGTGAGAAGTATTAGATCGTCTTTACCCGATGAAAAATCTGGTTCCCCGCACAAAAGCTTTTAAACTACAATGTTTGCTAGCTAGCCAGTTAGCTTAAAACAGTAGCTTGGATAAAATGGCTAATTAGTAAAAGTTGTAATTTAAATATATGTTAAGCACAGAGTTTAGAATAGAGTTGAAAGATAAGGCTTTTTACACTGGGTTTACTTAAGTCAACAAGCTAAAGAAACGAAGATCCATAGACGGTAAATAAAGCCCCTCTCCCACTGGTCAAAAAACCCGCTAACACCTGCTAACACCCAGCTTTTTTGCTTAGTGGGAAAGGTTACAATTGGCATTCAGACCCGGCTAATCTCCACCCGCAAGTCTTATTCAATACAGCATGACGTTTATTTAGTTATTTATTGTCCTTATAGGAATATATGCTAACAGATGAAAAGGAGGCTATATTTTAGTTCTAAGCTACCTTTGATTGACAATTTGCTACCAAGGCGACCAGCCAACTAGGATAGAGGCGGTATTTATACCAGCCCTCTTATCCAAATATGGTCTGGCTTAGAAGACACTGATTGTAAAAATGCCAAATTTTAGGCTTCAAACCTGTAGTCCAAACAGCAGTGGATGACTTTACGTAGGCTACGTCAACTTTTTAAATACAATCTGCAAAAACCAACAACAAAATGACCTCACTAACAAGTATTGTGTGTATCACAGCCTGATATATCTTCTTCCTCTCTGCCATAGAGCTCCATTGTCAAACATCTGTTTCATTACAGCTTGTCTTCATGCTAATATCTCTGAAATGTCGACCAATTCCACCTTGGCTTCATACTTTCAACTTAGGAGGAACATGTTACTGCATTTTTACTGCTGGGGACATGAAATATGACCCTTGCTGACATCTCTAAAACACAACATAAATCTCCTGTAAATCTGCAGACCATCATGTTACATTTCAAGGTTTAGTGAACTAGCCTTGCCCTTGCACTGCATATTGCTATACATCTGCCCTGAGTCTGTGTGTGTTCGAGGCAGGGTTCAATGGGGACACTTGGCATGCTTCTCATTTGTAGACTGTTTGGTGATTGATGTTTTGGGCGTGACCCGAAACATTTCAAGGCAGTCTGTAAAACATTTCATTGGCTGATGAAGTCCACTGGCTCTCAGTAGAAGCATTTTCACACTACACTTAACTGCACTGTCAATATTATATTGAATAGTGCATTAGATATTACCTGTATTTAACATTCATTCTTTATTTATACATGCATCTTTTTTGTGAGCATGTATGCAGGCAGGTCTGCAGTCCACTTCGGTCATGCCCTGTTAGGTTTAAACATGCCCTTGGAGTGTGTGTGCATTCATTCAGTGTGTTATGTAAGAGACGATTGCCCCTTAATCAGCACAATCAGCACTCTACTTCTCTACTTGCTGAGTTTCACCTGCCACCAAAAGGTCAGGCCGGCCCCTCATGCTCATCAATAATAGCAATTATATCTCCACTGACGTCAGTGGAAACCTTTTTTTCCGACATGGTCTTTAATTTGTCTGATTTGGATTATTTCTAACCATTTTAGAGTCAAGTTCTGAATGTTGCATGCTGAGGAGGGGATGTCCAGGGAAGGCAGAGCACCGAACTGTGCAGACAGACAGTAATGAGACTTGCGAAGGGTTTCTAACAAAAGTCTGACTCTTTCTTTACTGAAAAGGCTTTATGTGCTTTTTCAAGATACTCTAAGTCATCGTACAGACTCATTATAATTTGGGCAATCATTTTAAGTGAGAGTAAGTCAGCACAAATTTCACTATACTGATGAAGTCTATCATAGCTTTTTAAAAAGACTATGGCAATCCTGTAATAAACAAATCCAAAGGAGCAATAAAAATACTACTGAGGGAGGTGTGTTGTGCATGACGTCATCATATCTATTGTAACAGCTGCTTAACACTGTCCACAAAGCTCCAGAGTCTGTACATAGAAATCCTTAATATTAGTTTTAGAATATTACTTCAGACGTTTTTTAATGTTATCTGTGATCAGTGTGTCTTTTGATCGTTAACTCCCCAGAGGACTAAAGTACGCCGCTACAGGTTATTGTAGTTATTTTTTAATGAAATGTACACCTTTAAATCCTACTTCATAAAATATACGTACAACTCAGTGTGGCATTTTATCTTTAATAAATCATGCTTGTGCTTTTCATTCTGCCATTACATTTGCGATTAAGAAGTCTTGAAGAGTTAAAACAAATTTAAACCAAATGTCGCCCTCATCTGTAATTAAATTTGGCCATGACATTATTTTATTGACAGAAACTTAAAGTAGAGTTTAGATTATTTGAATGGAAATAAATGTACTTTAAAGCTGTTTGTCCACAGACACTACATGTCAGTATATTAATAATAGAAATAAATATAATAATCATAATAATCTAAGCACTTAAAAGTGCTACCTGGTGCATTCATTAGCAATCTTATACATACAGGAAAATGTATTTTCCTTGTTGGAGGTTATTAAAAATGGATGCTGTTCATCAGATAAGTTTAAACTGTCTAAAAAGAACTGACTTGATTTGAATATATAACAATAGGTTTCATGTAGACTACAGCTGTACATACTGATCACTATGAGCCAGTACCTGAAAGCAGCAGGTGCATATTTAACTCCTGTTTTGGATGATGGAGCTTCCTACCTGCACATGTAGATGGAAACCCTCTCCACCCAACTATCAGTTAGGGGATTGAACCACCAAAACAAGTCTTAACTTGGGAGAAACAGATGTTCCTTAAGATAGATTTCCAGTAATTAAGGCCTGTGGTATTAGTTTAGCTGCTTCCTGTTCCCTAAAGGCTAGCAGGTGAACACAGATTTCCCCTCATCCCTTTGCCCCCCTCCTGCAGCCGGAGAGTCGGGTGGGGGCTGCTGTTCACTCACCGCAGGCGTAGACGCAGGCATCGCGGATAGCTTTGTGCTTGTGGCCGGACGCGTCTTTCTGCAGCTTTCGCAGGATTCCCTCCATGGCTCCAGAGAATTAACGGCTTTGTGTTGTCAGAGAGCAGAGACAAGTCCGGCTCTGTGGGTTAGTGTACGTGTGGGGTTATCTGTGGTGTTTTAAGGGTGCAGCGACAGTGACAGCATCCCTGTACCCCCCCTGATGGAGGCGATGATTCATTCCCAACGAGCAGCCAATGATGTCAGGCCAGCCGTCAATCCCGTGAAGGTGGAAGGAGGAAGAAGCGTCTGTATTTCTTCTGCACAAATCCACCGCCTAATCTTCCAGTCTGAACCGCAACGATCCTCTGACATATGAAAAACAATCATCATAAATTTCCCCCCATCAAAAGGTGGATGAATTCGGTAAATAAACGCCCTTCTTTCATCTTCGTCAGTCATGTAATCCTCAGCGTTACCGTGTTTTGAAATCCGTTTCGGAGGATACTTGTGTTGTTCACGGAATCCAGATCCGGTTTCTGCTATCCCTCAAATCAAGCTGCTTCCTTTGCACGCCAGGAATACGCCACAGCGCTACGCTACCCGAAGCCTACCGCTAAGAGGCGGATTTCTCTCCAACCTGGCAACACAGTATTTACACCCTTTCCCTGTGGGGAGGCTTTAAACTGTGGCAGGAATCAGTGGAGTCACTGGAATGGGATTTCCTGTCTCAGCGGCGCGACAGGTGGAGGAAGCTGCCTCCAGGCGATTCTGCCTTCAGAATAAAAGGCCTTTCACACAATAGACTGTAAAAGGGGACGTAGCCTCGTGGCTTCTAAAGTGAAGTCTCAGTGAATTTGCTTTAAGTCTCTGTCATTTCTAATAAGTTATAACCAGCAGGGAACCACTCCAATGGTCCAAAACGGAAAATTAACTCAGAATAAGTTAACATTGCCCTATGGTCCCTATAGCTAGTTTCAAGTTTTAATCAATACAGTATGGTATTTATTTTAATTCTAATTTAGAGTCAAAGTGGGGTAGTCTTTCGGGCTTGGCTACTGACAAGTCACGACAATGGTGCCCGTTAAACAGCGAGAGACGTAACAATGCTATAGCTTACCCTCAGTCTCATCAAAATATGGCCACGTCTAGTTAAAAAAAGTCTAAAGCTGGACGGCTAAATTGCCAAACTTAAGGCTTCAAAAGCCTCCGACTTCATTATGGTTCTATTTTTTGTTGTATTTTAAAGTGAAATACATATCTTTTGTGCCCCACAATCAGGAACTTTCATATAAACATGCTAACACCCCTGTTAAGCCCTTTTGACTTAATGTCATAAAATTATACTTGTTGCACCATGAATAATGTTCTAAATAGATAAATTAATAAGTCATTTTAAAGATACATTTATTTATAATGATCCACAAGAAGGGGTAAAATAAAAGAACTAAAAAAGATAATATCGATACAAATAGGACAAAAAAGCTAGCTTAGCTAATGTTAAGGTTTAAAAAAGTTAAGGTACTCTGGCAAACGTTCATTGAAGAAGTGTTACTGGGCCACTTTACAGCATCATTATGTGGCCGAGCAGCATGTTTGTTTCATACCTAAGCACAAAGAGGTTCTTAACATGTAGATATTTTATCAGCCTCTTGCATGTAGCATGGAGTGTTAGCATGTTAACTTAGTACCAAATGTTGCCTGAAACTTAATTGAAACAAAGTGAACATATGAATGAGCACGGTAACAGTTTTGCTAATGTAACATTGCAACTTTTAGCATGTTATATTAGCAAAAATCTTAAAAGAAGTTGGTTACTGAGTTATTGTTGTCAATTGAGATGTTAAAGCAGTGCAACATCTCACCAGATGGTAGCAGTATTTAAAAGAATAGGTGGGATTTATCTGTGAGCATCTGTAGCCTACTTTATACTAGTGCAGTCCACACAAACATTTGCAAGTTATTTGCCAAAGTGTTAGAACGCAATCTTGAATAATTCAGAACTTTTTTTGCTGATTAATGCATCCTAAGTATTTGCTAGACTGTTATATTAGTCTAAATTTAGTATCAAAGGAACAAAAACATGATCATCTTAAATATAGTACAATGCGCTTGGTAAATAATTTGTAGCCATGCGAGAGGGCGGGAAATGATTGAATTCAGTATTCATTTATTCATATATTCATTGGCTTGACTCGTTTATTCCTCCCAGGATCATGGAATGGGGCAATAAAGGACAAAAGTAACCAAAGGAAGGTAACAAAATAAAATTGATACAATAATCACAGATGAAAGGATGCTAAAAGGTCATTATGTATAATCCCAGCAGGGGCATAAAAACTGCACGAGATAATAGAAGCTCAGGCTGTAGAGTAAGAGCTGCAGAGAGATGAGAGTTTCAAAGAGCCAAGCTTCGGATAAAAATCTAAAATTTATACTTTTCAAGACAATAATAATGCAGAAGCAATGCGTCAAGGTGCCAAGGAAAAAAGAACCAGCAGCTTCTTCATACATTTTCCTCTTTTAATAATGTGAGCTGTCAGCTTTCCCTAATTTATTTTGGGTGATCTTAAAAGTACAATAAAGGTTTGATACTCAACAAGTTTTTCCGAAGATATATATATATGTTTGGGGAAGGCCTCCACCTAGCTTTCATCTGCACGTATTCCCCCCCCATTGAGCTACAAGAGCATTAGCTCAGTCAGACACTATGTTGGTTTATAAGGCCTGGCTTTCAGTCAGCATCCCACTTTATCCTAAATGTGTTGGATGGTTGAAGTCAGAGCTCTGAAAAGGCAGCACAAGTTGACGTGAAGTGTTTGTTAGTTCCAGCTGAAGGACTCACATACACACTGATCAGCCATAACATTATTACTACCTGCCTAATATTGTGTAGGTTCATCTTTTGCTGCCAAAACAACCCTGACCCATCGAGGCATGGACTCCACTAGACCTCTGAAGGTGTGCTGAGGTATCTGGCACCAAGACGTCAGCAGCAGATCCTTTAAGTCCTGTAAGTTGCGAGGTGGGGCCTCCATGGATCAGACTTGTTTGTCCAGCACATCCCACAGATGCTCGATTGGATTGAGATCTGGGGAATTTGGAGGCCAAGTCAACACCTTGAACTCGTCGTCTTGTTCCTCAAACCATTCCTGTTTGGGAATACAGTTTCCATTAAGGGGTGTACTTGGTCTGCAACAATGTTTTGGTAAACTGCGATGCACTGTGTGTTCTGACACCATTCTATCAGAACGAACATTAACTTTTTCAGCTATTTGAGCTACGGTAGCTCTTCTCTTAGATCGGACCACACAGGCCAACCTTCTCTCCCCGCGTGCATCAGTGAGCCTTGGCCGCCCATGAACCTGTTGCTGGTTCACTGTTTTTCCTTCCTTGGACCACTTTTGGTAGGTACTGACCACTGCAGACCGGGAACACCCCACAAGAGCTGCAGCTTTGGAGATGCTCAGACCCAGTCATCTAGCCATCACAACACATCAACTTCACTTGCTGCCGAACATATCCCACCCACTGACAGGGGCCACTGTAAAAAGATAATCAATGTTTTTCACCTGTCAGTGGTTATTTGATTAACCCTTGTGAGAGTTTAAATAACTTGCTAGAAAGGGGATTCATTTTTTTTCATCTATCAACCTCCAAAGTGGAGCAAATAATGTTGACCCAGCAACCTATTTTAAAGGTGCTGACAATATTAAAAATGATCAGACACCTGGGGAGCACTCGGCGTCGAGACCAAAGTTTCCTGTCAGCTGGTGGTTTGTTGACCTGCTTCCAATTCATCATGTTGTTCAAAAAATAACACATCTGCTCTCACGTTGTTGCTAAAAATGCAGCTGACGTGAGCAGTTTTTGATGCTTTGAAAGCAAACTGGGAAACACACAGGATTTTTTACATGCTCAAAATATTCTCACAACCTTTTAAAAAAGCTTGTTCTTATTCCCAGAGCTGCACAAACACGATTCTGGTGTGATGTCCAATCAGCAAGAGCGCTGACCCTTTAATTTGCTGCTGGCATCGACCTGCAGCCTTTTGTGGTTTACATTGCTTAACTGTGCCGCTGCTGTGGGTTTAAATAGACTTGTGAAGGTAGACGTCCTTTCAGGAAGTCTGACCTGTTTAATGATTGAGGCTTGTTTGCATAGAGGGCTATTTTTTGCAGCTCTCTTGTGTCTGTACTCTGATTAAATGGGACTTTGCAGGGCGAAAGCAGCAATATCACCTGTTTGGATATATTTTTCCTTCATCTTAAGATACTCTGAATTTATTTATCACTATTATTAAAGGACACAAGACTCCCAGCCGGTACCCGATGTAAATCAGAGGGGTCACAACATCAGAAAAACATCAGAAAGGAGAAAAAAGGAACATAATGTTCTTTAGACTTCTAACTTTTAGCTGGATATTTCGTTTAGCTCTTTTAATGCTTTAAATTAAACAATCAGAGGAGGAAACTGCAGCTCACCCTCGACAAGATGTGAAGCTGGTTCATAAGACAAAAGAATTAGAAAGCACACACCTAGATTTAAACTCATAAGTTTCCTTGAAGACCCTTGAAGTGAAATTGAACCATGCAATTTGCTAGAAGACTACAGGCAATCCCATGATGACCTTTCGTCCGTAATATACAAGCGCGCGATCTCTTAGAAAAGAAGGAATTGCATAAAGTATACCGTCAAAATCACCCGCAACAACCTGCAGTTTCCGCTTATAACCGCTTGGGTGCGCCACTATTCAAGCCTACCCGCTGCATTAGTAACATGCCCACGTATGGGGTTATCACAAAATAATTTGGCTCAGATTAGAAAATGATGAAAAGGCTTCAGGAGCTATTTGGGTCCCTGCTCCCGCCTCCAGCAACATAAATCTCATAAGTTTTACAAGTGAAATGAGGGAAGATTGCACAGCTTGTCCAAACACTAATTTAATGCCTCCGCTTGAACGGTAAATAGCAAAATGATTGAAGTGGAATCAGCACTTCAGCTCCTTCACCTTGGTTACATGAGGAGCAACCGATCTTTAAAATTAAACCTGTCTCCATGAAATGAAGTCACTTAACCATCCTGTCTTGTTTCGCTTAAAAGTGGAATGATCAAAGTTAAATCTGGAACCAATCATAAATATAGCCCGGCTGAGACTGTGTTGCAATCATCCAAAAAATGTGACACAATGTTCCTCAGCTTTTTCTTGGATGGATTATTTGAATAATAGAAGCAATTTTCTTAAATGCTCTGCGACTGCCCACTCTTTTATCGTCCAAACACAATCTGTGTAATCTCGTCCTTTGTCTTTCTTCCCCTCCTTTGTGTGTGTGTGGGCATGTGTGTGTGCAGGGAGGGAGAAACCACCACACCAAAATGTATTTGAAATCGACAGAACATTTACTTCTTCTGCGCAATTACGCACGGTCTTCCATGGACATAGTTTGTCCTTGCAAAGACATTTTCGGTAGAATGAACCCAAAAAATTGACGAGAGCATTTTGTTTTCTGAGGATCACCTTTGTGAATGTTAGGATGCGAACTATTCGGCTGCCCAAAATACATCCAACATGTCTTTCTACGTCACGCGTCAACTTTTGTGATGCGCGCACTGCGGTTTTTAAGTTTCCTTCTCTCTGCACATCGAGCTCAAAAGCGGAAAGAAGCCAGGGTGGTCACAGACAACAGGGGTGGGAGAAAATCGTTTTTATAGGTCAGGTATTTTGGGAATATGCCGGCGGCGCGCCACGTGCGTAATGACGAGTATGCCTCTAAATATAAAGAATTAAGGCGTCGAAGCTTTATAAAGAGAGAGAGAGTATGTCGGAGTAGTTAACCCTGAGGGGGCTGTGTTTAGGAATTACTAATTTCTCACACCAACATCGGCACATCTGTGCGCGTCTATGTCACCACCGGACGGGTCTCCAAGCCCATGGATAAAGAGGAACAGGCGGCAGCAGAATGGTTGTTGTGGGAGCGAGTAACGGAAGCTTCGGTGGCAACATGAGGTCGTCGTTCATGATAGAGGACAGGGTCGGTGGTGAAGATCCCGGGGGCTCCACCAACATGATGATCTCGGAGGCTCTTGCGCCCCGGCTGCTGATGATTGCGCAGGGCGCCGCAGAGGCTGCAGCAGCAGCGGCAGCAGCGACGTCTCCGTCCACCTCCAGTCAGCCGCAGGTCATGGAGACGAACGGGACCCGGTGCGGCGAGCAGATTCTGAGCTACGGCAGGGTCGAGAAAGTCCTGATTGGCGGGGTCCTCACCATGCTCACGCTGTCCACAATCTGCGGGAACTTACTGGTGGTGATCTCCGTGTGCTTCGTCAAGAAGCTGCGCCAGC
Source organism: Semicossyphus pulcher (assembly GCF_022749685.1). Lineage (NCBI taxonomy): Eukaryota > Metazoa > Chordata > Actinopteri > Labriformes > Labridae > Semicossyphus > Semicossyphus pulcher. The sequence continues at coordinate 20,913,311 of NW_027211626.1, forward strand.
CGTCCAACTATCTGATCGTTTCTCTGGCCATGGCGGACCTGTCAGTGGCTCTGGCCGTGATGCCGTTCGTCAGCATCACGGACTTGATTGGCGGTCAGTGGATATTTGGACAATTTTTCTGTAACGTTTTTATCGCCATGGATGTGATGTGCTGCACCGCGTCCATTATGAGTCTGTGCGTAATAAGCATTGACAGGTGAGATCAACTTCTTTTATGACTTTAACAAAGTCAGAATCTTTTGCATCCTAAAACCAGTGAAACAATATGTCAAACAGTTGTAATACACAAATCTACTTGATTATTATTAACCTTGAAAAGACACTATGGTCTATTTAAAACGCTTCATAGATTGTTGGCAATATGTATAAAATATCGGCAGCCTTATTTCCCTGCAATTGCTTTATTCAACTTTTACGCATCAAAATTTTGGACCCAGACTCCTCCACATGTACAACATGTCCTCAGAAGAGAGCACGTTTTGTCAATTACTGATCCTTCAATCTCCCCTCACATCACTTTGCTTACAAAAATCACATAATGTAGTCTGATAACATTTTTATCGCTCGGTTTGTGTGCGGGTGATCGAAGCGCGGAGGCTCACTCTGGCTCAGACAAAATTGTGCCTGATGTGCAGATCAAGCCTGCGACCTTTCGGCTTTGTTCTTTGCTGTACACCAAGTTCTTTTATTACTTCACAAGTTTGAATTGCTTAAAAGGGTCGGAGAGGGAGATTAAAGCATTGAAAAACAACACGCCGTGACTCTCAGATTACCCCCAAAATGCCAAATACAACATAAAAAATGTAATAAATGTTTCCACCTTTATTTGCAGTCTGGCTTTATCTTTTTTTAACAGTTAAAGGTGCACTGATCACACATTTCTTAGCACCTTGGAGCTTCACAATATGACACTGTTCCCCACCTGGGGGCTGCATATGCCGAAACAGATTGTTTTAAGCACCTTGCTCAAGGGCACCTTGTTGAGGGTGGAGAGAACATATTACTCAGGGCAGGATAAGCAAAGAAAAAACCTTATTGTTGGCAATAATTGAAAAAAGAATTCTGGTTCAGGTGAAATTTGTCTGCCTGTTTTGGAAATCTTTAATCATATTTCTCTCTATAGGTATTTGGGTATCACAAAACCCCTGACGTATCCTGTCCGGCAAAACGGCTGCTGCATGGCCAAGATGATCCTGTCAGTGTGGCTCCTCTCAGCCTCCATCACCCTCCCCCCTCTGTTCGGCTGGGCGCAGAACGTCAACGACGGCAGAGTCTGCCTCATCAGTCAGGACTTTGGCTACACCGTGTACTCCACGGCGGTGGCATTCTACATCCCCATGTCAGTGATGTTGATCATGTACTACAGGATCTACCGGGCAGCAAAACTCAGCGCTGCCAAGCACACCATCACCGGCTTCCCCAGGGTAGGGGATCATGGTGCAGGGGCGGCTCCCCGAGGGGGAAGAGGAGGGCAGCAAGTTCACCCGCCCGCAGTGTCAGAAGAAACAGGAAGCGTTGAAGGGACAGAGGCTGAGCAGGATGAAATTGAGGAAGAGGAGGAGAGTTTGGACTGCGTGGCAGCTGCATTGAAGCTCCAGCGTGAGGTGGAGGAGGAGTGCAGCACGCGCGTCTCTCGCCTCCTCAAGACCGGCGAACACCACCAACGCCGGAAGAGGAAAAACCAGTCCATCTTCAAACGGGAGCAGAAGGCTGCGGCCACTCTGGGTATCGTGGTCGGCGCCTTCACCTTCTGCTGGCTGCCGTTCTTCTTGGTGTCCACTGCCAGGCCGTTTATCTGCGGCGTGGAGTGCAGCTGCGTTCCGCTCTGGCTTGAGAGAACTCTTTTGTGGCTCGGATACGCCAACTCCCTCATTAATCCCTTCATTTATGCTTTTTTCAACCGGGATCTGAGGACCACCTATAGCAACCTCCTGCGGTGCCGCTACAGGAACATCAATCGGAAGCTGTCGGCGGCTGGCATGCATGAGGCTTTGAAACTAGTGGAGAAGCCAGACACTGATGTGTAAGGATTTAGGTCAGTGTAACTGCAGACTCTGACAGAGACGTACCATTAGGGAAAACGCCCAGTGGGGCTCAGCCTGTGGCACAAGGTCACCACGCTGCCAGACTGTTTATTTCCCCAAAATGTGTGCGATGATTGCTGCAACGAGATGAGGAAGGACTGTGTGATTAAATGGATGCACAGGAAGGCAAACAGAGGAAGAAACTTTTCCCAGGGATTAAGAAACAATTGAGCGACATTTTGAGACACTGGTGATTAATTCACAATGTCTGAATCGTGCTGCTGCAGCACAGACACTGAACGCTTATAACCTGATGGTGAGGTCCAGCTATTGGAACCATAGGTGATACTTTGGTGTATTTGAAATTGATTCCAACCCTGCTGGACGGCTTTGCACATTTTATTGGCACAAAAGTTGGAGCTACAATCAGTTCCCGTTATCTTGTGTTTCCACAAATAGCCAAGAACGGTGGATTCCAGTCGGCCCTCGAGGCTCGAACACCAAATGTCTTCACCTTGATCCCTGGTGATACCACTGTTTTCACTGCTCCTAAACGCTGGGTTTGCTTAAATGGACAAACGTAACAAGAAGCGGATGAGCTAATAAAAGTCAAACTAGACTGACATGTAAAAATTTGTACACAAGTGAAGCCACAGGAGCCAGATGGCTCCTTCTGATGATCTGTTGTACCTGATATGAGTTTATATCTTTTGAATATGTTTTTTTCCCCCAGTCAATATCACTCTGTGTCCAATGTGCCAAAACTTGTCACAACTTTGAATTTATATCTGTTTTGTAGTCCTGCTGCTCACTAATCAACACAGAGCATTTCTGAGGGGACGACGTTGTCAGGAAGTCGTAGGTCATAGGATGGAAGTTATATCCAGGAGACGTGTTGGGAGACAAGATCGCCTCTGAACGATCCTGTGCCTTTGTCGTTTAAGGTTGCAGCACATAAGCGTCTCTTTTCAAACTATGCACCTCACAATTTCAGATCAGACACGGCGTTTGAAAGTTCCCCGGGCAGCCCGAGATGTTAATGGCTCAGTTTGAGCTTTTGTTTATGTCACAGTGAAGCTTGTGAAAGCAGCACTATCCAGGCAGAAGGTAACAGGAGAGTGGATCGTGGGTAAAGAAGAGCCCACTTGTCTCTTGTACATTTTTGTCCTCCAAATGCAAGAATATTTATTTAATTTTTGAGCAGTGTGCTGTTATTTCTTAGGTTGATAAAAATAATAAATACATGCCTCTCACTGTTGCTCAGACCCCAAGGTGGTTTCTTAACATTATGTGTGTTGTGTGAAGCAGCCCAAACACCAAAACAGCAGCAAACCTACAGTCGAGAAGTGCGTGCCTTTTGCTCGACAATACATTTGCATTAGAAAGAAATAAGTCTCTTAACCGGGCTCAAACTGCAGGATAGAGGCGGGAGGTTCGACTCTTTTTACTAACTCGAGTTTGTATGAGTCACTCACTAAAGAGTTGGGTTTTCCGAGTCAGTTACCTAGATCTTGAATCCCCCATCGGCCCAAGCGCCCATAGAGCATGCGCACTGGAGACTTCAGATCGGGCTAACATCCAGTTTAGCACTCCGCTAACATTAATGGAGATTAAATTTAATCATGCAGCCCTCCCAGACCTTCTGATTGTTTTTGGCCCTAATTGATCGGGTAGGAGGGGTGAGTCAGTGAACGAGTTAGTGCCGATGAGGACTCGTGACTCCCGAGTCAGTACAACGAGTCGTTCATCACTCCTGCAGGAGTTTTGAAATGGTGATGATCATACACGTAAGGAGAAACTCCACAGACATTGTCCTCTCTAAACTCAAACATGCATGTGCTACAAGACTCTTACTGCCAGAGCGACGTACAACCTGTGATCCAGTATGATCTCGTGTGATCTCACAGGGCAGCGAACTAAGAGCTGTACAAGTCTTAAGAGGAAAATTGTTGTTGCGATATTAACTGTTTTCATATCTGTCAACTCACGTAGGTCTCAGCGCTCTACATCTTACCGTCAGCTCCTCGCAGACTTGTCTCTCATTGGCTGTTGGGCTCCCGCCCAGAAAGTACTGACTTAATCATCCCAATTTTAAATCTTAAACATCAAACATCTGTTTAAAAGGGTTAGGACTTCTTCTGTCACACTATAAGACAATCTGGGCTGAACATTGGCACTGACCAAGGTCTCAAACCAGGAAGGGGAAATAAACCCTCATCCTATCCCACTGTGATCCACTTTTGACTCAAACTTAGCTACAGCGATTATTGCAGGATGAGCGACTCATTTCAGTACAGCAACTGACATTAATTATTAATGATCTAATGTGCCAAAATCACAGACACCCACTATCTAACGTAGTTTTCTCTTGGCATCTTAATCAAGCTCAAGGCTCGGAGTAGAAATCTGTCTCGGACGTATCGAGGGGAGGAAATGAGCAGGTATTTCGCTGATATTTCCGAGCACCTCCCACAGGGATTAGGAGACTCTGAGTTTCATTATAGTAAAGCACAGGTTTAGCTCTGGGGAAGTGCTTTAGAGCGGCAGGAGAGAGTGCATATAGTGTTTATGCACATTAAAATTCCAATCAATTTAATGGTAATGCCATGTCCAGTGCGGTGCCGGGAATGAGCTCCTACTATACGTTCATGTAAGTACCTTAAACGCAGCAGCTGGGGCATGCTTAGCCATATTTTTGGCATCATTTTTTGTAATATTGTGTTTTTTATTGGGACAGAGATTAGTAGCAAATCTTATTCCTTATAAATGCAGTATTTTGGGTGATATTAAATGGCCCTTTTACAACTCTAGCAGTGATATAACAGTCTGCCTGTGCTGCTGAAATTGTGTCCTCATTAGTTTGAACTGCAGCTAAGAGAGAAGCAGCAACAGAGGGCAGTAAAATCCCTTTTTACTCAGTAACCACTGTAATTGGTCTTTTTCTAATCATTAATTGAAGCTGCTCTGTGCGACACAAAGAATATACCCATCCTCTGAGCCTTAATCACAAAGCGGGACTGCAGCAGAGATGCTGGGCATTCAGTTTGCCAAAATAAAATGCAGGCATCGGCCTTGATGATCGGTGGGCAATCGTACCCCGCACTGTTAGTGAGCGAATGAAGAACAAACTGTGAACACTGAAGGAGTCCATCCAGAGAAAAGTACAGTAGGGTTTGTGGATGCTTTCTGGATCCGTGACCTTTCGAACTGAGTAGTAGAAACACTCAGAAGTACTGCCAGCTGAAATGTTCAACCTCAAATAAATCTGTGCTGTCGTAGTTCATGGTTCGGCCAATCCATGCCTTCAGCCTTGTAAGTAAAGGAATTAGTTCAGTCTGGGGGCTGTGAACCGAAAAGTTTGAGCGGCCCATGAATTGAACTCGTTCTGGGCTCGGCTCCATTTCCCGTCATTAGAATAGAGTGTTTGCTTGTCGACATGAGCGGGGGCACATCTTTCCAGAACTGCGTCCAAAACGGAACCCATCCAGATGCAGAGCCTGCCAAGTCTTGTTAACTTGACAAGATCTGTATTTGAAAATATGCTCGCTGGCTCTCGTGTGTGGGGAACTGAAAGTATGAAGGTAACACGATCAAAACCCAGTCAGCCTCACACAGTAATGGTTTTTAAGTGTTGTTATTGGTCGGACACGAGCTGTTTCGCGGAGAGGGGACATGTGGTAAAAGGTGAATTAAAGGTAGAAACTCTCCTGCAGCATTCAGTGGTTGTCAGCCGCATCTCAGCACCAGACATGGCTGACAGGTGTGACCGAATGTTCCCTCCTGTTTGACAAGAGTTAAAAAGCCTGTCTCCTTCGCTGCACTTTCCTGGGTGGGCAGCCTCTAAAACACTCGCACATAGATGTATCGGATCTATCAGCCGCCTTCACTGAAAACAGAGCAACAAATAGAGCTTAATCTTTTTGTAGTTTTCACTCTTCTTACCATGTTTCCTACATTTTCACAGCTGATTTAAGGGAGCTGACCTAGACCTGTAAGGTACAACTGGAAGGCCTGCGTCACAAAAATATAACACCCCTTCATAATTTGTACGATACTTTAATTTGTGTATATTTGTGAATTATCCTCTAAAACATCCCAAAAAAAGAGAAGAAATAGACGTACATTTGTTCAGGCTGTGATGAGAGGTCACAAGAAGGGGTCAAAGGTCAATTAGGTTTGGAAACAGTGGTATAGGAGATCTGTGTCAATGGCAGCTAAACAGAAACACCAACCAAAGATCAAACACTACAACGGCACACAGATGATGGCTGCCATCCCCCGTTTGAGGATGTGGACTTAAATGCTCTCACACAATGACTGTTACCACAAAACATCATGAAACAGCACGGTACTTTTAAAGGGTAATGTTGTGACGGCGGCCTGCTGCTAAATGCTACCGGAGGTGTGACAGGAATACTTGAAATTTCAAGCATTTCTGGCCTTTTTGTGCCAACTGACGCTCAGCGTGTTGTTTTTGACCAGAAAGGCCACAAACAAACCGTATTGTCGTCCTGATCAGTGCTTTTAATCGCCCTTTTTTCTGAAGCACTTGCACCAAAGGGGATGTTCTCCACTGGGATTAGACATACAACACTGACCCTGCAAGTCTTTGTCCTGACAGCTGAATCACAACAAAGAGCAGCCCTCGGGGGGTAGTATTGTTTTTATATGCTGTTTGCCAACACCTGTATTTTTGTAAAGAAAAGCTGTACATAATGAAAAGACGAGAAAGTAATGGGAAATAATGACATTACTCCCGAGCAGTAAGACAAGTTCTATGGGATTTATCTGCAACCAATCAAATTCCCAGAATGCTTACAACAAAGGCTTCCTGGAGATAGGACCGTAAAAAATGCTGTCATGATGAAACCTTGTTGCTCCAGATATAAACATGTTGACGTTGAACAGCAGGTTTTTAATGAGCTTTTAAAGAAGGTTTGATGAGCAGATGGTCCATGAAACATATGCAGAAACCTTTGAAAATGAAAGAACAAGAACAAACAGATTTCATGGTGACGGATCGTGTGTGTTTTAAGGTTCTGCCATCAGTCAGCACAGAGGGAAGTATTTGACCCTCTTTTGTTTCAAATGTAAATAAATACACTTAATAATGAAAAGCTTTGGTTTCTGTCAGTGTGAATACCTTCTTTCCTGTTCTGATCAGCACCTGAAGAGAGCACATGTACATGAGAATGGACAGATACCACATTTTGTATTAAAATCATTCTAAACATTTACTGACTTCCTGTCCTTATTCTGACCTCATATCAGCAAATCTTAAACCTTAAACAGCCGGGAAAGAATATTAGCAATATTGACTTTTACTGATATATTATTGGTTTTGTGGCTCTGACATAAAAGTGAAAAACGTAACTGTTGTCGTCACTTTGTGCAAAAATAACACTTGAAACAACACCAAGCGTTTGTTTTTCTTTGTAAGTCACCTTAATCACGACTGTATTTGATGACACAGTGCTAAAAGTAAAAGTGTACCAGGCTCTTGCCAGCTCTCTATGTATTTGTGATTTAACCTTGTATGACCTGAACCATCAAATCCACAAAATTCTAATTTTCTTTTCTGAGCCTTCTGACAAATAGAAATAAATAAATTAAAGTTATAATCTCGAAGATCTTTCGTTCTCTTTGGCAGCACCTATGGCGATAGACAGTAATCGCGGGAGCACACTTCCCAGATATCCAGACAGTCACATGTGTGACGTCCACGGTTGGCTCCAGTTGTAACTCTTGATTTTCCTGGCTGACGGTCGCTTTCCTTTTCAGACTGTTTGCTTTCATCTGAGCGTCGAATTTGTTTCTTTTTCTTTGGATTTTCACTTATTTTTGAAGTTGTATCTGTAGTCATCAATCTTTTCTTTGTTTGTTCAGCCATAGTAGATTACTGTTTACTCACAACACTTGCAGAGACCAGAAAAGCAGCCGCTAACCGGGCGCTGCTTGTGATTTTTTTCCGAGTATCTCACCACAGACACCCAGTCTGTAATACTGCAAATGCAAAGGCTTTCGTCAGTGGGCCATAGGCTCCATCACCATTATGTTACCTCATTCGGAGATGGATAGTGATTTAACACATATTTATTTAAATGAAAATAATCAAAATTATACTTTAAATAAAATGTGTATAAGATTTGTTTTGTATCATATTTGATACATCAGGAGTTTCTGTTTTGCAATTTACTGGTTACCTTATATATGTTTTCAACAAATAATAGCATACGCAGTACATACATATTTTTACCCCTTAAAGATGCTTCTTAGAGCTAATATCACCACCCACAGAAATGTACCACACGTCTTACAGAACACAGTTTTTAATCCCTTAAACTCTTTTAATTCTTCAATTTTTTCCATGAGCATCTTGAAACTTAAAACAAATCATTTGTTTTATATTGTACAACAATATGATTTGTGAAAATCAGTTTGCAAAAGAAAACTATAAGCAGGAGAACCAATTACTCATCCATTATTGTGATAAAGCAGGGTTGTGTATGTAAAAAATCATCACAATATAGGCTATAAATGTAACAATTTCCACTCTAAATATTGCCAATTATTTCATTTACACCTTGAAATTAGTTTACTTAAACAATCAAAAGTTTTATGGAATGCATAATCTAAAAAAAAAATAGTATTGATACATTTACAGATACATCATCTTAAATACCTGCTGTATCTAATTTGATACATACATTCTCAGCACAATTTGACCATAAAATAAGTAAAAAAAATTAGGTCATTATATGTCGAACAATTTCAGAACAATTTAAATGTTTTTCTTGCCTTCACTTTTAAAACTTGGCAAAAATATCCGTGGAAAAACCTTGTGTGGGTCACAGACTGATGACCTCAATTTTTGTTGTCTCATCCAAAGGTCCTCTGGGTCTGATTCTCTGCCCCCTGGTGGATTATTCATACACTGCAGACATCTCTTTTATAATGGTGGCCGGCTGTATGGTGGGAATGTTTTTGAGTTCATGGGATTTTTTTGGTGCAATACCCCGAGTGGCCACTGGGAAAACCGTAACGCAAGGAGGAGTGGCACCTTCTCTAGTTCCTGATGTTAAATCCATAACGGATGCCCTCACATCAGTAAAACTTCAACCTGAAGCTACTGAAGTTAAATTAGAGATAAGTTGTAAAATATTCAACATTTGTACTTAATTTTGAAAGATTCTTTGTATCTGTATCCCTTTTAACACCCCGTCTTTTCTTTAACTTTGTGTTGTCCGGAAGATTGAAGTTCTAATATTAGCCATTAAAGTGAACCTTAAAGGAGAAGTTCAGTAGTTTTAAACCTGAGCCCTATTTTTAAAAATGTGGGTGTCGAAAAAAACTCTTTAAAAAAAGGACGATCTTTGTAGGGATCATTTCCGTATGTTGCAGCCATTGTGGCCGTATCGCGGCTACGGTGGAGGCAATGTGGACTGATTTCAAAAGTTTTCAAAAGACACCCAAATTTGTAAAAATAGGGCCCAGGTTTAAAAATACCGAACTTCTCCTTTAATGCTTCATCAGTCAATGTGAACAAACTGACTTTCAAAGTAATTTAAAGAAGAGAGAAACCAACATGAGGTTGTTTATACTTCAGCTTATCTACTGCGTGACGATGAAAGCTGAATTTTACAAAAGGTCACCGTTTTTGAAAACAGCTGTTCACATCTGAAGCTGTTATTTCTGCCCTTAAATCTGTCTGTGCTTCTTATCTGAAACTCTGATGTGAGAGATATTTTAGAGTCTGTTTTATATTTATTGACTGATTTATGCCATGTTGAATCAAAGTTATGGCGAACTTGTACCCACTAAAGCAGATTCCTGTTATAAAAGAGCGAGATCATTGCCTGTTTACTTGTGAATAAAATAACAAAGTTCTCTGTGAGCTACGAGGGAAATCTTTCAGTGCTGCTGAAAGAGCAAGCAAGCGGTGTTGTTTTCTCGCCTCAGCGTGAGGGTTATATGATCAATACGTTCTTTGCAAATACATCAACACTATTCATTTGCATTTCCCTGCCAATATTGATGTGTAACCTGACAGGACAATCATTACCAGGCCCACATTCAGTCATTTTATAACATGCATGCAGGTATTATGAGTAAGGTGTAGCTGAATTAACATTTCAAACAGAGAAGTGGTATAGCTGCAATTTTGCTTTAGTTAGTGCAATGAAAATGTCAAGATATAGGTGAAAAATAGACCCTTATTTAAGGAATACAATATTTATTTTGGTTTTAATCCTTTCTTTCCAAAAACTCCTGATGTTGATGGTGGAAAAAAGTTTTCATACCCATATATTTTAAGTGAAATTACACTCATGAAGTCGAGTTGGTGATGTGCAGAGTTTTAAATTAGATTGTCTTCACGCCTACATTTTGATCACAGATTATGTCTTAATACTGATACCAGAGTATTTATGGTAAAAGTAGTCACAAACATATTCTTAGGATAAAACTTAGAAAGATTTGTAAGAAAAAAAATGTAGGGAAGTTCTTTAGGGCCCAATTAGACAGAACGTGTTTTAGCAGCTGGGGGCGGCTTAGGCATTTTTTCTCATTGTCCAATCGAATGAAAGGAGAGGCGGGCCTTCTCTCAGTTCACAATATAACGATTAGGTTAATGACAGCTAATGATTCGCTGGTTGCCTTAACAACAGTAGAAAAAAAGGCCCTTTAACTGTTAACTGTCACATTTGCTAGTTTCACTTTAGTAGAAATGAGATGACACCATTCTAAATAAATGTTTAACTAAAAGCTCGCTATTGTAAGTGAACCTTGTACAACTGAAATTCAGTAAATTGATTGAGGCTTACCTTTTCACTGTCTCAATTTGAAGACATATGTAGGGTCAACTTAAAGTTGTGGAGAAACTTTTTTCTTGTGAAGAGACAAGAAAGTTAGAAATACGAAATACGAACTTTATTCAGGAATATCAATTTTTCGTAACTTTTTTCTTAAGACTAAAGCTACGAAGAAAATTGCACTTAAGATGAAATTTTTTCCTAAGAATGCTTTGTGAATCTGGCCCCAGATTATCATTTTATTACATCAAAATACAAATGAATACCCAAACATCAGTCACATATTTGTAGTTTTCAGCTGAAAAAAAAGAGAAAAAACAACATTGTAAGAAAAAAAGACTTGACAGAAACACCAAAAACATGTCTCTGTGTACCCATCAAACACAAATATCCTTCAAGCCTCTCCCAGAACAAAGAGACTCACAGCAGTCACATGATTGCTTCAAAGATAAGACCAACTATTTGAAGATAACAAAGCATTTCTCCTCTGACAGCACTGAAGTGCTGATATGAATCAATCTATTGAAGATTTTCACTCGGGCTTCTCCGAACAGACAGCTTTCCTTTAAAAGACTGATGAGTCACCTCGCCAATGTTTAAACGCACAAAAATAAAATCTGTGTTATTTAAAACATGAGATTAATGAGATTCAAATTGTGTGAGTGCAGTGTTGGAAAGAGGGCGCCAAAATATATTCGTGAAAAGATGGAGGCAGGCCGAGTGAGAGAGAGAGAGAGAGTAAATGGGGAGGTAAAGAAAGACAGGAAGAATGGTGATTCACTGCTCTGAATGCAAGCCATTATATTTTACATTTCTAATTAACTGTCATTCTTATCCAGCGCAGGGCTCATGTCATGTCCAAAAACTGGGACATAAATAATCAGCCAAACTTTAAAATTCATGCTGATCCGTCAAAAGCGGCTCCACAGTGCTGCTGTTAAAGATTTATGAAAACCTTTAACAGGAAAGTGGTCGCATTTCATTTTTTCCCCCTCTAACAGTCACCAACTGATACTGAACTTCCTAAAATATTTTGTCACACAACAACACATTATATAGCTTGAAGAGATAAGGTACCATGCTCTGGTACTGGTAATTCTGATTGGCTGGAAGGTGTCAATAAACTCATCGGACATCCAGGAAGTAATTCTGGTGAAACTTCCTGTTCACTGTCATTAGCTAATGCCTCTTTTTACAATAATTGTGTCCCAGTTCAGGGGCTGCATCCTTCGAAGGCCGTATTTGAAGGCCAATTGGGTGCATCCTTCACGGCCCAAAGAATCGTGAGACTAATTCCGCCCAGACGGACTCTCAGGCGGCCGAGGAATACACTTTTAAATGTAAACGTTTTGGATTTCAACAAAGGCGGGAATAGCTGGTGACTCAAACAGGAAGTCCTCCATAAACCAGACCATCTCAATTCAGTTTGGCTTTAGCGGTCTACACAGGCTACGAATGACTCATCCTCTGTAGACCGCGCCTTTCCAATGATGTAGCCCCACGAATTGAGACACAGCTAATGTCTATAATTTTGTTAACAAGCTAACATCTAATTCTAGCAATAAGGGACTTAAACATTTCTTTTTACAAATTTGGAGGATAAAACTTTACTGAACTTACTGATACCTAACATCACATTAGCTATTTAACTCTTTTCTTCAGGCTGCGGGCGACAGAAAACATGACCTGTCATTTGTCTGTTAAAAAATCTTGATGTTAATTTGGGGATAATGACATGGCAGGTTAGCGAGCTAATCTTGTTGTCTTTTACTGTTTTCAACAGTAAGTAACCGTGTGCTTCTCTCTCCCTGTATGTGTCCACTCTGTTGACATTCATCATGATCTTTCCAGTGGACGTCTCTCTCTCTCTGTATGTGTGTGTGTTTCTTTGACGAGCATGTGTGGAGACGTTGCTCCAGGTATGGGAGAGACAGAGCGCGAGGGGAGAGTGTCCAGCAAGTTAATCGATTGTGGATGACGATCTTTTTGACAGTCAAACAAGACTAGGTGAAAACCGCATCAGGTCAGTGTGCGCTTTCGTGGGCAATGTGTTACAAGGACCGTCCTTATGAGGCCGATGACAACGTGTTTGAAAGCAGGTGCGAGCTGCAGACGTAGGTGAGAACAGCGGACGAGCAGCAGAGGAGCAGCCCTGCCTACTCCCCGAACAAAGTATCCAGAGCTGTATAGAGAGAGAGTTGCGTCAGTGGAGGTCCAATATGCTCCATGATCCACCATTGTGATGTCGCAACTCTCTCTCTCTATGGCTCTGGAAGTACTGTCACTTATTTACTCACTCACTCAGTCAAGGCCAAAAAAGAAACGTGGTAGAATTAGTCACCAAATATACTCGAGGGGGTGCGCCCATGCTCGGGCGCGATCAGGGAAAATGGATTTAAAGCTTGTTAAAAACTTGCATGCAAACATAAATTATTGGTCTTGTTTTTGTTGTTTAGCAAGTGACCATGATATAAGCAGGATAATGGCCTTAAAAGTGTCACACTTTGCAAAAACAAAACTCAAAAAGGTTGAGGACCCAGCTGCAGACCTGAGATAAGGTTTAATAAATTGAAGGCAAAATGGCAAAACAAAATCTTAAATCCAACAAAAGACAAAAAGGTTAACCAGAAACTTACTGAGAACAGAGTCCATATAAAACTAAATCCACAGGGAAACAAGGTCCATCAAGAGGGTGCAAACAACAGACAAGTCCAAGAGGGAAACACTAGGAATATGGTAGCACGAGACACTAAAAGTTTCATGGATACTGACACGTGTTTCACTGGGAACGACAATGAACTGGCACAGAAGGAGAGGAACACAGACATTAAATACCAATGACTGTATATATAGATGGACAACACGTCTCCATCTGCTCTCATTGTCGGAATTGATGCCAAAACAGCCCCCGTGATAGGCACTGCCCTCTTGTGGTGGTGATGTCATTTGGAGCCAGTGACTGCGCAGTAGAGATCGGTGGGTGAACCGGCTGTAGCTCCGCTTAACTTACCGGATCCCGCACGCCGGCGTGTTTAACAGAACAGCTTCTTGTGTTGGTCTGAGGTTAACGTTCACAGGTATGGAAACTTCCATGACTGTAGTTTTTATTACTTTCCTATCGCAGATTGTCCTCCACTCTGCTAATCTGGAACAGATCGGCTGCAGGAGCCGTATTTGTCAATAGAGCTGTCAATCATCCTTTTTACAGCATCAAATGACTAATTAAAAATAAACTTGTTACAAAAATGAACACTTGGACGTAAATCAGCATGATAAGAACTAACTATAATGACAGAAACCATGTTTGAGAAAAATTTATCTGGCGTGTATTTTGATTTTATAGTTTGACTCATGTTCCACCTGTTAACATGGAGGAGGCGGGCTTTAAGAGCTATACTGCAGCCAGTCAGCAGGGGGCGCTCGACATGTTTTGGCTTCACTTTTAGGGAGCTGTCATGTCGTCCATCATTTTATACAGTCTATGTTAAATACACACAGGGTAATCAGGCACAGGTGAAGACAATAAGGGCAGGACTCACAATCGCAAAGAAGGGAAAGAAACAAAGAATCGAAGTAAAGCAACATAAGGGAGTAAATACAAAATAAAACAGGAAATGCTTTCATATCACCGAAACAGACCAAACATAAAACCAAACAAGGAACAACTCATGACAAAAAGTGTCCATAATCGGTTGTGTGTCAGATTGTTGTGATCTCCATGTCGTCCATAAATTCATGATAATAGACACCATGTTGGGGAATATCCCTTACATGAGTGATTTAGTGGTGTCCACACACTTTTTATCCTTTGTATCCTTCTCCCCCATGTTCATGAAGTCTGTCTATTGACTTGGTATGCAATGGCCCCTTCCAATTTCTTCATGTTAATTTTGAACCCAGCTGAAGACACAAACGCACGCACACATTCACAGGGAGCCACATCAAGAAGACACGAAGAAGAAAATGCACAGCACCGGGGCTGCAGGGTTTATTATGAGGAATATTTTACCTACTACAGAGTTCAAACCAGCATCCCTCTGCATACTGGGCACTTTCACACCACCTGGTGTCTTGCTGAAGGACATGTGAACATGCGAGGAGACAGCCGCCCACCGGAGCAATGGAAAATGTAATGAATGGAAATAACATACAGCATCATAACCTTCAGTAGAGTTCAGCTTTGTGTGTAACTGTGGCAGAAAGTTGCATCGATTTTGTGTTTCTATTGATCAGAGTACACTTGTGATTGATGTCCGCGGTGACGCAGTTTGTTGTTTGACTCATTTACTTTGCCGCCCAGGGCAGCGTTTACATGAGCGGCCGCTATTGATTCAGCCTTCCCACATGCTCAAAAATATCATAAAGAGTGAATTCTGCTTTCTTCAAAACACAGCGGACAGCAGGGGGGGAAGAAGCTGAAACTCCAGGAGATACTTCACACCTACTGCAGTGTGCTTTTACACCAAAAGAAGAAGAAGAAGTGTTTTTGCAAGTTAGTTTGGCTTTGTGTGCGACCATGTGAGAAGTTCTTTCCTCCCCGAGTCAAAAAGTGAGTAGCTCTGCATGCCTGCTGAGATGGAGAGAGGAGGACGGGTGAGAGAGTGATGGAGGGAGAGGCAGAGAGAAAGAGATGGAAAGAGAAAGAGACGAAGACGCAAAAGAGGGTGGAAAATGAGTGGGAGGTGGAGAAAGAAGGACTGAGGTGGAGGAGGGTTGAAAAAAGAGAGAAGATGGTGATGGAAGGGGAGGAGAAACGGTAGAGAGAAAGGCTGCAGATGAATGAACGATGGAAAGATGAGGATGGTAATTTGTCGGTTAGTGGATGGGCTGTCAAAGTCACTCAACGCTGAATCATTGGCTTTTAGTGTTATGACTATGACGTGAGCCAGCTAGCCATGTTAATATGGTGAGTCAAAGACATGTTGATTGTGATGAGTCAGTGTGCGAGGAGGCAGCAGAAAAATAGCGGTGACTTCATTCAGACGGTCACCACACTGATTATGTCCATAAGCCTGTGGCGGCGAGGAGGAAGGCCTGATTTATCTTTCATTTATCAACCGCGGAGGCAAAGATCGACCCCGTCTGCTCCCTGTCAGCAACACAGCTGCCAATCAATCACACAGACCTGCATGTTCACACCTGACAAAGCAGCGCTGGAGGCGGAGACTTCAGAGGCTTAGTCAAACGGAACGTTAGCTAACAGGCACCTTATGTAGAGGACAATATCCCTGCAGACCTCCCGCTTCCCAAAGAAGTTTTCAACACTTGTCATTATTCCACCTTTACTCTAGAGCAGTGGTGTACTCAAAAGGGGCCCAGGGGGTTGATTGTCCCCTTTGGTGTCCCTATGTTTAAAAAAGCACTACGAAAGTGCACTCATGGATGCCCCTGCAGTAGAAATAAAAACCCTTCCAGTGGATAAATGGAACAAATTTTAGAACTAGTTGGCCTCGCACACTCATACGTGTGAGATATTGTGCACATCGTGGGATGCAGACGCAGTTGAAAATGCCCCTGCTGTTGTTCCGCGTCAAAACGCTCTGCGTGCTGGTGCCCCATACAGCTGGTGCCTTTGTGTGCTGAATTACCACACTCAGCTTAGGCAGCCATAGAAACACGGGCACAAGAAGACCCCACTCGACAGAAATCTCTCTACGAATATGCAGCACCTCCCATTGAGACAATATAGATGAAGAGCTTGCTAAGTTCAAATCAGGTCATACCCTAGCATTATTCTCGTGATTATTTTGCAGATAAACCTAGTAACCTCTGACCCCAGGAAAAAAATGATGAAATGGTGCTCTCGGAAAGGAACGTTAAGATCCGGCTCCCTTCAAAGAGCTGTTATTCAAAACCGTTGCAATATATTGGGGAATCTTAAATGCAATATTAAGGGACTGTGCAATATTAAGGGAATCGTGCAATGTACACCAGAGAATGTGAAATGTTGCAGTGATGTGTCTACTTTGTGTTTTATGAATTTCTCCCTCTTTTTTTATATAATATATATTTTATTTTTTACAGTTTACCTTGGATGTTTGCACTGACAGGATTGCATCCACTTTCGTTGTACATGTACAATGACAATAAAGATATTCTGAGTTCTGAGTTCTAATTACCAACACTACTTTGTGGTAGGTGAAGTTGTCCTAGAAACCTTTTGGACTGAAAAAACATGGACAAATCCTTGAACATGGGTGACTGCTGGATCAATATTTTCCTGCCTCGTGTTGTCACTAAGCTAGAAGCTAAAAACATTTCAGCGGACACTAGAGTGGTGCAACAAAACCAATATACATTTTTCTAAAGCAGGATGGGGAAAAAAAACATATTTTCCAAAATGGTGTTTGTTCTGCTAAACACTGGATCATTTAAGAACCACCATATGCTACTTGTCGTGCGCACATCATGAGATTGTAAAGTTAGCGACTAGTTAGCGATGAAAGGGAGCTCTTTGGCTCTTGTAGCCAAAGCTACTAGAAGCTAGCTAGGAGCTAAAGAGAGAAAGAATATTTCACTGACACTCAAATGTGATGTGATTACTTTTGTGTCTATTTGTAAGATTTGTGATGATTATTTTTTTGTTCTTTCATTGCTGCACTTTATTTTTACTAAAAGTTACATGCCAACAATTTCGTATTAAGGTTAAAAGTAATTAATTCCACCTTTGTGGTGCAACAGTTTGCGAGAATTAAGAAGAGCAGAACCGATGTGTGAGAGCAAAACTAATGTGCTCAGGTGATGTTGCGTCCAGGTCTCCTAAGGTGGTTCCGCCCTCCCCTCAGAGGAATTTTGGGAAAGGAAATGAACAGTTTGTGTCTTTATTCCTCCGACGTGTCGTCTGAGTTTACAGGAACTGAATGACACTGAACAAAAATAATTTGTTGCCGTGGCGCCCACCCCTGTGACATATAACAATAGTCATCCAATATTCGTACAGGTCGGCTGTGGCTCAGTGGTAGAGTCGGTCTTCTATCAATCTAAAGGTTGGTGGTTTGATCCCCAGCTCCCTCCGTCTAAATGTCAAAGTGTCCTCGGGCTAGACACTGATCCCCAAATTGCGGTGTCATAGCCAACGGTGTGTGAATGTGAAGACTGATTGACAGTTGGGCACTTTGTGTAGCAGCCTCTGCCATCAGTGAGTGAATGTGTGAATGTGACATGTCGTGGAAAAGCGCTTCGAGTGGTCGCAAGACTAGAAAAGCGCTATACAGTACAGTCCATTTACCATTTCCATCTCCAAACACAAATCCAAATTGTTGCTCATGTTATTCTGTGTCAAGATGTATAAATATGGAGGCGTTTGCTTGAAGCGAATGTCTTTAAAACATTATTGTTGTTGTCATAAGTGATTGTTCTTCTGTCCCTATTGTCCAAAACAGAAAATGAATGTATGACAGGGCGATGTTTGGTGACATTCGAAACCACTTTAATATTTAATGTCCCTTTTTACCTCCCCAACACGCCATCCGGCTGGAATGCTTGACACGTAGCCTTTACAGAGGTCCACCCATGAAAGATTTTATGATGTCTATAGCTATTCATCTCCATTTACTCAGTGACATTCTCCCCCCCTCACTTTAAGCACTAAAGTGCAAGTGCAGGGAAGTGCCATACTGGATAAAAGTTTGTGAATAATGAAAGATTATAAATTTTCATTCTCACCCACTTAACATTACAGTGTGGGATACTCGCCATGAAATCCCCAGTACAACTTCTCATGCACGGTACGGCCCTTTTAGAACTGCTGTCAGAGCTTTTAAGGTGGTTAAAAATTACCGCCAACGTCTTTCTTTGCTCTCAAGGATAACTTGAGCCTTACACACCGAACACACGATATTTTTTTCTCCAACTTCTGTCACACACACGTCTTCCAGGATAACATTTTTATATGAAATAGACGGTTGAAAGTCTGTACCAACAGCTTGAAAGCAGACCCCAGAATAAATTATGTCGCGAGTCATCCGAGGCCGCCACTGGCATTGTTTGTGACCTAAATACGTGTGTGAAGTCAGTTCTAAACATCCCGTTCTTCTTGACATTGTCTCTTGTTCTCATTTTCATCTAAATATTGTCTGTCTTCATCTGTCTCATTCAAATTTCGTCTGTCGTTGTGCATCTTTCACTCATTTCCTGATTTGAGCTCTTGTTCTCTGTCCCTTTCACGAACTCAGTTTGTCTCTCGTTCGTGTCTGCCATTGCCTGCCTTACATTTTCGTCTTGTTCATTCACGGGCTGCTTCTCCTTCTTACATGGCTTTCTTTCACTGGCACAAGAACCAACCTCTGACTCTGCCTCTCTGCTTCTCTTTACCAACCAACGATATCTGATTTCCAGTCGCCATTTCTGTCCTGCTCCATCTCTGAGTCATTCTTTTGTTCACATGTTCTACTTTTATTTCTTCGTGTTTTTACTCATCCTCCTTCAATCTTTTACTACTTAGATCAGTTTCTTTTTTTTTTTATACGTTAGTTTTATTTTTTTAGCCTCTTTCCTCTATTGTGTGTCTTTCCACATAGTCAGAAGCCATTGTAAAAATTGTGTTTTTCTCTTTTCAGTGCATTATATTTGGCCATGACTCATTTCTACATTTCCTCATCTCATGCAGCAGTCATGGTGGTAGTTGGTCTTACACTGAGCACAGAGGACTCTGGTAAGAGAATGATATGGTGGATTCAGTATGGCTAATCCCATTAACCACTGGAATATATAAAAAACAGAGACCCTCAGGAAAGAGTTTTCATTCTGAAAAACTGTACTGTAGGCGGGCTGGGAGAGCTTATGTTGTTGTGAGTGCCCTCGCTGTCACTCTATCCGAAAGTCCAAAATATATTTAAAAATTAATCTTAAATCCACTAAAAGCAACGTCTGGATTTTGCCTCTTGAAGGCTCGACATGTAAATGATCCCTGAATGAAAATGCCTTCGCTCAGGGTGGAGAGGAGTATTACAACACAGAAACTGCTTAGGAAGCAGCAGGGATCTTCAAAGTACTTTGTAACCCAAAATTTCTAATTAAAAGGCAAAATCCTTTCATGTGACTTTCTCTCCGTCTTCATGCGAAGTGCAGCACGCTGATGAGAAGTTGAAAGAGCTCGTCTCTGTTGGTGAGTCTGGGGTGATAATGAATGATGTGGCAATGAGTCAATAGAAAGCTTGACTTGATTCTGGACTGAAACACACAAAGAAACACGTTGTGAAAGGCAGATTAACTGTTGACAGATGAGGCATTAAGAGACGCAAGAACTACACGACAGAAGAATGCACTTTGTGAAAGTCTACAGTGATTGCTGTCAAAATAATGGCTTACTACAGAGGCATCGTAGAGGATACACTGAAGGCAAACTTCAAAAGGAAGAGATGTTGAGAAGGAGAAATGTGACAAATGACAAAGAAGAAAGTGGAAAAGGCTTTTTAAGCAATATCACATGAGAGGGAGTGATGCACATATCAGCTGCCGTGCTGATATTCTGTATAACATCACAACCGTGAGTGTGATATTGCTTTTATACAACAGTTATACAAGCGGCAAATAGTAGTTAACAGTAATAATCAACAACAAACTATTTTTTGCTCCACCAGCTCAACTAGTTCCACAACTTAACTAAAACTGGACTGTTGTTGCCAAGCAACCCAAACATTCTCCTGCACTCTGTGTTTACAGGTCACCACAGATCAGCTGTTTTTATCATGTTCATTTGTTTTAATTTATCATAAACCAATGAAATAAGAGTCTGCTGTGTGACTCAGAGGTACCAGCTTGATCAATGTAGACAGTCTGCTGTAATGTTAATTAAGAGTATTCAGAACACCTGGCTGAGGCGGAATGATACAGTGAAAAGTCCCAGTGATCACCCCTCATGGAATGCCTCTTATCCAATCAGATTACTTGGTCAGAACTAACTGTTGTATAAATCAGGACAATGTGAAACCTGCATGTCGTTGTTGTTGTTGGGTGTTTGTTTTCACAGCTTCTTTTTCAGTTGTGTCAAATCAGAGTATAATAATATGCTTTGGTGTATTTTTAGCTTAATTGGGTTTGTCAAATTCTGCCTCCGGCCAAACTCCCCCCCATCCATCCTGGTCCCCTTACTCACATCAACCTGCCCACCTGTCTTCTGGAGTAACACATTTCCCATTCATCCCTAACCACCTCCTCCTCTGATCCTGTATGCATGAAACTTGCTGTCTGATTTCCATTAGGGCCGGTGGTTAACAACAACGCAGTTGGTCATTGCAAAAGGTTGTGCTTATTTGCTTATGGACACAGACGTGAGACCTGATCTTAAGAGGTCACTGGAGATGCGAGTTGAGATTCTCAAGCCAGGTGTGAACTAAGAGCTGTCGCTTGTGATTGGATCACATAAGATGCATGTTAATGCCAGGTGTAAACAGGGCACTTCCTTAATGAATCCCTGAACTCACCGTGGCCACCTGCAATGTCTGCATTTGGGTCCTTCCTTTTTTGCCTTGCGCTCATCTGTGGAGCCCACACTTCTAGGTGGAGCCTTACCTGGGTTAGTTTGGGCCAAAACCTTAAAAGCAACGGTTACGTTCTACCCTTATGGAGCCTGTATGGAGCCTCATGGCCTAACCTCCAAGCTCCTTTGCAGCCTTTTATCTACCTAAGTGTTAAATATTGGCTTCTAACTGGATGCAGACTCTCACAAAACAGACGCTCAAGATCTATGGTTCTTAACTGGTGGGTCGGGACCCAAAGTTGGTCGAGGAGCTGTTTTTCAGTGGGTCATGAATGTGTGCTTGAAAAAAAAAGTTATAGCTACATTCACATTCTTGACTCTTGATGAACGCAACAGTAGTTGCATTTCAATTTATTAGTGTTGAAAAAAGGCTGTTAATTGTGGAGGGAATATTTATGCACTGCCATCTGCTGGTCATATTGGTTGGCTATTATGCTGTTGAGCCATTTTTCATTCTCTAAATTTCAGTGGTTGAAAAATTTGGGTCACGATTTGTCATTAAGGAGGTGGTGGTGGGTCCTGAGGCCAGACCAGTTGAGATCCACTGCCCTACATGGCCCCTTCACCTGTGCCCTCTGCCTTGCTACTTAATCAGAGAAGAAATCCCTGTAAAAATCTGGCACTGGATTAGCTCTGTTGGTAGAGCAGGCTACAGTAGTTCGACTTCTGCCTCGACCCTTTGATGCATGTCATCCCCTCTCTCTCTTCCCCACATTTCCTTTCACTCTTCACTGCGCTATCAATACAGGCAAAAAAAGTCTTTAAAAAATAATCTGATAGATCAAAAACAGTGGAGCAGAGGCAGTGGTTATCATCTCCCCATATATTCAGCCGCCAGTCATCACATGACTGACGGACCAGGATCGATAAGGTCCAAGCTATAAAGCAAAAACTATGAGAGGACCTTTGGGCTCTCTCTTCTCTCTTCTAAAAAATTCAGTTTTGGGGTACTTAAAGCTGTACAAATGCCCTTTTGTCTTTTATAAATCAATTCAGATTGTAAATCATGCTGGACTGACCTCCTGGCTGAGAACTCCAGCTCCTTTCTACCTTTCAACAGGGCCATAAATAATATCCTGAGCCCTGCTGTGTCTGTAAAAAGTTCCACCTTGCTTTTCTAAAATCTTAATTTACATATGAACAGGCCCTCAAATACCTCCAAACAAATCATGGTTGATTACCTGCCTCTCTGCGGGATGAAAGCTCCTGCAATGAGATTCATGAGGAGCTTTTAATGACCATCGTCGTTATGTTTCAGGTTTTGTTTGGTGCAGCTCGCAGTTGCTCATTAGTGGCAATATTCAAAATTTGTATCCTGCACACAGCGAGTTCTACTGAGACATGTGAACACATCAGACCAAAGCATCTCAGGGCTGATGAGATGCAGACTGGAGATAACTATCTTATAGGTTGTAGAAGTTGTCGATTTTGTGATTCTTTGCCAAATGGACTAGTTAACTTTTTTAGACCGTAGTTCTAATTAAGTGAAATTTCACTTTTCTAAAGTAGGTCAAACAACTTTCAAGTTTTAATATTTGTTCTAAATGGCAATACTAAATATTGGAGTATAAATCCTGCTGTTTTAGCCTCCGTCTGTCTTCAAACACTGCCAGTCCAATCTCTTGCCATGAGCTCTGTGTCCCAAGTGTGCCACTGTATTGTTGATGTACATTTTACCGACACATGAGCAGAGTGATACCACTAGAGATTCGTAAAGACAATATACGCCAATCCGCCATAACATTATGACCACCTGCCTAATATTGTGTAGGTCCCTATTTTGCCGCCAAAATAGCTCTGACACGTCGAAGCATGGACTCCACCAGACCTCTGAAGGTGTGCTGAGGTATCTGGCACCAAGACGTCAGCAGCAGATCCTTTAAGTCCTGTAAGTTGCGAGGTGAGGCCTCCATGGATCGAGGAGTGTCTGTCCAGCACATCCCACAGATGCTCGACTGTCAAAACTCTCAAACCATTCCTGAACCATGTTTGCAGTGTGGCAGGAAGCATTATCCTGCTGAAAGAGACCACTGCCATTATCGAATACTGTTTCCATGAAGGGGTGTACTTGGTCTGCAACAATGTTCAGGTAACATGTCTGTGAACTGGACTTGGTTGCAGTTCTTGAAGACATTTCACCTCCAAAAGACTCCAACTAACTGGTTGACAGAGCTAGAAATCTAAGCCTCTGTTGGTCATTCAGGGGTGTAATCAGGGGTGAGTCGTTAGCTTGAGCTGTGAACCCAGTGTCACTGAGAATGTTTAGGTAGGTGGTACGTGTCAAAGTAACATCCACATGAATGGCAGGACCCAAGGTTTCCCAGCAGGACATTGCCCAAAGCATCACACTGCCTCCACCGGTTTGCATTCTTCCCATAATGCATCCTGGTGCCATGTCTTCTCCAGGTAAGCAACGCCTACGCACCCGGCCATCCACATGATGTAAAAGAAATCGTGATTCATCAGACCAGGCCGCCTTCTTCCACTGCTCAGTGGTCCAGTTCTGATGCTCACATGCCAATTGTAGGCGCTTTCGCCGTTAGACAGCGGTCAGCATGGGCACCCTGACCGGTCTGCCACTACGCAGCCCCATACGCAACAAACTGCGATGCACAGTGTGTTCTGACACCTTTCAGATCCAGCATTATGTTTTTCAGCTATTTGAGTTAAAGTAGCTCTTCTGTTGGATTGGACCACATGGATCAGTGTGCACTCACCTTGTGCATCACTGAGCCTTGGCCGCCCATGACCCTGACTCGTTCCTTGGACCACTTTTGGTAGGTACTGACCACTGCAGACTGGGAACACCCCACAAGAGTTTTGGAGATGCTCTGACCCGTCTAGCCATCACAATTTGGCCCTTGTCAAAGTCACTCACGTTCTTAAGCTTGCCCATTTTTCCTGCTTCTAACATCAACTTCAAGGACAAAATGTTCACTTGCTGCCTAACATATACCACCCACTGACAGGGACCATTGTAACGAGATAATGTTTTTCACTTCACTGACTACCATAATGTTATGGCTGATTGGTGTACTTCATAATCATTGTAATTTTGACAATGTATCCTGTCTCCTGTCTCTCATATGAAACAGGATGTCTGCTCCTATTCTTACTGTATTTGTATTGGAGGCTTTATCATGTAAAATACATACATGACCACTATTTGCTTTCAAAGAGCTATCATAAAATTCTCATGTCATGAGAAGAAACATTCACCCTCAGCAGATAAATCTAACTCTGCACATCCATCATAATACACAGTGAAGGTCGAACATCCGAGAAGCACGCAAGCAAAACATGTTTTTCTTCAGAGGGGGATTTTGATCAAAACGGTCAGAACAACATGAACCCACTTTTAAGAAAGGCTGTTATCATCTCCTACTCAGAACTGATCATTGATTGATCATTTTAATTAAACAAAGCAAATGGAAAATCGTATAGCAGTCATAGTGAGTAATAAGACTTTTAAGTTTACTTTTAAAGCCATACTCAAAGGCAACTCAATGAGCTTTACACAAATAAAGGAGACATCCGAGGTAAGATAAAACAAGATTGAAATATGAAGTTAAAATGCTGAGCACTGTAGGGATAAAGTGCAGGTTGTGGTGTTCATTCAAAGGCACATGAAAACACAAATGTTTTTAACCTGGATTTAAAAATGTCTACGCTTGGAGCACATCTAATCTCTAATGGCAGTTTGTTCCAGTTGCTGCTTCTCCATGTTTAGTTAGGACTCTGGGCTGTTCTAGCTGACCTGCTTTAACAGATCTAAGGTTCCTGTTTGGTTGGTAAGTTTTAAACATGTCAGATATACTGTATACTCTGGGCCTATACCGTTAAGTGACCAGCAGAAACACTTTAAAATCTATTCTGTAGTTAACTGAAGCCAATGCAGAGATTTTAAACCTGGAGTAGTGTGCTCCATTTTGGCTGACCGCCGTGGTCAGCCCTACACATGGGTTTGTCTGTGATTGACTGAGTAACTGACTGACTGACTGACTGAGTGGCGGTGCTTTCAGAGCCGTAGAGAGAGAGAGAGTTGCGACATTGCAATGGCGGATCATGGAGCATATTGGACCTCCACTGACGCGACTCTCTGCCTACACGGCTCTGGATACTTTGTTCAGGGAGTAGGCGAGGCTGCTCCTCTGCTGCTCGTCCGCTGTCTTCACCTACGTCCGCAGCGCGCACCTGCTTTCAAACACGTTGTCATCGGCCTCATGAGGACAGTCCTTGTAACACATTGCCCACAAAAGCACACATTGACTTGATGCGGTCAGCCACAGACTTGGTTTTGAACTAGTCTTGTTTTAGTCCTGGCCATGGTCATGGTCTTTTTAGGAAGTCCAGTTAGAAGACCATTAAAGCAATCAACCCTACTGGGGAAAGAAAAGCATGGACGAGCCTCTCTTGGTCTTTTTGGGACACAAACCCCTTAATTCTTGCAAAATCTTTTAATTGATAAAATGCTGTTATGGAGATTCCAAACGTGAGATCTGGGTCTATGAGCACGCCTAGATTACGGACTTAGTCTTTGGTCTTAAGAGCCCGAAGGTCAAGATGTTTACCGATGCTGACCCTTTTCTCTTTGTCGCCGAACTAAATAAGCTTGCCAAAATAAAAAGACGCCCAAATAGAAGTTTAAATCCAGTTTAAGGCCACTGATGCTGCAGCATACAATAGTATTCAGACATTTAAGGGAAGGACTAAGTTTTGTGTCCACACACTTTTGTGCATACAGTGAATCTTATACACTCTGCTCGGGGGTATGATTGCGTGCTCTGAATTCCTTGCCCAAATAAATCTATCTGAACTCGTCTTGCCCTCAAAGAGAATCCTCTTATCAGAATTTAAAAGCTCAACCAAAAAAAGTCTTTGTTGGAACGAGACCAAAAGAATATCCACATATCTCTCCCTCCTCTTCTATCTATGTCCACCTCTCGTCCTTCCACACTTCTTCTCTCACCTCTCCACTCTTCCAACAAGCTGTCTCCCTCTATTTATATCAGCCTCTCCTCCAGCAAGCACTCTGTCTCTCTCTCTCTCTGGGAAAACACTTCTTCTTTTGGAGCGTTTCATTATTTTATGAAAGAATGTGTTACGAAACAGATGCTCATCTGTATCGCTCATCCATCATTAATGTGTCACAGCTTAAAGTTTTTGTCATTGATTGAATCAAAACAAAGAAAGAAAATATACAAAACCCCTGAATTTAAATCTATTATGGATCTATTTTAGCAATTAGCATGAAGACAAAACCAGTCGATCTCTGTTCCAACCCTCATCTATGGTCATGAGCTTTGGGTCGTGACTGAAAGAATGAGGTTGTGAATACGAGTGAGCGTCCTCTGAAGGGTGGCCAAGCTCAGCCTTAGAGATCAGTTAAGGAGCTTGTGAGGTGGTTTCGGCATCCGATTAGGATCCCTCCTAAATGGAGGTTTTCCAGGCCTGCCCGACTGGGAAAAAAGACCCCAGGGCAGACCCAGAGCTCGCTGGGGCATAGGAACGCCCCGGAATCCCCCAGGAGGAGCTGGAAAACGTTGGTGGGGAGAGGGACATCTGGATGGATGGATGGCATTACATATCATAACATGAGTAGGCTATTACTTATTATTAATATCAGTAAAACATTAGTTTTCATTTGAAGTTTTTAGTACACATCAATGACTTCGAGAAACAATCCGAAATTTAACCCACAGAAAGATGTGGAACGAAATGGCAGTAGCCTTAAACTAACCACATGGGGGTTGATATCACATGTGTAGCCCTATTCGCACGGCACTATTATTACCTGGGGACCTCATGTGATTTAGAAATGAACCTCCTGAATTTGCACCCAAAATGTGATCTAAACTTTCGTTTGGAATTTCCACTGCAGCCCCCATAATTCTCGACCGGGAAAGAAGCAGGAAAGAGGTGCAGAAAAACTTACCCTAGGTAATGCTAGTCCCGTGCGAATAGGGCTTTCGATGTATGTCCACCTTCCACCCTGGCCGTTCCCTTCTGTCTGGCTAAAGAATATAAGCAATGAATATAATCTATGCAGGGGGTTTGGTTCTTCCTAAGAGTATAAGCAATAACTTTTTAAGAGATATAGTTGAAGCACGATGGTGTCTGCTTGGCTTGACTTCTCTACTCCCCCTTTTCTTGCCAGATAACCCTACCTTTCCAATTAGGTCAAAACCTAGTGTGTGGCTGACTGCGCTTTTGTGGGCAATGTGTTACAAGGACTGTCCTTATGAGGCCGATGACAACGTGTTTGAAAGCAGGTACACGCTGCAGACGTAGGTGAGGACAGCGGACAAGCAGCGGACGAGCAGCCCCGCCTACTCCCCGAACAAAGTACCCAGAGCCTTATAGACAGAGAGTCGCGTCAGTGGAGGTCCAATATGCTCCATGATCCGCCATTGCAATGTCGCAACTCTCTCTCTCTACGGCTCTGAAAGCACCGTCACTCAGTCAATCAGTCAATCAGTCAGTGTGTCACATACAGACCCCGCGTAGGGCTGACCCCGGCAAAAAAAACTGTTCCCCAACGGGGAGAAAGTCCTCCAGTCATTGCCCCACAGTGGCATATTAGGTAATGGCAATGTGCTAACGAGCCAGCTGCCATCATGCTATGTGTCACTGTAGCTGTGTCTCAACTCAAGGACGCAGGCTACGAAGGATGTGTCATTCATGGTTTGCATAGACCGCTAAGGCTGAACTGACATGAGACGGTCTGGTCTACGGAGCATAAAGAGACCAACAGGAATGGTTGACCAGTGTGAAACACCTCAGTCTATCTGATGTTCCCTCGGGGTTGGTCCCTAGAACACACAGTGACAATCATAACAGACAAATAATGCGTGGTCTGAATCCAACATTATTTGTTGTTGGAAGGAGATAGAACATGAAACCTGCTCTATGATATGACAATGACAGGTCAATTCAGCCTCATTCCTTCATATATCCCTTTCTATCCCTCTTTCTCTCTCTCCTTCTGCGTCTCTAATCAGCTGATCATTGTGTTCCCTCTTTCGGTGTTAACCAACCAGCCATCATCCTGCTGTCGTCAAACTTCAAATCTCTTCTCCTCTCTGCTGCTGTCAGTTTGTCATGTCAGGGTGGATCGTTGCAACCCTCCTCCAACCAGCTTCAACACATGACATCCAGGCTGAGCTCTTCAGAAGTCCACCCCTCATCACATCCTGCATCCTTCCTTCCTTCCCCACCAGTGTCTAGACTCCATCGGGGGGTATCCTATCCTGCTCCCAGCCTCACTAACCCTTTTGAATACATGAAGACGTCTTGATGGGGTCTAATCGCCAAAGATTTTGCACAGTTCTCATCCTTATTATGCGCTTGTAAAAGAAATAATTGTTCACTTAAAAACAAGTCTCTTCTGATTGAACTGCGTTTCCCTTTACTGCTGTGAGTCATTAGTTTAACAACCACAAGAGTACGACTTGGACAGGTGTGCTTAAGCTTTTAACCAAGTGAGAAATCCTGCTTCTATTTATTTACTAATGAGAACAGTCTCTTTTGCAAAGGCAAGTTAGGCCACACGTCTTCTACTTTTCCTTCTTAAAAAATGCAATGATGTGATAACTTGCCCTTTCAACATTAACGCACAACACATCCATTCATCAGCCTTATTTTTAAATTCAATTTTCTAAGGAATACAACCATAGTCACATCTTATAACATATAAAGTCGAACAAAAGCAAATCATTTTGAGTAAAAGGTTCTAAGAAAAGATAAACTGCATTTGCACCTGTACTCATTGCCTCCTGTCTTTGTCTTTTTGTCGACTCTGCTCACGTTTTGTCGTCATTGACTGTCTGGTAATGTGATCCTGGCTTCAGCATTACCAAATAAAATGTATCATTAAGCTCCCTTTATATGGCTTTATTTATTTTCCACTATTCTTTTTATTTTCCTCAGCATTAAATTGCTCCTATAAAACAGGTAATTTCACCTTGAATCAGGAGAACATTGGAGAGAAAAGAGAATTACTTCCTGAGGGGATACAAATGCGCTGGACCATAGGAACACAGCCCATTGTACGTATACGGACTATATATATGTGCTTCATTTTAGCTGAATGTCCGTAACTTGTTTGTTATGTGGTCATTTGAAACAGGATGTGTTTGTGTGAGCTCTATGTTCCCATATGAGGGGGTTTAACACTCAGAGCCTGTGTCCACTAATGGCTTTTTTTTTTTTGCGCTGGCAGCGTCCAAGACCGAAAATTTCAGAGCGCTTCTCACCAGCACTTACTGTTACGAAAGGTTACGAAAGTTGTCTGGCGGCACTTCCGCTACCCTCGGTTGTGATCATTAAGGGCCCAATCAGACACGTGTAAAACAAGAGGCGCACCACACTGCCTTTTCTGTTGAAGCCCACGGTTAAAAAAAGAGCAGCTCGCTGCGCCTTTTTTTTCTACTGTTGTTAAGGCAACCACCGAATCATTAGCTGTCATCAATCTAACTGTTATATTGGAAACAGAAGGCCCGCCTCTACATTCATCCGAGGTCACCGAGGCCACCCCCAGCTGCTAAAACACACTCTGTCTGATCGGGCCCTAAGTCTATTTTAAATCGCTCTGTATGCTTAATATCTGATTTATTCGAGGACATTTTACAAAGAAAACATAAAAGCAATGGAAAGGAATCGAATCCTGGCGTTAGCAGCAACTCTACACCTGGATATTGTACCCTTGAAAAAACAAAAGGATTAGCTCTTCCTCCATTGTTGTTGAGTTGATATTGAAATACCCGCCCCTTCTTGATTTTGATTGGTCTGTGAGGAAGAAGTGACAATGACAAGTGCAGCGGTGTTTCAAAAGTAGAATTATTTTCAACTGAGAGCAGCTGTGAGCGCAGCGACGAAAAACAGCTGACAGCAAGGGCGTTCTTACGCTGAGGACAGTGAGCGCTGAAAACGCTGAACTGCATTGTTTTTATAAAGAAAAAACGCCATTAGTGGATCTATTGCTGTTATAACTACGCAAAAAAAACCAGCTGAAGACAATTAGTTCATACCAAGTTTTACAGGGAGTCCAAGGGCAATAATAAACACATAAAACACATTTAAAGCTCCTGTGAGGAGTTTTTATCTGGTTATGAAACAGATTGAAATTAATTCTGATGACTCTATATGAGTTACAAAAGCAAACCAGACCATTAAATATATATATTAAATATTGATTATTTCTATATAGTTATATTTAATGCCTGAAACTGCTGGCAGGGGGGTAGTGTCAGATGAATCGATTAACTGCACGCTGCCTTTGTTTACATTTTCCAGGGCAAAAATTTGCGGGATACATATGACTGTACAAAATCAGCAAAGAAAAAAGAGGTACGGTAAAGGTAAAGCTGCTTCGTTCCTCAAAGCAGCTTTAATAACTGTGTGCAAAAGGATCAGAGGAATTATTTCACCTTCAAGCACGTCTTTAAAAGTGCATTTTGACAATAATAAAGAGAAAAGGAAACTTTTTACACATTAAAAGCTTAAATTTATGTAGGCAAAATGATTTAAACAGCAGGTCTGGTTGCTGGCACACGTTTAAGCCTCTGCTACAGCATTTGGTTCATTTTGAATTGAAAACTGTTTTACAAATTCTTCTCCTGGTTTGTCCTTGAGAATAGTGTTTTATTATAGATTTCAAAAGCAAACAGACTGAAGTTATCATTAACCTCTTGAGCTCCAACGATTCAGCCGTCCTGCTGTTCATCATAATTCATGTCAGAGGCCAACAGCAGCAGGCTGTGCTTTGAATCTTTTCACCGTCCGGATCTATTTGGCGGAGGAAAAAGAAAACTAACATGGATGTAACTTTGAACAAAGCAAAATGGAGTTTGTTGATAAGATATGTCACCTTCAAAAAGCTAGTTCCTAAATAAACCACGGCTGGACACCGTGACAGGCCGTTCACACTTTGTGACCGTTTGTTCTGAGCACCTCTGAGGTGTGACTGTGTGTTAGCTGCATGAATGAGACGAGCACTGATGATGTAAAAGAGCACTGTGCTCAGTCAACCTTTCCCAGAGTAAAAATACAAACAAAGACCATATGAAATAACTTATTAAAAGGAATACGTCTTCTCTTTAATACATAAAAGGTTAGCATGAAACATTCAAAGCCACATTTCTCAGCATGATGTGCCCCCTGTCTCTGCCCACGGCTCCTTATTCCTCCTCTCTTTAATGTTACGTTATTTTAATGAGTGACGGACTGACTGACAGATGAGCTTACATAACCCAGATGACGCTCCACTTTACATGAGTGTTGAAGTCTGCAGCAGTGTGATACACATGCTGAATTACCATTTCAGAGCTTCCTGGTTCTATTTTTAGGGCCTGCAAAAAAAGAGTAACAAATCTGAATGAGGGAGTTTCCCTCTGATATTCAAATGTACAAGAGCCTTTCTGTGGTTTGTTTGAGCTACAGGGAGAAGAACCATTTTTCAGAACAAGAGTCAGAATACTGTTTTAGATCAAAGTTGCTTATTGCAAGTGTTTGAGGACATTCGGAAAATCTATGAAGTAGCACAATTCACAACAAGAATGAAAGTACTTATTGTGCCATGCAATTTTTCTTTTTACATGTCCTCAAAGGGCCAGTTCGCTGATTCAGTACTATCATGCTGTTATGGGAAGCTACGGTATATTCTCGTTGTATATCAGATTCTGTGCCACTCTGAGCCATTGCCTGCAGTGAAACGGTAGTATTTCACTCCACTTTCAGAGGGAGGCGCAATGCACGCTGGGTGTTGTAGGAATGCAGAATGGGCGAAACCACAAACTGTTTGTACAACTTTCTCCACAGCTATGGCGCCAATTTCAAATATTATTGCTTCTATGGATTACAGAGAACACCAGCTTTGACTGACAGTGTTTTTTTTCCAGGGGAGAATTGCTCCTTTAAGTAACTGAGGTAAATATAATCAGGAAGGAAAACCGGTGAACCTGCAACACAGAATGCACCTACAATTGGCACATGAGCATCAGAACTGGACCACGGAGTAAATGAAGGTGGCCTGGTCTGATGAATCACTTAAGTATCTGAGGTCAGATGGTCAGAAGGTCACTAAAATCGTTAGGATTCACTCTCAGGGGAACATGAATATACATGGCATAACAAACTGCGACCCCTGCTTATGTATTTATTTGGTAAAAATGCTCTTGCTGTTGGTTGTCTTTACAAATCAGTTTCACAAAGGAACATGCAGAGGGCAACTTCACTGGATTCTGAAGCTAATAAGCTAATCTGAAGCGAATTTGCACAGAGCCTGGGAACATACATTCTGAAAAAATATCTTCTCCTTCCCATCGAAAGGAGCTAGTTGAGGTGGTTCAGGCATCTGATTAGGATGCCTCCCGGGCGCCTCCCTTAGGAGATTTTCCGGGAACGTCAAACTGGAATGAGACTCCGGGGCACACCCAGAGCCCGCTGGAGGGATTATATATCCCACCTGGCCTGGGATCACCTCGGGATCCCCCAGGAGGAGCTGGAAAGTGTTGCTAGGGTGACGGACGTCTATAACTTGATTAGCCTGCTGCCACCGCGACCTGACCCCAGATGAGTGGAAAAAAATGGACGGATGGATTTAAGATGAGGAGTTCTCTGTTCATTAAATTTTGTGGATAATACTCAAACATACATTATGGGAATTTGGGCCTGAGTATTGGTATTGAAGCTTTTGGGACACATGCCAAATAGTTTTAATGAAGGTTTTCTTTGGATGATACAAAAGATATTGAGACATGGCAATGTTTTCCGACAACCAGAAATAGTTTCCTCCACTTTGGCTTCCTTTACTGAAAGTCACTGCTGTCTCCAACAGTTTGGTTTGTTAGAGTGGAAGTTTGTTGATGGAGTCCGTTTGTTCCTTCCAAATCCTTCCAGAGAGAGACGGTTTCCTCTACAAAAATCCTCACCGCTTCCTGTGTTAGCTTGGAGTATGAAACATGAGTGACATCCAGAATCGGAACAAAAATGTAGCAGGAGTAAACTGATGAAAGTTTTTCACATTTCTCAAGTATTCTCCATCCTTACCCCCCTCCCCCCCTCCTCATCTCTTCCCTCCATTCATCTTCCTTCCCCTCTTCTTTTGCAGCCTCACTCTCTGCTCTTACATAATCCAGCAGTGAACCACATGTGTTGGCTGAGCTTATTTACCTCCCAAGTGACCCACCTCTTTGAAATGAACACACACACACACACACACACACACACACATCAATATATAAATGATGCAAATGGAGAAATATTGAAATTTCCCCCCAAAAAACAGACACAAGCACGCATACGCAAATCCATGAAACCTATATATGCACACGCACACACTCCCCACAGAGCGGCCAGCTGTCCGGCATCTTTGCACCTGACACTTTCTGCTTGAGCTGTCAGGTCACATGACCAGGAGCCGACGCTATAAGACACATTAAACACAGCGTCCTTTAAGAATTAATTACAGCCAAAAATAGCAGAAAGAGCGGAAGTCTGTTGATGCAGGCGGGCATGCCGAGCTGTGTGCGTGTGCATGTGTGTGCGTGTGTGTAAAAAAGAGAGATAAAGAGACAGATTTTAGGTCAATGAGGATAATTATTAGACTTGAGTTCAGTGTTTTAGGCAATGAATGAGTCTGCTGTATGCAAATGTCCTCATGATTATAGCAGCACAAGAAAGGCGCTTTTGTGAAGTCTTTCTGCGTGTGTGTGTGTGTGTGTGTGTGTGTGTGTGTGTGTGTGTGTGTGTGTGTGTGTATGTGCAGCAGAAAGAGAGCGAGAGAGCTGGAGCGAGGCAGACAGAACACAACCTGACAGTAAGACATAAATAACACAGAACCAACATGACTGTGACATGAACACAACACGGCTTGGTCACGTCTCAGGGCTTCTGGCATTCGCGCGGTGTAAATGTTTCATCGCATGTCGCCAGACATAAACAGTGAGAGCAGACAGACAAATTCATCATGTAGTCAGCTGCCATTGCACAAAATAAATAAATGATTACATATATGAATAAGGGTGGTGCAGTGGTAAGCAGCGCTGCCTCACAGCTAGAAGGTTCCTAGTTCAAATCCCGGTGTGGTTGAAGTGGGCCTTTCTGTGTGGAGTTTGTGTGTTCTCCTCGTGCATGTGTGGGTTCCCTACGGGTACTCCGGCTTCCTCCCACAGTCCAAAGACGTGCTCGCTAGGTTCATTGGTGACTCTAAATTGCCTGTAGGTGTGAGTGTAAGCATCAAAGGTTGTCTGTCTCCATGGCGATCAGTCCAGGGTGTTCCCGCCAACTGGGATAGGCTCCAGCCCCCTGGTTTAGATAAGCGGTATAGATAATAGATGGATGGATGGATGGATATATAAATACATTTAAAAAAAAAAAAGATAGTTTGCTTTAAGGGAATAAAGAAATACCTCACAGGAACCCTTTAGTGAGGAAATAAGTGGAACAGACTCAGAATAGACCAGCCTTTTGAAATAACAGAATCAGAATGACACATTTATGGACATATTGAAAACACAAATGAAGATCTGTGATTATGTCAGTAAACTAAAGATGCTGCCAAACAGACCTGAGCCAAACTACCTGTTTCGGGAAATGACTAATGTTTATGTTTGTAAAGATTTGAGCCTTCAATAGTAACCCACTGGCTTCAGGCTCAGAGCTTCAGATAGGGCAGGAAAGGGTTAACACATTTATATTGTAGATGATATCAAAATAGTAAATGATGCTATCATTTAAAGAACGTTTATTACTGGTAAATTTGTGTTTTACAACAAATCCTATATAATTTACATTCTAACTACATGGGCAAGATCTCCTTCCCTTCTTCTTCAGCTCTCTTTAGTACATTTAGAAAATGAATTATTATTATGCAGATGTGGTTGAAAGCTCTGGGAAAAGCTACTAAGTGGATCTTGTGCGAAGGTTATTTCATCTTTCCACCATTATTTACTATTTACAATGTTAGATTTTCATTTAGCAGACGCTTTGGTCCAAAGCGACGTACATCTGAGTTAATATAACAAAAGCAATGATCAGGACAGGAGGGAACAAAGTCAGGAAGTGCCAACAAACAGCTTCAAGTGCGATCGGACACAGGTGCTGACAGGCAGTGCACAGGGTTTATACAAGCAGTTTTTTTGTTTTTAAAATTTTACCATCATCATCACTATCAACAATGTCCTCAATGTCATCATCCTCAATAGCATCCATATCATTAAGGTCAGAGGTGTTCATAAAGAGCAGGGTCTGTAGCTTCTTCTTAAAGGTGAAAGAGAGTTTGGTGGCTATTTACTATACTGCTAAGTAAATAGTGAATTTTCACTCTCAATAATATTCTTATTAAAACCGTTTTCAGTCTTTTTTGTGTGTGTTTGTAAATTGGTTTACACAACTCTGAATCCTGTGCAGGTCAATGGTCTGTCGATCTAAAGAACCATTTTCTAAAGATTCTAATTATTATTCTTATTTTGAAGGTTAAATGTGAAAGAGAATTTACCAACTATGAAGCATGGCAAAATGGCTCTTATAAAACACAGGGATTTGAATTAATGGTTACACTTTATATTAAGGTACACATATTCACTATTAATTAGTTGCTTATTAGCATGTATATAAGTAGCATATTGGCGCTTATAAAGTACTTAATAACACCTTATTCTGCATGACCATATTCTGCAACTACTAGGCCATTAACTAAGGGTTTTCCCTCAATAACATCCTAATCACTGCTTATTAATAGCAAGTAAGGGAGTTATTGTTTATATGCTTTGCTCAGTCAGGGCCTTATAAGGTGGTAGTACCACAAGAATAGTCATTCTCCCTTAATAACACTTAATAAAAATGGTGTTTGCTTGTGTAACATAACACACAATTTCAAGTGTTAATAGAGTCCAAATAACTCCAAATGAAGTATTTCTAACTTATAATATGTTACCTATTCTAAAGTGAGGTCCTGCTCATAACCAATTCACTACTTGTTTGACACTTGTTAACCCACACACTCTTCTAAGGTTGTCTCCTCTCCAAACTCAGTAAATCCATTATAGCTTACAATTACTGCAACCAGCAGACGTGATGGGTTACACCTTGAAAAAAATGGAGGTCTATTGAGGTTTTATTCCCATTCAGTGGAAGAAGAACAAAGTCACCACAAGTAGAAATATTTCCTTTATTGATGGACCACTTCAGAGGTTTTCAAACACACCTTTTAAAAGATTTGTTCAAGCTTGTTCGAGGCTAAGAACAAATACACGGCCTAAACTTGTTATATAATTTACAGCTGACAGATTTTCAGTGTGCAAGGGATCACACAGATTTTTAACCATATATCAACAGTATGTATTTGTTGTCATACTGTATAACATGCTTATTTATAACACTGAAAATATTCTATTTCTCAGAGACAGGGTACATTTGGTACCCTAAATCCCACATAAGTTGCTATTAATAAGCAGTAATTAGGAGGTTATTGGGGGAAAACCCTTAGTTAAAGGCCTAGTAGTTGTAGAATATGGTCATGCAGAATAAGGCATTAATAAGTGCCAATATTTACTAAAAGGCATGCTAATAAGCAACTGATTAATAGTGAATATGTGTACCTTAATATAAAGTGTTACCAGATTAGTTACTGGAAAGTTTTCATGTTACGTTTTTCTTATTGGTGGTAGAAGTTAGTTTTAAAACTCTCCTGCAATCACGAGAAAGAGGTTATGAAGAGATAAGGTTATATCCACTCAAGTGTTTCCTTTTTTCTGCTTTCTATTCTGCTGCGTATTTACAGTGTTTGCCCCCTGGGTCCTGTGACCTGCCACAGCACATACTTTTGTGTGTGTGTGTGTGTGTGTGTGTGTGTGTGTGTGCGTAAGGAATAAAATGCTCTGGCCGTTGCCCTTTGTATTCTTCAGTATTCAGACAGAAAGTTTGCGGGGACACTGAGCTGCTGTGTTCTGTAAATAATAGATGCAGTCTCTGTTGTTTGCTTCGAAGATTATCAACTGACATTTCTGATATTAGAGCTTTGCAGTGAAGGTAAAACTGTATGCAGAGGTCAAAGGTCAGAAACATTATCTTCACGCTTGAGTGCACATCTTCCCCCACGACAACAAGTATTTCTAAAGTGAACATTAGCGAAATTAATTACAGAACCTTCCAGCAAACAGGTGTCCAATTTGTGCTTTTGACACACCAGCCACTTTGTGGTAGGAGAGGACAATGTTCCCCATTACTAGTGTGAGAAACACACAGTCAGAGCTGCGCTGTGCCACTTGTAATTCTAAATCTTATACATTCAGTTGATGTATGAGTGAAATAATGGCTGTAGTGAAATAAATAGGAGGGTGAGACGATGAATCTTTGACTCCTCGTCCAGTCAAATCTTTCATTCAGCACATTTTAAACCAATCACAGCAGTGCATGATGAAAATGGATCACTGAACAGGAGCAGAGACCTGAGCCGCATCTACAAGTAAGACAGCTGCAGAGGGGCAGAGCTGCAGGCAAACACACAACATATTGAACATATGACATGATACATACAGTATATTTTATACTTTTTAAGCAGAGAGGCACATGGAGCGTTAAAATTAAACATGTTCTGTTAAGAAAAAGCAACATCCAGGGTGCTGGTTTAACTCAGCAGTTAAGTCTCGCGCTCCATGTATTGAGGCTCAGTGCCTGATGCGGCGGCCATGGGTTCGACTCCCACCCTCGGCCCTTCGCTGCTCATCACCCCCTCTCTCTCTTCCCCTGTTTCTGACACTATCCACTGTCCTCTCCGTCCATAAAGCCAAAAAAGGTAAAAAATATATCTTAAAAAGAAAAGAAAAAGCGACATTCTTACACACAATAAATAGTAGTCTCAAATATGTGGGTTTGCAGCTTCCTTGTATAAGAATGAGGACACAGCTTTGGAATTTTATTTCATGCATGTTGCCTGCAAAACCCATTTAGCAAGTCCTTGTGTTCTAACGCAGACTTACAACTCACTCCCTTGTTCCCAGAGAAAGCGCCCTCATATGGGTGTTCCTAAATAAGGTCGCTAAAGTAGCTCGGAAAATAGGATATGGGGCACTGATTTTGATTAATTTACTGTTTAGGTGCCACCGGAACAGCGTGTTTCTGGCACCCGGGCCTCACTGTAAAAAAAATATTTTCTAATTTGTACAAAGACACATCTTTATTCACTGATTTTGATTAAAATCTGGATCATATTTTATGGGGAAAAAAGTCCCTGGGGTGAAACAAAATGTACAATTCTACTAATGAAGGCTTACATGGACAAACTATAATGCACATGTTTGCAAAACTAACCCTGTTTTCCACACAGAGCCTCCTGCTGAATATGACAAGGTAGAAATATAGTTCGTTTTTATCAAGTAAGGATAACCCCACCTGCAGCTGGTTAATGTAAAGGTACTATTCTCTGTCTGTAAACAACGATTATTCAGTGATCATTTCCAGAGCTTGAATCCTGCAACACTACTTCTAGAACAATTCACATAAGCATAATGAATGTAATGTAATAAAAAACAATGGCACGTTCTGACAAAATAATACTCTGTATTACTATATAAATACAACAATGATTTGATTCACTCACTTGTATATGAAGGAAAAGTTCAGCCTAAGATCTGACAGCAGCACAGGCAGGAAACTTGACCCGTTACCCGTCTGTGTGCAGGAGAGAAACCATCCTTTAAAATGTCTTCTGAATAACCTGGTTCCAAAATGACATAATTACACCATCACAATCAATCTAAGTGACACGGGAGCAGAGTTTAGATGACAGCTGAAGTCTGCCGCACGCTACTCGACTGTCAAAGGCCTAATTAAGATCTCAGTACCTCTCACATGCAATGACCTTGTCTGTGTGGATTCTTCTGTGACTGACAGACACAGGGCGGTGGAAGAAAATAATCTGATTTACTGCCAGGAATAAGAACGGGTATACATGTACGTATTCACGGGGAGTGATGTGCATATTGACAAGTTCAGAAAAGGGGGTCTAAATTTGATTATAATCTTATATTTAAACTTATGGACAATAATGCAAAATACATTCAGTAAGTATCTCCAACCTGCAGAATAATCTCCAAGGTAAGTCGATTTATTCGACTAAGTGAGCGAAAGAAAACAGAACATTAAAAGTTTCCTTGTTGGGGTGGTTTCAAAATGCTCTGGGAGCTGTCCGTGGTGCTGAACTGTGCACTACTTTCCTCACAGTGAGCCCGAGGTTATGTCTCACTAATGAGGTAGAACCGAGTGTGTGTGAGCTGTTGTGTGATTAAAAGTGTGCCATATCTTTCCCTTTAGTCACCTCCAATAATTTTGCAGCCTAAAAACACCTACCTTATCAGACCACAGAATATCATAACAACCCTTTCTGGTGCTTACTTACATCCAATTTGTGTCTGAGCATGTGTAGTGTAGTGCTGAGCATGCCTTTAGTTATTTGTTCAAAAAGGACACACTCCCAGTTTTGAACAACATGTAGCTCTGGGTCCTTTGTGTTTTGAATGTACTTATTGTAAGTCACTTAGAACAACAGCGTCTGCCAAATGAATGCAGTGTTATGTAAATTAAGCTAACGGAGTTTTTCTCAATTTGTGTGATTTCTTTCCATTTTGTCCTAGTTTAGAAAACCCAATTCCCTCTTCACTATGAAATGTGTCACTCCAGACAGACTCGAGCTGTGACTGTGGCTCATAATGTTTGTCTTTTTTTGCTTCACCTGGCAGTAATGGACACTGAGTCCTTTGTGCCGCAAGAGGAAGAGATTTTTCAAGGATTGCAGTCCCCTCTCACAGCAGTTGATAAAATAAATAGTCACAAAAATATAATATATAGAATTTTACACTTGAATTAGGATTTCCTTCAACTTCAACTTTATTGTCCCCGAGGGGAAATTAGTTTTGCAGCCAGGCAGCACCATAACGCAAACACGTGAAGCCCCCCCGCAGCTAATCCTGAGTGAGCCCATTGCACAGAGCAGGCGAATTTTAACATCTTTCATAGTGAGGATACTTAATCATTTCAAAGTGGCAGCGAAATTTATCAGACCATTTTATAACACTGGACACACTTTGTGGAGTTAATTGTATCAAGTACATTTTAAACTGTTGGAGCTTTTAAACATATATGCAGTGTTTTTTACTTTATTGTGTTTTTAAATTGACCACTGTGCGCCCCGCAGCTTCAATGTCAGGTGAGGGATCTCGGATCCCATCGGCTAAAGTCTGACGACAATATAGCCTCTGTGGACACTGGTGAACTTGCCGGGGTAAACGGGATAAATGACTTCCAGTCAAGACTTTCTTTTTCACGTGCCGCATTGTTTACAGATAAATAAACCGTTTTTCTTGTGATTTAGTTTAATTAACAGGTCTTACCTTTGCCGAAATTTCAACATGATGCAGATTATTAAGAAGTAAAAATGAAGCTTTGTCAGGTCTGTCCTAAAGAGGAGAAGAAAACTACTTTTAAATGCTCGTTTGTTGAATGGAGGTCGGATCGATGTGATGCATTCGAGGAAGTTGGGAAATCTAAACGGCTTTCGTGACACAGCGTCAGGGGAATTTATCTCAAGTTGAATTTTAGCTCTAGAACGGATTGTTAGCTGTTAGCATGCAGATGTCTGTTTATAGAGATCAATAAGAAGCTAAGTTGTCATCAGATAGCCGCTGATGGGAGACGGGATGTCAATACGGTGCAATATGTTCCACCTGCTTTTGCTCTCCATACAGACAGCTTTTCCTGCATACGCCGCACCCCGCTGATACGTGATTGGTTAATACTACTATAAGTGTACTACAAACGGAAACCAGAACACTTACCGTCCTGGAAATCCACGTCCCAATGTCGCTGTTGTGTGTTTTTTCAAATCGTTGTTGACAAGCGGGGGCGGGGCCCATGTGGACCGCAGGGCTCCCCGGGCTGCAGTGGTATACTTTACAGCGGTGGAGCCAGCTAAGACAATACAACATTTAGAAAACACAGACACAGACCTCGGTTACAAAACCATTAAAACACATAAGGATCAATTAAGAATACATCAAGTGACAATAGGATGCCAAGAGTATACAAAACCATTAAATCATTCAAACAAAAATTAAAAAACCATACATAGTTAGTGGAAGTAAACAAGAAAATGCTTAATCTACAGGGTCGTCATTAAGCATTTTCCTGTTCACTTTCAGTAAGTATTTATCCTTTTTCGGGGTGTAAGTCAGCACAAATTTAAGAGTTATGAATTAATTTGAGGTATGTTTCGTGACTCTAAATGAAAGAATTTAAGAAGGCAGGTGGCATGACTAGGCAGATAGTCTGCTATGGTGGCGGTCGGGGGTGAAGGACTGGTCAAACAAACACAAGACATGCACCTGGGAAATCAAAGTTCAATCCTTTACCAAAATTCAGAGTTGAATTACTTTAACTGACAAAAGTTACATAATGTGCATGAAATGACTTATAGTTTCCTCGACATACTATACACCCTAACCCTAACCAAACCCATGATCTTTTTGGCTAACCGCCGGGGTCAGCCCTACAGATGGGTCTGTATGTGACTGACAGACTGACTGCCTGACTGTCTGACAAGCCATAGAGAGAGAGAGTCTCGACATTGCAATGGCGGATCATGTAGCATATTGGACCTCCACTGAAGCGACTCTCTGTCCATACAACTCTTGATACTTTGTTCGGGGAGTAGGTGGGAGTACCTGTTTTATAACACGTTGTCATCGGCCTCATAAGGACAGTCCTTGTAACACATTGCTCACAAAAGCGCACATTGACCTGATGCGGTCAGCCACATACTTGGTTTTGATTCTAGTCCAAAACTAAATTCTTTTGGTGATTAACATGTCAAAACTGCAGCCGATTCTTTAAGGTTCAGACACCAGGACTGCTTGGAAAGGTGTAGGAAAAGATCGTGCTTTTGCCTATATAATATTTGGTTCAATAATGAAAATGAACCGAGGTCCCCTTTGTGAAGGAGAAAAAGCTTTCTGCTAGAGATTCTGGAAGACTGCAGGGCACATAAATTTAGGCCACCAACACGTCATACATTAATGCTCACTAAAAGTAACGTGTGTGACCAAATGTGACCATGTACATGCTTTTTTACAAATATTTTCAGACATATGTTGGACTACCTTTTTATTGGCTCGAGTAAAGAATTTTTGCCGCTGCCATATTGTATTGAGGAGTAATAAGTGACCATGTTTGGACGTGTGGTTGGAGCTGAGCATGAGCAAGGGTTTCCAAGCCAACAGTAGACGAGTACTAGCGTGGTTCACAAGGTGCATGTGTAATTTTGTAACTGAGATATTAATATCCTTAATAATTATATCCTGTTTTTTTTGACTATTTCACTCACAAAATGAGTCCTGATGTATTGAAGAAGTCTTGTAACCTTCTATTGAGACCAGAAAATGTTTACTGAGTTAATAAATCAGCGGAGAGTTAGTCTCGTTGTTCTATACGATCTGACCTCTTTTTGCACTCAGTGGAGTCGGCCCTGCTGACCTTTGGAAAGAAGGCAGGATGAATGCACTTCACTTTTTAGACCCTGCAGCTACAACCACGACTCATGTACAATTAATTGTTGGCACACACAATCAGTCCAGTGGAAACTGGATGTCAAGCTTGGATAAATTGTAATTAAGAAGGTTAATAATCTGCAAAGTGATCTTATATTTAGAGTAAGTTAAATACAGTGTCTCAGATGCAGGATGCTTGGACGGCGGCGGACACGTCGCCACTTCCTGGAATCAAACTGGTGACCTTCTGGAGGTGGGACGCCCTCTCACACTAATTACAATTATAATGGAGGCATTAAGCTGCCACTGGGAGACAGTGACACTTAAAAGCTCAAATAATTACCCCAGTGGAGTAGGCTGGCATTTTTGATTCCCATTATTTCATAGTTGCTTGGCAATAACCGCGTATAAAGGACAGCAACACAATGCTAAGCAGCCGGAAAGGTGACTTGTTTTTAAAAGCCTCCTCTCTCATTTAGCAGCACAGCGGATATTTCACTGTTTGACTGAAAGCCTTTCATGAAAGTTTATTCAGCTGGCACCCCGAAGCTTCTGTAGACTTAAGCTCTCATGTGGGGGGGGCAAACTGAGAAAATACGGGCGAGCCTTCATGAAGATGTCTTCCCTGTGGGGAAATGTTTCATTCCCCACAGCACTTTGTTACCTTCGTGACTGTAATAATGTTTGGATTCCTTCAGGGTTTGGGAAATGGGCCGCAGAGAGCTAATGCTAACGCCTTAGGCCCCTGAATGAAGGAGGGCTACTCTGTGTGTTTGTGTGCGTTTTTGCTTGTGTGTTATTATCTTAGCGAGGACCAATTTGAGTTTCAGACCTTGACTCTGAGTCGCCTGGTAATCAGAGCGAATTACTGTTTCCTTTTACTCCAGTCATCCAATCTGACACTGTGTTCATGTTGGA
Organism: Semicossyphus pulcher; assembly: GCF_022749685.1. NCBI lineage: Eukaryota > Metazoa > Chordata > Actinopteri > Labriformes > Labridae > Semicossyphus > Semicossyphus pulcher. The sequence goes on from NW_027211626.1 coordinate 20,957,082, forward strand.
TTAGAATCTGTTTGAGAAGGGGGCTAATTTCTTGTTTTGCGTATCCAAAATCACATCAGATCATGTATCCGTCCTGCCAGCACTGTTTTCATTTGACGCGGTAGCTGAGTTAGTCTTTTATTCTCATATTTAGGACGAGACAACCAAAAATCAAAGTCACAGAGCGGTAAAACATTTTCAGATTTCACAGATTCTGAGTAATCATGGTGAGCGGCAACCCAACAGCTGTGTACAGATATTTTTGGTGCAAATACTGAGAAATCAGAGCTTGATTTGATCAACACATGTGTGTTTATGTATGCTAATAGTACTGAGAGAAAAAGGAGAATTGTCAGCAGCTGATTGCACTTTGAAATGAGCTTGATTTTTTTGGGATGCAGCTGCTTTTAAAACAGACGTAGGAAACATCTTCACTTCTGTTTCCATCACTCTGAATAACATTACATTGAATCCTATTTATTTCCCAGGGGCTAACCCCAACCCAAAGTGGCACTTGCCTAAACCTTACCGAGACTTTCCTCCTAAATGTAATGGTTCGTGTTATAGGGACTTGCATCTTGTCCCCGGAAGGAACACAGTCATAGTCTAGGGACTCGTGAGCCCCCTCAAGTAAATTGGTATAATCTGTCCTTTTGGTTTGTTCAAAGTCAGAAGAAATATATTAAAAAATGGTATCATATAGCCCCGGAAAAAATTAAGACGCACAAAACAAGTGTCATGAGTTTCTAGTTTAGTTCCGGTTTTCTTGTATTTTGGTGTTCAGTTATTATTTGTTTAACCATGTCACTTTGTCTACCTGTCATGAGTTCTCAGTGTTTAATTTTGTATTTAATATATTGTGATATATTGATTTAGTCTTGTTTAGCTATGTAATTCATTTGTGTTTTATTGTCTAGAGATTTTCTGCATGAGTTCTACTATCACAGTCCTGAGTTTGGTTTTTAGTGTTTCCTGTTTTATTTTGTAGTTCTTGCCCTATGTATGTTTTGTCTTGTTTTACTTCCTGCCTTTGTGTGTTTTCCCGCCTGTTGAATTATGTGCCCTGCCCTTATTGTTTTCACCTGCTCCCTTGATTGTCTCACCTGTGTCTGATTGGCCTCACCTCCTAAGTTTATTTAGTCTTTGTGCTCCCCTGTCTCGTTGCCTGTTCATTGTCATCCATCATACGTGAGTCTATGTCATCCATCATACGTGAGTCTATGTCTTCCATCGTGTGTTAGTCTATGTCCATGACCTTACCCTGGATTGTCTTTGTGCCGTGATTTCCTCGTGTCTCTTGGATTACCTGTTCCTGGTTTTGTTTGTGAGTTTATTGCTGTGCCTTTTGATTTTCCTTTTTGCCTTCTGTTGGAGTTTAGATTTGGTTTTTGCATTTTTGCCTTTTGTTTATTAAATCCATTATTTCAGTCTGCATCTGGGTCCTCACCTTTTTTGTTTAAATCAAAACCCTGACAACAAGTTCTTCTCTGGTTCTTCTACTTATAGGTTTTTGTTTGAGTAAAATGTACACAAATTTACCATTTCTAATGTTTTAGAAAGTATTTTTTCTCACAACTTCCAAATAAAATGTCCCATTTAGGTCTTTTTATTTGCAGAAAAGGACAACTGGTGGAGAAAACAAAAAAAGGTTGCAAAAAAGATGTTTTTCAGACCTCAAATAATGCAAAGAAAACAAGTTAATATTCAACAGAATAATCATGTTTTAAACTGACAAGTTTTTTTCTCTTGGACGCCCCCTAATGGCGATATACGGTAATGGCGGGAGGACACATCCCAGGTTAATCCTAGGTCGCTTTCCTTTTTAGACTGTTTGCCTTCATCTGATCGTCGAATTTCTTTCTTTTTCTTTGTATTTTCACTTATTTTTGAAGTTGTATCTGTAGTCATCGATCTTTTCTTTGTTTGTTCAGCCATAGTAGATTGCTGTTTACTCGCAACACTTGCAGAGACCGGAAAAGCAGCTGCTTAGCTCCGCCTACCCTCTCTGGCAGACCAACCACTGCTGGGTGATGGAAAACGCGTCACTAACTGGGCGCCGCTTGTTGATATCGCAGTCCATAATGATACTATATACTGCATCGGCTCAATCACCGTTGTGTTACCTCATTCGACGATAGATAGACTTAACAGACATTTATTTACATTATTATTAACCTGGTTTTTAATTACTGCTTTCATGCATCTTGAAAGACTTTCACAGTGCTGTAGGGTGACATTAGGCCGCTCTTGGAGCAGCTCGTCTTTGTTGGATGGCTTGTGACCATCCGTCCTCCTCTTGATCAAACTCAGGAGGCTTTCAGTGGGGTTCAGATCTGGATTGGGCTGGCCTTGACATGTAGAGAGAGATGCTGGTTTAAGGAACATTTGGAGTGGTCTTTCCGGAGCTGTAGTGTAATGTATTATAAATTGGCCTCTAAGGTGTCTTAAATGATAGTTTAGTCCATCACTTCTATCAGTTACAACTATGTTTTTATGTCCTGGAAACACAAGCAGATGATCTGACAGCTTGTTAGCAGGTTAGACAAACTTATTTGGAGCACAAAATTAGGCATCGTAAAAAAACACTCACAGGCTACAAAGTGACATATTGAATGCTTCAGCTTTGACCTACATAGTTTTGCGGTGCTATGAGGGATTATCGAGGGATTACAGGATTACTTTATTTCAGGTGCAGTCACTTTTCAGTTTTACCTCCAAGTAGAGCAGTTTAATGTCTTATCATGTGACTGCTTGCAAAGTAAGTTTTGGCATGTCGCTGTGTTCCCACATCTAACCATTTGGAACGATGGAGAAGTCTCCTAATAAGAACCAAGTTGCAATGAGCAAGAATTGTAAATTAATTTAAGGTATACTGTTAGCTTAAGGCACCTAACTTCAGAAAGTATTGTGGCAACGGCGCTCCTCCTAAATGCAGAAGTACAAAGTGTATGAGGCTCTAGCTCCTTGTCTCTGATTTTATGCATAAAAACACACAGAACACACACACACACACACTTCCCAAATTTCAGTCTGCGCGTTTGCACCGCAGTAAATGGGCCACATTTGCATCTTTATAATATTCCCTTTTAGCTGCTTCAGCACAGGGAGCTCTGCGGCTGGGCGTGATGTATTTGTGCTCTGCTTACCGCTCGCTGTTGGATTAATTCTTAAACAGCTTCCGGAAACATCCTCGCAGCTCTCATTCACTCCCACTGGCCATTCTTTCATATCTCCTTTGCCCTGTCGCTCAGCCCCTTTCTTCCTTCGCCTCTCTCACTTTGCCGCCTTTCTTCTGCTTTATTCTCGCTGTCTGTCTGTCAGGGCCTTTGTCTGTCACTCTTTCCGCCTATAGCTTTCTCCTCAGGTTCCCACACATGCCTTTCAGCTGATGCGCTTATCCAGAGTGACTTAGCTTGGCTGTATAATAAGTTTGCAGTCACAGGTGTAGTGCAGTTTATTCTCTTTAATCCGAGCCAGAGTGTCAAAGTTTAAATTGATGCATTTTTGGATTAGGTTTTGTTACCCGAAAACTTTTTCCCGCCCGTGTTTTCTTATCTGTCAGTAGAGATTGAAATGACATATTTCTCCTGCTTGGGTGTGCACACTGCCAGTTGAGAGGATATGAAGGATTAGCTTTTGAGTGAAATTTCAGCATTAGCTTTCACTCTGTTGTGTTTAGCTGCACATGCACAAGTTCCTGCTGACTATCAGATGACAACAGCGGTGTGGTTAAACCCATAATCCCTTACTGTACATTTTTGGGCTTGTTTCTTCCGCTTGGTTTGGATTGCATTTTTCAAATCACAGTTGTCAGTTATTATTTTGTGCCACCAAGACGAGCTTCAGTCAGATGTTTGAATGCCCCCTCTGTGTTCTCTCGTATATTATAATCCTTTTGTGCTGTCTGTGTTAGCAAACAGTTGCCTATCTGCAAATTATGCAAACACAAAGCAACATTGGAATAAAATTAGTTTAGCTTCCTTACAACTTATTTAAAGCTCCTGGGAGTTTTTCACTGGCTATGAAACAGACGGATGAATCATGTTTCTACTGTAGCCCAGAATGGACCAACCAACAACAGGCTTGAGAGCATGTTTTTTGCGTGTTTTTGCAGCAACTGTAGGTTCTCCTACACTCTTTAGTTGGTTGCAATCTTCATCACCACTGATAGATGCCACTAAAATCACTTAAATACACACTGGTTATTCTTGTTGATCAGGTTTCAGCACATAACTGTCGATCATAGCAACGTATTGTCCTGGTTGATTTGATGACACCTCTGTGGTTTGAATAAATATACTTGATTTAACGAATCGGAGCGTATCACTCCATTTGAAATCACACATGTAGAAGAAGAAGAGGGGAAATTTTCACTCTGTTATTATTAGAAACATGCTATGCACACACATAGGCCTTGCAATACGCACATGCACAAACACATTGACATGCATTAATGGAGAGAGTGAGGGGGCTGCACAGGGACGCGCCCTCAGCAATTGGGGATTTGGTACCTCGCTTAAGGGCACCCTACAGTGCCCAGGAAATTAACCGGCACCTCTTCAGCTACAAGTCCCAATTTCCTTACTTGGTGCATACCGGGAAGCTAACTCCCTACACACCATTAAATTGCCCTTTGTAGGCTGCTATCACCGTTATTCGTACGCTTCAGACAGGGCCAACTGCTTCTGCATGAAGGCCAAAAGTACCAAAGTTATATTTAATAACAAATGAAAGGCAAATACAACTCAAAACAAGCTTCTTTCCCATTAAACTATTTCTTTAACAAAATCAGAATTAATACACAACAAAAGAACTCCGAGAAGAAGATCACCCTCGTTCCACTGACAGAGTAAGACAGTGGATTCTGCAGTCTGTTCAGCACACACACGATCTCCGAAATTACCCGCTGCCACACACCGTCTTCTCTCCCTTGTTCTTATACTGAGTCCTGATTGTTAGGCTGCAACAGGTGAGCTTAATCACCACCGCCAGCAGAGAGAGCACCAGTGTTGCATGTGTGACGTCCACGGCTGTAACTCTTGATTTTCCTCACTGATGGTCATTGCCCCCTTACCTATATGCGATAACGACCCACTCAGCCAACCTGGAGGTACAGTGAGCTGTACTGCCTCATATCTATGCTCTCAATTACAACTGATAACGGCCATTTCATGCACTGATAACACCTGAATCGGCTGACTGAGAGCTTCAAACACACTTTGAGGAGCTGCAGGTGGAAGAGCCACACGCGTAACCGAAGGTGACCGGGCTTTTGCCGTCAGGGCCCCTCGACTTTGGAACGACCTGCCTGAGGAGATAAGGTGTGCAGAAGTCAAGTGCTCATCATATCCTATTCTTACCATCCTTTATTGCTTTGATTTACTTACTTAATTGTCCAAATCTTTTTATCTTTTTTATGTTTTTATTTTCTTTATCACTTTTATTCCATTTATTTACATTTATTCCTGTTGACCTTGTGTGCTTTTTTGTGAATCCTGTGCAAACTCGTGTGTGATTCCTGTGTAAGAGTGATGGAAAGGCTTAAAAGAACAAAAATACATTGCATAGCTTCTGCTGAGAAAAATCGTGATGTGTGTTTGACGAAATCCACAATCTTCCCGTTATAATTTGAGCTATATTTTATGACATGTTGCAATGTTTAATTTATTTTTTTCCTCACTGTAAAACTCTGGAAACTCTGCAGACCTGCTCAAACTTCAGAGAGGTGCAGAGAAGTGACACGTCAAAGTCACACTGTCGAGTGTTCCTTCCCTTCACATCTCTCTTCCTTACATTTCATTTCCTCCCCTGGAGACAGTGATCCATTCCCATTAGGGTGTCATCTCATTCCCACTGCTGCGTCCTGATGTGTGAAAAGGATTAAGGACGGTAGTTGTACAGCAAGATATGAATACTGAGCAGAATTCCATCACTTTGACTTCCCCATCGTTTAAACTTAGATTTAGAAGTTGTAAAAGTGTCACATGCTGCATATTAGTGACAGTCTGCAATATCATGTGGGCTGCAAGGTGATTTGTTTGCTGAATTATTTCTCTTTTTTGCCTTCACAATATCACATATGGTAAAAGTGATCGAGCAGGTTTAAAACAACGGTGAGGGTGCTCCAGCTCGGTACTATTTTCCTGAAAATGCTCTAAAGATGAGCAAAACAGAAGAGTTCTCATCCCAGGTCTACAAATACTGACTCCTCATTGCAACCCTCTGGCTTGTCATGAAGCACAAGGTATCATTTTGCATCTTAAAGTTGTTGTCTGTCAGACAAATGCTAATAGGTCTATTGTCTTCCAACTTCTGCATGGTTTTCTGTGAAATGTCAGTTTCCCCTGCTCCCCACGCTAGAGCACTTTTGTTCTTTCAAAAAACGAGCACACCAGTGGCCTTTTTCTAGAGGCTTTGTCTACAACAATTAGCTTACCATCACAATCTCTTGGTTTTCTCGTTGATTATTCTGACAGTAAAAACTCTCAAAAAACATCTCTGGCAAGCAGAAAGCACTGTGCAGAAACACTCCAGCTGTCACAGGGAAGGAGAGAAAGCTGCAGAGCTGTAAAACTTCAGATTGCCTCGATATTTAAGATTCTGAAATAAATCAGGCCTGACATCCTTTTTTGTCTAACATCATGATCAGGAATATCAACAATCCCATGCCTTGTTCAGCACAGTTGATTTGTCGTTGAAGGGCGCCGGTTTAGCTCAGCAGTTAAATCGTGTGTCCTACATACAGAGGCGAAAGTCCTCGGTGGGGCGGCCCCGGGTTCGACTCCCACCCCCGGCCCTTTGTTGCACATCATCCCAACTCTCTCTTCCCCTATTTCTGACACTATCCACTGTCCTCTCTCTCTCAATGACGGCACAAAAGGATAAAAAGATAAATAAATGAAAACATTGATTTCCTATCTCTTAATGACATTGCATCTTTTTTTCAGAGAAAAGAAATCAGAGTGGCCATACAAGTGACTATCAACATTCAATCCTATTAATTTCAAAACTGAGAGGATTTAGGGAAGCATCTTGGTACATCCACCTTCTGTTTTCAGTTCTCAGTTGCTTTGAAATGGATGTGATCGTATCGTGAAGGCAGAGCCTATGTTGTTTTCACTGGTGACCATCAATCTGAGCAGACCAGCACACGTGGAGTCCCCCAAGGTGCAATTCTTGGGCCACTATCTTTCAACCTGTTCATACTCCTTGTGGGTCAAAAGAATCACTCCATCAGTGTTTAGAGCAAATGAATGGCTAGATGAAATTACATTTCCTTCAATTGTACAATGAGAATATGAAAATGAAATCCTTGCATTTGACAACAGGGGGAAAGAATGAAAGTTATTGGATTAGTGAGCTTCAGATTTACAGCTTTTCTGTCCACCGTTGGGGACTTTCTCTGTATTCCTACTACTTCACTAACAGCAATTCACCTGAGGGTCTAATACTGACACAGAAGGGTTTACTATACAGTTAGTGTGCATCTTATAAAGAAGCTACCTTTGTGTATCTGTTTGTTATGTTTACATCCGTGACAGAGCATCGGTATTTGATGCCTTGGGAATGACAATTGGCTGACTCAGATCCAACACTCATCTAACACAAAAAGAAAGAGTCACAGGTCTCGTGTCCAGGCAAGATTCAGACAAACTCATTGATGCCTTCATTTCCAGCAGGGTGGACTGCTGTAATGGTCTATGGGCTAGTCCTGGCTGGAATTGATTTTCGAGTGTTGCTGTGAGTTTATAAACCACTCAATACTCCAGGAACAAAGTGCATTTCTGATTCCTTGAAGACTATAAAACAAGTACAGCCCTTGGATCTTTAAGAAGCAGTCAGCTGCTAGTTCCTAGAGTCAAAACAAAGCAGTGTGACAGCAGTTTTAAGCTGCCACGCTGCAAACAATCAATCAATCAATCTAATGATAACGCCATTTCTTGGTGTATGTAAAGCACTTTGAATTACTCCTGTATTTGAATTGGCTATATAAAGCTGCCGTGCCTTACTGAGACAAAACAACAACAACATGGAAGTCATGCGTCTCATACAGATACCAAAGGGTACCTGTGTTTCTGTATGAGAAGACGAATGCTGTGACAGATCATAGGTATTTGACAGCTTAGGAGGGAGAACAGGCTGGGAATACAGGTTGAATAAAAGATCAAAAGGGTTTAAAAGATGTTGTTTATTGCCCCACAGTGCAGCCTCAACAGGGATACACTTCTAGTAAATGCACTAATGGACAGTGAAGTAGAGGCTTGACTCTTATCTGAGGCTGAAAAGCTGCTTCAACAAGGTAAAATAAAGGGCATTTAGTCTGCAGCATCAGAGAAATATTTCAAAGAAACTAATGAGACTCTGCAGAAAGCTCTGAGTATACACAACCTGTCCCGACGCTCGATCCCAGGGGTAGTTAATAAGATATAAAATTGTGGCGTGGATCAGAGATTCTGCTTCATCTGAGAGGCTGTGGGTGATCAGAGAAAAGGCATCAAAACAATTATGTGAAGTGAGACAGAAAAACAAACAAGAGGAGGCACCATGAGGAGGCAATCAACCCATTTGTGATAGGAAACTAACTGAGGACTCGAGTACATCGAAATGCTTCTGGCAGTTTTAGGAAAGTCTGCATTAAGGATGTGGATGTGCTTGAACTGAGAATCTGCTTGATGAAGGAGTTTCTGTGAGAGACAGAAAAGGAAAAGATTTAGAGGGTAAGTGGAGGACGATGAGTCGGGGTTCAATTACGACAAGAAGCTGAATAACAAAGCAATTCACTGAACACTGGACATTATATATCAGTGACTTTATTCACAGATCTTTCTGTTGCACAGCTACATTATTAGTACATTATTGATATTACATAATTGCTAAACAAATGGCTAATAAATGCTTGATGATACAGTATAACATAACAATCTAGATATAATGAGCATTGGTAATGTTACTTTAAAAAGTAACTCGTTACTTTACTGCATTACCTGTGCCGCCTAATAACAGGAATGACAGGTGCAATATAACCTTTACCGTTATATTGTAACTCTAACTCTTTATTATGATAACAATCTGACAGTGAACTGGGCAGAGTTATATACAGGCACAGCTGTTTCAATGAAAACAATACAACACAGGCACTTAGTTCCACCAGTGTTGCAGAGCTGTGTTTGCAGATGCTTCCTCAAATTTGAAGTAGAGCTCCTCGCAGTTTGGTTTCCGTTTGCAGTACGCATTTAGTCAGAGTAGTATTGACCAATCATGTATCAGCGGGCTGCGGCATGTGCAGGAAAAACAGTCCGTGTGGAGAGCAAAAGTGGGGTAACGTAATGCACTGTAATGACATCCCGGCTCCAATCAGCAGCTATCTGTTGATGATTTAACTTCTTATTAATCTCTATAAACAGAAATCTGCAAGTAAGTTCAGCTAATAATCCATTCTAGATCAAAAGTTCTTGAGATAAATTCCCTTGACTCTTTCGCAAAAGTTGTTCAGTGTTTAGATTTCCCGACTTCCTCGAATGCATTAGAAATTATCGATTCAACCATCGTTAAACAAACAAGCATTTTAAAAGTAATTTACTCCTCTCGAGGACAGACCTGACAAAGGTTGAATTTTTACTTTAATGTTATGGGACGTCAACACCAAAATAAGACAAATGGATAGATGGAAACACTGAAAAACATGCAGTTGTTGTATTTCTTTTTTAAAATGAGCATTATGTAAGTTGTTATGTATAATGATGTAGGCGTTACATCTACAGCCCCGCAGGAACAGCCTAGGCTGTGTGATGATATTAATGTGGTGGTTGCAGGCCACATGATGCACAGAGAGACTTAAGCAATACATGTGAAACAATGAAGAAACACACTTTGTATTGTCACAATTTGATCCAGTAGAGCCGATTTGATGGGAGCTTGCAACACTGTATTCAGTTTTCTTAATGCTCCCATGATGTACCCTGTCCACGACAGACAGACAGTGCGAACGACAGTCAGAAAACAAAACAGGGATTAGAAGATAGAGTTAAGACACAGCTGCTTCAAAAAGAATCCCAATTCCACTGCGAGAAAAACTAAAGGACGAGCTGAAGAAAAGTGAAAGCTCCAGAGGAAGCGAGAGTCTGCATGATGCCGGCGCCCTGGAGCAACAATCTGCACGGGCAACAAAGAGAAATTAGGCTGTGTGTCTGGGAGATTACTCAGCAGAACAGTTGTTGGCACAGCTGAATGGATCAAAGCTGTTCTCTCTCGAGGTGCCAGGTCAGGTGTTTTTGGCACTCGCTACCACTCCCGCAGAGCTGGTAGCATGACCCCATTCAGCAGGTACATGTTTTATGTTCTACCTTTGGGAAAATCTTTGAGAATCAGACATTTTCAAAGGGAGATGTCATCACTCTCAGACAGGCCGGAAGGTGTAATGTGTCATGTCCACAGGAGGGGCTGACACGCTACATGATCACACACTGAGAGAAGCACTGACGAGACTTCATCAGGTCATGATAAAGAGGAAATTTAGTCAGAAGAGAGGCAAAATCTTTTTGAGTACTGAGCACATCTTGGCTTAGACTATCATGGGTACATGGTTGTTAATGGGATTTGGAAAGCAGAATTTGTCTGGAGTCTTGCTGCAGGAGCTGGGGGAGGAGGTGGGCCGGCGAGCATAATTATAACATGGGCTGGGTGAAGTAAAAATACACAGGAAACCATGAAAAGGCTTCCCAAAGATGTGAACGAAAATACACAGAGGACTGAAGAAAGGAGAAGTGTGAGAGTGGAGGGTTCTTATTTGAACTTTAGCTTTCTGACATCCAGCTGCCTCAAATTTGGTTGGATACTTCCAATTATTTTAAAAAGCAATTTGCAGGTTAAATTTTTTACTACATTAATACTCAATCTTGCATGTAAATGGCTGCGGAAAAGGTTCATCCTTGATTTTATATTAATAACAAGACATAAGGGCTCAAATTTAGAGGAAAAAGTTGTCGTTTTCCGTAAATTGCTAAAAAGGCGTCATATTAAGTAACAAGAGGGACTTGCACAAATTCTAGCTTATAATAGGTAAGTATAAATGCTCCCACTTGCTACTCCTCATGATTTGTTTCAGCCTTTGGTATGTGATTAACTTTTACAGTGGGGTGATGTGAGCACAGCGGTAAATAAGGCTAGCTAACGCTGTAGCTACATCGCGACACCTGCCCAGTTCTCCACTGGTTCTCGTCGCACTACAGCTCAATGTCTCTCCCGAGGCTGTTATTTCTCCTCATCCCGGCTTGTTCCTGGTCTCTTTGACGCCTAACAGGCTCATAATTACAAGCCTGCAGTCCGTCGGATGGTTATTAATTAACAATTTCTTCATCATATATATATATACATATTTATTGATGTTAAAGCCGTCATTAATCGGCCGGACTTCCTTTTGTTACGTAGCATCTGGTCGTCTGTTTTGATGTGGAAATATAAGAAAACGTACAAAAAATGACTCCAGAAGCCTCTGTAGTGTATTAATTCATATATTTTGTTAAAAATATAATTACTAAATAATTTTCCTACACACTGATTCACCGGGGTCTCCAACCTGCAAGTTGCTCTTTAAGTAGTCAGAAATAAAATGTCTAACAGACCTCTTCAGGCTCTGTCGAAAATCCACTAATTGAAGACGATAAGAACAAATTAATTTAGGCTCATGGCAGGCGTCTGACATAGCACCAAATCTTGAGGTAAACTGATGAGTAATTACACTGTACACTTCAAATACAGTTGCTGGAGTAATTATTTCTTCAGAAAGTTTAGTTTTGTATGAATTATGATATTTGCAGCTGCTAAAAGGGTAAAATTCCTGGTATAAAAAGCTACACTTTGTATCTTTGGCATGATGTCAAAATGTTTTTGTTGCCAAAGCATAAAGGAAAATATAAAGTCTGATAAAGGAAAATAAACCTTTTGAACCGTTTGCTCTGACTCTGGTTTGGGTATTTTGTATCGTGCCTTTACGGAAGAGGAAGACGAAACGACTAAAGACTAAAATATAAAATAAAACTATCAGAGTAATTTTTAAAGACAAACACCATCTGATTTCTTCGTGTAGGGTTTTAGGGATATTCCAAATTCCCTGAATAAGATTAACTTAAATATGTCAACCCTAATTGAATCAACTCTCAGTATAACACAATACAATTTCACAGCACAAAAAACAAGACTCATTACGATGAATCGTCCCTTATCTAAGTGTTATGAGTCTGTTTTATTAGACTGTATTAATTTTAGTGATCTCTACCAGCCGAGTAAACACCAACCTGTACCGTTCAGATGTACCACTGCCAACATTCTGTAGCAGTGTGTGATGACTGCTGTCCAAGGTGCTGATCCTGGGACTCTCCAGCATTCAGGAGTGTACTCTGATAAGATTCAGCTCTTATGCTGTTCCCAGAATCTATGTTATTTGGAAGCCTTAGCTGTTTACAGATCCATTTCCTGGCACCGTGCTGATTTTTTTACGCATTTATTTTTTCTCTTCTTGATTTCCTCTGTGCTGTTTATAACAGGCTTCTAGCTGCTGATTAGAATTTGCTGCCTGATGTGTGCATTGGACCACAAGACACCGCTATCACCACTGATATAAACAAAAGGAAAATGAGGCTTAGGAGTTTATATTACCTTTTTTCACATCAGTGCTGTCTCTTGCAATTTACCCAGTATGTGCATCCTATCTGAAATGAAATAGGCCTGGGCTCTAGGCTCTTTGTACTGTTTGGCATTACTGAACTGCACGACCCTGTGTTGACATGTAGCCATTTTTAGTGCACTGTAAAAGCACAGACTTATAGTAGACACCTTCTCAACTCCTTATTTAAAGTATCACCTCCTTTCCCTCATGAGACGGATCTAAAGTCACTCCTGACTTTACCACAGAGGGAAAGTATTAGACGGGCTTCCAGCCACGATCCAGCGCTTTCATCTCAAAGTCCTCAGATTGTGATAACAAGGTAGTCAGCGTGTCAGTTTGAGCCTTATCACAGCACATATATTCTTCAGAGCACCCAAAGTCATGCCAGAACAGCTTAAACCTCATCACACCTACTGCAGAGCTACACAGGAGGTATGCCTATGAAGTGTAAATCACTTCGGTTTCCCGCTGCATGGCTGAGTGATGGACACATGTCAAGTGAGGGATGAAAGTAGCAGGGACTGGGAAACAGGTACGGAGGGAAAAAATTGTAATGCAACATGTTAAACAGTCATGCAAAACTTGCTGGCAGCTTGGTGCTTGTATTTTTAGATTCATCTGCAGCCTAAAACTTTGTCTGCCTCTCATGGGATTCCATGCACTATGTTTTCCACTGGTACATTTTTGATACAGCATGTGTGCTAGTTTGTTTTTGGATTTTCGCCATTTCAAACATTGTTCTGTTTCCCTAAAATATTGTGGTTATGAGCCCACTTGAATTTGATTCACTTTGATAAAAAAAAAGTGGTACATCCGCTAAAGCTCCAAATTATGCACGGGCATTTTACAGTGGAATGCTTCAGCAGCAACTACATGGAGCATTCAGTGTGCTTTGTATCTCTCTTCCTGACATAAACACTATTCCATCTGTGTTTTCTCTCCATTGGGGCCTCACAGTCACGTTTGATAAGACATGCAACTTTTGAGTTTTGAAATTAAAATTCTCCCTATTCCTAGCTCACCTGCAGATCCTGTGTCACTCTGAAATACATCACAAAACAGAAGCTAGATATTCTGGAAATGGGAATTCGAATCAGAGAGGATTGATCTCCAGTCAATTACAGGGCTGACACATATAGTGACAGACAACCTTTCACACCTACGGGCAATTTTAGAGTCACCTTTCACCCTAGCAAGCATGACTTCGGACTGTGGGAGGAAGCCGAAGAGAAACCACTAAGGCAGGGAGAACATGCAAACACAGAAAGGCCCTCATTGGCCAAACTAGGATTTTAACCAGGAACCTTTAAACTGTGAGGCAACAGTGTGAACCACTGCACCACAGTGCCACTCAACAATATAAATATAAAGTAATAGTACTAGTAGTCTGTGAAGGTTCTCAGTAGACGCATATATTTCTAGCTCCGTCCACCAGTTCTCTGACAGGTTCATCCTGATGTTTTACCGGGCAAATCGAGGCCATGTGAACCTTGAAGGTTAGCTGGTCGTCAGTCATGACGCCCAGGTTCCGGGCAGACTTTGTGGGCATGAGTTCGGTTGGTCCAAGCTGGATATTGATCTGTGTTTGCATAGAGGGGCTGGCTGGGATGACAAAAAGCTCATTCTTGCATATGTTGAGCTGAAATTGGCGTTCTTTCATCCATTTAGAGCTATCGGCAAGGCATGACGAGACCCGTGTCGCATCGTCCGCATAGAAACCATGGGTGCAAATGATTGCACTGAGTGAGGTGATATATTTAAAAGAGAAGGGGACCGAGTAGTAACCCTTGAGGCACCCCTGTGGATAAGCTGTGGGTTTGGAAACTTCTCCCTTCCAAGATACTCTCCCTAAGAGGTAGAGTATGAACGATTGGAGGGCAGATCCTAAGATACCAAGCTCAGGATTTGGTTGTTCACTGTGTCATAGGTAGCTGACAGATCTAACAGCACTAGAGCTGAGGACTGTAGCCAAACACAGTGATTCTGTTACTGACAGTAGTGCTGTACTAACTGGGAACCATACTGCTGTGCTCTAAATCTTCATCCAAAGTCGTTTAAGTTGCCTAAATACAACCAATAAATACTTAACAACTTAAGGGGAAAAGTGTTAAATTATTTGGAAGTCATCGGTCCGTAAAAGCTTTCCGTGTGGTTATGATTTCATTTTCAGACGGTGACCTTGTAACAAGTGAACATCTGGTAACATCTGGTGTACGCTCTTAAAATTAACTCATGCAGGATAAAAACATCTGCTGAGACAGTCAATCTTTTACTCCTGTCAAAATAAGGTCAGATCAGGCGAAATGGGATGATAAATCCTCTTTTCATGTCTCTCATTGTCTGTTATCACCGTCATTAGTTCTACTGTCACCGTAATGGTTCTTTTTTCGCTTTGTGCGATCGCTTGCGGTGATGTTTTCATCAGAAACTTTGGTGTTTTTTTTGCCTTAACCTGCACAAACAAGATTAAAGTTGATGTATTCTTCCCATGTTCGTATCCCTGTGTCATCAAGACCGAGTTAATGAACCGTGAGATGAGCTCAGGTCAGAAGAGGAACTTTCACTCCCTGAGATTTCTGCAGGATGTGAGACTTGTAGGGGAAGAGTGAGGAAAAGACCAATTAATACATCAATGATTACGCCTTAGACGGAGTGAGTGGCCCTTTACCAGGACTGTGTTCCCAGAAAGACTAAGTGAATAATAAGATAATTAGAGCCAGGAAACACACTGGACTGTACGCAGCGGTTAGCATTAATTCCACACTGACAACCAACGAAGTTATCACTCTCACTGCATAATAGTTTAAACTGACAAAATTGAAACTTAAACATAAACTGAAGCCCTAATCGTGTATGCTTAGGCTTTATGCAACATTAATGTGATGAATTTCATTAAACCCCTGAGGTTTCAGGAAGAAATCACTATAGAGGAAGTGGATTTACATATAAACTGGAGTTTTATTTTGTCAGCATGAAGCTTATCTTCCTTCTCAGGTCAAATGTCCTGTTGATGCTGTATAACAATTTCACACACCGGATATTGCCTCTCACTTTGGTCTTCATTATAAGCTCTCCGTGTGTGTGTTTTTCAGCACAGTGCAGCTCTCTCACAGTTTCCTGCTGCAGTGAAAGGTGTGTAACACTGTCTGCAGCACACAGATGAGTAAATTAGAGTGGGAGTTTCTGCTAAGACTCGGTGCCCTTGGCAAGCACTCAGAGGTGCCGTCTTCGGTGCAGACGTGTGTCTTAATTTAAAAGTTTACAGTGTGCTTTTATTTTGAAGTTACCTTTTACAGCCTGAGTTAGATGGTGGGAAAATTAGAAGAAAGTATGCTGCTGTTAACTAGAGTATAGCAATGCAATACAGCAGAACACATTGTGGAACGCGTTCATTAAAAGGGCACTTTGCTGAAGTGTCGGACTGGAGACAAGTCAATTCTACATACTTAGCCTGAAATAACAAGATTTGGCTCTGACTGCTTTAAAGTCTTTGCAGTGATGCACTCTAAACTAGATCATTGATTCAGTTAAGAGAAAACTCCATCACTACTTGTATGCTCTTCTGCTAGGAGCATTACAAGGGGTCCAAATGGATTAAGGTGAAGGAATTTTTTATTTCAAACTTGTAAATCATTTGTGTTTTCTTAAAACATGTAAGTGTGAGAAATCACCGTTGACCAAATCATCTGGAGATAACGTTGCAACGTTTCAGGAGCTCAAGGTCACTGTCAATCGAATCTCATCAAACTCTTAAAGGAAATTTTCGGCATGTTCTATGGATATGTTCGATCAGCCTTGATGGTAAATGTAGTTAATTGATAAAAAAATCAATTTCTCAGTGTGTGCTCAACTGATGGAGAGAGCTGCCTCTGTAGGCAGTGCATACATACTGTTTAGCACAGGGGATAGGGAACACGTTGCTCCGCAGCCATTTACAGCAGCTGCAGCTTATACACCAAATTATTATTTGTAATTCGTCAACTTAAATGTGCATCATACCTTGCATCTACGGCACCTTTCTAGTCTTACTGGTGGTTCGTTATGAGTCTCACTGGCTTGGCTAGTCATGAATGTCAAATAAAAAACAAGAAAAGTCTCATTTAAAAACTGAGAATTTAAAAGTGCAAGGACAGATTTCTTTGCTTTTATCACCAACGCTGCTGGCTTGATCTGCAGCGAGGAACTTTTTATTCATTTATCTTTTTCACGAAAGAGAACTCAAAGAAGGCCTGCAGCTCTTCATTGGCACTCTATCTAAAAATGGCTCCTTTAATATAAAAGGTTCCTGACCCCTGGTATTGCAGGGTGCATTGCAAGGGGCACGCTGCAACATCGGCCTCGCTCCGCTAAATTTAAAATCAAATTTTATTTATATAGCACCAAATCATAACTGAAGTTATCTCAAGACCTTTTACAAAAAGAGCAGCTCTAGACCGTACTTTTTTTAATATTATTTAGAGAGAGACCCAACATGAATCCACCATGAGCAGGACTCATTTCTTTGGCTCGACATTACAGCTAGAATAAACACAGCTGAATATCTCGTGCCATTTTCTCTGTTCTTAGCGTAGTTTCGCAGCTAGCTTGCATTTAAGAGAAGGCGGAGACTAGAAATCAAAGTTGAAACAACTTCCCTGGCCACCAAATAGGTCAAATAATGGCGCTGTTGCCGGAAAAACAACAGATTTTGTGTCATGAGTTTCTAGTTTAGTTATGTTTTTGTCTTGTATTTCGGTGTTCATTATTATTTCTTGTTTTACCTTGTCACTTTGTCCCTTGTCATGAGTTTTCATTGTTTAGTTTTGTTTTTGGTTTATTCTGTGTTCTTGTCAGTAGTTAGTCTTGTTTAGTTAAGTATTTCACTTGTGTCTCTTTGGTTAGATCATTTCCTGTTTTACTTTGTCACCTTGTCTCTCGTGTTGGTCCACTTCCTGCCTTTGTGTTTCCCACTTCTTTGATTACGTGCCCTGCCCTGATTGTTTTCACCTGCCCCTTGATTGTCTCACCTGTGTCTGATTAGCCTCACCTCCTAAGTTTATTTAGTCTTTGTGCTCCCCTGTCTCGCTGCCAGTTCATTGTCGTCCATCCTGTGTGAGTCTATGTCTTTGACCTTCCTGGTGTGATTTTGTTCCTTGTGTCTTCTCTGGATATTCTTCGTGCCTCCCCTGATTTCCTCGTAGCTCCTCGTTCCCTTGGATTACCTGTTCCTGGTTTTGTTTGTAAGTTTTTTGCCCTTTGTTTATTAAACTTATATATCAAAGTCTGCATCTGGGTCCTCACCTTTTTGGTTTAACCGGAAACCCAGACATTTTGAAGCTGTGTCGAACTGTGTTAGACACAGAGAACTATCCATCCATTATCTATACCGCTTATCCTGTTCAGGGTCGTGGGGCGCTGGAGCCTATCCCAGCTGTCATTGGGCGAGAGGCGGGGGACACATGATTATATAATCCTGCAGAAAATAATTGGGAATTTTCAGGGGATGTTTTGCCTGAGGATGAATCAAACCTCATTTTATTAAAGAAACTAAAAGTTTCTTGTCAGATTTCTTGTTGCTCCCACTGGGTCGTCTGGCTCGTGAGGAGAAGTTTGCTCCCAATCAGTTTGAGTTACATGGAGACCCTCTGTGCTGCTCCGTGAGTGGGAAGAACAAACAGCAGCAAACAGGAAATCAAACAGAGAAAAACAGGACGACCAGCTGAGGGGTCTCTGTGGTGGGAGGAGCAGACGACCCACATCTCTGTGCCAGTCAGAGACCCCGGGGGCTCAGGCTGCAGGGCCCTGATCAGGATATTCATGTCAAAACTTGCAGAATAACAAACACAGCTGAGACTGGAGCTGGGAGATCAGCCTGTGCAGACAGACAGAGGGTGGACAGAATAACAGAAGCACATATACAGTCCAGGTAAAGATACTGCAGCCTTTGTTCATCGCTCACGTAATACAGATCAGGAAACAGACCTTTTTAGAAAGAGCTTCACTTCAACAGCACGGTGAAATGGATGGAAGATGAGATTTCAACATCGCCTCCTCTGGGACTGAAGCGATATGGAACAGAAAGGATTTTAGGGTATTAATGTACCCTCCTCTTTTACTCCGCAGCTCCACTGCAGATGAAGTCGGGAGTGCTGTGAAAATAACTACCTGATATTATTCGGGAGTGAGGATCAATGAAGTCCAATTTTAAAAGGTCAAAATAATTTTACCCGAGCAGAACCTGAAGTCAGTGCCGGAAGCTTCTTTAAAACCATCTTCTTCACCTTTTAGAGCTGCGTCTGCTTTTTATAGAAGCAGGAAGAAATAAATGAAGAAGAGAAACACAAACTATGCATCAAAGTCAATATGATAGTCACACAGGAGGGAATTGGATCTCTGCCTCTCTAAAAAACACGGATGCTTAGGACCTTAGGACAAGCAAAATGATGTTTTAATGTTATGGCCAAGAAATTCAAAGAAATCTAAGCCTGTTTATCCAGCGAAAGAAATACGAGGAAGGTTGTAAATCATCACACTTCAATGATGATGTCTTTGACAAGGGGCTAACTTGAGTGGGAGAGTACAGGTGAAGTATGGACACCGAAAGGCAACAAGTGGATTGATTAACAACATACATCAGGGAAGTGGGGTTGTCCTGCGGTCACTGCTTCCCAGGGCTGTTGTTGTTGATGATGGAAAATCTAGATGCAGCCACGGAGAGCGATCACAGCTGTGTCACGATGACAAAAGAAATCACAGCCGTGATCTAAATTCACCTGGACAAAAATAAATGAAAGATTTTCATAGCAATTAAAAATAACACATTTGTCATTGTCTGGGCCTTCCAGTACTGTCACATGTCACCGTTGGAAAACAACAAATGTGTTTAGTGCTGTGATGGTTTAGGTTTGAGTAGGTTATGGATCAGACAACAAATGTTTTAAGACATATAGTATATACAATGTTACAATGTTGGATGTTGGAAGTAAGTTGGAGTAATCTCCTGCTAAAAACTCTCAGTCTGAAGGCTGCTGTGAATGCCAGGTTTGAGACAGGCTTCTCCAGACGCTTCACTTTGTGATATCACAAAGTGGAGGAACTATATTTGGGCATCTGCCCGTGACACAGCCGAACTTCCTGTCCCTGGCACAGTTCAAGGACACACCCACGCCTCTGAATTTCTTTTCACTCCACCACTCTGCTCAACGGCTCTGCTCGTCGAGTTGCTTACGAATGTCTTGGAGAAAGTTTCTTTGGCCGTGAAGGAAAGACATCAGTGTTTACAAGACAAGAGCACCATGCGTTCATTTCAAAAAGTGAAGTTTACTTTTGCCGACACCTCTGTAACAGAGTTCTGCCCCTTCAGAGAGCTGGCCAACCAGAAGAAAGTGGGCTTGTAGGGGCGGGGTTTCTTAAAGAGACAGAGCTGACTGAGTCGTTTCAGGCCTGCACAGCACCAGTGTGAGAAAGTTTTTTTTAACTGTAAATTACTTACGGTATCACAGAGTGAAATATGAAGCTGGAAATTAGCATGATACCCCATCTTTAAAGATTCTTTTTTGGGCTTTTCCCTTTCTTTGATAGGACAGCTGAAGAGAGAAGGGACATGTGGGGAGGAGAGAGTGGTGGAAGACATGCACCAAAAGATCAGACCAGGAGTTGAGCCTGCGATCAGTGCTGTAAGACTGTCGCCTCTATACATGGGGTGCATCTTCTACCAACTGAGCTAAACCAGCAACTCAAAGGTAAGCACTCTTCTTAAAGATCGGGAAATATTGTGGTTTGGAAAGAACAAACCACAAATTTGCATCAATGGTGTTTATAATCTATACAGCATATGACACTCTCTGATTTTAGAACCTCGATTCAGATAGGAAAGGAAGGTCGCTCCTTTATGGGGAAGGGAGTTGATGAGAATAGAAACCTCAAGGCATAATAAAGGATGGATCCCTCCTCCAGGACGGCCACACTGATGAGACCTGTGCCACATGGCCTCCCATCCATCACTTGAAAAGGACTACTTTTCACATAAACATCATCATTCTGTTAGAAAGACTTTGATACCGTGTCATTTTTTACCACAACCACACTTTGTAGACATGGTCACAATTAAAAACATGTTTAAGGTTGGGGTATGATCGTGGTATTGCTACAACATAGTTTGACAATCAGCTGTTTTGGGTGTAAAGGTAAATCCCTATGAAGTACGTAGCGGATCACTATGCTTGTTCCAAGGGCTACAATTTTGAGAAGAAGAAAAATTAAAGTTACAAAATACATACAAACATATTTTCATTTCAAGCAAGCTTTGACATTTCGTGTAACTGCCAAAATTATATTTGTACAATATTTTCATGGATGATGCAATTCATCATTGTCATGCCTGCCCTGCCAGGAAACACAGTGCGCCCCACGATGAATACGATCACTCAAAATAGATTTATATTTGGTTTCACTTTCACATGGCTCTCCACAGGCAATCAGTGGCCCAGAATCATGACTGGGCAACCGTCTCCTACCCGGCAAAACACTCCAGCAGATGATCTCTAGGTGTGTTAATCCGTATGAGTTTGGTTGGAATGAAACTCTGCAGGCTCCTCTCTGACCTAAACCATGCCAAGAAAACACAGCCGGGATCACGACAGCGCTGCCAGACCTCTTCTCTGTGGGAAGAGGCGCTCAGGTCTGTTGACTTCTCTTGGCGAGCGCCACAGATGCACTCATTCACTTGAGAACGGGGTGTTGGATGACTCATCTGTCATACAACGTACACACACACACACACACAAACACGTAAAATTGGCACATGCAGAAGTGAAATTGCACCTGGATTCATTTTCTACCGCAGCAGTTTGTTGGATTTTGCTCCCTTTGAAGTTTGTTTTCTCCCAATGTGCTGCTGTTAATCATTCGAAATTTAAACTCAGTTGAAATAAATAGTGTTTTTTTTGCTTTTAGTTGAACCGTCATTGCTCAGAAGCAGCAGAGCAGCTCTGGAGGCAGAAATAAATTAGCTCAGTTAGACCTCATTGGACAGTTTGTTGCAGCCCGGCCAACCCGGACACCTGGAGAACCTGAGCAAGGTGAAAGGAGCTCCAAACATATGATGAAGTTGTTAATGTCAGTGACTTACTTATTCCTCCACTGCAAACTAACAAACCTTGAATTCTGTAACTGATGTTGTACATTTCTTCTCAAAATGTTCTCGTAGCATACGTGTTTAAAAGTCAGTTGTTTTACAGTAATGTCTGCTATGACGTCTACGGACTAGCCATGTCGTCAGATATATATCACTAATAAAATAAACAGGTTACTTAAAAGTGACAATTGACCCCTCACTAAGCCCCTCCCTTGAACGGCCAATGTCCAATCCTACGTTAGCAACCGTAACTAGGCCTGTCAAGCTTTCAGATGCGGAATTTTATCTTGACCTGTAAGTAAGTGTGTTGTATCTCCTCCTTCCTCCTTTTAACTGGATAATATATTGCTCTATGTAAGTACATTAAACAGTGTGTAACCATTAATAAAAGTCTTTGTTTAAAAATACATGCTTTGGGAGGGGTTATGGACCATGACTCCAATTACTTGCTCATTTAGCCTCGAACATAAGTAGACTCAGGAACAAGAGAGAAAAGACCTGTTATTTTAAAGTAATTTAAGAATTTAAAGACATTTTTAAGAAAAGCTGCCCTGGCTTTTAATACTAAGAAAATTCACAGTGATACTGAATATTGTGATAATGTACTATATATCACATTACAAGCATGTAAACACACAACAAAAAGAGGCCAAGTATTGAGCCTTGGGGGACACCACAGGTCAGTGTTGTTAGTGACTGATATTTACTTGCATTGTGGCACAGTGTGTCCTCGAGTTTTCTTCATCTTTTGTCAGTATGTTAATTCATCTTTGTTAGACACTAAGGCCTCTTTTTCCTCACTATTTTTGAACCAAAAGAACTCGCTGCTGGATTCACCTGCTGTCTTTGCACTTCAAACATTATGTTATGCAACGCTCCATTGACTCAGGTACACAATCTGTGCAGACGCCTACCTGTATGTACTCATTGACAAGCATGATGCTGTCCAGTCAGTGAACAGCTGTTTGTCATTTTGTGTAGGCATGAGGAACATCGCTCTGTCTGTCTGTTTTTCTCTCTCTCTTACACACACACACATACAGACATGCACACACAGAATCACACACACACACACACACACTCAAAAACTACTGCAGAGTGATGACGGAGTCATTCTTCACAAGCCCACTCCTGCATTGTTCACTCGCACATGAAAAAAATAAACTCCTTGTATGTGTGAACGTGTGTGTGTGTGTGTGTGTGTGTGTGTGTGTGTGTGTGTGTTACTACAGTGGGCAGTCTGCTCTGTGTGGGCTCATATAATCTCTTAGCAGGATCACAGTGATATGACAAACATGCTGCTGTGAATGGAGAGCTTGGACTTGGAATGTGCTTCACACACACACACACACACACATACTGTCTAACAATCAAAGTGAGTCACTGAATTGTTGCTATTGGACCCCTTTGCCAGCTTGAGGCTAGCTTGGGGCTACTGGTTCAAGGCTATGATCTCTGTTACTAGCATCACAGCAATACACCTGCATATCTGACCACATTTCTGCATTGTGGGTATCGTAGGCACATGGTTTGGAAAATAGGGAATGCATGATATAAACAGCTGATATCTCTACTGATGCATCCATTTTGAGGCCTTTTTAAAAGTCTGATAATCTTATGAGAGTGCAGTGCT
This sequence comes from Semicossyphus pulcher, assembly GCF_022749685.1. NCBI lineage: Eukaryota > Metazoa > Chordata > Actinopteri > Labriformes > Labridae > Semicossyphus > Semicossyphus pulcher. The sequence goes on from NW_027211626.1 coordinate 20,980,473, forward strand.
AAAGTATCACTGAATAATAAATGGTAACCTAAACTTACGGAGGTCACCACAAATAAGATTTTACTCTTGGGATACTGCAAGTATCCCTTGTAAAACAGAAAAGCAGTGATCTAAGAAAGTAGCTACAAATATGAAGTAATCCATTTAATATTACGACAATATGGTTTCCAGCTCCTCAGAGAGTTTGAGACAATGCTTTCTGCCACCCACCGCTCTCTGGGCTTCATTCATTCCTGTTGTGACCTCATTTTACCTCCATTCCTGCAAAGCCTTTGTTGGACCTCATGGTGTTCTCCCTGATTTTATTTAAGCTCATAGAATTTCAAAGTTAAGACTGCTCTTGTCAAATCTTATCTGCTGTGTCAGTCTGCTGGTTGCGAGAGGCAAATCCTTGCCACATGATACACTTACTTATCCCCTAAAAAGGCGTGAAAGACAGTTTTAATCTCATTATGAATAAACTGTCCAAAACATTCTGTGATAACCCCCAAAAATCTGTCTAAACCTGTGATTAGCCTTCCCTGTGTCAACTGTAGCTGAGCATGATGATCTGAATGTCTGCTGGGTCCATTTGTATTTCACACATTCCTGAGGAACTGCTTATGAATAAAGTTCCAGATTCAATGCTTGTTTTCTGTATAAATGAAGCTCTTGATAATGTTTTCTAATAAAGCTGTAGGTAATTAATTGGGGAAGGTTTTTTTTGCCGATTAAAAAATAAATCTCTTTAAATCAATACATAAATTCAGAAAGTACACATTACCATATTTTAAAATATAGATGCAGTCAGTGCAGTGTGGCCCCTCCCCCACGTGGGATCGCACATATGGAGGAGGGGCCACACTGCATTGTCACTCCAAAGTTGTAGAAAACATGGCTGCTCTAGGATCGGATATGTACGAGCCAGAATCACCAGAAGGTGTCGGAATGGTACATTGAAACCATGACGACGAAGGCAGCCTGAGTTGAATGACGGTGAATGACGATTGGTCGATTTCAGCGAAAGTGAGGTTCTACGTGGAAACCTGCAGCTGTTCTGTACGGTTCATTTCAGAGGCGACCTTTTTAAAAATGTCCTTCTGGAAAAACACAGAATTATGCAGTTTTCACTTTTTCACTGTGAACAATAAACACCCAAACATGTGAAACCCATGCTAAATATGAGAATACCCATTCAAAAGATATGGCCCCTTTAAGCATTTTAACGGGTCACAACGGGGTCATCTAACTCCATAAAGTAAACCCATCCATTACTATAAATGATATATATAACTATGAGTTACCATTTACACCAACACCATGATGCTTATCCTGAACTTTACTATGTAGTTGTTTTGCCTAAACCTACCCAAGAAATGTATAATCCTTGACGTAACAAGACTGTTTCACATTAACTTCCCTGTGGGTCTGTACAAGATGTTTGACGATCTGGGCTGGGATGGCGATGACAGATCAATCTGGTATCTGTGGTTGTTGCAGGCCTGTAATAAGCCTGTCCAATGATTTCATTAGACCGGAATAATGATTGGATGGCTTAACTGTCTGTCTACCTGCACTCTGCCCACACAGTCATAGGGCATTATCTGAGTCCTCTGCAATGTTCGGCAGACTCAGTCATATTACGCAAGAGGCTCCGACACCGACACGTGTGCTGTGTAAACCAGCCATTACCCTTGCATGTTTCTCCCAAAGCTTATCTGTTGGCTATTTGTCCCAAAAATAATGTAACAAGCTGCAAAAGAATCTCTGTCTCAGTTGATTGTGAATATAGTGTAATATAGAAAAACACATGAACACAGGAAACGACTGAATACCACTCACTGATTCAGTGTCAGACTCAGGAAGAACCTGATAAAGAGAGGAAGCTCCACCAAGAGACAACAGAAGGTTTCTTGTCTCCTCCCTTTCCATCCAGATTGAATTAACACCATTTCTCATCATTAGCTTGTCCTCTTTTTCCTTAACATCACTGATCATCCCATTAGGTCCACTGCCTCCTCTTCTCACGGCATCAATCTCATTATCCAGTCCATCCCCGCCTCCTCATCCTCGTCCTCCTCCGTGTCCTCGTCCTCTTCTCCTCTTTCTCATTCTCAGCTGGACTCTGAGTCTTAACCCAATCCTTCCATGTCCCACTGAGACTCCTACCATCCCAAAAGTAATCCAGGCAACAGGAAAGGGAAGGCCAGAGAAGCCCAAAAGAGGAGAGGAGGGGGATGAGAGGCTGTGGTTTCGCTCCAGCAGAATAATGAGGGAGGGAGTGAAAGAGTGATGTAGTGGTGGGAGAAGAAGTGTAGAATAATGAACAGAGATGAGTATGAGAGAAAAAACGAGAGAGCAGATGGATAATTAACACTCCTCTACGCCCAAGTTTTGTTTTTTTAACATTCTCACTACTTTACTTCATTGAGTTTATTTTCACAGGGACAGTTCATCCCATTAGCAGTACTGTGACTCTGCCAGTTTTTCTCTCACTTGGGTAGTTTTTGACTGAATAGTCCCACAGCACGATGTTAATGCTGCCGAAATAATCACGTAATTCACTTGAGAAGAGAATCACGTTTCCACTAACCGAGACACAAAAGATTTAGCTCCTGTGCTCAAATCAAATATGTGTCAGTTTGATTTAGTCAAAAGATGAACATCATGTTTAAAATATAATTTTAACATTCAATTTTGGTGCTCCCTTTTCTGTCTTAGTATGGTTATGAGTCTATGTTTCATATGAAGTACTTTGCTTTATGATGTGTGCTATACAATGTATCAGTTTTAATCAATTCTTGCAGCTAAAGTTTGAAGAAGCTAGTTGGCAGAGGAAAGGAATGACCAAATTTTGGATAATTGTCTGAGTTGAGCAAGCAGGACTGCGTAACTTCGGTCACCTGGGTGTCAAAAGATAGCTCTGAGCCATAAAATGACCCCCTTTTGATCTCAGACTGGGCATAATTTGAGAAACATCAGTGGAGCCAGTTTTTAACAGGACAGAGCCGAGTTTCATCTGTGTAACAGTGAAAGTCTATGCTGTGACTACACAGGATTTGCCACAGGGGTAGCATTTACACAGAGAATCAGAGGGGACCCAGAATAAACCCCTGGGGGACCCCACAAGAGAGAGGAGCACAGGAGAAAGAGGCATTGTCATTCCGCATTTTGCTTTGCTTTATTGTAGTTTCACATAAAGTTTAAAATTAAGATTTGTCATGAATCTAAAGTCATTTTTTCAGCCACAAAGGCATTTAAGTAACTACAATGTAAACCCATTTGGAGCAATATCAGAGGCTCAGAGCAACTGTTCCTGCCCTACAGTATGGGGGAGGTCAGGTGCATAGTAGAAAGACCAAAATAGTCCAGTTGCAGTGAGGGTCAGGGGCAGTAGATGTGTCAAGTAGGGCAGGACTTTCTCCTCCAAGACGGAGGTTTGAGTTCTGTGTGAAACAAAAAGTCTTTGAATTATCTTTTTAGCCATACCATTATGTGTTACCTAAATTTAACCACGTGTCACCTTAGCAACATGTTGAAATTAAGGAACAGACTTTAAAAGAGACACCAAGGGTACGTTGAAATGGATTCCAAACAGACACTACTTTGTGCATGTATTTGTCATGTCAAAGAGGGGCCATGAAAGGTGGCCGTGTTTGACAACCTGCGATAAGAAGACGTTGGAATTTTGTAGGATTATTTACGAAAAATAAGGCAATACATTTCTTGGAATATCATACAAATGGTATGGTTAATTACCCAGCTACTGTTTATGTTTCATGTCAGTAGCATTACTTGCAACCATGATGGATCCAAAGTGCCTACAACTGGACTCAAAGGAAACAATCCAATAATTCCATTTTAATATTGGCCTCACTGTTTTTTCCTGTGACCTATGTAAGGTAACTACTGATTTAACTTTTTTAAACCCCATATTTCTGACTGATTCTAGTTCACACTAAAAGAATTTGGCTGAGAAAGAACTGGCTGGCTTTTATTGTGAAAGAACAGAGGACAAGAACTAAGACTGAAATTGACAAAATAGTTAACCGTCAACTTCTGAACTTGGTGCTAAAAATGTACCTCACGCACAGCAGCTAGAGATGTCATATGGTGATTGATTGTAGTTGATGAGAAAACAAACTTTCCAGAGGAGTTTTAGCCCATCCAAGATAGAGTCAGTAACAGTCATTAGATCCAGTAATCCTGACGTCCGTTTGATGTGGCCCGAGAGAACGAGGAGGCAAGACGGGGGTAAAATAGAGGGAGTTTGGTCTATATAGCATTTTATGACTCATTTAAAAGATCAATCGGTGGATTCGCTGGCAGGGGTGAAAGTAAATATGTGCAAATATTTCTAATTTAGTATATCTTAAGTAAACTTGAGCCTTTGATCCATAGGAAAGTGTAACACTGCAGATCTGTGGGGGAACAGAGTGGAGGGGGTTATTGGAAATGTACGATTGTTAAGCTGCGTTGCTGCCGATTTGGCTAACAATCCAGATAAGTCATATGTCATATATGTTTTCTTTCAGAAAAGCCAGATGTCTTTTTTTCTGATTTATTTATAGCTTTCATGGTTACAGCTATTTAATCCAGCCATTAGCTATACCCATATCCTGTTCGGGGTCCTGACTGCCTATCTCAGCAGTCATTGGGCAAGAGAGGTGGTACACCCTGGTCTGATCGCCAGTCAATCGGAGAGACAATTCACTTCACGAATCAGCATCTCTGTAATTTGGGGTTGAATATTTTTTTTCTGCAATGTTTTTGTAACCTCTGCGCCTTATTCCTTCTTCTTTACCGGTTGACAATAATGGAGGCTGCGGTGGAAATTAAAACGAAAGTTTTGACAGCATTTTGGGTGTCAATTCTGAAGGCTTATCTCGCTACACAGCATGAGGACCCATTCGCAGAAAGAGCAAACTGAAATCCAACACAAGAGCGAAATCGATGAGATGGATGATATACATGGCAACATGCAGTAAGGAACATTTTTCTTTCTTTCAACAGGCTTAAATTTATAATGAGTAGGCTTTTCCTAGAAAAATACAATTTTACAAATAAAATATAATAAATATCATCAATTATGGGCCTCTATACATGTGTGTTGGTGAGTGTGTGTGCAGACCCTTGTGAGACCCTTCCCTCTGCATCTATTCTGTTGTTTTGCTTTGCACTTGACGTTTTCAGGAGGGGCGCTGTTGTGGTTCCCTGAGCCAATCACAGCGTATAGGTGAGTGTGGGAGTGGTTCAAATTATCAACTGGGCCCCATTCAGACCGGCGAACATGGCGAAAGAGCGATGCAGAGTTGGTCTTCTTTCTGTTGGACAGGTAGGTGCCTCAAACCGGTTAGGTCAAGCTAACCGACGGTTAGCATGCTAGCGCAAAGGTAACCGTGATGCTGTCAGTGTTAGCTCAGCAGGGTGGGCATGTTCTCGCACGAGAGAATGAGATTCTGGTGATGAGGAGCCCAGGAGGAGGGGCCCAGTTTGAATGTGTTGTTGACAAAATGCAGGGAAAAATCCTACTCATTATACCTTAAAGGCTTCAAGAAGATGTTATGTGAAGCCTTTACATTTTCAATCATATCCAGGAGGATAACATTTTAGTAAAATACAGACTTAGCTTATCCCTAGGTAATGCGCCCCATGAAACACAGACATGAGGGGGTCATTTCTAAATCACTAGTCCTGTGCGATTAGGGCTTTAGTACAACTGGCTGCATGTCTAACTGGGATCTGTAGCTAACGAAAGTTACACGTAACAACAGGAAGCTCTCTGTCTATCAGAAAATTGATCAGGGTTTTTTGTAGATGTTATAAAGTTGTGTTTTTGCACAGTAGTCATTGTTGCATTCCCCTCATAGTGTCGGAGTCTTTGCGGTGAGATTGTTTCCATCATTGTAGCTGTTTTGGACTTTTGCATGTGTGTGGATTAGCTTAATTTCTTATTTTGCCGCCTGTTTCTCTTCGGGAAAATAGTTTGGGCCGCAATTGAGAGTGTGCAGAGTGTTTAGTTTGGCAGAGAGTAGTAAAGCATGTGTACGTGCTAGCAGAGTCCCTTCTTGGCAACAGCGTAAAAACCTTAGCTCTATTGATTGCAGCCGCATTTTTTATTGATCACAAATTCTAATTAGTGTGTATTAAGAGATTAAAGGTACTTTGTGCTGCACTGTCGCAGCACGTTTGCCATTTGCCTGACCATGGTGACTTCTGTGTACAGTGATTTAATTACATTCACCCTGCGACCACGGTGCCCTGAGTTCAGCTCAGGATCAATACCTTTGTTGCATTTCTTTCTTTTTTTACAACAGAGATTTATGTCTCAGTCCAACAAGACTAAAATATATCTGGTCTGTTTTTCAAACAATCCTTCAAACTGCAGACTTATTTTCCAGCGTTCAAAAAGTTTCTCTGTCCGTCTGAGCTCGGGGGCTGTTTTGAGCATCTCCAGTGCAGCCCTGTGGCCCACACTCATTAAAACACATCACTCTTGTCATCATCACCCTACGGCTAGTTTACATCCCCGAATACAAAAGCAATATAAAACATCTCGATTGCTTTGTGGTATTGTCTCCTCAGATCTCCCTCTGGCTTTTTAAGGAGACAGACCATATTTGACAACGAGAGGTGCATCACATGTTGCGGGCATAGCGCGAGCTGACATTCAGCGTGTAGACCGCGCACGATATGTATTCAGTTTGTGTTTCATGCAGGAGCTGTGAGTTGTACAGGTGTGAGCCCATCAGCATAGTGGAAGCCACCATGAAATAGCAGCACGGAGTCAGAGGGAAATGCATGGAATAAATTGTCAGCCTGTGATGCACATGGAGCACGGAGCGCTGGAGCTACGAGGCACGGAACAAACGTCTGCTCTCACACTCGTATGGAAAGCAGCAAAATGGATTTGGTGTTGCTTCCTGTAAGGAACGACAACCTCATTCATGCAGGGCAAAGTGAAAAGTGACTGTAGACTTGTTCAGACAGGACGAGCGTCAGTGTGGGCCTCAAGAAACCAAGATTATACAGTTTGTGTCTTTCGGATGGAGCAAATGAGTACACGCAAAATCTTCCTCCATTCGCTCTGCTGCTGTCTGGATCACTTGCGACAATTCGGAACATGGGAGTCAAGCCTAGGAGGAAAAATGAGAAAAACAAATGTCCTCTGATGTGTAATATGTGTTCAAACCCCCCTGACAGACATCATGGGACACAGACTCACATGAATCATCTATGATTTATGACAAATTACAGCCTATAGGACTATTAATCCTGTGTAAATAGGCTTAAGCTTGTGTGTCATTTCTTCTGGCACAAAAGTGCTTTTAATCAAAACTCTGCAGCACAGTGTGACAGGATGTGACAACAGCAAATTAGTGTGTAATTCCCCTAATACAATAATTGCGTCTGACAGCCATTAAATCAATCACTTCACTTTATTTTAGGACCAAAATCCATGGCAGGAATGATCGTGACACTCGAACAAACAAAACACGCAAGGAAATCGTTTGGATCTACACCTGAGGCTGATCCCTTCTCCCCGGGCTGGGCGCAAACTCTCTTTCAACTTTAATTAATATCTGTCAACAAGATTTAAAGTTATCCTGACATATAGCAAACGGTAAACCCGGACAAAAAACAGGAGCTCCCAATCTGCAGTGGTTCGGGGTCCGTTTTGGGAAACTCTGAAGTGAAAGTCGTATGCTTTGAGGCGTCCTCCCCGTGACTTTCCACTATGGAATAATAATGCCACTAGATGCTAAATTAGAACAAACTGTTTCCAGTGAACGCAATCTAGGCGGCAATGTGTCTCCTCCAAGACTTAATGGACGCTGCAAATGAGTTCCATATGATCTCAATTTGTGAGAGACAGGGTGTCTTTTTTTCACACTTTGTGGCTGTCGAGGCATCCTCTCATATTGTGGCAGAAAATGTTTAAAAGTGTGGGCTGGCCTCCTATGGCTTTCAAATATATATATTACTTTCTGTCTTTCCGACCCTGTCTTTCAGCCCATTAACTGATATTAAAAGATATCTTTAAATAAGGCTCACAAATAAACATATCACATACAATAGTTCATTTGATATTTTATGAAAAGTTACACTTTGTTAAAGCTCCTACAGAGTGCAAGGTACCATCTGTTTTCATGTTTTTCTTCCTTGTAACATGTGGCTATGTCTGGTTTAGGTACCGCACAAATCCCCTTGGTTAGGTTCAGTGATTGAGTTCATCGCACTGGTTAAAATAGTTAGAACGATCGTGCATGAGACAGCCATCACTCTGTCACTGTAAACAAGGACTCCAGTCTACAGTTCAGTTTCCGACACGTCTCAAATGACCGTCTGGGCCGCGTCTGTGCTGTCCATATGCATGCACTCTCTCTCTCTCTCTCTCCCCCTGAGGGAGCGCAGTTCGTTGTACATACTAATATTAGTTAATATATGGGCTATATTTCACTGAGATCCCTGAAGAGGACTTCACAGGCCGTGGATAAATTCAAGCCTCCATAGCCGCTGAGCGCTGTCATCACCGCGCTGCATCTCTTGCGCTTGTGGCAGCGATGAGAGGGGTGGTCGCTGGTGTTGCTGACTCGTCCTCGCCAGTAATTCCTTTGCCAAAATGCCCAATAATGGTTTGATGGCTGGTTTTAGCATATTCCTGAAGTGCTGAGGGGCAAAGTTATAATGAGTCAGTGATATTTTTTTTGTTGAATATATATATTTTTTCACCGGACATTATGACCGGGGGATTTTAATATATCCGACTTTACAGGTAAAAAACTATTACCGGATAACCGAAACCCTGGCCCTCGCTGAAAGTCCTGCCTTATTAGACCTGTACATCCATCAACTCTGACGTGGGCGCAGGTTTGGCTTATCAGAGGCTATCGTCCTCAATGCAGCGGCCCCGGGTTCAACTCCCACCCTCAGCCCTTTGCCGCGCGTCATCCCCACTCTCTCTTCCTGTTTCCGGCTCTATCTACGGTCCTCAAATAAAGGCATAAAAAGACAAAAAAATATAGAGTTTAAACTTTGACCTCCACCGCAAGGGACTAAAGACTAAATGGACTACACTTAAATAGCACTTTATTAGTCTTCCGACCACTCAAAGCGCTATTACACTACATGTCACATTCACCCTTTCACACTCATACTCACATACTGATGGCAAAGGCCTAAGAGCCAATCTCCAATCAGGATGTATGCCCATCATACACTGATCGCCTTTGGGAGCAATTTGGGGTTCAGTGGCCAGGACTGTGACTGTAGCAGTCAGGGATCGAACCCCCAACCTTCTGATTGGGAGACGACCGACTACCGAGCCACGGCCGTCCCATATCTGCTACATAAACTGACCTCCCACATGCCGGACGGCAGAAGCAGTTGCTCAAAGCATCCAATTCTGCCTGCTAAATAAGTGCTGAACCTATTATGGCAGCCCTGCTTTGCTTCTGGCAACACCTCCTAACAGGCTCTCTTGGTATATAAGAATTATAGTGCATTAAGGTACAACCAGTGAATGACCACAGCCTGTGCGAATACATGGCTTCACTTCTAGTATGGAATCAGTAATTTCTTGAAGCAGTTGGGTAATTTAGTTTTAAAGCCAAAGTAACTCACACTGGAGGAAATAATGCATTTGAAGGGGACTCAAGTCTTTATTTTTATTATGTATTTTATTCATCACTCGCTCTATCTAATGCATTCAATTTATGTAATTTCTGCACAGCCCTCTGAAAAAGCAAACATCACATGACCTATTTAAAGTAAAACAAATGTAGCTCACACACTTCTGGGCTCAACATTAAAAGCAGTAATGTCCCTCTGGAGACGTCCCTTGTCTTTCTGCTAATGGCTAACCGCAGTGCTAAGTGGTTAAAGTCTAATTTCATGCCCCACAGACACGCTGTAAAACCCAAACCCTCTCCATTCTGGGGGGTTTAATGGAGAAATTAAAAGCAGACTAAATCAAATTTGACTCAGAGTTATAAACATAATGGCTGTTGTCCTATATTCTATTCTGCAGAGGAGCGCTGGTGTCTAAAGTGAGGATCCTAATAGCTCTGCATGACAGCTGTGTTAATTACCAACTGTTCTCCCTCGCTACTCCCTTTTCTTTTTTCTCTTAAAGGGGAGTCACACTGTCAGTTCTCCGAAGGATCAATATTAAGAAGAATGTAGATTTCATGCATCACGAGAGATATTTGTTTGCAGTTTTTTGTGAAGGACTTGAGGTCAAGATATGAGTCAGTTTGTTTAAAAATCGATTAACATTTTCAGGGTAATACATAATACTCTACATGGGCCCATTAGAGCTCAGCTTGTTTGCATGCTCTCTCTAAACAGCAGCTTACGTCCTGTCAGACAGAGTTGCAGTGAGTGAAGTGACTTGCCCTGTGGGCGGCTGATAGCACATATGCTAGCATCTTTTCATTCTCTCTGCTAACTGTTTACAAATTAATGACCAGCGCTGTGACTGTTCATCTGCAACAAATCTTTAAGATGCCTTCAGGTGCTCTCCCGTAAGCACAAGGAGTGTTTTTATTTATAATGGCACAAATCTGGAAAAAAGTCATGACAAGATTTTAAGCAATTAGACACGTCTTTACATTCTGCACGACATTAAACGTGTTTACATTATTACTCATTTAATCTCGGGGGCTTTGATATGAGGATTAACTTCATGAGAAAGCATCGCAAGGGTGCACAAGTTCAGCAATTGCACAACAACAGCAACAAACGTCACAGATAGGCTACTGAAGTTTTGGTGGACTGAAAACGACAGCTCTGGCAATTTTGACATTTAGCATCCTCCAGACTCTTCCAGCCTGAATTATTTATATGAAAACCATGTTGATGCTCAGTGCATCCTGATACAGTGGTTTGTATGATAAATTACACGATGTAATACATTTTTCATTCAAGCAGACCTGACACAACCAATGGAACAACAGATGATGCACTCAAAATGCGCGTCCAGTCCAGATTCTGTACACAGGTAATCACAAGCAATGATCCAAAAGGGGCAGACAAAACGGCAAAGTCAAAAATCAGGCTAAGATCAAACAGATAAATCACTCACAAGGAAAATGCTGGAACGAGGTGACATGAATGAACACAACAAGAGGAAAGACACACAGGGTGTACAGTAGCTGTGTCCCAATTTAAGGGCTGCAGCCTTCAAAAGGAGGCGGTCCACGGAGGATGCTCTATTCACAGCCTGTGTAGACCGTCAAAGCCGAACTGAAACGAGACGGTCCGGTCTACCCTTGCGTCACCAAACGCTGCTCCTGTCACCTAGCATCAGGTAGCTTGCAGGCTAACTAGCTAGCATAACTAACGACGAGTAAGTTAACCAATTATTTTAAAGATAATTTGTCTCTTTCGTTTTCTTAAACATGTGCATCTCTAGCTATTCGATTGAGTTGAAACCAAAAAAACGTTTACATTTTAAAGTGTCGGCCGCGTAAAAAGTCCACCACTTTATTTGAATTGGCACGCAATGCATCCTGGGATACGATGGGAAAGCAAAGAAAAGCAAGGCACATTTATGGGCTGCATTTGTAGGAGCCTTCAAAATGGGACAGCCTTCGACGCGCCGCTGTGACGCAATCAGCCTTTAAATACGGCTTTCGAAGATTGCAGCCCCTCAACCGGAACAAAGCAACAGGGAGCAGCAATCTGAAAGACAAGGGTGAGTTTTAGAATAAAACAGGAAATGACAATATAATTAAAATGAAAACAAAAACGTGACCTTAGTGAATCGTCTGATTTTTATAGACCGTTTTAAGGACTTTTTATGGTTATTATCTGTATGGTTTGGATGCAAAAACTAACTGGTAATTAAAATTTTCCTTTACTTTGATAGGACAGCTGAAAGAGACAGGAAAGATAGGACGGAGCGAGAGAGAATGACATGCAGCAAAGAGCTGACGGAAATTGAACCTATAGGGCCGCTGTGTTGAACCTTCTTAGGGCCGGATCAGACAGAACGCGTTTAGCAGGCTGTAAAATGTGAGGCGCACCGCACTGCCTTTTTTGTGGAAGTAAACACCCGATTAGACAGAGCGTGATTCAGCAGCTGGGGGCGGCTTTTTTGTTGTTAAGGCAACCACCGAATCATTAGCTGTCATTAACCTATCCGTTACATTGTAAACTGAGAGAAGGCCCGAACTCTCGCGAGGCGCTCTGCAACGCAAAAGCAGCGCTACTAAGGCCATGTCTACACGTACACAGGTATTTTTCAAAACGTAGCTTTTTCTCTGCGTTTTGGCCTTTCGTCCACACAAACGCCGTTTTAGGTCACTGAAAACGGATCTTTTGTAAAACTCCAGCCAGGGTGAAGACTTTTAGAAACTCAGTTTCCACGGAGACGTGTAGACGGGATAAACTGTGTTTTTGGCTCGTGACATCAGGCTATGCGCCGTTATCTCCTTTGTGAGGCGTCACTAACGTGATGTAAACAGTGATGATTCTAACCTTGCAACAGGACTTTTTACATGGTTACACACATATATGTAGTTAGTCGTCCACTATTTAAGTTTACTACTACTACTACTAAGTTTTTTAAGACTTTTGATTGGCTACTTTTTTGCATGACCGGGTTATATCCCCGCCTGTTGGTGTGGTATTCTCATGACAGTATTTCTGTTTTTGTGTTTTCATTTGGACCGGGATTTTTTTAGAACCGTGCTTGTGTGGATGGGTTTTTCTTAGAAACGAAGGAGGGGAAAACTCAGTTTTGAAAAATACCCGCGTACGTGTAGACATGGCCACAGTCACCTGGCTTTCCACATGCTGGACAGCTAGGGCAGTTACTCTGAGCGTGTAATATTGCTGCAGATGGGCCCAAATTGGCCCAAGATAATGTTTAGTTGGAAAAGTTTGAACAGTAAATGAAAACAGCCTTTGTGCTTACAAAAAAGGATTTTCCACTCCTACTATTGTTTTATTTCAGCAATCTGTACGTTCTGAGGGATCTTAGCCCCCCTGTTTGTCTTTAAGTCAGTTAAAATTGGATACATTTTGGCAAATGGAAAAGTCAAGATTCATTCATCAATGAGTTCTCCAATGCTGACAGTCCACTTTGCGACTCTACTTCTATCTCTCACACTTACTGTTGTTATTGATTCTTGGTAGCCTTTCTAAGAGGCTTCTTTGGCCTCTTGCCCACATACCTGATGGCTAGTTTTTCTCTGCGCTGAAGGTTAACAGTCTGACAACGGATCTGCCTACAGACCAGCAGAACAGAAAAAAAGAGGCAGACTGCTGTTCATCACTGAGAACTACACGGCCCTAACATTAGAAGAGCCAGGCTGGTCTCTGCTGAGCAGTGGACCTCACATTAAAGTTTTGTCATGTACATTTTGTTTAAGGGAATTGGAATTGTCCCCTGAGTCCCTGAACAGAAACTAATGTGATCACACTTCTTTCAAGAAGCTTTCCTCTTTCTCGTCTCACCCTCACTTTATGCACTGACAGAGAAGCTAATTGGCTTTTCTTCTCAATGTCCTTCCGTATAAATGGACCTAACCTGTCCAGGTTAGTAAATTGGCCAAATTTGTCAGTGCGAGTGGTCACAGCGGCCCTCTACATTTGGACTTTAACAAGGCTGCACTTCAGCTTGAATCCATATTTATGCGGTGAGGTGAGCTTGGATGTTCTGCTCAGTTGCATCCTGGTTTGTATGCACGATGAGCCCTGTGTGCATAGCTGGAGTGATGAGCATCAGTTATTTCTACGCACACAGATGTATTAGCACCACCGCGCAGGGCCGGATCTAGAGAATTCTAAATGGGGTGGCAAGAAAACTTGCTGACTTGCCTGACCACAATATACGGTATTTTGACCTTTGTTAAATAAGAAGAGGGTCTCATGTATTTGTTAGGTGATTGTAGAAATAGTTATTCCTATCAGCTGTCAATCATTAAGTCAAACTAGTGCAATAATCTGTTTATTCACATTAAGACAACTGAATCACTTACATTTACTTTCTATCTCACGTTCCACAGCTACGACAGCGTATCAAAAACGTTATTATGCAGAAGTGTGAGGTCAACTAACAAAATATTTCATAGAAAATAGTGCTGAGCAAGTTATCAAAATACAAATACAAAATACCACAGGAGCTTCAGTTGTTTGACAAAGGTAAAATACAATAGACAGAATACTATTAGGACTGAAGTATTAGTGGTGCTAGAGAGATGCTGTTTTTTCCAGACTTAAGAAAGCATGTGTTATAACAAGTACAGATTGGTACCCACAATACAGACACAGAGTCTCAGAGTAAAGTTGAACAGAGTTTATTGTAAGTAATTCTTATCTGTGAAAGGTGATTTTGGTTTGTCTGAATGCAGAGGTCCTGGGTGTTGAGAGCAGGGTTGTGGGTTCAGAGGTTCCAGAATTCAGAGTCAGAGGCTGGACGGGGTGCAGAGTTTGAGGTCCTGGAGGTATGGAGATCTGGACAGAAGCAGAGACGGGATAAATAGGATGCAACTGGGGGTAAAAAACACTTTAAGAAAAGAACCTGAGCAGAGTACCACGGTGAGAAAATGGACGATCTGGCTAAGAGTGGAAGACTGAGCTGGGCTTTTATTGGGCTTGTGTGGTGAGAGACACGGGGGTTCTGACAAAGAGACACTGGGTGCAGCGCTTTTACTATAAGTGACGCCCTCTCCTCATTGGGAACAGAAAACATCGGTGCTCAGAAAAAACCCTAACAGCCGGTAAATATTTGAGTGATTGTAGTCAGGTGCAATTCTTCAATCACACAATCCAACACCAGTGGCTATAACTAAACTAAACAACCAGCAACTATACATTCATCACACATTTAGGGTCATCGTGTGGGGACCGGGGAAAGCTGCACAGAAGCTGACATTGTTACAGGTAACGTTACAGCTCTGTGTTGTTATTAACGTTAACCCAACGTTCCTCAATATGTTAGCTAGCTGACGTTAGCTAGTCAGCTCGCCGTGAGTAAAGAGGCTACCCCACATTCACGTTACACACGTTGTAAACAACTACCTGCAGTTTAGCTTCCTAATGTAGTGTTGAGACAACCACTGGCTTCAATAAAACTTATTTGACACTCTTAGATTACCGCCATAGGGCAAAATAACTGACATGATCTGCTGAGTCCCAGCTTCCGACAGGCGGCCCCACATCCAGTGTCAAGGTGAAAGGAGGAGCGTCATCTTTTGCTGCATTTACTTGCACTCGGACATCTCAGTTTCACTCTTGTACATATCCAACCAGCCTCAAATACATTTGTTTTGGACAATGTTTAATTTGATCATCCAAAATTGGGGTGGCAGCTGGGGTGGCAAGGCATTTTTCCAGTCTGGCAACTGCCACCCTTTGCCTCCCTGTAGATCCGCCAGTGCCACCGCGACAAACTTTAAGTGGGTGAATGAAAATTCATAGATTATGAAGAGCCTGAAACTCAACTAAAATTTATATGTAGCTGTGTGTAAGTTCAACCAGGAAGACTGTTCATACTCATTCATTCATTAGCATCATTCATTCACGTCACGTTCCCTCTCTCCCGCTCTGCCCTTCCTGTCTGGTGATCAGCTGATTATGGGCGTATACTATTTAAGTACTAAACCAACCAGATTCAGCCTCGACGTCTGTCGACCAATCATCTCGCTGCTGTCAAATTTTAAATCTGCTCTCCTCTCTTCCGCAGACAGTTTGTTGTTTCAGCTCGATCATTGCAGCCCTCCTCCACCCCGTTCACCTCCAATCCATCTCATCAATGTCCAAATCCAGCTCCTCAGCTCATCCTGTCTTCACCATCATCACCACCACCAGTGTCTAGACTCCATCTGGGGGGTATCCTATCCTGCTCTCGGCCTCTCGACATTTTCAAGTACATGAAGACATCACGATGGAGTCTAATCGCCAAAGACGTTGCACATTTCATTCTTTCCAAACTTGTAAATAAATAATTGTTCAATCTTAATGAAGTCTCTCCTGATTGAAATCAGGTTACACCAGATATGTGGACCTGAGATTGAACTTTATCCCAAAATTTGGACTTGACATTCCACTTGAAACCGGGACTATAAAACATAAACATTTTTTATGTCTTCAACGTAAAAAAAAAAGACCCTAAACTAGCCTCAAAATTCTATCAGCATGCTTTCAATTATGTAAAAGTATCATGTTCAGTATTCACTAAGACATGAACGACTTGGATTTGCCCCCCAGAGCCTGTGCATTTACAACACAAACACAATATAACACAGAGAGTGAAATAAAATGAACATAAAAAAGTTGAACCTGAACAAAATGAATGTGTTGTGAATAGTAAAGCAGTCAGAAGTGTGCAGCATATCAATTAACTTCAGTCAAATGAGCCACAGTCAGACACACTGTGATAAATAATGTTTTCCTGCTGCATATTAACTCACCTGAATGAAGCAGGAAGCACGCTCACTATGTTGTCATGTTAATTAGCACCTGGATAATTAGCTATAATTACATTACATCTGGTTAACATTAATCTAAAACAAAGACACAGCAGGATTCATTTGATGAGACTTTTATGAAAGAAAATATTTTTGCCACGAGTTCTTCTACAGAGAAAAAGCACAATTCATTAAACCTGCAAATAGAAAGAGAAGAGAACAATGGAGGAACATGCAACAGGCTTGTTGATTGTTCCTTTGAGAGAGACAAGAACAGCAACGCTTCCACAGCAAATTATATTGTAATAGTTCAATTATCACTGATGTATTATTAATATTATACCTGAAAGGGCTGCACGGGGGTTCAGTGGTTGGCGCTGCGGCCTCATGGCTAGAAGGTTTCTGGTTTGAATCCCTGTTCCGATGTAGGGGGCGTTTCTGTGTGGAGTTTGCATGTTCTTCCTGTGCGTTTGTTGATTCCCTCCAGGTACTACGGCTTCCTCTCACAGTCCAAAGACATGCTTGTTAGGTTCATTGGTGACTGTAGATGAGGTGTTAATGTGAATAGTCGTCTGTGATTGACAAACACACAAAGCACCAGAGAAGAACAGAAACAAGAGGAAAAAGAAATCAGTGGATATAATACAAATACTGTTTCAGATCTCGTCTTTGTGATTCTGTGATTCAGGCCTTCAAGAGAGAAAACAGTTTCAGTCAACATCTGACAACAACAACTGATCATTTTGATTCAATTTACATCTTTATTTTTTACCACATCAAGCTATTGTTGATGGTTCCATCACTTTCCCAATCTCTCCCTCAGCCTCTTCTATATACACAAACATCAGGGTTGCTGTGATAATAGTAACTAGGATGCAGCCTGATAGTTAAAAAAAAAACCAACATTTTTATTGTACCTCCTCTGTTTCTAGGAAAGCAGGACATTTTTCTGGGCATTCATGTACCTCAAATCTCCTGGTTGCAGTATTTCAACCAGAACCAGGAACCAGGCTGCATGGATATGCTCCCACTCAAGCCACAAGTTGGTCCAGTACTTTGGGCGATAAGGTCGAGCTCACATTTGAGTTTCCAGTGCCAAAGATGGTGGACAGGGTTCGAGTCGGGGCTCATTGCAGGCCAGTTTAGGCCACACCAAACAGGGGAAAACTACTTTAGGGAGGCTTTGTATTTGGAGGCATCATGTTGAAACAGGAAAGGGACAAACCAAACTGCTAAGTTGGAAGCATGATATTTTTTAAAATACAGATTTATGAAGTGGAATTAAGATTTCCCTTCATGAGAACTAAGCGACTTAGCCCAACTCTGGACATTATTAAAGTAGGCTTTTAAATTTGGCAGGGCGTTAGCATACTTTTGGCAATATAGCATGGTTTTGAACAATGGTAATTGTCAGAAAAGCGACAGGCATGTTAGCAGAAAGGGCTCAAGAGCTTGTCTGTGGCTGGCTAGACAGTTTGCAATTCACCATATTAACACGCCAACCATTTTCCTGTGACGTAAAGCTCAGGGTGGGAAGTTTAACTGTTGGCCTATAATGTCGTACTGCTGTGCTCCAGGATTTCAGCTGTGTAAGGTATCTAGGGTAGAGTATCTGCCCATCGTTTTACTGCTTCTTAATTCATTAGCAACTCATAAGACCATATTTCAAGTTAAAAACAACACATTTGATAACCCATAGGCTAGCTAGCTACTGTTAGACAACAGCTCATGCTAGCATTCAACCATTTCCAAGCTAACATAAGGTTAGTTCGCAAATTGACACCTTTCCCATTGTATTGTGTGATACTATCAAATGGTACTTTCTAGCTAACATTATCTACTAAGTGGCTGAATGCTAATGTTAGCCATTGTTTGACCATAGCTAACAGGTTATCAAATGATAACGCACACAGTTGCATTTCAGGACAGTCGGCCACTGAAAAAGGTTGTAAAATGATATTTATTTGTCAGATACCCAACATTTTTTACGACTTACAACTTGAACACAACAGTTACACTTCATAATAGCACTTGAGCTTACTGCCCTGAGTGTGACATCAGAGGAAAATGGCCGGCAAGTGAATATGGTCAATGTTAATGAGTGAGATTTTTCCTCCCGTTTCTTTTTATTAAATGTTTTTTCCATCCACTACTTTTCAGAAGTCCTTTCATGAAGTTGATGAATGTTCACTTTTAAAATGACTTTTCTTAGCAAATGTTCCAGCATAAAAGGGTCAAGTCAGCATCGATTTACTGCCCAACATCATTAAATTAGCTCTATGTATCTAACAGTTATCATTTGCTACAAGTTCTGTGCACCAGCTGCTGACATTTTGTGGCTTTCAGGCTGACAGAGGTCAGATTACTCGATGCTCTTTTAATGCTGAACGATTCTAACACGATACGAGAATCTGAAATCAATTCAGCAATTGGCTGTTCCAAGAAGAATCAGTTATCTCTTGAATGACTACACAGACATAAGCTGTGACAATTCAGCACACTGAACACCAGCTGAGACTGTGCTTGTTTTTCCTCCATCTGTCTGGTTTATTTAAGTCCATTGCATTTTTACCAGACATCCTCTGGTCTTTATTACAGCCCCTGCTGTCTGCGTGTGCAGTTATCAGAGCTGAGGCAGAGGTTGCTGTAATATTTGCTGCTCAGCTGACAGGCCTAGATAGTAAAGGCTGTTTTGTCTTTTTTTTTTTTTTTTTTTTTTACAAATATATATTGGAATTTTACAAGAAGAGCAAAATGGTTGTGGTATAAGCTCTGAGAATAACACTGAGGGCAGAAGAGAAGTCGAAAAATTACCCCGAACAACTCTTCCCTGAGAAATGTTTTTATCTGACACCAAGCAAAGGTTGTGTAATACTCTAGTTATTCATATAAATATATATTATATTTTCTGTCAGTCTTTCTCCCCGCATGACGGTTTAAATGAACAGTCAGCTTAAGGGATACTGTAAAATGCCTGTCAAGGGCAAATGCAGTGAAATGTCCCAAAAGACTTCTATCTGGTGAAACGGGCAGAAAATTCAAAATCAGTGCAAATACAAAACAAACACACAATTAGTCAAGCAAATACAGTAAAGGAATCAGGCTGCATAATGAAAAATGTGATGCAAAAAGCAAAAGACAAAAGACATGACAGCAAATGCCAGATAATGGGTGAATTATGCAAAGTAAACAATTCACATCCAGATGACAAATGTACGGTGGCCAACAAGGGCAATCGCGCTGCAATGGCCTAAAGAATTTCTATTGGAAGAAACACGCTGTATATTCAGAAGCACATGCAAAAGTACAAAAGCGAAGATAGAAACATGGTGCAAATGTAAAAACGTGGCGCAAAAAGCAGAAACAAAGCATTAACATAAAGCGCACTGCAAATACACAGAGTCAGAAACACACAAACCCAGAAAACGCATGCAAAGGGAAAACGCTGCAATTCACATCAACACATCCGTCTCTTCCCCTCTGGGCCTGATAACTTCAGCAACACCTCACTGTGCTCAGAGCCCGACTCCAGGCAGAGTCATCTAAAAGTACCGCTAGCTGCACGGCTAACTGAGATCAGAAGCTATACTTAGCAGCAGTTACTTTAGCAAAGCTTTCTCAACAAAAGTTGTGTGATTTCTTTTCTTGTGTTGTTAAGTTGTGTTTTGGCACAGCAGTCAGTGGTATATGGCCAACAGAGACACTGCGCATCTAACTTTACAAGATCTGATAATTAATAATTTCAACATCTTGCCTCGCTATCTCTCCCGTCAATAATAAATCTGTTACACTGAGCGCCCCCTACAGGCCTGGAGCACTTTCTGCATGTGCTGTCCAAGTTTGTGTGTTTTTGACTGCATTGTTTCTGTATTTGCAGTATGTTAGATGCTAATGCATTTGTTTTGGCCTTTTGCAGTGTTTTTGAATTTGCATTATTTCTGAATTCAGAGCCTTTTTGTTGTAACGGAAATCATTCGGGCCGTTGCAGCATGATTGCCCTTGTCAGCCACCGTACAAATGCAACAGAAAAACGCTGCATATCCAGTCATCACAACAGAAGTGCTCCAGGCCTGTAGGGCGCAGTAGAGAGTAAAATATATAGGCCTTGTCTGCTCGATTTGATGCATTAAGTGCACAAATGCAGCATTGGGATGCTTTAATGGCATGCAGACACACGGTAGCTTAACTTCCAACTTGTGATGATAAGAATTTATCAGTTAAGTCATAAAATTCCTTATGTGTTAAAAGACGGGCTATATTGCCATTAAACCTGATGAATCTTGCGGTTGAGTGACAGTCTAAGCGTGGGCACATTTGTCACAAACTGTTGCTCCTTCTGTTACATTTTGGGTTAATCTGTGTGCTTTTAACGGTTTACAATCTTTGTGCACCAGATGGGTGAAATGTTTTTAACATCCTGTTCCCTCTCACCGACATTAACCCTCACACACCCTGAGCTCGATACATTTTTCTGCAGGGTTTAAGTTCTTAGGACGAGTGTGTGACTCTGGGGTCTCAGACAAATGACTTAAGATCACAGGGCTGTGAAATATGTGAGCTTCTTGATTGATGGAGCTGTCTGCCTTCACTGACGACTACCGCCAATGACTTCAGCCGTTAGATATAAGTTACTTTGGCCTCACAGACAGCTTGTGAGAGGCTCTGACAGACAGCATACAGTAGAAGCATTTATTTTAAACATCGCCTATACTTATACATACGTATATGTTTTATTTATTTCATGGCAGGTGGTTCTTCTCGAGACACTACTGTTTAAATCCTGAGATACCTTTACACTCATTTACAAAACTTAAGCCCATTCCCCCTTTAGTGTCCCTGAGAGGATCTAGCATTATTAAACTGCAGTACAAAAGCCTTGTATGCATCAAATAGTCATATGATTAAGGTCTTCTTGGAGCCTTGTTATGAGAGCTTTAAATTCTCAGAATGCTCATGAATAGAAAATATTTTCTGGTTATCCATCCATCCATCTATTTTCTTCAACTTATCTGCGATCGGGCTGCAGTGGAGGCAGGCTAAGCAAATTAGCATGGACGTCACACCAGCAACGTTTACCAGCTCCTCCTGGGGGATCCTGGGAGGCGTTCCCAGGTCAGGTAGGATAAATAATCCCAACAGGGACACTGGTGTTATCCATATATATTGTAGCCTTGCAGGGTAACTAGACGGATGGAGGAAGAATGAGGAAGAGGCGATGTGCGTTGCTAGCTCAACGGAACCCACATTTATTTCCTTGTCCCGGAAACCTGCAGTTGAGGTGTCCCCGGAAAAACAACTAACAGGTTGGCTAACTGCTTTTCTCGCTTAGCTCTCACTCACTCAACATGTGTCTTCTGCTTCCCAGAACCCAAACACCTGCTTAAAAGTAGCTTTATAACAATAACTCCCTCTTCCCTCCCCCGGAACTACCTCTCAGTCAATGACCCACAACGGTGGACACCTCCTTCAATAAACAACAAAACAACAGCAGACATAAACAGGAACTTATACACAGCATTACAATATTTAAGTTTTTATCTGTGCTAATCTTGAATATCTGCAGGAAATTCAACAGACATTTGGAAGTTTTGTTTCAAGATACCTGGTCATAGACCAATGACTCGGTTTGAGCTGACAATGGTTAAAAAAAACAAACTGGGGTATCGGAAATAACTGTCAATATCTACACCACATTTCATGACAATCTGGCTATCAAATGTTGAGATATCAGGCCAGCTGCAGCGAGCTCCTCTAATGCTGACCAACTTGTTCCCATTCCCAAGTCTTCTGGTACCAACACTTTGTCAAGGCCAGGGTTTCCATTAGTAGCCGCTTTTTACCGGTAAAATCTGTTGATGTCCAACATTAAAATCCCCTGGTCATAGTGTCTAGTGAAAAAAATATATTTTCAGCAAAACAAAAAGATAAATACATTATCAATCTAGCTTACTTTTAAGTTAATCTAGCTGTCAATACCATTTTCCAAGTTCTTGGCTTTTAAGAAAAACATCACTGATTCATTATAACTTGCACTTCAGGAATATGCTAAACCAGCCATCCGAACCATTATTGGTCACTTGGGAAAAACAATTACTGTCCAGGACAAGTTCCTAGCCCCTCTCATCAATGCCACAAGTGCACGAGATGCCATTGCTGTGATGACAGCGCTCCACAGCTATGGAGGCTTGTATCTGATTTTATTTGGCCAACATAATTGCTGCCAACAGAGTCAGCTGGGTCTCCATTGCCTGCTTTGCGCACACCCTCCAGCTGGCCTTTAACGACAGATTTGCACTATACCTGCGGCTGGCAAACTGGCTCGCCACTTCAATCATAGCACCGTTACAACCAAAGCACTGCAGAGGAAACAACAGGATATGGGCCTCGCCAACCACCAGCTTATCCAGTCATGTAAAACAAGATTGAACTCCGTCTGCAATATGTTTGATCGGCTGGTGGGCTGTTGCCGCTGTGCTGCCGGACCGAACAGTGATCAATCTTCAAGATGCCATGGTCCTGGAGCTGAAGGGCGAGTACTGGAAGCTGATGGACGGCTCAGCACTTGCCTTGGCAGCACTAAAATGTGCCACCACTGCCATCTCCAACATTTATCCCGTCACCTTCAGCCTCATCAACACACATCTCATGCGCAGAGAAGGAGACTGTCCCAAAGTCAATTCAAGACAAAAGTACATTCCTCCCTCAGCAACCGAATCAAGGCAAGTTCAACTATTTAGTGGACGATATGATTTCCGTACATACATGATACACATCAAATAGCTAATGATGACTGGACTGGATGACCACAACAATACTGGACCCTCATCACAAGCACCTGAGCTTTCTTAAGAAGAGAATAATTGAGAATAACTGCAAATGTGAAACTGATTAAACTGGGAGGAGAGGCAGCAGCTGAGGTGGGCATCCTACAGGCTCTACAAGACGCGCCCGAGGCTGACACAGACACAGATGAGGAAAGCGCAAACACCAGAGAAGCCGTCACGTCCAGGCATGTCTCCACTATGGCGCTACTCCTAGGGGAGCAAGACTTCACTGATCTCAACACTGGCTTCGCCATCGAAACAGAAGTTCAGATGAATGGAGGAAGGTTCCCCAGGCTGGCCAAGTTGCCGCGATAGTACCCTTGCATCAACTTCAGTCCCTTAACACTAGACCTTTATCCACAGCTGTCTTTTGATTGTAACTGGGGAACTGTTTTCCCAGGAAATATTCCAGCCACAAAAGTGTGTTCAGTAGTGCCCCCTATTGTTAAAAAATCTCAACATGAAGCCAGATTCTAAAAATGGCCATTTATACCTATAACCGCCAGGAAGTCAAATTTACTTAAGATATAGAATGCCGTCATTTTCGCGCTATTCATTTTGCGCGTCTATATTGATACATTGTATGTTGCTATGGCAACGCCTTTTTTTCTACTACTCTACTTCTACTGTGTCATAAAGCTGCTCATCAAGTCATAAACTCCAATTCAACATGGATAAGAGGAAGAGATGCATGAATGTAAATCAGGCCTTAGATTGACTCAGTGCCTTGAGTGAAGGTGAGTCTGATGGTGGGGAGCTCTCTGGACGCTGTTCTTTGGTTTGTTTTCTGTGCAGCACCTTGTTCAGAAGGTGCTTTGCAAATAATATATATATATTTCATTGTCATGTTGTCATTCTGTAAGCCGCATAAAGACACCACATCAAGCATTTCATTATCCAACTTTGTGTTGTAAAACGATATATAAATGAACCTTGAAAATCAATACATTCTAAGAGCGGGTAAATTTTACCTGTTGGCGGTTTTAGGTATGCTGGCGGTTCTAGTGTTAAAAGCGGGCGTTTTCAGCCGCTGGACTGTCAGTAACCAGGCTGTGCTCACGTCTCACCCGAGCACGTTGACATGCTTATTTTCCTTAATAACAATAAGTAGGTTTGGATGACTTAAGTTTATGGACTGTAGCCTAATGTGCGAGTGAATGTTTTTTTGTTGTTGTTGTTGTTGGGTTTTTTTAAGAGGCCTACTTGTTAGGCATATTATAGTTGTGAAGTAGGCCCAGTGGTGTGAAATGAAGCTAACAGAGTAGATTGGCTTTGGATTTGTTCAAACTTTCATATCGTTCATATGATTGTTTTGGGTTTGAATTAATTGTGTTTAAGAGGCTCGGTTGTTTGTGTTTATTTAAGAGGCAGTTTTTACTTGTGTAACCCCCATATCTCGTCTTTTTGTTTTAGAGGTTTAGGCCGTGAAAATGTGAAAATAAAGATTTAAATAAGTAAAACACATTCACTTTTTTCTGTCATAGGCAAAAACAGTATGTAAAAAGATAACTATTAATCAATAAATTGATCGTTAACGTTGTCGATGGTCGAGTTAGGGAACACCCATCCTTAATAGACACTGTAAGTTCCTGCAGCTAAAAGAACAGAACTGGTAACAGAACGGACAGACCTGAACTTGTGACCCTGCGTGTTGCCCTGATGAGCCTCGTTTCTTGTTTTATACACAGTGTCACACACATTTATTGAGGCTCGTCTTTACAAAAATACTTGTAATTGCTTTGATTTGGCACTTCAGTCGCTGTTCAATATTTATATATCAGGCTCTGTTGACCTAAACAGCTAATCAGGGATTTAAAATATAAGCACAAATGGAGCTCTTTCAAAACATGAATACTAAGTCGAGCATGGGTATCTGTTTGAGGTTGTGTGCTTTTGCTGTCATTTGAAGCTAACATTCATGAAGTTTATTTGAATTATGTTCACACATGTTGTCAGGTGTTTGTCTTTTGTTATGCATTGTACACTCCTTAATTGTCATTCTAATCTCACTAAATGAGCGCAGCACAGGATTTCCATTTTTAAAGTGCTCTTTAAAATCTGTTCTCTCTGCCGTGAAGGATTATGTGCAGGAGCTGGGATTCAAAACTGAAAATAGTCTGACACTGAAAAGTTGAAAGAGAGATGGTACAAAGGTTGAATGTGGATAAAGAAATACTTTTACCTTTTAATGCTATGATGAAGGTGTCCGATGATATCATTTCATATAGATAACTGTGCTTGGGATAAAAAACAATGTTAAAGCAAAATCACCTTATATTTATTTATAGCCAGGGTTTTGATGGTCATAGTATGTTGTGGAAGGAGCTAAAGTGACCGATAAATCATGAATGAATGCAGGTTTAGGGAGTAACAGAATACAAGTAACGGTGTTATGTAATGAGGATACAAAAATAGGGAACTGTATTCTGTTACAGTTACAGAAAAAAAGATTACAGTTTAAAAATGGAGATTACTAGCAGGATTACAATTTTAAAATTAAGATGATATCATACCAAAGATGATCTGTAACGTCTCATTTCTGAACGTCCGTCTGACCGTCTCTGATAATACCATGCACCTGCGTGCACACGTTACGACACTTCATGACACGCGAGTCTCACAACACCACTCCCCAAAGCCGTCAACAGTCTCTGGCTGCCATGGCCTGTGATGAAAACAGTGCTTTCACCAGGTGGAAATTTCACCATCATTTTTTCTTCAAAGGAGAAAATGGGAGAAACATCGCAGCACAGTGCAAGTTCTGCCTTCTGGCTGTCATTAGCCAAGGACTCGACATTTAAGTTAAAGAAACATTTACAGGTAAGATTAATTTAAATGTGTATTCTTGCATTACAAAAGTAAAGGCTCCAAAAAAATGTTCGAAGGAAAGAAGAAAGTGTGAAAAAGATACGGACTAAAGGGAAAATGCAGGACAACAAAGAAATCCACCAACTTGTAAAAATATTGCTGAGAAACAGCCCACTGCAAAATTGCATGTTTAAAATGAAAGTTTGACAAAAGAAATAGAGTACGAGAACTTACAGACTGATGGCAAAATGAAAGTAAAATACAGTCGAGCTGATCACAATAAAAAAAAGGGAAAATATAAAAGTTGTTTGCAATAAAATGGGAGCACTCAAGCATGATTTTCCATTGTTATGCCTTTTAAAACAGATCCCAATAAAAAGTTCTTTATGACAGAAAGTCTGAAAACATCTATTGGAAGTTCTGTAATCACTCCTGCAGCACAATCCACATCTCCGCTGCCCATCTGCTCTGCATGTTTGAAAAAGTATGGCACTTTATCCACCTCAGCTTTGAGGACGGCGACAGCACAATCAAACGTGTGTTTAGCCATAATTTACAAAATTATGAAATCAAATGTACCATCTGTTTAGTCAGCACATATTCTTTGTGGGGGAGTGTCCTCCAGTTACAGTGAAACTGCTCATAATTTAAGTCAACAGCTGTGTCAGTAATCTATCAATACCCACAGTGGCGGATGTTTTCCTGCCACTCTTTACCTGTTTATTTATGCAGCGAGCCCCCCACAGCTGCACGAGTGACTTGATTCACAGTGACACTGGTTAGCGGGGAGGGTATCGGAGGGTCTGTGCGTGTACACCTGAGCTCCTCATGCCTTGTTAAGAAATAAAACATCTTTTCCTGTTGCTCTTCTCTCTGTTATGGGCGAGCATTCAGGAGAATATTTGTAACCTGCGGGAAAGGTGTCAACTTTTTCTTCCCGTTAAATAATTCTGTCCGCTTCTCAGGCTGACAGCATCATCAAAATGCAGCTGAATGTGGCCTGTTCTCGAAATCTGTCAAACTGCAGCGGGATATGTCACTGCAGACAGCTGTTGTACAACTCACTGTAACTAAAGGTGTTAATGGTGTCTCTACTGGGTGGAGTTTTAAAGAAGCAGACACAGGTCTGAACAAGGAGTAACCAGCAAGTTGTCATCAGGATTTTCTTGGGGGGAAAATATTCAGCAAAAGAAAGTCAGTGACCACTTTCACGCTTTTATTCAAACCTTGTTTAAGCCCTGTAAGATACAGCATCCAAGCTGCCATTGGCCAAGGGGGGGGTTCACCCTGGACCGGTCGGCAGCCAATCACAGGGCCACACCTACGGGCACTTTAAGAGTCACCAATTAACTTAACAAGCAAGCCGGAGCACCCAAAGGAAACCCACAAGGGAAGAACGTGCAAACTCCACACAGAAGGACCCCTGCTAGCAGAACCAGGCTTTGGACCAGGAACCTTCTATCTGTGAGGCCCCAGCGCTAATCTGCAGGACTTGATACATAAAACAGACAGATAGTACTTTTCCCACAATTCAACAGGAAGCTGGATCTGTCTCTGGATCAGTTTTTTAAATATGTAAATGATTCATCAAGCCATATGTCAAATACTTTCTCAATATTGCTACCAATCAGTTTAGTTGGTGTGGGCTGTTGGAATATTATTATAATAATGAATCATTTACATCTAATTAATACTCCTTTTGCTTCAGATGCTGCTGCTCTATTAGGTCCAAGGTAATTTTCTCATAACTTATTTCAGCCCTCGTGCTGCTGCACCTCCAGATACTCCTCTCTGGGGATCGGCTGGTCTTATCTTACTGTCCATCTTATTGTATTTTAACAGGCCTAAGAGTAAACGGTATTGCCATGCTTGGTGGGCATGAATGGGTATTACAGGTATCCCACAATCCATCCAAAAGGTGTACAAAAATGCCTCGATTGCCAGGCCAAATGTGGCAAAAAAGACACAAAAGATACAGAAACACATACAGAATATGATACAAAATCAAAGCTGCAAGCAGCATTGAGCAGGGCCCTTCATGTGTGTTGTTCAGGGTCACAAGGGGGCTGGATCCCAGCTGTCATTGGGCGAGAGGCGGGGTACACCCTGGACCGATCGCCAGGCAATCACAGTGTTTTCACATAGAGACAGACAACCAATCAAGCTCACATTCACACCTATGGGCAACTTTATAGTCACCAATGAACCCAACGAGCATGTCTTTGGACTGTGGGAGGAAGCCGGAGTACCCGGAGGGCCCCCAATGTCCAACCATTCGAACCAGGAACCTTCTAGCTGTGAGGCAACAGCGCTAACCACTACACCTTTTTTTAATTTTTTTTATCTTGGCATGTTACATTTGCCTACCAAATTTAATACAGGTAAAACATGCAGGGGCCAATTCTTACAAACTCCGCAGGGGGCTTAATGGAGCCGTTTTGCTACATACATGTGTGATTGCAGCAATACAAACTTATTCATCGTTTGTGATGCATCTGTAAAGGATAGTAAAGGATGGGATAGTGTTTAAGCCCCTTTAGCCCATCAAAAGTGATTTAATTTGGCAAAAATGAAAACTACAAATAATAATTCAGTTTGAGTGTGGTGTGGCTCTCGCACTGATTGGTGTTTGAATTTACATAAAGTAAAATTAAATCACCTACTAGACAAGGAATACAACTTCAGTATTAACTTGACCCACAATTAATTTAGAAAATGAAACCTTAGCGTAGCAGGCCGAGGGAAACAGCTGTTGTAAAATGAGTTTATAAAGTTTTGTGGGGCTCATGAGAAAGTGGGATCCATCTGTGCGTGGCAGCTAAAAGCAGCTTCCCCACGTTTGTTTCTGACTCCGGGCACATTGAACTGACTGCTGCTCAAAGATAAAAGGGGCCTTTAAGCATAAATAAGCATTAGCATTCATATTTTGGCTATAAGCCACTAAGTGCTTTATAAACCGGCAGCTTAAAGAAGAAGAGAAATCTGCTCAGCTCCTCAAACTTCAGCCCAATGTGTGAGCCGGGATGCCTCGGATGAAGTGTGAGTGGAAGTAAGGAAAAGTTTGGCCAGCTTGCAGCCACATCCTGCATCGAGTGGCAGTTGGAATCAAACA
Source organism: Semicossyphus pulcher (assembly GCF_022749685.1). Taxonomy (NCBI): domain Eukaryota; kingdom Metazoa; phylum Chordata; class Actinopteri; order Labriformes; family Labridae; genus Semicossyphus; species Semicossyphus pulcher. The sequence goes on from NW_027211626.1 coordinate 21,009,614, forward strand.
CTTTCTTCTTTGTTAAAATGCCTAATTAGATTTTGTTCGGAGTATCGAGCCAGCTCCAGCCAGAACATCGAACAATGGCAGAAAGTAATTCAACAAACAGATTTGGCTGCAATTCGGTGGCCGGTTCTCATTTGGCCTGAGGATCAGTGTCTGCTTGGAGGCTGTCCTGATCTGGGATTTCTGCCATCAGAGAAGATCAGTTTTGATCCGTAACAGTTGCATCCTGTTAATGTGTTTCTGTGAAGGGCCAACATACAAGCTCCCCATGCCGGCTGCCAAACAGCATCGCATTCAAGTTTGAATTAAAGCTGAAACCAACCGCATGAACAGATCGAAACTTTCACCACTATATTAACTTTTTACTCTCCTCATGTCGAAATGGAAACACAATTTACTCAGGGAGAAATAAAACCCACAGTCACGTTCGTTTTACACAAAGATCCGCAGCAGTCGCTGTGATTTAGTTTGATTCAGTCTGACTGATGGTGACAGCTTTTATTGTAGACACGGCGGGATTTCTCTTATAACACAACCTGACACATTCTCTTAATGTCCCCGTGTGTTACTTCTGCATGGTGTCATAGACAGCTATTCCCATAAGAAGGTGAGGCTTGAATCATTGTGCTGCTGTGCATACCCCATTCTGACATGCACAGCAGTCACCCTCCTGCTAATATCTGCATATCTCTCATCCATGCTGTAATTTTGCTCTTTTTCCTCCCTCCTGCATGCACCTATATTCTGACAATTTAAGAGGCAATGAAACTTTTCCTTTGTAGATTTTGACAATATCTTTGATGGATGATTAAATAAAGGGAAAATTACCATAAAGAGTCTTAGCGAGGTCTTTTTTCATGAACCATGAAACTCCAGAACAGCTTAATTCTATAGTCTGTGTAATGCCACGTGAGTAACAAAGGCCTCTCTTCCAATAGATATTCTCCTATTTGGTGTTTTGATGATGCCGTTTAACATATTGCTCCGACAGGTGAAGTTTGCATCTGGAGTTAATGTTTGCTCTTCCACCAGAAACGTCCTAGAAGGGGCTCTCAACCCTGCCACGCTAAAAATACAAAAGTGCTCTATTTTTAATGGAGCCGCTCTCCAGCCACACCAAGCTGCAAAGATCAGCTGGGCTGGAAGTCAGGGACACCACAGAGAATCTCGTTTGTTTATCGAGCACAATACCCTTGCAAAAGTGAATGCCCTTGTACATCACGTTGTAGAGCACGTACCATTTGAAGCTGAGGCCTTTTCGCAGGGCTCAGGCTTAATTCCTCAGGCCCTTTGTTGCATGTCATCCCCCTCGCTCTCTCCCATTCCTTTCCTGTCTATCTTCTGCTGATACTAGTTGTGAGGAAGGTTTGAAGTCAGGGTAACAATAGGTTGAAGCAAAAAGTTTTCCCCAAATTAGACCTGGACCAAGGGTGCACGGTGGGGCAGTAATTAGTGCCATCGCCTCACAGAGAAAAGGTTGTAGTTCAAATCCTGGTTCAATATGAAGTGGGTCTTTCTGTGTGGAGTTTGCATGTTCTCCCCGTGTATGTGTGGAATCCCTCTGCTAACTTCGGCTTCCTCCCACAGTTCAAAGACATGCTCATTAGGTTTATTGGTGACTTCAAGCTGCCCATAGGTGTGAATGTGAGCATGAATGGTTGTCTGTCTCTATGTGTAAACACTATAATTGCCTGGCGATCAGTCCAGGGTGTACCCTGCCTCTCACCCAATGACAGCTGGGATAGTGGGCCAGCAGGATGGTTAGCCCATGCAAAATCTTTGACTGCTCTCTGACTATTGAAAAAAGACAAAATGCCCCGAAAGTTGTTTTTAAATGAACAAAAACTCGCAACATGACCAAGTAAACTACTTATGAGCAAAGTGATCAAATCTGGAAGGCAACAGGCTCCACTGATAGCTGCAAGGTTTAAAGACGATTGAAGGAGGAAGCAAAGCAGCGTTAATTTTGGCAGACAAAAATGCTTATTGGCTTTAGTCACATTTAGTCATTTTTACCCTTTATAGTCTTAGTCTAGTTTTAGACAACTCAACATTTTAGTCCAGTTATAATCAATAAAAAGTCATGACATTTTAGTCATTACTTTTAGTCGAAATGTTTTCTCTCTTGAGAAAATACCCCCTCCAATACAAAATATAATATGATAGGCCTATCAGCTGTCAATATAAAACGGTGATGCTCCTGGCAAGTTTGTCAGCGTCTGAACCAATCAATCACAGCCATGCTGCAGCATCCTCCATCGACAGGTCGTGTCAGTTATGCTGCAGGCTAGTTGAGCTAAAGTGAAGAGTTTGGTGCTGTTAGCCTGTTGAGCCAGATTTATGATGGACAACGAAGGTGGCCACGCCAAGAATAAGCAGAAAACATACTATTTCCACGCGGAGTGGGAAAGCAAGTTTTTATTCACGAATGTGGGGGACAAGTGTGTGCGCCTCATCTGTGGTAGCAACGTTTCAGTCGATAAAGGGATCAACATGGAGCGCCACCAGCAATTACAGCGATTTTCAAAGTAGCTCTCACATAAAAAAGGTTGGAGACCTGGTCTACCTGAAGCAGACAGTCGATGATCCCTCCATTTGGTGCGGAAGAAGCATCAAATGAGGCGTAAAACGCCCCTTTTTCTGTGAGCGTGCACAGAGGCTGAAGCAGAAAGCCTGGGTTTTACACAGAAAGTTCACAACCACCTTCGTGATACCTGTTATCTCTCACTGGGGCTTGAAGCTTAAAAATATCATGGATTTTGAATGTGACAGCCCACCGCTAACATTTTAGTCTTTCCTAGTCACGAAATGAAAACACACGCTTTGTCTTTGTCACAGAAAAAAGGTCATAAACAAACATTTATTGTCAGAATTTTGGTTAACGAAATTAACACTGTAGCAGCAGCATTGAGAACTTCTAACTCTGACTAAATTAAACATAAGACCAACGGAAATAAATGGATGAAACATGAATAGAGTAATCATGAATCAACAGTACACATTAGGTCCAAAGAGTACAATTAAATGACGTTAACGGCGGTCATTGTTCGTTTACAAAGATATGAAAAAAGATACACATACATCATGCTGGTTTATAAGGATTCTGTTGTTAAAGTTCAGTTTACAAAGAAAGATAAAGAAGAAAGCATCATGCAGTAATAAAGGCCCTTCAGTAGTTCTTGGATCAGATTTGAAGAGGAGGTAACTCAGCACTATTTAAACACCCAGAGATTAGGAGTTTGACAGGATCAATATAAGAATTAAGCAGGTAGGCTGTCCTGAAAGGTGTTGAACATCACATTAAAATGGTGTGATAGATTAGTTTGTAAAGTGACACGACTTTCTGTTTGAGTAGCTGTGACGTGTAATTACAATGTCAGACTTCAAGACATGAGTGGGAATTCTTGTAAAAGCAGGCTTCTCTCTCCATCATGAGAAGCGCAGATTTAACATGTTTGCCATCTTGTCACAGAATTTCTTTTTCTAACTGAGAAAAACATTCAGCGTCCGTGTTCCCGTTCACCATAAGGCATCAGTACACAGCAGACTGTTCCACAGCTGAGCTCCCTGTGAGGACAAAAACAGGACCGACTGAGCTGGGGCTCCGACCGATTCCTCCAGGGAGGGTCGATGTAGCATCTGGGGCCCATATGGAAGGGTCACTCAGGGTCGATTGTGGTATTGCAGACTCTCCTTAACTTGTTGGTTAAAGGCCCGATGGGGTGAAGGCCAAAAGAGAGCGGTCAAAAATGCTGCCACTCCACATCTAATTTGGGAAAATCTTTCTGCATGAACGTCGTCATGCCTTTCTTTTGAGCCTTCCTGATGCCGTCAATAAAACAGTTCACTGAATGATTTCCATAAGCAGATCAGCTGTCTGCCAGCAAAACAGTGCGAGGAGAAACAGCCACCAGCTCTGTGCTGTGAGAGGAGCTCAGGAAAGTTGATCTCTAATGCAAAAGCAGGGAAAAAATTGGAGCTCAAAGGAACAGAAACAGGAAGTGCTCATCGCTTGGAGTTGCACTTTATGCTCCCGAGATTCAATTTATTATAAGCATAAAAATAAAAAACTTGGATGCTGCTACATCAACTATTTGGATTTGTTTGGTGTACATAAAGCTTCAGGCTATTTACGAGCTTAGTAGTGAAATATTAATTCCCATTGTTACAGTACTCCTGAGCGGAATTGGTCTCTAGCTCAACAGTTATTCTTTTATATTTTGTTCCACAATGAACACAAAGTCACATTCACATTTTATCAGAACTTTCCCAATCAGCCGTAACTTTATGACCACTGACAGGTCGGCTGAATAACATGGAATATCTTGTTACACCTTATCTTGTCAGTGGGTGAGATACGTCAGGCAGCAAGTGAACATTTTGTCCTCAAAGTTAATGTGTTGGAAGCAGGAAAAATGTGTGAGTGACCAACTTTGACAAGGGCCAAATTGTGATCCCGAGACGACTTTGTCAGAGAACCTCCAAAACAGCAGCTCTTGTAGGGTGTTCCCGGTCTGCAGTGGTCCGTACCTACCAAAAGTGGTCCAAGGAAGGAAAACCAGTGAACCAGCGACAGGCTCATGGGTGGCCAATGCTTGTTGATACACATGGGAAGTGAAGGTTAGCCCCTGTGGTCCGATCCAACAGATGAGCTACTATAGCTGAAATTGCTGAAAAAGTTAATGCATGGTTCAGATAGAAAGGTGTCAGAACACACACAGCATCACAGTTTGTTGCGTATGAAGCTGCTTAGCTGCAGACCTGTCAGGGTGCCCATGCTGACCACTGTCCACCACTGAAAGCGCCTGCAATGAGCACGTGGTAGGTGTCCTGGTCTGATGAATCACGTATTCTTATACATCATGTGGATAGCTGGGTGTTTGTGCATCGCTTACCTGGGGAAGACATGGCACCAGGATGCACTATGGGAAGAAGGCAGTGTGATGCTTTGGGCAATTTTCTGCTGGGAAACCTTGGGTCCTGCCATTCATGTGGGTGTTACTTTGACACATACCACCTACCTAAACATTGTTGCAGACCATGTACACCCCTTCATGGAATCGCTAATGGCAGTGGCCTCTCTCAGCAGCCCTGCCACACTGCAAAAATGGTTCAGGAATGGTTTGAGGAACACAACAACGAGTTCAAGGTGTTGACTTGGCCTCCAACCTCCCCAGATCTCAATCCAATCGAGCATCTGTGGGATGTGCTGGACAAACAAGTCCGATCCATGGAGGCCCCACCTCGCAACTTACAGGGCTTAAAGGATCTGCTGCTAACGTCTTGGTGCCAGATACCTCAGCACACCTTCAGAGGTTTAGTGGAGTCCATGCCTCAACGGGTCAGAGCTGCTTATGGACCAAAAGGGGGAGCTACACAATAGTGGGCAGGTGGTGATGTTATGGCTGATCGGTGTATGTTCGGCTACTAGGAGATATTTTTACGATACTTTTAATATTGTGTTTATATATTTTAATTGAAATCCTTTATTTAAAACAGGCATTTTCATTGAGATCATCAAAGACACATTTTATATTAGCAATGGCTAGATAAAGGGGAAGAGCCGGGGGAATAAAACATTGTGTCATCTGCATAAAACCGTAGATTACATTTAGGGATGACAGAGATAATGCTGTTTAAATACACTGAATGAAATTGTCAGGGTTTTGATTTAAACAAAAAAGGTGAGGACCTAGATGCAGACTGAAATAATGGATTTAATAAACAAAAGGCAAAAATGCAAAAACCAAATCTAAACTCCAACAGAAGGCAAAAAGGAAAATCAAAAGGCACAGCAATAAACTCACAAACAAAACCAGGAACAGGTAATCCAAGAGACACAAGGAAATCACGGCACGAAGACAATCCAGAGTAAGGTCATGGACATAGACTAACACACGATGGAAGACATTGAACAGGCCACAAGACAGGGGAGCACAAAGACTAAATAAACTTAGGAGGTGAGGCTAATCAGACACAGGTGAGACAATCAAGGGGCAGGTGAAAACAATCAGGGCAGGGCACAGAATCAAACAGGCGGGAAAACACACAAAGGCAGGAAGTGGACCAACACAAGAGACAAGGTGACAAAGTAAAACAGGAAATGATCTAACCAAAGAGACACAAGTGAAATACTTAACTAAACAAGACTAAACACTGACAAGAACACAGAATAAACTAAATACAAAACTAAACAATAAGAACTCATGACAGAGAGACAAAGAGACAAGGTAAAACAAGAAATGATAACTGAACACTGAAATATAAGACAAAAACATAACTAAACTAGATTGGCTCATGACAGAAATGTAGTAATTATGAATTTTGTGAAACTTTTTCTATAAATTGGAACACCTGAGCTTTGCCTGCTCTACAGTCATGTGTTTGGCGTAATTCTTTTTATGCAGTTTGTCCTTTGTACACGAGTAAGTTAGCACAAGCATAGAACTTTGCTTACACTTGCTAGCTTATCAGCTTTCATGCTTCACAATCCTTGGTTCATAATTCAGCTGATTGCCTTCCTGCACACATCCAAGCATATTTGCACTGCTTTAGAGGGAAATTCAGGAGGATAGTAGAATCAAATGTGCCAAACACAGATATGACATGGCCTAAGTGGCATTTATCTCAAACCACTACCTCCACCAACATCTCCTGATGATCTTTAAACGCTTTTCTTCAGGTCATTTATTGGCATTACTTCCGCTCAGTCGCAGCTCTCCTTTTGCTAATCTGACATGAGCCAATCCAAATTCCTTGTGCTGAATTGTGGAAATGGCATCTTGGAACAAAACACCAGAAACACTCTCCAGCCTTTAGCCCTTTGTATAAATTATCTATAGAGATACATATCAAACTTCCTAGGATGCACATCTGCTTTTGGTGGCCTTTACTCTGGTTGAACATCAGTGTAGCGTAAACATCAAACCGAGGGATTCATTCATCCGTCCACCCGGAGCGCGGCTCCTGACCTTCCGCTCGCTCCATCAAACACGTAAGCACTTTCCTTACCGCTGACCCAGAAACACTGAGGCATTTTTCTGATTTCTGACTTTCCACTGGAAACTGAAACGGCGTGCATGAAGAGATTTGTGTGTAAGCATGCTTTCATGAAACTTTGTACTTGCTTCGATTCGTGTTTGTTAAGAAAAGAAATGAGAGAAGAGTCGACAAAGTGTTTTTATGGAAATAGAGACTTTAGGGTGCTCGAGGGATAATGGCTGGTTTTGTTCGCAATCAGGGACGATGTTACATCACATTTAAACTCATTATGTCCTTTTTTTCTCCTACTTTACCTTGTGCGGGGTCAGCAGTGTGTGTGAGTGTTTCTATTTTGGATAGGGTAGGCGGGAAATGTCCTTCAATGCAAGCCATATCAGACTAGGTGAATACTGATAAAGTGTCAGATTTAACACAGAACAATGCAAAATATAATCACAAAAAAAGAGACTTATAATGACTTAAGCTGAAATTAATATTGTTGTTTGGTCATTAGTAGGAATGCCTGAGGACAATGTCGGCAGTCAGTTGGTCCATTAATCCAGTCAAAGATGTGGAGAGGGGATGGATTGGAATGCATTCTCTGGAGCAAATTACCATTTTGGATTAATCACGTCCCTGAGGGGAGAATTTACGACAAATTTGGTTACCTTAACCTCTTCCATATCGCTTAAAGCTTTACCACCATTGTTCATAATCCCTTCCCTTCTCCCCTATAAAGACAGATGGCGCTGTGTCTTTAAAGTTTGAGGTCAAATTGCAGTGAAATTTGGTGTATACGTTTGTTTGCCAGAGGATGAACCGAAATGATTTTGGTTAGTGGCTGAACTTCTATCCATTCAGATAGAGATAGTCTCTCTTTTTTGGGGGCCTTTTTGTCTTTATTAGACAGGACAGCGAAGAGTGACATGGGGAGACGAGAGAGTGGGGGTAATCCTGGACCAAAGGACTGTTAGTCGGAGCCAAACCAGCGACCGATGCGTCGAGGACCCTGTTTCCACACACGGGGCGCCCGCTCCACCAACTGAGCCAAACCGGCACCCAGAGATGGTCTCTTTTGATTTAAATGACCTTATGACCTATCGTTTGGAATCTAACGGTTATTATGTGTAAAGTTAGGAACATTTGGCACCTTTAGATAATGTTAATGTAGTTCTTTATCTTATTAGTGTTGTGGCTATTCCTAAATTATGCATCTAGAGCGTTTGTTGGGGTTAGAGAAGTTTTCAGGAAACGTTTTTAGGTTGTTCTGCTGGACTCTCTTAATGATAGCACTAGTTTTCAAGTCTTGTGTACACACATTTATTATCTAAGGACATAATTTGGACACTTCTATTGTCAGAACAGATTTTTCAAGGGCGAGGCATTTAGCAAATGTTAGCTCGATGAAGCTGACCACAGGCCTCTGACTCACATTTACAATCATGCCAATAATCATATTGAAACAAACTGTTGTTGAAGCTGCAAGGAACACAGAAGTTGGAGCACAAACCCTCACTATTTCCTTTTAAGAACGACCACTCCAAACTGTTTGTACTTCTAGTAAGTGGTATTGTAGCATCAGCTTCAAAGAACCAAAGTTCTTGGTTCAAACCTCCAGGCAAGCTGTGTTGAGTTCTGCGTTCTTCCTGTGCCTGCATGGGCTTTTTATTTGGTTACTCTGGCTTCCTCCCACAGTGAGTGTGAATGGTTGAGCATCTGTCTGTATAATTGACTGGCAACCTGTCCAGACTGCACCCGCCTCTGTCCCAACGTCAGCTTGGATCGGCTCTTGCCCTCAGCAGCCCTCTGAGAATATGCTATATAGCTAATGGATGGATGGCAAAATAGTGCCTGAGCATCCTGGGAGGTATCGCCATCAAGAAATTGACAAACTTGACTTTAAGGCCGGGGATATACTTGCTCTTTAACCTTCCGTTCATGTACAAAACGAGTCATGAACTTAATTGGCTATGCACTACGGTGGGTGGCATTGTATTTTTCTTCAGTAAGGAGACTGCTTTTAAGTTTTTAATACGGGACGATCCGGAACTGACGAGAGGGAGAGACAGTGCGGAGAGAGAGAGATGATCTGAGAGTGTTTTCTCTAATCAGTTTATCAGAGTTTATAATCATGTGATCCAGCAGTGAGCAGTTTATAATCATGTGATCCAGCAGCGAGCAGTTTATAATCATGCAGCGCAGTGATGACACCGATCTGTGTGGTTCTCATACTCTGTCCCTGACTAAATAGGGTCGTGATCTGTCCCCTTATTTCCATTTTCATCTTTATAAAGCAACTAAGTCCACAGGCTGTGAATGAAATGAACGGGAGGTGATCCACGCGTAGTTTATCAGTTATCATGGGACGCAGGGAGAAGGAGATATGACACAAATCTGTCTTTCTACCTGGCTCAATAACACCATGATCTGTCCGTATTTCCGCGCATATGTAGGCTACTTTTAAGTATACACTCTCCACATGCTGGCATATGTCCATATGCTGTGTACTTCATATATCTCACTGATGAACACAGGCGTCAGGCTTCATCATCAAACAAAGTTTCAGGTCATCACTTCAGTCCGTATTCACCTGCTCCCTCCCTCTGTGCGCCTGCGCAGCAGCTCTCCCCCTCTCTGTGCTGTGAGTCTGCATCACAGTTTTTTGTATTATATGATGTTTTTTCAAGTCTTATTACGGTGAATGAGGCTCCGTGTTCATTTGCATACAGAGAGGGACATGAGCACTACCTGCACACAGTATTGCCTTGCGTTTGCTCGCCAGTGACCACACATGAAGCCCCTGTGAAGCGTCATATTGTGGCTGCACATAAGTGTAACAAAGCCCGGGGAGGAGACAGCACAGAAGAGAAAACTTCTGAAAAAAACAAAGACAAAGAAAAGACCAAAAGGTCAGGTCGAGCTTGTCTGATAATGACACAACAAAGACAATAATGTATCTGTGCTGACTGTCCGACGTATGGCCGTGACAAAGTGAAGGAAAAAAAATCGCATCGCCCTCTCTGCGTTTCTCCAACATTTTCCTCCGTGCATGAACGTAACAGTCCTGGACTTGTTTCCATTTAGTTTGGCAGGTTTCCACGTCGACTTATAAGCGGAACTTATCCGTTCCCAGCTGTTTTGACAGGCATGTTTGTTGCGTAGTGATAATTTTTTAAGGTTGTGCACAGCCAACGCTCCAAACAGATGCAGGGAACGCAGAGCAGTCATCCCTCAAACACGTAGTTAAAAGCAAGTTTATCTCTGGCTGAAGAATTAGGACACTTGTTTCACTTGCTGTCTTTTACTGCATAATCTGACTGCGCTTTCTTTTATACTAGTGGAATGAGTTTCAATAAATCCATTTCTTTCTGGATGCATTTGTTCCAAGACATTTACATGATAAAAAAACCTCTGCAGGAATAGCACACAAAAGAATAACAGTTCTGGAAAGAGGACACATTTTTTAGTTCTTTTCCAGCCTGTGCCTCTATAAACACCTTAAACTGTGGTTGAGAATAGATTTCCAACTGTATTTTCCAGGGGGTAAAAGCCACTAATTAAAACTGTCTGTACGTTTTGGTCCAAGGGAGGTAAAAACTTTAATACTCATTATCTCAAAACCACACTGAACCCAGCTGGAACTTTATAATTACAACGCTATGGCATGTAATTCTCTCTCTTCCCATCTTCCTCGCTCTGCGCCATCGTTCTCTTTATTTGCTGATATCTGGGAGCCAGCACAGCACAAACAACGCGCAAGTAATTTGGACAAACATGAATGAGTGCATCAGCCCAGAAATGGTTTGAACGGAAAGTGAATGATTCAGCGATAAGGTGGGACGCAGGAAAAGAATGAGACATCCTTTCATCACTGTCAGGGACACGTTTTATCTGATATAGACTTATTATAAGGCCGTCTTTGTGTTCTCTGGAGGACTGAGCATGGGGCCAGTGATGCTCAACCTCAGCGCCCCAAAGATCCATTGAAAGAAGTTGCTGCAAAATATGAAACCAGCATTAGATTTTTATGTCTTGCAGTTTCTCTTGATTAATTACCTCCGACCTCTTAAACCTGTGAATATTTCAAGTATACCTTGGCAGTTGGCAGCTACAAATTACCATTATTTAATAAAAGCAGGTCAGGCATTTGACACAAATCTTACAAATCCAACACATTTAAATCAGCCCCCCATGAATCATATCAAAGCCTCTCGAACATCGTCTTGTGGCAGCCTGGTGGGTCTCGGCCCCAGGGCTGAGAACCTGCTCTGGATCATCCCTCCGTCTCCGCGTCTCTGTGCTTCCCTGAGCAGAAGAGATTTATCAAAGTGTCATGACTTTCTCCCGAGGCCAAATTCAAAAGTTTTCCCCCCTTTTCTTTCTTAGGCCATTCTCTTTCTACTCTGTCACCATCAAAGAATTCATTTGTCCATGTAAATTTAAGGTGGATTAGCCCACGCGCTCCTCGGGCTCTCAAAGAATGACTACATAACGGAAAAATAGGGTCTTGGCGTCTCTCCAAAATGAGTCACAGTGTGTGGTAGTGCTGTGTGTGAATGATAATGCCTTATGGGAATTTTATTAAGAACATTTCCTGTTCTATAGTCTCACTATTTACTTACTCACTACTTGCTAGAGAAATCAGGACACATTAAAACATCTTCCTTGGCCCAAAACTATACATAAATGTCATATGTAGCTTCTAAATATAGTCATATATTGCATCAAAGTGTCATGCTGGATCTCAGTAAAAAATATATTAATACATGACCTTAAGCAAATGCGTTGTGGCAGACTTTAGTCATAGCGTAGAGAAGACTGTGAAGGGTTTTGATTTACATGGGGCTAAATGAGATGCAGCACATTTGAGTCTCCACGAAACAATGGCACAGAGCAGTTTTTACTGGTGATCATGTGTAGACAGCCTTAGCTTCTGTTTTCTTCTTTTCTTACACTTAGGTAGGACCTGTGTCCACTTACAGCATTTTTTTTGTGCTATTTTCTATACAAAACCAATGTAGTTTGGCGTTTTCAGCACTCAGCATCTTTAGCGCAAAAACGCCTGCCAGCTGTTTTTTGTCACTGTGCTCACAGCGTTCTCAGTTGAAAATAGTGCTCGTCAATGTCACTTCTCCCTCACCAACCAATCAAAATCAAGAAGAGGCAGGACTACCGATATCAACTTTGTCTACAACAATGGTGGAGGAGAAGATACTTCTTTCGTTTTGTCAAGGGTACAATTTCCAGGTCTAGAGCTACTGTTAATCCCAGGGCACGATTCCTAACCATCATTTTAATCTTCTCTTTCTACTTTTTAAAATGTCTTGAATAAAGCAAATATTAAGCATACAGAGCAATTTAAAACAGACCAAAAGACCCCCTCCATTGAAAATCAAGTGTTTAACCTTGTAAACATCTCCATGTGGTGTTGTTCATGTGCTACAAGACACATCAGGGACAACATAAGCAGTCATCTCCATGGCTGGGCCTGTCTGCTTTTAAACTGCAGTGTACCAAGGACAGGCTGAACAACACGTTTTCAGATTGGCAGGTTTGAGACGTCACAAACCTAAGGAGCCAATTCCGTTAACGGACGGGGTGACGCTATGCATATCATTGTGTGCAACCTATGGCAACCACTTCGGCGATGCACGAGCCAGCTGTAACCGTCATCGTAATTTTTGCCAACTCACTACTGACTACTAACGTTAACATTACTGCTACTTATTACTACATTTCAAGCTAGCTGAGTTTCAACAAGTTGCCACTAAACGATGGCAGAGACGTGTTTTGTTTTCGCGGCGGAGGATGTTGGAAATTTGCAAAGTGGGTGGGGCCTATGCAGATTGGGGAATGCCTTTTACAAGTTAATTAAATGTATTTTGCAGAAAAAAAAACATATCAGTCACAATTTATTATTTCAAGCAGAGCATTTTATATTTCTTAAAACATGACTGGAGCTGGTCTTTAACAGTCGCTACTAAGGGAAGCTGAAGTGTCACCACACAACTTTCGTAACCTAGCAACAGTATGTGCTGGTGAAGAGAGTTCTGAAATTGAGGTTGTGGACGCTGCCAAAAAACGCTGTAAGTGGACAAAGGCCCCTAATGTGTATGGTCTGTTTGGTTAAGTGTAGGAAACACATCTTTGTGTGTGTTAAAATAATAGCTCAATGTTGAATCTTTCTGGACAGGGACTCAAACCCTGGTCTGCCTGGTTGCTTCTTTTTATTACAGACCGGGAATGTTCATCTGAAAATGTAATAGTGCCACAGACGGGTTTACATGGCTCAGGTTATAGTGCATTAACTTGTGTGAGTGACTCGGAACAGGCTCTCTAACTACAATTTGATCAATATTTGCCATGTGTTAAATGATAAGGCAATTCAAACTATTTTAAATTGCAAGACCAACACAGCTTAAAAAGTGACATATAATGAAAAATATACGTACTGATAAGAACTGTTACTAAACCCAACTACTTGTTCTCTGGACTGGCAGTGAAAGTGAATGACTGGTTGGTCAGATCTACTGCCATCACAGTTGTAACAATAGAGCCAAAATAGTTTGAAAGTAGTGTCAGCTTTCGAAACACTGACTTTGCCATCACAACCCACATAAAAACAGCCAATCTGGGCCAACTGTGGCTGAGTGTTATCACACCCGACTGTGTTCCAGCACCAGAGGTCCTTCACGTTTGTCATCAGCTCTACTCACGATGAAAAAAAAAAATTGGAGGAGAGCTTTTGTGAAGGTTGTATAATAAAAAGTTTTGCTTTTTCACACATTTGAATGGTGGAGATTGTTGGGTCCATTGCATGGCTTTGAAGAACCTCTACCCTGAGGACTCAGGGGAGTATTTTAACCTGAGTTGAGCCCTTAAGGCTGGAAGTAAATCCCACTTCTTTTACTGCCGTTGATCTTAACCGTCTACATCCTCAAGTGTTTGATCAAAAGCGTTTTGCTGGAGGGCTGGTAGACATGTTTGGAAGAAATGCCCCCTGAGAGGAACAGTTTAGTCTCTACCACTCCTCGGACGCTTAGTTTAGGAAACAAAAACAAAAGGAGAAAAATGTGCCTGGTGTTAAAGGTAATGTCACCTTGGGGAACAGAAACTCCAGATACATCTGAAATCAATGGACATTAAAGTGAAATAGACACGGTGAAATCTTATTAGTGCGATTTATTTTGGAGGTTTTGTTTTAGGTTATTTGTAAACTAACCAAGTAAATGGACATGTTGACATCTGATGGCAGGGGTGTTTCTAGGGGGTGGCCTGGGGTGGCATGCCCCTCACCTGAAATCTGATTGGCCACCCAAGGTGCCATCCCGTAAACTAAGATTGGCTAGCTTCCTGATGAGAAGTTCAAACGAGTTAACTGTGAGTTTAGGAGATACTGTACTTTTTTTTCGTTTTTTGAGTCCTTTAAAAAGTAGCATAAAATCCGGAATATAAGTCGCACCAGGATATCAAACGCAGTCTGTTTTTGGGGCTGTCCCAGAGGGAAAACGGCTTTCTATAGCTATTTATTAATAATGCGTGTATACAAGTTATTTCAACACTATTTCAATGTATTTTCATGAAAACACATTAAAAACACACAAACAAAGCCTACAATCATTGATTGTTGTGAGGGTAGCGGCTGCACTGGTGGTCATGACGGTACATGTCTGTGTCGAAGTGTTAGCTAGCTTATAGCGTCATCGTCTTGGTAAAATACTGTAACAAAATAAAGTACCGCTCTCTGCATTTTATACTGGTATATTGGTCGCATCACAATTTTGGGGATTTAAAAAAAATGTGCGTCTTCTACACTGCATTTTATGGTATTATAGATTTGTGTTATGCCACTCTGTTGTGTTATTCTATCAAGTAAAAAAAACTATACACAGAAGTGTAAGAACAGTATGTATTTAAATCTAAGTAGTGAAGGTAGATATAACACGTTGAGGCAGAAATGGTAAATAAATGCTATTTCGGACATGTGTTTGCACACATATAGTTCATGCAACTCCTGCATGAGGCAGTGCCCCAGTTTGGCCACCACCCCAGTCAAACAACTGTGGACACACCCCTGCTGATTGGCTGCCTTCCCGTTACCTCAGGCCACTCGCAGCATCTGAACTGATGCTCTAATTAGCAGCTTCTCCTTAGTTGATCCGTGTGCTAAGCAGATTCTGTTATTATTATGTAGAATGAGTCCTCACTCTCATTTAATAGCTGTTTTACTGTGACACTATAAAACATTATACAAGTCATTATTCATTTCTGCAGCTACAGTAAATCAGGGCCTGTAAAATCTACAGACTTTATGTGGATCACAACAGCCAGAAGGATCTTCCCCCTAATACTGAAAGCCTAAGGGGTGTTTGTGCGGGTTGAATGAATGAAGAGTTTGAGGCATTATCCCAATGGGGCTATCCCAATTTTATCCCTCACCCAGGCCCTAGAATGTGTAATTGATGTTACAAGAGCATAGTCTGACTGGTGCTAGCCACAAGGGTGAAAAGGCCCTGCAGAGAGTTCCATCCTGATGTGGAGATAAAGCCCTTGTCAAAGGTCTACAGTGGAGAGGAATGTGATTTGACTTGAGTTCCAGTCCCCATGGATGTTCGCTCCCTCAGTGCCTCCTTCCGAGGGAGATAAGAGGGGAAAAGCTGGGCAAAGACAGAAGAACAAACTGAAGAGATCCACCTTGACTCGGGTTTATTGAATTCACGCTTGGAGTCGTTCACCAGGCGAGAGCGGAGCTGACGTTTGACCGCTAGGCCTCATATCTCAAACAAGAGCGAGGTGAAGAAAGTTGTCGAGCTGAGCCGGCCTCCGCTATTGATTTCTGGTGAGAATATATGAGCGCTGCAGCCGACAGTCGCTTAGAACAGAAGGGAAGAAATATGGAGCCATTTTGGTGGTTCGTTGGCCAGAATATGGATGAAGGATTCCGACCTTGTGAACGTTAGCTTCCCTCTGGCACTTGTGTTGAAAAGTGTTTCGATGATGTAAGAGTGGCGGAAAGACGTGTAAGATATGTTTGAAGAAGGTTATTGCAGAGGGTGAAATAGTCATTACAGATATATGATTCTGTTCAACCTTTTCAAACTGTGGAAACAGGCACATTTACAGGAGGAGGTAAATGTTATGTCAGGAATATCAGCAGCTGCCAAGTAAGTAAGTCACTGGTATGATCGATATCACAATGAACTTCCTGCATGTAAAGTGAAGGTAAAATGATTATGTGCTCATGAGGTAATAAAAAACCTACTTCTTGCGCATGTAAAATGGTTCTTTAGTATTTGCTTTCTTTTTAATCTTTCTCTTTGGAATATAGCTCATATGTTCATTAAACCAAGTAATGTAGGGACGTATTATGCACTTATATTCAACAATATAAAGATTTGAAAGCTTTTAATACGGGTTGCCTAAACGTTTATAATGAGCATGATAAATTTGTAACACATCATACAGTAAATTTAAACGATAAAAGCAGTGTAAGCTTATTTAACAATGAGTTCCATCCTGACCAGCCACGTGATCTCGCATGTAAAACATGGTTCTATTGTTCTGTTATATGTCCTACTTTGCATGAAAGAGCTCTCACTCTGTGTTCCTGCCTGTCTTCTGTAATGTAATGTGATTTTATGTTGTGATGTCTGAATAATTTGTGCTGATTGTTTGCTTGTGTGACGTCCTTCGCGACGTGATTTTATGCGTCATGTTTTAACAATGTGAGCTGCCTGTGTGCTTATGCCATGTCTCTTGTAATGTGATTTTATGTGTCATGTCTAAACTGCTAGTGCTGATTGTCTGCTAAATATTGGCTTGTTGCTTATAAGTCCTACTTTGCATGATGCTGCCTGTCCCAAGCTTTTTTAGCCTGTGTAGCTGTTCACGTTTTGCCTTTTGCTGTTCTGTTTTTTATATGTTGTGTGTTTTATTTGTTTTTTTTAATGGTCAAATTTACATCAGGCTGAGGGACAGCAGTTGAATATCAGTCTTTTGGCTAACACTGGCACTTGTGATGTTGATTGATGTCTCTGAGAATAAACCAATAAATAAACTGTCTGGCTTTATATGCTGCTGGTGGTGGGGAGGAGAGTCCAGACTGGTGAACAGCTGAAACTAATGAGGGCAATCACGAAGGGCAGGAAGTAAAACAAGATACGGCACACAAGGGGCAAGAACTTTCAAAATAAAACAGGAAACACTCAAAACTAAACTCTATGACTATAACAAAACTGTTAGAATATTTGTTCCCGACACATTTAGAGGTAATGTAATTTATGTGATCTTAACAAAAACTGTTACATTTTTGGAACTTTACAGTTAGTTTGCATACTGGGTCAAACAAAAGTGTGTAAAAACTGGAATCTGTTCCTGCTACAGCTGTTTCTTTTTCCATGTCCCTCATTCTTAGGAGCCATGGCAAATGTGAAAAAAGCTGCTAACATGCTGATGAATCAGTGACAACAACCTTATTAAAAATCCATACTTTGTTTCCTTGTAAAAGATCGGCAGCCTTATTGTGTTCCCAAAGGGTTTCCCTGGTACTACAGTTGCAGCAGAGAGAGAATTGCACACTGCTTCAGCAAGAACGGAGAACCTATTTTTTATCACGCTTTCTCCACAACACAAGACCCCCTTCTGTTTTTACAGAAGAAGGCCAGTTATGAGGTTCAGTAAATTACACTTACTTTTCATTTTGCTCACACTGACAGGCAGCAGCGCTTCCAAATGATTGCAGTCACATTTTTTACAAAACGTAAAATCTGGAACTTAGGTCGCACTGGAATATAAGACACAGTCTGTTTTTGGGGGTATCCCAGAGGGGAAAGGGTTTTCTATAGCTACTTATTAATTGAAATCGTGCAGATATTTCAACACTATTTCAGTTTATTTTCATTTAATACATTCAAAACGCACACATATTGTCGAGTTTGCAATCCTGCTAGCTAACGGTGCTGAAGCTAGTGTTAGCTGGCAGCCTACGGTAACGTTGATTGTTGTGAGGATGGCGGCTGCAATGGTGATCATGACGGTGCATGTCCGTGACGAAGCGTCAAGTTACTTGTCAAGTTGGTTAGTTAAAGTTAATTCTCAATCAAGTTAGTTTTCCTCGCTTAAAACAGCGAGTAAAACACAAAACAGCACTGCAGCACATAGTAAATAGGAGACGTTGTTGCGGCTTGGACCCGGATAACAAGGACAGTGATCTTGAGTGATATTGCTCACGATACATTTTCCATAATTTCCATGTGTTGTGTGTGAGTACTTTTACTGACATACATTTGAATGCAGTCTTCTGACGGAGTATTTCAGCTTTGTAAAATGTCAGAACACCTCTCTCACCAATGCCTGAACCTCTCATCTCCTATCCTTTTCATATCACTCCATCTTTCCCTCCTATTTTTATATGATCTCGTTAAAGCACATTTTCTATTCTAGATAAAAAGTCCAGCCGTCTAAAAAATGAAAGCACGCTACAGTCCAGAAATAGCTCCATTCTAAAGTCAGTGTGTGTGCGCGCCACAGCTTCAGCAGTTTGGCTTGCAGTGGCTGTTACAACAAAGCTAGATGATTAATTTGTGCGAACATGATTAATTGGAAGTTACATCTAGTAAACAATGAGGGAATACAGATTGATAGCTTACCCCCATCGCCTCATTAACCTTCTTTGCATTTTGTGTGTGTCTGGAATTTCTACAAGCATTCGAACTTTACGCCAGCCTTTGCAACGTTTCCTTTAATGCATGTGATGATGCATGATTACATTTTAACATTATGCTTCTTATCATTGTGACTTTGCATTTAACATGCAGGTTTGTGTGCAACAGTGCATGTATTTTGTATGTATGCATCTAATTATTGACACAGGCCGCGTTAGTGTGCGACATTGAACGCGTATGTCTGTGCATCCGCTGATAAACGAAGCTCGTCTGGTGAGCCTGCAGCTCCTAATGTATTCATCCCGTTCACACGTGCTGATTAATGAGTCGCTGGTTAGTTTAGAGATCTGAGGCTCAGATACTGTAAGACACACTGATTGTGAGCTTTGGAAACCAACTCATCCTTAAAGCTCAGGTTAGAGAGCAACAAATTACATCTCGCAGGATCAGAGACTGCTGACTACAAAGAGGAAGAGCGGTAATTGCTCAGAGGGGGAGATGGCCTTGACATGTTTTTTTTTTTGTACTCTTTCCAGCCTCGTCAAAGACTCGCAAGGAAATCTCCCAGCACGACTTCTGTCTTTATCCACATTAGCTCAGATATCCTCATTCGGATTCTCAAAGGGAAGTTGCCTTTGTGTGTCTTATATAGTGTAGGAAAAAAAGTGGTGTAACTTGTTCCACTTTCAGGGCTTGAAACAGGTCAGCAGAGAGTCAACTGCTTCGCCTGAGTGACTTTGTCTTCTATTTACTGCAAACAGCAGCCAACAGAAGTTCAAACACACTCTCATTTACTTTTCCCGCTCAGCAACACCAAATTAAATAACATGATTGACTTCATTATTCTGCCTTGTTCCAGAGCTCTACTGGAGTCTGGGCTCTGGCACGATTTCAGGTGTACAGAGGAATGAAAAAGGAGTTTACATTCAAGCTCAGCAGGGAAAACAAACAGAACCCCAGGCATCTTTTCAAATTAAAAGATGTTTAGTGAAATTGATTTAGTGGAACACTCATGAAAGTGCTCAACTCACAGTTTACCACATCCAGAAGATGTTGTTGTCATCTTATTTCAGCCACCAGGTCCCATTATTTTAAAGAACCTATTGTTCCGAGACTTGCAACTGCTCTGATGAATGTAATCCATCACTGTTAGGGAGGAGGCTGGTAATCGTCCCTTACATGTTTGTAACTTTATAAAGTCACAATGACCCCGGTTGTTTTGAAAGTGGTGACGTTGTGGAATTTTTAGCTTTTAAGGGATGATGGATGGGAAAAACAGTGCACGGTAGAGGATAACAAACTTCTTTACTGTGTGAGTGTGTGTGCGCGCGTGCGTGATGGATTCATAAATACAATGGAAGAACAATGGCAGGCAGTGATTTTCAAAACGTTGGCAAACCTGCGATACCACTAATATTAGGAGTTTTGAGATGGTCCGTATAAGAACAAGACTAGGTCAAAACCTAGTATGTGGCTGAGGCCAATGTGCGCTTTTGTGGCTATTGTGTTAAAAGGACTGTCCTTATGAGGCCAATGACAATGTGTTTGAAAGCAGGTGCGCATTGCGGACGTAGGTGAGGACAGCGGACGAACAGCGGAGCAGCAGCCCCGCCTACTCCCCAAACAAAGTATCCAGAGCCATATAGACAAAGGGTCGCGTCAGTGGAGGTCCAATATGCTCCATGATCTGCCATTGCGATGTTGCAACTCTCTCTCTCTACGGCTGTGAAAGTACCGTCACTCACTCACACACTCACTCAGTTACCCAGTCAGTCAATCAGTCAGTCACATACAGACCTGTGTGTAGGGTTGACCCCAGTGGCCAGCGAAAAATTTAAGAAAAAAATGTTTGGCTTTATGGGCAACTTCAAATTTGTGAAGATGGGGGCGCATTTGATAGACCAATGTAGCCTGCTTGGGGTGTGAATTCAGGACTTCGAGTCCTGTCCGCTTGTGCCCCTGTATGCGAGGCTTACTGGGGGCTGTGAGAAAGCATTGGAAGCGTTGGTGGAGGCCAACATCCACTTGGAACATGTTTGACTTTGTGCCGAGTATGAGGACACAGCTCTCACTCTGATCATACAGGGACCAGATGGCTCGTAGTGGCTTTGGTACCCCCCATAGGACTCCCCGGGGGACACAATTGTAGTGCCTTTACAAGTCCACAAAACACATGTAGACTGGATAAGCGTACTCCCATGGGACCCTAGGATTTCAGCAAGGGAAAAGAGTTGGTCCACCTGTCCATGGCCAGGATGGAATCTGCATTGTTCCTCCTGTATCTCAGGTAAGACGACCACCCAGAGCTTCCTTTACAGCATCCTGGAATAAACTGAGTAGTGTGACACCCCTATAGTTGGAACACACCCTCAAGTCCCCTTTTTAAAACTGGAAACCACCACCTTGGTCTGCTATTCCAGAGGCACTGTCCCAGACCTCCATCCAGCCAAGACAGCCCAACAATGTCCAGAGCCTTCAGCCTCTCAGAACAAATCTCATATACACGTGGCGACCTGCCACTTAGGTGCTTCTTAACTTCCTCAGCAACCTCTGCCAATCTTCAAACTCTGCTTCCTCATCAGAGGATGTATTTGTTGGGTTCTGGAGTTTCTCAAAGTGTTCTTTCCAATGCTCAAGGATATCCCCAGTCCTGGTGTGCAGTTACTCAGGCCAACAGTAAGCTCTTCTCCATAGCTTCCCTGATCTCCTCTCACACAAGGGTTACTGCTTCTGCACGTACAAGAGCGGCAGTCCTCCTAACTACCAAGTACCAGTCTGCTGCTTTTGGAGACCACTGGGTTAACCAAGCCCAAGGTCCACCCCCTGATCAAACTCACCACCAGCTGGTTATTAGTTGACAGCTCTGCACCTCTTTATATCCGAGCGTCCAAGACATGGTGGAAGATCTGATGATAGAAACAACAAAGCCAATCATCAATCTTTGCCCTAGGGTGTTGTGACAACAAATACACTTGGCAATCACCCTATGCCCTTACATGGTGTTTGTGATGAACAATCCATGACTTCTGACATCCACAGAAGTCCAATAACATAGCATCACTCAAGATCAGATCGGGCAGGCTGCTCCTTGCAATCAACCACCTCCAGATGTCTCATCATCATCATTGCCTACGTGGGCATGGGAGTCCCCCAGCAGAACTCTATACAATATAAAGTCTCCAGACAGAACCCTTTCAGGACAACGCTTAGATACTACAAGAAGGCTACATATTCTGCACTTTTATTTCGTGCATAAGCACAAACAGCAGTCAGATCCTTCCTCTCAGCAAGTTGCAGACCCAGAGAGGCGACCCTCTTGTTCCCTGGGGGCAATCAGCCGGGGTTCGAGTATTCCCAAACCTGCCCAGTGCCTCTCACCCTGGAGCAATTCTGGAAAAGGAGAGTCTAGCCCCTCTCCCAGAGTTTGTTTCCAGAACCAGTGCTGTACGTGGACATGAGCCTAACTGTATCTAGTTGATAACACTCCACCTCTCGCACCAACTCTAGAGCCTTCCCCTGCCAGAGAGGTGATGTAGCATCTTCTGAGGGCCAGTCTGCACTGCCAGGGATTAGCACGCCTAGATCCCTGCCTTAACCTGCCACCTGGTTTGCTTAGCAACCAACCCTCATGTCTGTTCTTACGATGGTGAGCTCATAGGGCAGCAGGCACCCAGGAGGCATGCTAATCATATCATAACCATAAATAGTATTTTGCTAAGGACTGAGTTTGCTGAAGAGTGGAGGTTTACATCCTACAAAACCACATCCATCCCATGCTGTTGTTTAAGGTTCCACTTGGATCAAGCCATGTTTTGTTGTTTAGATGAATGCGTGAAAGACAATAAGTTTAAATACTAAAGTTCTACAAACAAACTTATTAAACTGAGTGACTTCTTAGCGTCTCTACCATCTGCTGAAAAGTCATTCAAATCAGGCCCCAATTTTGGCAGATGTCTCGCTGCCTGTATTCACTAACAACATGTTAATCAGCTGTTTTCAGAAACACTTAGCGGTTTGATGCACCGTTTCTCAGATCTGATTTAAATTCAGCCCCACCTCTGAAAATGAATAGAAATTAGCCTAATGTTTTGATACAACTTCTGCTTTTGGGGTTTTTTATATCTTTCTGCACGGTGCACACATTTCTACTTAAAGTTCTTATGCTCACTACTTAAACTGTGAGGAGACCAGGCTTCACTTCTAGTGTCTCTAACTTTTAGGATTCCCTCCCCCCCGCCTCACTGCTCACACTATGGTGGTCTAAGTCTAGCATTACTAGCATTGTGCCATTAATGCTGTAAGTGATAGCATTGTTGTCTGCCTTTTGATGCATGGTTGGAGTGCTCCAAAGCCAATGGAAATAAAAATTGCGCTTAAAATTACTCTAAAAACTGACTTAATAAACTTCACCAAAACATTTTAGATATATTTCTAATCCTTCCACTTTTAGAACCAGTTCATCCCAATGCTTTTATTTTAAAATAGCAGGGCATCACCGAGAACAAAAGAGTAATTTCTTCTATAAAATGTTTTCCTAGGTGCTTTATCTCTTACTGAAGTGGTTTTTTATTTTACTTATTATTATTTTACTATGATTTAGCTGAAGGGGGTTCATCGATTTGAAACTTTGTCTTGGCATTAACAGCTATTTGTATGCCGACAATGGCCTGGCTTTACAGTCCAAAGTGGAATACAGTGAACATTAAGCTGGATGTATGGGAGCTTTAAACCTTTTCATTAGATTCAGGGGGCTGGCCAAAAGATACTTTATTAATCCAGGCAGCTGCAGCATTCATACACACACACGTACCATAGCAGTAAGCTAATAAAACATCTTTCAGTAGGCCAAAGGAAGAAAAAACTGCTTTTGTTGACTGGGTGCCATGTTTGTTTCAAGCCCCATTTTTAAAGAGTAAAACAGTGGTTGCATCATTGTGGTGGGAACAGACGGCTTTGCGGGCCAGCTGGCAGCCGCTCAGACCTTTGATAAACACTTCTCCAGTGTGTGAGAATTGGAGGAATTAATCCTTCAAACAAGTGGAACCTGTGCCACAAGTATTCAGGGTTCCTGTCTTGTAATGCAGCGTGTATCACATGAATTATTAATTCGACAGTATCTAGAAGTGATTGACACAATTCTGCCTCTGCTTCTCTTGACAGCTGTAAGCTATTGTTGCCATTTTTTAACATCGGCCATGCAGCAGAGAATCATGTCATGTGACGTGTGTTGATTGATGCCTGCAGCACACGCCAGACGTGTCATACAAACAGAAGAAGTTTGTACGGTACAGGGAGCACATTGAGTGAAAGTGCAGTACGTTTTGGAAGCTGATGGTTGGCAAAGCCGTGGAACAGGACAGTGGTGTGTCCTTTGTGCTGCTGTGCAGGATAACACATCGCACAAATGGTATGTTGTCCAGTATTTGTGTGGGTTGCCCTTTTGGATTTCCAGCGATGAAGCTGACGGTGGCTGAGGACTGAAGATGAGAATTCTCAGTCTCACAGTTTTCATAAGATTTTGTGTGTGTGTTGTGATTAGTAGCCCACTGTTTAGGGAATTTGTTCACTGATTGTTAGCTGTTGTCAAACTGTGGAAGAAGAAGAAAAACAAGAAGAAACAGACTTCTTCTGTAATAAATTCTGCGTCTTCAAAGGGATTGACAACGAGCACAATTTTCCACTGGCACTCTGGGCCAGCAACTTTCCAAATTCACTGGCCCTGCCATTAAAACCACTGGCCCTGAAATAATTTGTTATTTCGGTTTTATTTTAACATCAACAACTATTAACAACCCGAATTTCCCCCCCTGGGGATCAATAAAGGATTATCTTATCTTATTATAAACTCTTAAACCAGACTAAAATAATCATATGGGTATAAATAAAAGGTTTATTAATAACAGTAATTTTTTAAACTGAAGCTTACTGTCTCCTACTTTCTGTCGGTGCACACACAACCTCATGCTGTGTGTGCGCTGTAGCCATTAGAAGTTTGCGGCACTTCCACTCCATGAACGGTCCATATATGTAGCCACAGCGTTAACACCCTGATAACAGGAATACACACACTTATAGCCACCTCGCGTAACTGCCCATTTGCCTCGATCATCCTGCAGGCGCATGTTTACAGTTTACAGGCGACACACAGACTCAGCATGCGCAGCGGTCAGTCCACTCTGTGTTCTCATAAAAAGCTGCACTAACGTGATATCAGACGGACCTTTCCTGTTCTATGTGTGGGAAACACTGCTATGAGTGTTACATGGGTCATCAGCGCTGGGGGAAGTAAATCTCCCACATGTGTGCACAAAAACTA
Organism: Semicossyphus pulcher; assembly: GCF_022749685.1. NCBI lineage: Eukaryota > Metazoa > Chordata > Actinopteri > Labriformes > Labridae > Semicossyphus > Semicossyphus pulcher. The sequence goes on from NW_027211626.1 coordinate 21,034,571, forward strand.
AAACTTGTTAATCTCAGTAATGACGGTACTGCAAAATCCATGTCAGTGGCAGAACGTGACACCGGTGATGGTGTTGAAACCCTTACACAACCCACCCCTATCTTTCCCTGTTTTTGCACTCTGCTTTTTTTCCAACTGTTGCCCTTTTTCCTGGCATTTGACCAGGAGTAAAGGGTTATAAAAACCTTTCACTACGCCGTAGTAGCTTTCTAACGTCAATTAGCGTGTTCTAGAATGACAGTTGCTCTGTTGCGAGCGCAGCGACTAGTGTGTAATGTGTTGACAGCAGTAGCCAAAGTGCCTGCAGTGATGCTGACATCGGATGAAGATTACTGCAGGAATCTGCGTAGAAAGTAAGCAGTCCCGTCCATCCGGAATGTGAATCTCGAGAGGGCTACTATATTGTGGGCTTGTCTCTACTGGTTATTGTTATTTTAGACAAATACACGCCAATTACTTGAACACATGCATTAATATTCGGAGCAATTTCAGAACGAGGGGGCAGCCACATAGTCAAGCACCCTAAGGGCTTGTGTCCACTGACGGTGTTTTTTTCGGTGGCAGGGCCTATTTTTTATACAAAAACATTGCAATACCAACCAATACCTCAGCGTCCTCAGCGCAAAAAACACCCTCAGCATCAGTCGTGCTTTGTTGCTGCGCTCCCAATGCTCTCAGTTGAAAACATTTTAATTTTCGAACACCGCCCTGCTCATCAGTGTGACTTCTCCATCTCCGACAATCAAAATCAGAAGAAGGCGGGACTTCAGATATCAACTTTGTCAAAAACAATGGTGGAGGAGGTACTAATCCTTTTGTTTTTCAAGGGGACAATTTCCAGGTCTAGAGCTGCTAATGCCAGGACACGATTCCTTTCCATTGTTTTAAAATTTCCTTGAATAAATGCAACAGTTCAGCTTATGGAACAATTAAAAAAAAAATCCTTACCAAGAGAAGCAGAAGTGCCGCTCCACAACTTTCATAACCTAGCGACAGTAAGCACCGATGAGAAGCGCTCTGAAATTGAGGTCATGGGCGTTGCCAGCACAAAAAACTGCATTAGGTGGACACAGGCCCTTAGGAGTTTAGGGATTCAATGTCGTGCTCAAGGGCAACAAGGGGGAGAACTGTTCCCTCTCCAGCTTCCAGTCCACACTAGTGACTGGTCTGTGCTAGACTCCAACTGGCAACCCTCTGGTTCCTAAGAGTCCTCACATACCCCCGCCTCAAAATGTAGTTATAATATAATGGGGCTGCAGTTGGTCCTACTTATTGCCTGCATCTCATGTAATCAAGGTTCAAATTTGCATGTTGGATGTGCTGAGCATATTGTGAAGGTGGTAGGTTGTGGATGGTCAATAAGGGATTTGTCCTGAGGTGCCCGACATGCTAATATGGTCTGTTGGTTTTTATTTTTTCAATCCCCTTTGTTCTTTTCTGCTGCTTGGAGATTTTTGTTTCAAATTGGAGCGAGAAGAGAAATGAGAGAGGAACGCAGCCCATAGGACGAGAGAGGACAATGATTCTGCATCAACGTGAAACACAGCAGCATTTGCAAAGAAAAAAGTCACCGTCATTCCAGAAGACAGGGGACCCACGGTTGTAATTGTAGTTGCAGCGTTGGATATAATAACTAGATGTCATTATATGTTTCACTGCAGGAGCTCTCAAAACTTCTAGCACAACAAGCAAAATGATTAATTCAGTTTAGCTCACATGTGGTCTCTTCACCTCCCTCAAACTGCTAAATAACCTGTGGGTAGGCATTTGAGGGATTTTATTCAGTCAGCATGTATTTGCACTCGGACAGGGGACACTCAGTGCGAACTTACTTGAGTGCCAAAACAACAATAAAAAAAAAAAGTCATGCAATCGAGAGGAAATTGACTTTTGCAGTGGATGTCATCATGCAGGATGTGGAGAAATGATACGTTGTCCCTTCTACCTTCGCTTTGCAAAAGAATGAGAGTGAGTGTGACATCCCTGCTGTGGAAGCCACCTGCCCTCAGAAAACACCCCGAGGCCCAGACAAGACGAGCTGCCACGAGTTTGGACAATGTGAGGATGAATCCTCCAGGGCTGGGATTTCGACTTCAACGTCTTTTCGTCCCCGAGAAAGTTTCCACAGATGAACAAAGCTGCAGCCAGGCCAGCACAAAAAAATGTACATGCTTACACTAGGCATTGTATACTGCGTGTGTCTGTAATAAATAGCTTTATCATATCGGAATAGGTTTTTGGAAAAAGAACATGCAAACTCCACACAGAAAGGTCACTGCCGTATGAAACGGGATTCTAACCAGGAACCTTCTAGCTGTGAGGCTACGGCGCTAAACACTGCACCACCGTGCAGCCCGTGCATCAAACCAACAACAACAAAACAAAACAAAAGGAGGGTTCCTATCCAACAGACGAACATGATGGATGAATAAAACAGCTATAAACTTCCTGGTTGCAACATTATTTTTTCTAGCAAGGGCAACTTAAATAGACTTTTCAAACCAGTTCGTATATTAGAATCAGGCTTTAAAATGTACACTCATCAAGCTAGAGTTGATCTTACTTTGGCTGGTTCTAAACCAAATACAAAAAGCAAAGACACTGCATCCTCCCCCATCCCAAAGTCCAACTTGGTACAGTCCAGATTGCTAACACCTGTTGGAGCATGGGGCATTCATGTGTGCACGTTCAAGAGAGAACGACCCTCAACCAGGAAGTTGACCTCGGAGAGAACAATGATTAGAGATCAAAGCCAATAAGAAACAAGAAAACAGAAATGATCACATGCTGAATGAAGCACATATATTAATCAAAATTAAGTAGATCCTAGTGAGGCAGAAGCAGGGCGTAAAAAGTTGAGTCGGCAACGATTTCACCCCCGGGAAATCACGCAAGCTCGTGATACCACTGTAAAGAGACGGGTTACAGTTATAAAACCAAAGTTTATTAAACAATGTTAAAAATTCTATTTTAAAATCACAATATAATAAACACGACAGAACCCAAACCCAAAGCGGATGCAAAATAACCAAACTACTGAAAATACATGAAACACCTGCAAACAAACTAATGCAAATAAACGCACTCATGCAAATTAAACATATGTAAGCAAACTAATGCACATAAAGAAACGAATATAAATAAACCAAATGCAGATAAACGCACTTGTGCGTGAAAGTAAGTGAACTATGCTTAATGCAAATAAAGAAACTAATGACAACAAAAAACAATATGCCCAGAATAAACCTAATTAACCAAACCAAAATACACAAAACAAGAATACCCACAAAATTCCCGTAAACGGCAGCGTTGTCTGGAGCAGATGCTGAGTAGGGAGAGCACGGCAAACAGGTCCGCTGCTCCGATACACACGTGGACACCAACTCCGCACCCAGGGGAGCCTCCCACAGAGCAACCTGTCTCCCACTGCACCAGCAGCCAGACACATTGAATGAACTTATTGTGCGCCACGACACCAACCACGCCAAACCAAGGCTCCACACACGCCAACAAAGGGCAAACCGCCGAGATGCAGCCACCACGGGGAGAAGACAGGAACAAAAGGACAGGCATAGGTATGCCCACCTACTTGTATATATAGGTGCGCATCGCGCTGCCCAATAAACAGAGTGCCGGTAAACCTGGCACAGTGCCAACAGCGGCTGGGAGGGAAACAACCTCTGGCTACACCAGCATTAGCTGATAAACACACAGCACACAACCAAACGTTCACCTAAAGGAGTTTTCTTTCCTTGTGAGGGAATGAGTGACGCTCCACACGATATATGATAAGAGGAGTTCACAGCAATGACGGAGTTTCCAAAAAAACATCTTCACATACAGTATGTCAAACTAAAAACAAGTAACACATTATTGTTGGTTTTAAATTACAACTCGCAGGAAATCATTTAATTTAACACAAGTTAATAAAGTGCTGTCATAGAATCATATCATCACAACGAGACTCAGTTAAAAGTTGATACACAAGCCTTCATTAAATCATTTTACTCACAGCATGTATCTAATCAGAGAATCATCAGGTTATTTTAAATATCAAACATATTGCTTTCAATATATAAAAGAGTGAGCGGCTATCTTTTCTTTACTAAAACGGATATTAATATATTGCTGCACAAATAAAAGCACTTAACCTTTTCTTTTAGTACAGCAGTGTCTTCAATGTGGATTTCATTACAGCTCCGTCCCTGCAGGCTTGACAAATCCTTCTCTCTACGCCCACCCAATTCCCCGCATCACCATTTTAAAGCTCTTTCAAGGTTGGCTATGTTGTTCTGTGAATGTAAATTAACATAAAAATCTGCCATTTGGTCGCCACTTTGATCCCAGGGGCCTCCATCGAGTAACGTGAATGCATTTTTAGCATTCATGCTACTGTGTAAATCCACCGGGGGATGGAATTCTGTAACCCTGAGAGTGTCGGCGCTGTGCAAAATGCAGAATATGATCCTGCAATTTACAATTGTGTGCGCCGACTCAGGTATGAAAGGAATGAAGGAAACTTGAAAATGAAAGCCTTAAATTACTTCACTTCTATTTGTGGCTGACCTTAAAAGACTGGCAATATGTAAGAAAATAGAACAAAAGGTGAGTTCTTCCTCAAAAGATGAAGGTTTTTTGTCAGCTGCGTGACACATCCTGAAGCATTATGTTTCCCAATAATTTAAAGCTGTAAATCCAGCTGCAGGAGGAGACAGAATCATTCTGGCATTGTGACCTGGGATGTACTTTGGAGCTGTAATCTTCATATTTCATCTTAAAGGGGTTTGTTGTCGTGCTCAAGGACACTTTAGAGAGGGAATAATCCAGCTATTATAGAGTTTAGAAGATTTTCCAAACAGGAAAACATCTCTATAGCTAATTAACGTTTGTGCAATTTGACCAGAATTAACCCAAACTGGGGATGCCGTTGTTTCTATCTGTATCTGCTGTATTAAGTGCATTGGAAATGATATTAGTGATGGATCTCGAGCGCATCCTTTTCTTCAAGGGCACCGACCACAAGTATGGATGATTTATACAAAGACAGCCTGATAAGGATGCACACACACACACACACACACACACACACACACACACACACACACACACACACTCCGTCTGTAAATCCTGAGGCCTCGGGGATTGACAAACTGAAGACCGTAGAAGGAGCTGGAGTGTGCTCAGAGCAGTTTGCTTGGATTATACAAGATGAAGCGACTGGAAAATATCAATAGACTAGATTAGTTGTTGTCATCCCTGAGGGGAAGCTGAGCTATAGCAGCCGCAGCAGCAGGTAGTAATGGGATAAATCAAAGAGGAAGAGCAGATAAATAAGAGAAGGGCAAACGGGGGGTTCTGTAAACACGCACAAAAGGCAATTTTTGCACTCAACTATACGTCGAAATGTGCGCGAGTGAGTAAACACGCATGAGTAAACAATCATATCAGGAGGTGCAGAGCAGATGAGAGAGGAAATGAGTCATAACACAGGCATATGAAGGAGGAACACCGGCGCTAAAGGGACAGAAAGTTCTGCAGAACGAGCTAAATAATACTGCAGCACTCACATTATACTGTCTAATGCAAGTGAAGTTCATTCATGCAATAGACACAAAGTCACAACAGGAAATTGTGTTATTTTTAATGTTGTCTTCTTCTATTAATCTATCATAAGTTAAGTCTGTAGTATGGTGCAAAATAAATGGTGAAAAATGTCACAAGTTCTAAGATCCAAAGGGGACGTTATCAAAAGTCCTTCCAAAGATATTTAATGTACAAAGACAGTAAACAGAGAAAAAATGTTTCAGTAATTCAGCATTATTTTTTTAAGATTTATTTTTAAGATTTACACCTGAAGTAGAAGGTGGTAAGGTTTGGTACGGAAGCCCTAAGTGGACATGCAGCCATACATTGTATTTACTCTTTTTGTTCCTGTGATCTCGACTTATTTATCTTGTGACAACACTGTAACATGAGATGATCATAACTCGTATCCCCAGAGTTGCAAAAGCACAAAACAGACGTAGAAATTCGGCTTAACTTACTTCATCAGTGTGGGCAGTGGCAGCGTGGCATGTCGTGGGCTGTTAAAGGGATGAGAAGGAAAAGGGAAGGCATTTTCATGTCAAAGTGTGTACCACAACAACTCCTAGAAAACACAGGGTGTAATAAACTGTGCACAGACATGGATAATTTCTCTTACAGTGAAAACAAGCCTTTCATACTGTGCATAGTTTTACCCTTGAGAGTTTGCGAGTTCAACACAGAACTCTTTGACGGCTGCAGAAGTCTGCATTTTTCTCTAGTTCCAAATCTCACAGCGCCACACCTGCTTCACGGCACCTGGCACTTTGATTCCTTCTTCTGTTGTTATTTCAATGTTGGTTAGCAAACAGCTTTCAGATGCGCTACAGCCACCGTCTGGAGGTAGTACCGCATTACAACCAGGCGCCGGTAAAAACAATGGAAAACAATTTAAGATAATAGTTGCTTGAACTCTTAGATTTAAGAACTTTTCTGTCAACCAATGATCACCCGGGTTTAAAGATCATTAAGTGTCTTAGAAAGTATGTATGTTATAGGCACTTTATTTATAGAGATAAAGATATTTTCACCTTTGAATGAAACATCAGAACTTTAATTTAATCTTGTCTTCCCCGACTTAGACAACACGATTCCTGAGACATCGGGGACAAAGTCAGAGTGATGGTGCCTGCAGCTGTGTGCTGGAAAATCTATGATGCTGTAAGTATGTGCCTCATTCAGGTTAATGTGCATTATGGAGGAAGACACGGAAAAGTGACACTCTTCATTAGACCCAAATAATCATCATGATAAGCAAATACAAAGTGAGTGGAAAGTTACGGGAGCGTCCTTGTCTCACTTTGCTGCGACTTTGGCCGGACGTGTTTGTCATTGTCGTGTCTCTAATTAAATCTGCTGCTGATGCTGTTTCGGCCTGTTCTCTATTGGAGAAGAAATTTGCAACCTCGATGGGGCTAACCTGGATAAATGAAGCTCAAATTAAATGAATAATAAATGCATGGCTATATTGCAATCATGCTTTAGTTTCAAGCATTATAAATTTCCAGACTAATTGTTATTGACTACAGCTTTTACTCAAATCCCAGGATGCACTTAATCCTCCGTAGAGGATTGATAACGTAAAAAAATTATGGATCAATAATTTTTCTAAACAAGCTAAATCCCAAATGTTTCATGTTTCAAGCTTCTTAAATGCAACTCATTCTGAGTGTGTTATCTTTGGTTTTGTGTTAAAACAGTGTCAGACTTGAACTGCAGGAGCAGGACCGGGGAATAGTGATTGGGGAAGCTAGTGGGGGCTAGAATATTTGTAGCAGATGCATATGATTTTTGACGTCAACATCCATCCATCAATTATCTATACTGCCCATCCTGTTCAGGGTCACAGGTGGGGCTGGAGCCTATCCCAGCTGTCATTGGGTGAGAGGCGGGGTACACCCTGGACTGATCACGAGTCAATCACAGGGCTGACACATCGAGACAGACAACCTTTCACGCTCACACTCACAGGCAATTTAGAGTCACCAGTGAACCTAATGAGCATGTCTTTGGACTGTGGGAGGAAGTCGGAGTACACGGAGGAAACCCCAAATGCTCCACACAGGAAGGCCCCCTACGTCCAAATTTGAACTAGGAACCTTCTAGCTGTGAGGCGACAGAGCTAACCACTGCACCACAGTGCAACCCTTTGATGCAACAACCAATATCAAATAATATTACTACAGAAAAACAAGATTTAACTATCCCAGTATAGTCTTCAAATGCACATTACTAAATACAGCAATGACTACAAAAAGTATCCAAGAGCAACCATGAACAATCAATCCAAACTAGAGTCCCCACAAAAAGCTTCTATAGATTCAAATAAATATGTTATGGTAAAACAGATTCAACTTACATTACTATGGAAACATCAACACACAACTCCTGCTAGCTAGCAGCTGCCTTCCAGCTATTGCTAACGTTAGCCCAAGGCACACAGCACATGACGGAACTATCTTACTACAAGCTCACGGCGCTAACTGACTGTATTTTTGCAGTTCGTTCAGGCAGTCATCTTCTTCACGTTCCTCATCATCCTCATTATCCTCAATCAATGGCATCGCAATGGATCCACAGTGTGAGCATGCTCCATCAGACTATGATCATTGCCACCGACATCATCTAATCCATTCAAAACAAAAGTAAAATGGTGCATGATCAGCTGATTGGTACGAAGTTATTGTATTTCACTGAATTAATTTGACACTAGTATTAACTCCTCAACTGTCATCATCAAGCGGATTTCTGTAGAGACCTGACCACAGACTGTATAAAAAGATGGACGACACGACAGCTCCCTAAAAGTGAAGCCAAAACATTTGGAGCGCCCCCTGCTGACTGGCTGCAGTATAGGTCATAAAGCCCGCCTCCTCCATGTTAACAGATGGGACATGAGTCAAACTATGAAATCAAAATACACGCCAAATAAATGTTTCTCAAACATGGTTTCTGTCATTATAGTTAGTTCTTATCATGCTGATTTTAAGTGTTCATTTAAGTTCATTTTAATTAGTTATTTGATGCTGTAAAAAGAATGATTGACAGCTCTGTTGACAAAGGCATACAAAGCCTAAATTAAAAAATGCATAACAATTACTCAATGAAATGTGAGATTTCAAAACTATCCAAACAAGTAAAAATACACAAGAAGTAAGAGGTGTGCTCTGCGCTGCTGGCTGATACAAGCCTGAGTACTTTTCAGCACACAAACACAGTTACTAAGAGAGAGCCATCGTCACCTTTGGCTGCAGCTGGTCAGGATGCAGCACTCTGCAGCCTCTCTGCAGGACAATTTACAGCAAGGATTTCAGCCTCCATGATCCCCTCATCCGACACTGCAGTGACCATCAGGCAAGAGAAACGTTGTGTAGTCTGTAGCAGTGGAAGAAACCATAAATCATCACTGGTGGTGAAATGAGCATTGTAGTTTGAAGAGGCTGAGAGTGGGCCTTTGGAATTATGTACAAGTTACTATCTGTGTTTGTGCTGCGTGTGCACACATGTCCGTATCTTTACAGTGTTTACCTCCTCCCTGAAAGGATTGAATCATCTTTTCAGCAATTGGACAGGAACCATTTTCTGGTAGATAATTCCAAAGGGAGCTGTCCAAATAATGTGCATGTTTATCTCTTTTAATTTCCATCTCTCGCTCTCGTCACGACCGTACTGTGTAGTTTATCCTCTATTCTATTTCCCACAGCCTTCACACCCATCATGATGATGTAGTGCCCACCAGCACCTTCGCTGTGCGTTACACCGCCGAACAGATGGCCGCGCTCAGCTATAGGCAAGAAATAATATAGATTTATTCCATAAGGATGTGACACCTTTATAGTGGGATGTACTCTAAGTGGAAAAAGACGCTTTCACAGCCACTAATGCACTTGAACCTACGTTTGACACCTTTAAATTCACACCAGCAGCCTCTCCTACTCAAGGTCAGAGATGGGGGGGGAGAACGGTTAGGGTCAGAGGTCAAATGGAAAAGCAGTGATTGAGAGCGCTGAATTACATTAACATTTATTTTTCCAAAGGAAGAGTTTTGCAAGGCGTGTTCAGAACCTCAAATTACCCTGATGGGAGCTGCTTAGAGTTCAACAGCACACAGCTGGACTCCTCCTCTTTTTTTTGTTATTAACATTATGAAGCTAGATGTTGCATGAAAATATGGAACCTCCCAGGGGAATATATACGCTGTAAAAAACAAGAAACAAGAAGGGAGCTTGACCTGGTGTAAAGGGAAATCACACTTAGAGATATTTTACACCTCATTAGATCTCACAACAGCATGTGGAGAGGGGGAAAAGGGTCCATACACTGAGTGTTAAACACGACCTACATTCTGACTGACTTTACTGATGAAATCTGACCGGACAAGTCACTTTTTATTGACCAGTTGTCAAAGGGCAGACGTTATAACAGTGTCAAGGGTCAAACTCTTTCTTCAGAATACGTCACAAACACTGCAACAATTCTGACTGTGAGCTTTTCCCACCCACTCACAATACAAGTAACGGTAACATTTTTGATGTCCTGATGTCACAATGAAAGCGAAAGCAACATTTACTAATTCTTTCTCATTTAGGCTGTTTTTATGTCCAATTAAAATCCAATAGTTTCCCCAAAGAAGACAATGTTGTCTGTTGTTACCTTATGCTGCAGCAGTAGCTGGAAACATACAGTGAATGCAATAATCATATCGACATGAAACACCTTTTTTTTTTTTCTAAAGCTTGATATCAGCCAGGGTTTATACGCATTGTTCCCACAGTGTGCAGCTGTTGTGCCTTGGCCATTTGAGCACTTTGCAATCTGATCTGTTTTATATGTTTGGTTAAAGCAACTAAAGCTTGGGTATTCAATTTGTTTTAGAATCCAGACAGAAATCAATATGTCACATGATATGACCAAAAAAAAAAAGGGATCTGTGGCGGTCACAGGCCTGAAATAAGTTTGTCCAATTCAGTGTTAGTTTCGTTAACGAAAATTATGACGATAAATGTTTGTCAGCAACCATTTTTCCATGACAAAGACGAAACATCGATGAGCTAAAAATAGATTGTTGATTATAAAAACTCTGACGACACACATGATTCATTGTTGGGGGGGTTGGGTCATATTTTCTCAGAGAAAACAGCATTTTCATCTGAAGATGAAGACGAAGACTTTATTTAAAATAGCTGCCAAAATTAACACTGGTCCTATTGCAGCATTCAGGAAGTACACGTTCACGTGTTTGTTTGGAGAGGCTTTGGCATTATTTCTGTTAGATTCTTTCAAAGTCCAGCTGATTTTTGGAGGTTTGTCTACAGTTGCCTACCGCAGCTTTAAGGTTAGAGAAATGTTGCCCACAGAACTTGATTGTTCATAGGCAACAGGTTCCAATCAGCTGCAAAGCGCTTGGATTAGTTTACCCATCTCAACCTATTTCACCATTTTTTTTAATACTTGTTACAGCTGCACGGTGGTGTAGTGGTTAGCACTGCTGCCTCACAGCTAGACGGTTTGGACGGTTTGGACGTAATAGGCCTTTCTGTGTGGATGCGTGGGTTCTCTGTGGGTACTCTGGCTTCCTCCCACAGTCCAAAGACATGCCCGTTAGGTTCATTGGTGACTCTAAATTGCCCATGAGCGTGGGCGTGGATGGATGGCTGTCTGTCTCTGTGTGTCAGCTCTGTGATTTACTGCCGATCAGTCCAGGGTGTACCCCACGTCTCGTGCAATGACAGCTGGGATAGGCTGAAGCGACTATGAACAGGATAGGCAGTGTAGATAAATGATGGATACGTTTCACTTTTTGAAGCATTGCAGGACAAAGCACACCCTAACTAATAATGACCATCACAGTCATACTTTGGTATGACTTAAGTTATTTATCTTTAAAAAGTACAAAAAAGTATACACATCTTCAAAAAAGATCCCAAAAAGTTAAAGTCAAAGCAAAAAAGGTAATCCTCCTGAAACCGTTCATAAAAAGCAACAACAGAAGACTCTGGGTGTGGATGTGTTTCATGTGTCTGGTTACAATCAGTTAAATCCTGTAATAATGTCAAACCAATGACATTTGAAAAGAAACTGGGGCCTATTTTACAGTTTTGCAAACAACATTAAACTTGCGGGTGTGGTATGTGTCCAGAGCATTTCTGTTTGTGTGTGTGTGTGTGTGTGTGTGTGTGTGTGTGTGTGTCTGCTCATTTCCCCGGTCATTTCTCCTCACGGTCTTTCCTTTCTCCTTCTCCCGGCAGTATGATGGACACTCTTTATGGATGAAAGCTGATGGGAACGGAGGTCATGTGGAGGGAAACAACAGTAAGGCTGCCCTGAAGCATTGTGGTCATCGACAGGTGAAGGTGCAGAGATGTCGAACGCTTAAAGCTAGAAATCTGGGAGAGGCATTTTGGATGGGAGCCATGAAAATCTGGACCATACCTGAGCTCGGCCTGAATACTTCTGCCAGTATTTCGAAGGAGGCAGAGAGCTTGTTTTTTGGTTTCTGTTTGTGCCATACCTCAGTACAGACGAGATACTTTCGCTGACATGAATGGTGGACACAACATGCAGGGATTTCGAAAGTTTTAAATACAGCCTCTTTACAGTAGATCAAAAATAATAAATCCAATATGCGATGTCTTCTTGTGATCATTTGCTGCTGCTGCTTATTTTAGGTCTCAACAGTCTCAAAAAGAGAAGCAAAATCCTGAAAATAGATGAAAAATGCATTAGAGAAAACTCAGTCATGGCCAACATAAAAAACAAAGCTATTGTCAGTGATCACTATAGACTGTATAAAAAGATGGACGACATGACAGCTCTCAAAGTGAAGCCAAAACCTTTCTAGCGCCCCCTGCTGACTGGCTGCAGTATAGGTCATAAAGCCCGCCTCCTCCATGTTAACAGATGGGACATGAGTCAAGCTATAAAATCAAAATACATGCCAAATACATTTTCCTCAAACATGGTTTCTGTTATTATAGTTAGTTCTTATCATGCTGATTTACGTCCAAGTGTTTATTTTTCTGACACATTTATTTTAAATTAGTTAATTGATGCTGTAAAAAGGATGATTGACAGCTCTGATGACACATACGGCTCCTGCAGCCGATCTGTTCCTGATTAGCAGAGTAGAGGAGACTCTCACTACGAAAACAATCACTACAGTCATTGAACTTTACATATCTGTGAACGTCTGCCTCAGACCATCACAAGAAGCTGTTCTGCTGTTAAATATGCCGGTGTGCGGGATCCTTGCTGTGTGTTTTGGTTAGCAGAAGTGGCTACTGTGGCTCCACCGGCCAATCTCTGGCTCCAAATGACGTCACCAGCGCAAGAAGGCCATGCTTTTCACAATTTTGTACAATGAGAGCAGATGGAGACGCGTCGTCTAGCTTTGCTTCAGAAGTTGCTGACGATACAGCTAAAAGTTATCAGTCGTGATTCAAAGTGAACTGAAGCTGGCTTTGGGGCCGATACTGAAGGTGACTTTGACTACAAGCCTCGTGTTATCCAGACCATCATCATGTTTCTAGTCTTAGGTGCAACATTATGGTACCAGGCTGACTACGCACAATACTATTACCAGCATCTATCATCCTCATCAGAACAGACTGACAGTCTATAGTTATGCCTAGTGTCGTACATGCAAGCCAGCGAAACAGAAACGAGCTTTGTTTAACGATAAATTCAGATAAATCATATTTGGCAGGGTGTCCATGTTTCCTCTCGCAGCTCATTTTTATTCTCTTCTGGATTTGTTTTTGTATCAGCGGCACACAGATGTAACGCTGTGTGGCTGTGTGATCGTTAGTCCCACCTGTCTGAGCATCCCAGCAGTATTCACATGCACCTGAAGATCTGCACAGTTCTCACATCAGTGCACACAACGCTGAAGTCACCTTGACACAAATTAATTTGAGCTGTGATGGATCACTTTGTTCACTCAGGCAAGTTTCAAGTCTGCAGGTTGATTTTTTTGTCCGTACCAAGAATAACAAATTGATTGCATGGGAGGAAGAAAACATTCAAATCGTGGAGTGAAGCACAAACTTGATTTTTAGTCCATCTTCTAATACAACTATACTTCTGTAGTTTTATATAAAAGGTATAAAACTGCCAGACAATGACAAAGGTGCATGTTAATTTTTTTTCACCATAAATATTACAATAAAATATTATAATAAAGAACACTGAGAGGTTGTACGAAATATAATTTCATGTTTGATACACAAATAGAGGAACAAAAAATAAACTATAATAGTCTTATTTAGATGTAAATGATTCCCTTTGTTTGTCTCTGTATGATGTATAAATAAAGTTGCTGGGAAAAAAACATGACAAGATGGAGTAGACTGTTAAATTCTGGGGTCACCTTTGTTCTGCGTTACCTCTAATATGGACATCTGTAGTCAGTTTCTACATTAAATTAGCCCTGTTCAGAATGAGTCATAAATACACAAACAATGCAAGCAGCCCAATGTTATGCTTATTAAAAATTCTAGCACCCAAACTGTGGATGTAACACTTCAACAAGTTGTACAAGACAAGATGTATCCCTCTCTAGCTTAAAGCTACTGTGAGGAGTTTTTCACTGGCTATGAAACAGACTAAAATTAATTTTGATGACTCTATATGAGCTACAAAAGCAAACCAGACCATCAGCGACAAGGTTGATTATTTTTATATATTTACTTTAATGCCTGAAACTGCTGGCGGGGGGTAGGTGTCAGACGAAGCGATGAACTGCACGCTGCCTTTGTTTACATTTTCCAGGACATAAATTTAAAGTGAGTGATACATGTGACTGTTCAAGACAGCAGGATGAGATTTTTTGTTAAAAACTGACACTTAAGATCGACAGAACATAAGAGGTACAACATTGTCCACAGGGGGCGCCAAAATCAACACAAACTGAAAGTTCATCACTGCAGCTTTAAAATCTTCTCAAACATTTGAAAGCGTACGATGGAGAGAGATATCAGAAATTGTCAACACTGAACTGATTGAGGGCGGCACGGTGGTAAAGTGGTTGTCGCTTCTCAGCTAGAAGGTTCCTAGTTTGGATGAAGGGGGCCTTTCTGTGTGGAGTTTGCATGTTCTCCCAAGTGCATGCGTGGGTTCCCTCCAGGTACTGTCCAAAGACATGGTCGTTATGTGACTCTAAATTGCCCGTAGGCGTGAATGCGAAAGTGAATGGTTGTCTGTCTCTGTGTGTCAGGCCTGTGATTGACTGGCGATCAGTAACCCCGCCTCTCACCCTCCCGCAACCCTGAACCGGATAAGCAGTATACAGCATATAGTATATATATATATAGCAGTATGGACTCTTTAGATAATAGGAACACATTGCAAGCAATTGCTAAAACTACTGCAAAAAATATTTTTCTAAAGACTGGATGAATGTGGATGAATCATTTTTCTACTTTCTGTCTTGAGGTGAACTGAAATGTTTCTGAAATATTCTAAATAACGGGAACTACCTTCTTTTCTGTGGGCATATAATGAGCTCAGTGTCCTCTGCTCGTACAGTTACACCTCTAAAGAGTCCGGATACAAGTGACCTTTTAATAATTCCAGCAGGACGATAAAGTCACTCCGACAAAGGTTTCACATTGACCCCGTTCACTTGTAATCCCTGAAGCTTTGGAGACTCACTGTTCAATGTGAGACAATCTGCTGACTTTTTACTGACGTTTTTCTGACCTCCAGTGACCGCGTCTGATTTCAGGTAGGTCGGTAAAAGCTGCAGGAACACGCTCGGCACGCACACTTAAAGTAAAGTGTACGCCCACACACACACACACCTGCCTCGCCACGTTGGAGCACTTTTAGTGAATATTGGATGGAGTGATGGGGAGGCTTTTTGGGGAAGAGCTCTGAGAGACACAGAGAGAAGGAGAGGAGGAGAGAGATGGAGGAAGCCAGGGGGAAAATGGAAAGTGACGAGACTCTCTCTTTGTCCTCTGCCCTAAAGTGCTACAGTCGATTCAGCTCAGCTGAATTTCGACTACCTGCGGTTCAGATTAGGTTCAGACTGACAAACCTTCACATGGACTCAATGTAGTCCTGTATGAGCTCTTAAACGCGGACAGACAGAACTTCACTGTTGACAGAATTGAAAGTAATTTATTGTGTCACTTACATTTTCTCAGTACCATTACCTGAAAGGTTGTTGTTTGAATGAGGAAAACAAAATGAAGACATGAAAAGTTTTCTACATCTGAAAACACTTTAGACATGCAAACATTTAAACCTGCTCATAAAACTTCAAACGCAGCCTAATTTGAACATAGTACTTAAGGCGGAGTTTACGCGCAACTAACATTTTAAAGGTTGTCTCAGCACACCTCACCCTTTGTTTGTGTCATTTTATTCTAGTACAATATACTATTCCTGTACAGTAACTTTGCTAACGTTACTTTTAAAAGTAACTCATTACGTGAGAATATTACTGTCATTAAAAAGTAACTTGATACGTTACTGCGTTACCTACTAAGAAAAGTAACACATTAGAGTACTTAAATGTTACCAAAAATTAAACCCCCCTTTGCGACTCTTTACACATGTCGATTATATTGTTTAGCTTGCAGATGCTTCTTCAAATTTTCACAACTTACATTTCACAGTGATGTTGTTCTTGTCTCTTTCACCCCAAAAACTCAAGATAATGGGAAAATTTCCACCAACTAAATGCTGTACTCTCTACCATCTTGCTAGCTGAATTAGCTAGTTCCGTATGCGCACTGACACAACTGTGTTTACCTTCCAATTGGTATGCAGCTATTTGCCAGGAAGTTGAAGAGAAACAGAAACAGTGCTTCAGAGATTTTCTTTTTTTGTGTCGACAAAGGGAAAAAGAGAAATACTATAACTTTTTATGAAAAAGTTACTGAATAATAGACTAATAACTTGACTTGCAGAAGTAATGTGTTACGTTACTCGTTACAACAAAAAAGCAATCTGAGCGGATTACTTTGTAACGCGTTACGCCCTTCACTGTTCCTGTAAAAATGGTTATTACTACTTTCAAATAATGCACCATGACAATATAGCATTACACTATGTTATAGGGCTAGAAACACTTACTTGACATGACACACGTAAGGTTGACTATAAGCAAAATTAGAAGATCTGGGTCATTAAACTTTCTAATGAACAAATACTAATGTGGTTAGTTTTACGACTTGATGTTATTTTGTTTAGCTGTAGATTATGATTGTATAGTTTTTATCATACGAGATTACTTATCCCAGTTTATGGCCCTTTTTGTTATTGTTTGTTAATAATGTTTCTATCTATCTAACATAGAGTTCATCTGATAATAATAGTCCTGTGTAAATTAGCATTAAGGCTGGGTAACTAACAGGGGAAAAGCACCATGACCCAAGACCTAAAGGGGGCCCGAACAATATCCCTGATGAACTCCTCTTGTAGCTGGGCTCCAAGTTAAAATCTAGATTAAAGGTTATTATTATTTGAGTTAATATAGTGCTAACACAGTTCAGATTACTAATGAAAACTGTAGTTAATCTAGATAACACAAGCATATTACTAGCTACGATGCAGATTGGGAGAAAGGGGTCAATCAGTGAGGGCCCCAGGGCACCCTGGTTCCTTTATCCGGCCCTGTGTGGCAAGGCAACGGTGTGGCAAGATCTTTTTTCACAAGGAGTTGTAGTTTTGCAGAATGTTTTCTACTATACTAAACTATAAGAGGCTGCAGTGAAAATTAATAAGAACTCTGAGATGTTTTTGGGGTGTAAATTTCAGACGGATCATCCATGTACTTAAATCTGTAAGTCACAAAGTTATTGCTCTTCCTGTAAATTACATGTAATCCCACAGTGTGAATGTAGTTAAAGATAAGGTAAGTAAGCCTGGCAGCGCCTGATAAAGGTTTAAGTTTCGTGTTTGGGTTTCATTATTTGGGTTTCAGGTTGGATTTGGACTTCTTCAGTGTGGGAACAGCCTGACCTTCTATGACCCTGAATCACGCCTGTGCATAGTTCCTATGATTATTATGATGTTTGAACTTCTTTACCGGCTTCAGGTAATTATGAGGTACTATAGTGTCATGTGTTGGTATTGTATTGCAGTATATTTAGGCATGGCTTATGTCAGCAGTAATACACAACAAGGTGCCTTGGTTTCAATTTACTACATGTTGATCAGCTTTTTGAAGTTGACCTTTGACCTACTTGTGTCCTATGCTGGTGCATATTGCTTGTGCCTTATCTACGTAGGCCAAATATATATGTATTTATCACTTTTATTGATAATAGTGTCTTTTTTAAATTATTTTTGTAATGGAAATTTAATGTTGAAATTACTTTTTGGATCTTTTTTTTCAGTTTGATTGATCAGAAAATCAAACCTTACTTATGATACTTTAGTGGCTAGTATTTTTTGTGTCAAGCCATTTAATTTATTTACATTCTGTTATTACCGTCCTATTCAGAAGTCGTCTTTGAAAGTGGCGGAGTCTGCCTTTGCTGTGCTGTATTCACATTTTATTTACACTCACTAAATATTCAAAAGGCGTGCGATTAATCCATCATAATTTAATCCTAATATTAGCGTCACTGTTTACTATTCATTCCAGCTTCATCATTCATCTGATTAATGTGGGGGGCTTTTTTTGAAGCCAAAGAAAATTAATGTTTTAGTCACAGAGGTGAATGCAAAACAAAAAGTAACAGTAATGTCTGTCACTGTTTGTTAAGTGGATCTGTTTGAAAAGTCGCAGGGAGTTATTGAACGACAGTGAGCTTTTAAAGATATTTTGGAGCTTTTTGCCTTTATTTTACAGGACAGCTGAAGAGAAATAGGACATGTGGGGAGGAAAAGACGATGCGATCAGTGCATTGAGGACAGTGGCCTCTGTACATGGGGCGCCTGCTTGACCGACTGAGCCAAACCAACGGCCCGACAGTGAGCTGAAATAAAGAGCTGCAGGCTGCACACCTCCAACTCATCAGAAAGGTAACTAACTTCACATGAAATGAGATAATGGTTTCGATTATCATTGACTGACATCTTTAGTAAGACAACATCAGTTTGTTTGACTGCACTGTAACTGGAAACCCAATACACTCTCTGCTCTATTTCTGACAATGTAACTGTAGTATTTAACTGTAATTACTGTAACCCCTGTTACCACGGGAGACGCTACATCAACCAGGACTAAATAACAAGTGTTACAACTGTAGACTGACAAATTACAGTAGCTTAAGTGGACACTATAATGACATGTCTCTTGACTTTTCATGTTAAGAGACTGAAAACAAAAAAAACAACTTTTAATTTGATTTCAAAAGGACACACACACACACACACACACACACACACAAACACAAACACACACACTCGGTCACTGTACTAAACCAATTTAATGTGGTTGTCAGCTCCCAAAGATTAGAAATGAATCTCTCTCTCTCTCTCTCACACACACACACACACACAGAAACTTTATCAATAAACCAATTTAGTGTGGCCTGGTTGTAATTCAGCTCTCAAGGATTTTAAATATGTTAATAATTGCTTTCTCACACACACGCACACACTCAGAGAGGCATGTGAACACCCACTGAAATTTCATCAATAAACCTTTTTTATGTCTCTGGTTTGTCTGTACTGAATGATTTGACAGGTGAGATAATACACTACACACACACACACACACACACACACACACACACACACACACACACACACACACACACACACACACACAGACACACACACGCACAGCCAGCCATTCAAAGCAGCCAAAATCCAGGTCTGGCTGGTTGAAGAGACGCAACCATCTGGATTCTATGCTGTCCTACATTCAGCTCTCACCTCCAATTTTACATCAGAGGAAATGAATAATACACAGCTCTAAAGGTTTGTTACATGAATGGAGACCTCCCTGTCTGAAAAAAGTACGACTTTTTCTGACGAAACTGACAGATGCATGAAAGAAAGACAGCTCACGCGTGGTAACTGTGTGTGTGCTTTAGGTAAAATGTCTTTCTTTCCCCTTAGTCGGATCTATTTTTCCAACAAAGTAGTGACGCACCCTTCTTCGTGATTGATCGCACAATTTGTTTTTTTTAGCAGAGAGAAAGAGTCGTCGTTTTGGGCATGACTCCTTGAATGACAGCTGGTACCTCTCCTGTGAAGGAAAGTGTTTGAGCCGAACCTCTGACATTGTTTTTGAAAAATGTCAAAAATAATTGGATTCTAATGGGATTGTCAAGAACCTCTCCCTCCATCTCTGCAGCCCATTAGAGAGCACGGGAACACAGTGCTGGAGGAGGCTGTTCAGTCCCACTCAGGCCGCCCACACAGATGGGGCCTTCAAACCAGACATGCTTTCTCCTGTACTGTGCTTTTTGTTTGTCAGAGTGAGAAAATCTCTCTTGAACTGACGCAACAAAGAACAACACAGACGTCTTAAATGGGAAATTAAAGCCTCTGGCTGAGTCGCTCTGTGTGGGTATTAGCGATGTTCTGATACCATTTTTTCCCTTTCTGATGCCTAAATTAGCCGATCAGGCTAATACAGAGTGCTGCTCTAATACCAGTGCAAGACTTAAAACATAGCAGCTGGATCATGGGGGTGTCAATGGTAAATGGACTGTACTTATATAGCGCTTTCCTAGTCGCCCCCCCAGGAAGTGGAACTGGTTTATTTTTATGCTCCAGTTTGTGATGGAAGTGTCTTTATTGTTATATAATGTATGTATAATGTTGTCATTGCAGAAATCAAATGAAAGAGAGAGAGAGAGGTTTACCTCTTCACTTAAAGGTAGAATAAGTAGGAACACATTCAAACTGGGCCCCTCCTCCTGGGCTCTTAGTCACCAGAAGCTCACTCTCACCCTCTCTCTCCCACCCCCGAGCTAATGTCACCGTTTCAGTTGAAACAAGAAGGTTGAGAGGACCCAGATGCAGACAATGACATATTTAAATCAAACAAAATACAAAACTAGGCAAAACCAAAGGCTTACTCGATAAGTACCCAGGTGTCAAGATTAAGAGAGAAACACAAAGAGCCAAGATGAAAATACACACAGGTAACATGAGGAACAAGGTTACTGGATGAAGGACAACACAGACTCAATGAACTGGCACAGAAAGGTAGGAACACAGAGACTAAATACACACAGGGTAATCAGGGACAAGTGAGACTAATTAACACAGGTGAACACAATGAGGGCAGGGCACACAATCTAAAAGGCGGGAAACAGAACAAAGGAAGGAAGTAAAACAAGACACTAGGCTCTTCTCATTTCTCAGTTTGTACCTCCTCGAGTCCTTTCCTCGACTCCTCTCCTCGTGTCTTAGTCCCTCCCACCAGGAGATGCGAGCGGAGGAGGCGAGGAAGAGACACGAGGAGAGAGGAGTCGAGGCAACAGACATTTAACAACATGAGACATCCCAGTCGTCATTTAAAAGCGACGTCAATTAAATATGATGTTTGGCACAGCTGCATCATCTCTCTATTTGTTACAGCCTGCTGTTTTTTATGCTCTCTGTCAGCAGCACAGTGTTTATGACAAGTTACTTTTAATTCAATTTGCAACATGGCATAATGTGACGCGAATGTACGGATGTCGTTTATTTTTTTATTTAACACACACACACACACACACACACACACACACACACACACACACACGCGCGCAACTAAGAGGTAAATTTATTAGAATCCTCAAGCATAACTACGTGGCACCAACAATCATGCCCACAGATATTAATACACTGTACAGTGTCTAAATACGCACACATGGATAATACAGCCGTGTGATCCAGCAGCAACAATAAGTAAACAAACATTTACAGCCAGCCTTTCTTTGATGGTTAGCACACAGAACTTTAATAAACATGAGATCCTGTCTGGACCTGACGGCGTGTCTGCAGATTTAAATAATGAATGAGTTACCTGCTGTGCCTCGCGCGAAAATGTTATGTTTTGTTTCTGCTCAACAACAGTCAATACATGAACATTAGGCTGTGGAAGCTTAAAATAAAAAGTCCAGGCCTACACCTGTCCTTATTTTGTAGGAGACAGTTTGTCTTCTGGTTTTGATGGAGAAAGAGCAACATGTGGACATGCTGTGGGTCATTCTGGTGCGCACTCTCTTAAATGTGACACACGCCGCGGAGAATACCTCCTCAGACGGAACAGGTGTCCCAGGAGCAGAGATATGCAACAAAGCTTTGTTTTTGTTTTTAAATTGTCTAACTTGTATATGTGTATTAAAAAAAGACAAATGTTTATCTTATTGTTTAACTGCAGTATTAACTGGTTAAAATTCTTAGTGGTCGGTTAAGGGTTAACTGGTTGCAGTGCACATCCCGACAACTTATGAATACAAAAGCAACACTTACATTTGTGTAGTCCTGCTCCCGCCATGGTTTGTATACTCCAGCTGTGTTTCACGCCTCTTCTTACGTCACAGTGCCGAAAAGACTTCCGCAAAGGATACACCGGTGTATCCTCGCTCGTAGCTCCTCCAGCAAGCCTCCTTGATCCGCGATCCTCTCTCCTCGAGATGCATTTTATGAATTGAGACATCCTTCAAGATGGCATGCTGACATCAATTTCCAGGTCGCAGGCAGGAGGACCGAGGAGCAAGGAGACGAGGAGGCACAAAATAGAGAAATGAGAAAGGCCTACTCAAGGGACAAAATAAAACAGGAAACACAAGAAACCAAACTCAGGACTGACAGGGCTACAAAGTAAAACAGGAAATAAGAGGCAGCACATACACGAGTGCGGCCATAAGTGGAAAACTGGTCATTTGATGATGAAGCTGATGTAGCTCTGTGTAACTCTCAGGTTTATCAGTGAAGTGTTTGAACTAAACTGCAGACCAGAGTCTCTGTTAACAGTGCTGGACAGACTGAGTGACAGAGTCAGAAAGTGTCCGCGTTGAATAATTGCCACAGTCACGTAACCAGTCTAAAAGCTTTGTTTTCGTTCTCTGCTTTTCTCATTTCAGAGCACGCCATGTCTACTTTTCCCTGACTCACTTATTTCCCCCCTCTGTGTCTCTGTAATTCTCCTGTCGGCTGGCTCCTCCATGTGTCTGTGTTCTCACACACCCACTGGCTCCAGTTGCGATGTTTATATGAGTAACAGATTTGAGTAGCGTCACGTCTGATGATTTACAATGAATGCATTGGTCTGTGAGTTTCTTGGACCTCCTGAATCACTACTGCATAGACAAAAAAGCTGCACAGGTTAATATAGATGTGCTTGTCAAAAGTAGGTCTGGGTCCGGATATGACGGCATCTGGGTCCAGATCCGGACTAGGGTCAAGGGCAATAGTGACCTAGGATTTATAGGCATTCATACACCGAAGGCTATGCCTTTGGAAGCAATTTGGGGTTCAGTGTCTTCCCCAAGGACACTTCGACAGGTGACTCTAGCAGTCAGGGATTAAACCCTCAACCTTCCGATTGAGAGACGACTGACTCTACCACTGAGCTACAGCCGCACCAAATATTCACCAATCGGAATCGGTAACCGATTTCAACGTTGAAGACGCAACCACATGAGTACAGGTAGTTGGTTTACATGCCATAGCTGGTTGATGGTCCGATTTTCAAGTTAGGAATCAGTTTACTGAGGAGTAGCTGCTTCTCCTGCACACTATGCTCAGCCTACAGCGTGCTCCACATCTAAAGACTTTGTACAGGGCAGAATCGATGCGGGCAACAAGGATGCACAAGCAAGAGCAGTCAGGACAATGACTGAAATATTACAGACTTATCCAACCCAACTTGGCTTAGTCTATGGTTATCATGGCATCTACAGTCCATTGTACTGCTAAGGTTTGAGGAGCTTACAGTTCGTTGACACATTCGTGACATTAAGCCAAAATACAATACACTAGGAAGAGGAAGTGTAAGAAATGTTAATCAAATTGAAGTACGACAATGTGACCATAACAGCAAAATAATGGAATCAGAAATGTCTGAAATATTTTCATTATTCTTAATTGTTCCTTTAAATGAAGCTGAACAATTATTGTTCGTGGTTTAGGGGTAGATCTGTTATCACAGGGCCTCTTTTCAAACGTGGATCTGCATCAAGACCTACCAGATGGTCTCTGTGTCAGATTATGTGAACACAGCGTCTTAATTTCCTGCCATGGGAAATGTGTGAGACTACATGTTGAACCTCAACCAACCACAGCTTGAGCTCTGTCATAACCCACTTTATGGAGGTGCAGAGGCCAGGGGGAGACTTGTAGGATCAGGACTGTCGCAGAGAGATGTTTTCTGTGGCAAACCAGGTAAGAGAGGACCTTCTTATATATCTTTGCCTTGTTGCATTATGAAAGGACAGAGCAATGGAAGAAGGTGGCCTGGTCTGATGAATCACGTTTTCTTTTACATCGCGTGGATGTCTGGGTGCATGTGCGTTGCTTACCTGGGGAAGAAATGGCACCAGGATGCATTATGGGAAGAGGGCAATCTGCTGATGCTTTGCAATGTTCTGCTGGGAAACCTTGGGTCCTGCCATTCATGCAGATGTTACTTTGAAACACAGCACCTACTGAACATTGTTGCAGACCAAGTGCACCCCTTCATGTAAACGGTATTCTCTAATGGCAGTGGCCTCTTTCAGCAGGATAATGTGCCCTGCCACACTGCAAAAATGGTTCATGAATGGTTTAAGGAACACAACAACGAGTTCAAGGTGTTGACTTGGCCTCCAAATTCCCCAGATCTCAATCCAGTCGAGCATCTGTGGGATGTGCTGGACAAACAAGTCCGATCCATGGAGGCCCCACTTCGCAACTTACAGGACTTAAAGGATCTGCTGCTAACGTCTTGGCGTCAGATACCTCAGCACTCTTTCAGAGGTTTAGTGGAGTCCATGCCTCGACCAGTCAGGGCTGTCTTGGTGGCAGAAGGGGGACCTACACAAATTAGGCAGGTGGTAATAATGTTATGGCTGATTGTTGTATGTGATTATGAGCTAAATTGTAAAGTATATTTGTATAAAGTCACTACATGCACTCTATTGCCATTTTATCACATACAACTACATCAAATAAATACAATAATTTCCCTCTTAGAAAGGTCAAACTGATCACTATAACTTTTAGCAAAGTATGGTTCATTGCAGGACTGTTTTACTTACCGCACTTTAAGCTTTGTGTCGCTATAATTATTATTGTTATTATTATTATTATTATATAATATAATATAATATAATATAATTAAAGACACACAACCTTTTTCTTGTTGTGAGCTCCACCTGATGTTGCCCCGTTATTTTTGTTATGTTCAATGTTACAGTATTTTTTACACATTATTCTGCTGAAAAATTGCAAAATGGTGATTCATTTTGGTGACATCATTCCACCTGAACAAGTTGTTTAAAGTCTGGTAATAGAGATGCTTTTATAGTAGTTATAGTTGTGGACACCCTCAAGCTCCCTTAAAGGAGCAATTCTCAACTGGAAAAAGCCGCTGTCAGTCAAAGCTGGTGTCCTCTGTAATCCATAGAAGCAATAATATTTGAAATTGGCGCCGTGGCTGTAGAGAAAGTTGTACAAATAGCTCGTGGTTTCAACACATTCAACACATTCCTACAACACCCAGCATGCATTGCGCCCCTCCTTCTGAAAGGAACAGCCCGGCGAGAGACGCTGGAGTGAAATACTACCATTTTCGCTGCAGGCAACGGCTCAGAGCGGCACAGAATCTGAAATACGACGAGAATGCACCGGTGGATCGTCTAAATAATCTTCAGGTCTGCAGTCTACATTTCAAACCAGAGGACTTTGAACAAGACATGACATCGGAGGCGAGTGTCCTAGATGAGGCGGAGGTTTTCCAGGGCCCATTGGAGAAGCGGATAGCGTCCTCCAAAGGCACAGAGCCAAATTGCATTTTTTTCCCAACCATAATGGCATTAGCTCCTGATAACAGCATGATAGGACTGAGGTTGAAAATCGGCGAACTGGCCCTTTAAAGATACATTATTTTCTGTTTTCTGGTTCTATCCTGTTCTGCGTCTGCTTGAATCCCTCACAGGGGGTTAACGTCTCTGTCTGAAGATAAGATGTATTTGCAGGACATCAAGGTTTGGGGCAATTTGGTCCAGATGGGAGCTTTGGCTGTTTGTCTGGATCTTTCAATACTTCCACGCTGGTGTGTGTGCGTGTGTGCGTGTGTGTGTGTGTTCAACCACCTGTGCACAGTGTGGGTGAGATGTTTGTAAAACCTGTTCATGCTTTGTTTTTATCAAATGAGGTGCCAGATGGACACAGTTTAGGCAGTTGGATATAAAGATGTACAAATATTTCCTCTAAGACACGGGGAGACTCTGCAGGCAGATCATTAATGGAGACTGATGAATCATGGATTGTAAACAGCCTTAATTCTCATGGTGTGAAAAGAAAATATACATGACAATGGTTTTATTTGCAAATGGAGTTTGTTTTCGCAGAAATGTACAAATCAAGAGCGGATAATTTGCTTAAAATGTTTGTCACTGATATCAGCTAAAACAGTCTGCAGTTAAGACATAAAACATGAATAAAACATGAGTTTGGTGAACACATAGATCAACAGAATGACTGACAGCAATACAGCAAATTGTGCTGCCGTTGAAATGCCAGCTCCTAGCACACAGGTTACACCTAAAGAAAAGAGGTGTCAAACTTCAGACACGTGAAGGTACATTCAACTGATAATTTGGGTTTCGCTCTAATTTTAATTGTTACCTTTATTAAAACACCAGGAGATGATGCTGCTTCACAAAGCCACCTAATGTTCCAAAAAGAGGACTTTGCAGCCCAAAGACACAGGAATGAGTCACCATGCTGCCTGTATTCAAAGATTTTACAATAGAAAATCTCACTATGGTAATCATCCCAAATTATTCTCCTCTAGCCTCATATTTTGTTCTCAGCACCCTGTGCTTTGATGTGGGCCACATGTCATTTTCATGGATTTTCTTTAAAAGCACAGTGTGGAAGAAGTGGGTAGTTACCATGAGCAGCGAGAGCCAGCTAAATACCATACTTACAACATATCGCTACTTGAAAAAGAAGTCGAGTCCAAGAAAGTCGAGGTGTCAAATGAGCAGAGCAGGAAATAGAAAAAATAGGGAAAGGCACCAACTATTTTAATCTCTGCATAAAGCCAAACCACACTGAACAAATCAGACAGATTTTCTTTTTAAGTCAAAATACACAATGAATGATATTAATTAAGACTCACTGATTTAAAACTTAAGCCAACAAGTAGAAAGGGGGAAGAAGAGGGCTGGCTTATCTAGCAGATGCAGGATCGCTATTTGTCTTCTGATTTAGTTCGTCTTTCATTTTCTCGTCTTTGTAAATTGGGCTTTGATTAGGCCTAATTTGATGTCCCATTGAATAAAAGTTTTTTTGTTTTTATTTTTATTTTTTTCTGTCAGTGTCCAAGAACAGCACAGAGCTCAGGCTGCTGCCCACGGACGCCATACAGCCCTCACTACCCCTGCTCCTATCGTCATCATGGATCACCATCATCTGAACAAAGTCGGCTGCTTACCTCTCACTGATGAGGCTCCTCTGCTTCGACTTCATGTCAGGTTCAGGTCCCCCCCCCCTCCCAAGGTGGTGATGCAGATGACCAGGGCCAGGCCTCGGCAGATGGGACATTTGTCTTTCTCTTTCCATCTCTGCTTGAAGGAGTGACAGCAGAAGGGTGGAGTTGATAACCTTCCTCGTTTTGGGCTTTTTTCCCCCTCCTCTGTCACTTCCAACTCTTTGTGTTGGGTGAAAAGAATCATTCCAAGTTCATCCATCTTCTTCGTAAGCTCCTCTTGCTGCAGTTTTCTGGGCCTCTAGCTGCCTCTTACTTCACTGAAGCATCTCCAGCTAACCCTCAGGATGATGACTATCGGTCATGATAATTCATTGTTTACAAACAATCTTTGTTGCAGAGATTTTAGAGGCAGATGTAGGCAAAAGGAGTGTCCAAAATTACTCACTATACCCCACTACATTTCGCCATTTTGCAGTGCTGTCCAAATGTTTGGGGAGATAGATTATACTCTGTATAGTTTATTCATAGGATCCCACAATGCATCCTGAAAAGTAGTGTGCAAGTGAACCACTCTTGCACTATATACCGTCACGTATTGTGCTGAAAGCAGTTGCGTAATGTGTCGGCTCCGGGCCCCAGCGCAAGGCTAAAAACGGGCCCCGACAGTCACAATGCATCATAATGTTCTGCTCATGCCTCTCCCCCACCCTTAAGTACAGATCGCCCAGTTACAATAACAGCCTCATTCTCACATGAAATTTAGTTTGAAAACATTTGAAAGAATGTCATAAAAATACATCATGAATGTTAGTGAGTGTTTCATATACCGTTTACAACTTCAGCACCTCGGACAACGCCTGAAGGCTCAGCGCTGCTGTCCTCAAGTGTTTTTTTTATCATGACAAGTGATTCACTTGTCCAAGCACCACAACCAATCATTCAGTATTGTCTGCTTTAAACTTCATAGGCTATAGAAATGTAACGCAGGGTTATTAGTCATTATTAGACAATTAGGCTCTGTTATTTATTTAGTGAATGACTGAAATTGATATTTGACACCATGAGGCAAATGGCTTGGCTTACAGAATAGCATTGGTATGTAAAATTCCTCGTAAAGGGTTAACTTGAGTGAGCCATAATTATTCACAAATTTACGTCATGATGAAGTGACTGAATATCACGATCGGTAGGGACTTTTGCGACAGGGCCTGCCTATCCGATACCGGGCCCTCCGGCATTACCTGCATCCATGGTAGTTACACCGCTGGCTGAAAGAGAAAAAAGAAGTGATGAGGTAATAAACGGTGCAAAGAAAATGCCCTGATTAGTGCCAGTAAGTGTTTTCTCCCTTTGCTTATGTATTCACAATATATATTTATCCTCTGTATAAAACTCCCTATTTCGTGAGTGGACAGAAGTGAATGATTGAATGACATTGACAATTCACCATATTCACATGGTGGCCTTGTTCCTCTGATGTCACGTTCAAGGTATGAAAATGAAATGCCGGTATGTCGCACTGGGTTCGAGGTTAAAAGTTTTAGATATGCAGGGGACCTGACAATTGTTATCATTTTCCCGATATGAGAAACTGAAAGACACATGATGGCAAAAATCCAGAGGCAACCGATTTTCAAAGACATATTTGATGACCGATTAGCTCCCTTAGACTACAGCTAATGCTAGCATCAAGCACTTCAAACTAACATTGTTTTGGCTAGGACATTTCCTATTGTATCTTGTAATCTACCTAGCCGGTAGCTAACGGTAATATTAGCTTTTAGCCACTTTGTAGCTAACGGTAAAATTATCTACACTCTAAGGCTCATACTTCACTTGTCTTTGCACTTTTGTTTTGATCTTTACCGTGTTATCTGTAGCTAAACTATGAACTAACTTCTTTAAAACTTCTAAATGAAATGTGTTCTGAACACCCCACCCCCACCACACACACACACACACACACACATTTATGTTCCTGTGTTTTTGTGTGGATTGCGAACAGGAAGGCAAGGCTGTTCAGACAGCACAAAGGCCCAGCTGTGTGGGAAGTGATTGCTAAAATTGCATCATGGCAGCCTCTCCATCATTCACAGAACACATGACTGCGTTTTCTTCTCTCTGTGCTCTCTGAAAGAGTTCCCGAGCTGGAGGGAGAACAGCCACAGTCGCGATGGATGTGTCCTTATTTGAATTCTCACCTTCGCTGCCATCTTTGCGCACTCTCATCTTCCTGTCCCGTTCTTTCTTTGTTCGGTAAGCCCTCTGTCATCCTGCGCTCCCAGATATTTTTTGTACCCCGTCTGTCTTGTATTTTCTCCCAATTTTCCCTCCCTGGCTGTCATATTCCCCCCCCTCTCTCTTTTGTTGTATGGTGATTATGAGCCTTCCTCCTAATGATGTCTTTGGATTAAGGTCTTTTTCTGTTGCGCATAAAGCAATAGAGTCTGCACTCTGCGGCAACGAGGGCTTCTGGCAGCAATAATGTGACACAGACAGAAATATGCAAACAGCAGCCATTTCATAACCACATATTCAAACATGAATGTCACAAATTAACTCTTAGTAGGACCACATGCAAATACGGCCCTACTTTCCCCCTCCCCTTGACAGTGTCCATGATGAGATCGGTGCTCGAGGACTCGGTCGCAGTCCGGTCTAAAAGTGCTGCATGGCTCTGCTGTTAAAAGTTAAAGCTGCAGTAGTGTCGGAGTTTCTTTTTCCTCTTCATCTGTCAGATAATTTCACACTCAAGCTCTTGTCACTCCTCCTGATTAGCTGTCTAATGAACTACTGATCTAGAGCTAATGAACAATCATGTAGAGGGAGATTGATGTTCTACCCGATCCGATGAGACAGGAAGTTGCTTTTTTAAATGCGCTCATTCGTTGTTACTTAGCTGGATATAAATTGTGTATTGCAGCTTTAAATAATAACACAGGCGACCTTGTTCTTTTCTTCCCGGGTGCTTGTGTCTGCACACTCTCAGCACATTTGAAGATAGGGCTTGTTGAATTATTTTCCTTTTTATGTAGCTCCATTTTGTTCACACAGAATCTTTTTAATGTCTCTGAAAAAGTGCTGACTTTTCTGTCACAAGAAACAGCCAACAGCGCACTTTGTTTTTTTAAGAGAACAAAAAAGAAAGCTCAGATAATTATCAAATTACTGCAACCACCAATTTTTGGTTCATATTTGTTGTTGGGGGAAACGCTCGCCTCAGCATCTTGTTTTTTGTGTGACTGACAGGCAAAGACACTGAAGATTGACTCAAGAACGCGTTTACAAAAAGCAAAGAGAGGACATCGCAAGGCTCGGAAAGAAAATTAAATTGGGCTCAATTTTAGACTCACTTGACCATGAAAGCATCCTGCTTGAACCTCCTTACCTTCTAAACAAATGCTTATCTCCACAATAAAAGCCCTTGGGTGCAGAGCCTTTGAAACACACAACAACACACCCACAGATAATCTGCCCCCCACCACCTCACTGCTGGGTGGAACAGTGTGAGTTAGTAACACTGTCAGTGTTTGGACAAATGTCCCGAACATATCCGACGTCAGCAGCAGCAGATATGAAAAAGACACCCAGACGCACACACATTTAGACGTGTGTGTGTGTTTGTGTGTATGAGCAACACCTCCCATTGCCTCCACACGCACTTCACAACTACCCCCACCTACATTCAGCGCTGAATAGATATACATGTTGATTATCTAACTGGCAGTTATCTGGAGCAAACAAAGTTAATTCTTAGTTCATAAGCCATCAGGGAGGAGTGTTAAAGCCACGGCGTCCAGGCTGTAAAAGTAATAGCAAAACAACGGCTGTCCAGATTGCCACGAAAGGTCAGGTCACCAGAGGATGGCCAGAAGACTTCAGTTGCTCTGTGACCTTTTTCTTCTAATCGAATCAGCAGGAAAAGTTTCTACCTGTGCTCAAACTTTAAGATGGGATTCTGGAAGAGGGCCAAGTATACATTTCTCCCCTTTTCTGCCTTTACTTTCGTTCAACTTTTACAACTCAATTCAGTAAATCGCATGTTTGACTAAGGCAAACTGCACACACAAGCTAAGTGATGGAAATAGCTGCTGAGCACACCTTAGGCCCCGAGGTCCAGGCCCAGCCGCTCTCCTCAAAGTGCAGCCTTTAGAAGGGGTCTACTCATAGGCTGCATCTAAGATGAAGACACAGCCACCTTGGTATGTGTTTTGAAGCCTTAGGTTGGGCCTTTTGACCATTGTCATCTTGTTTTTCTAAACCAGTCCCAGAATGCATCACGTTTAAGGTAGTGTGCCTTGTATTCCAACAGATGGCGATATCACGCTGCCTGCTACAAAGCAATGGAGGAAACTAACGAGCCAAGCCGTTGTTAACCTTTCCTGCTTCAGCGTCCCGACCGTAGTCAGAAAGCACAGAGTTGACTTATTGTTGTTCTGCTCCAGGGCCGAAGCTGTAGCTAGCTTCGGGGCTAACTCCTGTCACTTTAATACACCAGCAGCAAACAAGACACGGGAGCACGGCTTGAGTCTTGAGGAGTCGTAGGCTTTATTATGCACCAACACAGCTTCACCTGTACATTCATAGTTCTGTTGTTTATACAACTACTCGGGTAAACGAGTACTTGCTACATAATCCGTAATCGGGTCCAAAAAAATCTCATCGATAATCGTTTTGTAGTCCTATATTTTTTCGACATTTTATACAAGTAAGTCCCGTGTCATGCAGGCCTATAATTCTTATTTAAAAAGATTCCATGCTTGTTGCTTTCTGTGTTTTAAAATGAAAGATCATTTTTTAGAAATCAGCCGGAGACCGACAGGCTCTCCATCATGCACGCTCATTCTGCTGCGCGCTCTCTCCAATACTTGCAGAAACAATCAATTTAAATAATTGAGTTACGCTGTTGTGCCTCATGCGTAAATGTTAAGTTTAATTTCTGCTCAAAAACAGTCAGTCAATATGTTAACAAAAGGCTATGGGAACTAAAAATAAAAAGGCCAGGCGTACACCAGTCTTTATTATGAAGGAGAAAGTTTGTCTGCTGGTTTTGGGGCAGGAAACAGCAACATGTCGACGTGCTGTGGGATTAGTCTGGTATGCAGTCTGATGACTTGGAGAATACCCGCTCAGACGGCACTGATGTCCCAGGAACGCAGAGATATGTAACAAAGCCTTTTTTTTTTTTTACTGTTAAACAGATAGTATTAATCAGTCAACATTTTTATTGTCAATTAACAGTTAAATGGTTAATTATTAACATCCCTACTCCGCATTCATTCCATGGCACAACTGTTGTAGACTGGCCAGCATTGGAAAAAACAAACTACAAAGCGAGTACTCGAGTAATCGCTTCACGTAACTCGTGCACAGCCACACTTCTGTTCTCTCTCACTCAGCTCTTCTAGTATACGACCGTGCTACAGGACCGCTACGTATCCAATATGTAGTTGTTGTTTTTGGCAAATTTTTGGTGTGTATGTGTGCGTGTGTGTGTGTGTGTTGTTGGCGTTAGTGTTTGATATAACAAATTCCATATCAAGTTCAATTCGTTCGGACTTGATTTTAGGGAAAAGTGACAGCCCTACTCCACAGTCACAGAAAAGTACCAAAAACCAAAAAGTTGCCAAATATGGAGAAAAGAGCTGTGTGTGTTTAAGCAAATATATAGGTATTCATAAGGTAACTGACAACAGGCATACAAAGCATTTAGAGCTGCTTTTTATCATCTAATTATTAAGAACATAAAGGGTAATAATAGTCAGGAATCTAAAACAAATATCCAGAGCCTGAAGTGATTTCGATCAGCATTCACAAATATTAAAGAACAACAGCAGATGTCCATAACTGAGAAGCAAATGTTTTGTATTTTTAACTGGTTACTGATTGATACAAATGTTCAACAAAATGAAGAAGAAACATAAAGGTTTGAAAGAAAAGTCTATATTGTCTTTGAATGTACAGAAAAGTGCACACTTCTAGAAAATAAACATCAGGAATAAACTCGGGCAGCGTTAACAGATTAACTGTCCAATAGAAAACACTCAGTCCTTCATCAACAGAATAAAGTGACTCTAACAGAGCTCAACATCCACCAGCCCTAACGTTATTGCTTTCAGCAGCTGTAGAAACAACAGTGCTATAAGTAGAAAAGGTGTTTTAGTAACAGCTATACAGCGAACCATTAAGAATTTTATTCTGCATTATCTAACTTTAGCGACACATTTGGTTCCTTTGCTTAAATGTGTTTGAAAGAGAAAGAGAAAGTGCAGGAGGAGTGTTTCTGACTTGTTACGAGATCAACGCCCTATTAGCAGCTTTATATATCAGTCAGAAAACAGCAAGGTAGTGGTCTCGTATGAGATTAAAAAAAGATAGAAAAAATAAAGAGATATCAATAAAAGAAAAATGGAGACCAAACTCCAGCAGAGCATAGACATTACAATAAAGAAATTGCACATCATAGTAAATAAAAATGTCAGCATCTTTCATAAGTGTAGGAGAAACATATTTAGAGTGCTTACTATGTGAGTATATAGTATGTAGTGACTTTGGAGTCACTTGATTGTAAACTAGAGCATCATTTAAGACCAAAAAAAGTTGAGTTAGAAGTGATTATTTTAAAGTCAAAATACTACTAAGTCAAAAAAGACGACAAGAACCTCTCAGCTCCGTACTGCACACAGACATGAGTGGCATTATTCGTGTCATTTACCTTTTAAACAGGAACATGAATAACTGTTCTTTTCTAAATATTGAATATGTTTTCTAACAGCCACATATTAACTGCATATTAGTGACTTAATCTAATATATAAATGTATTTGAATTGTTAATTATTGAAGATTACAAATTAAATAAGATTTCTTACATTATGTGTTTCTATGTTTTGTGACCTTCCAGCCATCGTGACATAGATAAGGGTTTTTCCTTCATTTTATTCTTAAGCATAAAATAATATAAAAGAGTACAGCACTATGTGAAGGCTAATTATTTAGCCATCCTTGAGCGGAGGCGCCTCTTAATGATCTGATGGTCGCTCTCTTTCTCCTCGGGCTCTCTGCTGATGATCTAAAATAAGAAGAGAAAAAACAAGTTGTTAAAGTGTGTATTTGTGTGTAATTAGAGCTGCAGACAAGCCATTCAGGAGATTAAGTGCTAAATTTAGCTGATTGGCCAGTGCTATGAACAGATCAAAGTGCATATTAAAATGGAATCTTAACAAGAATAAGTGTACCAGTGAATCTCTTCATAATGGCGCTTTGGAATTTGTGCTGTTTCATGTAGTGGAAAAAATTTAACCTTTGTGCAAACAAGGATGAAATTTGAAGCACTATGGTAACAATCACTCTGGTTCCTCTGTTGTAGTGGTGGGAAGCACAGGGTAACTCACAATACCATATGAAACGTGGCCCACAATAATGATACAGCGATTCTGTGATAATTGATATATTGCAAGACAATCATATAATGATGCATCAGGATATCTGATTAACTTCTTCGGCCAATTAATCCATTAACAAGACTTTGTGCCAAGTCGCACCTAGGTTTTGTCTTTGTCTTAAATTGATTAAGAGAGCGCAAATTGCTTAAGGGAGAAATTCTCCCCTGGAAAGAGCCACTGTCAGTCAAAGCCGGTGTTCTCTGTAATCAATAGAAGCAAAAATATTTGAAATTGGCGCCATAGCTGTGGAGAAAGTTGTACAAACAGCTCGTGGTTTCACCCATTCTACATTCCTACAACACCCAGCATGCATTGTGCCCCTCCCTCTGAAAGGAATGGCCCAGCGAGAGACGCTGGAGTGAAATACTACTGTTACCCTGCGTGCAATGGCTCAGAGCAATACGGAATCTGAAATATGACGAGAACATACCGGTGGATCGTCTAAAAATTCTTTGTGTCTGCAGTCTATATTTCAAACCTGAGGACTTTGAACGAGACATGACATCGGAGGCGGCGTCCTAGATTGAGGAACTAGCTTAGCAAGCTCCCTGGCCCCAACCAGATGACGCGTTTAACGTAACCTGGTGGAGGTTTTCCAGGGCCCATTGGAGAAGCGGATAGCGTCCTCCAAAGGCACAGACTGAACTGCATTTTTTTCATACCATAATGGCATTAGCTCCCCATAACAGCATGATAAAACTGAGGTTGAAAATTGGCCAACTGGCCCTTTAAGAGCTACCCTTTACAATGACACACTCAGTATAATGTATGTGAAAGGAATTTGTTAATGCAGCTTAAATCACAATCACAACTCTTTGCTGTAACTAAAAATAAGGGCTCTTCAAATTCAATGTCCCAGTTACTCTGGATTCTTAGCAGACCTGTCTGAAGTCATGTTTAACTGCAACCACACCTGCATTTAGCTTCAATAAACACGGTCTTATGTAACATCCTAAATGTCACGTGTGGTTTTCAGTTGTTTAACTCTTTATTGTTAACCGCAAGGTGCTTCTTCTTGTTCTTAGACTGTTGTACTGTCTGTTGCTTTAATGCTCGCTAGTTCTCATTGCAGGAAGTTCATTGGAGGTGACAAGCCACTCTGTAAAGGTCACATTTGAAATGTACAAGTAGTGCTACTTAGATATTCCAGTAAGAAAAGTGACGTTATAAACCTGAACCAGAAACCTATCTGCTGATAACATACGAGCAATGAGGTCTTGGGTGTATGAGGGATGCATTCATGACCTATAAGGGTGTTTCTTTAATTGGGGTTATATTGTATTTACTTTTCATACTCTGCTGAACACATGTCGTCTGCAGCCCCCGAAAAACCCCACACTGTGAGTTCAATACCCAGCGGAAGAGTTACTGTGTGTTGTACCATAATGAGCTCATGTTCAGTATAATGTGGCTTGTGAGTGCGACATTACCCTTACCGGGTGTGAGGGCATGTCCATGGGGGAGGAGATTTCAGGCCTGTACAGCTTCTTTTTGTTCTTCTTGGCTCTCAGACTGAGGGATGAAGAGGAGGAAGAGGAGGCTGCTGAGTCTGCATCAAGCCGGCCGCTCACCAGGCTCATCATCTTCTTGGCTGCAGTGTGGGAGACAGTTTTTAGAGGGAGAGAAACATGCTGAATAGATACTTTAGATAGATGGGTATCTTTTAATTGGTTGCTTAACTTGATGTTGGTGAGCAATTTGATGTTTGAGAATGTGCTCTGTTCATCAGATCAGTGTTACTAAGAATAAATCATTTCAACACAAGATTTTAATGGCATTAGTATAATTACTGTAAACAATTAAAATCACTAATTAGACCGCCAGACTCTTAATCTGACAAACATGTCTTTTTGGCTGAATAAGAATGTTGTCACACAAATTCGATTTGGCTGTTCAATATGAAGCTCCAACTGTTTGTTCCTTTTATTCAGTTTTGTGCCACACTAGACTCCAACACCAGCCAACCTAGAGAGGTCTCAACCTAGAGAAGCCGCCTATTCATTCCACCAGGGCGGCAAGTCATGCATCTAACATAGCAACCCATTGGATCGGCTACTGGCTAGGCTGGTCATTAGCTTCTGAGGCTAGCGACTAGCACGCCGAAACCAACAACCCAA
Organism: Semicossyphus pulcher; assembly: GCF_022749685.1. Taxonomy (NCBI): domain Eukaryota; kingdom Metazoa; phylum Chordata; class Actinopteri; order Labriformes; family Labridae; genus Semicossyphus; species Semicossyphus pulcher. The sequence goes on from NW_027211626.1 coordinate 21,071,258, forward strand.
TGGGTCCGCTACTGACCAGGCTGGTCATTAGCTTCCGAGGCTGGCCACTAGCACACCGAAGCTAGCAACGACACTCGAGTTCTTGCTCGCACTCTCTTGTTTACGGAGCATCTTTGAATGCACACGTCACAACCTATACGTTAATAATTAACTTAAGTCTAGCTGAAACGAGCTAATACAACAACAGTGGGCCGTGTGGTAATGATGGCGGAGAATTGAAATCCCAGCGTGGCTGGAGAAAGAGATTCTGACCCCCAGCATAACAGACAGGTAAAGTTATGTTGATTTTTTTTATTTTTTAAAAAGGCATGTTTTTAAATAAATGTACCTGTCACAGCACAGCTCGCTCGCTCTGATTGTCTGGTCTATCGTAACCTAATTATTTGTTTCTCTGCAAGATGTAGGAAGCCTATGTTGATCTTTCAAAAGGCATGTTTAAATAATATATCTTTGCAAGTTAGTTTGTCTCTCGTATTGGTGGACATATTGCGCAAAAAATAGATATTTGAATAGGTCGAACCTGTGTGTTTTTTTAGAAGGAATAATCAAACGTCATTTTGTGCCAATTTTGACAGCACTGTCACCAGGTCTGTTTGTTTTGAAGGAAAGGACACCTCTGTGGATAATTTAATTCCCAGAAAAACCCTCTTTAAAAATAAACAGTCAACTTTGGATCTTCTTGACTGACGATACTGACTGTCGTATTTTAGGAGGGTGTTAGAAGCATAAATGAAGTTGCTAATTTTGGGTCTTTTGAGGGGAAATTGATAAAAGTAAATATAAAATATAATAAACAGTCATTTTCAATTAACTACATTTATGTTGAATTAGTCTGGCATGTGTTTTCTTTTTTAAGAGAACAATCAGGGGAGACTGCAGGGCAAAAGAAAAAAAGTGGAAAATCGAAATAGGAGAAAAGCGAAGATGGGACACGAAGGAGGAGAAAGGAAAGAACATGAGACACAAAAAGAAAAGAAGAGGGAGAGAACTGAGAAAGAACAGTGGGGGGGGGGGGGTGACTGATTGAGAGAAAACTATGGAGAGAGAAAGAGAGGGAAGAAGTCAAAATAACTATAAAATAAAAGACAAGTGAAGGTGAAAGATGAAAGTCTCTTAACAGCAGGATGGAGCAGGGAGCAGCAGAAAGGGAGAGCGTGAGATAGAAGGAGGATCAGATGGTGGCAGACGACAGCACCCTTGCTTCGGAACCCCGGGGCGACAATTAATTGACCGAGAGAAACTGCTGGTCCCCGAGGATAAAAAACACAGAGATGACTCCAGTTGATTCCAATATGTTCCCTGTCTTAACTCTCTCCTCGCAGCCATCATTAGCGTCCCAAACTCGCTGCCCTTGCCAGGTTACTTTGTCAAACCCGTGTTATCCTGCCCCGGATGACTCCGGCAGGAACTCCGAGGTTTGTCCTTGTGTGTCCTACGATGCACTTTTTAACAGTGAAATTTAAACAGTCCGAAAACCTATCTGGCCCGTGTGATAGCCTCCTGGACTGCATCAGTAGATGACTGGAGGTAAGTGAGTGTAAGTGTTTGCGGAGGGGAACATATACTATATATAAACAAGCCTTGGTGTGTTTATAGATGTGTGTGTGGGTAGATGAAAAGCCCCAAGCTTGTAACCTCGGTGTGCTTTTTGATCACAGATGGAATTTTGAGGCTCGTTTTAAATATCAACCAAACTGATTTTATAATATCTCAGGAAAATTGCATCAGTAAAGCAATTTCTGTAAAGGGCAGCTGATGCAGACTTTCATCATGAACAAGATGATTACTGCACTGCTCACATTTGAGGTTTTTTTTCAAAGATGCTTTGGTTGATCTGCCTTTTACTTCAATTAATTTAAAATGCAGCAGCTCGTGTGCTCACAAAGATTAGAGGGGCAGCATGCATTACACTTGAAGAAAGGTGTTAATTACAGACTCCCCTACCTTTACTCTATCAGTGGAACTCAAGCCGCAAGCCTGATTGTGTCCATTAGAGATATAGAAAACTTAGTTTGACTTTAAGGGATAGTTCGGTTTGTTTGAAGTGGGGTTGTATGAGATACTTATCACAGATGCTAGGCTATGCCGCTGCAGAGAGGGTCAGCTCCACACGTAATTTATCCACTTATAAGGACGCCCCAACTAAAAATCAATAGTGATATCGATTGTACGCAAGATTTGAATAATTCCCCGCGTTTCACTTTTCAGTAACAACGCCTCTTTATTTGGCACTGCTTTGTGTGGACCGCAACACATACGTGTTACTAGGACTGCAGCGTACGGTGTCAGATCAGCTGTTTGTGTCAGCGATTCGTAGAAGAGACAACATACTAAAGAAAACACATCACACAGTATGCGGATATTCTTTTTGTGCACTTGCACTCACAAAGTATCCAAGTAGCTTTCTATCATTTGATGTAAAATCTTTGAAAGCAAAACGCACGATTTGTGGAGCCGGATCAGTTGCTGAACAAGACGGCAAGTATCGCGAATGCGGATAAATGTACGTGACAACGCTCATTCGAAACTCAATACATTATTCAAAACAATTAAACAGTCCTAAACAGTCGAGTACTACAACACTGTCTGGGACTATTTTCTGTTGCGGATTACTTCAGATTTGGTGCCTTAGTTTACAGCTGTAGAACGGTTAATGTGGGATTCAGTAAAAATAAACTACATAGGGTGATAATAATAATGATGATAAGGCAGGAACATGCTTCATGGCACAATCGCACTGATGAGATGCATCAGGCTTTGTGTACAAAGACAATAAGTACAATGACGTAGTTACTGCGCTTGGATTTTATAGCAGAATATGAGCATGGCACACACTTTCCCTTTCTCTAACTGTGTGGACTGTGTGTCACAACACAGCTGAAGAATAAAAGACAGTAAAACCTCAAAGTCAAGGGTAAACAGAAGGCTCATGTAGGCGCTGAACTGAATTTAAAAAAGTATTAAGTACAAATGGATGATGGAATTGGTCTCGGCACAGCCCTGAGGATCATTGTTCGCTTCAATCTTTTTGATGGGATTTAATGATAAGAAAGAAAATATAGAATATCGCCTTTTACTTTAAGGAGACATGAAAGTTTCTCCTCAAAATCCAGACACTGACCTTTTAGACATTCCACAGACAACAGCTTACAGCTTTGGGTTCTTATCTTTACTGCAATAAAAACACCTCAGAGGCTGCGTCAGGATACAACAACTCAGAGTGCCTGCGGCTGTGCGACCCAACTGTGACATTGACAAGTGGGGTGGGGTGAACCAAAAAGTTGAGGATATAGAAATAGATAAATAAAAACATTGGAGAGATAATAGTCATGAGTTAGAAAAAACTGTTTTATTTGACAGCCTTCTCTGATTTATATTTGCTTATTTCTTCCAACTTCTTTGACAGGGTTTTGGTTTGACCTTTTGCTATTTTACTGTTATAATGTTGCATTTGGCGACTAGGTTTTTCATCTTTCTTTCATGATTGTTGGTTTTTAATTTGTTTCCTTGTGTGATACCCGAACATTTCTTTTGAAGATTGATGTACAAATAAAGATTCTCATATTTCCATAGTTTGACACTAGTTTTAATTAATTGCGTCTTTTCAAACTTTTATGTAGGCTACGCTAAACTAAAATGTACTGATATTGCACTTACTGTAGTTATAGACATGATTTGTGCAGCTGAGAAAAGTCATCAGCTAGAGAGGTATTTAAGTGATAAAAAGCAGTGTCAGCCCTCCTCTCAGCCTTCAGCATTTTGCTGCTTCATCACATTTAAACTGCTTTTTATGTCTATTTAAAAGATATATTTACAACCTCCACTCATTCCTCACGTAATTATCTTCTACAGGGAAACATAAATATATATATGTCCCACAGTAAAGAGTCACACAGTGACACACTAACCTTTGCTGCCGAGCAATGTTGGGGAGCTCTGCAGGAAGTCTCCGATCTTCTGCAGCGTTCCATCTTTTCTGCTGCGGATGCTGCTCTGGGAGTTATGGCGACCCGCTGGGGTGGAGACCTGATCACAGACGACAGTGAACTGTAGTTAGTCTGTCAGCAAGTACGGTATATTAAAAAAAAGAAAAAAGCTGCTCGAGGCTTACAGTACAAGTGCATCGACAAAATTACTATAAATGGTTTCCTAAACTGTGTGTGGAAAACACCTCAGAGTTTTACTGTGTTTAGTGTAGGGCACTTGTTGTGTGTTCACCATAGTAAACTTGACTTGAGAAACCATACATCTATCTGTCTGTATCTGTGTCTCTGATCATATTATCTCACTGGTGTGGGCCTGTCACAATGCATATGATGTTTTGATATGAAAGCTTTTTTTATACAGACATTTAATGTGGTGACTGAGAAATACAAATGCCTGATTTTGCGGTAGATTTTTGAAAAATACTATATACTTGTAGTCCGAATAATATTGACCAATCACGTATCAGCAGGCTGCGGCGTATGCAGGAAAAACCGTGGAGAGTCTGTGTGGAGAGCAAATGCAGGCGAGCGTAAAGCGCCGCAATGACATCCCGGCTCCCATCAGTGGCTATCTGACAACGAATTAGCTCCTTATTCATCTCTATAAACAGACATCTGCATGCTAACAGCTAACAATCTGTTCTAGAGCTAAAATTTAACTTGAGATAAATTCCCTGACCCTGTGTCACGAAAGCCATTCAGCGTTCAGATTTCTCAACTTCCTTGAATGCATCAGAATTGATCGATCTGACCTCCATTCAACAAACGAGCATTTTAAAAGTAGTTTTCTCCTCATCTTGAGGACAGACCTGAAAAAGCCTGAATTTTTACCTTTTACAAATTTGCATCATGATGTTGAAATTTCAGCAAGGGCAAGACCCGTTAATTAAAGTCATCACAAGAAAAACAGTTTCTCTTTCTGTAATAATGCAGCACGTGGGAAAGGAAGTCTTGACTGGAAGTTGTTTAGTGCTAACCGCTGGCTACACGCCCGGCATGTTTACCGTTGTCCCCAGAGACTACATTGTCGTCCGACTATAGCCGATGGGATCCAAGATTGTGGATTCACTGAATAGAGTCTCCTTAAAGTCACTGTAATTTGAATTTCATGAGAATCAGGTAGTTCATGAAAGCGAGACGATCGCACCAGAGCCTTGTTAGAACGGCGCCGCTGCCTCCTTCACAGCAAAAAAAAAAAAGTAAATAGAGTAAGTCTCTAACAAGCAGCGTTCGGGCGCCCCCTGCTGACTGGCTGCAGTATAGCTCATAAAGCCCGCCTCCTCCATGTTAACAGGTGGGACATGAGTCAAACTATAAAATCAAAATACACGCCCAATAAATTTATAACATTGTTACTGTCATTATAGCTAGTTATTATCATGCTGATTTACGTCCAAGTGTTTATTTTTCTGACAAGTTTATTTTTAACTAGTTATTTGATGCTGTAAAAATGATGATTGACAGCTCTGTTGACAAATTAGGCTCCTGCAGCCGATAAGTTCCGGGTGAGCAGAGCGGAGGACGATCCGCGAGTGGAAATGTAACTAAAAGTTTCCATACCTGTGAACGTTAACCTCAGACCAACACAGAGAAGCTGTTCTGCCGTTAAACACGCCGCCGTGCGGGATCCTTGCTGTTTTTTCGGTAAGTTAAGTGTGTTTAGGTTAGCGGAAGTGGCTACTACTATCTCTACTGCGCAGTCTCTGGCTCCATATGACATCACCATCGCAAGATGGCAGCGCCTATCACAGGGGCTATTTTGGCATCAATTTCATACAATGAGAGCAGATGGAGACGCATTGTGCATCTATATATACAGTCATTGGTTGACGTCTGTGGGTGAAATAGGTTGATTGGTCAAATTTGCTGAAAAGGTGCGCAGATTGTCCAAAATTGCAAGGTTGGGAAAAAGTTGCAGGGTTTGGCTAAATTTGCCAGAATTCGCTGTATTGCAACTTTGAGACTCCCTGGAGCGACTGGAAATAGCGTCCTCATATACAGTGGTTTGTCCAACAGAGCGTGCTTTGACTCAGTTGCTAACATTACTCTCAGCACTGTCTGCAGCATGTGTCATTTGCACAAGAATTAGTCGACAATAATAAAGAATATGTAACATAATTAGACAAGGTTATTTGATTCAGAAAGCTGTTTAGAAGCTCTGATCACATTTGCATATTGGTGCAAAATGAAAACAGGATCCATTTAGAAATGGTCTTTTATGATTCTAGCTTAAAAACGAGCTGTTGCTGATACAGTCTCAAAAATCAGTCTTGCTCTAACAAAGCCAGAATCCTATCATGTATGAATATGATGACATCACGTCTGTAGTGACCCACTATGAGGAATTAGCATCCTCCCATCACTGGTTTCGCTACATTGAAGTGTTATGAATATGAATTATTTATATTAACACATGTATGTATGTATGTATGTATCAGAGCCCATGGTCATGGTTATGTATGTGTCTACATGTATGTGTGTGTGTATTTATGTCTGGTTGTCACCTCCTCTTGGTGTGGGGTCAGCTTTGGCGTCAGTTTGGTCCGCGTGTTCCTTCTGTTCTCTGCCTCCACCTCCTCCTATCAACACACAAGCACATATAAAATGAAGACACGCAAACCGAGTGTTAAATCAGTGAGTGCGCACTGAGTCATCTGTACCAGAGGATTAGTAAGAGGCGGACGAGCAGAAAGGTTAGAAAAAGGCAAGGAGCTAAAAACAAGCACAAAATGTTTCATAATGACAGGAGCGTTTAGATGAGATGGGGCTGGTCATTAATACAAGGTACAAAAACATTCAGACACTTTGTGCACCAGCCAAGTGGTGGGCGGTCAATTCCACTTTTACCCTTTTACCAGCTGGAATCATTTTCAAGGAGAGAAAACAAGCTCCAATTGAGGGTTATTTACCTGCCAGAGGGGCTTGAAGATTTGACAAGCTCAACTGCTACCAGTCAAAAAATATATTGTCTGGGTGCCTCAGAAACACCCAATTAATCTGCAGTCACACGTTGGAACAAGATTCTAATGTCGGTGGCGAATAGAAAACCTTTCATGAAGAAGAAAGAAAACAAATAAGAGACTCTATGATGCTTTCTTCAGTTCTGGATTAATACATTTTTGGAAGGACGCCTTAAAATATATTTGTCATTTTTATACCACAGACGTGCACAGGATAACTTAATCATTTTTTCATCAAGTGGAGAATCTGACAATTGTCTCTTTGTTCTGTTGTTATGAGGTGATGAGTTGAATGACAAGATGAAGACGGCTTTTGAGTACATGGAGAATGATTGTGTAATAAACTTAAATACAGGACCTTCACATTTTTCACCGTGGAACATTTTTGAGGTTTTGATTTGAGAAAGCTTCAGTTTGGATTCACGTCACATGTAACTGCTCTGCTATTCCTTATTACAGTTGTTTGCTGGGGAGCTGAAAAGTTTGAGTTGCAATGACAAACTTCACTGCAATGTATTGGTGAAGGACATTGTAATTTCTTTTGTAAATGGTAGATGAGATGCCAGGCAAATTAATTTCCCTTTGGGGATCAATGAAGTTATTGTTGGGGCGCTGGTTTAGCTCAAGTTGGTAGAGTGGGCGCCCCATGTACAGAGGCTATAGTCCTCGTCGCACTGATCGCAGGTTCGACTCCCGGTCTGCCGATCATTTTGTGCATGTCATCCCCCACTCTCTATTCCAAAAAATTTCCTGTCTCTCTTCAGCTGTGCTGTCAAATAAAGGCAAAAGCCCAAAAAATAATATTTAAAAAAATAAATAAATAAATAAAATTATTGTTATTGTTTCACTCATGCCAACCTTGTGTTGGCAATCAATCCTTTCAGTAAACCAATACTGTGGTTTCATTGAAAACGTTCAGTAAGCTTAAGAATTATAGTAGTCAACCTTCAAACTTCCTGGATGTTGTTGTGCAGCAGCCTTTGATCAAAGTCGATTGCATCCTTTTTTTAGGCTTCACAAAATAACTACACTCTATCAGTTTAAACACAGTTGTCATTGTTACAATGTTGGGAAGCCAGTGAGAGATCATGTTTATATTGCTAGCAACTAGAGCCACCACATGGGTCCTCTTACCCTGGCTAACAGTGGGAGTGAGCAGTGACCACAGACTGTATAAATAGATGGACGACATGACAGCTCCCTAAAAGTGAAGCCAAAACATTTCCAGCGCCCCCTGCTGACTGGCTGCAGAATAGGTCATAAAGCCCGCCTCCTCCATGTTAACAGATGGGACATGAGTCAAACTATAAAATCAAAATACACGCCAAATAAATGTTTCTCAAACATGGTTTCTGTCATTATAGTTAGTTCTTATCATGCTGATTTACATCCAAGTGTTAATTTTATTTTTTATTAGTTATTTGGTGATGTAAAAAGGATGATTGACAGCTCTGTTGAAAAATATGGCTCCTGCAGCCAATCTGTTCCTGATTATCAGAGTAGAGGAGACACTCACTACGAAAACAATCACTACAGTCATTGAAGTTTCTGTTCTGTGAACGTCAGCTTCAGACCAACACAAAGAAGCTGTTCTGCTGTTAAAAAAGTTGGCGAGTGGGATCCTTGCTAGTTTTTTTTCCCAGTACGTTTAGTGTGTGTTTTATGGGAGATGGGAGCGCCCGTCACACAGGGTATTTTAGTAGAAGGAGACGCATCGTCCATCTATGTATACAGTCATTAGCAGTGACCAAGAGCGCAGGGGATATGGCCATACCAAATTGGGAGAAAAAGCACCATAAATATATCCTATATATATGCAGTAATTTTAAAAAAACAAATGAACTTAATAAAACCAACAGAATTTAAGAGTTGATTTGTTTGTTTGCATTCCTGCATCGGACTCGGTAAAATCCCTAGACATATCTTGGAATTCCGCCAAATGAAATGATCCTGACTCACAACTAGCCGGTGGGAATGAGGCTGACCTGGTTTCCACAGGCCAGGTTGACGAGTGGATGCGTTGGACGCGGTAAACATGCTCCACTTCGAAAATTAGAATAAAGGGTTTCAAACATGTGGAGTCATCCATGACTCAGAGGACATTTTTAGAAATAATCAGAGGAAGAAAGGAAGAGGGGAGCGGAGAAACAGAATAGCCGATGTAGAGATTGTGAAGATGAAAAATGTGAAGAAAGTACATAATGGATTTGTAAGTGTTCGCATGAGTATGTGTGACAGAGTGAGAAAGAAAGAAGTGGAGAGACACAGATGAGTAGTGATAAGTGGTAGCGATAAATCGTAATTGGAGTGTGTGGGCAAAGTAAACAAGATGAATTGTGCGTGTGAGAGAGACGGAGTGAGAGAGATGAGATGATAGAGGGTGCGTGTGTGAAGAAAGTAAATGAGACATGAGATAATGTGAATCAACACTCGGGACAAATAAAGATGCAGTGGAGATATGGAGAGCAGAAATGTGCTTCAAGTAAACTTCTGTAATGGTATCGCTGCTTCTAAGGAGCTGTCCTGAGGTGATCCAAAGCAGCAGTATCAGGGTCTACCCGGCAATATTTTAATGGATCAAATTAAAAGATCAAAAGTTATTGTGGCAACAGCTGGGATTTTTATGTGAATAAAAGTGAAAACTGTGAGACTGTTAATGCTGATTAACCTTTGTAAAGGGAAGAGTACTCGGCATTGGTAGCAGCCAAAGATTGTTTGTGAAGTAAGAAGCGCCACTCTGTAACACTACTGTACAACTGCAGGTGTTTCTGTACTCCAAAAATATCAAACAAAGTGAACCGTCTTTGTCTTGTCTTTGACACATTCATAGCAGGATTAATGGCTATTATTTCAATGTGTCAGTTGAATTTTAAAAATAAAATGTAAAATATTGGATGGCATGGGTAAAACTCTGATGGATGGCTAAATGAATGGTGAGGGAGCTTTGTGGCAGCGTTCATTTTGACAGCTATTTCAGATTTAGTCTTAAGTCAAAACACTAAGTGCAGTCTCCCTCTTCTCGTTTTTACCCATTTGCTTCAGGTAAAATTAACACTTTACATTTCAGCAGATCATCCATACAGTAAATGAACGATGAACACCCCATCTAAACATTACTTTCCATCATCGCTTCTCATTTTAACAGTCTGACTGAAGCAGACAGTCGATGATTACTCCTTTTTGTGCAGAAAAACGGCCCTTTTTCTGTGAGCACAGAGCCTGAAGCTGAAAGCCTGGGTTAACAAGTTCACAGCCACCTTAGTGATACATGTTATCTCCAGCTGGGCTACCCACTTACAGGAATGTATTGCTTGTATTTTGACAGACAGATTAGATGCACAGTGGGGGAAAATATAATGGATTTTAAAGAGTTTTTATCATCAATGATCTATTTTACCTCATTATTTTCATTAACAAAATTAACACTGTTTTGGCATATAATGGTAAAGTCTGTCATGGAGGACGACAAAAGTTACAAATATTTATAACTTTGGAAGGTCATACATCTACTGGAAGCATTTCCACTTTTTCTCTTTCTCACTAAACTTTACTGTCCTGATCTTGTTCACTAGAATGATATTCGGTTGGCCATCTTCCTGATTAAATGTGGATGCGGCATCTCTCTCAGCCAGACTGTGGTATATTTGACTTGAAATTCTTCTATATTGGCAGCAATATTTGTTATCGCTTCATTTTCCCCGTCCAAAATTGGTACCTGACCAATGTCCCATAAAATAAATCCCATATCTCTTGGGCACTAAAAATAAGTACGAAAGAACAATACCTCGTCCTATAGACGTGGAGGCACATTCAACATGTGCTGCTGCATTCATGCAAAGCCAATAAGGCAAAAGTTAATTCTCATACTGTACTTGCAGGTGTTTCTTATGAATAAAATCAAACAGTGGAACATTTTAGACTTTTTGACAGCCAATGACTCATGAATATAACAGTGATATATTGGACTAGAAGACAGGCCTTGAAAACTACGGAGAAAAAGACCACAAGTTGTGGTGTGGGACCGTAACAAAGTTATACAGCAAAGCATATCAGTGTGTATGAAAGATCGAATCTACTGGGCACAGCACTTCAGTTGACAGGCCCACAAACTCTCGAGCTAAAATCATAAAGGCAGAAAGTTCAGATAAAGATTTTCTGGGACAGTGACGATGTCTCCCTTTTGAAGAAAAGCCACACCATCGTCAATAAATCGTTAAGAACTCATCTGCAGAGCAGACAGAGAGAGAGAGACGAGACTCAGAGGGAGGAGGATGAAGAGTTGGAGCATGTCTGAAAGGCGTTAAAGGACAGACAGACAAGGAGAGAGACAAAAAAATGAGAGTGAGAGGAAGACAGGAGGGAGCACAACTGTGGGCAAGAGTAAAAGGCGAAGCGGTTTGTTTGCTCGCGTGTGTTCCCGTCGTGCCAGTTTACATGTTCAAGCCTGCAAACACTCCATTATCTGGGAGAGAAATTGAATGGTGCAGGGCTCTGGATGGCTGATGAAATCGGCTGCCTTTGCACTGCCTGGGTCACTGCCTACGGATGTCAAACCCATCAGATACGAATCCACTTCACCGTGCGACTCCCTGCCTGGGTGTCACATGGACGAAATATGAGCACTCCACTTAAGAGGTAGCAATTACATTTAAATTAGTCCATTGATTTTGACAATGTAATTACTTTGAGCAAGACAATTGCAAGATTGAAAGCATCTACTTTGCATTATACAAATAAGATGAAGAGGAACATTGCCTTTCATTTAGTGAGAGCAGCATTTAGCAAAGTAGTCCTTAGAGATTATTATGGTATAATAATAATAATAAGAAATATGACAATAAATCCAGATTACATGAAGCTTCAATGAAGAAAAAAGGGAAATATGGATATAAATGCAGCTCCATCTATTTGATGACATGTATGCTGATGTTAACACAACTGTGATGAGCCAATTGGGGCCGATTGTATTGACAAGCTGGTGCATCAAGCTCAACATGATTTCCAGCAAACAGAGTGCAAACTTTAGAAAACGTAAGCACTTAAAGGGACAGTTCGCCAATTTTCAACCTCAGTCCTATCATGCTATCATGGGGAGCTATGCCATCATGGTAGGAAAAAAAATCCAATTTGGTTCTGTGCCTTTGGAGGACGCTATCTGCTTCTCCAATGGGCCCTGGAAAACCTCGTCACCTGGCGGAGGCCTGGGAGCTTGCATGTCTTGTTTAAAATGGTCAGGTTTGAAATGTAGACTGCAGACCCAAAGATTTTTTTAGACGATCCACCGGTATATTCTCCTCATATTTCAGATTCTGTACCGCTCTGAGACATTGCCTGCAACAGTAGTATTTCACTCCAGCGTCTCTTGACAGGCCGTTCCTTTCAGAGGGAGGGGCGCAATGTATGCTGGGTGTTGTAGGAATGTAGAATGGGCGAAACTGACAGTGGCTCTTTCCAGGGGCCAATTGCTCCTTTAAGGATAACGTGGCAAACTCACACTCATCTCTATCGCTTGAAAGCATTAAAATTATGCAAAGATAAATGTTTTTTAACAGAAGCTGAGAATGTGGAATTTGAACATGAAAGCTGCCAGTCTGAGCATTTCTTAGACCTTTCAAAGAAAGCCTTCAGATACTTAGAGAACATTTTATCCCAGATTACATTTTCCCCATTGTATTGTAGCATTTTGTTTAGAGCAGGGAATGTGCAGACCACAATGACTATCCAAAAAGCCCAAACTTAAATCCCAAGTTCTGTGAATCTGAGAGTACAGCTTGTACCGAGCACTCTCATCTTTATTACATTTTGTGAAGTTAAAATTGGTGAACCCAAAGTGCAGGAGTACAGGAGGAAGTCATTCCACTAGCGACATTCAGCTGGGAGCACTGTAAGCCTGTGGTCATACAAGCTACCCTTTAATAATAATTTTACTCCTCGACCCGGAGCGAGCCGCTCAAGTGTCCTTGAACAAGGAAGTGAATTCCAACAATTTTCAGGAGCACTGCCTTGTGGCCCAGCCTTAACTCTGACCTCCCTGCAGGAGGGAGGAGTGGGCTCCATCTTGATTAAACTCCCCTAAAGAAGTCAAGAGTCGGTGGCAGAAACAAAAAGCAGAGCAGACCAAAGCTGTATGAAATTATATTCCCAAAGAATCTCTCCCTTTTCTTCATGCAGTGGTTTTTGATGTCATGCTTTGTCCACATAACATTTGTATTCACCTATCTCAAGGTGTTTAATTATCTTGTTCTACCACATATTTACATGCATGGTTGACAACGATAACTAATTCTGGAAGATAATAGAAGGAATTTGCTCTCTGGAGGACACTGGAAAAAATGGAATGACAGTATGGCAAAATTAGCTTCTGTATTTCCAGATCGCCCCTGTGTGAGGGAACAACGTAACACACAGTTGTTACTCCCGTCATGAAAGAATATTTTCTAACTTTGGACGGCACTGCAGTCTCCCTTATTCCTTGCCTCCCCTGCTATTATCATTCTGCTCTCGTCCACTAAAATGATATGCAGTTTGCTGTTTACTGTCTGCCTGAATACATGTGAACGCAGCATAACTCTCAGCGAGGGTGTGCCATGTTTAGATCGGCTCTAGGCAGTATGAAAGGGTAATCGTGTGGGGAATCTCAATTATATTTTGAATTGGAATTTATTTATTTGATAGGGTAGATGCAATTTAACAGTTTCAGTACAGATCTAGAAACCAAAAATCCCATGAAGGACCACAACAAAGTGTTATTTGTGAGAAACTTATTCCCATGAATCCTCTAGCTTTTTAGGTCGAGTTTAGGATTCAGACAAGCAGCCTTGTTATCAGAAGCCCTCTCTGATAATGTTCACACTTTTGCTACCGCCACGCTGAAACTTGCCGTGCTTAATTCTTACCAAGAGGTGCAAGATGTTCGTGATAAGCAAGCCATTTGGTAGCAATGCTTAGACGTGAAAACTATACTAATGTAATGTAAATGACGACGGAGGCTGCGATGAGGAATGGTTTTCTGATTGTGAGTTTGGGAGAATGAAAACATGATGCTGTCTAGTGAAAGGATTAAAAAAAAAAAGGTACCTCTTGGGTTGTTCGTCGTTTACTCCTCCTGAAAATATGAGACTTTAGAAAAGAAGAGATCGGTTAAAAACAAGCCTGTAAGAATGGATTCTACATTTGAAAAACTGATACGTCTATATCAGAACACTTTGCGGCTAATATGAAGGGGTAGGCCCGCCCATATAGTGCTGAAGCTCTAATGATAAGGGCAACTATAACACACTCTAACCCAGGCCCACCCGCTGAGACTCAAAGAATCAGAATGTACCCGGCAGCACAATTTAGGAAAGGTGACTTCTTTATGGAAAAGTCTTACGCCGTGCATGAGTGATAACCAATCTTGCTTTACTTTCCTCCCCTGAGATTGGAAGCAAACACTTGCATTCTCCCCCGACCCGTTATGCAAAAGCCCTTCAAACCAAATGGAAGAGAAGTTGTTTGTCACGGTCAACAGCGTTAGGTTTCCATTTGAAACACGTTAACTTTAAGAGCTAGCAAGGCTTGAAGAAGAAAAACAATGCATGGAAACACATCAATCTTTAAATGTACTATGTCTAGCACATGTATAGTAGCAAAGGCAGAAGACCACATGACCCTTAGTTTCTGTATATTTTGTGGTGTAGTTTCATTAACTGAACTGTGAGAGCATCTTAAAACCAATAGAACTGCTTGGGTTTTTGTTTAACCTGCATTAAAAGTAGCAGGCAGTTACTTTAGAAACTTGTTATCATGCAGTTGACATCCAATCAGTGGAGCCTCCTGAAAGTTACATCTCAGTAAAAATCAAAAAGAAAGCGAGGAAAAGTATCACCCCAAAATGCATAAGGATTTCTTTAAGGCGTGTTTCTTGTACAGTCTTTGGTGTGTCTAGTGAAATAGCGTTAACCAAAGCCCATGCTATCCATGTATTATGGCTGAGTTTATTTCACACAGCATTCTGCTCTTTGCATAAATAAGCAGGAACTCATGCATCTTCAGTTAGATTTGGAGTTTGTCATTGTCAGTTCCAAGATGACACAGCTTATGTTTAATGTCATTTGAAACAGAAGCATCAAAGTTTAAACAGTCCAGGTCCTGATGGGATTGGATTTAAAGATGCCACTGGTGACGCCGTGGGGAGCAGAGTTTCTTTATCAAGCGCTCTTAAACCCCACAACTACATGCTGCATGTGTGTGTTTATTATTCATATACATTTTGTGATGTTCACACAGGGTACATTTTGTAGTCACAGGGGGAGGATATGAACATGCATATATCTACACTTTGTAGTATGCTTTGTGATTGCGCATGTACACGTTCCCCCCGCTGCCTTCAAAACAGCTATTTATGCATCAGGAGGAACATGCGGCAACAAGAACAAGCATATATTATACAAATGGAAGTAGCAGAAGCATTGTTAAAGATTAAAGTGCTGGTGGCTTCTGGGAGCATTAAAGTCTGTGGTGTTTCGTAGTATTTTTGTAATATTAAGGCTGCTGTGAGGAACTTTTGGTTTGTGTTGACTTTGGCGCCCCCTGTGGACAAAGCCGGACCTCTTATCTCTTTGCTGATTTTGTCCTGTACATGCTGAAGTGGTGGTTTAAAAAATAAAGAAATCTCATCCTGCTTTCTTTAACAATCATGTGAATCAATCACTTTAAATTTCTGCCCTGGAAAATGTAAACAAAGGCAGCGTGCAGTTAACTGCTTCGTCTGACAGCTACCCCCCACCAGTGGTTTTAAGTATTAAAAGAAACTATACAGACATAAACAGTATTGTCGCTGATGGTCTGGTTTGCTTCTGTAGGTAATATAGAGTAGCCAGAATTAATTTAAATCTGTTTCATAACCAGCGAAAAACTCCTCACAGGAGCTTTAAGCACATTGTAATATGGTCCCCTTGGTGTGGACACCGTGAAAGCAACAGCTGGAAAAGGATGAAATCCAATGTAACACATCCACTTACTACAGCACTGGTGAAAGGGCAAGGCTGTTACTCTGTTACATTTGTACCAAAGGTCTTGTCTTTGTTGCCACAACTTGGTCCCATTGATGCCTGATGGCTCGTCCTTCTTAAACATAAAGAGTGCTCTTCTAGAAATGATCTCCCAGGCTGATAATAAATCATCATTCAAATCTAAACGTGTACATATCTGTGTAACTGCTTATTCAAAAGGTACTTAACGAGTCCATTTGAGCTCCATAACAACAGAAGCTGTTTTAATGTGGTACATCTTCCTCAATCAATCCCTCCTTTTTGTCTTGATACATCACAAACACAGCCAAACAGAGAGTCATGAGCCATAAATACTAACCCACTCCATCCAATTAATAAAGAGCTGAGGAGCGAAACAGAGAGAGATGGATGGCTTGTTGTTTTCAGTTGACTGACCTGAATAAATGCGAATCTGCAATTCAGAACGAGAGCTCGGAGGACCTAACGGTTTCTCCGTCCTATCTCCGACTCTCTTTCCCTGACCTCTGTGAGCTTCTATTAAGTGTCGTCCCATTAATCAGTGGTGAACTTGCTCTCTGCCTGCGCCCCTGCTGACTCTGGGCTGGATCAAGGATAGGCCAAGATCCTGCTGGCAGACACTTCGGCAGAGAGAGAGAGAGAGAGATTGAGTGAACGGATGTGGCAGAGACGCTCTACCGGTCAATTTCAAATGATCTAAAGCACCTTCTGGCAACCATACAGGACTGTATGTGTCTTACTCTGACGCAACATTGGGGTGGAGTATCTTAATGCAATTAAATTACAAAATCTACTGAGAAGAGGTCAACCAATAGTGGATTTTAAAATACAATAAGAGCCGGGCACATTGAAGATGCCAATCATCCATCACCAATGGCTGACAGTTATTGACCATGGAGCACTCTACCATCATAACATGGTGATTTAAAAGCCTCTCTCTTCCCAAGTGTTGGTAATATTTGTATTCAGCACCCCTCTCCTAAAAATCACTTATGGTTTACCTGTGACTCACATTTTAATGTGAATTTGAAATCATCTGATCTCTACACGGTCGTAGAAAGTAAAAGTGTGCCTCCTGCTCATATCAATTTATAAAACCCCAGCTCACCGCTCGGGTCTGAGATGGCAGCGGAGCGAGGTCGTTACGTAACATAACCACTGTCGGTGAAGTTGGCGTAATCACTTTTGACCCAGACGGTCATGATCCGAGCAGAGAGTGGAGGAGCAGCTGGCAGAGTGGAGTCAAGCTGCCCTGCCTCCGGCGTCGCACTGCCCTATGTTTGTATCACCCCTATCCACTCCCATCACAGTTTTGTAGTTTGTGTTCATTTTGAGACTCAGTTTGCAAATGTACTGTTGCTCCTTCTTTACATGGATCATAGTCCATCACAGTGTTTCAGCCTTGACATCTTAACGTGACAGTTTGGTGGACATTGAGGAAAAAGCAGGTGGCTGATTTATTGCATAACAATAGTTTGTAATAGTTTGTCCTATAGGCACAAATGAAATAGTTAAACTCCTGTACAAATATCGATTTCCAAAGAACTTGGGATTTGTATTTTTCAAGCCCTTGGAATCATTTTGGTGGTTTCAATCCATGGCATTTCGGTAAATATATTAAACTACTTAGGGGCAATTGTCGGCACGCAGAGCTGATATTCCATTCTGCTTTCAAGCCCTATAACTAACAATAGACTATTTATACTTCCAGTAGATGGCAAGTCCCACCGTCATGCATTTTGAGCCAAGTTTGTATCCATATGATTGACCTAGGCCCGATTTTGTCTCTGACAACTCCCAATATAATTTCTGGTTATTAAAATGCTAGACTTTCTTCTTTCTTTTCTTATTGTTGCACAATTGGTGAAGGGCAAGCATACACCTGACACTTCATCAGGGTTTCCTGCAGTACTAATGACCCTTTTACATGATACTGTAAGAACATCCAAAATATGACTTAATGGGGTTTTAAACGTGTTCTGACATCACGCAAATGACAACTGTTTTTTTCTTAAAACAGAGACCCATTCAAAGGTTGATTTTTTTCACTGATTGTCACGCTCTGTTTTCTAAAGTGAACTACCCATAGTCATTTTGACAAGAGCTCAGGGGGGATTCTGATTCTGTCAAAAAGCTTCACCATAAACTGGTGACGCAAGTTACATTTCAGAATACAACACCTCCTTGGATAAACCTTCATCCACCAGTCTTTTTTGTCGTGGCTGTTTCAGTTTATATGTAACAGTTATTTCCACGCAGTTATTATATGATCATTTACGCCAATTGTGATGAGGACTGACGCAGTTTGTAGGAGTTCTGTGATGGGACTGAAACGCCTCTATTACAGGCTGTGTGACTGGAGTGGGAGACGGAAAGTGAGAGCTAGCTGTGATCAATTACAATGCTGTGTGAAAGGGGACAGTAGGTTTCAGTAAGTATAGGCTGTGTCACTTTATGCTGTGTGGTTTTCTGTATACACGGGATGATGCAAACGGAAAGAAATGTCTGCAGGCTTTAGAATCGTTTTTCTACAGTGCAATGTTGCTTTAAAGACTGTTTAAATATGTGGTTTTACAATAATTTAAGGCACCATCATGTTGTTGGTTTTCCCTTGACTATATAGAACCTAATAAGTACATCCTGTCTTTTTCCTTAATTGGAAGGTGGCTTGAACACATCGCAGCATGTGTCTGGGAGTTCATAATTAAAGGATATATTGTATAATTACAATAAGACAAGTTGATGGGTTTCCGGTGATGCGTTAAGTATGCACATTTCAAAATGGATGTGTACATTATGTACACACTGCCCAGTTGGACTCTGCATCTTAACGCTCTCAGCAGCAATTGTCAGTCGCATCAGCTTCTTCTGCTCCCTTTTTTACCCTCCCTCATTGCTTTTTATTCTCTCTGCTCCAATCCAAACCACCCAACCCACAATCGCTACTCTTTCATCTTTCCCCTCGAACTTCCCTCTATCAACCCCCCCATCTTTTCTTAAACTCTGCGTGCCTGCCACTTTTATCTTCTCCTTCTCCTATTTCCACTCTGCTTTCTCCTCTTTTCCTCCAAAAAACGTCCTCCCCAGCCCTCTGCAGTATTCCCACTGCTGTCTCGCTCTCTCTCTGTCTGCCCTTCCTCCCTGTCTTGTTTCATTTCACTTTCTTCTTCTCTGACTGGCTTTTCCCCCCACCTCGTTCCCCATCCCGTCCCCCACCCCCAAACCACAACCGATCTCTCTCGATTTATTCATTCTGTGCTGCCTTTACCTTCCTCTGCACTCTTTTCCTCAATTTATCTTGGCCATTTTCTCTCTCAGTTAAAAACTCACCTTAGCACTTTGTTTTCTCAGAACTTTATCCCCTTACTTTTTCTGGTGTTGGATAAACGTGTTACTTCCACCTGCTTTTTTGGGCTTCTACTACATGAAGACTGACAGGGTCATCGATGTATATACACAGTCTGACCTTTGACTTATACTTTCCAAATGGTAACTGTGTCATTGCAGCAACTTGAATAGAGATATTTGTTAAAGATGTTTGGTGAAAACAGACCAAACATTTTAAGAACCGACAGGGACTCATGAAACATTTGGGCTTTGCTACATGCAAGAATTATACCCTCTGTGAATTTGTCTGGTTCTCCCTTCCTTCTGTCTCAGCCTGTTTTTTAAACTGCATTTAAAAAAAGATGTGTTCATGTTCATAAATGTTGACTGAAGTGCCCCAGATCCCCAGAATAAAATCTGATGCAACATCCCATCACTTTGGATGTGCTGTAGAGCGGTTTCGCAACAAAAACACCTACATGTGTTTCTGGGCTCTTCATTGCACCTCCCTCCTTTCTGTTTCTGTTCCAGTTCTCTCTAGAACCCAGCTCTGTCAGCAGAATGGCAGTCATTAGTGGAATTACTTTGGGGTTTCATCGCAAAGCCTTCACCCCCGTGTAAGTACTCCCACTGCTGGTATCAAAAAAAGAAAATGTCGTCACACCAGCGGAGTACATGGAGACTGAATCAAAAGAGTGTGGATATGGGAATACTTTTAACATGAACGGAGCGTAATACGTCCCAGCTAATGAGCTTGTCAGTGCATGTAGACACGCTGCTAACAAGTCTTTACACAGTTCTCACTACTGAAGGTTTTAAATACTGGAGAGCGAGGATGTTCAGTAGGGTGCCCTTCTTGTTGCTGCTCTTAGTCTTTTGAGGAGCTGTGAAAATTCAGGAAAACTATCTACTATCTAAGTTTGGCATAATCCAGAAATTGTTTTAATTACTGTACGTTTTTTTGTTATTTCCCCAGTTAAAGTTTCCCTTTTGGCTCAAGTTGAAATAAAATTATTCCCATAAGCAAAAAAAGGGTCATGGACAATAAACTATGTGAATATTCTTTTAGGTTTGTGGGCAAATATAGACTCAGTACAGAACCGATTTTAGAGTTAATTTTGTTTCCACAAAAACAGCTTACTGGGTTTAGACAAAATTTTAGGGGTGCAATGATTAGTCCACGTAGTCGACAAAAATCGATGACAAAATTAGGTGGCAACGAATTTGTCGACAATTAGTCGGTTATGTCAGTGAGCATGTTTTTATGCTCTGTGTGGACATAACATCATTTTCAGGAGCTGGGTTGTTGAGGGGTGAGACATCTCGCATTCTTACTATCTCTGCTGAGAGTTGCGCATGCAGAATGGCACAATGTCGGTGGCGGTGCAAAAACATCTCAAGTCTGGGAGCATTTCACCCTTAACACTGCAAGGAAAAGGATCGCCTGCAAGACTTTTAAAGAGGACCTTGCTTATCAAGGGGGCTCATTGGCAATGCCCGAGCATTTGAAGGGAAGGCACTTTGGACTTGTGCATGATACAGACTCTCCCAGATAGGATAATTAGCTTCTCAGTTAGTTAGTGTTAGACATCTATAGACTGAGCTGTAAATATAACACAAGAATCTGACGCATCTTTCTTCTCTAAACATCAACTTTGACATTTAACGTAACAGTCAAAAGTTAGAGTCCAAGCAGTGATTTTTCTCTCGTTCCTATTTTCAGTCCCTCACCTTAAACACGTCATCTTTTTCTCTCCTTCTCATCTCTTGTTCTTCCTCATTTGATTTCTCTTTTGTAGGGCTGGGTCTTTAAAATCGATTTGTCCGACTGTAATCGATTTTCATTTGAATGACCCAATATCAATTCATAAATTCCAAGATCGATCTTTAAAAAGGTGTAAAAACACATCTGATCACTCACGTTTCTGAGCGCTCCTGGACAAAGCACGACTCCTTTTACTGCACCTACAACAAGACATCAGTGATCGCCGACGGACTCTTTTTATAGTGTGTGCGTCCATAAATTAGTATGCCTCCCTATAGCTCTTAGTCTCGTGTGGTTTTGTTCTCCGTGCTATAAGATCTCGTGGAGTTGAAGCCCAGTTTGTTTAATCAAAAGCATGAGCCAGATGTTCAGACTAAAAATCTGAAGCTGGAAAAAAAGTTCAGAAGCTGTCTAATTCATAAAACTGTTAATATTGAGTCGACTGCTGTGTGATTGTCATGTTAAATAAAAAGTACATGATGCAACTTCTTTGGGGTCAATTCTTATTGCAAACAAACATTATGATAATAACCAGGTTTGAGGTGCATTGATATTGTAACTGAAACACCTTTAACAAAAATATATCGAATCAATAAATCGATATTAAATCGGATCGGAAATCGAATTGAATCAGGACCCCGTGAATCGGAATCGAGAAATGCTTATCGATACCCAGCCCTACTCTTTTGTATCAGTAGCAGCCAAATCAGCAGCAATTTTTGAATGAAGAAAATATTTATTGTCCATGCTTAACAGAACCTCCAACTAAAATTAAAGCTGATTACCATAATATGGCAAGTAATTGTGCCATACATTATCCGATTACTAGTCGTTTCAATAATCAATGGCTAGTCTATCACAAATAGGCGCCAGCTGCAGCCCTACAACATTTCAGACCATCTTTTGATTAATGTCTGTGGTAACACATGTTGATCTCCTCAAAGTGAAGTATCAATTAAAGTTGTTTTTCAGCATTAGAAACTCTGCTATGGTCTCTGCACTGGTATTGAAAAACTTCAAGTCGTACCCTGCCCTAGTTTATCTGAAGAATATCTCATCTCTACTTTTTGAACTGTTTAGATGAGCAGCATGTTTAAAGTTACTGCATCACAAAGTTGCCTCATTCAGTTTCCAAAAATAATTCTTCTCGGTGCCATCTAAGGATGATATTCATCTTTTATTCAGCAAGGTTCACTTTCCGTGGATTGAGGATGACTGCGGTGTCAAGACACATTTGGGAAAACAGAGTCACAGACATTTCCATAAAGTCAGTTACTGCAAATTTGGTTACTTTCAGTTATAAAAATAGTAAGGCATCATTTGCTAAATGGTGCAGTATTTCATTATTCATGCACTCTTATAATTTGCAAATCCGAGATGTTAGTTTTTTTCAATACATGGAGCATTATTTACCCCAGAATGGACACCTTCTAAGTGTTAAAGCATTCAGATATACACACTGCTTTAGAGGACCTGATAGCATTTTGCACCCTTTATGGGAAGTTTGGAGAGATTTATGAGAGGTCATGCCATTTCAAATTTCTACAACGTGATGACATGTATGAGCAATTGTCTTCCACCAGTGCTCCTCTTGCTGTTAATCTACTAAATTACAGTAAACACAGGTTTCCCTTAAAAGAATGACTCAGTTCTTATTCTTAATGTGGTGAAAACCTACATGTATTCTGATAGTATTCTAACCCTTGCCGTTGGCAACATAAAGCTATTCTGAAAAGTTTGTTGTTGACACAAAAGGTGTGAAAATTGATGTCAAAATAGTGCCACTAAGTCCCTGAGCAAGGGTGTCAAACTGATTTATATCTGCCATCCTGCTCTGAGACAGGCTGGCAGCACCGCACCGTAACCGTAGCACAAGTCTAACTTGTTTGCATTACATGTACATACTGTATGTGACATCAGAGTTATGCTTGTATACCAGTAGTCGCGCAACACCGGGGGGATATATGCTCTAAATTCTACAAAATAAGAAAATAAGACACACAACTCCAGAATAAGACTTCCATGGTATGTTAAGTTATTGTTGGATGAGGCATATTACTTAATTCAAACACGCCATTCAACTTAAAAGTTTCAAAATGCTGTATATTAAGGCATAACGGTTTTCACTTCTAAATCCACAAGCGGAATAAGTTTTGCTGTATTCAATTAACCTCCAATTTACCTCCTTTCCTAATTAACCTAACATGAACATTTGGCCTTACACAGTACAGAACGAGGCTTGATTAATTAGGAAATGACAGCCGTAAAAGAATGCCATATTTGACAATAGGGCTGGTAGGAAAAAATATAAATAAAAAATACATTCCACTTTTATGCATTAAATTGTATTTCAGCTTTTAAATCATATATTTAAATCACTTGTCAGTTGTATTTGAAATGCAGCTTTCTCAGAATCACTCTTTTCTGGAGCTTGAAAAAATCTGCACTATATCAAATAAACCCCCATGGTCTGGAGATAAAATATGTAAACTTCTAAACACCAAGTACATGCAAGAAGGAGTTACCAGCATAAAGTATTATCATGCCTTAGCACTCAGAATATAGCAGCACCTCCCAAGCACATTGCCTCTTGGGAAATCCAGTGTTTACAAGAAGAAAAACAAGCACTTTTAACTTGCAATGATGATGATGATGGAAAAAATAATGTGATGCGAGCGAGACTGCTGTAATGTATATTTAGAACAATGGAGTGGACAAGTTTACTAATCATGTACTTCATCAACAGGACAAAATGAAAGGCTTCAGGAAGAACACAAACTGGCAGATTGAACATTGTGAATTAGTAAAGAAGGCATGATTCATTATCTCTTACTTCTAACCTGTTCTCAAACTATCACAGACAGAAAACAAAAGGAAAGCAGCAAATCATTTCTGAAAGAGGGGATCCGTAGAATGACCGCAGCAGTTGAACTGCAATGTAACAAGTGACCTGCACCTGCCCTGATGTTCCTGTTAGTGGGAGGTTTGTCGAGTGTGTCCTCTGGGGGTCACATGGGAGTATGTGTGAAGGTATGTTTGTGCTATCACTAAGTGAGAATTTGTGTTTCTCCTTGTAAGGGGCTATCTATGATTAATGAGACTGTTTTCTATGACCCATCTGTGGATGCATGCATGTGACCGCAACAATAACGTGCAAGGTTTTTTCCAGTTTGAACTACAATTGTTTGATGACAGGACATGTATGCACAAAAATAAATGTTTGAATCATATATCACATTTTGTTAATTTACCGGTAAGTGAATTTTATTTTTTTTATTTTTAGATATGAGGTTTGCAGTGTAACAATATTTCAGGAGGGAAAGACGTTTGTGCATGCAATGATTTTGTTGAAGTCACATTTTCTTTTATATATAATAACTGTGAGAGTCCATTCTCGCAATTCTTGCAAATTCTATGCAATGATTCAACTTAAAAATGAAATATTCTTGTTTACACATTTTCAAAAATTGCGGGAAAAGTCTGCAAAGGCTAAGTACGCTATTTCATTAGTATTTTATGATCAATCCTCCACTTAGTCATATTATTAGTATTTGTCTTATAAAGGTTTTACAGCTGTAGACATTAATGTTTGGAAGAAAATTGAACAAAGAATTGTGCTTACATTAAATTGACATGCATCTGCTTCCTTAATATTTAGAAAAAATCTGCGGCTGGATCTGTAAAATGTTTGTGATGTCTCATGAACCCTTTCAAGCTGGGCAGGCACGATGATAAAACTTTTTCGTCATATATCTTTTGAGTAAAACACAAGGTACTTGTGCACTAATGATAAGGATAGGCGCTCAGTGAAGAAACCCCTCCCCTTGTTCCCTTATCCCAATACTTATAATTAACCTAACCTACCACCGCCACCCAAGCAGCATTGCCAACTTCAACAGAAGCAGGCTCCGTTCATGCGAGCTCCAGGTATCAACACACTGGTACTACCTACCCTACCACATGGCACATGGTTTAAATTAAACACAAAAGAGGAAAGTATAGAGAGAAGGATAGAGAGAGAGAGAGGTGTGTCATCTTCTGTAACTGTGTTGCAAATAGTGTTTGCAAAGGTTTATCAGTGCAAATATATAGCAGTGAGTGTTTCACAATGCTGCGTGTGGATTTGTGCATGTCCTTCTTTGTTGTACATCTTTGTAAATGTTTATATTATACAGAGTTTTTGTGTAAAAAAAATTGTCTCTCTCTGAGCTCTGTGTATGCATATATACAGTACGTGCTTGTATTAGCATTTGCATGTGCCACATGCCTTTGGGAGCAAAATGTAACAGAGGCATTAGCCTACTTCCCTTGCATTAGACAAAACAAACAAATTAAGTGCAGCTCCTCCGCTACATTTATTCATATTCCAGCGAGACAGTGTCCTGAAAAATACCTTTGCCCTGTTCACCCTCCAGTGCAGCCTCGCTTTTTCTACACAAGTCTCCATTTCTTTTCAAAACAATGCGAGGCGTGCAATTGGTTTCACAGGACAGCTGTAGTATCCAGCAGTTCACAGGATGAGGACTGTGTTATCCATTTCCAAATAGCACAGATGGGATTGGCTTGTTGACCTTGTTACTTGTACTTGTCACACATTGCCTACACAGTATGCAAATGGCATTCATTGAGCTTCTGGAAATTGCACAATGCTCTTAGAGAGATTGGAGAGGCCAATAGTTACAAAAAAACAGAAGTTTTTCAACCCATTTTCTAGTGCAGTATGATTTCTCAAAAACGCAATCGTAATTGAGGTCTGTATGCGACTAAAATTTTGCAAAAGAGATTATCCTGATTTGTGTCAAAGCTGCAGCAACAATCGACAAGTGCATGTTGCTCCTTATGACAATGAAAGACAAAGGCAGGACAATCGTAAACAAGGCTTATGTACGCAAGATGAATGAACAGAAAAGCTTTTTGGGAAGAGCCATAATTATGCATGGAAAAGCACTGTTGCTGAGAACAAACAAACCCCCAGTTCTGCCAAAATCACTGCATTTGTAGAGAGAAAAAAATCAGTCGAGTCTGGTGTATGAAACCAGATTCAAAGATAATGACAGTCAGGCATCACATGTGTGACCTTCAGCAACAAAAGCTACACCGTGGTAAAGTAGAAAAAGGAAATCTGCAGCAGAAAATCTCAAACTCGAGCATGAGAAAGACTTAGATTGGAGTAGTAGTACAAAATGTACAACTGCAATTGAACTGCTGTAACTCCATTCTTTATAGTCACTGTTAAGACAATACTGCACTACCGGTGCTGGATTGATGGCCGCAGAGGGAAAGGTTTCACACTGACATTTTCTCCACAGAACGTGTGAAAAATGAACTTTCATCTCTGAAAATAACTGAAAAAGCCCATTTCTGCGGCTCATGTTGCACAGCTGTTGTTTTTAGCTCTCTTGGGAGGATTTATTTTTATGAAATGTAGCTGTGAGCATTGGATATTTTC
Organism: Semicossyphus pulcher; assembly: GCF_022749685.1. NCBI lineage: Eukaryota > Metazoa > Chordata > Actinopteri > Labriformes > Labridae > Semicossyphus > Semicossyphus pulcher. The sequence goes on from NW_027211626.1 coordinate 21,097,756, forward strand.
ACTTTCACCATGTTTTGTAGTTGGACATAAATGGTAAGAAAAGTACCCCAAAGTTACCTTTTCCATCTCTCCACTCTTCCTCTTGCGTGTCGATCGGGTGATTTTGACAGTGACTGCGTTCTCCTCTCCCTGGCGTCGCAGAGCCATGCGGTTTGGCTGCAGAGGGCTGAAGGAGATCTCCAGCTCCGGCCGGGGGAAGCGGCTCATCCTGCCGTTCTCTGTTGAAATCTCGGAGGAGTCTAAAACTGACGGACAGCCAGCTGAGCCCTGCAGGACAACACATGAGTTTTGGGGTCATGTCATGGGTCACTCAACAGAGGATGCAAGCTGGTCTGTCTGAGTCTACAAAGTTTAGAGGTCAGCAGACACAACAGCAAGAGTTTCAACACCTGGGAAACTGTTGCTGAGCAAGATGGCATCTGAAAGGTGCCAAATGTTGACTTCCCATTCATCAGCGGTAACCTCTAAAATTGTTTTGTTCCTTTGTGTCTTCCATATTTCTATTCAGTGAAATCTAAGACACAGGCACGGTGAAAAATGATGTCTGCAGGACAATCAAATATAGCAAAAGTTATGGCACTATAGACGTCCTGACTTGTTGACAGGAAGTGCAAAGTGGCTTGGTACAGGTTTGCCTTCAGTTCCCCTTTCAGACAAATCGTTTGTCAGACCACATCTAAAAGGTGAAAGGTTAAAGGATAACTTCTGTATTTTTAAACCTGGGCCCTATTTTTTTTTTTTTTTCAAATTTGGGGGTTGAAATGACTCATAGGAACAAAAACTTTTGGAATTGGTCCAGGAGATAGCCTCCACCGGCAGCCGGTTCACCAGTTCTCTCTTCAATTTCTCTTCTCTTCGAGCTCTTCGTCCGTAGACTTTGGTTCAAATAAATAGGGACGGCCATCCAATTCAAATGCCTCATCTTCATCGCCAAAAACAGGTAAATATTCAGCCATGGCTTTTGACATATATTCTTGCTGGCAGTCCTCTACCTAAACAAATCATCTCTCCAACTCTAACTCACGTTTCCTGTTCAGGGAACATCTTGCGAGATTTCAGGGCGAGACTTCTCCTTAGCGAGACCTCTGTTTCTGGTTACACACAAAAGGATCTTACTCTTTAAAAAAAGGCCAATCTTTGTAGGGATCATTTCTGTGATGTTGTCGGACACCCGGAGTAACAATTTGAACCTGTCAGTGGCAAATACAAGCACTTTTAGTGGACGCACTTTGATTGGGCGCAGTTGCAACACGGCTGCCCTTACGTTTTTGAATTTGATGCGAGCGGCGACTGGGAGCCAGTGGTTATGGAAGGTAAAAAAGAGGAAAAAAAGTGAGCTCAAAAGAGTTGCTAAAGATGCAGGCTTTCTTACTTTGCACACCTGGCCAAATGCTGCATGAAAGGAGTCTGATAACTGGAAAATCAGGTGTGAAATGTTAGAAATGTTCTGATTTAAAAAAGGTGTGGGTGATTTCATATGCTGTCTGAATATTTGACAGTCACAACATCTGAAGCCCACTGATGCCTTCAGACCTCCAAAGAATTAGGGAATCAAAAACCACACTCTATTATATGCAAATGACAAATATTATAAGAAGTATCACAATGATTTTTGTTAACAGGATGCATTGTGTTTCTATTTAATGTTCCTGTAGGACCATCTGCTGGCTCACTGAGATATCTCCCTCCGCATGTTTTGTGGACATATTGTAAAGACCAAAACATCATTACCAGTAACTACGTCTAACCACCTTATGTCAATTACTGAGCAACGTTAAAAATAGGATGTTATCTAAAGCAGGAGGAAGTGTTTTTAATAGGTAAATGTGAACACAGTAGCAGGCAGCACTAAAATCATTAGACGGTTATTCAAAGTACTAACTGTAATCTAATACCATGTAGTGGTGTCGTAACCATAGACTAGCATCATCTTTTTTTATATTTATTTATTTATTGCTGTCCTATGTCTAGCGTTTTTATGTTTGAAATGCATCACTTGATTGTCGTTACTAATTTTGTTGTATTCCTGTACAATGACAATAAAGGCTTTCTGATTCCGAAATACATTTCTAACTGCATGTGGAAAACCTCTCCCAAAATAAATGTTAAGTTAACTTCAAAACCATCTTCATGTAATCTTAAGAGCTTACCTGACTGCTGACTGACGCTCTGATGTCCCTCCTTCCTCCTGAATTCCTGTTAATTGCTGTACTCTCTGGTTTCCCAACCACCGTTGCAGGGCTCTCGTTGTCTTTAGTCTGTCATAGGAAGAAATAAAAAATAACTTAAATCATGATAACAAGTATAATATTCACAATACATAGACTCAAGCTATACAGGTAACAACACTACTCTATCAATATAAAGTCTAAGGTTTCTAGCATTAAGCTGCTGTTAAATCGACAACACAGTGTGGCAAAAAAGGTTTCCATTTGACACCTCAGGAATTTCTTTTCCAGTCTTTTATAATATTCACATTCTCACAAATTAATTTATACAATTGAAGAAAAAAGAGGGGATTTTATAAAAGCTAGAAAATATTTCAATAGTTTGATGCTAAAGAGAACCTGTATTTGGGTGGAGTATTCCTTTAACACTAACCTGTGCGACCGTGTCCGCCTGTTTGGCTCTTGAGGCCTCGAGCTCTTCCTTCAGTCGTTGGATCTCTGCCTCCCTCTCAGACAGAGCAGCCTGCAGCTTTGTCATATCGCCACCATCATCAGCACTCTGGAATAGGAATTTCATGGACACGGAGGGTGTTTACATGGACATTATACATAGCTTTGAAACATAATTGCAAGAGGAATTTAGATTTAAACACCTATTACGCAAACGTTACAAGCAACTAATATGGAGGAATCTCTGTATTTTATCAGTAAACACCAATAAAATAAAAATAAAGTTGTTTCTTAAAGTTTAGACAATATTAAGTTAGAAAGAGAGAAATGATTTCTAAACCCACCTAAAAATAAATCCCTGTTCATTATGCAACGCTGAGGTTGCTATTTAGTATGGTAGTTGATCTGCTCATATTCAGGGAGAAACAAAAGTGAAGCCACAAACCATTTCAAAACCGATTAATGCACAACCAATATACCCAGACAAAAGTTTAAGACAACATAATACGTGGAAACACTGAACTGTATCATCTCAGCCTAAAACATAAAATGCATGAGTTTTGACAGTATGATCCCAGAGAAAAACATAGGTTTGGCATCCCTTTAAAATTACACTTTAAAGGGATAGTACAGTTTTTTCTAGTGGAGTTGTACGAGGTACTTATCTGCTATACGTAGTACACTTACTATTGATAACACTCAGCACGGCCTCTGTTAGGAGAGGCCAGCTGGACTTCCTACACGGATGATAAGCGAAGCACCGCTGCAGACAGGGTCAGGTGTACCACGTATTTTAGCCACTTAAGAGTCCGACATACAAAAAAAAAGTGAATGTATATTTTAGATTTTTTTTTCTCACCACTTCACCTTGGTATCAGACAACCCTTTCCCTCGGCACTATGTCATACTCTGCACAACAGCCCTGTATACCTACCATGGACTGTATAAAAAGATGGACGACATGAAAGCTCCCTAACTGTGCGTTCACACCGAACGTGAAGCGAGTATTCGCCTCGCTTTACTCACGCAAGTTTGACCGCCGGATCAAAATTCACATTTAAATAACAGGTGAACATTCGCCATTCGCTTCGCTTGAATGGAGGAGAGGAAGCAGGGCTTATCTCCATGGTTACCAATGGTGTCAGGAGAATCTCGATGTTGACAGGCTTTCGCGACACCACGTGACGCGAATTCGCCTAGGAAGTAAAATTTTCCCGACGCGAATGTGCGTCTACTTGTGTCATTGCATTGACTTTGTAAGGAACCTCGCTGCAGATTCGCATCTATTTGCATTCGCACAGTAAAAGTGAAGCCAAAACATTTCCAGCGCCTCCTGCTGACTGGCTGCAGTATAGGTCATAAAGCCCGCCTCCACCACTACTATAAAATCATAATACACGACAAATACATTTTTCTCAAACATGGTTTCTGTCATTATAGTTAGTTCTTATCATGCTGATTTACATCCAGTTGTTTATTTTTCTGACAAGTTTATTTTTAATTAGTTATTTGATGCTGTAAAAAGGATGATTGACAGCTCTGTTGACAAATCCGGCTCCTGCAGCCGATCTGTTCCTGATTAGCAGAGTAGAGGAGGAACGGTGAGAGGAAACGTAACTAAAACAATCACTACAGTCATTGAAGTTATATCTGTGAATGTCTGCTTCAGACCAACGCAAAAAGGAGCTGTTCTGCTGTTAAACACGCCGGCGTGCGGGATCCTTGCTGTTTTTTCAGCAAGTTAAGTGTGTGTTTTGGTTAGCGGAAGTGGCTACGGCGGCGTCATCCGCCGATCTCTACTGCGCAACTGTGGCTCAAAATGACGTCAACATCGCAAGATGGCAGCGCCTATCACGGGGGCTGTTTTGGCATCAATTCCGTACAATGAAATGAATGATGAATAATGAACACAACACAGAAAACGGTTGAGAATCACATTCTGGTACTTGATAGTTTACCAGGTACCAGATATAGAAGAAACCAGTTGTGTACCCTAGAAGTACTACAATTCGACACCCAGTCCTCATTGGTGCTGATGTTTCTGTACAGGACTGCAGTATATGAAATAAGGTGCAATTCTCTCCTAAAGTTGCCAGACACATTTCATTAGAATCAATGCTGTAGACACAGCATCAGACACTGTAGCTGGCATTAGTGTGATTTGGTGAATAACTACAGCATGCCCTTCTCACTGTCTGTTCTGCATTATCCGGGGGGAAACTGTCTGGTGCAAATGAATAAATTATGTTGCTTTGAAAACCACACAAAAAAGCTCAGAGATAACAAAATGTGTCAGAGTAAAGTGCGAAATAATGAAATGTAAGATATGTGGAACTGAAATATGGCTCCATTGCGAAGATGCTGATTCACCCACAAAACCTCCTGCAATAAGCCAGATATGGAAAGAAAAGCAGGATGGAGCGAGTCTTATTAGTGCCCAGTAGCTCGACAAGCATTCAAAGAAGGATTAGGAGCACTCCTCTGCTGTGGAAAATTACACATACACATACATCTACTATTCAAATCAGAAGACCTCGAATAGACAGAATTTCTGCTTTTTTGTTTTTTATAGCTTTGTAACTGTAAACGGAGCAATGAAGGAGCAACAGCTTGCAGGCTATAAAATTTACAAACCCATTCTCAAAATGACCCCCGAGTGTTCATTATTCACAGGGTGTTTCCAGGAACTGAGTTATTCTCAGAGGTCTCCATCTCTCCAAAACTAACAGATAAAGTGATTAAATCGGTGAAAAAAATTAGGAATTGAGCAATTTCGAGATAAAAATCTGTCTCTCTGCTGGACACAACACGTCAGGAGCACAGACTTAAATAAAGAGGATCAGAAAGGGCTGCAACTCAGCGGCCTCTACCGTCGTTTAAGTTGGAATTCCTTCACTGTTCGTGGTTCATAAGGTTTTTAAAGTGAGCCAAATAATCCGCAAAAGTCTCATTTTTTCCCAAACAAAGTAGCTCTGTAATTAAAACCCTGAATAAAGCAGCTTCAGGGCTGCCACAAATGCCAGCTTAACCTTGTTGGCTAACTAAAATTCATCATCCAGTTTAATGATAAAGTGTGAAATGAAGATGACATGACTTGAAACACTAAGAGTGTAGCTTGTTTTATCTACTGAGCTGGAGTTTATGGAAAACGCTGCAAAATGTGCATCTTGCAGGTGAAACATGACACTAATGCAGGCTGATACAGGAGCTTGACGCGGTGCTTAACTGGGTTCCAATGCTGCTGTTCCCTTCATCCTTTCAGTAATGTTTCTAGTTGAGGTTTTTTTTTCAACCTCTCTCCCTGTTCCCTTCCCAGAATACTATCTGAAGGGTAAATCAACGCTGAATCAAATGGGCAAGAAATCTGTTGAGGCAGTGCACTCTACAAGTTCAAACTTCCAGTAAAGTTTCACCTCTGGCTAAACCTGAATCAATAATGTCACTGCAGGTGGTTTGCCCTGACAGATGATTGGAACCCAATTGCTCTGACATCTCTGTTTGGAGTGTGTACAGAGGTGAAACATACAAGGACGTTTCAAACAGAGGAGAGCAGACACTTTTTTAGTTTCAGCAAATTAATGTTAAATAATCTATGGACTTTCTATACAAGACATGCACGGTTAAAAACTTTAAATATGAACATTTATCAGCAGATGTTTCTTATTATTTCTTTCTTACACCAACTTTGTTCCTCATCTACATCTCTACACATCTGACATTTTAACATGTCCCACCCAAATTCTCCCGCTCACTCACTTTGATGTATAAAACAGCCACTTTTGACAGATACAGGGACCACACACTGAAGATGTAAACCTTCTTTATGTCACACTGACCTCTTGTGGTGGCTGTGTGTTATTCTGGCGCAGCTGTTGGATGAGTTTGTCTTTCTCTGCTTGGCTGGAGAGAAGTTTCTGTAGCTGGACCTCCAAAGCTGCGACCAGAGTGTCCCTCTCCTTCCTCCACTTCTCCATACTCTGCTCCTTCTCAGCCAGCTGAGATGTCAAGGACTCCTGATGTAGAGGGAAATGCACATGGTTAAAGTGTAGTTAAGACACTGGTTTTGCATTGTATGTGTGAGAATGAGAAAATGATACAGAAAAAGAACAATAAAACAAGAATGCTGGAGCCCTAAAGTGCACCAGAAATTACCGTAATAACAGTAAAAAAAAGTCCAGGACATTTTAGCTATAACAAAATAAAATAATTCTATAACAATTGCAACAAATGGGGCAAAAAAATGATGTTATCCAACTCAAAAGGGTTTACCCTCTGTACAATGGACACTTCAGACATACATTGCCAAAATTGGTTTCACATCCATCAGTCTGATCTGGATATTTTTAGCTGTAGGTGTGGCTTGGCTCCGCTGTGCAGCTTTGTCATAGTGATATGTTTACATGTTTCATGTTTTTAGCATGTTTACGTATCATTCTCTTCTTACCAACTGGCCGTGCTGGCGAGTATAGCGTTCTCTGTCATCGGCAAACTTCCTCATTTCCTGGTTCCTCTTGTCCTCCGCCTCTTTAGCTTGGCCGATCAGTGACAGCTTCTCCTCCAGCCACTTTTTGCGTTCGGTCTGGTGTTTCTCTGTACACAGCTGTACACAAGATGGTCATTATTTTTTTTGCATTCCTCCCTTAGAGTTCTTCAAAAGTCTCAGTTTCAGTTTCAGATGGGATTAACTACTTATCCATAATTATCACCAATCCTAGTGTGATGTAATCTTTATGATGTTTCTGTCACTCAAATTGCACTTCTGGTCCAACCATTTAAAACAACAAACAAAGCAACTTAAGAGAAGAATAAATACAAGTGTGTAAAACCCAGATTATAATAATTTTGCATGCTCCCTCATTCAACATGAATGCATAAAATGACTTCCCTTCATTACCTTTAAGCTTTCCTGAGCCCGAGCAGCTTCTTGTTTGGCCAGTCTGAGTTCATCTGATGGGCTGTCCACTTGATGATGCGAGTCGTTGACACGGTCCTGCTGCAACAACATCCCTTTCAATTTGTCCACCTCTGGAATGGTTAAAAAGAAAAGAAAGTTAAGATACTGCTCTTAGTAAAACTTTAGAAAACTTCAGAGTGTATCTTTCTCCCCACTAATCAAGCCTCCAGGTAAAGGTTAGGTTTTTTTTTTAAACAACCATTTAGTATAAACAAGTGCATTAAGATCAATCAAACATATCCCTTGCTTAAGTGACAGCACCTCCGTTATAAGTCTCACTATTTGTAATTTTTTATAGATTGAACCAACTGTTTCAGATAAAATCCATGTCTTGGTAAAGTATTGCTTTAAGAAAATATTTTTAAAATAGTTCAAATTTGAGATAATTTTTTTGTCATCTAAAAAGGGGGCTGCGTCTTTATCGGTGCGACCAATATACCAGTAAAAAATACAGAGAGGTATTTTATTTTGTTACGTTTTTTTCCCCGGACGATGGCGCTATAAGCTAGCTAACGCTTCGCCCCGGACATGCACGGTCATGATCGCCAGTGCAGCCACTACCCTCACAACAATCAACGTTAATGTAGGCTGCTAGCTACCGCACCAGTAAAAACAGATATAATATCTATTCTGCCACAACTTATATTCTGGATTTTACGGTAATTACAATGCAATAAGAACAGAAGTTTAAAACTGTTAAACCTAGGTGTGTTATTTAATCTGCTTTCATGCGTACATCTTTTCATAGTGTGCCATATTCAACAGTCATTGAGACCCAACACTGTTTGATTCACTGATCTGACTCAGGTTTTCTTTTATTTTGTTGTTTTTCATGTCTGCCAAATTGTAAGGTCTCTGCAGTGTTCAAGGATAAAAGGATTAGATTAAGCTGTCCATGGGCCAAACCTCTATTAATTAGAAACAATTCAATCTTTCAAAGTTCAATGTCAGTGTTTGCACATTCTTTTTTTTATCCTTTGTCTTACCGCTGGAGAGCTCCTGGATAAGGTTAAGTTTCTCCTCCAAGACCTGCTCCATCTGCTCCTGTGTCTCCTCCTGCTCCGTCAGAGCCAAACGCATGTCTTCCATCACACGCTCCTTGGCTTCAAGATCTTAAAAATGAAGGAAAGACACTCAGCCACTGACACATAAAGGTACAGGTTAAAAAGCAGAATGCCCTCCAGGCCCCGAGCAGAAATAAACTGTTGTTAACTATGTTGATCCCTGAGGGAGGTATTCTCAAGGAATTTTGAGCTTAAAAGACACCTTGGAGATCACCTTTAGGCAAGACCGACATATACAGACTTTTTGGGGGGACTAAACTATCCTTTTAAACACTAACATAATTTTTACCTTTACAGGCGTTCTGGTAGAGCTGCAGCGACTTGTCGGACTTCGTGTCAGATGATTGTTCCTAGAAGAGAGTATGAAGAGCAGATTAGGACAGCGTGAAGTGGACAAGAGCAAGAGCCTCATACTCTTCCACGTAAACAGCTGAAGCTGTCAGAGACTCGGTCCGGTAAAGATGACAGATTATTTTACCAGTTTGAGCTGCTGGATGGTTCTGTCTCTGTTGGCGAGGTCAGACTGAAGCTGCTTCTTGGCTTTCTCCATGTCAGACAGCTTCTGCCTCAAAACCTTTTCCTCCTCTCTCATGGCGGATATCTTCAGGAAGCACAGTTGTTAACAACACTGTACACAACATTATAGACAATAATTCAAGCTGTCTTGCTGTTTATAAAAGGGTCAGATTGGTATCCACTGGTGTGGCATAAATGTGGAAACTATGGTAGTGCTTTGAATAAGCCTTAATGTTGACCAAGTGTAGCTTTGATGAAGAAAGCTTCTTATTTGCTTCTTATTGACAGGACTGTGTTTAGGTGTGTACCTCCTTCTGGACCTGTTGAATCTGCTTCTTATAGTCGGCCAGTTTCTCTCTGAGGTCTGAAGTGTCATCCTCTTTCCGCTGAAGGTCGACGCTGAGGCTCTTGGCTTTCTCAGAGTCCTGCTTGGCATTTTCCTTTAGTCTGAGTGAGATTGACAAGATAACGATGAACTTGAACATTATGGTCAAGAACACTATTGCTTTACAGATTCTTTTATACGCAAGGGATTAATACAACTCTCCCTGAACTCAGCGGTACTTTTGGAGTTGAAAGACAAGATAAAGAGAAAATATATTACACAATGACAGAATAATACAAACCCCACAAGTGAAGGTAAATCAGAGAGGCTGCCTCTCGCTGTTTATTAGTTTTCTCTGCAACTCACCGGAGGACAGTCTCAGACAGGGAAGGATAATAAACAACTCCAATTTAGAGAGGCTTCTTTGATTAGTTTCCCATTTCACTACTGGTGGCTGAGGATGCTTTTAATGACTTTTATATACCCTTGTGTCCTGCTGTCACTTGATATATTCATGCATTTGAGTTTTTTTGCACCCGAGTGTGTCTATGACTCTGCATTTTATATTTCTGCCAGACCTCATTCAGAGCAGGGTTTTACAAAGCTGGGCTAGGAGTAGTGTAGTGTGACAGCCCCCTTCCTTTTTTAAGTTAACTTATAAAAGATCGAATTGTAAACATGATCCAAATTTAAAAATAATTCAGTTTTCAAGCCCTGCTAGGAGTAACCTTACCTGTTGATTTCCTCGGCTTTCTTCTCAAGCTCTGCGTCCTTCTGAGCGATGGCCTCGTGCGCCACGGCCAGCAGCTCCCTGCGCCTTTCCACCTCCTTACGCCGGGCTTCCTGGACTGCCTGACTCTCCTCCTCCTCCCGCCGTTCCTGCGCCTTCAGCAGGCTCTTTTGCAAGGATGTTACCTGCTCCTCTTTTTCCAGAAGCTGTTTCTGCAGCTCTGCCTCTCTCTCTGCAGACGCTTTCTTCAACTCTGTGAGCTTCTCATCCAACTCTCTGTCCTTATCCTTTAGGATACTGTCCATCTCTGAAGATGCTCGCTGAGCTTCAGTTTTAGTGACAGACTCCTTTGTTTCCTCCATGTTAGACACCTTTGTCCTCAGGGATGTCACCTCAGCCTGGAGATCACAGTTCAGCCTCTTGAGCTCTTCTTCAGCAGCAGAACAAGACGGACTGTTTGAAACTTTGAGCCTAGCTTCTTCTAATTCAGCCTTGATCAGCTCTGTAGTTTGCTCCTGCTCACTGAGCTTTTGCTTGAGATCATCTAAAAGTTTGGCCGAGGTGGATTTTTGTTCACACAGTTTCTGCTCTAACTCCTCCAGCTGCTGTGATCTCACTTCTTGTGTTTGCAGCTTCTCATTAAGCTCCTCAATCTGCTTCAACGAGGCCTGTGCTTGCTCCTCGAGTTTTGCCCTCAGCTGTTCGACTTCTTCTTTGGAGGCATGTTCTTGGCATTCGAGCTTGGATCTGATCTCATCCAGTGGTTTCTGCGACATCTCTTCTTGCTCTTGAAGCCTCCTTCTCAGCTCTTCAACTTTGGCTTCTTGCTGATTCAGCTTCTCTGTAAACTGTTCCACCTGCTGCTCAGAAATCAGCCGTTTGTGTTCTAACTGTTCTTTAGTGTGTGCTAGCTCATGCTCCAGCTCCAGCATTCGTCTTTGCTTGCTCTCATTTTTCTCCCTTTCCTCCATGAGGTTCTTCTTATGCTCTGACACTTCTTCTCTAAGGTGATGATTGTCACCTTCAGCTGATGCTGCTGAAGTTTGCTGCTCCTGTTTCAGGCTTTGGACTTCCTGCATCAGGGAGTTTATCATGGAGGTTTTGTCTTCAATCTCCTTGGAGTGTTCGTCCAGTTGTCTCTGAGCATTCTGTAGTTGGACTAATGCCTGGTCAGTCTTCTCTTTCTCGCTGGTCACCTGTGGTCATTAAAAACAAATACTAATTTATATTAGTGTTGTAGATTGAAGACTATTTGAAGAAACACAAGTACAAACTATTCCAAGACTCTGAAGACTTCAGCTAAACTCCCCTTCTGTTAGGGAATGTTTTTCTGTTCTGTTTTTACCTTTTAATTTACCGTAAAATTCGGTGTATAAAACGCACTTTTCATATATTTCCTTAAATCTCAAAAGTGGGCTGCGTCCTTTATAACGGTGTGACCAATATACCAGGATAAAATTCAGAGAGAGGTATGTTATTGTGCTATGGTATATTACCCAGACGATGGCGCTATCTGGTTGTTAAGTGGTGACGTCACATCTCCGCATTAAACTGTTTCCGAGTCCGAGCCGCTACAACGTCTCCTATTTACAATATGCTGCAGTGCTGTTTTAAGCTTGGAAAACTGATTGTTGCTAACGCTTCGTCACGGACATGCACCGCCATGATCACCATTGAAGCTGCCGTCCTCACAACAATCAACGTTACTGTAGGCTGCCAGCTACCACTAGGTACAGCATCGGTAGCTAGCAGGATTGCAAACTTAACATGATGAAAATAACTGGTGGGCTGTACTTTGTGTGTTTTGAATGCGTTTTAAAAGAAAATAAATTTAAATAGTGTTGAATTAACTTGTATACACGTTTTTATTAATAAATAGCTATAGAAAACATGTTTTTCCACTGGGATACCCCCAAAAACAGACTGCATCTTATATTCCGGTGCTACTTATATTCTGGATTTTACGGTAACTTAAAATCATATTGTGGCCCACCTGGCTCTCTGAAGCTTCCAGTTTGGCAGTAAGCTCTCTGACTTCTTGTTGTAGTGCATCACCCTTCTGTTCCATCTTTTCTCTCTCCTCAACCAGCCTCCTGATCCCCCTCCTCTCCTCCTCCAGAGCAGACTGAGCCTCCTCTCTGCCACTCCTCTCTTCACTTAAAGCAGCAAGCATACCATCTCTGCTTTGTTTCTCTTCTTCAAGGGATGCTACAGCATCCTCCTTGGCTTTCCTCTCAGCTTCGAGATCTGCCGTGGCTTTCTCGTTGCCTTTTCTCTCTTCTTTTAGAGATGCTAGCACCTCCTCTTTGCTTTGCTTTATCTCTCTTAGAGTTGCAAGAGCCTCCTCCCTTGCTTTCCTTTCCTCCTCTAAGGTTGCCAGTGCCTCCTCTTTTCCCATAGTCTGGTACTCTAAAGCAGCAATGGCGTCTTCTCTGCCTCTCTTCTCCTTCTCAAGAGCAGCCAACGCCTCCTGGGTGATAGGAGTGATGGTTAATTCCTTGATGTACATTTTTATATCATTGAATAAACATCACCAGGGTGGAGAATTGAAAACAGTGCAGGGCCACCAAGTGCACACTTAACTCCCTAACTCTTGTCCTCTTTCCTAGCCTTTCAAGTCCTCATATTTATGTGCTCCTTCCCCCAGGGTTCTTACCTGCAGCCGCTCTCTCTCACGTGAACTCCCCTCCTCGACCGGCAAGGAGCAGCCCCGTGAGCCCGGCTCTGCCGACCTCTGCAGGTCTTTCACTTGTTTCTCCAGGCGGGAAACCTCTGATGATTTCTCCTGGAGCTGAGAGAGGAGCCTCCTTTTCTCCTCGTGCTCTTCTGCACTGAGTTCACCTGGGAAATGGCACAGAACATGAAGAAATACAACAGGATGGGATAAGTAGGGCAGCAGTGACAGACTAGTAGACACCTGTCAAGACTTACTGCCTTTCAGCACTTTAAATACAGCTTGTGTTTTGAACCACGTTACAGGTCACAATGAGAGCAACTGTCTTAGACTCAGAAAGTACTTTAAGTTATTCTGAGGAAAATAATTGTGATGTTGGTGAAGTGATACATGAGATGAATTCACATATGTGTTTTTACCATTGAGTCTGTGAGCCATCTGCTCATTCAGCTCCAACACCTTCCTCTCCAGCTCCTCCACAGCTTCGTCCCGGTCTCCCCGAGCCCCTCCATTGCCTGAAGCCAGACATTTATGAGCAGCCTCGGCGGCCTTCTTGATGCCTGCCAATTCAGTGGAGTAGGTGTCCAGAGATGTGTCCTGGAAGAGGAAGGAAACGTCAGAGAAATTAGTCAGGGACGTAAGTGAGCAGAACATCCCGGTTAGGTGTCCGGAGGCAGTTCTGTGAGGGTATCCTGGAACAAATTACTTAACCTGTGCTTAAGTATTTAAATATGAATTATCCTTGGGTAATTCATGTGGGATATCATACAAGGACAGGTGAGTTATTTGATTCCTTTCTGACAGAAAACTTGCATTTCCCTTTTGATCTCACAGCAAAGAAGTGTGTGTGATCAGTAAAACAGCTTCCATATTTTTATTGTTTCATTCTTAATTTTGTTGTCAAATCGCAGCTATCAAATTTCCGTTTTAGCTTTAAAGACATTTAACCAACATCAACTGTGTTACCATGGCGTGTGCGTCTTGACTGGGTCCAGCAGTGCCCATTTTGTCAATGAGGTTCTTGAAGATCTCCAGCCTCCTTTCTGCTCGCTCCTCCAAGATTTCTCTCTCCCTCACCAGGCGGTCACTGAACACAAACACACACATTTAAATGTCAGAACCAAAACTTTCCTGACACACGTAAAAAAAGAAAGAAAGAAAATGTCTCACTTGTAGTCCTTCTGCATCTCAGAGAAGAGCTCTGAGAACTCTCTGCTGATTTCCTCTCTGACTCTGGCCTCCATGAGCAGACCGTCTGCTCGCTCTTTCTTCAGCTGTACCTGCAGCTGTGTCAACAGCGCCACCTGCCTCTTAAGAATGGGACACACAAAAATAGATTACATTACATTTCATGTTTCTAAAAAGAACAAGGTTATCAACTTTTTCTACTCAAAATTTCACAAAACGTAACCCCACCTCCCTGATGTTTCACCATTTACTTTGCTATTCAAGCTGGTTTTAATATCTACATTTATTCTTGTATTGATATGTTAGGCAAGAACACCTTTATCAGAAACACAAAGTTAAAATGGTGAGGGACCGACCTGGTGTGCTGCTTTGCCAATGAGAATCTTATCGTGATTTTTCTTTTCGTCTTCTTCAGGGCCATTCTGATCCATTGTGTCCTCCATCAGGCTCCCTTCTTCCTCACACTCATTATCCTCATCCTCCTGTCCAAGAGATTGTAATAACAACAAAATGTAGATGTGTGCAGTGATAATTCAAGCTAAAAAAAATAAGATTAAAACTGCAGCACTTGTAGGGAAGTGTAATAAAGGAAAGCATAAGCAGAAGCCGTCTCTATCTCACCTGTACATCCTCCAGGCTACTATCCCAGCACATCAGGGAGCTCCTCCTGCTGCCCTGAAGAGCCTGTCTCTCAGCATTGCTGATGATAAAGGATGCCTCCCCGTTAGACCTCTGGGGAATGATGGGAAGAGGCCTGCTGGCCAAAACCACAACCTGGAAACAGACAGGAGCAACAATATAGGTGAAATGATGACATAACCATGAATACTGCGTTGTTTTCAGTGTGAGAGCGTTTAAGAATATTGGTCAGTTTCTAATAGGATTTGGATGTGGTGGTTTGCACATTATGTATGGGTAGTAATGATATCCCTATGGAGGTACTGCATATTGCCTAAATACAGTCTACCAATGAAGAAAGCTGGAGGACTGTTCATTGTCTGAATGCAATTTTCCATCTGTATTTGTGTCTTTGTCAGGTCTGCAGCTGAGAGGGAACTTTGCTGATTGAATGCAGCTCAGAGAGCAAAGCACAGAGGAAAAATGAAAACGCGTACGAACCTTCTGTGCCACAGCAGAGAATTTGAGGACGTTGAGAGTCTCGTCGTACATAGAGGCACACTGATTGATGTTGACGATCATACAGGCTTTACCTCGACCACAGAAAAAGCCCTGCAGGTAGTGGGTCAGCTTGCTTTCTCTGAAGGGAACATGCTGAAGCAGCCTGAGGGAAGAAAACAGGCAAACAAACATCTTAGCCGGCATTGACATAAGCGCACTCTGAACCGTTTGTGTTGCTACATTCAATTTGAATCGAAGCGAAAAGTGTGTAGATGTTTTTCTTTGAACGTTCTAAATCTATATGAATCAGTTTCTGACCACAAGGGGGAAGAAAAACAAGCCACCACAAATCACAAGGTATTTAGTTGATATTGAAAATATATTATTATATTGTCCAATATTCATTCTCTTTCCAGCTGCAACTAGCTAGGTATTTTCTGCTTAGCTGCCTATGGAGGGTGAAGAGAACCACATTAAAACAAATCAATCTGCTAAAAGGATGGTCACAAACACTAATGAGTTTCAGAGTTGGGTGTTAATCCTCTGCAATTTCAGCATGATGAGAGACCCTTTCAAGTAAATTGTTAACGACTTCGGATTTAAAGTCAAATGAAGAGGTAGAGAAAATGATAGGAAGGTATTGATCTCACTTGGCCTGCTGATTGTGTCGTAGTGCATTGATGCATTTCCCCAGGATGAGCAGTGACGTGTTGATGTTTCCGGCTTCTTTCAGACGCTCTCCTTTATTCTGGGTTTTGGCGCATCGCTCAGAGCCAGCCAGGTCACACAAACACAACCTGATAACGAACACATTGATCAATATGAAAGACGAGGCAAATCTTTCACAACGAGCAAATTCTGTACATGTTCATCACCTGCTTTACCAACTTAGCCAAGTTTATATGCTCTGTAAATCTAAAGATGCACTCACTCGCTGACTGTGTGAACCCTCGGAGTCCCAATATCCTCAATCCTCAATATGCGAATGGAGAAAACACTGTGACTGCAGACAGGGAAAGAAAATCAAACATTAATTTCATGAACTTTATATTTAGATGGAATAGACAGATTCTTACACGAGATATTACCAGAGGAAAAAAAGCATAAAGACATGTTTTCAGGTGGACAAATAATTGTTGGGAGTTGTGTATATTTCAGTATTACTACAACCACAGTTAAGCAAGTTCAGAGAAAAATGCCATTTGCATGCAATGCTAAGTTTCTGTTTGAAAAACTAAAAGACTAATATCTGTACCTCCTGCTGGAGAGCTGGTTGAGCCGGGTGGAAGAGAAGCTCTGGTTCTTCTTTCCTATCTTCATCACCTTGTAAGCCTCTTCTGCACTATTTACTTGAACCCAACGCAGATCTAAATATAAAAAAAACATTTATTTTTTTACGCAGCACAATAGTTAAAATAAAAAAAAAACATGTCAACATTTCTGTCTGTCAGTTCGCCCCAGCATGTTGAGCTACATGGCTGTTCACGCACCAACATTCTAAAAGAGAGATCTGAAAGGTTCATTTGGACAAGAAAGCTGGCTTTAAACAAAGTAGACCCATAAACACAGTGTCTGTCTCAATGATGATTAAGAGCTAACTCACATGATGTGCATTTTATTTTTTCAGTTAAAACTTTTTGTTAAAAACTTGGCTGTGATTTTTATACAAGAGAAACTTCAGACTTCAAACCTTTCACAAAGGCTTTGCCCTTGACGTCCTGCGACAGGCGCAGTGCAGTCCTCCTCAGGGCCCCGTTGGGAATAACCTCCAGGAGGTCGTGAATGTTCTCATTGTATATCTCACAGAAAGAAACCCAAACAGAGAACTTAGTGTTCGTTTCCACCTCAAGGCTGATCTTGTCCTCTGCTGCAACTGCTGTACCCAGCATGCATGAGCCTGCAGAGGAAAAAATGTGGTAACGCACATTATATCACATGCAGTAACAGTAGTGGATTAGTAATTTAATTCTATTCTATTTCCCACGTTGGTAGTGGTATAAGAATTTCAAAAATGCTAATTTCCTGCCCTAGGGTTAAAGGGCCGACAGTGCACAGGTGGTTTCAGTGTCATTTTAGATAATCCAGCTGCAGTGCAAAGCAAGAGCAGAAAAACAACCAGTAATGCGCAATTAACAGGCCAAAGGACAAATCGTAATCTTACCCTCAAGGAGAGTCTTATTGGTGGAGTTCAACAGGCTTGTGTTGCTCTTTTCACTCTGAAAAGCAAAGGGTAAAGATGAACGTGTTAATGCTTCATAGGAAACATATTAGCTATTTATACACGTTTAGTGATATACCTTACCAATGAGAGCAATGCCACAATGTTCCATATAAGAGTAGTTAATAAAACCAAATTAAACAAGACAGCTTCATTTTAAAAAGGCATGTTGCCCATTTTACTTCACTAACATTAAGCAAAGGACTTACAGGGCTACTAGTTGTTTGAAATATATATTTTTATGGTAAATCTTTCGGTAACTTTTTTCAAATACTACTACCTACTTTACAACTTCCCAACAGTGAAATAAAGAGGGCTGCGTTTTAAAATTCGTGACATTCTAAAACTGTATATAACAATCACACAAAGTATAAGGCAGCATTTAGAGTTGTATTCTTAAGCCTTTAGACAAGGTAAAAACAAACATAGTATAAAGCATACTGAACCTTAAAGGTGATCACAAGAAGCGGTAAAATAAAGTCTAAACCCTTTGCAGGTACAATTTCGCCACCCTTTCTACCAGCGATAGTCACACTAATCTGTCAGTGTCACTATCCCATTTAATCAATCTCTCCTTGTTCTCTCTTACAGGCACAAAACGTTTTGAACCCCCAAAGGTCTTAACGCTGCTTACAGAAGAGGACTTTCAGCTACATGCTCCTTTTGTCTCCATCTCACTGACAAAATAGATACACATCTGAGTGCTGCAACAACAAAGGCGACCTAGATTGCGGTACGGAGCCTGAACAAATCTGATGTAGACAGTGAGGGAGAACTGGACCTCCTGCTGCTGCTGCTCTGCAAACATACTGCCAGTTATATTGCTGCCTTGTTTGTGTGAACCTCTGCGGCAGCCTCGGGCACATAGGTTACCTCCTTAAGTTGTCTGAAGAGGGCTCTTTTAAACCCAGTTTCCTCAGCCTGCTGCTCCCTGGTGAGCCTCGTGAACTCTTGACACCGGTGGGGTTTGACGCTCGTGCCAGTGAAAACATGTTCATCAATACTGCTGAAAATGACATCAAGGGATCTCGGCAGGATACCAGCATCAGCATCTGGACCTGGAGAGAGGAAAGCATATTGTTATTAAGATGTAAATGTGTCTGAAATACAATAAGGTAATTTGTTCCCTTGATCTTTATAGAAGTGTCGAAAAAGTTCATATCATATTTTTGCAAGCCTTTTTTGCTTCTTTTAAAAAGCTAAGCCATGTCCTAGCCAAACGCTTTAAATAAGGAGAGCACATACGTTTTCTTCACAGGGGTATTATGCTAATTTCAAGCTTCATATTTCACTCTGTGATACCTGTGGAGTAGCTTAGCATAATTTACAGTTAAGAAAACACCTCATTTTTCTCACATTGATGCTCTGTGTAGGAAAGCCTGCTCAGAGTTTGAGGTACGCCTCCCTTTTTCGATTTGAAATGAATATCTGGTGCTCTGACACTGACGTCCTTCCTTCACAGCCAAAAAACACTTTCTCAGAAGCCAAGTAGATAGACTTCTCCAAGACATTCTTAATCAGCTTGACGTGCAGAGCCGTTGAGCAGAGGGGTGGAGTGAAAAACATTTCCGAGGCAGACTGAGCTGCTGGGTGGGCGTGTCCTTGAACTGTGCCAGGGGCAGGAAGTTCTGCTGTGTCTCGGGCGGATGCCCAAATATAGAGTTCCACCACTTTGTGACTTCACAAAGTTAAGCATCTGGAGAAGTCTGTCTGACAGCAAGCATTCGCAGCAGCCTTCAGCTGACACGTGTTTAGCACGGGATTACTCCAACATACTGTTACCTACAGATTTGAATCTGAAGCTGACTCTACAATAACAAAGTAACCTCACCGAGCATTAAAATAGAGGTTGTACAACTTAAGCTGGACAGAAAATGGCACTCCTCGTGGCTGTTTGAGTTTTTCTGCATCTGATTTATAAAGCATTTCTTCCTGAGGAGATCATCACAAACTGTAGCAGGTATTTCTAATTGACTTTATTTTGACAGTCATTTTTAATCTTATTTAAGTCGCAGTATTTCAATGTATGAGAGTGAAACAGACCTAAGAATGTGAAGGTCTTCCCAGCGTTGGTAACACCGTAAGTGAAGACCAGAGAGTTTCCCCCTTCGAGAACATCTTTCACCAAATCCTTTACTGTGCCTTGAAACAGCGCTCTCTGTGTTGTGTCAGGACCGTGGACCTATTGAGGGAAGTGAAAAAGCTTCTCAGTAATGAGTAATGAAATGTCTGAACCTGTTCTCTCCTGCGACAAAGTTACTTGTAGGGAGACACAAATGAATATGAAATTATGAACAGGAAGTTAACTATTTTTGCTTTCTAATAAGGCAGGAAACACTAACCTGGGAGAACTGGAAGCGCTGTCCAGTCTGTGGGAAGGGTCTGTCAGTGCTGAGCCTCGCTGAAAGGGACAAACCGGGAGGCTTCAGGAGAACTGTGTCAGGGGGCTCGATTGTAACGCAGTCCTGTTACAAGGAAAAATATATATGTAAAAAAAAGAATGAGTCGGTTTTATTTTAAATGATCTGCAGAAGCATCGAGGAATCATCAGAGGAATTCAGCCTGTTTGACTTTTGATTGCAGAAACTTTGAACTTTTGGAAAGTCTTGAAATTTTAAAGTCAATACTTTCTGGGTAAATACCACAGAGTTTTCAACTAGAAAACCAAGCACACTGATATTCGTTACTGATCAAATTAACCCCTTCATGACAGATTATATTTTGCTTTAGTTTTACCTGTGACTCTCCATTAACACTTTCTGATGAGGTGAAAGGTCGGATGCGGAGGTAGACTTGAAGATGTTCTTTCGCCTCGATGCTGGAATGCTGCAAAAGTGAAAGACTGCATTTTTAGACATGAGGTTGAAGCTCACATCTTGATTAGAAATGATGTAATCTCTGTAGGCAGGGACGTGGATTTTAGGGTTGGTAAGTGTTCTGGTTTCCGTTTGTACTACGCTTGTAGTCCGAGTACTACTGACCAATCACGTATCAGCAAAAACAGTCCGCGTGGAAAGCAAAAGCAGGCAGAACATAATCCACCGTAATGACGTCCTGGCTCCCAAAATTCAACTTGAGATAAATTCTCTTGAGGCTGTGCCACGAAAGCCGTTCAGCGTTCAAATTCCCCGACTTCCTCGTCTGCATCAGATACGATCCTATTTTCTGTGAACAATGCAGTACGTGAAAAAGGAAGTCTAGACTGGAAGTCCTTTATCGCTAACTGCTGGCTACATGTCCGACATGTTCCCTGTTGTCCCCAGAGGCTATATCATCGTCATACTATAGCCAATGGGATCTGAGATTGGATATTATGTAAAGCAACCACCAATTAAAAGTTTAAAAAAGATGACATGTATTTTAATAATCTTAAGAGCAAAGTGGGCAAAATGCAGCAAGTGGGACCTGAGAGAAAATAAGTTGCTTTGAGTCATTGAGACAGAAAAATATGTTAATTTGCCCGTATCATTACTCGAACCCCCTCCATCCACCACATCACTCCTGTCCTCCAACAGCTCCATTGGCTCCTGGTTCAGTTCCGTATTCAATTCAAAGTCCTCCTGTTACCATTCAAGGCCATCCACAACCTCGCCCCCCCATATCTGTCCGACCTCCTCCATGTTCCCACTCCCTCCCGCTCCCTCCCGCTCCCTCTGATCCTCTTCCTCCTCACACCTGTCTGTCCCCTTCGCCCGTCTCACCACTATGGGGAGCAGAGCATTCAGCCGCTCTGCTCCCCGTCTCTGGAGTTGATTACCACCCCCTGAGAAACATTGATTCATTCCCCGATTTTAAACCACAACTCAAAACACATCTGTTTAAATCTGCCTATTCCTTATGACGCTAATTGCTCTGTCACTTTTTATTGTTTTTATTTATTCTACTTTGTTTTTTTCTCTCCCTCTTTTAATGTGTATTTTGTGTATATATATATATATATATATATATCTATGTACGGTGTCCTTGAGTGCCGAGAAAGGCGCCTTCAAATAAAATGTATGATTATTATTATTTATAGTCAGTAGTCTCTTGCAATAGGGAGCTGATTTCAGATTCCTGGACTTAAGATTTTCGCTTTTTATGGCTGCATCCTTACATACATATGTTACACCATGTATTAATAGTAACATTGTGAATCGCCCTGTCATTACCAGGTTTACCTGTAAGTCTGGTAAGGTGTTGAACTCTGATGAGAGATGCCTCTTCATATCGTCGTCCTCTACCCGTTCCCGTCTGTCAGCCTTGTTACTATTGAGACATGATTCCATCTTTCTGCAGCAGACAAGGAAAAGAGAGAAAACAAAAACAATATAACTGGCATGTTTTTATTCAATTCAGCTTTTTATAGACAGTAAGGTATCTCACGGCATTGAAAAAGTCCGTTGTATTGTACTGAAGATGAGCACATTTATGTTTATCACATTAACCGGTAATTTGACTTAGACGTTATTCTCCCAACAGCTTTGAAACCAGCTTTGCTAACCAACAGGTGATTCAACTAAACATGGTGTAACAGTTGTTCAGTTTAGCGCATCATTGTGAAGTAGGCTATCACTTCCCTCAAAGAATGTTCCCTACACTGACTCTAAACGTTTCTTAATCAACTAAACATTTTCAGCTGACGAACCGCCCCGCACCTGTCAGTTGATCTTAAAAACATAACGTAGTATACCAAATGTATTTTCCTCTCTAAAGAGAACTCAACGGTGGATATCTTACGGGGATATTTTCCTACAAAATAACTCACCTGAAAGCAGTAATTTTTGATACATTCGGTACTGAGAATGAAAACGTTTCCTCTTTGTGTGCTAGTGTTAATGCTAACTAAGTTGAGCTAACGAAACATAACAACACAGCCGCCGCCTGAGTTTGAAACCAACCAATCGGATTCAAGCTGATACTGCACATGCGCAGGTTCCTTGCGTTTTCTTCTTTTCCCTTTGAGGCAGATTGCAAGCAATGATTTTAACGGCGAATATCGCCTCCTAGTGTGCCGGAGTATATTTATAGAGATAAATGATTATGAAAATAAAATATGATATGCTCATTATTTTCCCCTGCAATGGGGGCATTCTTCTGTTGTATTTCTGCTCTTTAGCAGCAGAGTCTTGTTAAATCTTGTAAAATTAAACAATTTCTCTTTCTGTGAAAGCTAAAAAGGCTCTGGTAAATTCATTCATTCATTCATTCAACCTTTATTTACATCTCAAGGAATCATTGAGGGCATGCCCTCATTTTCAATAATAATAATAATAAAGTAAAGTAAAGTAAATAAAACAATCATGTCGAGATTACAACAAAACAAAATCATTGCAGAAATAGAAACATACGCAAAAAGAATGGCAATAACACAATTAAAAACAATAACATACATACCATGATTCCAGCTGTAAAAACTGGATTTTGTTTCTCCTCTGTTAGTTTTCATTTTTGGTATGTGACAACCTTTGCCTTGTTCGACCCGTTCGTCTTTAGAACTGTCTGAATAAATATTTCACTCACATAGATGTATGTCTAAAGAGGGCTATTAAAATTAATCATGTTATGTCTTTTTTCTTCAGCTTTAACCTTTGTTGTCCTTTTTTCTATGGTCCCTTCACTTGTGGTTAGAAATGATTGAAAATCAGACAATTCATACAGCAGTTCAAAGTTAATAGAGTGTTTATTATCACTGGTTTAGCTTAACATCACTGTGAAACAAATGCAAAGATGAAGTAATAAACAGAAAGCAAGAAATAAGCACCCAAAAATTTTGTCACAGACCGGAAGAATTGCAGGTTTAGACTGGTTCTAGACCGGGCTGATGTCGGTTTGCAGGTATGGGTTTAAGTAAACCCTGGTTTCAGTTTCAGCTGCTTTATAATGCTAATATTGCAAGTTACAACCATCTATCGGTGAGGGCTCCCCTCACCCAGCTCTTTCTTTTTTTTTTTCAAACAAATGCTTAGTCTCTTTGGAATCTTAATTGTTTATGGTCGAACTGTTCAAAAACTTTAGCAGTCTTGTGACAAAACATGAGCTTCAAATTAAAGCAAGCAAAATTGTTTAGATCTCCAAAGGACAACTTACAACCAGATTTTTTTTTTTTTAATCTCAGTTCACTCCCCCCCCATTAGTCTGCATCGTTTGAGTACCTAATGTGTTTCTCAGCTGCTGCCATTAAAAAGCCACTTTGTTTTCAAGCTCACTTTATCTCTTAAACTAGCTTCGATCATCAACCTGAACTCCATCAAACCAACACGATCACAAACATATAGATCCATCCTAGTCCATCCAAAATGCGTCTCCTAATATAAAATATCCCCAAATATAAATCTTATGTTTTGAAAAGAATTTAGTTTTATAAGCTTTATTTGCTTGTATTAAAGCTCCTACGTAGTTCAGTATAGTGACTGGACCCCACCGTCTTCCGATCCACTCAAGTGAGACTTTCAAGTGTTATCTTCAACTTGGTGATTTATTCCTTCAGAGTTTCTGGCAAACAAAAAACGGTGATGTGAAAGTAGAATAATCAAATTTCAGTTATCAGTTATTGTCTTAAAAAAAATCCAAATTGGCTGAAGTGTCGGGTCAAAAATGATTAATTGTTCCAATATTGTATAGTACAAAAGGAAAACTTAACATATGTATTTTCATTCATTTATTAAAGTTGAACTTTATTTGTCATTACAACTTTAAAAAACGAAATCTTTAAAGTTTGTCCAATGACCAGGGTTTACAAACCAACAAAACACCAGAAAATATAAAACATCTTTAATGTTGTTTGTTACGTTACTTCATATAAATCATGTAAACACTGCAAAAGACAAAAAATTAGAAGCTATTTAAGTGTAAAATAATTAACAGCCACTTGTTGCTAGCATTTCTTCCAGTGACGCAATAAGTCATGCTCAATGTTATACAGGCTCAAGATGCGTGATGGTCATTTCTGTATGCTTGCCAGGTAAGTAGCCTGAAACCAGCTTTTTTTTTCACCAGAGAGCATCAATGTGTCGTTACAGTGGGAGGACCTTTTTGTTTTTCCTGTTTTTCCTCTTCAATGTCATCTCCCTTTCCCCCAAATACTCAGCCAGTCAGCCCCTCCTTCAGTTGAACATCAACTGGTTGGGAAGCCAGTCAACCAGTCAACATCATGGCTGTCAACATCCCAGGAGTGATTACGATGGTGCTCTTCTACCTGCTGGTTTTGGGAACCGGCATCTGGGCTTCTTTCAAGTCCAAAAGGGAGCAGAAGAAAAGTGCAGCCTCTGGGATGGAGATGGCCCTGCTGGGAAATAGAAACATCAACGTGGTGGTGGGAATCTTCACAATGACAGGTAAGGAAAAAAAAAATTACAAAGGAAACTATGAATATTGATAAAATTGTCATTATTATAAAGTGTAAGCTTTTATTTTTGACTATGAATATCTTTTAAGTCTATTTTGGGGTAGATGTTGTATCCACTGAGAAATGAAAAAAAAGAAAAGGAAAAAAAAGAAAAGGAAAAGTTAACACACGGAATTTAAAAAAATCTGTGAACATATTCAGCATTATATGTAGCATTTGGATGAAAGTATTCAGCCTAATGAAATACATGCTAAAACATCTGAGAGTTTGATAAACGGCTGTGATTTATGAGCAGGAATGAGGAATGTGAAAACAAGGATACCCTTGAGGCTGTTTAGTCTTCTAAAACAAAGTGAAGAATCACACTCAAGGAATTCCACAAACAATAGAGTTTAAGATTACATGTTTGTAATTATTTATGTTCATGTGGACAGGACATAAATGCCTGAAAAAATATGGTCACACATTCTGACTGTATTACAAACAGGACACTTACAGTTAGGTATATTATAGATTTAAGTAAAAACAACTGGAACATTTATTAAGTGACTCTAATATTGATATACTTGGAATATCTGAAAGTTGGCTGACACATTCATCATCTACAGCAGCCATCAGTATTCCAGGATACAATGTATTTAGAAAAGATAGAGAAGCAGGGCGAGGTGGGGGAGTATTAATCTATGTCAGAGAAAAGTTTCAATGTGAACTAATAAGGTGGCCTAAAGAAGTTAATGCTGAGTGTATTGGTCTAAATATATCACTTTGCTCTGCAATGTCTTTTACTGTGATTTGTGTGTATCGACCTCCCTCAGCAAAGGATGTATTTTATGATCATCTTCAGACAATCTTAAATCAATGCGACTCTAAAAAGGAAATCATCTTATTTGGTGACTTTAATATCAACTGGGACATCAAGTCAGATAGGAAAAAGATTAAACAGCTTACGGATAAATACAATTTGACACAAATCATAAAAGGACCAACAAGAATAACAAATACAACAATTGATCTAATATTTACTAATAATCCTGAAAGAATCTCTAAGACTTTTAATCTATTATCTGGCCTGTCAGATCACAATTTTATCCTGTGCTCAAGGAAAATTAAGAGGAAGCATCTAATGGCATCCACCAGAAGTCACCAATACTATTTCATACCCAAAAGCCAGCAACAATTCCTGAATGAGGAAATCCAAAATGTAGACTGGTCTAATATTCTGGAAAATAATGACATTGAGGCAAGCTCAGATAATTTTATTAAAAAAGTCAATAACATTATAACACATTTTACAAAAAAAGGTAAATCCAAGCAACATAGAAATAATCTGCCCTGGTTGAACAATGAAATTATAAAATTAATGAAAAATAGAGATAACGCTCTAAGGCAATCTTTGAAAACAAGAACTACAAGTGACAGACAGATCTTTACATCGCTACGAAACAAAGTCTTAAGGATGACCCGTAAAGCGAAAACAGAGTTCTATATTGAGACCATAAAAGGGTCAAATGGTAATGGAAAGCTGATATGGAACAATCTAAATAAGCTATTGAGACGGGACAAATCTCACTATCTTGGTGATCTACAGTTCCAGGTAAATGAAGAGCTAACTGACAATCTAGACATCATTGTGAATTGTCTCAATAGATTTTTCATTGGCTCAGTTGAGGAACTCAGAAAGCACTTTAAATGCTCACATATTCCTCACAATCCTGTTGATGCAAGTAAACCAATATTTAGCATAGAAGAAATATCTGTCCCTGAGGTAATAAAAATAATTTCATCCCTAAAAAGCTCAAAGGCCAGAGATACATTTGGTCTTACTAGTGACTTTTTAAAGACCCATAAAGAGGCTCTTGCTGACCCAATTGCACATCTTGTAAATCTATCCATAAAACAAGGAACAGTACCATCTACATGGAAGATTGCTAGGGTCACCCCAGTCTTTAAGGCTGGGGACAAGACAAAATCTGAGAACTATCGACCAATAATTATTTTACCTATAATTTAATATAAATGGGTTACCACAAAACTGACAGAACACTTAAATAATGGCCATGCCACTCTTCATCCAATGCAGTTTGGATTTAGGAAATTTCACTCAACAGAGACAGCTACCTGATATTTCCTAGAAAACTTAAAGAGCTGTTTGGATCAGGGCTGCTTCGTAGCTGCTGTATTTCTTGATTTAAAGCGTACTTTTGACACCATTAATCATGATGTGCTTATTGCTAAATTAACTCATTTCAACTTCTCAAATAGTGCCCTCTGCTGGATGAAATCATACCTGTCAGACAGAAAACAGGCAGTTCAAATTCGCTGTCTTCATACTTCACTTGTTCTGCTGGAGTACCACAGCGCTCAATATTGGGTCCTGTTTTATTCAGCCAATATGTTAATAACTTACCAAATGTCTGTAGAAATATAAAAATGCAACTATATGCTGACGACACTGTGTTATACTGTCATGCCAACTCAATCCAAGAAGCTGCTTCAATACTCTCAGGAGCCATGGTGCCAGTGTCCCATTGGCTCCAAAACTGTTGTTTACATTTGAATACAAAAAAAACAGTCTGTATGTTTTTCTCCCGGCAGCTAACAAAGGAACAGCAATCATCAGTCATGGTGGGTGGAGAGAGACTTGATGTGGTTGAACACTTTAAGTACCTCGGGGTAATCTTCCCCTCCAATCTTAATTTTAAGCAACATGTTAAAAAAGTCACAAATACAATTAAATTTAACTTATCAAATTTCAAACATATAAGACCTTTCCTGACTGTGGAGTCGGCGAAGACCTATATGTATGCAATGATACTTACTCACATTTCCTATTGTTATACAACATGGTCACATACATCAGAGAGTACTTTAAAACCAATCAAGTCTCTCTTCAAGAGAACACTTAAAACTCTTGACAAAAACCTATACACTACCATTATTGTAAAATTATTAATAAGTACAACATCTTGGACTTTGTTAGCTATCAGTTGTTTTTGGATGTCTGTCTCATCTTTAAGGTTTTGAAAGGATTAGCCCCTCCACCATTGCAGGACTTCATAAAGACAAAATGGTGGTGTCCATCAGAGGAACACAGTCTTGGAACACACTGCCAGCTCATGTTAGAAACTGTGGCAATTACACCACCTTTAAAAAGACCCTTAAACAGTGGTTGAAAACAACCCAGACCTGCTCTCATGGGTAACCTCTTCGTCTTTTCTATTTTGTGTATGGACTTTTAACTTTGATGTGAATCGGGACTTATTTTTTGTGTAAGATTTCTACATGTTTTATCCATTTGTTATGGTGTATTGTCTGTATGTTTTTTTTTTATGATACCTGCTTTAGGACAACGGATGAAATTTAGCAACTGTGCTAACTCCAGCATATTTATATTGATGCTTTTTGCTGATATGTTGATTAATGTGCATTGTCCTAACCAAATAAATAAATACATTTAAAAAATAAAAAAACAGAAAATGTTTGCTGTTGGTGAAAATGCACTAACACTTTAGATAATTCTGAAAAAATGTAGGCTCAAGTCCCAAATTATATTGTTACTTACTTATAAAAACATCACATTTTGGAGAAAAACAATTTTTTGGTAGTGTACTTTACTTAATGCAACTGGAAACTCTTTGGTCTTTTTTCAGTCATAATGTATATTTTGTATTTTTGTCGAAGTCCTTATTTTTGCCGTTGATGGAATTCTGTAACCTGGAGCTGAAAACTGTCAGAAAAGTGACAGCCTGTAATCATTTGGTGTTGGATGTCTTTTCAAATTTCCCTGACGTGTGGGGAGCTTCAGGCATTCTCACCTCTTTTGGTTGGTTCCAACATAGGTCACCTGAGGATCTTTGACAAGTCATGTGGTCACGTAAGAGTTGGTGGGAGCATTTAAACAAGGTAAAGAGCAGGGGGATCCTACTGTTTACCTCAAATGTTGCTGCCGTGATAATTGTAGAGTTGTGAAATGTCTCAAAATCAAGGTTCGATCACCAACTATTTTTTGGTAACAAATTTATTGCAAATGTTTGAATAGTGCAACATAAATGAAAAGTTGTAAAATGTAATACGGCTAAGGCTAAATTAGGTATTTCCAGTTGATATAAGGCTTGTATTGTGCATTGATTGCAAGTTAAACCAAACAAAAAAACATGAAACCAGATGTAATTGGGGTGGACAAACGTTACAAACACCTCTCCTTATAACTCAACAGCATGTAAAATGGCATTTTCCTAAATTATAACAAGGTTTCATCAAAATGTGTTCAGTTGGCAAACAGGGAACATAATAACCTTCATCACATATCACAATATGGCCGATATGTACAGAACAACAACAACCATACAATGAGTACAATCAGCTCAATTGTGTAAATCGTCCACTAAACTTCTTGCTCTGTGTTTCTCCATCCTGTAGCTACGTGGGTTGGAGGAGCCATAATAGTGGGCCTTACTGAGATGGTGTACACGCCCTCTATGGGACTAACCTGGACACTCGTGATGATATTGTCGTACAGCGCGTCCTTCGTCATTGGTAAGAGACCTACGAGGACACTGTCTTTCTGCATACAAAACAACAACTACAACACAACTGTAGACCAACACTGATGCAGATTTTTTCCCATCTTTATTAAATGCTAGTCTTTCAGTTGGACATCATGACGCGTTGATTTCACATTCAGATTCAGATTATAATGACCTGCCTCAAAACCATGCCCTCCAAATTAAGTCCCTGTTTACCCTTAGATTTGCTATGCTTGTACTTCATGTGACATTTTTTGCACTGACAGGCACGACACCCCACAAGCAACTGATTCTCACTGTCATGCGTATGTGGCTATCTGTGCTACCAACTGTATCTTGCTTCAAACAAAGTTTACTCACAGGAAGCCTATCAAACGGCTCATTGCAGTCCTCAGTGAGAAGCCGCTTGTAATGTCTCATGGAAAAATGCTACTGGGTGGGACTGATAGGCAGGCTACCTGTCAGTGAACAGTGTTGTTGGGTTAGGGTTGGAATGTTAAAAAAACGTACTCCTTGCATTTGGCAGCCCTTCAATTCCAAAGGTCATTGTGACGGAGACACACGGACACACATGCACATACACACACCAAACTTTTACCTCTCCATCAGAGTCTCTAATCTGCCTGTAAACCTCTCCATTATCCTTCTTCCCCTCTCCGTTTCTGTAGTGCGACCAAGGGTGCACACTTGGAAGTTCTATTGTTAACCTTAGCACACATTTACACAGCATTATGTTTCCTTACCTCGAGGTGCATATTAATGTCGCCATGCGCCGTATGGACCCTCTGAGGGCACTCTCCTAGAGAGGCAGGAATTATGTCATTGGTAAATTTTTATGGGATTGTTTCACAAAAACATGAAATAGCAAAAAACAAAACAAAAACATATTTTGCAGGAAACTGGTGCAAGCAACAATATATCTGGGAGGCAACATAAAGTGTGAGCACAGACAGAGCATATCTAAGCGCAGCAGTGACTATTTGAGTGCAAAGGCAGGGTTTTTTAGTTACCTCATACATTATATTGACAATAACAAAGTCCAAAAAAATCTCATTATCGTTAACATGAAATTGTTACAGTCAGTAGTTTCTCAATTGTTCAGTATATCGAAAATTAAGAGTGGCTTAAATGGGGAAGACTTCAAATTTGTCAGGTACACCCTAAAGAAGAATCTTCACGTATTTGTTAAGGCTTCACAAATACGTTTTTGATCGTGTCATTTTTCCCTTTTATTGTTTTTTCCCGCTAAGTTGAGTTGTTTTGAGTCATTGTGATGTGCTCTGTCCTTTTTTTCAAATCAAGGTGGCTTGGTGTTCGCCAAGCCAATGAGAGAAAAAAACTGTGTAACGATGCTCGACCCGTTCCATATGAAGTATGGAAAAGCACTGACGGCTGTACTGTGCCTGGCTTCAATTGCTCTTGATGTGGTTTGGGTGCCTTCAACACTAATTGGTTTAGGTACAGTGTGTTAGCATTTTACCTATTTATGAACATAATTTTGTAACCATGCTTACAGTGTGATGATGACTCAATTTGACAAAAATAACAACAATAATATTAACACTGAGTGTTTCTGAAATTTAACTGAAACAATGCTTTTGACAGGAGGAACCATGAGTGTCGTCCTGGATTTATCCTTGGATGTATGCCTCTGGATCTCTGCTGCTGTTGCCATTATCTACACACTAATGGGAGGTCTCTACTCTGTGGCCTACACAGATATTATACAGCTTGTCCTCATATTCATCAGTTTGGTAAATCTGCAATCATTTAGGTTTTTATAGTCCATTGCTTTTTGTTTAAATGAAATTTGATGAAAAATGAAGTCAATACACATTACAAAAAAATGCTTTTATAAGTTGTGTGTGTTATAATCTACATTTGTATTTGTCTCTGCAGTGGCTCTGTGTTCCTTTTGTTTTGATGAATCCTCACTCCTTGGACATAAGCCAGACGTTGATGAACAACACCTTACACGCTCCCTGGATCGGTACACCAGAGCCGAAGAAGACCTGGATCATAATTGATGATTTCTTATTCTTTGTAAGGAAGGAACGATACGGCTTATATCAAATTCAATCTACTCTGTTGTTGAT
The DNA here is from genome assembly GCF_022749685.1 of Semicossyphus pulcher. Taxonomy (NCBI): domain Eukaryota; kingdom Metazoa; phylum Chordata; class Actinopteri; order Labriformes; family Labridae; genus Semicossyphus; species Semicossyphus pulcher. The sequence continues at coordinate 21,129,111 of NW_027211626.1, forward strand.
AAATATCTTCAGAATGATGACAAAAATATACATATTTAAAATTTGACTTTTTTTTAATTGTATCTAATTATCTGTCAGTATGTATCTAACTGAGTAAATAGCTTTCCTCTGACTGTAAAGATATAGTTTCAGGGGGCTTCCCTTTCCAGCAAATTTTGCTAAATGCTGCAAAATGTTTGCAGCATTTTCCCCGTGGTGACTAAATTTATTCTTTTTTTAATTTTCAAGGCACTGGGGAATCTGGGATATCAGTGCTTCCACCAGAGGACTTTGTCGGCTTCCTCCTCAGCCAATGCCAAGATCACATGCATTGTTGCGGCTTTCCTCTTTCTTCTATTCGGGATTCCTCCAATACTGCTTGGAGCAGCCGTTGCATCCACAGGTATTAACACATTATACAGTGGAGCGAAGTCGTTCTGCTTCAGTGTAAACGGCGGAGCTAGCAGGGCGGAACAGCTTGTTTTTTTCGTCCGTAACACCAGAACACTGTGTAAAAACACACTCTGGGACGGCTTTGGTTTGGCTTGGTTCACTGTAAAATGGCTAGGGCAGCATCACGGCAGAGCTTTGTTACCCCTCGATCCCACAGGATCCGTCTCCGGCGCGTTCCGTCTGCGCCGCGTTTCTGGTCCGTCAATCCTCGCCCATAGGAAGCGTGTCTGGTCCGGAGTGCAGCGGAACGCTGGCCCAAGCAGCTGGATTCGCGAGATCACAAGATCGTGGGAGAACTACATTATCACGCCAGAATTGAGATATCATCAATGTTAGCAGAACAACACACAAACTACTGTTCAGTTTGCACATCCGAGGTTGATTATCTGTTCATTTGAAAATCAGTCCGTGATTTTTGCACACGGAACACGCCGGAGACGGATCCTGTGGAACCGAGGAGTTACGCCGCTGTGGCTGGATCGCAATGTAAAAAGGGCTTACATCGCTATTGTATTCCCTGTTGTTAAACTGACCTCCATTGGTCTTGGGTTCATCCCGCCCTGGTCGTGTCTCATAGGCCTCAAAGCGCTCATCTTCCCAGCCTCCCATCAACCCAAAGCTGTGTTTGTGTTTTTGACTTTGCATTTTGCTTATAATGTGTCATTATTTTTGCCTTTTTCAGTATATTTTTTCATGCACAGAATGTTTCTGTTGTTGTTATTGTTTTTGGACATTAGTATGTGTTAATTTTCGGTCCGTTTCTTTTTATGAAAGTATTTGCCCTTCAAGTTCACCGTACAATGCTCATGTTTTCAGGAAAGTCTATGTAAAAGATAAACTGCTTTCCTTTGTATTTGTGAACCTGTGTGTTTATTCAATATAATCTGTATTCAAATTGATAATAAAGTATTGTGGTTTATCCCTATGGGATGGGGGAAATAAATGACAGCATGACGATGATGTCGATGATGATAATCACCAACAGTCACTCTGTGAGGGTTAAAAACATTTTTCATCTTTTGTCTCTGTGTCTCAGACTGGAACCTGACCACGTATGGTTCTCCATCTCCATATGAACGTGGGGAAGCAGCTCTAGTTCTTCCCATTGCCCTGCAGCACCTCACACCACCCTCCATCTCCATTATCGGTATTGGATGTGTGGCCGCCGCTGTGATGTCATCGGCTGACTCTGCTCTGCTTTCTGCAAGCTCTGTCTTTAGTGTCAACATATACAAGAACATCCTGAGGCCTCAGGTGAAAAATGCACATGGTCTTTCAGTTCTGCATCAGACAAAAAGAAAGTATGAATTATGGCATGATGGAGAAACAAAGTAGCTGATTGTTATATTCTTCTTTCCATTTACTGTCTTCCTCAGGCATCAGACAGAGAGATTCAGTGGGTGATCCGTGTTGCTGTAGTGGTAGCAGGCGTGGCTGGTACATCACTCACCAGCCTGAAAAACAGCATCATAATATTCTGGTTCCTTGGTGCTGAATTGGCATATATTGTTGTTTTCCCTCAACTTGTCTGCGTCCTCTTCTTCAACATCTCCAACGGTTACGGGGCTATTATGGGCTTGCTGGTGGGAATGGTGCTAAGACTGCTCTGTGGAGCACCATCACTAGGGTTAGCACCAGTCATACATTTCCCAGGATGCACTCTTGAGGATGGCGTTTATGTCCAGTACTCTCCGGTTAAGACCATCTCCATGCTGTCTGCTGTTGCTGCCATCTTGACTTTCTCCTACCTGGCTCCCATGCTCTTTCACAAAGGCCTGCTTCCTGAGAAGTGGGATGTGTTCAAAGTGAGAGCGCAGCCCTCACCACAACAACTGACGATGACAGATGGAGCCAGCAAACGTAATGAAAGGGAGAATTTAAATGAAAATAACTCTATGACTGAGACATCAGAGCCAATGATTAGCACAACATGCTAGTTCTTTGTTTACTTACTTATAATATAGTAATTTATTTAGCAAAATACAGTTAATACTAGTTAATTGAAAAAGAACTCCCTGGAGAGCTGTCCATCCATAACCTTAAAGACCAGCTCCAGTCATGTTTTAAGACGTATAAAATGCTCTGCTTGAAATAAGAAATTGTGTTTGATATGTTTTTTCTGTAACATATGTTTAATTATCTTGTAAAAATCCTCCCAAGGCGTCTCCTCATTCTCCCTCATTAAAAATTCCTGAATCGGCATAGTCCCCGCCCACTATGTGCTACGTTTCTCCTTTTGTAAAATTACAGCCGAAAACAAAACACGTCTCTGCCATCGTTTAGTGGCAACTTGTTGAAACTTAGCTAGCTTGAAATCAAGTAATTAGTTGTAGTAACGTTAACGTTAGTAGTCAGGAGTGAGCTTGCAAAAATTATGATGACAATTACAGCTGGCTTGCATATCGCCAAAGTGGTTGCCATAGGTTACTCATAATGATATGCATAGCGTTAACCCGTCCATTAACGGGACTGGCTCCTTAGTTTTGTGACGTCTCAAACCTGCCAATCTGAAAACGTGTTGTTCAGCCTGTCCTTGGTACACTGCAGTTAAAAAGCAGACAGGCCCAGCCATGGAGATGACTGCTGATGTTGTTCCTGATGTCCTGTAGCACATGAACAACACCACATGGAGATATTCACAAGGTTAAACACTTGAGTTTCACTGGAGGCGGTCTTTAAGTATTTTTGAAAAGTGGATTCTGTGTTCTAACCCTGTACAACAATAATTAGTTAAATATATAACTCTCAAGGGTGGAAGAAACAAAACAGTAAACACTAACTAACTTTACCCAATGGCGGCCTTATCAGGCAAGATAAATCACTGAGCTTAGTCCATTCAACCATGCAGGGGCTTGCTGTGTTGTTTTTTTTCTCACTCAGAAGATCGGGATATTGCAAACAGGAGAGACTTCATTAAGAGTGAACAATTATGTATTTTACAAGTTTGGAAAGAATGAAATGTGCAGTGTCTTTGGCGATTAGACCCCATTGTGATATCTTCACGTACTGAAGGGGTAGAGAGGTCGAGAGCAGCATAGGATACCCCCCGATGGAGTCTAGACACTGGTGGTGGTGATGGTGGTGAAGACAGGCTGCAGGATGAGCTGAGTAGCTGCACTCGGACACTGATGAGATGGATTGGAGGTGAACGGGGGTGGAGGAGGGTCGCAATGATCGAGCTGAAACCACAAATTGTGTAACGATCTGCCTTAACAGGAGTGAAACCCAAAAGCAGGACACTTGACAAATAATCAAAGTAAATATAAAATATTTACTTGAAATTAAATCACAGATACCAAAGACAGAAGAAATATAACAATTACCTGATCTTTCCCTGGCTTCAAATCTGACTAAATCGTTTAAAGAACTGAAAATCACTCAAAGAGGAAAACCTGACTAAATAAAGAAACAAAACTCTATCTGAAATAACCAAAAACTGCACTCAACAAAGGAGGCTCTATGCTACAAAACTATAACATAAATTCTTCTCTAACCTGAGGGAAAAAAACAAACAAAAGAATCTCTAAACTGACCAAAATCGCAAGCAAACAAAAATATACTATCTTGACTAGAACTCTCACAGACTTAGCTAGAACAGGATAAGGCTGGTTCGACTGACGTAGAGACAAGCACGAACTGGCACAGGACACAGGGAGACGCCACTATTTGAACATGAGGAAGGTAATCACAGGTGAAAACGATCAGGGAGGGCAAGACAATCACCAGACGCTGGATACACAGGGGCATGACGTAAAGTGATCTGAAACAAGAGGGAGACAGGGTTACTTTCAAAATAAAACAGGAAATGACCAGAGAACATGTAAGAACGAGACAAAAACGGTAACTTAACTGGAGGAAAATGATGAGACATGACAAAATGTCTGCGGATGAGGGGAGGACAGCTTTAAAATTTGACAGCAGCGGGATGATTAGACGTCGAGTCTAACTCCGGTTGGTTTAGTACATAAATAGTATACGCCCATAATCAGCTGATCATCAGAGAGAGAGAACGTGACATGATGAATGATGGCTAATGAACAATCTCCCTTCTTGAACTTGCGCTGAGCTACATAAAAACTATAGTACAGATTTTGCAGACTGGGGGGAAAAATTTAGCATGACAGTAATAATGCATATTTTCTCTCTTGTGTTCTTGCAATGCGTCTCTTTACTTAATGCTTCCTCCCCCCATCTCTGTGCTTCTGAGGTGAGAGTGGAAAGTTACAGAAGGGTGGATGTTCAACATGTTTTCAAACATTAGCCTTGAGTGTGAGTTACTACAGTTCATAGAAAGAATATGCTGATCGCACGTGATGATGATGCTGTTAACATCTGAACAGTCATGCTCCACTTCCAGCCTTATAAACTCAAATTTTCAGTAAATGTTTGCATTGTTTTTGTGGACACTTTTCCCGGCTGGCTCCCTTTGTTGTGGTTCTAACTCTTGACTTTCCTCACTTTCGTTTATAGACTGTTTGCCTTCATCTGAGCATCGAATTTGTTTCTTTTTCTTTGGATTTTCACTTATTTTTGAAGTTGTATCTGTAGTCATCGATCTTTTCTTTGTTTGTTCAGCCATAGTAGATTACTGTTTACTCGCAATGCTGACAGAAACCGGAAGTGCAGCCGCTTAGCTCCGCCTACCCTCTCTGGCAGACCAACCACTGCTGGGTGATGGAAAACGCGTCACTAACTGGGCGCCGCTCTGTGGCGACCCAGTCCATATTAATATATACTGCAAATGCAAAGGCTTTCATCAGTGGGCCATAGGCTCAATAACCATTGCATTACCTCATTCGGTGATAGATAGTGACTTAAAAGACATTAATTTAAACGAAAAAGTTTGAGGTTGTTACTTTAAGTCTCTTTACTGTTGTTTTGGAACCTGTTAGACTGAATGTATCAGAGGTGAAGAAACACACTGTATTTCAAATGTTGTGGAGGGGGAGGGAAGGGGGATGTTGAATGATGGTGTCCTGCAGGTGTGTGTGGACCTATATCTTGTATATTTTCTTTTTAAATTTAGATTTGTTTTACCTTTTTTTGCCTTCTTTTAATTGACTGTGAAGCCTTCTGTGACTGGTGCCTGTGAAGGTGCTATATGAATAACACAATCTGGGCACAAACTGAGGCGCAAGGCGCAAAGAGGTTGGTTTAAATCCCTGGATTATTCATAGGTGTGTTTTCGGCATAACATGAATCAAACCAATCAGACTGTCAGCTCTCATTTCCTTTAAGAGCCCGGTGCGCATGCAGGCAGGCGTGTTGCTATTTACGCAGCGGATTTCTGTCATTCTTCTTATATAAACCGGACCATGACCGGCATGTTCAACTCATTTCTTTCCACTGTGTCCTTGAACACGCAGAAATAAAACACAGGTCACTGTACGATACATGTCGAAGCATGAACTGATGTTAAAGCCACTGAAGCAATCCCACTGCCCAACAGAAACGAAAATGAAAAGAGGCGTACATTTATGCTCTATACATTTACACACGAGGCACAGCATTAATGAATTAAGTCTACAGACAGACAGGATCTTATGTTTATTAAAGTTTTGTGTGCTGACCATCAAAGAAAGGTAGGCTGTAAATCAGGGCTGCCAAGTTTCAGAAAATCACAAGAGTGAGACTTTAGTGTCATGATGTGTTTGAAAAAATTTTGGCCTGTTTTAACGTCGATTTATACCTTAAGACTGATGTCCTCACCTCCATGCCAGCTGCTCTCCCTGCACTGTGGCCTCCTAATGCTAGTCTTAATTAACCAGAAATTAGAAATGAAAATTGTAACAAGAATTTTGACAAAATACATTTATTTGCAATATTTCATTTCAACCAACTGTCCATCATTTAGCTGGGGACATGTCTCATGTTGTAGGCGTTTGTGGCAGATTTTGATGCCTTGATGACAGAGGCAGGGGGCTCCCACTTGAAACACTGTGGCTCAAGGCTCGCCATCTTCACAGTCATGATGGACGATAGAGTTCCCTCAAGAGCCAAACTGTTTCGGGTTTTGGTTTTGTTTGAGTAGGGGGTGATTTCGGACACAGCCAAAGTGGATTCCAGGGACTCTGTGGGTTCCTTTAGGGGGGTCTAATAATAATACAGATAAAAACTAAGAGCAACATTTGTCCTACGTCGACATCAAACTAGTGAAAACATTTAAAAAGTGAACACATTTTCAATAATGTTGTGTGATCAAAATTGGGTAGTTACCTACCGTCCGTCCTCTAGCAAGCAGGAGACCGTCGAGTGGGTTTTAAATGTCGGCGCTGTTGTGTGTGACAGATCGTTAGAGACGCCAAGACCCGCCTTACGTTGCTTCTGATTGGTTTATATTGCGTGGCGCCTTCCGTGGTTGGTTAGATTTAGGCACAAAGGACTGGTGGATTGGTCTGGGATTGGTTATCTCGGTCAGTCAATCAGAGTTACTCGAACTACGGCATGCCGCGAGGACCAAAGTTTATTATCATGAAAAAAATAAATATAGAGTATTGAATGGGGAAATATAAGCGTGAGAAATGTCAAGTGTGGCGTGTGGTGTGAGAATGGGTCAAATTGCGTGACTGTCACACTCAAAGCGTGACGCTTGGCAGCTCTGCTGTAAATGTTTATTTACTTTTTTTTTTTTGCTGCTGGATCACATGGCTGTATTCTCGTGCGTAATGGAGACTGGACAGTGTATTATAGCTGTGGGCACAATTGTCGGTACCACAGGTAGTTATTTTTGAGTATGGTCATTAATTTACCTCCTAGTTGCGTGTGTGAGAGTGTGTCTCAGTTCTGCTATATTATAGAGAGCGTGCGTCTAATTGACCGCGCAGTATGGAGAGCTTTGTGTCGGTCTCAGTAGTTTTTGGCCCGTGCACGGCTGGAGCAGGTGTGTGTGAAGCAGCGGTGTGCTTGTCCACGTCTCCCCGCACTTCTCAGAAGATCGGTCACAAACCGAAAGCAGACACACTGCTTTTTCCTTATGAGTAGAAGCGCTGTTGTGCGTCCACGTGTGAGTGACAAGCACACACGTGTTATAAACTTTCTGCGTCCTCTAAATAGCAAAGCGCCACCCGCTTGCCACCTGATATCAAAACCAACACGCCCATGGGCGCTAACGGTGGCGCAAGATGACTTGCTATTTACAAAACGTGAGCGGTGGGCGTGAAAATGACGACTACGCCGGGTGGAAGATTACAATCAGACTTGCGCTGCGCGCTTTGCGCCGGGTGGACAGGGCCCTCAGTCAGCGGTAGAAGTAAAGCCAGTCAACAAGTCAGTCATGGCTGTCAACATCCCTGGTGTGATAGCCATGGTGTTTTTCTATTTACTGGTTCTGGGAACCGGAATATGGGCTTCTTTCAAGTCTAAAAGGGAAAAGAAGAGAACTGCCGCCAATGAAATGGAGATGGCCCTGCTGGGAAACCGCAGTATCAGCTGGGTGGTGGGCACCTTCACAATGACAGGTGAGGGGAGCACAGCTGACAAATCTTGGGTGGAAACTGTATGATTGTAAATTACAGGTGTAAAGAATATTTTTAAACTTCTTAATGTTATACATATGCAGGCCACAAAATTACAACGTTATTATTCAGGAAAAGCAAAGTTTTGAATAAGTTGTCATGCCTCTGAATATCTGTGAACAAATCTGACACCAAGCTATAACATTGGAATTATGCCACAACATAATGTTCTTAATGCAATATCGTCTGTATGAGTTTTATAATTAGTTATAGGTTATAATCTGGAATAAACTATGTGAAAACAAGGATCAAGGCCCTAACGAGGATTTTCAAGCCTCGTCCTTTTGCCCTCTTGGCTTTTTATATGTTAATTAACATTATTTCTATCATAATTATTTTTTAGTTAATACTCTCCAAAAAATAACTGAAAACTAGGACACTCTGAACGGGGATACATTGAATAAATTTCGACTTACTTTGTAAATCTCTTTCATATTGTGACACAAATAACATTTTCTTTCAATGTTTTTTGGGGAACATTCCCTTGGATGACAGAATTTTCAAAACTTACAGTGTTGTATTATCATGTTATCATTACATGATCCTACTGCCACCCAATTAATGATTATGATTATTACCCAACATTTTGCCCTCTTTTCAAATAGCTGCTGCTTGTCCACTAAATTCCTTGCTGTGTGTTAATCCATCTGGTAGCGACGTGTGTCGGAGGAGCCTTCATTGTTGGCACAGCTGAGATGGTGTACACACCGTCTATGGGACTTACCAAGGCCGTGGTGATGTTGATGGCATACAGCTCATCTTTTATTATTGGTGAGAGTTTAAAATGACATCTAACAGGATATTATGACTTAATTTTTAACAAAGCAGTCAATCGCTGAGTCAGAAAAAAACAGAATCACTGTTTATGAGACAAGAAGACAGGAAATGCATATCAAATGTTTTTTGTAGGCTGTAAACTTAACAATGTTATTATACTGTGATAAACCAGCTGTTTTATCTCTTTCTTAAGGCCAATATGTCATGTTTACATTTTTGGTTTGTTTCTCACTCATTTGCCTTTTTTTATAATCAAGGTGGCTTGGTGTTCGCCGAGCCAATGAGAGAAAGGAACTATGTAACCATGCTGGACCCTTTCCATATGAAGTATGGAAAAGTACTGACAGCTTGGCTGTGCCTAGCTTCACTTGTTATGGATGTGGTCTTGATGCCCTCAACGCTAATCAGTTTAGGTACAGATACAAACACTCTTTACATACATATATTTGTAACTTTGTGTTTACAATTCCTTTAAGCAATTTAAATATATATATCTGAATTGCTACATAATTAGTAGAAAGATGACTTACATTTATGACTACGGTTTACATTTACGAACTGGTAATATTCTAACAAAGATTATGCAATTTAATTAATACAATGGGTTTGACAGGAGCAACTATGAGTGTGGTCCTGGATTTATCCTTTACTGTGTGTACCTGGATCTCTGCTGCCGTCGCCATTATCTACACACTGCTTGGAGGTCTCTACTCTGTGGCCTACACAGATATTATACAGCTTATCCTCATATTCGTCAGTTTGGTAAGTTTGGTATAATTTTAGTATGTATATGGAGTGTGTAGCCTTTAAAAGTTATACATTTGTATTTGTCTCTGCAGTGGCTCTGTGTTCCTTTTGTTTTGATGAATCCTCACTCCTTGGACATAAGCCAGACGTTGACGAACAACACCTTACACGCTCCCTGGATCGGTGGACTTGAGCTACAAAAGACCTGGATAATAATCGATGAATTCTTATTTTTTGTAAGGAAGGAACAATGCAGTCAATCAATCTCGTGTTGACAGATTTTCAGGATCAAAATTGATAACAGTGGACCATTTTTCAACAATTTATTTGTAAAACAGTAGGTCTGACATTTTCCCTTTCATTTGAATGGATGCTTTATTGCTTATAGAAGACAAACATTTTGCACCATTTGTGGTAATGCCCAGAGCCGTTTCTTGCTATATGCAGATGCATAGGTCTCCTATAGCCACTAGGGGGCCCCCCAAGCTGCAATTCAGCCTCAATAAATAAGGGGAGAATTAAATTACCTGTCTTTATTTGTAACCAGCCAAGCTCCTCGTGTGTAGCAAAGCACTTAGATGCTTAAAATTAAATGTAGACTATAAACAAAACTAAACTGTAATGATAGGGAAGCTTTGGCTTGTGTGAGGTAGTTAACCTAAAATCATCATGATCCTCTCACGCAATGAGTGACTGCCTACAGGTATGATGGGACAGACAGCTGCACGTCAGGTCAGTGAGGATGACTGAGTCAGACGCGCAGAGGCTGCTGTTCAGTGAATGTTGTTCTGTTATTAGCTGAACCTCATCCTGGTGCTGTTTAACGCTGTGGCCACATGAACGCACCGCCCGTGGTGAGGCTGTGCGTTTGGCAACAGGAAGTAGGATGCGTGAGTTTGGTCTCCAAAAGTTACTGTCACGGGGCAGGTCACGCTGATTAAACATACATTTGAGCGCCATTAGAAACGGTCGATGACTAGTAACCCAGATGCAGGCCACAAGTCCATTTGTAGTCGCTGAACCAAGTATACATACGTACATGAAAACACACTGCATTTATCTGGTATAATTTCCCATATTCTTTATAATAGAATAAATATTGCAGAACAAAAAGTTATCGCAATGTCAGTGTTTTCCCAATATGGTGCATCCATCCTACTATCAGGGGAGGAATATGTCACATCTCCTATGCAAAGCCAGTCCTCCATCTTCTAAATTCAGATATCTTGATGCCATTAGAGGACAAAACAGGGCTGAGTGAGGATATTAAGAAGAAAGTCAGTATCAATAAATATTTTTGAGGAAATGCTGGATCTGTTGCATTTATTGTCGTAGAGGAGCGTCATTGGTTACCTTTTATCATCATTTTCTGTAGGTTTAAACTGCTCGGGTCAATTTGAGATGTTTCATTTCAATTTGAGAGAGTTTTTCACGAATCTGCTTCTCTCTCAAAGTGTACTAGATTGATGCGTTACCTCAGATCACCTCGGGTTAATCCACCCCATCGTAGTTTGACAAAGTAGGGGCCCCCACAAAGCCAAAAACCTCCCTGGTAATGCCAAACTACTTGTGTAATTAACCAACTAACTATTTCACTTTTAAGGCACTGGGGAATCTTGCATATCAGTGCTTCCACCAGAGGACCTTGTCAGCTTCCTCCTCAGCCAATGCCAAGATCACATGCTTTGTTGCTGCTTTTATCTTACCTCTATTTGGGATACCTCCCATACTGCTCGGGGCAGCTGCTGCATCCACAGGTATTTACAGATTTTACATACCAGAAAACACATGTTTTTATTCTGATCTTGCAAATTAAATTGTAATTATTTGCCATTTATGATGTCACAATGTTGCGTCCCATTCCCCTTTTTTATACATTAAATTAATCACTCTTGACTGCATCTCTTAAGTCCGTAATTGTTGAGTGGTCAGACGTTTGGGTGGAGACTGGGCTTGGGCCTCTGACTCCTTACCGATGTCTTACAGATGTCTATGTCTAAGCTTTAACAAGTAGAAGCATCCCATGGCTCACTATGAACGCACCACATTCACTGGCAATTAATGGATTGGTTGGAGTTCAGTCTCCAAAAAGCAGCTAAAGCACTCGATTCACTCTTGTAGTGTTGCTAAAACTATCCGCTGTATCAAAGACTCTAAATGAGATTTGCAATGGGAAGTGGTGCTGTGATAATTGAAAAAATGATTAGTCGATTCCTGAATATATACAGTAGACTCCTGTTAAAATCACTGAAGTAGATGATGTGATACTTTCTTTCTTATGTTTTCATGTCAAAGACTGGAACTCGACGACCTATGGTTCTCCATCTCCATATGAACGTGGGGAAGCAGCTTTTGTTCTGCCCATTACCCTGCAACAACTCACCCCGGCCTTCATCTCCATTATCGGAATTGGATGTGTGGCCGCTGCTGTGATGTCATCAGCTGACTCTGCTTTGCTTTCTGCGGCTTCTGTCTTCAGCTCCAACATATACAAGAACATCCTGAGGCCTCAGGTGAGAAAATGTGGTTGTCTGTCGGTTTGCTACATTACAACAGAGCTTATAAATGGAATAAAATGGCATGATGTAGAATCATAAAAGAAAGGAGAGTAAATAACACAACAAAGCAGAGACACAGAAATTGGAAAGCAGGACAGTCAAAGGTATGTGTGTGTACCAGTTCTTATTTCTGTCTAATTTCTTCCTCAGGCATCAGACAGAGAGATTCAGTGGGTGATCCGTGCTGCTGTGGTGGTAGTGGGTGTGGTTGGTACATCACTCACCAGCCTGAAAAACAGTGTCCTAGTGTTCTGGTTCATTGGTGATGAAGTGGCCTACATCATAGTCTTCCCTCAACTTGTCTGCGTCCTCTTCTTCAACATCTCCAACGGTTACGGGGCTGTTATGGGCTTGCTTGTTGGATTGATGTTAAGACTGCTGAGTGGACAGCAATTATTAGGGTTAGCGCCAGTCATACACTTCCCAGGGTGCTCTCTTGAAGAGGGGGTTTATGTCCAGTACTCTCCGGTTAAGACCATCTCCATGCTGTCTGCTGTTGCTGCCATCTTGACCTTCTCCTATTTGGCGTCTGTGCTCTTCAACAAAGGCCTGCTTCCTGAGAAGTGGGATGTGTTCAAAGTGAGAGCGCAGCCCTCACCTCAAGCATTGACACCAATAGGTGGTGCAACAGAATACAATGACAAAGAGAATCAGGCAGAGGCATCAGAGCAAGTGATAAGCACATGCTCTTAGTTATCCTGTGGTACCTTTGCTGGTTGCGGTGACCACAAAGGGTCATGTGGTAGGTTTGTTATTATCATTAAGTATTGGGATGAGGGCGCAAATGGAGGGGTTTCTTCACTGAGTGCTTATCCTTATCATTAGGGCACAAGTATCCATCCATCCATCCATCCATTATCTTCCGCTTATCCAGGGCCGGGTCGCGGTGGCAGCCTCAGTAAGGTGACCCAGGCGTCCCTCTCCCCTGCAATATTTTCCAGTTCCTCCTGGGGGATTCCGAGGCGTTCCCAGGCCAGACGGGATATATAAATCCCTCCAGCAAGCTCTGGGTCTACCCCGGGGTCTCCTCCCAGTTGGACGTGCCCGGAAAACCTCCAAAGGGAGGCGCCCAGGAGGCATCCTAACCAGATGCCCGAACCACCTCAACTGGCTCCTTTTGACACGAAGGAGAAGCGGCTCTACTCCGAGCTCCCCCCGGATCTCCGAGCTCCTGACCCTATCTCTAAGGCTGAGCCCAGACACCCTCCGTAGGAAACTCATTTTGGCCGCTTGTATCCGCGATCTCACTCTTTCGGTCACTACCCAAAGCTCGTGACCATAGGTGAGGGTTGGAACGTAGATTGACTGGTAAATCGAAAGCTTTGCCTTCAAGTATCTTGTGTTTAATTCATATTCCTCATCCAGCCCATATCACAAATTGGATTTTTCTTTTTGATATGCTATGTTGTATGGCTCATGTATGCACATCAATTGATTTCTAGATTGTGAGAAAGCTTAAACAATATTTCAATATGATATCCATAACCCAAACATCATGATCCTACTTTCATTTGTTGTCTGTCAATACTGAGCTGCTTAAGAGTAATGACAATCTAAAATCTAAAACAATAAACATTGTAGAACCTGGGCCTGTTGACCCCTATTGCAGACTGGGTTGTGTAAGGTCACCTTCTGGCAGGAGGAACCCAAATCAATGCAGGGCGGAGTGGTGCCAACTAGATATAATTGGGCTTACTTCTACACCTAGCACTGGCAATCAAGTCGCTGGATTGCATCCTGAAATTGATTGTTCGGGAATCTATAGTATTAAATGGGGACTAAAAACTTGCCTGTCTGGTCTACTGTTGTTTTGCTGACTTGGAGAGGGCTTTTGACTGTGTCACCATGGAATCCTGTAGGTGTTCCTGCGGAGGTATAGAAAATTAGGGCCGATCCTACCAGCTGTCATGTACTTATTTAATCAATTACGTTTATAATAAAGAGCTGACACCAATACGTGGAGCCAGAGAACGTAATAAGAATGACAAATAAAATGGAAACAACCCCTTCCTCATCAGGCAAAATAAATCACTCGGTTTAGTAGGGCAGACTTTCCATAAGAAGTATGAAAAATGTATACATTTTGTTCATTCAACCAGGCAGGGGGCTTGCTCTGATATGTTGTTACATTCTTTATGTCTTCACTGAGAAGATGCATATGAAGCAGGATATATTTGAAGCAAAATGTAGCATGAGAGTAACAATATATATGAACAATCATTTTCTCCCCATGTGTTCTTGCTATTGTAGCTGAGTCAATATTTTATTTTGATAGTATACAATGTTATTTTGGTGAACATTCTCAAATCCTGTGTGTAATATTTATTGCTATAAAGTAAATGTGATGGGATAATTCTGTGTAGCATCAGCCTTAAATGGAATGAATGAGTGAATTTTATTCATGCATGTTTTATTTACAGCAGTATTCTTGTGCATGTAAAATACAATTGGATCACTTCTTCCACTGTGTGCGTATTGACTGTGCCCTGTGTTACTTTATAGAGGATTCTTCAGCCTGTGCGTAACATTGGGTCCCCCTCCTGTCTCTGTGCTATTTGACGTGAGAGTGGAAAGTTACAAAGGGGTTGACGTGTTTTGAAAAGTAATCCTTGAGTGTGTGTCACTATATTTTGTAAAGACAACATCATTATCTCATGTGGTGATACAGCCTGTGACTGTTTGAAATTCTAACCTCAAACTTGTTTTACTTGTCAGCATTGTTTTTCTTCGCTCTTAATTCTATTTGATTTATCAAGTAGGCAAAGGCAACACACTGTGTCTCAAATTTTGTGGAGAGTGAGGGAAGGATGATGTTGATAGAGTGTGTCCTGCAGGTGTGTGTGCCTATATATTTTATAATAATAATGTACATTTTATCTAGGGTTTCGGGGGTTTTTGAATGTATTTGCATTCCTCTTTGTTGCCTGGCACAACATTGTCCGTGTTGTCCATGGCTACTGTAGGTCGAGTGCATTTATTTGCTGGTTTTGTCGCTCTTAGGCAGTGTAACATTAGTGTCCTTTACTGTGTGAGCAAATTCATGGCAAATTCAAAATCCCAGCACACTCACTGATGAAACCTAGAATCACACGAACAGTAAGACTATTAACAACATTAAATAGCTTATAAAGCGTTTAAAATTCAAATATTAGCCCAACTTCTTTTTATTTTCTGTAAGAAACCTGGACAGGTCTAATGAACATACCACATTTTCCGGATGGCAAGGAGTTTTCTGAATCTCTATGAATTTTGGGAAACATGAACAAAACATTAATATTATCTATTAGATGTAATAGCACAAAAAAACACAAAAATTTATGTAATACTTTGCAATTACATTTTTTTTTTGAGTCTGGGCTGGCAGAGCAAATCAATAATCCACAGCCGGAAGAGGGAGGGTGGAAGGCTGAGGATTTTTTAGACATCAACCCCAGCTCAATGTTTGAAAAGTACATGCAAAGTACCAACATTGTTGGTAACTGTAAGAACACAATGTCCACCGATTGGAACGACATAGACATGTCTTTAATTAAGAAGGTAATTGATGACATTGTGAAACCATTAACTTGTATTTGTAATTTGTCATTCACACCAGGTTTATTTCCATGTAGAATGAAAACTGCTAAGGTCATTCAACTATACAAAGCTGGAGACAGAAAACAATTCACTAACTACAGGCCAGTATCCTTACTATCTCAATTCTCTAAAATATTAGAAAAACTATTTGTCAGTAGGATAGATAATTTCATTGAGAAACACAAGTTGTTGGTTGACAGTCAATACGGTTTCAGAACAAACAGATCCACATCAATGGCACTAATGGAATTAATTGAAGAAACCACCAGTTCTTTTGACAACAAGAAGTATGCAGTTGGAGTATTCGCAGATTTAAAAAGTGTGATGTGGTCTGTGCTTGTTAAATGGTAGGAGGGGGGTTTGCCTTTGTTTTTACGCTCCTTTCCCGTTTTGGAATAGGTGTTAGGTCATTGAATGGGACCGGATTTGTGCTGACCTCCACAGAAGATCTGAAAGTTGAGCGATGTTCATCCTCCTAATGGTTTGAGGCTTCTCCCTCAGGGTTTATTTATTTATTTATGTATTTATTGAATTAGGACAGTGAACATTAATCAGCCTATCAGCAATATGCTTCAAAGTAAATATGCCGGAATTAGCACAGTAGCTAAATTTCATCCGTGGTCCAAAGGCAGGTACTTAAAAAAACACAACAAATATTACAATTACAGGACACCTAACATGACGGCCCACCGGACAGCACACGGACATGCCCACAAACAATTGTATATATAGAATGGACACATTTGTTCATGACAAATAACATACCCACAAGCAATACGTTTGTTAAAATGCAAAATGATCCCAGTACCCCCAGGAACGGGCATCAGAAGAGAAGACAGGTTGAAGACATGGAATAAGGATCTCTCAATATCCTCCTCAGATGTGACAATCAACACTGTTTCAGAGACCATATTTTTACTGAAAGTCAAGATTGGAGTATCCACTCCCATGGGCAGCTCAGTTGTTGTGGGTAGCATGGCCCTCTCTGTCAGGATGCTTGGTGCATGCACATCATCAGGGATGATGTTCTTGTCAACAGGGAACATCCTTGTTCCCCTGAGTCCTGCCTAGGCATTTTCAACTGTTGCAGTCTTCTGCCAGGCCTGGCAAAACTTAGAGAACTCTGTTTGAGGTAGCCTCTGTTCTGCCAGCCTCCTTGTCCACTTCTGCCCCTTTTCATACCAATTGTGTTAAGAACGTTTGCAAAGTGCTTTGTCAGCAGGCTGGAGGGCATGTGTGGTGTGAGATGGATAGGCCATCACATGCACATTTTGGCTTTCATCAGTTGCATATAGTCCAAATTATACACATGGCTACTGTGGCCATCCAACAGGAGGACACAGGGCTTTCGATCATCTCTTGGCAGCTGCTCTGTAAACATGCTCTGGGCAACCATAAAGTCACTCCTTCATCGCTTCCCTTTAAATATGACTATTGTGCGACTAAATGTTCCTGTTATATCGAAAGCTGCAAGGACTGTGGTCTCTCCTTTCTCCCTAGCACTTGCCTCTGTTATGGCTGTGGTAGTGCCACAGCTTATCTCCGAGTGTTCCTCTGTGTTTTCCCTCTCCTTGTTTTCCCAGTGTTCCCCTGTCTGTCCCTTGTTGTCTCTGTGTCTGGTTGTGTATGTACCTGGCATGGGCGTGGCTTCCCCACTTCCCTGACTCCCAGCTCTGCTCCTCCTGCACACCTGCTCTCAATCGGCTCATCACTCCTCCCAGTCTGCACACCTTCCTCTCATCAATTCATCAAGCCTGCAGTATTTCAACCCTGGTTCTTCAGTCACTCATCGCCAGATTGTCGTTCAACCTTCAGTGGTAGCCACGCTCTCGGCATCATTTTGTATTTAGCTAAAAAGTGAACCTTATTTTTGCCTTATTAGTTACTTACTTGTTTTTTCTCTGCCTCAGGATCACCTTCGCCTGTTCTGCCAGCCCTGCTTTCCCTCAAGACACCTCAGCTTCACCACTCGCCTCACCCTCTCCTGCTGCCCCCCGGACTCCCTTCCCAGCCATCAGGCCACTCATTCTGCTCGGAGCATCATTCAAACTCTTTTCTTCTCCAAAACTCCACTGTGTCCTGCATTTAGGTCAATCCTAAAAGATCATAACAGCCTCTACACAGGGCTGGCCAACCTGCCCAACCACATGCGTTGGGCAACCCTAGGCTTGCAGGCCAGACTCATCATAATTCCAAAGTTGTGATAGGACATCATATTGTTGAAACCACTTTCCTATCACCTCAGAATTCCGCCCTGCCGCTTTTGATGCTGAAAGAGCCTCTGGCTTCTTAATGCTGATGTCTGGATTCCATTTCAAAAAGAATGAAACCAGTAATACCCAGCAGTGCCTTTTACTTCAGAGAAGCCTTTAGTGGCCTTTACATAACTAAATGCAATTTCTTAGACATCTCTTTTGTTGAGGCGGACACCTCTTTGGAAAGGAGCTTGATGAGACTGCCAGTTCTTTCTCAGAATCCTCTGAGACGTATGGTTTCCTTCCAGATGCATGGCCAGAGCCAACAACTTTGTCGCCAGTGCGCAAAGTGGTCTTTTGAGAATTCCAAGCCCTTGCTAAAAAGCGAACATTTGGTGTCTGCCCTCTCTCTATCTCATAGTACTCATTGATAGCACCCGTCATTCTGTCCATTCTCCACTTGTTGTATATTAATCTTCCTTCCTGGTGTTGTTGTGCCGTGCATATAGTATGTATTTCACAAGAGGGCGTCTCTCCTCTGCTCTCCGCCCTCTGCCATGTTTCACTTTACAGAATACTTAACCATTTAGTCCCTCCGTCATTTGAACACCAGCTCGTGACGAGGCCAGTCATACAGTCTATCATGGCTGTCAACATCCCAGGAGTGATAGTGATGGTGTTCTTTTACCTGCTGGTTCTGGGAACCGGCATCTGGGCTTCCTTCAAGTCCAAAAGGGAACAAAAGAGAAGTGCAGCCACTGGAATGGATATGGCCCTGCTGGGAAATAGAAACATCAGCTGGGTGGTGGGAATCTTCACGATGACAGGTGAGAGACCCAGCTCAGCTGAGAAAAGTAGCATGCAAACTGTATGATGGAATGATATTGTCATGGTTACAAAGGGAATATATTTGAAGAGAAAAAGATTATCTTCAGTTTATTCATTATAATTATATTAACAGTTTGGATTTTTTGGACATTTGACACGTCTGTGACTACAAATATAAACGTCTCAAAATTTAGAGCATAGCACACAATTCTTACTTAAACACACTCACGATTTATGATTTATTTTGTGAAATGCTTGTTATACTAAGGTATAGCTCTGTAAAAATTGGATACTGATAGTTTTTACTTGCCTGACTATTTAGTCATTTTAGTAAATAACAATATTTACCTGTAAACACCCTTTGCCACTATCCATAGGAGCAGGTGGTGGGTCGTTTCAGGTCACGTGTTAATTAAGGTTAAGTAAGGTATAGGTCTATAAATCATGAGAGCATTGCACGGCATCTTTGACATGTGAACCACATATTACTCAACATAAGGAGAAAAAGCCAAAGTTCTGCCAAACCCAGAGGGAAAACAACTCATTGATCTCTTTTGACTTTGTATTGCTTAGAAGTGCCTCACAATCACTTGCAGGCTCTGCAGGTGAGAACTATGTCTTTAAAAGCATGTGAACAGAAAAAGGCATTAGAAGAGGGAAACTGAGTCTGTAAAGTAGCTGCTGTGATACGAATTAATCTCCCTATGAACATCTGTGTCGTGTCTTACAATGCGCGTGGGCTGCGTGTTGGCCACAGTGAAACTGATAAATCACGCCGTGTTGTTGTGGACAAATTGATGGAGAGATGTGACATTTTGTGTGTCCAGGAGACGTTCCTGGCTAAACAAGTCCTGGAAGTCTTAAATTCTATACATAGGGACTTTCATGGGGCGGATGAATCAACTAATCAATTTTAGTTATGGCGGAAACAATATTATGAACTGTTAAACTGTAAAAAGTAATCTGTTTGTAGTGGATAATGTAGAGTTTGTTGATGATGTTATTGTCACTTCTGCTGAAGTCCATGAAGCAATATTGAAGTTCAGAGATAATAAGGGCTGTGGTTTGGATAAAATTACAGCTGAACATATTAAACCTGCCAGTAAGAAACTGTGCCCTCTGGTTGCTATATGCTACACAGTTTTTTTTGTTCATGGAGTTTACCTGATTCTGTGCTCTCTGTTGTGCTAGTACCAGTTATCAAAGATAAAGTGGAGAAGCTGAACAGCTCAGATAATTACAGGCTGATAGCTCTGGCCAGTGTCATGTCCAAAGTGCTGGAGACAGTTCTACTGCGTAGACTTGAGAAGTACGTCCAGTCTACTGACAACCAATTTGGTTTTAAACGAAAGCATGGCATAGATTTATGTATTTCTGCACTAAAGGAAATTTTAGATAAATATAAAAATTCCACAATGTTCATTTGCTTCATTGATGCTTCTAAAGCATTCGATTGTGTTAATCATAAGACATTATTTTTAAAATTTTCTAAAAATGGTGTCCCTGGTTTTTCAATTAGAATCTTGGCTTATTGGTACTCACATCAGGCAATGAGAGTGAGATGGGGGAATGTAACATCTGTTCCCTTCCATGTGACCAATGGTGTTTGCCAGGGCGGAATTTTGTCTCCTTTTCTTTTTAATATATATATGAATGATTTGTCTTTGATTTTTAATGCATGTGGTACAGGTTGTAGGGTTGGTGACTCTTTTCAGCCAATTTACCTGGCGACATCACGATAATACATACTCTGTCAACAGGATTATCTACAGAGTTACTTCTTTCCCTTTGTCCACTTGCAGTAAGTGACAGTAAACACCATATAATATTGTCATATAAAACAATAAACATAAACTGTCTGCTCTGACTTAGACGAACTGGCACAAACCATTTCCATCCTTAATCAATGTCCTCTGACTGCGGCATCATCATCTCTCCGTAATGTGTTAGAGAGCATTTAAAACGTGTCATAAGGAAGGTTCCTCGTCTATGTCAAAATCGTGGGAACACACTCCGATACGCTGACCAGTTGAGCAGTGTCCTCCACCATATCTTCAAGATGTCATCCCTCTGTAACGTTATTCTGCTATCTGGAAATCTTCCACTTTGTTTCCAAAGGATCAATTTAACGATTATAGGCCGGTTGCACAAAACTTTATTCACTTAACTGTTGGGTGTTCACTTGAACTCCAGCAATTTGCCTACCATGCAGGTAGACGAGTGGAGGATGTAAGGCTTTTTATCCTGAATAAATTGTAGAAAAGCAGCAAACTTACGAAAGGCTCTTGCTGGCTGAGTTTTCATCACAAAAAGTGTGTGTGTGTGTGTGTGTGTGTGTCTGTGTTTAATTTTCTGTGCAACACAATCAGGAGATCAATCTGCAATGTAAACACACACATGTGCACATGTGTGTGTTTCACAAGGGCGTCTCTCCTCTGCTCTCCGCCCTCTGCCATGTTTTCACTTTACAAAATACTTAACCATTTAGTCCCTCCGTCATTTGAACATCAGCTCGTGACGAGGCCAGTCATCCAGTCGATCATGGCGGTCAACATCCCAGGAGTGATAGTGATGGTGTTCTTTTACCTGCTGGTTCTGGGAACCGGCATCTGGGCTTCCTTCAAGTCCAAAAGGGAACAAAAGAGAAGTGCAGCCACTGGAGTGGATATGGCCCTGCTGGGAAATAGAAACATCAGCTGGGTGGTGGGAATCTTTACAATGACAGGTGAGAGACCCAGCTCAGCTGAGAAAAGTAGTCGGTTTTTTTGGGGCAAAATAATTACCAATATATGCTTTAAATATCTTTAACATTAAATATACAAACGTACAGCAATAGCTCTATGACGCTTCTTAGCGGATGGAAATGGATTGGAGCATGCACGTCATGTCTGTCTCATGTACCACGGTAGCCATTAACAAGAAGTGACAAGCAGGAAGTGAAATCATCACATTATAATATAATATAATATAATATAATAATTACAAAATAATATGAAACATTCAAACTTTATAAAACGACAGTATACAAGTTATACAGTTATTGTTTTCAACTAGAAATAACATTACAAACAAATTTTGCCGTTTGTGAATTAAACGCTTTTTGCGTGGGACCAAAATTTCCCTGAATGTCTGCATAATGACTAATTTAAATACGCGCAAACGGCACCGGAGCAGAGAGACGCTGTTTGCTCTGCAGCACACTTTGGGGTGTATTTAACCCTCTACGTGTGCATAGAGAATTAGGCTGAGTCTTTTTGTGTCATTTGCACAGGTTCAGCAGGTGCAAGAGCCACGTAATCCTTTAGTGTATTCCCCTTAAATGTCTTTCTGTGTTCATCCATCCTGAAGCTACATGGGTCGGAGGAGGCTTCATCCTTGGCACAACGGAGATGACGTACACACCATCTATGGGACTTTCCTGGACAATTCTGATAATAATGGGGTACAGCACAGCTTTTATAATTGGTAAGGGTTTTAAAAAATGGAATCTATCAAGATAATGCATGTATGTCTGCATGAGTAACAAGCTATTAGACCATGATAAATAAGGGGATTTTTAAAATGTGTATTTACATGTTCTGTCAGTTTGAGATGTGTCTGTGCAGTGGAAATTGCACTTGTGGCGCATCATTTTAAGACAGTAAAATATGTGAACTCCAAAGATGTATTTTAGAACTCGACTATTTAATCAATTGTAAGAATTGTTACTTGATTTTACAAAAATATTCTGTTGGCGCATATTAGCATCCTTTATCTGTCTTACTTAGGAATATCCAATGCATGTCAGCTTGCAAAATATACTGATCTAACTGATATGTTCACCTAACTTTTAAATTCTGTCCCCCCCCCCCCCCCCCCCCTTTTAAAATCAAGGTGGCTTGGTGTTCGCCAAGCCAATGAGAGAAAGAAACTTTGTGACGATGCTGGACCCTTTCCTTATCAAATATGGAAAAGTACTTACAGCTGGAATGTGCCTGGCTTCACTTATTGTTGATTTGGTCTGGGTAGCAGCAACACTAATTGGTTTAGGTACAGTGTTTTAAGTTTTATTTTATTTTGTATTTATCTAAATTCATATATCGTTCACTTTGTAGTAACTATCCCTAGATTCCTCCGAAATACTAATATTTTAAATAAAAATGTAAATGAATGTAAACCCTCCCTGCATTGTTTAGATTCTACATACAATGCAGTATAATAAATATCAAATGGTGACAGTCAAAGAAAGTCTGTAAAATTTCACTCATACAATGGGTCTGACAGGAGGAACCATGACTGTGGTCCTGGATTTGTCCTACACTATGTGCATCTGGATCTCTGCTGCTGTTGCCATTACCTACACACTGCTGGGAGGTCTCTACTCTGTGGCCTACACAGATATTATACAGCTTGTCCTCGTTTTCCTTGGGTTGGTGAGTTTGCTATAGTTCTCTTTTTATATAGTGTCTGGCTTTATGTTTCAGAAGAAAACATTCTTAAACAGGGCATCAAACACTTCGAACTACGCTTTTAAAAATTGGATTTTTGGACACCAAGTTGTATGAACTACTTGCTAGTAGTGTAGTAGATACAAAGCTATTAGCCTACTCACTGAGTCCCGTGGTCGGAGTTCTGGCTGGTTCAGAACGTAGACTAAGTAGTTCTGGCGAGATTCCTGGGTCATGAAACCAAAAAGTTTTACCCTACAAGAACAACATGCAGGCAATGGTGGTCCATTGTCAACATCCTAGTATTTCATATACTGCACCTTTTTTTAGCACTATTTTCTCTCTTGAACAATCCAGTATCACTACGCCTGCGACAGGCCAGTTTCTCAAGTGACGTGATCCATCAGCTGTTTCCAAGAGACACGCTGGACTTGTAACTTGAGATGACGTTTGTTGTCACAGAGGAAAATATGTGATGCAAGTAGAAGCAGATGCGCTGGCTTCCTCTGAGACAAGTCTTGTCTTTGCTGAAATGCACTTCCCACATGTGCAGCACCAGTTTCCGTGCAGCCTGTCTCTCCTTCCAGCAGCTGCGGGCCCATCTTCTGCTTGCACAGCTTCTCTCTCTCTCCTTTCTCCCTCTGCCCGTTCTATGTCCATCTAACAAAGTCCAGCATCAGTATATTCAAGTATACAGATATCCCGTTGGATCTGTTGTCAAAGGTACATCTTCCTCATCACTTTCATAGTCCGACATGTTTACTTCAACTCTAACGGGAATCAGTTAAAATCAACGTGGAACAGCTACTAGGTCGGCCTAGCTGCGAAACCGGCCTACAGCACACGTAGTAATACTGGATTGTTTAAGAGAGGAAATAGTGCCAAAAAATGTGTTGTTGGGTAAGACTTTTTGGTTTTACTTAATCAACGTTCGGAACCGACCAGAACTCCGACCACGGGACTCGGTCAGTAAGCTAATAGCTTTGCATGAACTACACGACTAGCAAGTATTTCATACAACTTGGTGTCCAAAAAATCAAACTATCCCTTTCATCATTTGAATTGTAATTTATCTCTGCAGTGTGTCTGCCTTCCTTTTGTTTTGCTGAACCCTTACACCTTGGATATAAGGCAGACGTTAATGAACAACACCTTACATGCACCCTGGATTGGTACACCGGGGCTGGAGAAGACCTGGATAATGATTGATAGTTTCTTATGTTTGGTAGGTAGGCAACAGTACAGACAGAATTAAATGAAATTCACTCTGGTGTTAATAGATATATTTAGAATGTTTGTATTGAACAAATATTGAAACAGTGAGCCATTGGTAGGAAAAGGCTATGACTTGAAAGACAATGATTTTAAATGTTAAAATGAAATAAAAGTAACGGTGGTTGTAAAATTTCATTTAAATGGGCGGACATATTGTTGCATTTACCCTAGGGGTATGCTAAACTATTGATTAAATTAATCGACTATCTGTTTCACTTTTAAGGCACTGGGCAGCCAGGGATATCAGTGCTTCCACCAGAGAACCTTATCAGCTTCTTCCCCATCCACAGCCAAGCTCGCATGCCTTGTTGCTGCTTTTCTCATACTTCTATTTGGGATACCTTCTATACTGTTTGGGGCAGCTGCTGCGTCCACAGGTAAACACGGTGGATACTGTTTTTTATATTCTTACCATGGAGAAAAAAACCCATTATGATTTACATAAACATACATGGAGGAATGTCCAGCAACAATGTCTGTGTTCAACAGCCACCATTACCTCTGTAGAAGGGTCCTGGAGCAAGCCTCTGAACTACTACCTCTGATGTCACTACTGGTCTCTGACTTTCTGTAGATGGACAACAATTTAAACTCGTATAATAACACTAATCCACGAAAACCACTCAGCATTCAGATTTCCCGTCTTCTTCGAATGCATCATGATCGTTCCGCCCTCCGTTCAACAAAGGAGCATTTTAAAAGTAGTTTTCTTCTCCTCCTGAGGACAGACCTGACAAAGCTTCACTTTGACTTTTTACAAATCTGCATCATGATGTTGAAATTTCAGCAAAGACAAGACATGTAATTTCAAGTAAATCACAAGAAAAGCGTGTTATTTTTCTGAAAACAATTCAGCAGTGTAAAAGGTCTTGACTGGAATTCATTTCTGCTAACCGCTGGTTACATGCCTGGCATGTTAACCGTTGTCTCCAGAGGCTACATCATTGTCAGACTAAGCTGATGGAATTCAAGATTGGTACCAATGTGCCTCAAGTAAAGCAACTTTGTGAAAGGTTATATGACTTCTAGGTTGAGGACGTCCACTGAGCCCACTGGGCTCCTTATATCTCAATACACATTGCTAAGTTCACTCCTGATAAAGAATGCTCCACATAAAGTCACTTACACAGATAATGTTACCATTTTTCAGTCATTTCTTCTTCTCTACCATTGTTGCAGACTGGAACCTGACTACCTATGGTTCTCCATCTCCATATGACCGGGGAGAAGCAGCTCTAGCTATGCCCATTGCCCTGCAGCACCTTACACCATCCTACATCGCCATTATTGGTACTGGATGTATGGCTGCCGCTGTGATGTCATCAGCTGACTCAGCTTTGCTTTCTGCTGCTTCTGTCTTTAGTTCCAACATGTACAAGAACATCCTGAAACCTCAGGTTAGAAAATGCACATGGTGTTTGAATTTGCTTCATCACACAAACAGAAAATATAGATTGAATAAAGAGGCTTGATGGAGAAACAAAGTAGCTGATTACCTGTTCTTTTCTATTACTGTCTTCCACAGGCATCAGACAGAGAGATTCAATGGGTAATCCGTGTTGCTGTGGTGGTAGTGGGTGTGGTTGGTACATCGCTTACCACCCTGAAAAACAGCATCATAATGTTCTGGTTCCTTGGTGCTGAAGTGGCATATGTTGTTGTTTTCCCTCAACTTGTCTGTGTCCTCTTCTTCAACATCTCCAACGGTTACGGGGCTGTTATGGGCTTGCTTGTGGGAATTACATTAAGACTGCTCAGTGGGGACTCATCACTAGGGTTAGCACCAGTCGTACACTTCCCAGGATGCACTCTTGAGGATGGTGTTTATGTCCAGTACTCTCCGGTTAAGACCATCTCCATGTTGTCTGCAGTTGCTGCCATCTTGATTTTCTCCTATTTGGCGTCTGTGCTCTTCAACAAAGGCCTGCTTCCTGAGAAGTGGGATGTGTTCAAAGTGAGGCCCCAGCCCTCTCCCAATCCTCTAAGACCAATGGGTGGCACTGCAGAGCAGAATGAGAATGAGAAATTAAATCCAAACAACTCCTAGACTGAGGCATCCAAACCAATTTGTAGCGCAAGCTGTTTTATTGTGTGTATGTATGCATGAAGACCAGCTCCAGTCATGTTTTAAGACGTATAAAATGCTTTGCTTGAAATAATAAATTGTGTCTGATGTGTTTTTCTGCAAAATAAGTTTACTTATCTTGTAAAAATCCTCCCAAGGTGTCTCCTCCTTCTACCTCCCTGAAAATTCCTGAATCTGCATAGCCCCGCCCACTATTCAAATTTCCAGCCGCCCCCCTCCGTCGCGAAAACAAAACGCGCACAACACCAGCATAACCCAATCCTCCGAGATCATCTACAAATTTAAATAGTTCCTTCTATTTTTTATTTAAACTAGGCATATGTCTATAACCAGCCCATAACGTTGATGTAACACACACACACACACCAAAAAAAAAGGTGTGTGTGTGTGCCCTGGGCGCTTGCGGGCCCCTATGCAGTCGCATTGTCTGCATATATGATAGTTTCGCCAGTGTTTGTAACTTTATGATGTCCTCAATTTAGTGAAACATGATCACACAAAATATGGAGGTGTTATCTTACTGAATGTAGCGGCATAGAAATATATTTATTTCTTTATGCAGTGTGCTGCTTCAATTAATGGAGCACCACTGGTGGCCAATCATTGAACTGGGGGGAAAGCATTTAAGCAGAGACTCCCCCCCTGCCTCTTTCTTTTGCGCTCCCGTCTGTGTCACTTCTGGCTGCGACAGAGCGACTGGTGTGCCCCTGGCACGTGCGTGTCTCTCTCCAGTCTACTGTGGTGAGTGTTCTCATCTCTCGTTATTGTGCATGCTCGTAGCTGGCTAATGCTAGTGTGGTCTCACGTGAGATGCCGGTAGCCACCTGGGTCTATCTCTCCTGCCCTCCTCTCACGTGTGTGTGTGTGTCTGCTGCTGCTGAGAGGTATGTAGAGCTATCAATGTGGGTCACAACCGCATCATTGTCAGCTAGATTGTTAATGCTAATATTTCTGACAGGTGAAATTCAACCGAGTGACTGTAAATACCACCACTATACGTGACGTCACCATCAGCTGACCCGGCAGTTTGGGCAGTTAATTTTTATAGTTTGTTTAATTTGTAACCTGCAGATTAGTTAGTATATTTTGTGTTACTTCACCATCGTGTGTGTCACGTGTGCCTGGGTGATTTTTGGTTTGTTTTGGTGGATCCCTCCCCCCTTCACTAGCCTCCCTGTCCATCTGGTAAGCCTCAGCAGCTGATTAGGTTTGTTTTTTTTTTCCTTTCCCCCCATCATGAGATGATCCCACCCTAAGTTGATTAAAGATTTGCTATAGTGGTTTGAACACTCAGTTTCTTGCAGGATATTCATTCATTTTGAAGCTACGTGAATCAGACAATTGTGATGACTTTTGCACACAGCTTTGTACTTCAAATTGGTAAGCAATTATAGACAGTATTAATAATGAACGAGGCTACGATGTTGTGTTCCCTGTTGGCAGAGAATCAATTTAGTTTTATGAGACAGACAAGGTAGCTATTTGTAAAATGAGTCACCACATGCTAAAGAGATCAGCCATGACAAAAAGTAAATCTTCACAAGGGAAAGTGAGGAGATTTTTACTGTTGAAAGGGAGGTCCAGGTAATTTCTTCCTTTCTATTTCATCAATGTTAAGCTTAAGTTGTGTCAATCAACTTATTTGTTAATTGTTTTTAATACAATTATTAATCAATTTGTAGAATTGGTATTTGATTTTACATGAAGGAATTTGGTTGACAAGTGGGCAAAAATATTCTACTGGCACAAGTTAGCATCTATACTTTGATTTAGCTGTCTCGGTAAAGAGGGTGATATTTAAGGTTATATTTAAACTAGCAGAATTCTCTGATTTCACACTAAACCTGCCGAGACATATTGTGTTCTGCCCTGAAAAATGAAACAAACCTGAACTTAAATAAATTCAAATCTCTAACTTGTTGTGAAGGTCATCTATACACCTTGCATTCACATTAAGTTTTCCCCTATCACTCCATTCATTTGTAACAACTGTAATGTATTCTTTCATTTTAAAAATCAAGGTGGCTTGGTGTTTGCCCAGCCAATGAGAGAAAGAAACTTTGTGACCATGCTGGTCCCTTTCCCCATCAAGTATGGAAAAGTGGGATAAAGTTAACCTTTACCCAGAGTTAATTTGTGCATCATTGCTTTTAATAGATCAACAAGAGAGATGTATGGCAACTATGAAATTATCGTAGTGGACAAATAAAGCAGTTTGCAGAAAGCTTCTAAAGCTAGACTTTTTTGCACTC
Source organism: Semicossyphus pulcher (assembly GCF_022749685.1). Classification (NCBI taxonomy): domain Eukaryota; kingdom Metazoa; phylum Chordata; class Actinopteri; order Labriformes; family Labridae; genus Semicossyphus; species Semicossyphus pulcher. Next base: position 21,157,778 of record NW_027211626.1, read on the forward strand.
ATCTCATAATTCCCTACACCTTATATTACATCACAGTTGATATGGTTAAATAAAAAAAATCAAGAGTTCGGTCACAAATGTTCATCATTCTAGGGTAAGAAAATAATAAGTAAAAAATAATTAGGAGTGAAGTAACTGTTACCATCAATACAGTGAAGCACACCGCTGTAAAGTATACCCTTAGCCATATGGGCCCCGGCCCCGCCCCCACCTGTCAACAACTATTGGGGGGGGGAAAGTATCTATCGGGGCTACTATTTACAGACATTGGGATGTGGATTTCCGGGATGGCAAGTGTTCTGGTTTCCATTTGTAGTCCGAGTAGTATTTAGCAAACACGTATCAGCAGGCTGCGGCTTATGCAGGAAAAACAGTCCGTGTGAAGAGCAAAAGCAGGCGGAACATAATGCGCCATAATGACATCCAGGCTTCCATTAGCGGTTATCTGACTGTGATTTAGCTTCTTACTAACCTCTATAAACAGACATCTGCATGCTAACAGCTAGCAATCTGTAGATCTAAAATTCAACTTGAGATAAATTCCCTGACGCGGTGTCATAAAAGCCGTTCAGCGTTTAGACTTCCCGACTTCCTCGAATGCATTAGAAAAGATCGATCCGACCTCCATTCAGCACACGATCGTTTTAAAAGTAGTTTTCTTCTCCTCTTGAGGACAGACCCTGAAAAAGCTTCATTTCTACTTTTGACAAATCTATACCATGATGTTGAAATTTTGGCAAAGGTAGGACCCCGACGTTTACCCCGGCATGTTCACCATGTCAACAGAGGCTATATCAGTGATTCTTAAATTGTCGGGGGGGGGGGGGGCGCCACCGCTCCTGTGTGGTTTTTCTTTTTTGTTTGGAAAATGTAGCAGGCGGAACTATGTTTTGACGTCGGACAACCCGGACTCATTTTCGGGTGGCACAGTACACAAACGCATTGCCCTCGCATATGTTAATGATTCCTGTGAGAAGCACATCACATGTAGACTTCCACACTCTAACTGTACTTAACTGTATTAAGTTTTAATTCACAATCTACTTTAATCTGATCACTGATCACAGTCTGTTTCATTCAGTTACAAAAGTTAAATATTTTCTCTCGCAATTCAAAACAGCACGTGAGCTGCGTGTGCACGAGGGACGTTATTAATGACGTAGCGTTCAAAACGATCGATCGATTGTTACCAAATGACATCTGCACCTTTTTATAAGCTTTATAAGCAGCGATCAATGCATGTACAATAGGGACGTACGGAGATGCACAATATGATTGTTTGGATTAGATTGCGTAACAGAACTGCATATGATTGTGTGCGGACAGAGAGCGTCTGATGACGGACCCTCTTTTACCGTTAGAACACTGCGAGGAGTAAACTGGTCCCGCTGTTGTTTATATTTGGTTGCCACGACTTCACGTGTGATTGATGTCCTGTGACTCCTGTCACTGTGTCAGGGCCGCCACTGCAAAATGTATGTAGCGGAAACACTGGTTTTCTTAGCACAGATTGAACTTTATTGTTATTGTTCTGAAAAAGTTATTGCACATTTTATTATATTTCTATTTGAAAAAGTCTGATGGAGCAATTGAAATAGTTGGGGGTTTTTTGCACAGCAAATGACTCAGAGAAAAGTGAAAAGAATGGTCACGATCTTGACTTTCTTTCAATAAAAGTTTAACTTGACCCATTTGACAATTTTGTTGGGGGGCTTGAAATTTTTCTTTCTCCAAAGGGGGGCTTGACAGAACAAGTTTGAGAACCACTGGGCTATATTGTCATCAGACTTTAGCCGATGGGATCTGAGATTGATCGGGGGCATACCGGGGTCTCCCTCATCTGACGTTGAAGCTGCGGGGTGCACAGTGGTCAATTTATAAGCACAATAAAGTAAAAACCGCAGCATACATGTTAAAAAAACTCCAACAGTTTATAATGTACTCGATACAACTTTGAAATGATAAGTATCCTCACTATGAAAGATGTGAAAATTCGCCTTCTCTGTGCAATGGGCCCACTCAGGATTGACTAAATTACGCTGAAATATGCACCAAATGGAAGTTTCACAAGTGTTAAACCATCTATTTTCACCAGAGGGCATAACTGTATAAGTTAAAAAGGAGTGTGAGCTTTTCCTGTTTCCTATCTGGCATTTTACAGTCACTGTACAGTCATTAAAACACCAGCTAGTGCGGAAGCCAGTCATCCAGTCTATCATGGCTGTCAACGTCCCAGGAGTGATAGTGATGGCAGCCTTTTACCTGCTGGTTCTGGGAACCGGCATCTGGGCTTCTTTCAAGTCCAAAAGGGAACAAAAGAGAAGTGCAGCCACTGGAATGGATATGGCCCTGCTGGGAAATAGAAACATCAGCTGGGTGGTGGGAATCTTCACGATGACAGGTAAGGAGAGCACAGGTGACAATTCTGGGATGTAAACTGCAGGAAAATGAACAAAGCCATGATTATTAACGGATTCTAGCATCTAAACAAGAATAATTTCACGTTTTTTTCTTTGACAATTAAGATTATTAACTATTTTGTTAATGTGCACAAGATGTAAATACTTGAAAAAACATGGACACTTATTAGTTAAGTTAGACACTGGTAGATAGATGAGATACGTTGTAGTTCCCAATTAATTCTGAACACTGCCAAATAAATTATTTGAACTACTCTTTTTTAGCCATTTTTAAATTAAGTTAGTTTTTAAATTCGTTTTTCAATTGCATTAATATTTTGATGCGTTAGTCAAATCAGGGTCTAAGGAGGTGAAGTCAGTGATGACTCATTTTAGAGTCGCTTGGCATTTTAACATGTAACAATACACCCATACGCTAAACACGCAGCACAGGTTCTGAACCCGTCTGAGCGTAAAACAAATAAATGCTCTTCCATGACTTTGTAAGCATCCAAAAAGAAGAGCTGATCTTTAAGAAGATGAAAGAGGTTACAGGCTATAGCCTGCTGGCCACACGAACTGTAGAGGTTGAAGCCAAGCTACGCAAGGCTTGCTTTTTTTTTTGTTTGGTTAAGTGATGTCTAAGAGATAGTTCATATAATAAAAAAAGGTGCTCTGGGCTTGGATGCCAGATGATGTCTCGCCTCTTGAGGACTCTGAAGCAAACAGGTCCACTTCTATTGTGCTATGTTTGCACCGTATTTCTTCTAGCACTTCTGGATGAAGTTTCATTCCCCTGAGGGTGGTAATCTGCCACCACATTCTGTGGTCCTGGCAAGTAAATGGTCTTGAGGCCGGAAAAGCAAGGGAAAGCCAATAGATGGAGCAGTCATGCAACTTGTGTTGACAGATTCGAAATGTTGCCCCCTTGCTGGTTGACATGTTAGACAGCCGACTTGTTGTCGACCTGACAAGAACATGCCATGGCAAATTATGGCGCACCAGGTATGTAGCCTTACCTAGAGCTCAAGCCAGTGTATGTGCTCTGTCATCTCCCCTGTTGTCCACAGCCCTCTAACTGCTCTGTGCTGCCAAACTGCTTTCCATGCCAAGTTCAAAGCATCTGTCACTACCACTTTGCAAAATGAGGGCATCAAGGCCAATGAGTTACCTCTGGCCAGATATGCCCCGTCTTGTCAAGCAAGGATCAGCCAGTCGTCTAATTATGGGAGGATTTGCCTACCAATGGCTTGCACTGTGGCCAGTGCTGCCCAACTGCACCTCGTGAAGACTTGTGGAGCTAGAAAAAAAAGGAATCGGAGAACATTGAACTTATAGAACTTGCCACTAGTATCTGTGATGTAGAGCTATGGATACATTGAAAGTGTCCTCGAAATCAATGAATGTGAACCAAATTTGCTGTGGAATGTCTTTAGCACATCTGCTAGCATGTGTCAGGATAAGAATTTCAGAAATTTGTTCTGGAGCTACTTTGTGGATGGCACCCTTCAGAGAAGTGCCTGTGCCTCTTTGAAAACTGGGAGCCAGCATGGGAACTGAAGATTGTACCCTCGAGTAAGTTTGGCCACTACCTTTCCCCAAAAGTTAAGGGGCTGCTGGGAGAAGTGTCCAACAGCCATCCTTGCCCTGGTTCTTTGGCCCTTTGGGGGGGGGATACCAAAGACACTGTACAATGCACTACTCACCTGTCTGATTATTCTGGATGCCCTGTTCCAAAGCCCGCAGCTGTGAACCCTGCTGGCCTTGCAACCCTGCTGGAAATACTAAAGTTCGGAGGCCTGGCTAGTTGTGATTACACCCATCAGAGAATTCATGGGCTTATCAAAGTTGTGTGGGCTGAAGGTTGTTGGAGGGGCTTTCGCAAGAGCATGTCAACAGCCGCTTTAACCTAAGTTAAGGTGCATATGTACCTCTCATTAGTAGCCCCTGAAAACCAGGGTTGAGTTTAGCTTTATCGGGATAGACAATTAGTTGTAAGGTTTCATTTACAAGGTTACTCTTGTGCCTTGGTTTCATGCTTGTGGATTAAGACTGTACATTCATTTGTTTAACAGGGCTTATTTCTGTTAGTGTATTGGTTGGTGCTGTGGGTCATGGCAGGATTGGATGATTTCATTAATGCACTGTCAAAGGTGTATTAAGCAGCACTAGAGATCAGCAGCTCACTGGGAAACAGGGATTATTGGTAATAACCTTTATTTTTAGCTTCAGGAGGTACAGAGGCTTAGAGTTGCTATGGGTCTCTGGATTGGCCCGGACGCTTAGGGTGGGTTAGCTGAACCGGGAGATAGGTGAGTGTGGTAAAGTGGTGGCACACACACTCACACAACAGTTCATAGGGCCAGCTGTATCAGGGAGGAGCAGGCAGGAGACGTGGTCAAGGGAGAAGTGGGTCTAGAACCACGTAAGCCTCAGTAGAACAATCAATCCACTAGGGAGCAGGCAAAAGGTAAGTTGAAGCCAGGTGGAGGTTCAGGAAGCCAGCAGGTAATTGGTCACAGGACCATGCACAGTGACGAGTTTGACAACTGGGTCTCTGAGCCACACGAAACTATAGGTATGTTGACAGAAACACTCGCACTCTAGTGTTGTTGCAGGGGAACACCAAAAAGCCAATGGGAGAGGCAGACAGAAACCAGGAATGTTGAGGCAGAACTCATGGTCAAGGCTGATGTCTCACCTGAGAAGGTGAAAAACAATCTGGCCAAAGTGAGCAGGAGGGGCTATATACTGGCTTAATTGCAGATGAAAAGCGTACAGTTGAGCAAAGTTGGCTGATGAGGTTGGCATGGCCAATAGGCAGAGTGGAGCAGAGGTGGAGTGAATGGAAAATTACTGGGAGAGAGCAGGTGAGCGGTGGAGCAGAACTTTGACAGCGAGAGGCTGAGTTTAATCAGGAAGGTAAATTGTGCGACACGTCCTTGAAAAAAGAGTATGCCTGGTGTCATAATTATTCTCAAGAATAGTTGCTGGTTGTCAGAAGAATTCTGTGCTGTGTGTTTCTCTATCCTGTAGCTACATGGATCGGAGGAGGCCTCGTTGTTGGTACAGCTGAGATGATGTACACGCCTTCCATGGGACTAACCTGGGTGATGGTGATGCTAATAGCTTACAGCTCTTCTTTTGTTCTTGGTAAGAGTTTTACATTACATCTGACAGGATACTGTATGCTTGCATGAGCAAGATGATTTGCTTGATTGGCGTCTGTTTATGAAAGTTGAAAGACCTCCAATATATCAGCTATACTACAAAGAAAACCAATCTTCACATCTTTGTTCCTGATTTTATCCTCCAGTAGTCCAATTTAGTTTTTCAAAGAGACTTATACAAGGGGAAGTGAGGGAGTGTTATATAAGTCATCTGTTTTGTAAACACTATTTTTATCTCTACACAACATACGCCATAAAAATGATTCCATGTATCCCTGATTTATGCTGCCTCATGGGAGTTGAAATGTGCCACTATAGTTACTTACTATACTTGTTTAGAGAAAACATTCAAACTGGCATTAGTAACGATTCTTTAAAAAAATCTGTTAGATCTTGTGACTCAACAAATGCATCTTTAAATTTAAATGTCTATGAAATGCAAACCGTAAGCACAACACAAATGAAATGCCAAACTGATGACAAGGGAATAACAGAAATAAAGTTTTTAAAGTTTTACATAAATCATTTTATTAATAATATAATAATATAATAATATAATTTTAAGATATAATGAATAATAGAATATAACTATTAATCAACATATTTGGAATGGAAATTTGATCCATCCTGCTTTTTAGTGACAGTTGTAACTGACAATAATTTAATAAATAGCATTAAGGATTTGGGTGACCTCAAAAAGGAAATACAGAGATATAACCATGCAACTTGTTGCTGTATGTGACAATTCCATGGCCTTCTACATTACTTTTGTTACTCTTTTTATTAGTGCTTTTCTCTACACCTCAATTGATCTTATTTAAATTGTTTTGTGTTCTGTTCCTTTTGAAATCAAGCTGGCATGGTATTTGCCAAACCAATGAGAGATAAACACTGCATGACGATGCTGGACTCTTTCCATATGAAGTACGGCAAAGTACTAACAGCTGGACTCAGCCTGGTTTCCATTTGTGTTGATCTGATTGTGATGCCCACAACACTGATTGGTTTAGGTACAGATAAGTAAGCATTTTACTTTCACATGTTCATGTTTTTGCAACTGCTTGTTACCTAATCTGTTTAATACAATTCAAAGCAAACTCATACCATCCCAGCTAGAAATTATTTGTTCTCAGAACGTTCTGGGAATGTTACGTGCAATGTTCTGGTCATGTTTTGGGCAGGATTTTTTTTTTAGTTCCCAGAATGTTCCTTTTAATCGAAGAAGAACGTTCTCTGAAAACAGTTTCAAAAGTTGTGGTGAGAATGTTCAAATCACATTTCAGGAACGTTTTAATAGATCACGTTCTGATACTAACATCCTAAAAGATCCTCAGAATGTTGCAGTACGCATGTTCTACTTTTATGTAACATTAAGCAAATGTGAACATATCTTTAGAATGTTGCAATTAAAACGTTATGTTTTAGTTTAAGTTTTAATGTTACAAGAACTTTATTTGAAATGATAAACATCCTTAAAATGTTATTTGAATATTAGATTAAAGCATTTTCTTTGAAACGTAATTACAACTTGTAGGTAATGTTAGCCAATGTCATGGGAACGTTCTCTGCTAGCTGGGATTGTGTTGAGAAGACTACAAAAAATACGAACTGGTGATATTAACAGAAAGAATATTTGTAAATGTTTAGTGATTCAATGCCTTTCATAGGAGGAATCATGACTGTGGTCTTGGATTTGCCCTACACTGTGTGCATCTGGATCTCTGCATCTGTTGCCATTATCTACACACTGCTAGGAGGTCTTTACTCTGTGGCCTACACAGATATAATACAGCTTGTCCTCATGTTCCTTGGCCTGGTGAGTTTGCAGTGGCTTTTTGTTTTAAGAACACCCCTACACTCATCATCAAATATTCCAAAAGACAATCTTAAAAATTGTGTTTGTTTATCATTGACGTTTGTGTTTATCTCTGCAGTGGATCTGTGTTCCTTTTGTTTTGATGAACCCTCACTCCTTGGACATAAGCCAAACATTGATGAACAACACCTTACACGCTTCCTGGATCGGTACACCAGAGCTAAAAAAGACCTGGATCATGATTGATGAGTTCTTATTTTTCGTAAGGAAACAATAATATGACCTCAATCAATTTAAGGGTCAATAGCAGACACACATGTTAATGTGCCTACCCCCAATGGGGATTCCACACATATCATCTAATTAAACAACAAACCATTTGACTTTCAGGCACTGGGGAGTATGGGATATCAGTGCTTGCACCAGAGGACCCTGTCAGCTTCTTCCTTACCCATAGCCAAGAAGACATGCCTAGTTGCTGCTTTCATCTTCCTTGTATTTGAAATACCTCCCATACTGCTTGGGGCAGCTGCTGCATCCACAGGTAATATTGTTGTGCCTCTTTGTTTGTAGTCTAAACACTGAGTCAAACACTTTCACTGAGTCTGAAGCGAAGAAGTAGAGCTGGTCTACAACTACTAGCCCCCCGCATAATGTTGGTGAACCATAAACAGGACAGAAGAGAGTTCTGAGGAAAGACCACCTTTACCTTTATGAACTGAGGATGGAGATCCTCATTAGCTACATCACATACAGCTGTTAGATTGCTTTCTTCAAAGCCACCAGACTCCATTAACAAAAACTGGTAATTTTCCTCACAGAACACGGACTTGCTGCTCTACCACTGCCTCGTTACACATTGTAACGCACGTTAGTTCGCAACCGAATAACTGTAATATTTAAATCACTACCGAAGACATATTTTTATCGAAAGGCTTTCTTGTAACTTTACTTTTTTAGGTTTTATTCTGGGTATTTTATTTATTAATTTATTGCTAGTTTATTCAACTATTGGTTAAAATTGATCCTCCTTTACTTTTTACTCAATCATTGGTTTTTAAGTTATTCCTCTTTTATTCGCTGTGACTTCCTGTCTTGTGTCTTCCTGTTTTATGTAAAATTAAATTGGTAGTGAGGAAGAGCTCAGTTCTGTGAACGGTGCTGTGTCCAGGTGTGCGGTATGATTGATTAGTAAAGTGTCTAGCAATGGACATGATGTAAAATGTTTGCTGCAAGGGCGTTGGTGCCTTGTGGATTCAGGTGAGTGCCTGTTAAAAAATTAAGCATGTTACAAAAGATTAAAGTTGTCAATTAAATCTAAGCAGTGTAAGGAGCACACCAACTCAAGGCAAGTGTTGAGACTGTGCAGCCTGCTAAAATGCTCTTCACCTTGATGAAAAGAGGGGATGGGTCCTGAGATAAAAACACATTTTTGCAGTCCTTGACTACAATTATAAGACCATTTGAGTGTTTCTGACTGGTGATTGGAGGTATTAGTGGTGCCAACATGGATAACAACGTTCATGATGTAAGGATGTTTACTCAGCAGAGATGGGATCTGCTGAGCCAGGGAAGCCATATGAAGTAGCAGTTTTGGATCCAATGTGTCTAACTATGGAATCACCAATAATAAGTGAAGAAGGATGAAGGGGTTTGAAGGTGACATACCTTGAAGAGTGGCCCGGGTGCCTGAGCTGGATCACTGTTTACAAGGGATGAACTGCACACAACCAGGTCTTGAAGACGGGGTCCGTTGTTATGAGTGAACAGGAGCAGCAGCTTGGACACAGCTGTGGAGAATGTATGCAGGGCAGCAAGTGGGGGGAAGACCTCTTAATCAAGGATGGAAAACCTGTTGGTCAACTGGAGAGTCAGAGATGGAAAAGCAGGGAGCTTCCCACTACCCTAACGGGCAGTAGTCAAGGGCTCCCTCTGGCCAGGAGTGGAGCTAACATGGAACAGTCCATTTCTTTGGCGGCTGAGGTGGTGGCAGCAGGTCCCAAGGTGACCCAGGAGTCAAGAATCCGTTCTTCATATTACAATGTTAAAATTTCATTTAGCAGACACTTTTGTCCAAAGCAACGTACTGTACATCTCACAGTTAATACAACACAAGCAACGATCAAAACAGGCACTTAGTGCCAACAAACAGCTTCAAAGCGATCGGACACTGGTGCCAATGGGCAGTGTATAGGGCATTTGTCTTTTTCATAATAATAATAATTATCATTATCTTCATCATCATTATTATCAGCAACATAAACAAGGTCTGTATAAGTCATCATCATCATCATGAAAATCCTAGTCAGCATAAACCACATCCTCAATGTTATCATCATCAATGGCATCAATATCATTAAATGCAGAGGTGTTCATGAAAGAGCTGGGTCTTTAGCTTTTTCTTAGAGGTGGAAAGGGACTCTGCAGACCGAATGAAGTTTGTTAACTCATTCCACCACCTGGGTACCACAGAGGAGAAGAGTCTAGTTAGCGACTTAGGGCCCTGTTGTGGTGGGAGTACCAGGCACCTTTCATTGGCAAAGCGTAGTTGGCGTAAGGGAGTATAGACCTGGATGAGGGTGTTCAGGTAGGCTGGAGCCGTTTTTTGTTGCTGTTTTGTAAGCGAGCAACAGGGTTTTGAATTTGATGTGAGCGGCAACTGGGAGCAAGTTGAGGGCAAATCCTGAGAAACCAAGCAGCAATAAATCTGAGGACTGTCCAGCAGGTTTAGCCAGACGTAATAATTCTGTTACAGACAGTAAGTGCCATTTCGGTAGAGTGGCTCCACTTAAAGCCAGACTGATTTGATTCCAACAGATTGCGCTTGGACAGGAAGTCAAGGACGCGCTGAAGTATTTTTGACAGGAAGGGTAGAAGTGAAACAGGTCTGTAGTTTTCGACCTGGTTTGGGTTGAGGGTGGGTTTTTTGAGCTGTGGGGTGACCTGAGCTTGCTTGAATGCAGTGGGGAACACACCCACTGACAGTGAAGAGTTGATAATGTGCGTGACTGCAGGAGGTGGGGTGCAAGTGTGGGGGAAATGGTCTGTAGGAGGTTTGATGGTATTGGGTCCAGTGGACAGGTAGTGGGCTGAGAGTCTTGCAGAAGCTTGGAAACTTAGTCCTCAGTCAAGGGGAGAATGTGGTGAGTGAGACGCTATTAGCTGGTGGCTGCAGGCAGAGTTGGTCAGGCTCAGAGAACTGATTTCTGATGGTAGAAACCTTGTAAAGAATGTTGCAAGCATGTCTGGAGTGAGCAGAGTGGAGGTTGGGGGAGGCGGTGGATAGAGAAGTGAGTTAAAAGTAGAAAACCTTTTTCATGCATTAGTGGCACCACATATCTTGTTTTGATAATAAGTAGTCTAAGCAATTTTTGAACTGGCGGAAAAAGGTGCAAGTTGTTGATGGTAGTCACTGAGGTCAGTGGAATCTATGGATTTATGCCACTTTCTCTCTGCTGCCCTGAGCCCTGCCCTTTGCTCTCTGATGACCTCAGTGAGCCATGGACTAGAGGGGGTGTTACGAGCTGGTTTGGACACTAGAGGGCAGAGTTTGTTTAGAGAGTGTGGTGAATTCCTTATGAGGAGGCATGGTAGCCAAGACCTCATTTGAAAACTGGTTGGTGTAAGGGATCGGATGTTTCGGCGATATGAGTCCATTTGTGGAGGCGTTTGGTGGAGTTCCGGTGTAGAGACAGAGAATTGGATAAAGAAGTAATTTGACAGATGTAGGGGGGTGACGGTCAGATTTGCTGTGGGGCAGTTCCGAGGAAAAAAATGAAGTCCATTTTTACTCGGAAGTGTGGGAGGGGTAGGGACCTGTTTGAGGTCAAAAGAGGACAAAAGAGATAGGAAGTCTGTTGCCTGGTGCAGAGGTGAAGGCTTGAAAATGGAGACTTAGGCCCTTTCTGCCATCAGTCATTACGGGAATTGTCAACTCACTGCCCGGCAGAAGTGATGAGCTAGAGATGTTGGTGAGGACTCGGAAAGTGTACCGTGAGTGCAGTTTTCTGTGTGTTGCTGAAACCTGGTTGAATCAAAACCTCTCAGACTCCAGTGTGGCTCTACCTGGCTTCACTCTCATATGGTCAGACAGAGGTGTTAAAGCTAGTGGCAAGAAAAAAGGAGGGGGTATGGCTTTATTTGTGAACCAGAGATGGTTTAATCCTGCTCATATTACTGTCAAGGAGAAGATGTGTTGGCAGTTGGTATGCGACCACACTATGTACCAAGACAATTCAGTCATATCATAACAATACTTGTACATCCCAACCAAGGCAACTGCTGAAGTTCCACGTGAAGTTCTCCATGAAATAGTTGCCAGGATACAGACTACACATCCTGAGGCATTTTTAATAATATTAGGAGACTTCAATCATGTGAAGAAGGTTGAGGCCATTCTAAACAACACGGATCATCCACTTCACAACACCTTGATGGACCAAAGAAACAACAGTGGTGGACGGCTCCTCTCTCTTCGCTGCAGGACGGAGAGATATAGAAGATCTTTTGTACCCACAGCCATCAGACTTTTTAATTTTTAGTAAATGGTAGATGAGATGCCAGACAAGTGAATTTCTCTTTGGGAATCAATAAAGTTATTGCTATTACTATTGTTATTATTATTATACAGTATATTGTGAGTTGAGAGATATTTGTCCAGTTGATTGTATACAACGTATCAAGTATCTTGCTACTAAAAGAGAGATTTGAGATTGGTCTGTAGTCGTTAACTATTGAAGGATCTCAGTTGTTTTTCCTCAGCTAGGGTGTAATTACAGCACACTTTAGAGAAGCAGGGAAAGTACCGATGAGAGGTAATGAAAGGGGTAATGTTTACAATGTCATCTATAAAGCAATGAGAGACAGCTTTGAACAGTTTGGTGGGGATAGGATCGAGAGTACAGGAACTGAATTAGTTCCTCCAGATTGTTTTAGTTTATAGAGGAGAAAGTGGACATTGAGCTCATGGCAGTAAAGATGTGTAAAGGTATACTCTTAAATAAGTCCTCAAGAGAAAACATGGGTGACTTGACAAAAGTTTGACACTGGTTTTACAAAGGTTTTACAGAGATAGACAAAGAGGAAATGACACAGAGACAGGGAAAGACAAAGACTAAATACACTGGGGTGGTGAGGGTAATCAGGAACAGGTGAAACAATTAGGGGTCAGGTAAAAACTATAAGGGCAGAGCACAAGAAACAAGCAGGAAAACACACAAGAGCAGGAAGTAGAAGATGATCTGAACAATGAAATACAAATTAAATGCACAACTAAACAGGACGAACTCATGAAACTTAAAAGTATATGATGGTGAATAATATAGGGTAAAATGGATCCCTGCTGTATACCTTAATTTACCACAAGAATTCACTGCCAGTACTGCCACACCTAGAACCATACCTGTAGCGTGGCTAAAAACCATATAACAATAGCAACAGATTTCCAGTCTTTCCTTCTTTTGTCTCTGTGTCTCAGACTGGAACCTGACTACGTATGGTTCTCCATCTCCATATGAACGTGGGGAATCAGCTCTAGTTCTTCCCATTGCCCTGCAGCACCTCACACCACCCTCCATTTCCATTATCGGTATGGGATGCGTAGCCGCTGCTGTGATGTCATCGGTTGACTCAGTTTTGCTTTCTGCAAGCTCTGTTTTCAGTGTCAACATATACAAGGGTCTCCTGAGGCTTCAGGTAGAAACATGCATGTATTTTAATTTGTTCAATCATAGCAAACCAGTTGAATACATTGTTAACTGTCTATCTGCTAATAAGGTGTGAAAATTAGGAAAAGATCTATTTGAATGAACAGTTAAAATCATCTGCCCTTTATCTGTTCCTCTCTCTCCACAGGCATCAGACAGAGAGATTCAGTGGGTGATTCGTGCCTCTGTCGTGGTAGCAGGCTTGGTTGGTACATCACTTAGCAACCTGAAAAAGAGCATCATATTGTTCTGGATCATGGGTGGTGAAGCAGTCTACGTCATTGTCTTCCCTCAACTTGTCTGTGTCCTTTTCTTGAACATCTCCAACGGTTACGGGGCTATTATGGGCTTGCTTGTGGGAATTACATTAAGGCTGCTCAGTGGGGACCCATCCCTAGGGTTGGCACCAGTCATACACTTCCCAGGATGCACTCTTGAGGATGGTGTATATGTCCAGTACTCTCCGGTTAAGACCATCTCCATGTTGTCCGCTGTTGCTGCCATCTTGATTTTCTCCTATTTGGCGTCTGTGCTCTTCAACAAAGGCCTGCTTCCTGAGAAGTGGGATGTGTTCAAAGTGAGAGCCCAGCCCTCTCCCAATCCTCTAACACCAATAGGTGGAGCTACAGAACACAAAGATGAAAGAGAAGTTGAATCAAAACTACTCTGAAATTGGAGAATCTCTGAAATGGGGGCATTATAGAATTGCATTCTGTATTTCTATATTCTATATTCTAGAATTGGCATTGTAGAACATGCACTTCAACTGGTAGCAGCAAAGTCTGGCAGCTCTGAATTTCTCAGAATCTTTATTTTTGTTGTATTTTTATCATGTTTTGTCAGCTACAGATTCCAGATTTGAGAGTTTGTTCAAGAGAAGAGCTTCTTTCATTGAAACGGAGCAAATCTGGAGGATGCCACCCTATTCCAGCTGAGATGGAGAGGTGTTTTCGTGGTTGCCGTGCTGGTGCAGAGGTGAAGGCTTGGAAATGGAGATATAAGCCTTTTCTGCCATCAGTCATCATGGGAGGTCTCAACTCTCTGCCCAACTAAAGTGATGAACTGGAGATATTGATGAGATGCCAGACAAGTGAATTTCTCTTTAGGGATCAATAGTTATTGTTATTAGAGCCGATGATTAACACAAGCCCTTAGTGCAGGTGTGTATTGTAGAGCCAGTTATTTTGTAAGCACTATGCAGCAACATATTTTTTCCTGAACAAGCAAGTTAAAGAGTTCAGTAGGGCAGACCATCATTTTACCAGGAAAGGAGCTTGCTGGGATATTTTCTGTTTTGTGTCTTTATAAAAATAAAGCAGAATTTTACAAATAATGAGCATGTTTTGCAGAGCTTGAAACAAAATGAAGCATGATTAACAGATTATAAAAACAGTGGATTTCTTTCCCTCTTTTCTGTTTTCTTTCTCTTCACTTTTTCTTCCATCCTTCACTAGTTTGAACTAAACGTAAGCGGAGCATAACAAAGGGATGATCTCTTTGTTTAAATTAGTCTTGGGTATTTGTCATTGTGTTTCCCGGGTTGATAATGTGATCTCATGTGATGGTAAACACAGCTTCTGACCTTCTGACCTTTGACAGTCCAAGACTAACCTGACTATTTCCAAGCTCCCAGTCGTTTTCAGCACTGTTTTCCTTCCATGTTATTATTTCTTTAAATTTATCTTACATTTATTTGTCGGTTGCTTTCTGTGTAAATGGTGCTAATATTAATCTGTGTTTTACAAAAGGGGTTTAACGGGAATAAGATTTGTGCCGAAGAGGAGGGGACGTGGAGGAGGGTAATGGGTTCTGGTGGTCCGATTGTGGAGAGATGAGGGCGAGTGATGCGATTGAAGCTTGGAGAGGCTGGGTGGTGTGGCACGTGGAGCTTGGTACGGAGGCACCTGGAGGAAAAACAGAAAGGCTGCTCAGACACAATGTGCTGCGTGAAATCAACAATTAAAAAAAGGTTCTTTCACAAGAAACAATACTTGATACGGGCCGACATTACCAAGTGAAGAGATGGAAATCATCTGGCGCATGGAGAAGGAGAACCAGGACAAAATTCAGCAGCAGGTGATTAGTTGATTAGAAGCAGGTGTGCGTGTGTGTTTTTAGTCTAGGTAGAAAAGCACCCTGTGGCTTTGATTGATCGATTCTGCCACCTGGATTATGATGGATTTATTCTAGCTAATTTCATTACACCTTGTAACATCACACAGTTAAAATGGGTTGAGAAAAAAAAAAGAGGGTTAGGTCAAAGATTATTCATCGTTCTAAACACCCAACATAAGTGGAAGTGTTTATCCTAGGACCAAGGTTTTACAACTGACAAAACATCAGACAACAAGGGACAATGGATGAAAATTAGCTTTAAGCTAACTCCGGTACAATGCATCAAATAGTATCAGTTATGTTTAATATTATACATGATTCCTTTTAAGATAAATATTTACAAAAAAACATATGTTGAGATCTGGTTGGAAGATATTGGTTGTTAGTAAAATATTAATAATGATGAGAGATGATTATTAATTTCAATACAAATATGAGAATGTCATGAAATCACAGGACACACATATGCGAATAGTGACCAGGCAGGATGGCAGGCAGATGCAAAACTAGGAAATATTTGGTGACAAAAAAAGGCTTATAGTATCTAGGTATATCGGAGGCAGGCAGCAAAAGAGTGATACAGGTCTACAGTCCAAAATAGAAGTAGGATTCAACATCAGGGGAAACATAGAATGAACACGCCGGGAAAATGAATATGAACAACAGGTGAGTGGGTAGGAGAGTCTGGGCTGGTAAACAGGTGGAACCAATAAGGGCAATCAAACCAGAGGGAAACGCACAAGGGCAGGAAGTAAGACAAGACATGACACACAGGGCCAGAACTTACAAAATAAAACACGAAAACCAAACTTGTGTCAAGAGAGGGTTCAAACCGTTAGATGTGAGGGTGAACGTTGAACAAAGGGAGTGTGTGAGGCTAGGCCTGTTTCACTCCATAAGATGTCGAGAGGAGAACTTGTTATGTCACAACATTAACACCTTAAAGGTGCGTGTACACAAGGATATGTGTATGCATGTGTGTGTGAGGTTGATATAAAAACGAGAGACACAGGCGGATGAAGACAAGGCAAACAAAGACACGTATCCTGGTCCCTTAATCACACAGAAACCCTGCAGGTGAATTCAGGTTAAAGAGATCCTGAAATAAGCCGGAAAACTCTTTATGAGCTTTATTTTCTGAGTATCAGGATAAGTCTGTAATGCTCAAAAGTTATATTTTTTCCGTTGATAGTAGCAAGTCGTTCTCTTCATTTAAAGTGTATTTAACTTATTGTCAGATCAATATCAGTGAAACAATCAAGTAGGTGATTGTATAGACAATCACCTACTTGAAATAAGAAAGCAATATTTAACATTGTAACATGTCTTGAAGATAGCTGGAAATACTTGGAAGTACCTTTCCAGTAAGACACTTGATGTAACGATGTTGATGAACTACACTGAACAAAAACACTTTTGTTTTTGCTCCCATTTTTCATGAGCTGAACGCAAAGATCTAAGACTTTTTCTATGCACACAAAAGGCCTATTTCTCTCAAATATTGGCAAACAGTCTTTCTAAACATGGCCAGGATGACAGGTTGCAGGAAGTAGCGGTGGCTAAATGTTTGGTTTGGGGGCACTACTGTTTGATAATTGCTAACAGTATGTTAGCAATGAATTGACAAAGCACACAGAAATGTTTGGTGAGTGTAATTAAAGTACATTACACAACTGATGCCTACGGCGCGCGTCAAACTACACTGAACAAAAATATAAACGCAACACTTTTGTTTTTGCTCCCATTTTTCATGAGCTGAACTCAAAGATCTAAGACTTTTTCTATGTACATAAAAGGCCTATTTCTCTCAAATATTGTTCACAAATTTGTCTAAACCTGTGTTAGTGAGCACTTCTCCTTTGCCGAGATAATCCATCCACCTCACAGGTGTGGCATATCAAGATGCTGATTAGACAGCATGATTATTGCACAGGTGTGCTTTAGGCTGGCCACAATAAAAGGCCACTCCAAAATGTGCAGTTTTATTACACAGCACAATGCCACAGATGTTGCAAGTTTTGAGGGAGTGTGCAATTGGCATGCTGACTGCAGGAATGTCTGCAGGAATGACTGCAGATTCATTCGATGGCACTTTGGAGAGGTGTTCTCTTCACGGATGAATCCCGGTTTTCACTGTACAGGGCAGATGGCAGACAGCGTGCATGGCGTCCATGTGGGTGAGCATTTTATTGATGGCATTTTGAATGCACAGAGATACCGTGACGAGATCCTGAGGCCCATTGTTGTGCCATTCATCCATGACCATCACCTCATGTTGCAGCACGATAATGCACGGCCCCATGTTGCAAGGATCTGTACACAATTCCTGGAAGCTGAAAACATCCCAGTTCTTGCATGGCCAGCATACTCACCGTCACCCATTGAGCATGTTTGGGATGCTCTGGATCGGCGTATACGACAGCGTGTTCCAGTTCCTGCCAATATCCAGCACTTCGCAGCCATTGAAGAGGAGTGGACCAACATCCCACAGGCCACAAACAACAACCTGATCAACTCTATGCCAAGGAGATGTGTTGCACTGCGTGAGGCAAATGGTGGTCACACCAGATGCTGGTTTTCTGACCCCCCCGGACCCCCCCCGGACCCCCCCCAATACAGTAAAACTGCACATTTTAGAGCCTTTTATTGTGGCCAGCCTAAGGCACACCTGTGCAATAATCATGCTGTCTAATCAGCATCTTGATATGCCACACCTGTGAGGTGGATGGATTATCTCGGTAAAGGATAAGTGCTCACTAACACAGATTTAGACAAATTTGTGAACAATATTTAAGAGAAATAGGCCTTTTGTGTACATAGAAAAAGTCTTAGATCTTTGAGTTCAGCTCATGAAAAATGGGAGCTAAAACAAAAGTGTTGCGTTTATGTTTTTGTTCAGTGTAGTTTGACGTGCGCCGTAGGCATCAGTTGTGTAATGTACTTTAATTACACTCACCAAACATTTCTGTGTGCTTTGTCAATTCATTGCTAACATACTGTTAGCAAACATCAAACAGTAGTGTCCCCAAACCAAACATTTAGCCACTGCTACTCTCTGCAACCTGTAGACTGTTTGCCATCCCGTATTAAACACTCCTGGCTGCATTACCTGTATATGCAGTCCATGGCATAAAACTCCCCCATGGTGTACAAAAAAGTGCATTACAACAAAAAGAATCAGAAGTCAAATAAACAGATACATACTCATATTAAACATTTCTTACTAGTAGTACTAGAGATGGGGACTCATTGACACGTCACACTGCTCGCATACCTGCACATGCGTTGTTTTTGGCTAAAGTTGTTTATCTCAGTTACATGCACCAAGTCAGCTAAGACCAGGAAAAGTGATGTCTGGAAGTACTTTGACAAAAAAGACGACAATAACGTGCTGTGCAAGATATGTGGTGTTAAACTTGTATATCATAGAAATACTAGTTCAATGCTTAACCACATGCACTTAAAGCACAAGGAGGAGCCAGCGGACACAGACAGTCAGGCAGGCAGTCCCGCATCACATGATTTGCTAGCCCTGTTAGCACATGTTGTTGTGATGATGCCAGAGCAGAGAAGATTAGCCTGCTAATAATGAACATGGTGACTAGAGATATGCCCCCATTAAGTTTTGAGGAAGGAAAAGGCTTCCGTTAGCTGATACTGTTCGTTGAGCAGGAGTACAAGCCATCATCATGCCGGACAACAGCTACGAGAGTGGAAAACATGTGAGTTACTTGTGAAGCGACAGAGAACAGAAGTCCTTACAGTCTGCTGTGACGTTTGACAACGGATTGTTACAACGTTAATTGAAGGGCCTGTTAAGGTTGTTCAATAAATGCATTTGAAACCGCACTTGCTTTCCATTGTTGGCTATTTATTTACATTAATGTAAAAGTGTTAGTTAATGTTCTCTTACAGGCATATAGCCTACTATTTCCGGGCCATGAGGTCCGTGTCAGACGTGTTTCTTTTAACCTTACCTTTTTCTTTTACCTTATTTTTTACCATAAATAAGGTAACAAGCAACTATACACACAGACTAATGGGAAATGCCCATCCCTAACTAGTATTAGTTAGTGCTTTTTGTGGCATATTAATAATTATTCTCAGCCTTAAATTTCATTAAAGTGTACTGTATATAACTCATTGTATGTTCTGCAATAGTAATACTGTTCCTGATTTAAGACGCTCACCTACTTCAAATAAGACAGAATAAATGAAATATTTTTCTGTTGGGAACATGAGCAATGCCTTTTGCTCTGTGGAATGCAGGACTAAACATACAGTTCTGACAAATCAGCATCTTATAGAGCATGGTCACTCACCTTCATGCATTAATTATGACAACCTCAGTCAGGATTTTTTTCCTAAGTGTTTTTATTACTCTTTAGGCATGAAAAAAAAAATTTGAACTTCATTTTTTTTAAACATACATTTTTCAAGGAGTTTATGACATGTCCACTGGGGTGGACAACATGCGTTTGAGCTTTCAACTGATGAAATATGTTTTTTAACAAAACAATGAATAAAATGACACATTATGTGAACACTATGAAAAGCTTCATTTTTTAATGTTATTTAACTAACGTGTTCACATATTTGAACATATTCTAATACTGTTAAATGCAATGCAAAAACATTGAACCTCCTGACTCCTCAGTCTTTCCCCTCTTTCTTTCTAACCCTCCTCCTTCCATCCCTCCCATTCCTCCCTCCATCTGTCATTCAGCTCCTTCCTCTTGACTCTTCAGCCCTTCCTACCTCTTGAGCTCTGGCAGGTTGGACATCCTCAGCTCCCTCAGCAACCTCAGCTCCCTTAGCATCCTCAGCTCCCTCCGCAACCTCAGCTCCACTGTCACTACTGCTAGCATTTACTGTTCCTCTTTTTTCTGGTAGCCATTCATCATCACTGCCACTAACATCATCCTCACTTGACTTGGAGGGAATTTGCTCAACTATCCTGTAGGCCTTTCTATCACGCTCTGCATCTGACCTGTACAAAACATAAAGACATGAATGGTTACTCTCATGATGGAACTAATTTGCACAAAATATTGGTACATTCTAAAAAAACAAAATTTACATTCTAATAACATAGATTAATTGATTCACAGCCAAAAAAGTTACTGCAGATGAAGTATTTTCAAAAACAACAAAGTCGCAGTAATAGTATGAATTGCAGTTAAAATATAGCCAGCGATGCATGATGTCCAATTTAGTGGACAGATGATTAATTGCAATTTCCTCCCAACACAAAATCAATACTTGGAAATTTCAACAATTCTATTACTCCTTAGTTGTTACTTGATGTCCCTATATTTTTTTTTAACTGCAAGGTTCTCTTAGAATAGAAGGAATGGACAGAAATTCCTTCGCTGCTCTGCACTTCTGGCCTTCCTTCCATTTTTTTTTGCACTTACAACGGCTGGCCAGACGGTGGCAGTGTATGGGATGATACACTAGCGTCCACTGTAGTGGCTGATGCGCAACTTTGACATCAAGACTCATGCATATAGAAGAAAACAGCTTTTGAATAGCTGTCCACTGTAGTGACCGCTATGCATGAAAGGGTTGAAAGAGGTCCAGTTAGAGAATTTTTTCTCAAGCAAACGTCCGGAACATCATAATGTCTGACCTGCGTTATGATTCAGTACATTTATACATTTTAAACATCTGTCAAATCAAATACAGAAAATACAATTAGGCTAAATAGTTTTTACAACAATGCCTATTATAACTTTTACACAGAACTCTAGAAGAATTTAATGATAATAATAATGAATACTTCAATATTGGTAAGGAAATATAGTGTGTGTTTGTATGTTGGGGGGTCTGGGGGTTCTCCCCCAGGAAATGTTGAGTGTCAAAACCTTTATTTCCTGTATTTTGGTTTATTTTATGCCCCAGTTTGTGATGGAAGTGTCTTTATTCGTAAATGAAACAAATTAATTCAAATGATAAATGTCTGGTACTTCACATTCTAGCAGGATTTAAAGAGCCATATTCACATGGTAGTATAGTGTTGTCCATGCAAAATCAAATGAAAGAGAGAGACAGCTTTACCTCTTCACTGAAGCTGCTCCCTCTCTGCCTCCTGACACAGTTATCAACATTTAACTATAATAGGAGTTCGCCAAACTTTATTTTATGATTTGCAGAAAAGCAGTTGCAGTTAGACCTTTTCTCATGGTGAGTCATGGTGAGTTTTAAAACAGGCAATGACTATGAAATAAATAATATTTAAACTTCCGAGCCAAAAGTCTCGATGACTGGAAGTCCTTTCTCAAATAAAAAGGAATCTGCAAGTGTTGTGGATCAACAACTAACTTAGGACTGTCCAAATACAGTCAAGTGTATAGAGTGTGACACTCCCTCAACTTCACCAGACAACAGCGGGGAGGGAGAAAAAAGCAACGACACCAGAGCCGTCGTAAAGAGATCTGCCTTGTGAATGTATACCATAAGGGTCAGCCAGGCAAAGCAATTAAAACCTACCTTCGAATTTGAGTGTGAATCATACTCTTACCATTTGAGAACGTGTTCAGGCAAAATGGAAACATCTGGCCAGAGGGCTGAAGATTTGTGGTGAAGTCGCTGAATGGAAAAGACATGATCCCTCTCCCACCACACTTGAGTGTGATGATATACCTAACAATCGCTCAGAAATCCCAACGCCGGATGCAGCTCTTCATCACCAGCATCTTGTCAAAGTAGCAGAGCACATCCCAGAGACCCTACTGCAGAGATCCTTTTGCTTGTTGGAGAAGTCTACCTGGGGAATGCACACATGCCATTTGTCAACACCTTTAAAACAACTGTGCTTGATTATGGGTGGCCTTCACAACTTCAATCCTGCACAAGCTTTTTCTGCGTTAAAGACAAGATTCATCATGATGGGGAGGCTCAAGACAGGATCTCAGGCTGGCTGCAGAAGACATATTGGGACAAACTGTATTCAGTCACACTGAACATGGGAACAAGTAGGCATTTTCAGTTGAAGATGAAGTCTTCTTAAAATTTAAGGACAAAGAAGTCTACAGAAATTAGTAACAAAGTTGGGTGGCCCCGCTCCCATTTAGACAGCCGCAACAACGCCTACCCAACAACCGTGCACAAGCAATGAAACGCTTTGCATCACTCCAACAAAATCTAAAGTTAAGGCATGCAACAACAATATGTGGACTTCATGGGGAAAATATTTGAGAGCGACCATGCCGAGGTAGCACCCCTGCTGTGAGAGGAGGAAGAATGCTGGTACCTGCCAACCTTTGGAGTGTTTCATCCACAAAAACCAGGCCAGATCAGTGTGGCGTTTGATTCAAGTGCCCAACAGGCAGGTGTGTCTCTCAACGATGTGCTCCTCACAGGCCCCGGCCTTAACAACACACTTCTTGGAGTTCTGTTCTGGAAGGAAAAGGTTGCTGTCTTGGCAGATATACCGCAAATGTTTCATTGCTTCCTGGAAGACCACAGGAACTACTTCTGATTCCTGTGGTACAAGAACAATGATGTGACAAAAGAAATCATAGACTACAGAATGAAGGTGCATATTGTTACACTGCTGTTTCATTTTACAATGTTCTTGTAATTCAGTCGAGAGTACAGTGGTCTATTTGTGTGCATTACATTATATGTGAAAATACTACGTAGTCAACAAAGGGAAAATGTCGGTCCTACTGCACTACATGAGCTGGCACACAAAAACATTAGGATTGTAAATATTATTTTGAAAAATTATTTGAATGTACACAGCTTATGGCACAATCAACTTATTTTATTTCTGTATAGGAGTGATGGACTGGAGCTTCCTGGTGTGTGGATCTTTATATTTTTTTTGTATACTTACTATGCACCCACTGGGGGATGTGCGTATCTGCATTTGATTTTTTAAGTGATACACAGACACATACACACAGATATGTCATAGGTAAACTTAATAGTTTACTACTTATGAGTTGTTGATAATAGATAGATTGTGAGAAAATAAAATTGTTAAATATTTTTGGAGCTGGACATAAATAGAAAATGCAATGACGCTCAATAAAAATGTCTAAATGAATTAGTGCATTTGTAATGATTTTTTGGGGGGGGAAATGCTTTTTAAGTGTGCTTCCATGATAACTCATCTATACAAGTACATTACATTATCAGGGCTGCCAAGTTTCAGAAAATCACAAGAGTGAGACTTTAGTGTTATGATGTGTTTGGCCGCCGGCGAAAAATTTTTGGCCTGTTTTAACGTCGATTTATACCTTTAGACTGATGTCCTCACCTCCATGCCAGCTGCTCTCCCTGCACTGTGGCCTCCTAATGCTAGTCTTAATTAACCAGAAATTAGAAATGAAAATTGTAACAAGAATTTTGACAAAATACATTTATTTGCAATATTTCATTTCAACCAACTGTCCATCATTTAGCTGGGGACATGTCTCATGTTGTAGGCGTTTGTGGCAGATTTTGATGCCTTGACGACGGAGGCAGGGGGCTCCCACTTGAAACACTGTGGCTCAAGGCTCGCCATCTTCACAGTCATGATGGACGATAGAGTTCCCTCAAGAGCCAAACTGTTTCGGGTTTTGGTTTTGTTTGAGTAGGGGGTGATTTCGGACACAGCCAAAGTGGATTCCAGGGACTCTGTGGGTTCCTTTAGGGGGGTCTAATAATAATACAGATAAAAACTAAGAGCAACATTTGTCCTACGTCAACATCAAACTAGTAAAAATATTTAAAAAGTGAACCCATTTTCAATAATTTTGTGTGATCAAAATTGGGTAGTTACCTACCGTCCGTCTTCTAGCAAGCAGGAGAACGTCGAGTGGGTTTTAAATGTCGGCGCTGTTGTGTGTGAAAGATCGCCAAGACCCGCCTTACGTTGCTTCTGATTGGTTTATATTGCATGGCGCCTTCCGTGGTTGGTTAGATTTAGGCACAAAGGACTGGTGGATTGGTCTGGGATTGGTTATCTCGGTCAGTCAATCAGAGTTACTCGAACTACGGCATGCCGCGAGGACCAAAGTTTATTATCATGAAAAAAATAAATATAGAGTATTGAATGGGGAAATATAAGCGTGAGAAATGTCAAGTGTGGCGTGTGGTGTGAGAATGGGTCAAATTGCGTGACGGTCACACTCAAAGCGTGACGCTTGGCAGCGCTGACATTATTCTTCAGTGCATGCGCATGCCTTTCTAGCTTGCTAGCTAAAATTAGCATTGTCCTTCGAGCCATTACTTTACGTGTCGCATTCGCTTGCAAGCTAACGTTAGCATTAGCCTTCATGTCATCAGATTGCATGTAGCATTAGCTTGCTAGCTAACATTACCTTGGTACGCTTAGTCCGATGGCCCATTAATACTAAACTACATTAGTCCGAAAATTATCTTGTATTGCACGGAAAGCCCACAAAGATATAGATTATCTTTTTTCAATAGGAAACTGCTCCAAATGCCCGTTGCATTTTGGCCTATGTTGCGTGTAGCATTAGCTAGCTAGCCAGAAAAGCAGGCACTAGTACACATCATGCAAAGTAAATGCCACTTGTAATATCTCAGCAAGTTTCATATGAACACATAAAAATCGTCTCAAATGTTGTACATTAATGAACTTACCTATTTGAAAAAAGGCGTTTTAGTCTTCCGTGAAGAGACGTGCGATGCATACTCTTGCTGCTCTCTCCTGATGCAGGACATGTGCAGTAGGTTTTAGGGTTTTTTTCTGCTACAACTTCAAACCTGCTCAAAACTACCAAACATGCAATCATTTTCAGGATTTTAACCCTTAAAATGCCAGTTTAATTATTTTAATTATTAATTATTTATTACAAAAAAAACACAAAAAGTTATTGCATTCCATTGCAGGCCGATGCATGAAATTCTTGTATTTTTGCCCCCGAGAATGTGTGTGTGTGTGCGTGTGTGTGCGTGTGCGCGTGTGTGTGTGCGTGAGAGAGAGTGTGTAAATCTGTAAGCACGCACTGATCATTTCAGGGGTCAAAAAAGGGCATCTTTTGAGGGATGTTTCATGTGTCTTTGAAGAGGTGCTTGAGTAAAAACATTGCCTCTTTGCTGTACTCAAAAACAAAAACAACTGTTAGTGTGTTTATGCACCT
Source organism: Semicossyphus pulcher (assembly GCF_022749685.1). Taxonomy (NCBI): domain Eukaryota; kingdom Metazoa; phylum Chordata; class Actinopteri; order Labriformes; family Labridae; genus Semicossyphus; species Semicossyphus pulcher. The sequence continues at coordinate 21,183,086 of NW_027211626.1, forward strand.
GGCTGCTTTCACAGCCAAAGATAAACATGCAGCTTGGCTGAGGGGTCATTTCATTATTGAGCAGAGAAGGAGAAAGACCTGGAACAAAGAGAATGAGTAAAAATGAAGAGGCATCTCAGTCGGAAGAGGCTTTAGAAATGGTCATGCAGCCTTTATCTGCCAGCGAGCTGCAGGACTCATCTCAAGAAGACACAAGCTTCAAGGGGGAGTCTAACACGGAATGCTCACTGGAGTCCTCCACCTCTGTGAGTGTCTCTGACCCTTGCTCTGAAAGTGACACTGTGGATCCTGCCCATCGTAACAGTGAGTGGACAGCAAAGAACGGTCAAGTCTGGTCTCCATCTTATGCAGAGACGTTGCGCTACATTCAGGCACCCACCGGCATGATACCAGGGCCCAAGAGATATGCCATATCAAGAATCCACGATGTGGCATCCTCTTTTGACCTTTTCTTCACTCCTGACATGATCCATCTTATTTTGCAAATGACAAACCTACACGGGAGGCGTTCAGTGTCAGGATGGAGTGATGTTGATGCCCAAGAGATTAAAGCGTACATGGGACTTCTCATCCTGGCAGGTGTGTACCGGTCCAAAGGGGAATCTACCCGCAGCCTGTGGGGTGACCAGAGTGGGAGACCAGTCTTCAGGGCCACCATGTGCCACAAACGACTTCAAATGATAACCGCCAGCCTCCGATTCAATGACCGACTCAAGGAGGAAAAGCTTTCTGCTTTCCGGAATATGTGGGACAAGCGGACACAGCGCCTCCCACTCCTGTTCAATCCAGGGGACAACATCTGTGTTGATGAGCAGCTCGTACCCTTCAGAGACCGCTGCAAATTCCGGCAGTACATGCCCAGCAAGCCAGCGATGTACTGGCTGAAAATCTGGGTCAACGCAGATGCTGCCACATTTTATGCCTGGAGGTGCCAGGTATATACTGGATAAGCCGCTGGTGGAGCCCTGGAGATGGGCCAGGGAAAGCGAGTCATCTTGGACATGACTGAGGGGCTCCAGGGTGTCACACTTACTTGTGACAATTTTTTCACTTCCTACTCACTTGCCCAGGAGCTTCTGAGGAAGAAAGTGGTCCTGGTAGGGACCATTAGGGCAAACAAGCCTGAGCTTCCTCCCAAACTGAAGCAGACAAAAGAGAGAGCTGTCTTCTCATCTGTTAGCATTCACAACCACCATCACAGCAGTGAGCTACATCCCGTGGCGGGGAAGAAATGTCCTCCTTCTGAGCGGCAAACACAGGGAGCCAGCTGTACATCAGGATGAGAAGCAGAAACCACAAATCATCATTGACTACAATTGCTGCAAGGGTGGCGTGGACAACCTTGACAAGGTATGTGATTGTATGCTTTTATTACTATATGAATTGATTCCAGACATAGTCTATTTATTCTCACTGATTTCACATGTTTGTTTGAGATAAATATGTATTTATTATGATTGCTTATCATTCATTAGACCTATTTCTTGCATTTCTATAAAGAATGAATTATATAAAATACTTGTGAATAATGAGGAAGGACATTTTATTTAGATTCTTTACGATGCAGGAGGTCTTCCACAGGTTGGGCACCATCATCAACCTCAAGAAGAGATTGAAGAGGTGCTGAAATACTCTTTCAATTCCGGATACAGGCTTGTTGCAACTATATCACAATTCCACACCTCCTTTTTGTCCCATCTTGGCCTCAATCCTCTCCTTGTGGCTGTGTTATAATAATAATACTAATAAAGCTTTTTCCACCAGAGGGCGTTATTGAAGTATGAGGTGGGGGAGGGCATTAATTCAATACGATGTATGCTCTTCCTGTTTTTTCTCTGGGTTTTGTATTTTTCACTTTCGATTATACCCAACCAAACACCACTTAGTCAGTTGAACATCAGCTGGTGGGGAAACCACTCAACCAGTCCATCATGGCTGTCAACATCCCTGGGGTGATTGTGATGGTGTTATTTTACCTGCTGGTTCTGGGAACCGGCATCTGGGCTTCTTTCAAGTCCAAAAGGGAACAAAAGAAAAGGGGAGCCACTGCAATGGATATGGCCCTGCTGGGAAATAGAAACATCAGCTTAGTGGTGGGAATCTTCACAATGACAGGTAAGGACAGCACAGCTGAATATACTGTTAAGTGCAGAAAAATGATCATCAAAGCCATTATGAAGGGAATATATTTTATGAACGATTTTAACCTGGGAGGTGTCATATTTAATTGGCTGCAAGTGAGAGACAACAGTTTGGTCATGAAGACATAATGTTTTGACTAATTGACTTTTTTTAATTCTTAAGTACTGTGTAGAATTAAACAGCATATAACAGGTAATGAAATAAATGCAAATAAATATTGGACTTTCTTAAGAGCTTGTGAACCATAATGTAAAAATAAAGTAACCCTTGAGCTTGTTTAGCATTCTAAACCACAGTGAAGAAATCTGTTATGCTTAATCGTAGAACTGGATCCCAAAGCAGACACACACAGGAGGTAGAATACAGGTAATCCGGTTTAATACGAACTTAAGTCACAAGCAGTAGAATAACTGTGGCACAAAACAAAACTCCTTGGGCTCAGGACGGAGAACAGGTGAGGCTGGGCGTGGAAGGACGGAGGCTGGTATGACAGGTATCTGCGGCGAGGGAAAAAACAAGGTCAACAGGTTTACAGAGTCAGTAGTTTCACTTTGAATCTGCATCGGCCGTGTCGAGTTACCACTTGAAGAAGACGGAACGAACTGGCGAAGAGTAGAGAGCTTGACCAGGCTTAAGTACTGCAGCAGGTGGAGAATGGCTTGATGAGAATGAACTGCAGGTGTGAGAGTGGAGTGAAAGTAGTCAACCACGCCCAGCCTGAAAACACGGACAAGACAGACAACACACACAAGGGAGGGAAAAACACAGGGAAAACACAAGGAACTGGCGAATCTTAACAAAATCAGGAAAGATATGATCATATCACACCAAAATATAGTTTTCTCTCACAATAGAGATGAAATCCTGATAATTATTTCATAATGTGGGAAAGATGTAAATAACTCAAAAACATTTCAACTGATTTTAATTACTATACATGTTACACATTGAGAGACACATTCTAGTTGCCAAATAAATTGATTACATTTCTGTTTTAGTCACTATAATAATATTAATAACTTAAATTTTTATAGCGCCTTTCATGGGACCCAAGGCCGCTTTACAAGGAGGAACACAGAAACACTCACAAACAGACTAGACACAGTACATTAAATCACTGATGTTAAAGGGCTGTAGGCTGTGTTGAATAGATGGGTTTTGAGGAATTCCAGTCCAGCATTGCGGAGGTCGGGAGGGAGAGCGTTCCAGAGGGTGGGGGCTGCTACACTGAACGCTCTATTCCCGAAGGTCCGCAACCTGGTGTGAGGAATGGAAAGCTGGCCGGAGGGAGATGAACGGAGGGTCCTTGAAGGGAATGAGAGCTGACACTCTGATTGGTTTGATTCATGTTATGCAGAAAACAGGCCTATGAATAATCCAGGTACTTAAGCCAACCTCTTTGCGCCTTGTGCCTCGGTTTGCACCCAGATTGTGCGCCGTGTAATTAGCAAAGGTGCGTCCGTCACGCCCTAAATCACTTAGCGCCATGCGCTTTAGACTGTGCGCCTTCCGCTGTCTAAATAGGGCCCCAAGAGTTACAACCTGAGCCAACCGTGGACGTCACACATGCAACACTGTCTGGATATCTGGGAAGTGTGCTACCGCAATTATTGTTTATCCCCATAGGTGCCGCCAAAGAGAACAAAACTTTTCAACAAGATTTTCAAGATTACAACTTTAGTAAAACAAACAACTACCATACAACTAGACTACAAGCAGTTTTATCCATATACCAAACAGGAAGAGTACCACATGTGCATGTGTGTGGATGTGGGCGTGTGTGAAGAGAGAGAGACAGGCAGAATGTCATGAAATCACAGGACACACATGTGCGAATGACCAGTCAGGATGGCAGGCAGATGCAAAACTAGGAAGTTTGATGACAAAAAAAGGCTTACAGTATCTGGGTATATTGGAGGCAGGCAGCAAAAGAGTGATACAGGTCTACAGTCCAAAATAGAAGTAGGATTCAACATCAGGGGAAACATAGAAAGAACCCGCCAGGAAAATGAAAATGAACAACAAGTGAGTGGGTAGGAGAGTCTGGGCTGGTAAACAGGTGGAACTAATAAGGGGAATCAAACCAGAGGGAAACACACAAGGGCAGGAAGTAAGACAAGACATGACACAGGGCCAGAACTTACAAAATAAAACACGAAAATCAAACTCAGGACTGTGACTACCTCAGGACTGTGACACAGAAAGAGAGAGAGAGAAAGTTGGCGGTGCAACCGCATTGATGATTGTGTCAAGAGAGGGTTCAAACCGTTAGATGGGAGCGTGAACGTTGAACAAAGGGAGTATGTGAGGCTTGGCCTGTTTCACTCCACAAGATGGCGAGGGGAGAGACTGTTATGTCACAACATTACCACCATTGAGGTGCGTGTACACAAGGATATGTGTATGCATGTGTGTCTGTGAGGTTAATAAAAATGAGAGAGACACAGGCGGATACAGGCAAGGCAAACGAAGACACATATCCTGGTCCCTTAATTTTACATCAAACAGTAGTGTTGCCAAACCAAACCACAGGAAGCATACTTCCTTGGAATATCAGTTCTTCCAACATTAGCCCTTTTCACAGCAGCAATTTTGACTTGTAACAGATACCAAAGGTTAAAACATACATAGATTAATGATGATTTGTTGAGTCAATAAAAAAAGTCTGAATGCCATAGTTTTAGTGGCATAACTGCTCTGTAACAAAAAACCAGCCATGACCACATTAAATGATATTATTTTAGATTCATGACTTACGGCATTTGGTGCTCCATCTATACAAAACATGGAAAGGTAAACAGTTGACTGGAACGCAATGTTCTTCACTTATGTCTTCAATATGTAATATATAATATTGTTACACTGCTGTTTAATTTTACAATATTCTTGTAATTCAGTCAAGTGCACAGTGGTCTTTTTGTGTGCATTACATTATATGTGAAAATACTAGGTAGTCAACAAAGGGAAAATGTCAGTCCTACTGCACTACATGGGATGGCACACAAAAACATAAACACTATTTTTTTAAAAGTTACTTGAATGTGCACATTTTATGGCACAGTCAACTTATTTTCTTTGTGTAAGTGATACACAGACACACATATTCACACACATAGATATGTCATAGGTAAACGTAATAGTTTACTACTTATGAGATGTTCATAATAGATAGGTTACTAAAATTAGCATTGTCTCTCATGCCATCAGATTGCGTGTACTATTAGCTTGCTAGCTAACGTTATCTGGTACCATTAGTCCGACGGCCCATCAATACTAAACTCCAATAGTCCGAAAAGTATCTCGTATTGCACGGAAAGCCCACAAAGATAAAGATGATCTTTTTTTCAATAGGAAACTGCTCTAAATGCCTGTTGCATTTTGGCCTCGTTTGCGTGTAGCATTAGCTAGCTAGCCAGAAAAGCAGGCACTTGTACACATCATGAAAAGTAAATGCCACTTGTAATAACTCAGCAAGTTTCATATAAAAACTGCGTTACCTTAATTGTGAAGTTTAAGTATGTTTTGCGGCTCCAGACAGATTGTTTGGGGCGGAGGGGTGGGTAAAAATGGCTCCTTTAAAAGAAAAGGTTCCTGACCCCTGGACCACACCAACTGGTTGAAGCCAAAAAGCCTTGAAGCTATGCAAGGTTCGTTTCTAATTAAGAGCTAGGTTCATAGTACATAACATGTATGGAAATCTTTAACTTCTAGCCATTCAATGGGATCCTGTCTCCAAGGAAAGCAAGGTGCAGAGAAGAAACACTGACGAGAATTTTGAGTTTGTCAATTCACTTTTTCCTCTCAGACATATGGCGCCCAAATAATTCTTTGCCATGCAAATTTTATCTTTATTTTTATGACTGTAGGAAGAATGTTCACTGTCTTTTGAGCAGGCATCTTATCACTCATCCTGATATCCATTTTGCTTTTTAACATATTTCGTAACTATACAGTACGAAAGCATGGAGAGTATTTTGTATATTGCTGTGAAAATATAACAAATCATTTGATGAATTTTCTAGCCATTACGCTGACACCATAAACCTGGCACAGATAGTATTCCAGCTGAGAAGTACTTAAACACATTCAGCTAAAGTCAGAACTCACTGATACAAATGGGGTAGAAACAATTTTTTTTAGAAACACCTTACGCCGGGGACACACCGGACGAGGAAGCGCTGCGAAGCGCCGAGAAGCGGAGCCAGTTTCCTTCCGGCGCCCATGTTAACCGATTGTGTCGTTCACACCAGACGCGCCGCGGCGCCCGGTGCGGAGAAATGCCCATCTGGTGTGAACGGAAGTGCTCCTGCTCGCGTATGATTTTCGTTGCGCGGCGCTTCGCAGCCTCGTCCGATGTGTCCCTGGCGTTAGTATAGTGTGTGTAGGAGCCATATTGAAGGGTAAAGTGTTGTACACAAATGTCTCCAGCAGGTGTCACTCTCGAGTTAAGGTAAACCACTTCTTAAGTAGGAACTTTCGCTCAGGTGTTAGGTGTTGCTAGACGGAGGAGCACACAAAGTTTTTCAACTTGAATATAGCGTCTAAGTCTAAACTTAACGCCACTGAGGGTCTACATAGACAGGCTAAGTGAATAATTGACTCGCTCACCGTTGTAACTCTCCTGTGCGTATGGTGAAATAAGATAGTCCAGTATCTTCCTTTGGTTTTTGGAACATTTATTTCTCCATGAATGGTCTTTGTCACAAGCAAGATTCCAACAGTTCCCGTAAACATTTACATACACATTCACTTTCAGTTGTTACCTTCGGCGTGTAGTAGTGGTCGAAAAACTGCGTGTGCTCCTCCGTCTAGCAACACGTAATACCCGAGCGAAAGTTCCTACCTATGAAGTGGTTTACCTTAACCCGAGAGTAACACCTGCTGGAACCATTTGTGTACAACACTTTACCCTTCAGTGTGGCTCCTACAGTGTGTGAAGCCACTGTGTCCGGCTCTATAAGACCCATAGTGGTAGTTTGCAGCTACCTCTCCCCCTGGCACCACGTGCACCACGTTACGTTTTCTTGTGTTGTTCCGTTAAAATGATCTCCGTTTCTTTAGAAAGCTTTTTTTCTCTGCTAGTCTCTTTTGTTATGTACATTATTCAACGTTTTGTTAACTGTAATAGAATTATGTTAAAATGTACTATTTGTACTAAATGTACTAATTATGTTTTGTACTTTATGCTCCTAATGCTTCCTCACTGATTGTGGCTTCAGGGTCAGTCCACACTGGTTTCCCTACAAGTGACACATTCATTTTTTGTGCTCAGTTTGGAGGCTCACAAAGGGAGTTCGGGAAGTTATAGATGGATATGGCTGAAAAAGACTAAAAGGTCAAGAGGCTGAGTTTAATTAAGACAGGTGTGACAGGTGTGAATTCTTTGACATGTCATTGGATGAAAAGTCTGCCCGGTGTTGCGAGACATCACAAGAATAATCGTTTCTCTGATAAATTTCTTGCTGTGTTTTTTCATCCTGTAGCTACGTGGATCGGAGGAGCCTTCATTGTTGGCACAGCTGAGATGATCTACACCCCGTCCATGGGACTAACTCAGGCGGGCGTGATGACGATAGCTTACAGCACATCTTATGTTATTGGTAAGTAAATAACTTGATTAGCTTCTGTTTAGAAAATTCAAAAAACCTCATATATCAGCTATTCTAGAGAGAAAATGAATCTTTGTTCGTGATTTTATCCAGGAACAGTCCACTTTAGTAAACGGGAAGTCATCTGCTTTTCTTAAAACTTCAAATTGTTATCTCCACAACAGGAGCCACAAAAAAGATGGCACATATTATTGATTTTAACAGGAGATATTCTGTCCATGACTTATTTTAATATAACCATTAATCTGCATATTTGAAGATATAATCTCTAAGGTTTTATTGTAAATAAATGTCTGTTAAGTCTGTACAAACAAAGAAAAGATCGATGGCTACAGATACAACGTCAACAATAAGTGAAAATCCAAAGAAAAAGAAACAAATTCGACACTCAAAAGAAGGCAAAAAGGAAAGCGACCATCGGCAAAGGAAGATTGAAGAGTTACAACCGCAACAATGGGAGCCAACCTTAGACGTCTGGTTAAATTGGGGCGTTTACTCGGAAAGTACCCGTGTAGCGCCAAAGGTGCCGCCAAGAGAATGCAATTGAAATCTTCGAGGTTGAATCTTTAAAGAAAATGTGATAAAGAAAAAAAAATTCACTGATAATTGTTAAATATGTCTTTAATTAAATGGCATTAATGAATTTGATTGACCACAAAACAAAAATATTTTGGTAGAGGAAATTTAGAGATTTAACCATGCATCTTGTTGCTGTATGTGACATGAATATGACCTACTTTGTGATTATTTCAATTAGTGTCTTTTTGTTTGCTTGTTTGTGTGTTTGTTTTACTCCCCAGTTGATTTTTTTTTGTTACTGTGTTGTGTTCTGTCCTTTTTTAAATCCAGTTGGTTTGGTATTTACCAAGCCAATGAGAGACAGACATTGCATGACAATGCTGGACCCCTTCAACATGAAGTATGGAAAAGTACTAACAGCTGGATTCAGCCTGGTTTCAGTTTTTGTTGATCTGCTCTGGGTGCCCTCAACACTGATTGGTTTAGGTACAGATACAGCATTCTACTTTGACATGACATGTGTATTTGTTGCGTTAATTGGTCTGTTACATACATTAAATGTGTACATGGAATTACCTGTAAAGGTTCTCAGTTATCCCGGTCATAGGAGTTCTGAATTTAATTCAAAAGGCAACTGGACTTGGTTGAAGTTCTTGAAAACGTTTCGCCACTCCTCAGAAAAACTTCTTGAATAAGACGTCTTCAAGAACTTCAACCAAGGCTAGTTGCCTTGTGGATTAAACTTAAAATATACATGGATGCAATTACTTTCGATGTTGTGTGGCTGAGACCACAAAAAAAATATTAACTGGTGATATTCACATGAACGTTTAATGATAAAATGTGTTTCATAGGAGGAACCATGAGTGTGGTCCTGGATTTGCCCTACACTGTGTGCATCTGGATCTCTGCTGCAGTTGCCATTATCTACACACTGATGGGAGGTCTCTACTCTGTGGCCTACACAGATATTATACAGCTTGTCCTCATATTTCTCGGCTTGGTGAGTTTGCAATTATTGTCATTTTTATGGAGGGTCTGCCTTTATTGTTTTAGAAGACAGCACACAGCATCAAAAATTCTAAAGGATAACATTAAAAATTGTGTGTTTGTCTCTGCAGTGGATCTGTGTTCCTTTTGTTTTGATGAATCCTCACTCCTTGGACATAAGCCAGACGTTAATGAACAACACCTTACACGCTCCCTGGATCGGTACACCAGAGCCGAAGAAGACCTGGATCATGATTGATGAGTTCTTATTTTTCGTAAGGAAATATATGTCAAGGGAAATAACTATCTACTATTAATTTACTATCCCTTGACTGTGGTTGTATAGTTTAACGGACCTTTCTTTTTATCAATGGATGCTTCCAAGCTAATAGCATTCAACATTTAGAGAGTCCCACACATCATTTTAAACAACAAACCATTTGACTTTTAGGCACTGGGGGGTCTGGGAGATCAGTGCGTCCACCAGAGGACCTTGTCAGCTTCATCCTTGGCCACAGCCAAGATCACATGCCTTGCTGCTGCATTCATCTTTCTTGTATTCGCGATTCCTCCTATACTGCTTGGGGCAGCTGCTGCATCCACAGGTAATAATGTTTATGATCCAAACATGGTTAAACATTACCATGCAGGAAAGAGTTTTAGGCACCAGCGTATTTTAAAGAACAGGATTTGCAAATATATTTTATATATCTTTTAAATCGAGTGATTGACTGACATCTATGGTCGCCTACGGTGCTACCCGTTATACCTGGAAGAGCAACAGGAGTGAAAGTGGCTTTGTGTGTTAATTTTGATCCAAAATCATCTCTAATGGCTGTGTCTGTGGACTGCAATCTTAAATATTCACTGCCTGAAATCAGAACTCTGGATAAAGGATGAGCTGATGAGCTCTGTTTTCGTAGTTGCTGCCTAAGAAAAGCATATTCCTTATATGCAGTCTTCCGGCCTTGCTGCCCAGGTGGTTTGATTGCCCTCTGCCTTAGTGCTGCAGCTGGTCTCGGCCTCTACAGTCACCCTTCCCTGACTGGCCTCCATGCATACCGGTACTAGGCCAGCCTGCCTGGAGGGCCCTGCAGTTGAAGTGAGTGGCTTTTCTCCTAAGCAGCTGGATCCAGTGGTGGCGGGACTCCCGTCCACTGCTGTGGATGTTAAAACACTGAAGCCAGATGATCCTGAGGTTGGCATGGGAATTGGGCTCATGACCCCAGCTCATAGCTCCACTCCAAAGCCAACAGAGCCACCCTGATCAGTGGTGGTACAATGCGACCGGAAGACAGACCTTCCTGGGATAGCGGATGGAGTGTCAGTTGTCAAGCGCCGGTAGCTCTGACACATCATCTCCTCGTTCTTGTATCTCCCCCACTACATTAATTATTGGAGGCTCCATAATTTGTGACATTGAGAGAACATCTTTAGAGATCCCTGTTCATTAGTCCGCCAGTCCAGTAAAGGAAATCTATTTGCGCGTGTGCATATCCTATGAACCAACAGCTTTAAACATGTTATGACAGCTCAGTCTTGAGACAAAGGGCCCCATCGTACACCCAGCGCAACGCGCCAAAGCACACAGCGCAAGTGTCATTGCTATTTTCCACCCGATGAGTGTCATTTTCACGCCTACGTTGTGTAGAGAGCAAGTGAACTAGCACCACCGTCAGCTCCCATGGCCGTGTTGGTTTTGAAATGAGGTGTTGTCACATTGGCGTGTTGCTATCTTGAAGACATAAAAAGCGACTCCGCCTTAGACCAACAAAAACCTGGTCTAAAGTCTATGGTGCAGTATTTCTCTCCTATTTAGAGGGTGCATTACGGACATGCGTCAGCGAATTTACAACACGAGTCTGTGCTTGTTACCCACACGGGGACGCACAGCAGCAGAAAAAGCAAAAAAGTGTTTTTGCATATACAGTGAAATAACAGAGGACTGTGAGGGCAAGCTTTGGTTTCCCCCTTAAATCATGATACTGCTTTCGGTTTGTTACTGATCTGGTGACGCCGGAAGACGTGGACAAGCTCAACGCTGCCTCCACACACACTTGCTTCACCTCAGGGAGATTCCTGCTTGAGCCATGTACGGGCCAAAATGCCACACCAAGTTTCAGGGAGATTCCTGCTTGAGCCATGTACGGGCCAAAATGCCACACCAAGTTCTCCATCATGCACTCTCATTCTGATGAGCGCTCGCTATACACGTAGAAACAGATTCACACACGCAACTGAGAGGTAAATGTATTATAATCCTCAGGCATAACTACCTGTGGCGCTGACAATCGTGCACCCAGATATTAATACACTGTCCAGTGTCCATTACGCATGCACGAGAATACAGCCATGTGATCCAGCAACAACAATAAGTAAATAATCATTTAAAGCCGGCCTTTCTTTGATGGTCAGCACACAGAACTTTAATAAACATAAGATCCTGTCCATTTGGAGAATTAAATCATTAATGCTGTGCCTTGTGAGTAAATATACACAGCGTACCTCTTATCATTACGTTTCTGCTGGGCAGGATCGCTTCAGTGGCTTTAACATCAATCCGTGCTTCGACTTACAGTATATTGTACACTGTGTGTGTTCTGGGTATGCAGCACAGTGGAAAAAAACAAGTTAAATATGCCGGTCTGAGTCCAGTTTATACAAGAACAACTGAAATCCACCGTATAAACAGCAAAATGCCTGCCTGCAGGCGCACCGGGCTCTTAAAGGGAATGAGAGCTGACACTCTGATTGGTTTGATTCATGTTATGCAGAAAACATGCCTATGAATAATCCAGGGATTTAAGCCAACCTCTTTGCGCCTTGCGCCTCGGTTTGCGCCCAGATTGTGCGCCGTGTAACTAGTAAAAGTGGGTCAGACACGCCCTAAATCACTTAGCGCCATGCTCTTTAGACTGCACACCTTCCGACGTGTAAATAGGGCCCAACGTGTTTAGTCCACTACTTTGTCTGTATAGTAGACTTCTCTTATATTCTTTCAACCCTAATGTGACATTTTTTAAGTCTTTCCTTCTTTTGTCTCTGTGTCGCAGACTGGAACATGACTACGTATGGTTCTCCATCTCCATATGAACGTGGGGAAGCAGCTCTAGTTCTACCCATTGCCCTGCAGCACCTCACACCGTCCTACATCTCCATTATTGGTATTGGATGTGTAGCCGCCGCTGTGATGTCATCAGCTGACTCTACTTTGCTTTCTGCAAGCTCTGTCTTCAGTGTTAACATATACAAGGATCTCCTGAGGCCTCAGGTGGGCAAATGCACCTTTTGATCATTTATAAATCATAACAAATTAGCTGACTACACTGTCGCCTGTCATTCTGCTATTAAGGTGTGACATTCATTTGAAACAGTGGGAACAGAGTGCAGAGGAGTAAGAATGGTATTAAGTGGTATGACAGAGTAGCAGAGTAGGAAGAAATAAGAACAACAAAGTGATGAAGTACGTGTTTGTAAAAAAGGCATGTTTAAATCATTTGATCTTTACCTTTTTCTCTTTCTCTCCTCTTTATCCACAGGCATCAGACAGAGAGATTCAGTGGGTGATTCGTGTCTCTGTCGTGGTAGCAGGCTTGGTTGGTACATCACTTACCAGCCTGAAAAACAGCATCATATTGTTCTGGATCATGGGTGCTGAAGCAGCCTACACATTTATCTTCCCTCAACTCGTATGCGTCCTCTTCTTCAACATCTCCAACGGTTACGGGGCTATTATGGGCTTGCTTGTGGGAATTACTTTGAGGCTGCTCAGTGGGAACCCATCACTAGGGTTAGCACCAGTCATACACTTCCCAGGATGCACTCTTGAGGATGGTGTTTATGTCCAGTACTCTCCGGTTAAGACCATCTCCATGTTGTCCGCTGTTGCTGCCATCTTGATTTTCTCCTATTTGGCGTCTGTGCTCTTCAACAAAGGCCTGCTTCCCGAGAAGTGGGATGTGTTCAAAGTGAGAGCCCAACCGTCTCCTAATCCTCTAACACCAATAGGTGGAGCTACAGAACACGAAGAGGAAAGAGAAGTTGAATCAAAACTACTTTGAAATTGAGGCATCACAGTAAATAATTAGCACAAACTCTTAGTGTAGGTGTGTATTGTAGTGCCTGTTGTTTGTTTAGCACTATGCAGTAATATATTTTTTCCTAAACAAGCAAGATAAAGAGTAAGTAGGGCATTTGACTTTTCAACCAGGAATGGAGCTTGCTGGGATATTTTATGACATGGTTTGTGTCTATATTAAAAAAAAAAAGAATGTCATAAATCATGAGCATGTTTTGCAGAGCATGGGACAAAATTAAGGCCATGTCCACACAGAGATGGGTTTAGGAGCAGACGCCAAAGTTTTTTGTCGTATGGTTGTTTCGTCCACACAGAACTGGTGTTTCAGGAGCCGGTATACGCTAATTGTTGAAACCGCCGCCCAGAGTGGATAAATCCCTAAACGCCACCCTGGCGTTTCCGTGTGTACAGCCTATACGGATCTTTCTTGAATCGTGCTGCCTCCGTACGTCGCGCATGCGCTAACCCCACCACCACCAACAACAACAACTATGGCGGACTACAGTGTCACGCTTGTTCTGCAGAAGCTACTTAGCTTGATATCGCTATTACAGCAGAATCTTCTTCTCCTCGTCTACCACCGCCAGCAAGAAGAGGACATGGAGAACAGCATACGTCACATGCTCTTTGATCCACCGCGGAGAACAGTTCCACTCATATTTTACGCTATCGTCTTCTGCTTGTGTTTCTTCTTTGTTGTTACACTTATACGCATGCTCTATTTCTTCTTCTCCGGTTTGTTGTATTTGTGTGGCTGCGTTACAGTGCCACCGACAGGCCGGTCGTATATATTACAGCATTTTAGCGGTTTCGTGGGGACGCAAACATTTCCTGAGACGGCACCGTGTTTACGGAAAACTTTTTCAGAACGAAGTCGGCTCCGTCTCCGTGTGGACATGGCCTAAGCATGAGTTACAGGTGACAAAACGATGGATTTCTTTCCCTCTCTTTCCTGCTTTTTTTCCCTTCACTGTAACTTGTTGTCATTTGCTGGTTTTTATTTTGTCTGTGTCCCCCGCTGTGTCCTCCAAACAATATGTGCTTTCTGAACTTCACCTCAATCACAAGCACCCCGAGCTGTCAAACAGTTAATTTCCTTCGTCTTACTCAGTTGTTTCCGTGATTAACCATGAACAAACTCATTTTTATTCATTTCCAGTCACTTTGCTTTGTTTGCTTTGCATTGACCATCTGAGGTGTTGTTTGGGCGTGTAGAGGGCGGAATAAGAGGCGAATTCCCGTGCGCACATTTCCAAGTGGATTGTGACTTATAAAGAGAACATTGAGTGCAGGTGTGCATGTACACGGTTTTATAAATTGGAATTATTTTTGGCGCACGCCATTTCTGGGTTTTCTCCGTACGTACACTTTAAGTATTGATTCCAAGCACTTTTGTAAATGAGACCCCACACTGTAAGTAATGACCTGTAGAATTTACAGGAAATCTCTGGCAAAAAAGTTGTGTGCCATAAAATCTTGTGAAATTACTTTACCTTACTGTGAAAAACGAAATACAGTATGTTATAGTATACTGTTCACATTTTTCCTTAGAAAAACAGCAATTACTTGTAATCGAGTTTACAATATCATGTTGTATTCTTTTTCGATTACAGAAGTTGACTGGCCAGGTAATACCTGTAATCTCACAAAAACAATATACTCTTGTAAAACCTTTTTACAATTATTTACTTTTTTACATTAGCTTTGTAAATTATGCATATTGTAAAGTGTCAATTCAAACTTCAACATTTAATATGATTCTCTTCACCTGTGAAATAAAACATGAGTTAGAGCTGCAAAAATATAAACCTTTTTTATTAACACGAGTGATTACTTGAATTACTGACCAACTTTGCTGTCTTGATCCGACTGCATGGGTTGAGTCCAATGAGACTGAAATCACAAAATGACATGAAAAGAAACAAAGAAAAAAACTGTGCTCACACCTGCTCGACAAAAGTGAGCAGAGTAAAAGGCTCTTTCTTTTTTTAAATTGTGGTGCTTCTTGGAGGAGAGTGTGGTTGGAGATCCCGACTAC
This sequence comes from Semicossyphus pulcher, assembly GCF_022749685.1. Classification (NCBI taxonomy): domain Eukaryota; kingdom Metazoa; phylum Chordata; class Actinopteri; order Labriformes; family Labridae; genus Semicossyphus; species Semicossyphus pulcher. The sequence continues at coordinate 21,198,462 of NW_027211626.1, forward strand.
GTTCCGGATCTTCAGAGGCAGGGGCCGACAGCAGCAGCCGACAGCAGGAACCAGCACAGGAGGTGTAAGAGCCCCGTGAAGGGCAGGTCCTTCCAGGGGCTGCCAGGGTAGGAGGGTAGGGCCGTGGGGTGATGCAGAGTGGGGAATCTGCTGAGGAGAGGCCCGGAACCAGCAGACAAGCTGCCCCAAGATCCACAACAAGAGCCAGAGGTCGGAGGGCACGTGGACCTGCTGTACTCAGTCCTGACGATCTCATCCGAGTCCAGCAGTTCATATAGTTTTGTATTTTTTCTTATTCACGTTGTTCAATAAAACCTTGCATTATATAATTGCCTTTGTCTTTTTACTCACATAAAGTAATGTTTATTATGCTTTACTTCCATTATGTCCCTTTTTTCATATTCCCACTTCATCTGAATGAACTGCAGTGAATTGCTAAAATAAATTTTTTAGAAAAACATTTATTATTGTACAAAGCTTTTTTTTTTTTTACAGCTGTCTTCTATAACAAATTAGTTATTTGGTCCCAATAAAAAAGCAAATAAATAACATAAGGCACTTGCAAGATTACTGTTTAGTAATGCAAACAAATCTTTTAGATGTAACATTCAGCTCTTCATGAGTTCCAGGGGTACCAAGTCTTGGCTGGTGCTGGATGTCCTCCATTACTGTGGGAGTGGTGTACCTTGACAAAGAGTAAAAAAAAAATAGAAACGTGACACAGGATATAAATTGCATAAACTCAAACAGGCTAGATTTTATATAGATCTTAGGCTGCTTTGGCACAGAGTGATGTTATCACAATGTACAGTAAGTGGAGCAAGTGTATGTATCAACTTACAATTTCAAATTCACTACTGGTAAATAGTACTTCTTCCCAAGGATGGAAAAAGTCACAAACATAGACAGATTGGTCTTATTTACACAGATATCAGCTAGCCAGCATTATCTATTAGCCGGAGAAGTCTTCTAGCAATGTGCTGAACTAGCTCTGGTTACTGTACAACCAACCAAGTCAAACGCAACCCCGGAGTTATAATACTAGAACTGGGTTAATGACAACTTCACAATAAACACTGAGGCTAATGCTGAAGCTAACGTCACCGGTAGTGTAACGTTAAACAAACCAAGCTGTGGAGTCAGTTTGTTTACACTACCGGCGCTAACGCTAACGCTAGGCTAAATTTCCCTGCACAAATAACATAATATTACAGAACGATAGTAACTGGTAACTGATGTTATCACATGTAATGTTGTGTTCTAGGATTAGGCAAACTTAACGTACCTGTCCAGCAGAAACTCCGCGACCATCTCATCTCTTTTTAGCTCCGGATGTAGCTGCATTAGCCTCCTCCATTGCTGTAAAGCAGAGCCGATGTTGACTCCAGTCTTGCCTCTTGCCACATCAAGCTCTTTCTTTATGGCAGCTTTTTGTGAAATAGTCTTCTTTGTCCTGATAATTTTCTCTGTGGGGGCAGCTGATGATGGAAGTGGTGGCTCGCCTTGGTCAGTCATTGTCAGGTCTCCGTTCCTTGCTCTCTCTCACCGCTCTACTGCTCTGCCAGAGAGGCGCGCGACTTGCGAGCCGTGACAGCGGTGCAACTGGGAGGTTACGCAGCAACGGATGACAGACAGGAAGCTCGGCAAATCAATTTACTCGGACCGAATAAAATGATTGGTCAGACTTTTATCAGAAATATATGAGAATTAAATATTGATGAGTTTCGACGCATAGTGGATTTCTTTTACATTTTATTGTGCTATACACTTATTAGGAGCATTTTATGATTACAAAAAAAATGTGTAAAAATGCCAGAAAGGTAAGAATTGCTTTAAGTAAAATATATATGTATATATATATATATATATATGTATATATACTGTACATACATTCAAGCACATAACATAAAATAGCAAATGTTTTCACCTGAAAATCTTCTTTAATGAGACTTGTGGGTGATCTCAGAAGCTAATTTCCCTTGCACCTGTAGCTAAATGATACAAACTGAAATAATGTTGCATTTGTCCAATGATTCTCAAACTGTGAGCCGCGCCCCCCAGGCATTTATCATTTATTTGTCGGTTGCTTTCCGTGTTAACGGTGTGAAATATTAATTTTTGGTTCCAAATTAAATGTTCACGATGAGTCTCTTTACTATTCAATATGCTCTCTGTTTTCACTCTAGATACTAAAGCAAAGGTAACATATTGTACCTTAAGATAGGACTGAAGTTCAAAATTGTGACATGTGTTTGCAGTCCTAGCTCATGTATTTTTAGGAAAATGAACAAAACAGTCAGAAGAATAACACCGTTTTTATACAAGGTAGTACCCTTTATTTAAATGCTTCTGCCACCTATGGGATGATGTGTGTCTTCTCGTCTCACATCTTGTTAATTTACACTGAACCATGGTCATTCATCTTTGTCATTTCCTTGTTTTCTGTAACCTTTCCCCAAGGTCAATTTGGGCATCATTGCTTTTGATAGACCACCAAGAGTGATCAACAGGAGAGAAACATGCCATTTCTAAAATTATTTTACTGAATGAATAATTTAAGCAGTTTGCATTGTTGTTTTTAACACTACACTGAACTCAAGGTAGTTTTTGTTACACCTTCTATTATTACAGAGTTAAAAGGTTAGATAAAAAATCAAATGGGTCGGGTCATAGATTATTCATGTTTCTAGAGTAGTAAAACTCATCATGGGAAATCAACACAGATGTCTTTATTTAAAACATAACTGTACGTTAATTCTTTATTGAAAATCTAAAACTATTTTATTAGCATAAAAACATCAGACAACATGAAACATATGTTGGGATGTAGTAACAAGTAGTAATAACCATGAAAGGGAAATAGGGTATTAGCCATTAACTCAACAAAGTAGTCAATATTTAAACACTATTTTATATTTCTAAGTGGGAAAAGCACTTACCTTGCAACCAGCTGTTACTACAATGCACAGGCACCAATAATCACAGAAAGTGCTATTTTAAGTATGATAGAATCTATTTAACCAAAATAGCAATAATCACAATCAATGATATTTTAGTAAAACAAACTACCAAAAAACAATCTACAAGCATTTAGTGTAAACCAAGAAGGAGTGGCACAGGTGCATGTGTGTGAATAGTGAGAGACAGAGAGAAAGAGAGAAAGTTTAGCGGCACAAACGTGGGTAAATGTGTCAAGTGAGGGTTCAAAATGGCGGATGGGACTGCAAAACTTAAAAAAAGAGAGTGTGCTAGACTTGGCCTGGTTCGCTTTACAAGATGGTGTAAGCAAAGCTGGGTTACGTCACAATGTTATTTTCACCTTAAAGGTGTGTGTTCATTTGAGGCACGAGAAAATGTACACCGATCAGCCATAACATTATGACCACCTGCCTAATATTGTTTAGGTCCCCATTTTGCTGCCAAAACAGCCCTGACTGGTTGAAGCATAGACTCCACTAGACCTCTGAAGGTGTGCTGAGGTATCTGGCACCAAAACGTTAGCAGCAGATCCTTCAAGTCATGTAAGTTGCGAGGTTGTGCCTCTATGGATCAAACTTGTTTGTCCAGCACATCCCACAGATGCTCGATTGGATTGAGATCTGGGGAATTTGGAGGCCAAGTCAACACCTTGAACTCGTTGTCGTGTTCCTCAACGAAAACGAAAACGAAAAATAAAATCCTAAAATGAACAGTGAGCCAGTTGAGGGAGGCCAATATGGGGCTTACAAGTGCCTGTTAAAAGACGAGCAGCAGCATTTTGGACTAATTGTCAGCGTGCAAGGGAGCCCTGGTTAACTGGTTAAGTGCATTACAGTAGTCCAAACAGGTTGAGATAAAAGCATGTATCATCCTCTCAAAATCATTAAAAGATAAAACCGACTTAATCTTAGATAAAAGCCTCAAATGGTAAAAACTACATGTAACAACAGAGTTTATCTGTTTATCCGATTTAAAATAACTGTCCATTTTGGCTGTCCAAGGTTTTTTAACGGTGGATTTTACATATGGTTGCAGGGCGCCCAGGTCCATAGGAGGAGCATCACAGACACCACTGGGTCCAAATACCATCAGTTTTATTTTCATTACAATTTAAAAACTTTCAGGCCAACCAGGCTTTTATGTCTTTAAGACACTTGAGCAAAGGTTTCAGGGAGCGGCCATCATTTCTTTACAGGGGCAAATAAATTTCTGAGTCATCTGCATACAGATGGTAAGAGATGCCATGCCAGACCAAACCCAGAGGGAAGAGTTAAGAAGAAAAAAGCATGGGCCCAAGAATTGAACCTTGGGGGACTCCACATGGTAGGGAGGCAGAAGAGGATGCAGAGTCACCAAGTCTATCTGAAAACATCTCTCGGACAAATAAGAACTGAACCACTCTTAAGGCTGTACCCTTTGGACCCACACAGTGCTCTAAGCGAGAGATAAGAGTTGTGTGGTCAACAGTGTCAAAAGCAGCAGTTCGGTGAAGGGCAGAGTCACCAGATTCAGTAGTTAAGAAAAGATCATTTATTAAAAAGTGCAGACTCTGTGCCGTGAAAAGCTTCAAAACCAGATTGGAAGTATATCTAGAACATATAGACATCTAGAAAAGACTGCAATTGTACAGCTTTCTTTAAAATCAAACAGGAGCTTTGAGATTGGTCTAAAATTAGATAAAACAGAGGAGTCAAAAGCCTTTTTCTTTTAATATGTGTCTGTGTGTGTATGCGTGTGTGTGTGTATCAGCCAAACCCAAGAAATGGGGATACAAAATACTCATCCTGGCCAGCTCTGAAGGTATCCCACACAACTTCGAGATCTACACAGGGAGAGTTGTTCAACCCCCTGCACTGGCAGATGTAGGAGCAAGTGGCAATGTTGTCCTCCGCCTGGCCCAGCCAATCCCAAAGCAGCAGAGCCACAAGTTGTTCTTTGACAACTGGTTTACAGGTGTCCCTCTCATCCTCACACTCGCCAAGGATGGAATCCACGCTACTGGCACGGTTCGCAGCAACAGACTACCAGGTGTAAATTTGACATCTGATGCTGAGCTGAAGAGAACGGGAAGAGGATCTGTGACAGAGAAGACAGCCCTGGTTGGAGAAACCAGCTTGCATGCAGTGAAGTGGCATGACAACCGCGCAGTCACCCTTCTCAGTAACTACATGGGTGCACACCCACTCACAGAGGTGGAGAGGTGGGATGGCAAGAGAAAAGAAGTCATCAAAGTCCCCTGTCCTGCTGTAGTGAAAGAGTACAATAGAAATATGGGTGGGGTGGACCTGCTGGACTCTCTCATTGCACTGTATCGCACGAAGATCAGGTCGAAGAAGTGGTATCACAGGCTGGTGTTCCACTTTGTTGACATGATGAATGTGACCGCCTGGCTTCTTTACAGGAGAGATTGCAACGACAATGGCTTGAGAAAAGTGGACCACATGAAGCTGTACACATTCAAGTCCTACATCGCAGAAAGCCTGGGCTAAAGCGGAAAGAACCTGGAGCGGAAGAGAAGTCGTCCCAGTTCTACAATTGCTGGGGAGCATGCAGAGAAGTGTAGAAGAGGACCCGCTACTCCCATTCCAGTCTCTGATGTGCACCTGGACGCCACAGCCCACTGGATTGTAATGGCTGAAAATAAGGGGAGATGTAAGGTCCCAGGATGCAAAGGTACTCCAAAAAACAAGTGCAGAAAATGTGGTGTCCACCTCTGCTTCACATCAACCAGCAACTGCTTCCTGCGGTTCCATGCAGAATAGGCTACACTACAAGTGAGATGTGATACGAAATACCCAGCAACTTTTTCCTCTGGTTCCATACAGAAAAGGCTACAGTACACATTTTTGCTTTGCGGGACATTTTTGGACCAAATCAGATAGTTCTAGTGTACTGTTCTCATGTACATTCAAGAGTTTTATGGTCTGTGAAACTGTTTCTTTCAATAAAACATTTTCTAATGTATCTCCTGCTTGCTTATTCTCATTCCATGTAGTAGTGAAAACCTTGGCGTTTTAGTGCCCCCGTCGCACACTGTTGCCCTGAGGCCAAAATTTTATGATTGATATATTATCAGGGACCTAAAAGCTCTCAAAAAATGGAGTGAAATATTTTTTCCACCTTAAAATTAAAAGTCATGCCATAGAGGGTTAAGTCTCCTGATTAAACATCACATCTCTTGTTTTGGATTCAGCACTGCATAAAAGATTGTTCTTTGGGGGGAAGTAAAATGATTGAATTATTTTACACTGCATAGGTTGATGTACACATTTTCCTGTTTTTACTTGAATATCTTTTTCAGTCATAATTGATTGAAGCTTGGCACTAATGGAGTTCTGCACCCTGTGGCTGAGAACCATCAAGAGAACTTGCAGCTGATAGTCATATGTGATGGCATCATATACAGAACATCAAACACATATCTAAACTAGAATAACTCATGACAGCAGTTCCACTTAAAGCTGCATTTGCATTAAGTAGCAGGTATACTGCTCTTGCCACACCTGGCAAATTATTCGCTGACCAGTGCATTGCCCTCAAGATTGTTGTTGGCTTTTCCCCTGAGAGATTATGGCGGACAGCAGTGATGAGAAGAGCTGTTATTTTAAGTCCCTGGTACATGGCCTGGACCTGCTGCTCTCTCACCAGAGATTTGGGCGAGTGAGCGGCGAGTCTGCTACTACTTCAGTCTAAAATAAACAACTGAGGTCAACCACAACCACAAATAGAAACTCACTCAACTAGTCCATTCACCTGTTAGTGAATCATGGGTGTTGACTGTTTAGCTTTGATAACTTGGTGTTTGCCAACCCCTCGCTCCTCTTCAGCACAGCACCTTTTCCAAATGTGTTCACTTCTGACTCCAGGAAAACCAACATGGCGGCAGCAAAATTAAGAGCTTGAGGCTGCATTTACGCAGTTGAGAAACCAATAGGTGAAGCCTAAGGTGTGTTGGCAAGACTCACTGAAACAAATAGGGTAGAACTTTTTTTTTTAAAACAACTATTAGTACATTGTGAGACTGCTCCAGTGCCTTTGCTAGAACTAATAAGTGTTACATTGTGCTGTTGTTGTGTAAGTCAGTCTTTTTCATTGCTACCAATTCCTTGTTGGTTGTTTTAGAGTCCATCAGAGAAATCAAGCCAAATGGCCACTGTCTGAAGGCTCTATACCTATAGGTAGTTTGTGGCTACTACTGCCCATGGGATCACGTTTTTTGAGGTATGCTGTCTTGTGTGGTTAAGTTTAAGTTTGCCTTAAAGGATAACTTTGGGATTTTTCAACCAAGCCCTATTTTCCCATGTGTTTGTGTGTAAGTGACTAGTGGAGACAACAATTATTGAAATTGATAAGATACTTGAAGATGCACATACAATGCAGTGTTGAATTCTCTGCCCAAACAGCTGAAATCACATTCAGGATCCCGTGAGTCTAACGACCCATCAACACCAGAGGGTACTAACGACCTATGAACCTTTACATAGCACAGGAATAAGGACAGTCACTCCCTACCCCATGATGCTGATATCTTTTTTAAAATAACATAGTTCGGAGTATGCTTACCAACGCAGTAATGGACATTTGCAGCAATAAGCTTTGTTTTAGTACATCTCATACTTCTTGTTTAACCTAAACCTAACATACGTATGTGGTTGCTTGGTAATAGTAACTTTGTTGATGAAACTGTAGTTCTTGGTCTGGGTTGCTTTGTAAATCATATAGGGGTGTCAGTATTTCATAGAGAGAGTTAATTACTCCTCACTGTAGGTTTAAACAGGAGAGGCCATTAGAACCTTTTGTGAAAGCAGAATGAATAGGAGGTAGAGCGAGGTTAGATTTTCCAGTAATTGGTTTCAGTTAGTGTCTTCCTGTTCCCCCCTCCACCCCCACACCAGACACTCAAAAAAAATTAGGAAGTGGATAAAATTATTCTGTATCCGGGTATGACACCTGTTAACCATACCTGCATGTCTCCACTGCAAGTCACTGATGGTCATGACGAATGCAAAGTTTGAAGTTCACCCAACAGCAAAGGGACATCTACAACTTTAGACATCAGTACTCAGCTCTCAGAAGGTGGAAAGCAAATAGAGAAGATGATAGTATTGTCTTGCAGATTGTTTTTGCAGAAAACTATCCATGTAAATATGGGGATGAGATCCAAGCAGTCAATTTTGGCGATTCCCACCAACAGGCAACTCTGCATACAGATGTGGCTCACGCTAAGACTGGCATGGTGTCTGTCGGTTCCATTAACTCATCAATGTATCAATCCCATCAGATACCTGAGCTCATCTCAACTATGTGCCCCCCTTCCTCAAAGAACTGAACCCAATAGTTTTCAGTGATGGGCCAACCACTAAAAACAGATCCAAGAAAAACATCTTTTTCTTGAGCAACACCCCCTTTCAGATGGAATTTCAGCCGATAACTTCGAACTTTCTTGAGGCAGGACACGGGGAAGGCATGCGAATGTTGTTTGATGAGTTTAAAATATTTACATTCTATCTTTTTATATCATTGAAAATGTAAAGCCTGCAATTGTTGTCATGTCTGGTCTAATAAAATGTTTTGATGTAAGAATAAGACAGGACCAAGTAAAAATGCCTCAAATTCCCTAACTGGAACTAGGTTACCTATATTCAAACCATGGAAAAAAACAAAATAAAAAAGGTGTATGCATAGTTTTGATCAAACAGTGTAAATCCTGTTAGTTTAGAAAAATACTGTTGGTATGTTTAATTTCATTTCAAGTCAGAAATGTTGGTTTCAGTGTGTGATCTGTTTATGTTAAGCAATTTTTTAAGTCAAACTTTTGCAACTTGCTTGTCGGTTTCAGCACATAAAGAGCAAGGAAGAAGCAATTTTCCAACATGGTTCGTGGTTTATTGTACACAGATGGGTTCTAAGTTGACATAGCAAAGTTATTTTTCAAAATTGATGTTACTTTGTGTCGGAGATAAAAGAGATTCAACATTGCTGTTTGTAACATGTCATTTCAAATACAAGCAGTCTTTTTTGCCACACAATGTCATCTCCATCACTAAACATGTTTTTAAGTTAAATTCATAAAAAATACTTCAGTTACACTAATAATATTTCTAGGCCTGAGAATGGTTACAATTAATTTATAGTTCTAGATCTGTGTTATGTAAGAAATAGTTTGAAAGAGGGAAAGAGTTAAAAGCTGTTTTTCCTTTAAACAATGGAAAAAGAATTATATTCAAAATCCTGAAAATACTGTATATGTAAAAACACAGCACACTCACTGACAAAACTTGATTAATTAAAGCTGCAATACTACTTCTCACGCAATAATAAACTTTGTTTTACAATTCACATTTATATTTAATTCCCAATGTATTGTTAATTTCGGGAAAGAACACTTTATATTTCTGATTGAATTTTGGGTAAACATGCTAAAACATTGTTACGAAGAAGCAACAGAAAAAACTGTTGTTTTAGGTAAGGCAAAAGTTATTTATTAACACAGCCAAAACTGGTTGACAATAACAAAAAGGTGATGCAAACCGTAACTGAAAGGGCTTGTGGATGCTGCTCAAATCAATAGATAAGTAGAACAAAAGAAGGACTCTAAACTAGAGTTGAAAATACTATTTTTTTATAATAAGTGAAACAAATAAATGGTAACTAACCAAACAACAAGTGAAACAGCACCCCTAAACCTAGTATGTGTAGTGTGTCTTAGTAAATCCTTAAAAAAAAAGGAATATCTGGACTAGTCTGGACAAGTGCCTCTTACAAAGCTTACAACAATTTACAGTTTACTAACAGTAGTGGGGCTTATAGCACGGGAGGCACAGAAGCGAGCTGGTCTCGGTCAAAAATTGCCTTGAATGACGACCTGCATGGGGTCTTAAATGGTGAGTGGGCAGGTGCTCTCTCATGATTGGTGGATAGTTTTGGCTGCGCACAAATCAAGCTGCTCCAGCTGGCAGCATAGGTTGATGAAAAAGTCGGCCTAGAGGACACACCAAGCACCCACACATACACGCACACTTAGATAGAACACTCCGAAAAGAGCTTAGACACACACAAAAATTGAGTATTTCCCTTTGATACAATGAAGTATTACTACAAGGTTGTACAAAATACAGTGTGATTAAAAAGTCTTAAGTAAGTGAGATCTTATGATGTTGTCATGCCATCAAACACATTGCGTCTTCCTCAGCTGTAGACACACTACATTCCTACACTGTTCATTCTGTCCCTGTGTTTTTCATTTTTAATAATTTCACAGTTCTCTCTTCTTTTTCATCATCTGTTGTTGTCCGTGGTTGTGGTGACTGCAGGGCTGTCACCTGGAACACGTCCCACTTCTCAGGAAGCAGGCCTTTGTTGAATAGCACAGAAGCTAGGTAGGAGAAAGTCAAGATGGCAGAAAGGGCAGACAGCATGGAGATGGTCTTAACTGGAGAGTACTGGACATAAACACCTTCCTCAAGGGTGCATCCTGGGAAGTGCAGGACTACAGGTAACCCTAAAGATGGCTCCCCACTCAGCAGTCTTACAACCAATCCCACCAACCAGCCCATAACAGCCCCGTAACCGTTGGAGACGTTGAGATAGAGGACGCAGACTAGTTGAGGGAAGATTAAAATGTAGGCCACTTCAGTTCCAAAAAACCACAACATTATGATGCTGTTTTTCAGACTGGTGAGGGATGTAGCAGCCAGGCCAAGTAACACCACGGCAACACGGATGACCCACTGGACTTCTCTTTGTGATGCCTAAATGAGTATAGAAGTAGAACATTGTTAAAAGGCCAGTCATCAAAATACAAAACCCTTCTTTTGCAGATAATTACTATGACAATTCTACCTACAACTAAAACTCTATCGCCTACTGAATTGTAAAACTGCTTTGACCAGACCCTTGCATAATAAAGCACATTTCAATTTTAAAAGAAGCAAAGATCTGGGTGTTCATTCCAATTGAATAAAAATATTAATGTTAATTAAGTTTCACCTATCATTAGGCCCCCTTACAGCTACAAGAGGATCAACCCTAGTCAACCTCCAAGAATCGGCACCTTAACACATGGTGGAGGGATTTTCTTGAAACCATTTTACCCTCCCTCGTGAATAAGACCGCATATGTGAACAGAAAGTGAACATTTTGTCCTCAAAGCTTTTAGCTCTTTAGGCTGGCATGCTTTAATATGTTGCATATGTTTGCTCAAAGGGGTGATTGTCGCGTAGAGTTTGGCATTGCTGATAAGTTCTTGGATTCTATACGGTGGACCATTCTTGTAGTGCCAGAGGTTATTTGATGTAATCTGCATCATCTCATTCGATAGTCCGGTTAAAGAAATAAACCATCAATAAAACAGTCCATTCCTGGCGATCAGTCCACTGGCCCAATTACAGCTGGGATTGGCTCCAGCCCCTCCCCCCACGGCCCTACAGTATAAGCGGTATAGATAATGAATGCATGGATGGATGGATGGATAACCTTAAAATGTTTTGTCATAACGATCCAACAGCCTTTATGTGGATCGGAACATTTTTCAAACAATACAATTGTTTCAAATATGCAAACCGTTTTTCTCAGGACGTTTTTGTAGATGTTGGTGGTGAAGACAGAGGCTGCAGACAACAGAGCCGAGTCAGCTGAGGACATAACAGCAGCAGCAATGGCTCCGATACCAAACATAGAGACGTAAGAAGGGGTAAGATGCTGCAAGGTGATGGGGAGGATTAGAGCCACCTCTCCGCGTTCAAATGGAGATGGAGAACCATAAGAAGTTAGGTTCCAGTCTGATGGTTTGACAGAGGGACAACAAGATAGAAAGAAGTGATGGGATAGGTTATTAATATGCAGTGGATTTCCGGATAGTTCAGCAAGTAGGCATATGCTGTTTTGATGTTCAGTACACGCCAACCAGTGTGTCATGATATGACCAGGGGTGGAAAGAATATTAAAATATTCTACTCAGGTTAAAGTAGTATTACTTTGATGAAATGTTACTTAAGTACAAATCAAATTACCAGTCTAAAAATGTACTCAAGTAAAAGTGAAAAGTGGCTTGTTTAAAATGTACTTAAAGTAAAAGTTACTTAGTTACTTTTATAACAACTGGAGGGGGGTCTCTCCTGTGTAGTGCAAAAAGGACAAGGGGATATACATCTCAAATTGGTTGTTCATTAAAGAAAGATCTTTACAAATTAAAGGGCAATGACAAAATAAAACCTGTCGACGCACAACATTTAAAACCCTGAGGGCGGTATATTGTGTCATTTCAGTTCAGACCATCCCATAAAACATTTTCTAACAATGTGGATTCTTCAGACCATCCTTCTTTTCTTTACCAACTAACACCAGCAACAGTCATACTGCAAAACTATTAATCAAAATGGGTCAAGGGTCAAAGTGTTGTGACTTTCCCTAATGACCCAAAGAAGAACAAAATCTCAGTATCAGAATTCAACGTTTTGCCTTCAGCTGGGTCTACACCACTGTTGTCCGTCTCCATCTTCCTTGTGATTTAGCGCCAGTTTGTTCTCCAGCCCATCATTCCCTGCAGTTGTTTACGGGGCGTGATTTTTCCCTTTTGTTTTTTTAAATTTAGGCCTACAGATTGTTTTTTACTCGGTAACGGATGTGATTTAAATTAGTGAAGTACAATACTTCAAACAAGACCTACTTAACTAAAAGTAAAATTACAGATTTTAAAAACTACTTAAAAAACTACTCAATTAAAGTAACGCGAGTAAATGTAATTAATTACTTTCCACCTCTGGGTATGACCCCACGCAGGTCAGAAGTCAGTGCGTTTTCAAAGTTTATTGAAGTATTTAGGAAATTGTAATACCTGTGGATGATGCCACTGCCCCAATCAATATGGAAGGTACCCCAAATATGAAGGTACAAAAAGCAGCAACAAAGCATGTGAGCTGAGCTGTGGATGAGGAAGAGGCCGACAAAGTCCTCTGGTGATAGGCTTGAAATCCTAGGTTCCCAAGCGCCTTGATAAACAGACAAACGTTAGGACAACAGGAATTCTGACAATATATATGTAATTTCTGTTTTTGATCATCGACAAATATTAGTGTGTGTGCGTGCAATTTACCAAAAACAAGAAGTAATCTATTGCTCTCCAGACCATGTTGGCTTCTAGTTTACCAATCCAGGGAGCATGAACAGTGTTGTTAAAGGCTGTCTCGGTAATGTCCATGGAGTAGGGGTTCATCATGACAAAAGGGACACAGATCCACTGCACAGACAAAGGGCATGCACATCACAAAGATCTACCATATACCACCATGGATCTATTAGTGGAGCTGGAGATGTGACAACGTCAGCCATGCTTCCAGTTTGTCAAACTGGACAACTTGACACTAACAGAAGTCGTGTGATTTGAAAATATTCCAGATTTTCCCATTGATCACCATTATAAAACATTGACACATAGAGGATTTTAATCATTACAATACAAATGTATGGTTCAAGCTGTTTTGTTGTGTTTATTGTGAATATTAGGTCAGCCATGTGTTCAATTTGATTGGAACCATTGGGTAGTGTCTTGAAATATGGTATTGAGTTACCTGACACATTTATGTCCAGCCCTTTCCACATAACAGTGTCAAAACACAAAAACAAACAAACAAAGCCTAGTTTGGATGCTACACCTCCATACTTTCCACAATGAAAAAGATATATACCAGAATCTGGTATATCAAAGGTAACTAATTTAAACCAATGCCTTAGGTAAGGTCTTCAATACAGTTAACTCACCAAGCTGAAGAATATGAGAATGAGCTGTATAATATCTGTGTAGGCCACAGAGTAGAGACCTCCAAGCAGTGTATAGACAATGATCACAGCTGCAGAGATCCAGATGCTCACATTATAGGGCAAATCCAGAATCACGCTCATAGTTGCACCTGTCAACAGATCATACTGTGTCAGTGCCCTGGAAAACTATTGATTCTGTAACATATGGTTTGCATCCCTATTTACATCTAGATTCTATTTGCAAGACAGATATGTGTCTTTCTACTCTGAGTTGTCATTGTCAGTGCTTAAAAAACACTGTCTGATACCTTTATGCTGTAGGTAAGCATGTAAATAAATACTTCAACATACCTAAACCCATTAGTGTTGAAGGCACCCAGGTAATGTCGACAACAATCGAAGCCAGGGACTGAACTGCTGTTACCGCATTTCCGTATTTGATCTGGAACGGGTCCAGCATTGTCATGTATTTTCCATCTCTCAGCCGCTTGGCGAACACAAGACCCCCTTAATAGTAAGAATACATTAACCTTATAAGTGTGTTTGCATTAGTCTTTTGATAATATAATAATTTGAATATTAATTGTTTGCAGGTATTTTTTACCTATAATAAAAGAAGCAAAATATGCAAAAAACATAATGATGGTCCATATAAGTCCCATAGAGGGGGTGTACACCATCTCGCTTGTGCCAACGATGAAGGCCCCTCCAATACAGGTGGCTGTGGGAAGAATACGTACACACAGAGCAATCAGATCAGTAGAGAAAAACATGGGCAAATTGTACAGAGGATGTGCTATCAGATAAAACCGAAATCACAAAAGTCAATTCCCACCTAATAGTAAAAATGGCTCAGGCAAGCAACCTAGCCTTACAGGTGTCTGATTCTCCGTTGATTCCTTTAGCACATACTGTACAGAGTATGCTGCTAGGTAAGCAAGATGTTTTAGGCTTTGTACCTCATTCAACATTAGCTGAAATTCCACTATTTGTAATGAAAGTAACACTGAATGATGACTCTTGCTTAGTGCCCCTTCACCCCCACAGGCACAAAACAAGTACAACAGAAAATAGATCATCAACAGCCCTGTTTTGCCGTCAAAGCAGCCTTGACCCATCGAGGCATGGACTCTGAAGGTGTGCTGAGGTATCTGGCACCAAGACGTCAACAGCAGATCCTTTAAGTCCTGTAAGTTGCGAGGTGGGGACATGTTAAAGCCGCAAAATATGCAATTTTCAATTGGGAAGGAAAAAGAAGAAGAAGAATTCCTTCAGTTTCAATATGGTCCTCGCACCCGTCGGTGCTCGGGCCCTAATTAATTGATATCATTGCATTAGCAGTCTTAATAGCTTCTAATTACCTTAAAGCTGCCATCTTTATACTAGCAACTAAAATTTGACATCTGAGAATCTCAGAGACTTTTTTATTTCTTTACGGCTAGGGCACTCGGCTGTGAGCTCACCTGACATTGTGAAGATCCCTACCGGCCAGTTGATGCGTCTGTTTGCCAGCAGAGTCATCTCCAATGTGGTAGCTGCACCCTTTTTCTGCTCCCGTTTCGACTTAAAAGAAGCCCAGATGCCAGTCCCAAGGACTAGCAGGTAAAAAAACCCCATCACTATCACTCCTGGAATGTTCACAGCCATGACGCACTTGACTTAACGGCTGAACAGTTGCTGAACAAAAGAGTGACTGTGTGCATGTTCAAACAAGATAGTAAAGAATGTAAATAGGAAAAAAATACTGATGACACACCTTGTCTCTGATAGGAATTGTTTGAGTTGAACACGGATATACAATGTCCCCATTATTTTTAACCCCTTCAGACCCACATTTTTTCTTGCTGGGCAAAAACATTTTTTTAAACTGATTCTGACTCCTCTCCAACATTAAAAAACAAATTTTTCTAACTCATGTTTTTATTAGTATTTTTTCATGTCCATTCCAATGGACGCCACGACAAGATGGACGTAAAATGTCATAAAAACTTAAGAAAAATAAGGCTGAGTTTTTCGACATAGTAATCAATCAGGTAGGGCCTAAACATCTGTAACTGGATGTTTGCATGTTTTTGAGTCTGTATAAGGTTCTGAACATGCACATGAACTTGACAGGTGTATCACAGCGAGGGTAGGGAACAGCAGTGAGGTCATCACCAGGAAAACCCAGGAGCCTGCAAGTAGAGAGGGAAATGCTATGACGCAATCTGTACCACTTTGCATGGCATAAACATTTGTGTTGTCGGCCATCAAATTGAAGATCTCATCTGGTATATACTGTTTGAAGTATTCATAGGGTCTCATGGGATGTTTCTCATGAATTGGAGGATCTTCAAAGGAAGTGTCCCTGATTGTAGTGAATAGCCTGTGACGCCACTTGATTTCTTCCTTCCTGGTTACTGTCATCTCCTCCTGTCCTCCTATGTCCACCTCTGCCATCCTCTTGTCCTCCTCTGTCACTACACTGTCTGTCTCCTCAATCTCAATCTCATCTGCCACATCAAGTTCTTCAGGCATGCATGTAAACTCTCCACTGTCCCTCTCTGAATCTAATAACAAAACAATCACATTTTAACTCATTTTATGTATTCTCACTCTTGAACTCTTACGCATTCCATTTAGTTCTTACATATAAGACATTAAATTGATGAAAACCACATACTAAGAATTAAAAACACTAATTTAACACTTCATTTCTAAACGTACCTCCTATCTCACTATCCTACTCATTTCCTGAATTCAAGGAGTCAAGTTCAGATAACTCTCCATTTACGAGACGTTCAAGGACGTCTTCGACTTTATACTCTACAAGAACATTATGTACAAAAAAATATTAAATATATTAATATACACAGAGGGCTGCATGGTGGTGCAGTGGTTAGTGCTGTTGCCTCACAGCTAGAAGATCACCAGTTCGAATCCCGGTTTGGGCAAGGTGGGCCCTTCTGTGTGGAGTTTGCATGTTCTCCTCGTGCATGCGTGGGTCTCCGGCTTCTTCCCACAGTCCAAAAACATGCTTGAAAGGTTACTTGGTGACTCTAAATTGCCCATAGGTGTGAGTGTGAGTGCGACAGGTTGTCTGGTCACCCTTCGCCCAATAACAGCTGGGATAGGCTCCAGCCCCCCGCGACCCTGAACAGGATAAGCGGTACAGATAATGGATGGATAGATGGAATATACACTGAACAAAAATATAAACGCAACACTTTTGTTTTTGCTCCCATTTTTCATGAGCTGAACTCAAAGATCTGAGACTTTTTCTATGTACACAAAAGGCCTATTTCTCTCAAATATTGTTCACAAATGTGTCTAAATCTGTGTTAGTGAGCACTTCTCCTTTGCCAAGATAATCCATCCACCTCACAGGTGTGGCATATCAAGATGCTGATTAGACAGCATGATTATTACAAGTTTTTCTCAGTGTATATATTAAATATAATATATTAAAAATGTTATAATCATGAATAAATAAACTGTGACATCATACTTTACCTATAAAAAGCTTATAGGTATTTTATTTCTTTATATACTGACACTAAACATGTGAGTGTTAGCTAAACTCGCCCAACTCCTGATTTCCATTGCAATGGACATCGGACTTCGAAAAAATCCTATAAATTAATTACGTGATATATGTTCAAAATAACTTCAAATATTATCACTTGTAACAGTTAAAATTATACTGAGAGCAAGTTTGTTTGGCCAGCATGAACATACATTTATATTTTTGATTGAAAATGGGCACTTACTCCTCCCTCTCTGGAGCCGCTCAGCCATGCTTGTCTTGTCAGATGTCTGTCACTCTCTCAGAGGATGCTCAAAGTCATGACATGATTGTGATTGAATAATCAGGATCCAATCAGTAACCAGCAGTGCTGACATCATCCAATTACAGAGTATTTATTGGTTTAGAGACAGAAATACGTCATGTCCATTCCAATGGACGCAGGGTCCGATAATACCTAAAATAAATAAATTACACAGACGCTTTTATACCATTTAAAAAGTATTTATTACATGATTTACATGTTTACTTTAAGGGGAAAAGGATAGAAAATTAGAAGAGATTTGCTGTCATGTCTCCCCATCTTCATACTGTAGGTCAGTGTGTCATATCAAGTGCCTTACCCATTTCCATTATCACTTTTCTCAAAGTTAATACAGACATGCAATTATACCTAAATAGGTTCATTAGAAAACAGAACTGTAAAGCTATCTGCAAAGATATACAGTGAACACAATAATATTACTACTTATAACAATAAAACATAAATGCAACATGCACATATGAGTGATTTTACAGACAGCCAATAATATAACACTATTCCACTGATCAGCAAGCAGCTAGCACACCAATATGTACAGCAATGCACCAACAAACAAGGAAGACAATGTGTAATGCTGGATTTAACATACATAAGAGGAAAAAATATGTGTTACACCTTAAGTAATAAAATGATGCTTTTCATTTTTCAAACAAGAAAACTCTGCAGGGCATGACTCGAAATGGCTAGCTGGCTCATGCCTTCCAGTAACAAGCCAATATCGGCTATAAGAGAAGGTTGATTAAGCAGCGCTCTTAATTTCTAGGCTACTTGTGGAAAAGACCTCATATCCAGTTACAAGAGCAAAACAAACTAGACGGGTTCTTCTTTTTTGGTGTGTCTCTGCCTTGTTGCTAGGTAGCTAATGCTAGCTAGCCATCTGTCGAAGATAAAAGGCTAGCAGGAGTGGATGAATTAGTGTGCAGCCTTTTATTGTATTTGTGCCGAAATTCCTAGCTAATTTGGATGTCTGTGCTATACTTGGTATATATGGAGCGACGCCTGTGAGGTAGTTCAGGCAGGCATCTCGATCTCTGACATGCGTCATTCTCCAATGACATGACATACAGTCCTCTAAATTAGGCGTCTATTTAAGCTGCAAAATTTCCGCTGCAGGTGTCAGTACTGACAATAGCTGGCTAGCTGACAGTGCACCGAACGGATGCAGACTGTGTGCAGTTTAAGTTCGCTAACTGTGTCAGGCAAAGTAAAGTGTGTGGGTTTGTTATGTGGGCATGCATGTCCCATGTCCATTGTGTGTAGTGCTGAATGATCTGGAGTCCGTTTGGTATGCAATACAGGTCTACCCAACCAGGGAACAAAAATTTCCACCTGCGGCAACACTTAAAAAGTAGCCCAATTCAGCGGGAAAACCGCTGACCTGGCAACCCTGGTTGTCTGACTGAAATAAATTTATGGGATCAACTTTTTTTTTTAACTGAATGATGACTGCTTTAAAAGGGTTGTAGGTTGTGTCTGATTGTTGCTTAGCTCTCTTTCATCCACAAACATAGAATATGCAGGAAATTTAAATTGTGCCCAAAGGCTTTAAAAACACGGGAAGGCCTTACTTTTTGGCCTCTGTCTGTCAGGCTTCTAACGTGTCTTCTGTTGAGTATGTTTTATATAAAGTCCATCTTTGCAGAATGGCATTTTAGAATCAGCATGAGTAATGTTCTGGATTTCACAATAAAAGCTTTACATCCTCATCTTCTGCACACTTAACTTTTAGCATGTAGTACTAATCATTGGCTCTGAGACATCCTGGTGAGATTCTTTTTCATCACCCTTCTCCTTCTCAATGAATTCTTTCGTGTCACCTGTAGGTGTCTGCGGTAGTGCTGAGTTCTTGGCTTTCACTTTGAACACATCGCACTTCTCAGGAAGCAGGCCTTTGCTGAAGATTACAGAAGCAAGGTGGGAGAAAAACAGGTTGGCAACAATGGCAGACAGCATGGCGATAGTCCTAATCGGAGAGTACTGGACATAAACACCGTCTTCAAGAGTGCATCCCGGGAAGTGTATGACTGGTGATATTCCTAGTGATGATTCTCCACTTAGGAGTCTTAACACCAACCCGGTCAGCCAGCCCATAACAGCCCCGTAAGTATTGGTGTTGTTGAAGAAGAGTGCGCAGACAAGCTGGGAGAAGATCAATATGTAGGCTGCTTCACACCCAAGGAACACCAACAATATGATGCTGTTTTTCAGGTTGGTGAGTAATGTGCCGAGCAAGCCCCCAACAATCAAAGCGGCACGGATCACCCACGTGATTTCTGTCTCTGATGCCTAAAGAAAAATGCAAAAGTTCAGTAAAGAAAACGTATTTTATTTTTTTCTCTCTTTCTTCCTTTTTTTGTGATGGAGAAGTTATAGAAAATATATGTATTTTTTCTCACCTTTGGCCTCAGAAGAGTCTTGTATATGTTAGAAGTGAAGATGGAGGCAATAGAGAGCAAAGCGGAGTCAGCTGATGACATAACTGCAGCGGCAATGGCTCCGGTACCAATGATAGAGACGGCGGTTGGGGTGAGGTGCTGCAGGGTGATAGGAAAGATCATAGCCCCCTCGCCACGCTCCAATGGAGAGGGAGAACCGTAAGAGGTGAGGTTCCAGTCTGACATGTAGACCGATAGAAAGATGGTTAAAACAAAGGCCTGGTCGGGATGTAGTCGTACTGAAGGTAAAGGTAAAATCAGGCACAATAACAACCATAAATCATTTCAGAACTTGTGTTTTCCCCCTTTTTTAACAAGGACATAGAACGTGTAGTCCACTGATATATGATATTCTTTGTTAGCTATTAATTAATACAAATTGATGGCCATGGCACGTTCTTACCCAAATAGCTGACATATGGCGTAATACAGTGCTCTGCATGTGTAATAATATAAAGCTGTTGTATGATGGAAAACAGAGTCCCAAAGGAAAGGCCTCCCTGACATCAAGGTCAGACTGAAAATATTCAAAACTATATCATGAACTTAAACTGAAATGTTTTTTAATGGTAGGTCTTGTGGCTGAAGAATGTTTGTTTCGGGACAGGGACTGTAATCTACTGTATGTAGTACACTCAATATTCTTAAGTACATACAACCCCACTTAAAAAACTATTATCTCTAAAATAATCTATTCTTAAAAGAAACCAGCATTGATTATTTGTATCATACAGGACTCAAACCCTCCTTGATGAAAATCTTGTGTTTGTTAGATCCCTTCATCGCCCCCTTACCACTGCCCTAAGTGGACTTTCATACCTTTCATACCGAGTCACCTGACTTCATATTTCACGTCATGTTTTAAGGCATTAGGCAACTGCAAACAGACCGTTTACACCCTTCTCCTCAGGCAGGAGGCTGCGCACCATTCTTCCTAAGCTGTCAGACTTATGAACAGAGACTAAACTGTGCTCTAGGCTGGGGAAATAGCTTTGACACAGACACATTTGATTGTTTAACTACTGTATGCTGCCACCTGTTGTTATCACAATGCTGCTATTAGTTTCTCTTATTCTGCTCATGTTAAATCCGGAATGTGCAGTTGAGGTCACCTGGCTCAGTGTTCTCCCTCGCTCCTATCTTTACTCCATATTTATATATATTTAAAGTCAAGTTTTTATTTATTGTATAGTCTCTTTTTTTTAACACAGAGCCTTTAAGGGTTTTTTTTGTTGTTGTTGTTTTTAAAAGTATTGTTGTGTTCTATTTTTACTGTTGTCTTTTAAAACGGGACCTGAGTACCTAATTTTGCTCCTTTCCATGTACTAACCTGCTCTGGAATAGCAATAAACCACCTTGAATCCTCCTTGAATCCTTGAACTAAGCCAACTGCTGAATATGTTAAAAATGAATGAGAATTGGCTGTAAGTACCTATTGGAGAATATAGTTGGATGTACATACTCTCATTTACTTATTCAAGGTATGCCTTTTTCATGAATTTATCATCCTTGCATGTTTAAAATAAACAACTGTTTTTTTCTTTAGTAACTCTAAGTACCTGTGGAAACAGCCACGGCCCCCATCAGTATGGGAGGTATTCCAAATATCGCGACCGTGAAACCAGCAACGAAGCATGTGATCCTGGCTGACGATGAGGAGGTAGCAGACAAGATCCTCTGGTGCAAGCATTGATATCCAAGGTTTCCCAGGCCCTTTAAAAAGGATAGTCATATTTAGTTATTGTTATACTCAGTTTATTTACACTTTAAAAAAAGCCTACAACTGTACATAATAATTAATACAAGTGAATAAAATATAAACATCAACCAGTCTTCATTTTGCCTGGCTGCCATATAAAGAGGTGGTTTCGGGTGTCTGGTTTCGGGCTCATTAGAAAATGTTCCTTTTTACATGAGAAACGGGACATCAATATACATGTGCAAAAACAACTGTATAAGCAGAGACAGAGAGAGAGGAAAGGAGATCCAAACAGAAGATGATGTTATTTCTATAATTATTAACTAGGGCTGTCAAAGTTAATAACGCATAAACGCACATTCCCTTTAACACCACTACTTATAATGCGCGTTCTAATATTATGACCCTCCGCCCGCCCTGTAGTTTGAGAAATCAGGAAGCGTTGCAGCCACAATGTTGTGGATAGCACGCAGAAACAAACCTCTGTGAGCAGAAATGGATAAAGAAAAGGGTCTTTAAATGGCAAGTTCAGCCTCAAAGCCCTGCTAGATGGGTCTCTAGACAAAACCATTTTAAAGTTGTAAATTTGTTTTTACAGTGAAAACTGTGAAAACTGCATAATTCTGTGTTTTTCCAGAATCACGTTTAAAAAGGTCGCCTCTGAAGTGGGCCGTTCAGAACAGCTGCAGGTTTCTACGTAGATTCTTGCTTAGGCTGAAATCGACCAATCGTCATTCACCATCATTCACCTCAGGCTGCCTTCTTGCACTAGCTTGTAGTCAAGTCGTTGTCAAGATTTCAACGTGCCATTCCGACAACCTTCTGGTGATTCTGGCTCGTACATATAAGGCCAAATAACCGATCCTAAAGCAGCCATGTTTTCTACAACTTTGGAGTGACAGTGCAGTGGGGCCGATCCCTCGTGGGGGAGGGGTTATGCCGTCACTTCTTGTACTGTCAGCCAGTCATGGCTAAGGTCAAACCACAAACTAGTTACATCAGTTAAATTATGTACATGCATTATGCACATAACATGTTTGTTGGCCCATCCATTGCCTTTTTTGTCACTTTATAAACAAGCAGCAACCTCCGGTGTTGAAAAATGAAGCCAATGCGGAAGCGCCAAAAGCTGCAGTTCCTCGACTGTCCACTTGAGGCTGGCTCCAAAAAACAAGAAATAACATTACAGCAGATGGGAAAATGTCAATTCTTACAGTAGAAATAAACATGATTTGTACATAAAACTGTTTTGTTATGAATAGCTAATTTTATTGTTCAAGATAATTGTACGGGGCATGATTGTTTTTTTTTTTATAACACACCCATTTTAATTATAGTAAGCCTTAAATCATAGTATCCGGCTCACTCAAGTGACAGGTGGGAGCTGCTGGCAGACACAGACACAGACACAGACACACAGTCACTTAACTTAACTTCACCTGTTTGTGTTGTTGGATCCTTTTGGGGATTTTTTCATTCAAAATTTGGACAAATAATCTCTCTGGGGGATTTATGGAACTTTCTGACCGTGCAAAAAGCCTGAGCTCCAGCTTGTCGGTAAGTTAAATGTTAGTATTGTTGTACTGATATCTATTTTTAGCACTAGGTAGCAGGTATACTGTGCTTGCCATACCTGGCTTGAGTGTTTATCAAACATTTATTAAATCGTCTGCCAGTAAATAGGAGTAAGAAGTTGTCGGCTTTTACCCGGTGATATTACTGCGGACCGTAGTGATGAGAAAATCGGTTACTTTACGTTCACCAGTGCGTGTCATTATCTCACCGAGCTAGCAAGCATCAATCCACTACTTGTTTAGTCTGGTAAATAAACACCTGCAGTCAGTCACCAACACAAACAGAATCTCCTCCTGGGAAAGTTAAACTAGCTCATTCACAAGCTAATGGATCAACAACAGACACAGACTAAACAGCTTTGATTACTTGATGTTTTTCAACCACTCGCTTTTCTGCACTACCACCCTCATCCAAATTTGGTCACTTCAGGCTCCAGAGAACCAACATGGCGGCGGGCATATTTCATTTTCGCAGTCGAGAAACAAATGGCTGACGTCACAGTGTTTATGTTTTTGTGCTATTTATTGTGGTATTTTATACTATCTATGTTTATAATACTGTATGTCACAGTTTTACAGTGTAAGATACATGTCTTATGCACAGGTTTATGCTAAACTATTTCTTGGATGGGGCCAATAAATTCCTTCAGGCCTCTGGTCACCTTGAGGCTGGCTGTTTTCCCCCATATTTACACGTGTTCTGAGACATCTGATCACAGGGGGACAGTCTTAAGTACAGGTGTAATCGCACCCAGGAATGATTGAGTACGCATTGAGATCCGTTCATTCAGGCCACATTCGGAGGTAGTCTGGGATGTATTTGTCAAAGAGACCACATCCACCACATTTGTGAGATGTATCTCTGCAGCAGCTATATTGGAGCGGGGCAAACTGTTTACAATACTGGACTTTGATGCAGCTTGGGGACGTCCTCATTAAACAAATGCCAAAACCAACTTAAAGGAAATAGCATTTCATTGGTTATTTTCCAGTTCTATGAATATGTCGAAATTTGATATCACTTTAAGATATAAGACTGCGAGCCATAGCTGTAGCAGTGGAGTTAAATCTTAGTCCCTCTAAGGAAGCTTGGTGTTAAAACCATAGACTGTATAAAAAGATGGACGACATGACAGCTCCCTTAAGGTGAAGCCTATACATTACCAGCGCCCTCTGCTGGCTGGCTGACTGAGTCAAACTATAAAATCAAAATACACACCAAATAAATGTTTCTCAAACATGGTTTCTGTCATTATAGTTAGTTCTTATCATGCTGATTTACGTCCAAGTGTTTTTTCAGTTATTTATTTCAAGTTATTTGATGCTGTAAAAAGTATGATTGACAGCTCTGTTGACAAATATGGCTCCTGCAGCTGATCTGTTCCTGATTAGCAGAGTAGAGGAGGAACAGCGAGAGGAAACGTAACTAAAACAATCACTACAGTCATTGAAGTTTACATATCTGTGAACGTCTGCTTCAGACCAACACAAAGGGGCTATTTTGACATCAATTTCAAACAGTGAGAGCAGATGGAGACGCGTCGTCCAACAATACAGTCATTGGTTACAACTTGGAGCAAGATTAAAGATTTGCTTTCATCAGCATGTAAGTTAGCCGTGCTGCTAGGGCAGGGGTTCTCCAAGTGGAGAACATTTTCCATTAATTTCCCTTCATAATTGCAACACAGATTAAGCATATGCTTACTACCATTTGCACTCTTAGATGCCATTGGAGCTATTTAGTATTCTAACTTTTTACTCTTTCCCAAGCATAACTTCACACACATCAACCACTGCTAGAAGGACGAGCTCTTGTGCAATTGTGTGTGGCTTCTTAGCTTTAGCAATCCGTTGATCCTCTGAAGTTGTGTGTGTATTCCTTGCTCTTTCAACTGGAAAAATATTTTGTTTTGTCATAATATTTCAGGTGCTTTCTAATCAGATGTCGCTTTAGCTTGGCTGGCTTCATAGCTCCGTTTGCTAGCACCTGAAGACACATGACATGACATTTGGTCTCCCGTCACTGTTCTTAATAAAACACAACTTTATACACCTGTTGTCATATTTTTTCAATTTTGCTAGTTTGAGCTTAGCATCACTTGGCAATATGGAATGATTCAATTATTTCTCCATGCTTTCCAGCTAGCCAGCTGGCTAATAAGCCAAACTAAGCAGCCGCAGGAACCGTTCATTGCGACCTGTGTGATTGACAGATTGACGCGATGTGTCACAATCATATCAGTTTCTATTGGTCCAAAGCTAACATGGGTGGGAGCAATGGACACAATATGATTGTTTCATTGGCGCATATGGTCCTCATTTGTAGACATGCAGTTTTTAATGGTACAACACTACTTCATAATGAATTATACATTTATTATAATTATTTCTCGGACCCCTAGGCTATGGTTCGGGGACCCCACACTCTGTGCAGTGTGTGTTACACATCGAACGGCATGCATATATTGCTGTATGGATTTTGATGGATGTATGAGCAATAGCAATATCAAATTTTGAGTCAAAGTTCAATGTTTAATGTTTTAAAGCAGGAGGTCCCAATTGTACTATACACACTGCATACAGAGTATGTACTTTAAGGGCAGCTGCTGTATGAACTCACAGTAAGTAAATAGAAATAGTATACCATTTGCAAACCATAAAACTTGATCTTACCAGAAATAAGAAATTATCAATGTATGTCCAGGCAAACTTTCTCTCCAGGGAAGTAATCCATGGAGCCTGAAAGGTGTGGTTCCAGGCCGTCTGGGAAATATCCTGCGAGGAGGGGTTTAACAGGACAAAGGGAACACAGGCCCACTGCAATGACAAGAAACACATGACACAACTTAAGCTGTAAATTAACTGCCATTAGATATGACTTGCAAAAAATGGCAATTGAAGTGATATTGCAAACCTGTGTGATGCATTTAATATGAAAAACAATACCTGCTAAAAGATACAAAAGTTGAACACCATTTCATTAGACAGATACATTCTATGAATAGATCTTTATGAAGCGTGCTTTATATTATTTGTGTAGCTGATGTTTCAGTGGAACCTCCACCATTATTTACCGAACTTTTAGAAGCAATTTGAATCAAGCTAACGGAAGACCACAAACTAGGTAATGCCTTTAATAAATGAACCTACTGTATTAAACTGCATCACAACAGAATGTCCAAGAGGTGATCAGATGTCTTAAAACTACAGATCGAACACACTTTATACTAGATTTATTGTGTGATTACACTGTTGAGTGTTTTTCTGATTTATACTGGGATTTCAAGGTGTTTCTGTTTTACGTTGTGGTCACTTTAAGAACCACAGGAAGTTAGTTGCAGGTAGTGAAGTAATGAGACCACTGAGCAGGAAGTTAATCAGCATATGGCTGAATGGCATTGTGTCACTGCGTCAGAGTGAATCCAGCTGCATCTGTATTAACGTCGCATAGCTTTGATAGCATCGTGGGTATGTATTCTTCATTAAAGTATTACCTTTGCTTATAGATGATTATTTTTGGGTAAATGCTTTGTTTGGTGAACTTTAATAGTACAAAGATTGCGAGTTACCTTTGTTTATTGCCAAACCGTTCTTAGGCCATTGAAGGTTCATATGCATAACTAGAAATAAATATTGATAGCAGGTTAAAAATGTGATGTATATTTAATTTTCGGTTAAAAAAACGTACATACAGTAATGGTAAAACAGATATAGTTCATGTTCATGATTGAGTTGTGCATATTTACATCGTCTGTGTGCATGTGAAAGTTGTATATGATTGATTTTTTAGTTTCACAACTTTCCTTGCAACATCATTAAACCTGTAGAAAAGTGGGCAATTCTCTTCCGAGTCCTCACCAAAGTGATGAAGATGAGGATGACCTGTATGATGTCTGTGTAGGCCACAGAGTAGAGACCGCCCAGCAGTGTGTAGCTGATAACCACAACAGCAGAGATCCAGATGCTCACAGTGTAGGACACATCCATAATCACATGCATAGTGGCACCTGTAATGCAAACATGCACACGTCTGTATGTTACGATATCACACTGATTTATAGCGTATCCCTAGATACTTACTCTATCTAGCATCTATCACTATATCTCTAACCCCAACCACCACAATATTCTTAACCTTACATGAAAACTTTAGCAACAACCAATCTTTTAAAAGTAGTATTTAAAAAGCTTTAAAAAGCTTAGCTTATGCTAGATAAGCTACCGCAATTGCGTTTTATAAATGGGGCAACGGTAGTTCTAGTTTTTGATTAATTCCTTACTTGGCCTCAATTTATCTGGTCCTGAGTATAACTTTGTGTGTGCATAGAAATCACAGAGTAGTAGTTGTTTCCATACTCACCTAAGCTAATCAGGGTTCCAGCCAACCACACTATGTCAAGAATAATTGAACTCAGTGACTGGAGGGCCATCACTGCTTTTCCATACTTGACCTGGAAAGGGTCTAACATGGTCACATACTTCTTGTCTCTCATCGGCTTGGCGATCACGAGGCCACCTTAATAACAAAACAGATAGATTGACATGCTGTTGGCAGGATACATGCGCAAATTCAGCAACAACATACATCAATCTCTGCCAATTTATGCTTTTACAGCAGGTTTTAAAAGCGGAAGATCTCGCTGACTTCTCATAGACTGAATATGAGAAGTGGAAGTATTCACTGTGACATCACTCAATAGTTTCGGTACTATAAGTCTGAAGCCATGAGTTTGGCATTTTTGGCATCTCCATTTAGTTTTATAGATATAGTTATATAACATATCTGTACAAGAGGGTGAAAGCGCAGTCTTTTCAGATGGGGGGCGATTGACAAGCCTAGTCATTCATTTTCAATGAGAGGCGAGCGGGCAGGTAGGGAGGGGCACGCAATCTGACAAGCGGAGTTACGGGTGGAGCAATAAGCGGGTGCAATCCCGTGAAATTGTCGCAGCCGTGCTTGTCTCACGCACACGCTGCCAGAGTTGAAAGTTCTTGAACTTTTTTCTACGTGACACACAGTAGTCACCACAAAGATCACAATGGATGAGAGACTGATCCTTACTGTAAGTGGGTTCCTGGAGAAATATAACCACTTTGTAAACACGAGGGCCTGTGCATTGGCGCAAGACTGGATGCATCAGGTAATGTCTTAAGCCAGACTATACGTTACATTACTTGGTAACGGTTAAGTTACAACTATGCTAATTTAGCTAGTTGATCTAGCCTATAGAGAAAAAACAGTTGTACCGGCAGGAATACAGTAGTGCGCAGAAGCCATTTCCATGGTTACCGAGCATGGAGCGCAGAGATCCAAGCGGGTACGCACACCCCGTCTGAAAGACCTTTAAGGAATTAGCTGACAGACTTTTGTTGCCTTTTTTATAAACCTAAACTAAACGGACAGATAGTTAACTGACATTAGAAGATAAGTCATGCGTACTGATGTTCCGCACGCAAGTATATGCTAGTTGTCAAGGGAACGCACTTTCAGAATGCTGCGGTTTGTTGGGAAAGGCCGGCACGAGTGATGTCCACGAGTCCACCCAACCTGACTGGACATGTCCAACTCGAACAACTCCATCCGACAAACCCAGACTGTTGGCGCACACTGACCCACTGACCTGTTGGTTGAAGTTGGACGGCGATTGTCGGGCAGCGTGCAGCCACCTTTACACTGTGGCAGCGACTTCTCAATCACAGGTAGCCATGCCCTGAATCATACATTGCTCTATTGTCTTTTTTTCACTAAATGGAACCACAACTTAATAAATGAAATCATGTTGAATTAAAGAACACTTGAAACTAGCAATCAAGGCCAGAAACTCAATAGGAAAATGTTAATTGATGTAATAAATCAAGTGAGAAGAAGGGTCCAATTCTGGTGGAGTTACATTCAATCTCCCTTCTTTTTGCAACCAGTGGAGTCGCCCCCTGCTGGCTATTAGAGGAAATGCAGGTTTAAGATATTTTCACATTGGCTTCACATTTGAAACCAAGAGGCTCCATCCATTTCTTATATACAGTCTATCCATCAAACAAGAGGAGTCTCAAGTCAAGGGAAGTGATGTTGTCTATGCCATATGTGATGGCCAACAAAAACATGAAGTACTTAATGTTCTGTTAATTAATATGCAATACGTACCAAAAAATAACGTAAAAGAGTAACCCGCTATCATCAACACTGCTGACGACAGTCCCATTGAGGGGGTGTAAACCATCTCGGTTAAGCCCATGACAAAGCATCCTCCGACCATCGTGGCTACAAGATGGAGCAACACACACACACACACACATAGAAGGGAGTTCACATATAAAATGCATACAAAAACAATCATTGGTTAACAAACATGACTGCATTTTCACTGTGTGGGAAAATTTAGTCAACATTGCGTAAGTACTCAGCGTGTAAATGAACGTGCGATGTAAGCTACTATCATCCAACAACTTTTCAAGCTGTTTTAATTCAAAAACAAAAGAAAGTCTTACCCGTCATTGTGAAGACCCCCACCACCGTTTTTATGCCCCGGTTCCCCAGCAGGGCCATGTCCATCTTGTTTGCAGCACTTTTTATCTCCTCCCTTCTGGACTTGAAAAAAGCCCAGATGCCGACTCCAAGAACCAGCAGGTAGAAGAACACCATGGCTATCACTCCTGCGATACTGACCGCCATAGTGGACCTGAATTCCGGTAAGAGTAAAAAAAAAAACAGTTTAATGTGAAAAATTACTCTGTTTATTAATTACATGAACTTCCACTACTTGATGAAAACTGGACTTTTGTTGCCAAGCAACCCAAACATTCAAACAAACTCCTGCACTCTGTGTTTACAGGTTGCTACAGATCAGGGACGGCTGTGGCAAAGCATCAAAGCAGTTGGGCACTTTATATAGCAGCCTCTGCCATCAGTGTGTGAATGTATGTGTGAATGTGACCTGTAGTGTAAAAGCAGCTTTGAGTGGTTGCAAGACTAGAAAAGCGCTATAAGTACAGTCCATTTACCATTTAGCTGTTAATTTTATCATGTACCTGTGTTTTTGTACCGATGTTACCTGTTTCTTTTAATTTATCATCAACCAGTGAAATTAGAGTCCGCTGTGTGATTCAGAGGTACCAGCTTGATTAATGTACACTGTCTGCTGTAATGTTAATTAACAGTATTCAGAACACCTGGCTGAGGCGGAGTGATACACAGAGTGAATAGTCCCAGTGTTGTTGTTCTCAGCACTCATGTAATGCCTCTTATCCAATCAGATCACATGGTCTGAACAACCCTGTTGTATAGCACAATATTGTCTGCTGTCAAAGAATGAACTTAAAAATTAGATTAGAGGTGCCATTTGAAAACACTTTTTAGTTTATATTATTTCTAAGAATTCCTTCAAAAATCACTGTCAGTAGAGAGGTTTCACATCTGATAGTAAACATTTAGGTCATTAATCTATTTCTATAGTTAATTAATAGTTTAAGCAGGTCACCAGATTAAAGTAAAAAGTTATTTTATCTCAAGACAAAACAACATAACTTTATTTTATCGTTTTTCCAATGATAGACACGCATACTAAAGTGTGGAACAGTGGATTCATAGGAACATTTTCAAGTCTTTAAGTCTGTGACTTGACGTCAACAACATATACACATTTGCATGTAGGCTGTCTGCCAGAAGATGTCACTTCCAAAAACCGCAACTATGTGCTGGAAGCTTAATATGCAGCATTTCATATCTTAATTCAACAACCACATCTGTCATCCTGATAGACAAAGATAAAAAAAGTAAGTAACACGGAAGAATTAATGAAGTACAGACTGGACACTTAAAATCACGTTTGCATGATTTGTCGGGAAGAAATGGAGTGTTAAAACGAAGACCAGGGAAGAGGAATTCATCTTTAATCTTTAGATGTTAACAGACTGTAGACCGAGACTCAGAGACTGTAACGAGACCCAGCCTGTTGTCATTACCAATTAATTCTCAAATAATGATGCTTTGTCCTGTATGCAGCTCTAGGTCTCACAGACGCACTCATAGTAGAAAGACGGTATAGCCTGTTTAGGGTAGGGGCCATAGGGATGGATGGGTTAAACACCAGTATGGATTATTGCCATGATTACCAAGTATTCAGACAACTTGTCATATGTTACTGAATAATGCATCTGGGTGCAGTGCTGATTGAGGCCTCCCATCTTTTTAGCTAATGTATATTGCTGGGGCCAACAAGCTGGTTAATCCAGCCCTGCAACTACTTCTTTCCAGTGTGTCCCTATATTTCTCAGAACTATGTACACACAGCTGTGTTATTGTAAAGCTACTCTACTGACTATGAACCCTTAAGCATAGCAGCTTGCTGACACTTGACTTTCTGAAACTCACTGCATTTGTAAACCTTTTCATTCTGTGAATCACAACTTTCCTAACATAATGTCGACCTGTAAACACTGAGCACAAACATATAAGCCGATATGCATTTTGGTCAACAGCTGTAGCTGTTGCAGTTTGTAAAAGCAGAAAAACCAGAGATTGGACACAACAGCAGAAAAGTCAGATAACAGAACTTTGCACAATAAATTATTCTTACTTGGTGAAACAGGTTAGATTCACAGGTCAGCCGTCAGTTAACAGGCAAACAGATCCTTCAAGGAGTCGTCAAAAAGGTAATTTAGGAATCAGCAGGCAGAGATAAGGAAAGCGCTTGAAAACTGCTGCTGCTCTTGGCAGCGGAATGAAACACAATATGGCCCTGAGATGGGGGCAGAACCAGAATAAATACGATAGAACAGGCAGGCAATGAGGGAACAGGTGAAATCAAACGGGGGCGGGGTAGACAGCCACACTGGTATTTTGAAGAGAAAAGCAGGAAGAGACTGTACCAGATGTTTAGATTGTAGTGACTACCAGATATTGTATATCTTGTTTACCATCTTAGTAGTAATGTGTTTGTGGAACACTTAAAAGATGAATACTGTTGTGTCTACTGCGTAAGATTGCTGATATATGAATTATTTTTTTAAGTATTGATGCACTTATTTGTTATTAACAGGAGCAAACATTTTAAGTGCACTCTGCTCTTATGCCAGAGCCAGATGCTTGCCATCTTGTCTTGGCTGCAGATTCATTCATGTTGGCGGTCAGGTTGTGAGCTGAAGGAGTGCATCAGATGCTTACACAGGTATGTGCTTCCAAACATGCAGAGCATTCGAGCAGCTTGTTAGGTGGAGGTTGGGCCGTTGTTTCAGAGTTCTATCAGCTGGATGTTTACAGGTGCTCCAAAGTTGGCAAATTATGCATTAATATTCATGTGTACTCTGCCAAGTCTGCTCAGTTTATCATCAAAATGCGCAGTTGGGCACACAGCGGGAGAGACGTGCCTTGTCATTTTCTGGCGGCATGAAAAGTGACCCAAGTTTCCTTTCTGGGCTTGTTAAGTTCACACTGCATCATACATGTCTGTGATCACATGGTCCTGTTCCTGAAGCTCGAGGTTCAGCTGAGTGAGATGATTCTTTACGTCGTACAGAAATGCCAACTCGCACAGCCGCGGCTCGCAGGACTTGATTGGCGCATCCGCTGTTGCAGTGCATTCAGGGATTTGTAGTATCAGTGGTGTGCGTGCTGTACACTCGGCATGATATAATAGTACCACGGGCCGGTTGGGGCCCGCGGGCTTTGAGTGTGAGACCTCTGGTTTACAGGGACTGAACGACACTGTCTAAAATGTATTTGTTTCTGTGGCGCCAACCCTTTGGACCCGTAACATGTTCACCAATGAATTAAAATATTTTTTATTCAAGATCACATTGTATTTGACATCTTCGGCCCTATATGCTGATGTTTGTCTTTTCAGCAACTACTGGTGTCTCACTTTCCACTTTTTAGGAAGCAAGCCTTTAAGGATTAGGCAAGCAAAATATGACAATTTTTAACTAGTGTTTGGATGGAGCCATGGAGCCATGGTCCCCTGGTGACATTGTGATGTAGATCTATGTGTCATCTGCGTAGTTATGGTCACTAAATCTGGTGTTTTCCATAATCTGAGCCGGTGAAAGCATGTAGGTGATAATAAACAGAAGAGGCCCAAGAATGGAGCCTTGGAGAACTCCACATGTAATTTTTGTCTGCTCAGATGTGAAGTTACCTATAGACACAAGGTGGTCCCTGTCCTTCAGGTAAGAACCAAACCAGCTTAGTACTGTGCCAGAAAGTAAGTAAGTAAAGTTTATTGTTATAGGACCTTTCACAGAGCGGGGTCACAAAGTGCTTCACAAAAGATCACAGTACAATAATAACAACAATAACGATAAGTCGCATCCAGTTGTCCAGCCGGTCGAGTGATATGTTTTGGTCAACTGTGTCGAAAGCAGCACTCAAAAAAACAGTAGAAAAAAACAGGAAGGAAAGCAGCAAAGATAAAACTTAGAAAATGGAGGATTGGGGTTGTCCAAATCAACTCCATGCAACGGTCTTAACAGTGACCCCATAACAGCCCCATTACCGTTGGAGATGTTGAAGAGGAGGATGCAGGCCAGTTAAGGATACATGACAACATAGGTTTGCACTGTGCTAAAAAAAACCACAACCTGAACAAGTGATGTGCTAGCTAAGCCTGCGTCCACAACACAGTAACACACCTCTGACTGTATCTTTTAACCTATTATGTGTTTAAAAGAAGACATGTTGAGCTAATAATCCCCTTTGGCTGTTTTCTGCAAACTGCCTCTACTCACTTCCTTGTTAGTCCTTTGTTATGCTGCATGCCAAAGTTGCACTGCAAAGTTAATCTGAGTGGAAGACAAAACATAACACGCATGACAACATGCTACTATGATAATGTTTGCAACATTTGTGGAGATGAATCTTTTGTTATTCTGGACTACACTTTAGTCCTTTGGTGACCTGGCTTTGATCAAACATGAATTACAGCTGACAGCTTTACAAAGCAATTAAGCCACAGCCCTTTGTGTTTGTTGCCACACTTTTGTAGCCTTAAGGTTCTTCAAACCTCACCTGTTCTGTTTGCTTTACCTGGTGCAACTGTCATTCCTTAAGCTTCCTTAAGCCTTTTAAGATGTTAAACTTTGTTTTGTCTATACCCTTACAAACTTGCTGTGGTTTCAGTACAAATGTGAATGGTTACAAAAACATGTTAAAACACACAGAAGAGTGAAACACAGTGGTTTCTGGTAAAAGAAAAAACAACAGTCACTAATCACACAGTGGAAAAGTACTGAAAAGCAAGAGAGAGGGGGAAAGCTATGCAAACATATGTAACATCTTTAACCACAACCCTTGGCTCTGAAACATTAGTTTCATTGTCAGTCAAATTTTATTTGTAAAGCGCCAAATCATAACCAAAGTTATATCAAGACACTTTACAAAAAGAGCAGGTCTAGACTGACTCTTTGTTATGTTATTTAAATAGAGGCCCAACATGAATCACCATGAGTAGCACTTAGACTACAGCTAACTGTTCACACTCTCACAGTGTCACACTTCTGAATTACTCAATAGGCTTATGTCAACATGACTATAAACTTAAAGGGTCAGGTGTCACACCTGGAGCAAAGTTATACCAGAATATCATTCAATGGTAGCAGCCCAAGTAGCAGCTTAACAACATAACTTACTATAAGCATGGATATCTGCCACAGCCAAACACAAGAAGCTGTTGGATGCGCCGATGTGAGGGGTTTTTGCCGTTTTTGTTTTGGGTAGCGGAAAGGGCAAGACGTCGATACTGCCGCTCCACCGGCCGATCTCTACTGCGCTGACTCTGCTCCAAATGCACAAAACAGCAGGGCCCTCTTCCGCTTCCGGGACTATTTTGGCTCCACGTTTGTACAGTGGGAGGAGGTGGTCAAATTGAGATAGTGACAGCGCGTAGAAAGCGACTACGCCATAGATCAACAGACAACTGGTCTAAAATGTGTGTTTTTGCCTCAGGTATGAATGTTGTTGATTGGAGGCGAGTTTGAGAGGTCCTCTGACAAACCGGCCTGCTGCAGGTGTGCGATACTGGATTTGTCAAAAGAGAAAATAGTGCCAAAAGAACGCCGCAGTGTATGAAATCTTAGGACGATGATTTCGTGTTGAAAATGGATCACCATTGCTTGCGTGTTGTTTTTGTTTTGTTTTTCTCGCCAGAACTCCGAAAAGCTTTATTTATAGAGCACAAACAACAGGTTACAAAGTCCTTCACAAACAAGGCAAAAAACAATGAAGCAAAACAAGAACAAACTCAAACACAAGAAAGGGATGGAGGGCTACAAGAAAGTTTGTCTATGCAAATGAGTTTTTAACAACTTCCTGAAACTGTCCAAAGATTCAGCAGATCGGAGGGATTGTGGAAGATGATTCCAGAGAGTTGGGGCTACAACAGCAAATGCACGATCACCTTTTGTTCTGGTATTACAATGTGGGATTGATAGCAGGCCGAGATTAGAGGAGCGGAGAGGACGAGAAGTAGGATATGGGACGAGAAGGTCTCACATGTAACTGGGGGCGAGGTCATGCAGTGCTTTATATGCGATTCATTTTACAGGAAGCCAATGGCGGGATGCAAGAACAGGGGAGATACGGGACCGACGGGTGGTCCTAGTTAACAATCTGGCTGCAGCTGCAACTGTCGACTTTGTTGATAAGCAGGTGGAACTACAGTAAAGTCTAACGTTTAATAATATTGAAACTTATGCGACACATTTGAGAGTTATGGTTTCTCTTTGGTTGTGGGGAGTGTATACATGTCTATGGTATCTACTAAGCAAGGATTAAATACTGTTTAGAGTATGACACTCCTGCTTTCAGGATCCGTTAGTATGTCTTTGCACAAAGTAGTTCTATTCCTTGATTTAGTTCCTCTTGTTCTCTATGACATCTCACAGGCTTTATAGACTTATGTAATTGGAGCACTGTGTAACAGTTTGGAGCACTGTGTAACAGTTTGCTGATCACAGGGAGACAGCCGTTGGTAGCCATGTCTGCCTGTGTTTCAATGTGTATCCAATGTAAGTATAACAGTAAGCCCAAATTCAAGATCAGTTTTATTCAATCAATCCATAAATACAAGGCCAAATGTACATACGTTTTAAACAATAAAAAATAAAAAAATTTATATCAGGACATGTTTTACCAACATGAACACTTATTAAACATCCTCTGAACCAACAGTGACTTTTCAGCTTCTTCCCTCTCACACTTTCATGTGTGTGTGTGTTTAATGAGAACCCTGGAGAGAAAAGGGACTACATTTAAGTAGGATGGGGGCCAGTTAAAGCTCCTTTTGTATCACTGAGGTGACCTTTGGTAGGTTGGTTGACCCCAGAGGCTTAAATCTATATGATCGGAACAAACAACTGTGTAATTATTGCCTGCTTTGAAGTTTGAGGATATTTGACTTGAGGTAAAATATTCCAATGCAGCAGAGAGCAAGAAAGGTCAAGGTGTACTCGACATTTGCACACTTGCTCAGCTGTAAGTTTGTCCTTTATACATATATACCCATCTAAGTCGAACGTAATTGTCCATTTTGCATCTTACGTCTAAAAAATGTCTGTAAATCTGCAGATTGTCAACAAATACAAGAAGTGGAGAGATTCTTCTCAACCTGATCCAAAAACGTACTTCATCCTGTCTCAATCTTGAAACGCAAACAACCAAAGAACCTGACGCTCAGTTCCTTTTTCCAACTTTTCACACCGAGCTGGAGAAAATGTAATAAATAAATAACTTCAGCTTTACACTGGAATTGATCGACACACTGTCGATCCAATGGGACTGCTCGGAAAGGCGACCCAGTTGATTTACATCTGGAAAACTCAAAGCAGCATCTCCCAGTTGTGTCCATTAGTTAGTAAATAAAAATCATCAAAGTCTAATTTAGAATCAGTTAAAATCTGATCTTTAAAGTATATTAAACTAACTACAGTCTAACTCTAGCGATCACTCAATTATTAAGTGTTACTGTAGAATTAAATCAACCAAACCCGTTAAATCGATCGCTTACATTTTCATGAATGAATAAATATCTCATCTTCTAGATGTAGTATCGCTGACTTTAACTCAGCTTAAATTAAGAAAACAAATAAACATCTTCATGCTTTCAGCCGAGACATTGTCCAGCAATATATGGCGATCAATGAACCTATCAGTGCTAATAATCACATTATTGATAACATCCTGATTAGATTTCACATTGTTGATCGAGAGCTCCTCCCATGTGACTCGGCACCAGAGGCACCATGTGTGTGTGACTAACATTTTACAAGAGAAACCGACACCCTGCCAACAGGCTTTAGGTAAAAGCCAGGACGGTTGCCAGTTTAAATCCCTGAAAAAAGTGAAGATGATTTAATGACTACATTTCTCTTTGGTAAGATACCTGCAGATATGAAGCGGTTACTTCCCGAGGGCATCGAGTGCTGTCTGTGAACATGTCAGACTGTTTGAAACAATCAAGCCTCAGAGCAGACTTCACAAACCGCAGTGAGGAAATGACTAAAATAGGCTGGAAAAATACAAGATCTTTCCGCGATAAACCAGCAGATCATGTGGCTTAATCTCATGTTGTTTCCCTGTGTTTACTGGAATGTGCTGGTGTTACTGGTCCGGCTTCTCCTGGCTGAAGTTACACAGGAGGCTCTTGGCGCCGTTCTGCCACGAATACAGCGTCTCCATCGGAGTTTTCCCATCCTGCACAAATAAACAGACAAGCATGCAGTATTTTACAATGTGCTATAGCTACTTTTACTTCAGAGAATCATTTGGTGAATTCTTCCACCAATGCAACCTGCAAGAACACAATGCACCTCGGGTTTGTGCATGCAACTTGAGCTTTGATTTGCAGAGGTCTCATGAACAAGTGTAAGTTTTTGATCTAAGGCGGCACATCTACGTTTTCATTTTGAAACACATGACTATTTTAATCCACCGTCTTCCTACATTTTAGAGCCTCCAAAAAAGATACTTTTGGATATGTGTTTTTAAGTGTGTTAGGATGAACAGAGATGAGTTCGGACTCAGTACTATTGAGGTAGCCTAAATAGCCAGGGGGTCTTTAAATCACCCAAGATTCCTCCTCACAAGAAGGTGTAATTAAAAAGGCCAGTGGATGATACCTGAAGGTCGGTTGAGGCATTATCAGAGTATGTTCTTAGTTTTTCTTTCTGTACTTACGCAGTTCTTGGTGTTGAGGCTGGCGCCGTACATCATCAGCAGCTTGATCATCTTGAACCTGTTTATTCTCACAGCATCGTGCATGGGCGTGTCTCCGTCCTTCAGGGCGAGACATACACAGATAATCAGTGTATAGGTAATTACTCAATGATCACAATGAGAAAGTGTTTCTGTTACTCTGTAATCAGTGTCATTCAGAGTGTGAGCGGCATCATTATATCGGTCATTAATGCTTGAAAAGAATTCCTGTTTGTTTCTCCCATGTTCTAAAACATAGCTGGGAGCCTGCAGCTATGCTTGCAGCTTCTCCAGACCCAACAAGCCTCAACACGGTTCTTCTACGATTACTTGGCACCAATTCTAGAGCATAAATTACTGTGTTTTTATTGAGTACAAATGATTGTGGGAAGATATTGCACAACTTCATGTGAATGACTTACTCTGTCTTTGGCGTTGACGTCTGCTCCACAGTGAATGAGATGTTCAGCGCACTCGCAGTGTCCGGTCCTCACAGCGACATGGAGAGGAGTGCTGTGCAGCTGAGTGGAGGAGAGGAGTTCAGTTTTATTGATTAATGCAAAAAGGAAAAACAACAAAAATAAACATTTAAATGATCTCCCACATTCATAGTGTGAGAGCTTACCTTGTCTCTGTAGGTGATCTTGGCTCCCTGGTCGAGGAGGAGCTGCAGGGCGGGCAGGCTGCCTCCTCTGCAGGCCCAGTGCACCGCTGTGGCCTCCAGCTGCAACACACACCACACGGTTAGACTTTGTGTGTCTATGTGTGTTTATTTGTTTGCAGAATTGCAGAAACAGAATCTAAAATTGTAGAGAAATTTCTCACCTTGTCTTTTTTCTCGATGGCAGCTCCGGCCTCCAGGAGTCTT
Organism: Semicossyphus pulcher; assembly: GCF_022749685.1. Lineage (NCBI taxonomy): Eukaryota > Metazoa > Chordata > Actinopteri > Labriformes > Labridae > Semicossyphus > Semicossyphus pulcher. The sequence continues at coordinate 21,237,783 of NW_027211626.1, forward strand.
TTCATGACCTCCACGTGACCTTTGAACGAGGCTTTGTGCAGAGCTGTTCTCTGGAACTACAAATAATAAGGACATTTTTATTAGATCTGTGTCAATTAATCTGTTTTATTTATTGTACTGCTCCTATTTTGAACTATTCTTTTCACTTGATACTTTGCCAGATTTTCCTTTTGTTTGACATTTCTATGAGATGATAAATTGCCACAGACAGACGCTGCTGTGGGACACTCACGTGGTCTGCTGCGTTGGGGTTGCCCCCATCAGTCAGGTACTTTTCCACCACAGGCAGTTTGTTCTCCATGGCTGCTGTCAGAAAAAGCTGCTCGTCCACATATTCTGGCTGGAAGGTATATGCAAAAAAAACAACAACACATGAATCAATGTAAATAGTAGGTAAAGAAGAAGAGGCACTTTGTCTGTTTGGACACAAATGGAATCAAATTAGATTAAGTGTAAGACATTCTTTGAAACAGGTAGATAAAGAACATAAGCTCACCACAGTCTCAGGCGCGGGCTGTTGCTTCTTGTGGACGGGAACCTTCCTCTCCCTCCTCCTCTTCTTCAGCTGCAGGATGTTGAACAGGTCGTCGACGGTCTCCAACTTTAGTCTGCCGCTTTTATCCGTCTGACGGGACAGGAACGAGACAGAACTCCTCAGTAAAAACAACAAAAGAAGCAACTTCTGCTCTTCTCTATATCAATGCTGGCCCTGCTTTAAAAGGGCATGCCCACATATACAAAGTAAAGGAACATATCTCTGTATACTTCACAGTGTGAATTCATAATACTTGATATGTAAACATATCACGGTATGTTTTGGTGTTTCGATTTCTGAAGATTTCTCACAAGAGTTAGAGTCATTTAACTCCGAGAGCATTAGTTAAGAAAGATATGTTATTCTCCCATAGGCCACTAGGTGGGAGCGTAGATCAAAATACAAACTCATAAGAGGCAACTGCAGACTTTCACAGATGAATGTCACCCATCCAGGTGTAAGATCATAATAGATTTGAATAGTATCAACTGTATATGTTCTTATTTGAAAGTTTGCATTAGTTACATCTGCACTTAAATAGACCTCTGCTGTGACTCCATATGAAGGCAGAAGGTTATAAAATTGAACGACAGCCTGAGCTCTGTGAACACGTGTCCAAAGAGAGAAAAGTGATGAGAGGATGGTGACTTACTACTTCTATACTAAACTTATACTTCCTTATTACTTGTATCAGAACAGCTAACACCACCAATATGTCTTCAGACAATACATCTGCATTTATTAAGACCACTACATTCTGTTAGATTAACCCACAACTATTAAAGCTGCCCCTGTATGCCTTAATGTAACGATTGGTTATCATTACCAATACTACAAATACCACTTCATCTATTATGACTATAACCAATCGAACCTTTTACGGAGCAGAATTGAACCAAAAGTCAGAACTATCAGCCACATTGTTTGTTGTGAGATGTAGGTTTTAGTGAAATGTCCGTCAAGTATGTGGGCTGGATGATAATTAAAATGTAATATTGCTTTAAAAAAAAGGAAGCTTTTACATTTTAACTGTAAAGCCTCAGAGAGGAGACAAAAGGTCGGTTTGCATTCTAACATTGTGTGTCTGTTTTTTAACTGCTACTGTTATTTTTGTCTCCTAAGCCCCAAGTTGTTGACTCTTCAGAGGATCTAATGCCTCAGTTCCTCAGTGTGACTTAAGTCTAAAGTCATTCAAGTGATTGATAAACGTGTTATTTCTGTATGTGCACCCTCTCACTGCACTGCTGCTGTTGTTCTCACATTGAGAGCGGCCACGCTGACTTCCTCCTGTTCGCTGCCACTGTCGCTCTCCTCTGACAGAGCCCCGCCCACCAGCTCTCTGTGGGACTTGCGGTCATCCTGCTTCTCTTGATTGACAGCTGCCTCGTACACACCCCCTTGGAAGTCTTCTGCCTCTTTGCCCTCCGACCTCTTACCGGACACCTGAAGAAAAAGAGATGTTGATACAATAAAACACCATAAAACCAAAAACAGTTCCTTCCCTGTGTGTGTGCTCCGCATTGAGTTGAGCATTAAAAGCCAATGAAATTAGAAAAAGTTGTTCAGGAAAAAGGTCCAAACTGTTAACAGATTCCCACTCTCTGATCTTAATGTGAGCTCAGCAGGAGAGCTTTTGTTTTGAGTTGTGCTGAGTTAACACATGAGCAGCTCTCAGCGTCCAGCTGCTGTGGAGCCAAGAGCTGCTGCTAACAGTGGAATGTAAACACACCGCAGCTCCAACACATTAAAACACACGCAACCACCCTTTAATAGCTTACAACTGTTTCTATGTTATTGAATCACTCATGTAATCAACAAACTACTTATAATCTATGAATCATTTTACCATCATTTTAATCACTAAGGAAGAGAACCTCAGTATTAAGTACAAAGTGTTGAAACAGGCTGTAACAGCAATAATGTGTTATTTAGCTTCTCACCTTTAATTTAACCTTAAGTTGTAATTAAGCAAACTGTCCCTTAAGCTTGCAAAGTAAAACATAATTAACCAATGGAGATGAGGAGATTTAAGGAACCCTGAGTTTGTATTAAGTTGCAGAGATCAGTGAGGAAATGTTGTATTGTTTTTAAAGAGGATTTGTGTATTGGTCCTGAATTGGTAGTTTCTTTTTTAGGTGTTAGCTGCATCACATGTTAAAGTTTAATTTCAGTGGCGAAATGTTCTATTTGTAGGTCCAGAGTGTCCTCTTTGTCTTGTTCTTATTTTCATCCTGATAAATTGTGACACTTTATGTTCGCTGTCCACGGTGTCACATGTTTAATAATTTTTAATACTAATAATTTTAATTTAAACTAATTTTAACTGTTACAGGCTTAAGATGTAAAGAAAAAAAGACATTTTAAAACATAAAAAAAATAAAAGAAGAGCAATGTTGACTTATTTTAAGCATCATCCAGATTAGAGTCATTGCATTTATTATTTTGTTGGTGTAAGTGAAGAGCACCATTACTTTAAACAGTAAGTTTCCTGGTTTAATGCTTTGAGGAACAGGAACCCTAATCCTTTTGTAATAATTTTTTTTTCTTATAAAACAATAAAACAAAATTTTAAATGAAAAAAAAGCCCCCAACAGTCTCATATTTACACACACGAGGAGATCTTACCAGTTCCTCAACGCTGTGCAGTCCCATTCTTCTTCTTGGTATTAGTACAGTATCACTGTGTATCTGGAGGTAGAGTAAAGTCCACTGGTCCTCTGCTGTGATGCTCGCTGTCTCTCTGTCTGTCCTTTCTGCCTGCAGCCGGAGCCCCGTACTCTTTTATATCCCTGTCAAACCTCTGCAGAAAAAAAAAAAGACAGGGCTCCTGTCACTCAAGTCAGATCACATTACTGCCCTCATGTGCTCATTTGGCACGCTCACTGGTACCAACATCAGCTCCCCCTCATCTCCATAACAGCCCCTCCCACCGTCAACGCTGCCCAGTTTGGGGCTGCTGCAGGCTTCACGATGTCAGCATGCAGAGAGGGGAGATGAAGTAAGAGCTATCACTCTGACTCATACTCGGATGATCAGTTTTCAGGGGGTTAAATTTCAAGGACAGGCAGAAATTAAAGGCTGAACTACCTGTTGGTTTTACAGTTTGGGCCATTGGTTATGTTGACATTTGTATACCATATAAACTTAAATGATTACTTCACAAGATGTAAATAATGTAGAACATGAGCAATCAGACATATTTTGAACAGTCTCTTACACTCATAATAGGAAAAATGAGGTAAACATTTAAGTTTCAATTAAACTATGTGTTGCAAAAAAAAATCAGATGTTTACAGAGCTACAGCCGTTTAAATTAAACAAACAGTAAAAGAAAATATAGCTTAAATATAAAGGTTTGAAGTTCTCTGTGCTTGATTTCCAGATAACACTGTGCACAAGTAACTAAATTCTGATAGAAAAGAAACAAATATTTATGTCATTATACACAAACACAAAAAACTGTTCGATTTTTTTTACATGCATCAAGTTTAACACCTGATTTAAGTGCATCAGTCTAATATTTTTCTACAGAGTGACTCATTATCTCAATATAGACCATCTTTGGCAGTGTCTCGTCACGCTGGGCATGTGTCCACAGAAATGCGGTGATATCACTGTGAGGAGACAGGTTCATGGTGGTTCAGAAATAAATAGTCACACTTCCAACCACTGCAGCTCTCGCTGCAGCGCCGCCAAGCACAGATCAAGGTCAGAGGTCAGCAGGATTCCTGACTGACTGACAGCTGGCAGCGGGTAACGTCATATCAGGTGCTCTTTTTGCCTGCTGGTAAATGTGGTCAAACTGCATATTACGCATCTCAGAGCGATGTACAGGACATACTCTGACAGTGAGGACACCTAACGGGATGTGACGGTCACAAGCCAGACAGTGAAGATGACACATGTAAATCAGGAATAAATAACTTCCCCTAAAGGGATTAATTTATGTAGAAATGCTCTGTTCAAAGTCATGCTCAGATAAAAAGTAATGTGTTAAAAATATTTTTCTGACAACTAACCTCCATTAAATACTCCCACTTAACTTATACCTCAGAGAACAGCCCTCACAAAATAAAGACAAAGAGGTTGTGGACATTTGTCTGCATGCCAGCACATATAAGGTTGTGCCTTAATTGGAACCATGTTTTACTGAGCTAAATGCTAACGTCAGCATGCTAACATGGTCCCGATGATAAATCTAGCATGCTGTAAAAGAGCAGAAACAATTTACCATGTTCACCATCTGGATATTATTCTAGCACATGAAAGGAAAACGCTTCGATATGCAGATTTGGCAGCAGAAGCTGAACAGCAAGGATGGAAGGTTAGGGTTGGTCCTGTAGAAGTGGGATGTAGAGGGTTCATAGCACGATCAACTGTGTCGCTACTAGGAGAGCTGGGAATGCGTGGACAGAGTCGGCGAAAGGCAGTAAAGGAGACGAAGCAGTTAGAACAAGTCAGTGGATTTGTATGAGGAGAAATAATGCCAGTTGGGAGCCAAAACAAATGTTATAATAATCCTTTATTCTATGCCCTTCCTTTTTCATATAACATTGGCACCAGGAATAGTTGCAGTTTTTTCATAAGGATTTGATAGCACATGGTTTTGATGAGCGGTGAGAGCTAGCATTAAGGGGGTGGCTAATGGGACGCCAGAGCTAACTGTTGAGCCTCCCCGAGGTGTCATCGGCCTAACTTGACGAAACACCGGTGAAGGGAGGTGCCCACTGGGTCTGTTGGAGTTGGCAGTGCTGCTTGGGGGTTGCGGTGACCACTAAGGGCCATGTGGTAGGTTAATTATAAGTATTGGGATGAGGACACAAGGGGAGGGGTTTTCTTCACTGAGCACTTATCATTAGGGCACAAGTATCTTGTGTTCATTCAAAAACTTGTAAACCACCATTTATTTTTTTGACCTGATGATGGCGCTGAATGAAAAGTCAGAGGATTATTGGTGTTAATATGATTTATCCTGTGAGAAGTTGAATGTCTGTACAAAAGGCCATCGCAATGCTTAAAACATTTTCAATCAAAAGTGTAAAAGTCCGGTGCTGGTTTAGCTCGGCGGTTAAATCACGTGTCACTGTTACGATCCACTTTCCTTTCTCTCTCGTAATAAAGGCACGAAAGGCCCAATAAGTTATGAATCATTATAATCTTGATCAAAAGGATGGACACCCCGACATACAGTACATAGAGTCACGCTGCTGGCTTGACTGATACTCCGTTAACTTCCTCAACCTGTCCTGTGCAAATACAATATCATATAACTGCATCCGATCCACTTCAACCGAGATATTTTATACAGTTTATCTAATTATCGTCTGTGTGAGAGCTGATGGAGCTCTGGAAAGGTCGGATATGCTGTTGGTGATATCATTTTCTTGTACAACAAAGTTATGTTCCTGCATTATGGTCCAAATCGGGAACAAGAACTTTTTGTGAACTCATTAAAGTTTAGAGAAAAACGTAAACCGTGAGTATAATTACTTTTTATTGAATCGTGTTCAGACATGGCGGACGAGTATCTAAAACAACCAACAGGATCTTAATAAAGATAATGACAAAAGTGTTGTATTTGCTCTTCTCTTGGACCTTTCAAATCACGTTTGCAGCCATGCTGTCAAAGTCTGACCCTTCAACTCCTCTGAAAGTGAATTTATAGCCGTGAGCTATTTTTGAATCTGACCTTGTGACTGAAATAGACGGTGAAAAGGGGGAAACTGTTTTGGATGGAGACCTTCAGAGTTACTGCGCACTACTTTTGTCATCAGCTGTAGATGTGTTTGCCAGAGCTGAATAAAGTTCAGTGTCTCGCTCAAGTGCAAAAAAAAAGCTGACACTATTGACGGATTTCTAAACAGGAACATAATGGTGACCTTCTGAATGAGCAAACACTGTTAAAAACCATTTAAATTTTTACTTACTTTGAATCATGTTCACACAAAGCTAAATCTGAAAATACCTTAACCTTATGTTTTTCGTACAGTACCTGCTCAAGCATCTTTTATGCTCTAACGTTTCAGGACTCACAGTGTCTGTCTTAACGTTTACTGAAGAGATTCTGAACATTAAGACTGTTTGCTGTTTTATCAGTGTTGAAGAGTTCTAATGTAAAATAGTCTTACTTATCTCCAGAGGGAGCTGTGTGAAGACCGACAGCATCAGGGCTGGAGAAGTTTGAAAAATGAAAACAAGCTGTTGGTGTAGGGTTAGAGAGAAGTAAGCTTACCAGCACTACTAACCCCCCGACTCATCTCTGCTGCAGGCAATGACTGTATATCTACGTGGACGGCACATCTCCATCTGCTCTCATTGTACAAAATTGAAGCCAAAATAGCCCCCGTGACGGGTGCTGCCATCTTGCGATGGTGACATAATTTGGAGCCAGAGCTACGCAGTAGAGATTGACGTGTGGGGCCGCCGTAGCCACTTCTACACACACACTTATATGACCAAACAACCAGCAAAGATCCCGCACGTCGGCGTGTTTAACAGCAGAACAGCTTCTTCTGTTGGTCTGAAGCAGACGTTCACAGATATGGAAACTTCAATGACTGTAGCGATTGTTTTAGTTACGTCTCCTCTCATCGTTCCTCCTCTACTCTGGTAATCTGGAACAGATCGGCTGCAGGAGCCGGATTTGTCAACAGAGCTGTCAATCATCCTTTTTACAGCATCAAATAACTAATTAAAAATAAACTTGTCAGAAAAATTAAAACGTAAATCAGCATGATAAGAACTAACTATAAGGACAGAAACCATGTTTGAGAAAAATGTATTTGACGTGTTTTTTGATTTTATAGTTTGACTCATGTCCCATCTGTTAACATGGAGGAGGCGGGCTTTATGACCTATACTGCTGCCTGTCAGCAGGGGGCGCTAGAGACGTTTTGGCTTCACTTTTAGGGAGCTGTCAAGTTGTCCATCTTTTTATACAAACTATGGCTGCAGGCTACATTGGCAACTTTTACCATAACACACACTTTGAACTGTTGATGGCTGAGTTGTATTGTGGGTAATGTAGGCCCTAGGTTTTGACAAGGAATGTGTGGAATGAAACGTATAAAGCTCTGATTTTACTACCTTGAACTGGATCTCTCTCTAAAACTGTCCATCATAAATTCAACAGTGTTTTGGGATTCACCCAGACAACCTCAATATAAGAAATGTAGCCTCCCTTTGTGTAGCAAGTGTTGCCACTGAATGTAAAAAAAAAAATAATTAGGAAACTTTTGAGAAGTTGTATGTGTTGACACTGACAGATGCTCTGTGGCTGATTTTTAATACAACAACCGGACATTATGCTAATGTCTGTGATCATTCATTTTAAGTGCTGTTGACAATATCTGTGTTCATCTTGTTTGCCTGATGTCGTGATGATAAATGATTTGATCTTCAGTGCAGCAGCTTGAGAATGTCAACAGGGTTGAAACATTTTAATTACAAGCTGCAACCACATTTTAAACTCGTTCTTTAGAGCTTTCGTTGTTCCTGACAACAACAGGAAAATTAGCGAATTAACTTTTTTTATGGATTGGGATTTATTATGAAAGTGTAGTTGGAATCAAGGAGAGCTGGAGGGAACACAATTAACAGGCTGAGACGATCCCTCCCACTGCTTTCTTCTCCTCTCTCTCTACAAACAGGCAAAACTAGTTTCTTCAACAACAAATTAAATGCGTCATTAAAAATTGAGTTTTGTGCCAATGAATACAGACAAACATACAATACATTCACAAGTGAAACACACTTTTAAGAGAAGGTAATCTGCTGTGTCAAAAATAGGACAAGTGCATATAGCATAGCAGAGAACAGACCTGCAAGTGTGACGCAGCAGCTATTTCACTGGTGGATGTGGCCACACCGGCTGCTGATCATCAAGACCAAGCTGGAGACTAGATGGATTTAGATAGGGCAATATTGGTCTGTGGTGTTTATGTAGTCTAAGCATAAATCTGGTAATATCATGGGTTTTTAATTTGCACTTGTCACACATTAAAAGAGTTTAAATCATCCAGTTTCATGTAATTCAAACACAACATTAACACAACTTAAATTAAAAAAAAAAAAAACGGGATAGCTGCAACACTTGTTATTCCTCCAATCAGAATCATGCAGTAGTGATGGCACCCAGTTTGCACATGCTCAGTTAGACACTCCTCCAACCATGAGGACAGAAGACATATTCAACATGTGCTGCTGCATTTATAGAATAAAAAAAGTGTTGAAGGTATGAAAGTAGTTATTTTTTTCATGAGTCGAGCTCACAGTAGTGCAGTGGCTAGTGCTGTTGCTTCACAACAGAACTCCTTTCTGTGTGGAGTTTGCATGTTCTCCCCCCTGGGTGCGATCCCTCTGGGTACTCAGGCTTCCTCACACAGGCCAAAGACATGTTTGTTAGATTAAATGGTGACTCATAGGTATGAGTGTGAGCGAGAATGGTTGTCTGTCTCAGTTGCCCTTTTCCCACAAGTTTGATAAGTCGACTGAATAAGTAATAGATAGAATAAAGTCCTAACCACAGCAACACTGACACTGTTTACTAATCCCATTTTCGGGTACGTGACGTCAGACGGTGACGCAGCAGAAAAGAGACCTACAGGAGTATACTCCACTGGCAATGGGAAAAGAGACAATCGGCATTATTAGCGGGTCTTCCCGGGTTTGAAAAACCTGCGTCAACGCGCTAATTTTGGTGGGAAAGATTTATGTGTGTCAGCCCTGTGATTGACTGGCAGTCAGTCTAGGGTGTACCCGCCTCTCGCACAATGACAGCTGTGATAGGCTCCAGGCCCCTGAGACCCTGAAAAGGATGAGTGTTATATGTAGACAATGGATGAATGTGTCACACTTAAAAAATGAGAGATTGATCTGTAACATCTGCACACTAACTAAAGATCGGCCTTTGTTATACACATAAACAAATACAACTAAATATTCTTTAGACATTTACTGAATAAATAGATAATACTACAATAAAATGATACTTTTAAAATTATTTTTGAATAATATGCTAAACTTGGCCTTCTCCAATTAGTCTTTGAGTAAGTGAGAGATCTGCATAAAGCGTTGCAGCCGTCCCCAGTCTCCCCTATTCTCTGCCCGCAGCAGCACTGACCATAACCTCTGAGCAGCAACTTTTCATCCATTTATTTTTATGCTGTGATGAGGTCTGTGATTGCCCTGCTGACAGCTTCACGGCTCCATCAGGTGCAGCAATATCGTGTTGTTGCCTGCATGAGCACTTGGCACTCACGGCGAGACAAAATAAAAATAGTGCCGTTCGCCAAAATAAAGTCCCTTGTGCCTTTTTTAGCGGCCACTCCCTCCTCTCAAACACACGCCTTATATCCGCCTCTTATATTTGTCAGCAATCTAAAGGGGAGTGTGAAGATGACACTATCTTTATACAGTGTGTGTGTGTGTGTGTCTTGGAGGCCTGGTCAGCAGCATGGTGTTAGTCTTAAACTAGTTTGGTGTTAAACCCCGAGGGATACATCATGGGATTCTGTAATTATAAATAGGACGCGTGCAGGATTCCTTCTCTGGAAATACATCTCGTTTATTCTATTATTAGGCGCGTAAATCCCCTTCTCACCCACTATCCTCATTCGGAGGTTGGAGGGGGCACTGCCACCGAGAGATCGATTGCAGCACCTCAGCACTGTTTATGAGTGTGTCATCGTATGAAGACAATCCCTCACTCACAGAGACAAACCATCCGCTCGTAATTCACAACGCTGTTTGCTTTCTGACAAGTGCCTGCAGGCTCCGCGGCCCGCCGACTGTCCTCCGTTCATCCGTCTGAGAGAGCTGTAACTGTGACAGGGACGAAATGTAAAGGTAATTTGTCACACTGCTGCCACCATTTTTCAGAATAGACAAGAAGGCGAATGACAGCAGAGAGGGGAGGAGATAAATAGTGACATGAAACATGCGCTCGGTCATGTTGATGAAGGGTTTCGGATACACCGTCAAATTAAATAGCCCGGTATCCCAGCAAATTATGTTTTCCATCCATCCATCCATCCATCCATTATCTATACATTATCTATACCTGCTCATGGTCGCGGGGGGGCTGAAGCCTATCCCAGCTGTCATTGGGCGAGAGACAGGTTACACCCTGGACTGATTGCCAGTCAATCACAGGGCAGAAACAGACAACCATTCACGCTCACATTCACACCTACGAGCATTCCCCATCATTCCAACCGGGATTCGAACCAGGAACCTTTAAGCTTTTAGACGACAGTACTAACTAACCTCAATTGTGTTTTTATTGGACTAATTTATCTCTCAGGATTTAAAGTCAATGCCATACTTATTATTAAGGGGCGGCTTGTTGGTTGGTGGTTCGATCCCCAGCTCCCCTCAGTCTAAATGTCAAAGTGCCCTTGGGGTTGGACACTGAACCCCAAATTGCTCCTGGTGAGTTATGTGTTAACAGTTGGGCACTTTATGCAGCAACCTTTGTCATTGTGTATGAATGTGTGTGTGTGAAATGGTGAATGTGACATGTAGTGTAAAAGCGCTTATATGGTCGCTTTATAAGCACAGTCCTTTCACTTGTTCAGGCAGTCAGGTCCAGACTGACCAAAGAGAACTGAAGTCAAACTGCACATTTTGGTTTCAATAACAATCATTAAAAAAATGTAATTTAAAAATCATGAATTATTATTCATAGCTTTTTTATACAGAACAATTAAAATCACAATTTTCAAAGGGCTTTTAAAGAGAAAGCAAAAAGGATGATATTCAGAAATATTTAAAAAACAAGTTTCAAAGCCAAACAAAAGTAAGACAGAATAGAGGTACAGTTGAGATAAAAATCAAATCGGACCCAAAAACACAGTACAGATGTACTGTAGCTTGGGGCCAGACCCAGACCTGCTTTAAAAGTAATCAGTTACATATTGTAATCAATTCAAATGTGACAGGGAGCCAATGAAGAGAAGACACGTTTGGGGTCATGTGATGTAATTGGTTTAATCCAGTCCAATTAATTTTTTTTGCCATTAAGGAAGTCCAGTACTGAGGTGAGTAAAACTAAGTGCTCAAGTACTTATTACATGTTAGAGTGTGAAAGCATTGGTTTGATTCTGGAGAAGGTTTGCGTATCAAGGAATCATGTGTGGACTATTGTTATTTTGCTTCAAATATTAGTTCTGAATCTCTTCTGAATTTAAAAAGCATGCAGGGCCCCGAGGCCACGCTCAATGAGACTAATTTCGCGTTCACATGGATTCAGGCAGATGGTAAACAACAAACCGGATATCACTTTAGTGGACGAGAGCAGGATGGTAAAATGTAGTGAGGCCGGCAGAGATCACCGGTAGACGGTATTGCCGTTCAATGTTAAAATTGTTTTAACTTGTTGTCATCCTCCGCAATAGAATTTACAACTGGATGTGACGTACGTCCCTATCACAAGAAAATATGGGCGATCTGGACAACAAGAAGCTCATATTTATATCACCATATGCGCTTTTGTTGTCTGTTTCAGAAGCAGATATACGAGGGATACACTAAGTTTCACTATGCATATTGTAAATGAAAGAATTAGCTCACGTTTTAAGGGAAATCTATAATAATCAATAATTAAATAGAATGATGACACGAAATAAATGTTTTGATTATAGATTATTTAACATCACCGTAGCGACCTCTCATCATGAGTGTTTCGTTTTGCCATCCTGCCACTCCATCGGAGTGTTTGTTTACTTTTCCTGTGCCGTGCAAAAGGTGTTGTCCGTCTGGATACATGTGAACGCTAATTGCTAATAACTTAACATCCAGTCTTAGAACATAACTACTTCATAAGTCTAATAAAGAATCAAATAGAAATGCTTATTCAACATTTCCCTCCTCTCTCTCTTCTCTCTGTGGGTCTCTTCTGATGCCCCCAGAGGCAGCGTCGAAATGTTTTAACCACCTGTCTCAGTAAAAGTCATGTTGGAAACGTGTTCTGTCTGACATGTTCAGGTCTGTAGAGAACATGAGCTGAATCCAAGGCAGTAATGATGATGTGGAGTGTTTAATCACTCACGGTCTTTAAAACCTGTTCAACCTCAGGATTCTGTTACACCAGGACGACTATGCAACACTGATGTACAAAGACGCTTCAGGATCTGGTGGGTTCAGGTGTTCCCTCTGGAAAATTACTCATGGAAGTGAAGTTTGTTGCTAAGCAGCGCTGGCCAAAACTTGGTTTACTGGAAAATAACTTATTTGTTGCCAGGCAACATTATCTTATTGGATGTGCTGGGAAAACACTGAAGGCTTCAGTGTGGGGATTAAAACACTATGACTGTCTCAAATTATGAGTCATGCTTATTAACGTCTTCATCAGTGGGTCAGAGAGGACATTTACATTTACATTGTGTTTTTCTTCATATGATGTTTTTAGTACAGGGCAGAGAAAGGAGCGAGATGAAAAAGATTAATAATGAGAGTGTTGACCCTGACTCCTTGAAGCAGCTATCATCAATTTTATTCTGATGACAACATATCAAATGACTTTAATATTAACAATAACTTCATTTATATAGCAGCCTCCAAAACAGATGTTTGCAAAGTGCTTTCACAGACAAAGCAAAGGCAGGAATCTGAGAAGATAACAGAAAATACATCCAACAGGCCAAACAGAGAGAAAATTTAACTCAAAGCAAAAACGCAGTGCAAACACAACAGGTCAACAAGAATACATGCAAATAAAAGGAATAGGAAGATCTCGAAAGACAGTTAAAGCAATAAAGCAATACAAATAAAGATATATATATATGAAAGAATAAAAGCAATAAAAGATGATAAAAAGATTACAAAAAGATGTCATCACATCAGAGGAAATAAAAATAAAAGATTTGGAACAGTAGAAATAAAAGATAAATAGCTAAATACATAAAATCTTTCAGGCATGGTAAGGAGAGGACTGAGGAAGAGATAAAAGGATTAAAAGCATTATTTATTTATTTATCTGAAAAAGTGAGTTTTAAGAAGTGATTTAAAAGTCACTGCAGATTCTGCACGCCTTATCTCCTCAGGCAGGTCGTTCCAAAGTCGAAAAAGCAAAAGCACGGTCACCTTTAGATCTCCTGTAGTGACTACATGAAAGAGGTAAAGGGATGTCTAGTAGAAATGGACCATTACAGAAGGTGCAGCTCCCCTCGGCTTTACAAAGCTCTGCGATGACTTTCAACATATTGTTAGGCTGTGCAGCACAACTGTTCACCCTCACTGGCCTTCCAGACTCAGTTAAGAAATTCAACGTAAATATGTGGAGTATTTATCGGCTAAGGAGCCTAATATTTCCTTCAGGATATAGTAGAGCTTTAAAACAGAGCTGAAAAAAAGTAAATATTTAACTTGTTTTATCAGGTGGCCAGAAAAACTACTCAAAATCAATAATCATGTTAATCCATAACCACTGGATGTGTAACGGTGTGTAAGTCCGAGTGGGTGGTGAGGTACAGGTTTAATGGACAGCTGAGCCGGCAGAGGCACTGAGGCACGATGTAAACAAGTTTGTGGTGGTTAATATAGCTAACAAGACAGTCAGTGGTTATGGTGGGCAAACATGAATGAACCATATAGCAATATAGTGATGGCCGTTTCAGGCAGTTTTTTGAGCTGTTCAGGTTATTCACTAAAAAGATGGTAAACTGACATTGACGGTGAACTTTCGTGTGGTCACTTGTTTACCAAACTCAGGTGTGACACAAGACTTGTTCATGCCAAATGGCAAATTCCAATGCTGAAAAATGAGGCCAATGCTGAAGTAGTGAAAACTGCAGTTCCTCAAATGGCCACTTGAATATGACTTGGAAAGAGGGTCGATCCCTGTTGACACCAAAGCTAAAATGCCAAGCCAGCTGGAAAAAACATGTTTACTAGCTAATATAGCTAATAGCTAATTCCTGCATTTCCTAATGACTCTATATAGAGATGGATTTTTCATGTTCTCCCTTTTTAAATTATATTAAAGCTTAAAGTTGATCGTCTTTGATAATATACAATCCAAATGTAATGGTCCAAAAGTCTATTAGCTTATTTCCATTTCAGTAGCTGTAGTCATCATTCACTAGCGGATATTTCCCAAGACTGACTCGATGTGTCGTTTCAAATTCTTTGCTTGATGTGACTGACGTTCTGACTTGTTTTTTCAGACCCAGCCCGCACAATATGCTTAAAAATATGAGTTTTTTCCCGTTGTAATTGTTCATATAAGTCCTTCAAATGTTCATTAGAACTGGTACTGATAGCTGCATGTCTGAATTACTAGCAGCATTAGCCGTGCCGGGTGCACGCCAGGTGCCGTAAAGCCGACTTCGGCTGCAGTAAATCGGCACCCCTCAGAACGTGAGCGGCCGTTCCCACTCTCCAGAGTGAACTACTACGCGTTCATGGGTTGCATATTGAATTATTCAGTTCACCCTTCACCATAAATATGAACAAATTTAGCAGGCACAACACTGTATATTGGGCTTTGGTTCACATTTTTGAAGCTCATTCACCCTTTCCTGAACACGCTCACAAACTAAAGGCAGCAAGCTAACAGACAAGGCTGTTATATAGTATAAACAGTAGGAATCAAACTCCCAAACTACCTGCTCTTTCTCAGAAACCTATTATGCCCGAAATATTAAGTCCTTCTACTAAACGCCCTTTACAATCAACCAAAACTCGAACACAGTTTAAATTTATCTGCTTATAGCGTAATCCAAGGTACCTGATGCAGAAAATAACAGATGGTGGAGTAAACATCCCCAGCTTCATCACTCCTTGTATCATCTTCTGTTACCGCTTGCAGTTTAGTTTGTTTTTCAAAGGATGGACTATTTGTGTGGGTGACACAGGCTGTTTTGATGCCCATGTAAGAATGAGGTCAGCTTGGATGTTGTGGCACGAGTCCGAAGGGATACAAGCTGTTGCTCAGTCCCCCTGACCCGACCCCCCCTACATATAAACACTTCCTGTGTGAGCACTAATAGAGCTTAAGAGCGAAGCATCTCGCTGTGTATTAATAGACGCAGACTGGATGAAAGTAATGAGGGTATTTAAGCGAGTGGAGATGTGTTAAGATTAAGCAAAGGACTCATCAGCATATATGGACACCCGTAAAAGTTTCTCATCAGGGAGATTCACTGTTCAAGGTCACTGTGTGTGAGGGTGTGTGGTTTCACGCGTGTACATGTGATCATGCTCATAAAAGTGGGGTCGAAGGTCAAGTGCAGGGACCCAGCACCTGCTGTAACCAGACACACACACCTTACACACACACACACTCTCAGCTTCACCCTTTAAGTTATTTCTGAGTGTCACCTCTGATGGTTAACGGTCCCTAATCCTTCTCTAATCTACTTCACGCCTCAGCCTAGATTCTACTTTGGAGCAACACAGAGTTTAATAAAGGGAAGTCCAGCTGCAGACAGAAATACAGGAGAGATCTTTCACTGATGTCCACAACACAAACAAAATACAAGGATGAAATCTGAACCCAAGGGAGTCCACATTTAGTATACTAACTCTGAATTAGGCTCACGTGCAGTTTGCAATATTGCAATGTTTGGCATGTCTGTGAATGGACTTCCACATGCTGCATTGTTTACAGTCCACTTAGCAACTTGAGAAGCGACCGTGTGTTCAGATCAAAAGTGAAGAGAAACTTGCCCTTCCTGCTATGTCAACAAAATAAACGCCGTCATTTCATGGTTCTGGAGAGTCTCAGTTTCACTGTAAATAGTAGGTTACACAAAGGCTGCACTGTGGCTTTCTTCAGCGGGATGAACCCGAAAAACGAACCGCTTTTCTTGTGATTTACTTTTATTAACGGATCTTAAGTTTGCTGAAATAACAGAGATTTATAAATGAGAAGATTACACCTATAATTGTTAAGCAAATGAGTGTCTCAACAGCAGTTTTCATTAAGTCAACACTAAGGGCTAATTCACACTGGAAGCGTGGCGTGAGCATGACGGCTGCGTGGCGTGACGGCTCCGGCTTGCACCGTCAAGGTCTTCACATGGGCTGCGTGTCGGCTGCGGCTTCAGCTGGGCTGATCCTGCCAGCCCTGTCTTTCTACATGAGTTTTACCTTAATAAAGGCCATAAACAATTTGAATATGTTCGCTTTATAAATGTCATTTAGATTTATTATATAACTAACGGAGACGGAGAGCGAGCGAGGGGGAGAGAGGGAGAGATTGCACCCGAGTTATGTCTGTAACATGTTATTTATTTATTTTTACTGACATATGGCCTGCGGGAGACTTATGACTAGATTTTTATTTTAAAGAATATTAAGCAGGAACCGCAATAAGGAGCCTGTTAGTGACTTTATCGATCAAATTACCTCCTGGAAAAGTTACAAATAAAGGAAAAAAAAAATAACGACCTGGGAAACACTTCAAAATAAAAGCATTGTGTACAAACGAGGGGAGTCAGAATTCCAGATCAGGCTTTTACTTTGAAAAAGCAAACAGGAAGTGTTGACCTACTTTACTCTCCATGCCTGAGACTTTTACTACAGGAAGAGATGTTAATATTGCTGTCAGAGATCAATAGGACTGTTCGAGAACCGCGCACAGCTCGCGGTAAAAATAGACGAGCCTCCTATTCTTTCGATTTTCGGCGACACGTGTGACTCATGCCGGCAGTGTGAAGACTCTCATCTGTTGTCATGCATTTAAGATGAAAATAAAGACGTCCCGCAGCTGTCACGCACACGCCACGCTTCCAGTGTGAATCAGCCGTAAGAGAATTATCTAGACCTCACCTTACCTCGTACTTTCACATGGGTGATTTCTTAACAATTCCTTACGTTTTATAAAAGTCGTTCAGCTTCCTATGGTAAATGGAAACTGCAGATACAAGGCTATCCCGCAGTCGAGGGGTGTTGACTGAAAAGGTGCGGCTGCTCTAAGTCATGCATGGCTGATTTCAGATTTGTGTATGCATAAAGGGTGAGGACTGTGGATTTGGTTCCCCACCTCTTCCAGTGAAGTCACAAGTATGATGACATGGAATGATCACAGATAACCAACCACTTTCAATCTACGTCTCTGCACGTGTATAAAAAGACTGTCAATCAATTTGAAGTTGCGATGAGTAGATACTGTAGCGACAAACTCTTAAGTTGCTGCCCCTCATGCCGTAAGCAGACACTGAAGTTAAACGAGACAGAGAGGCTGCAGTCCATTGGCATGTTTTCGTGTTAGTGTGTGTGTCTTTGGGTGTGTGTTTTCATGGATATATGTCCAAAAGAATGCCAACTGCTCGCCATAAACAGGTGGAGCGGTCACAGTAACGGGGCGTCAGAGGCCGTGGTGAGGAAAGGCTCGCTGACACCAAACAGCAGCTTCAGAGGGATCAGTGTTGATCCTCCGGTTCAAGGTTAAAGACGGAGGGAGGGAGGGAGGGAAGGAGGGAAGGAGTGAGGGAGGGCTAATAATGATCAGTATAATAAAGTAATACACCGCCAGAGAAAAAATATGCACAAATATGCAGTGAGGTCGGTACCAGACCAGTTTAGCAGGAGGTGCTCTCATATCTTTACAGCTGTATTGTGAGAACAAATGTAGGATTCTATTGGACATGTTTATTCACTTATTGTTGCTGCTCTTTCACATGTCTGTGTTGTCTCCTGCGTGCGTAATTGACTCTGTACAGTGTTTTATTATCTGTGGGCTCGATCGTTGGTGCCACAGGTAGTTATGCGTGTGTGTGAGTGTGTCACGGTTTTTGCTGTATTACAGAGAGCATGCATCTGAATGAGCGAGCAGTATGGAGAGCTTTGTGTCGGTCTCAGTAGTTATTGGCCTGTGCGTGGCTCGCGTAGGAATCTCCCTGAGGTGAAGCAGGTGTGTGTGTGTGGAGGCAGCGGTGAGCTTGTCCACATCTTCCTGCACTTCTCAGCAGATCGGTAACAAACAGTATCATGATTTAAGGCGACGAGGGAAACCAAAGCTTGCAGTCTGTCACTTAAACAACATGTTTTCAGTGTATCTGCAAACACACTGCTATTTCCTTATGAGTAGAAGCTAACGGTGGCACTTGCTATTACACAACATGGCCGCTGGCCTTGAAAATGACGCATGCGCCGGGTGGAATATAGCAATGACGCTTGCGCTGTGTGCTTTGGCACTTTGCGCCGGGTTGACGATAGGGCCCTAAAACTTTTCTTAAAAAGAGGCCTGCCGACTGCTCTTACACTAAGTTGATGTGATTGGTGTCACGTGGTTCAGCCGTTTCAAAAACTACAATCTACCCATGATGAACTACAAAGAGCGCATCTATCACCTGATGCTTTCTTAGCATCAGGTGAGCTCCTTGACCTCATTAAGATGTTTACAGTGCAGCATCAGTCTGAGGACCTGAGAAATATCTCTAAATATGACTCAAACTTCGGCTGTCTACGACTAAGAATTAATAAATTAATGATTTTATGAATGTTTTTTAAATGACTTATTTTACTGTATTTAAGTAGCAAAATCATGTTCTGTTTTGTTGTTTCTCTTATTTGTAAAATGATCTTATTCTATCTTATAATATCTTTTATCTTATTGGTATTGATATTATTAGTCTACACTTGTTCTGTCACAAGTCAGAACCAAAAACAAACCCAAATGCAGGACTCAGAGACCGGAGTTCACCAAGAATAGTTTCTTTACTGAAACAACAGAGTTACAAGGAAAAATATCCAGGCAGGCAAACCAAGTATGAGGGATCAGGCTGAGGCAGAGTCGGGAAACAGGCAGGGTCAAAAACAGGATCAAAAACAGGTAATCAGGCAGGATACAAAAACGCTGGAAGGTATAGGTACGAGACACTATGACAATCTGGCAGAGGGTGAGTGGGGAAGCACATGTTAAATAGTTTGGGGAGTGATTAGGGAATGAGGAGCAGGTGAGGTGAAACTACAGGTGCAGTGAATTGTCTAGATGAGGTGGGAGTGGTAAGGCGGTGGAACTGGAGAGGAGGCGGGGTGAGTGAACTATGGGTGAGGGGAGCTGAGAGATGGGGATGACCGGGTCTGAAATGACAGGAGAATTAGTAGAGAATATTGCAGGCAACCAGAATGAATATTGCAGGTGTATAACTAAAACCATGACATGTTCTGTCTTAGTATGAGCTTGTAATGTGTGAAGCACACAAAACTGCAATCTAACGTACTCCACCGTCACAGATTATCATATTTATGACGGGCAAAATAACAATTGCGGTTTAGATGTAAGCCTGATAAATGTCATCAGAACAGAAGAAGTAACACTTCAGAGAGGCACATGGGTTTAATCTGTATTATCTCAAAGTAGAGATACATACGGTTTGATTTATTGATT
The DNA here is from genome assembly GCF_022749685.1 of Semicossyphus pulcher. Classification (NCBI taxonomy): domain Eukaryota; kingdom Metazoa; phylum Chordata; class Actinopteri; order Labriformes; family Labridae; genus Semicossyphus; species Semicossyphus pulcher. The sequence goes on from NW_027211626.1 coordinate 21,257,654, forward strand.
GATCGATTAATTGGAGGTGGGAATTAAATAAAAAAGGAAAATAAGTTACCAAAGATATTTATCCACATGAATCATACGTTTTATTGTGTGAAAATAACGAGGGATGAAGCTGGAGGGAACCCGCGCATGCACAGGTAGAACATGCAAACTCCACACAGAAAGGCCCCCTGATATTTATATACAGTACATGTTGGAACGGGGTTTCGAACCAGGAACCTGTGAGGCGACAGCTCTAACCACTGCATAACTACATAATATACATTTTGTTTAGAAACTTTGTCTTTTATTGCCCGAAATTCTCTTGAGTGAGTTCTGTAAAGACATTTTCATCTGCAACTCGGCTCAGAGTGATTGAAACATGACCACATATTCCTCATTCTTCTTTACTTCCTAGTTCCTAGTTCCTAGAGTTACAATGAGACTTATTCTTGTCAGTTATCCTTCCAAAGTTTGCAAACATTAGCTACCAAAAGGAACTGGTTAAACCAGATCATGTAGGTCTGTAACAGCAAAACTGGTAGAGTACCTTCCAGTGAACAAGGTGTGTTTTATCAAACAGAAATATTAGTAGGAGAAGTATTTTTTGTCTTCAGAAAGTTAGGCACTGAAATGAATTAAGAAAAGGTACTCAGTTAGAGCAGGAAGATGTTTCTTGTCCTGCTCAAAAACACTTTGTCAGCGTGGCTTGTCTGATGTCTCCTCTGTTACACTGTCTCATCATACAGGCTGCCCGCCCTGCTGCCCATGCAGGAGCATATCTGCGGTCAGAGCTGCCATGTTAAGAGATCTCAATGCGCTGGTGCCCATTACACCCTGAAAATGATCCCCATTTGCTCATTTCTGACTCAGCTGCTGTTCAGATGCCGCACGCTTCATCCACAGGGTTGGGCAATCATCACAAACATTTGGCAATGCAGGATACCGGACAAGGTTAAATTTAAAGGGGCGTGGCACAGGATGGCTACAATAAATATATGGGTGATGTTTCTGCAAAGGGATGAGTAAACAAAATACTTGGACAGATGCTGGGGCTCCTGTTCCAGTCAAATTAACTTTGACTTGATTACAGTATATTATTTTTACTGTTGTGAAAAGAGGTACAATTTGGATTGAATATTGAATATATTAAACTGGGACATTTTAACGTTTTCCCGATATTTGTTTGGTATCTACTGAACTAAACCGATGATCAGAAAAGCCAGGCAAAAAGTGACCTTCGACAAATAGCTATTAAAGTCTTATCAGCATGATGCTATCAATGCTATCAGCCGTGGCAAGACACCAAAGACTTACATGTCTCCTAGCTATCTCTTTGGTTAACCAGAGTAGATAAAACATTTACTTGGTGCTCAATAAACAATGAGGAAGTGAAAAAAGTAGCAACTATAATGTTTGAACAGAAGCCTTTCTTTGTAATCTATTGCTCAGGGGGTTGGAGTCCATCCCAGCATGCACTGGGCAGGAGGAAGGATACACCTAGAACAGGTCCTTACAGTACAGTTATATACCCATCAGCCACAACATTATAACCTAATATTGTGTAGTCCCCCTTTTGTGGTCAAAAGAGCCCTGAGCCATGGACTCCACTAGACCTCTGAAGGTGTGCTGAGGTATCTGGCACCAAGAGATTAGCAGCAGATCCTTCAAGTCCTGTAAGTTGCGAGGTGGGGCCTCCATGGATTGGACTTGTTTGTCCAGCACTTCCCACAGATGCTAGACTGGATTGAGATCTAGAGAATTTGGAGGCCAAGTCAACACCTTGAACTCAACCATTCCTGTACCATGTCTGCAGTGTGGCAGGGCGCATTATCCTGCTGAAAGAGGCCACTGCCATTAGGGAATACCATTTCCATGGGTGTAAGCGGTATGCAACAGTGTTTAGGTAGGTGGTACGTGTCAAAGTAACATCCACATGAATGGCAGGACCCAAGGTTTCCAAGCATCACACTGCCTTCGCTAGCTTGCGTTCTTCCCAAATTGCGTTCTGGTGCCATGTCTTCCTCAGGTAAGCGACGCATGCTCACCCGACCATCAACATGATTTAAAAGAACCCTGACAGGTCTGCGTCTACGCGCCCCCATTTCTCTGACACCTTTCTAGAAGAACGAGCATTAACTTTTAATGCAATTGCAATTTGAGCTACAGCAGCTCTTCTGTTGGATCGGACCACATGGGCCAGCCTTTGCTCCCCGCGTGCCTCAATGAGCCTTGGCCGCCCATGAACCTCTTGCTTATCACCTGACCACTGCAGACCGGGAAAACCCCACAAGAGCTGCAGTTTTGGTCGTCTAGCCATTACAATTTGGCCCTTGTCAAAATCGCTCACATCCTTTCACTTGCCTATTTTTCCGTCTTCCAAGACATCAACTTCGAGGACAAAATGTTTCTGCCGAACGTATCCCGCACACTGCCAGGTGCCATTGTGGCGAGATAATCAATGTTATTCACTTCACCTGTCAGTGGTGATAATGTTATGGCTGGTCAGATTATAAATGGTAAATGGACTGCACTTTTATAGCACCTTTCTGGTCTTCTAATGCCTCAAGGCGCTTTACACTACATGTCGGCATTCACCCTCGGGCCGGGGGATCGACCTGAAAGTCTTCCTGCTGAAGGGTGACCCACCTCTAAGCCGCAGCCACCCCTAACTCTGATGAACAAGCAAGCTGAAGATACAACTTTCTTAACACGGTTGCAGAAGACGCAAACTCTTCAATGAGCAGCAACATAAAGATACAAAACACAGGAGAGACATAGAAGCCTTACAAAGGAACATTGGTGGATTTGAGTCTCAACCCTTGCTTGTAAAATAACTGCAGCTCTTTAGCTCTCTGATGTAAAATTAGCGTGTGTTTAATGCTCCCTTTGCCCATGCGACTTCTCATCCATGGCATTGCTTGTAAGTATGAAAGTGTTTCTCTGAATGTGACTGGTGTAAATCATGCAGAGAGAATAATGACTCATTCACAGTTAAATGATGACTGGGGATGAGTCAGTCAGGAACCTGCTGAAGGAGCCTCAGAGAGACAGAAAATAAAAGATGAGAGGAGGTGAGGGTGGATTAAAAAAGAAATCTAAAGAAGCAGTTGAGAACTGGTTTGGAAAAGAAAGAGCAGAGGGACAAGAGAGGAAATATGGCAGAGAAACTGAGAAGAAGAAAAAAAAAAAGCATTAAGGGCGAAAGAGAAAAATGAGAAGAACAGAGCTCATCAGAACGGGGGAAATGAAAGGAAGGAGAGGGGAATTCATGAAGCAGTGGTCAGTAATTGTGGGGTTCAGAAGTCGATTCACATTCCTGTACAGTGAGGATACAGAGTAATGGCTGCCAGTAGTGTATGTAGGGCACAGAAACACCCTGAGATCCAGCTCTAGATGTGAGAGATGAGGAGGACAGATGCTTCTCTCAGGATTCTCTGAAGGAGCCTCTTCCTATTAGGAAAATATTTTCTTTTCACCTCTATTATATACTCACTACTTGCATATTAACATTATAGTAACAACAATATAATTGACAAAGACTTAAGTTAGTTTGACTTAAAGCAATTACTGGACCATGGAACCTTTATCTGGGGGCGCACATTAAAACACAGGGATCCAAGAGCCATTTAGCCATTGATTGAGTGCAGCAGAATCAGAATGCTGTGAGAATGCTGGAACGTGACGACAAGGTACAACGAACTGGCGACGGGACATGGGGAGACACGAGGGTTAAATACAAGAGGTAATGAGGAGTGATGTAGACACAGCTGGGGAAGAGACAATCAGGAGCAGGTGAGCGCACGACGGGGGAAGGGACAGGACACGGGCCTGAAACAGAGACAAGGGTGAGTGACCTTCAAATTAAAACAGGAAACACGAGACATGATACATGAGGGAATAAAAATGTAACTTAACTAAGGTGCAGACATGACAGAAAGGTAATGACACACGAAGTAAATAAGGCTGTAAACAAACTTGGTGCAGTGACTACACCTAGCCCCAACACGTTTTCATAGTTGCAGTCAATTTTCCAATGTCGTTATAGAATCGAGAGTTTTGCGGGAGTTGTGGCATAATTCATGGTTGTAAAAGTCAGTCCAAGCTGTCTTTCTTCACTCAGCTAGTCTTTTTTCTTCTTCTTTATGTTCTATTGTTATGTAATATTATCAGGGGTCAACCACTGGGTACTCTCTCCCTATAGCACCAAACAGAAAGCAGCAAACAAGGGAGATAGTAAAAATGGAGGGAACTCTGGGGAAAAGCAAGCCACTGCACACACAAGGGCAAATATACAACATTATAGTTGGATGCATTCAGTAATAGTAAAGAAAAAGGAAAGGAAGGAAATGCCTTGCTAGTAGCCTGCTAGCTTGCTATGCTAACCTAGCTTAAGTTACGGCCTCAACCACTACAGATAACACAAACCGCTGCACACAGGAGGACTGGTGTGGTCAAAAGCTGCTTCTGTACCTGCTCCTTTTCTCTTCATGTTCATTTCTACCAGGAGGAGAACATAGTTAAAGTCTTGTAAAAAAGCAACACAAGCTACCTAGTTTATGCTAAATCTGAACGTCTATAGATGTGAAGGGGTTTCAGAATTGTTTCCAATTCTACTAGTGTACTTGAAGTCGGCATAAACAGATGTCTGTGTTGTGTAAATTAGACATTGTTGGCATAACAACACATTAAACTCAGATGTACAAGGTAAGGTAAACAAGCATGCAGCATGCTAGCTTTAGCTTAGTATGTATTTTAGCATGTTAAGCATTTAGCTTACAGCCTTACAGAGCAGCTAGTATGGCTTAAATAGTACTTTTTTCATCTAAAGTTACTAAATTAAATGTATAAGAGACAGAATAAGCAAACTGCAGGGACTCTCTCCCACACATAAACATATCTATAAAGATTCTACATATATTTAGCTCCTGTATCTATGTAGACCAGCGTGCACGCTCGGAACAAATGAAGCATGACGCTTGTGTGATTGAAATAAACAGATAAAAATACATAGTGGTGAAACTGTTGCCATGTTGAAAACCATTCTTTCTTTTCAGTATACAGCTGAGTCTCTTTGTCAGACACACTTTCTCTCTTTATGTCTATTAGTATTTTATTTTTCTTTCTTCGCAGCTGCGTTCATACTTCTGTTCTACTTTGATATCCATCTGTATCCTGGCAGTTTGTCTTTTTATCTCTCTTCAACCCTCTTCCTCTTCTTATTTTTCTCTCTCTGTCTCAGTCTGCCCTCAATTCTTTCACCACATTTCTCCTCATGGGTCTCATTCTTCTCTCTAGTTATCTTAAAAATAAAGAAGAATCTTTCTCCTCCATCACTTTCTCATCCTCTCACCGTTTTGTCTCATCCATCCGACTTTATCTGGATGTTTTGCTCTACATTCATGTCTTTTCCTTCCTCTTACCGTGTCTCCTGACCTGTCAACCACCTCATATCTTGCTCCTGCTCCCCTGTTTGTAACTTTTTGTTTCTTTATTCCCCTTTTCTCTCTTTCTCTTTCATTCTAGTTTTTACTCTAATTTGGGCTGACATCCACCTCGCTACACTAATCCTTACAGTTGGCACTAATCGGTCTAATGAGAGCACCAACACTGCAGTGGGAGATGCACTAAAATTGAGTATTAAAACCATATTTATTACAGTATTTTTAATTTTTCTTCTTTCATAATTATAATGTTCGGTTTATGAATAGATTTTTTTTTCAATTGTATGATATTTCCATTCACATGTACCCAAACTTAGGTGCTTACGCTTCACACATAACATTTAAAGAACAAAATACACATGATCTTGGACACATAAATTAAAATGGAGCTTTAAGATAAGATATATGTAGTTACTGATAAGCTTGTTTGGAGCCAGCATCATTCATAGGGATTAACCTGTTTACTGTTGCCTCATTATGATAACAAAAGGTTAAGACAGGTGCTAGAAGGTTACTAGTGCGAATCCCGGTTCAGATGAAGAGGGCCTTTCTGTGTGGAGTTTGCATGTTTTCCCTTGTGCATGTGTGGGTTCCCTCCATAGACTGTATAAAAAGATGGACGATGACAGCTCCCTAAAAGTGAGGCCAAAACCTCTCTATCGCCTCCTGCTGACTGGCTGCAGTATAGCTCATAAAGCCCGTCTCCTCCATGATAACAGAGGGGACATGAGTCAAACTATAAAATCAAAATACACGTCAAATACATTTTTCTCAAACATGGTTTCTGTCATTATAGTTAGTTCTTATCATGCTGATTTATGTCCAAGTGTTCAATTTTCTGACAAGTTTATTTTTAATTAGTTATTTGATGCTGTAAAAAGGATGATTGACAGCTCTGTTGACAAATCCGGCTCCTGCAGCCGATCTGTTCTGGATTAGCAGAGTAGAGGAGGAACGGTGAGAGGAGACGTAACTAAAACAATCACTACAGTCATTAAAGTTTCCATATCTGTGAACGTCTGCTTCAGACCAACACGAGAAGCTGTTCTGCTGTTAAACACGCCGGTGTGCGGGATCCTTAGGGTTTTTTGTTAAGTTAAGAGTGTGTTTTGGCTAGAGGAAGTGGCTGTGGCGGCTCCACCCGCTGATCTCTACTGCGCAGCTCTGGCTCCAAATGACGTCGCAAGATGACAGCGCCCATCACGGGGGCATTTTGGCATCAATTTCATACAAGAGCAGATGGAGACACGTTGTCCATCTAGATATACAGTCACTGGCTCCCTCCAGCTTCCTCCCACAGTCTCTATGACGTGCTTGTTAGGTTCACTGGTGACTCTTAAATTGTCGTAGGTGTGGATGTGAGCGTGAAAGGTTGTCTGTCTCTGTGTGTCAGCCCTGTGATTGACTGGCGATCAGTACAGGGTGTACCCTGTCTCTCACCCAATGACAGCCGGGATTAGCTCCAGCCCCCCTACGACACTGAACAGGATACGCGGTATAATGGATGGATGGATACACAAGTCCAGGCCAATTTTAATGACAACAAAAGGGAGTCATTAAGAAATATTTCAAGTAGTTCCTCGAGACAAAATAACGGATTTTTGCAGGGCAAAATTTCCATTGAAGAATTTATAATCTCAAGGACTGTCCAACTGTGTGACTGGGAACTCTGTTTCCATGGTGATACATTCCACTTCCCAAAACAAGAGGTCATATCCCACAGGGTGATGTCACTGAAGACTTGTTTTCCCTCCAGAGGCCCCTTATGTGTGTCAGTGCAGGACCAACACGTCTGCAGGAGGAAAATACAGGCACCCTTGCAATTATAATAATTTAAACTCACAATCCCTGAGTGTCACAGTGAAACTGACAAGGCACTCTAACTTAAGGTGTTATCAGGTGCAGGTAGCCATAATAGAGAAGAGGCCCAGATATTGACAAAACAGGAAGAGACCCCTTAGATGCATAACAATGATCTCTGTTATGCTGAACCTGGGGATAGCAGGGCTGCAGGTAAAATGCTAAAACAAAAAAGGCTAACATACTCACAGTGAGAATGCTAACACACTGATGTAAAGCATGTGGTTACCATGGTCACCTTAGTTTAACTTCTTATTATGCTAATATCTGGAATTGCCAGGAACTTAAAGTACAGCTGGAGATGATATAGGACAATACGTTTGGCTGATATTTGGTCACAAACCCAAGTGTTAGACAAATTCAAATTTTTCTTTGATCATGGTTCTGCGTTAAAAAAAAAAATGGATGTACAGATTAGTTATTATAATGCATCCTTTCAAGGCCACAAATATCTTAAACAAGTATTACAGCATTCCTTCTAAAGGTTGATGAGGTATTTCACAAATAACCCTCGTCAATTTAATGGTACCCTTAGAAAATGTCAACCTCATCTAGTGCTACAGGGAAAGCCAGGGGTCACCAAAGTCAGCTGGATCCATCCTCTGTGGATATTGAAAGGATTTTAAAAACTCTGTTACAATCCACCCAGAAGTTGTTGAGGATTTTGTCTGGGTCTAAATGTTCAACCAAGTTGCCATCAAATGGTATCTTACTGTTGATTCCCTGACTTTTCAACCAGTGTGATCAGGACAGAATTTTACTCTTTTCAATAAAGACCAAAGACCGAAAAGATACAGTAAATGGCACGCCTGTCTGTCCAATCAACGACCTCTCTTATTTTTTATTCTCTTTTTATTATCGTTCTCTCCCTGGCATCTTAATCTCAGCCTTAGCAAAAAGAGGACAAGGATGCAGAGAGGGAAATACTTTTTGCTGTCTCTTTCTGCTCCCTCTGTTTCAGTCCAGTGAGCCACAATTCTGGGTTTCAATTTAACCAAATGTACCGACCATTTCCTTTAGAAAATAACTCCATCCATCCATCCATCCATCAATTTTCGTCAGCTTATCTGGGGTCAGGACGCGGTGGCAGCAGGCTAAGCAAGTTAGCCCAGACGTCCCTCTCCCTAGCCACATTTTCCAGCTCCTCCTGGGGGAGGCGTTCCCAGGCCAGGTGGGATATATAATCCTTCCAGCGGGCTCTGGGTCTACCTCAATAACTAATAATAATAAATAACTCAATAACACTAATTTATGATGACGGTGCAAGAGAACTCAAGGCATTTGAAAATCTATTGTAATAGGCCCTTTTATATAAGACTGCCAACTAGAATCAATGACAAACGTCATTTGTACTCAAAAACTAATTATCACTTTAATTATTCCAACAAATATTAATATGAATGAATATAAAAAAATATGATTAACTTGAATTTTTATTACAGATGGGAAACTTTTATTAAAAAAATTATGAGATCGTTTAGTTTTCTATTTATAACACAGGTAATGCAGAAGTGGAAGAAATTATATATGACATATTTAAGCCTACTAATATGCTTTATTTTTTTATTTCGAGTTATATGTATTTTATGACGAAGATGAATAATAGCCTATAGATATTTCATATTTATATTTTCCTTGTTTTTCTTGATACCTGCGCTTCATCCATGATCATCACTACACACATCAGATAGGGCGCTTTGTGTACATGAGTGTGTGTATGTGTGTTATAGGCCAATAGTCACTGAGTTACACAACCGCTTTCAGTTTCCGAGCCCTGCCTGCCTGCCTGCTTGCTTGCTTGCTTGCCTGGTGGCTCCCCGCCCACCGCTGCTCTCCGCTGCCTGCCTGCCTGCCTGGCTGTTGGACGGACTGGGGCAGATCCGAGCCGACCAGTTCCGTGTTCTCCCCTCACCCAGTACACGGACCAGACTGAACAGGAGGACCCGGCGGTGTCATGGTGGACATTCCTGCCCAGCCGCGGCACCCATAACTCCGGGGAGAGAGGGAAAGTGTGCTCGGAGGTGAGGTATGTATTTTTATTTCTTTTATTACTGCGCGGATGGTGAATTCATCCGCCGACGTCGGTCGCGTTACGTTACAGCCAAACTTTGACGCTGCTGGCTGGACCTCCTCTCTCTCCCCCTCCCTCCCCCCTCTCTCGCTCTCTCCCATGAAACGCAAAGTGCGTCGCCGTGCACACTTACATGCGGGATTACGGTATGTTCAAGCAAATGGTACATAACCCGCGTGCGGTGCGCTTCCCGTTCGTGTCGTTAAAAGGCCTTGACATGAAGCTCTGTAACTTTTACTGTCGATACGTGCTGCGTGCGCGTGTCTACGTGTGTGCATAGTGTGTGTAGATTGATGAGTATACAGTAACGAGCTGCGACATGCGCATACGCTCGTGCGCTTAGCGAACACGAGCGTTTTAACATGTTCTATATATCAGCGTGTCACTGTAATGTGCGTGTGTCGTCCATTGATGTTGTTTTGACACAGGTGACGTAGACCGTGACGCGCCTTAACGATGAGATAAGCGGATCCGCTCCGTGTGAATAAATAGCACGCTCGCGTGTGTATATGCGCGCGAGAGTTTGTCTCATTGACGGACATTGAGGGGGATTTATGAACTGCGCACTTGAGATTTTTCTAGCAAAAAGCGACCCACGCTGAATGAAGCAGGAGTCTGGAGAGAAGTAAACACTGTTCCTCTGTCTGTAGTGAGTTTGTGTAGTGAGTAAAGCAGCCTGAATCCAGCTCTGCATGTGTTCACCACTGTTGACACACCTGACGTACACACAGCATATCCAAATGCAGGTTGCATGACGTCATATTATAATGATGGAGGGCGCACATGAAAATAAAGTGCAGCCCTAATAAAAAGTATTTTTTACAGCCTATTCTTATGATGTATCTATTGTGAACTGTTCTGTTTTTGGCAGGTGGATTAAATAGAGTAATACCCAAATAATTACCCCAAATCTACATCAATATAATACATATATATTAATTTGGTAATGGCTGCTGTCCAAGGAGAATTATGAGTATAAAAAAATATCTACAAGCTGTAACCCTACAGCTCTGTTGTTGCAACTGTGAGTAGCTGCAAAGCTTGTTATGTTTGGTTTGGCAAAATGTCTCAATTTAAAGTACATATTTCACATAAATATAATTTACCAAAGAAAACATTTAGTGCTTGATTTAGGAATAACCAAATTACAAATATATCCAAATCAAAGGCCTCATAATTATAAGTTAATTTATGTAAGTGAATGCTCTATTACAGATAAATATGTAAGTCAGAAATATAACCAAAAGTTGAACCTGAGGAACTGCTTCCTCGTGTCTTTATTGCTCTTCAGGATATGCACAAACAAAGAAAGTAGTCAATGAAACAGAAATAACATATTGATTATGAATATTCAATTCATGCCTTTCGATCTAACCCTTTTTTGATTATGTGGTCTTGTAATCTGCTATTTTGTCACAGTACTTTACATATAATATCACAAGCTTAATTTCCATAATATTCCTACAGTAACTTATATTATGTCATTGATATAAAGTGGTAAATGTATGCAGAGCATTTCCTGGATTACTAGATTTTTGTGGCATAGACACATTGCTCTACCCCCCTACTATTTATTGTATGAGTTAACTATGTGCCTACCATTTATTTATTGTATTAGACCTTTATCAGGAAGTTGTGGCAGGTAAACCCAATGAAAGTCAGTGACTCATTTTGACATGACTTGCACATTCAAACTCATAATGTTGGGTGAGGTAAATACACACAACCTACCTGCCAAATAAACTGTTTATTCTGTTACTGTTATTGTAGTAATTTGCATAATGATACGTTTTTGTTGGTAACCTGTTATCAAGTAATGGACAAACTGCTGTGTGTTTACAAAGTGAATGAATCAGACCTGAGAACAGTGACTGATCTCACTCCCAGAAACATTTACCATCAGTCTTGCTTCATTTATTGTAAGTGCTGCGCTGACTCCATCCCTCCAAAAAGGTACATTACATATACAATTCTGATTGGGTCTTTCAGCCAGCATTTTAAAGCTTAATATTAAGCCCAATATCTATATCTGAAGTAGGAATTCATTTAGTGGGGATGGAATGGGGGCAAGTTGGAGAGTTATGCTATCTATAGTAATGTAATCCAGGGGCAGATAGATGTAGGTCAGATCTGAACAATCCTGTTAGATGAATGTTCTAGTCACATCATGTTATGTTTTAACTAACAATATTTATATAAGTACATTACAGAGTGTGATAAAATGCTTCACAACAACACAGGTAGGATGGAGCAAAACCAAAAAATGGAAGGAACAGGAAATTATACACAAGCAGTAAAGAGCAAGTCGGATTACTGTATGTATGCCAACCTGAGGATTGTGTAAGCCCTTAACCTTTACAGAAGTAGAAATAGAAACAATCATAAAGAATAATAATTAATATCACAAAACACTGCTTGTGGTATGTGTAAGAGGATCAAACAATTTAAGACATGGAATAAGGTCAGTTTTCATTTAAGACCTAAATTACCTGTGTTGAGGCTTGAACATTGAAATGACTGTTGTCTTTCAAAGGTCAAGACAAAAGTAATGTGTTTTTTTCCAAAACCAATTTAGCAGGAGGTCAGGGTAGTGAGGTGTCCATCTTTGACACTGGGTCTACAGTTTGAATCAGTGTCCGTCTTTACAGCCGTCACATACAGTATTAGTTGTCTAAAACCACCATAAAACCTTTGCCAGTGATTGCAGATCAGAAAATGTCATTATTTTTGTTTTATGTGTTCTGGAAGGGGCTGACAAACTAAGTTATGGATAGAAAAAGATGGCAATTATGGTTATTTTTGAGGACACTTAAATAAAAAAAATATTAGTGCCAGGCATAAAAAGAAAAATTAGAGGAGGATTTTTTTGGGGACATTTGACCCGTGCCTTAATAGTCTCCAGTACAATAAGGGCCGAGGGCAGGAGTTGATCCCGGCGCTGCCACACTGAGGACTATAGCCTCTGTATGGTCACAGATGGGCACCCGACTTCAGAACAATGTTAAAAACAAAATGTTATGACTATAACTTCTGTTCCCTGAGGGAGAGAAACTAGGTACAATACATATAGTAAGGGCACGATATCCCACATGTGTTGTACCGAGTGAATCGACTAAAAGGGAATGAAATGTTACGACTATAACCTTTGTTCCCTGAAGGAGAGGAAACAAGGTTACTCCAATAGTAACTCAGTATCATAAAGGCTTATCAACTAAGCAGACAGGGGTTAGGATTTGAAATTTTGACTTTGGAACAATGTTAAAAATGAAATGTTATGACTATGACTTCTGTTCCCTGAAAGAGAGGAAACAAGGTACACACATATAGTATGGGATATCACGCTGTTACTATGTTGTACCGAGTGAATCGACTGAAAGGGAACAAAATGTTAGGATTATAACTTCTGTTCCCTGAAGCAGAGGAGCAAGGTACACACATAAAGTATGGGATATCACGCCCTTATTATGTGATGTGCAAAGTGAATCGACTGAAAGGGAACTGAAATATTTTGAGGCCTTTTAAAACCTTTGGTATACATTTAAAAGTCAATCAGGTTATAGATGTTGGCTCAAGTCTCGGAGGGTTGATGGTACCGAGGGAAGTTCTCTCCTGATCTTCTGAAACGTACAGATGCCCATGAACAAATTTCTTCACCTTTCACCTGCTGAGCTGATCAGTGGATTAAACTTCTCAGCTGCAGAGTGTGGATACTCAGTTGATTTTTGTTTGATAGGTAAAGGGCAAAAACTACAATCTGACTGTGTAGTAAGTTTCAAATGGCAGTGCGGGGTTATTAAATCCATTGTTTGAAAAAAATTCTGAGCCTGACATGTCACAAAGTCAGTAAGATGACATTAATGAGTGTCTGGATTTTATCCAAGTTTTACCATTGACCTTTAAAGTGACTGTGAGCCAGTTCACAGCCTCAGATCCTCACATGGAGCCTCTCAGGGCGTAGAGGCTGTGTGACATTTCAGTAACACAACTATCTGATCCTATTTGATTGATGATGAATTGTGTTTTTTTTTTCTCAGAATCATGTGAAATGCAGCATGAGAACAATGAGTTATTCCTGAAAAAACACAGCGTGAATGATTGTGAAAGATCAGTTTTATTCAGCTATCAGGGACCCAACATGTATCTATTATTGTTGTCACATGATTGGTTTTTGTGTTTTCTCTCAGGGTAACTTCAGTTTGGGGTTAAAGGTCATCAGACAATCCCATGTCACCGTGTACGGCCAAAGGAATGAAGACACCAACTACAGCATCAGCACCATAATGATGTTCCAAACTGGGAAGAGGACGACCAGGCAGAAGTCTTTGGTGTCATTGACCTCAGCTGACCTTTGACCCCTCCCTCATGGATTAAAAAATGGCACCGTGGCTGAGACAGAGAGGGAAACAGGACATCTTTCTCTCCAGGAGTTCTTGGAATTTAACACATTTGTTTGTCTGAAACAGGAGTGCACATACTGGACAAGGGTGGAGTCTTTTTCTATTTGGATGGGAGTAACATGGTTTGCTGAACATGGAATAAGATCTGAGAGGGAGATGTTCCTGAAGCAAAACTGACTACAAAATAGAACTAAAGTCAAGGATGGAGAAGGATTTCACACAGTAGAATCTCTTAACACGCTCATAACTTGTGCATAGTGAACACATTTATGCACTTTCCAGGACCCACCTCAACTTAAAGTAAAAATCCAAACTAACTCCAGCAGGCGATTTCAGCCTGTAACTGTAATCTAATCAGTTCATCATTGCCGTGAATGGACGTCTGACTCTTCTAAAGCTAGAAGGTGAAGTTCCCCTTCAGCTTTACTCAAAGAACACCCAAACATGGCCGCTATAGGAAGGAGGCACTTGGTGAAAGACTTTAACCATTTCATCACCTGTTACCTGTGTAGAGGATACCTGATTAAACCGACAACGGTCACCGAGTGCCTGCACACCTGTGAGTGAAACACACACATTCATTTGTTACTTAAGTTGCTTGTGCTCTACACTCATTTAAAGAAGTGAACATACATGGCAGATGCTCATAAAGACAGTTTGAGGTAAACTAGTTTGCTAAAAATTCAACTTTGCCTTGAGTGAACAAGTCATTGTCCAGTCTTGTCAGTTAGCTAGCTGGGTAGCAAGCTAACGCTGCGTTAAAATCTTGTTCAAAATGTTACAATGAGCAGCTGAATGGGGGAAAAATCATTTACATTTTAATGAACTGCTTCAAATTTGTAGCGCAAACAATAGTGCTAAGTTAGGGTTTTTATACGGTGTCACTTTTATGCTAAAATTTTTGCAAATTGTTGCCTGTTTAACAATCCTGCTAACAATCTATGTAGCCATACAAGATGATTGACAATAACAAATCTGCAAGTAAACAGTGAGCCCTACAGTTTGTATCCTACCCAGTGAACCCAATTACAAGTGTGGTTATTAAACCTTGACCTAGCAAGCAATCAGCAAGCGAACAAACTCACTGTTCTTAACTGCTCAAGGAAAGTCTCTTTTATTTCTTTGGAGTACTTAAACAAGACGATGTTAAACGATGTCTTGATGAATAGCTGCCATTAGAGATACTAATTTAACCCCCATGAAATATGTTAATGTTGTTTCTTCTGCAGTCTGTAAGAGCTGCATTGTGCAGCACTTTGAGGACAGCAATGACTGTCCTAAATGTGGAATTCAGGTCCATGAGACCAACCCACTGGAGATGCTCAGGTAAGATGCTCTCTTTTATTGTACTCTTGTAGTTTGTCACGCTTAAGCTCCCTTTTTATTCTTCTTCATACCTCTTTGTCTTTCTCTTCTTAAGAATTTAGGTTGCTAGTTTATAAACATTACGTATTACAAGCTTTGGGTATGACAGATTTAGATTCCAATCACCTCTATTGTGTTAACGATCCCCTCGATATCTGACACAATGATCATCTCATACATAATTCCTTAACACATTTCTGTCTAGGTATTCTTCCTCCTTACAACATCCTACCCATCATGTTCTTTTTATAAATGTCATCTGTTTTTAACAACTCAGTCCTCTCTCTATTACATCCTCCCTTTGCTCACATGACTTTTCTTTGCTCACATCTTTTCTGTTCACGATCCTAACACGCTTTAAATACTTTTCTTACCCCAAATCGCAACCCATGAAACGTTCTCTTCACCTCCCCATCATCCTTCTGTCTCTCCATCTTTTTTTTTCTTCACACTTTTCTCTCTCTGTATTCTCAGGTTGGACAACACCCTGGAGGAGATCATTTTCAAGCTGGTGCCCGGACTCAGAGAAAGTGAGTTTGCCAGATGGTTTCATCAATCTGTCTTCTCAGTTTGCAGTCCGTGTTTAATTATGTGGCTGTTCATGAAACCACTCCAGCACTCCAATCATATCATTTATAACAAGACACGCAACAAATTTATCACTTCGCACATATTGCCTCCAGCATGCACAATGGCAGCACTGTGGTGACCCCACACAGGATTATATCCAGCTTTTTTTTCTGGAGTGGAATCACCAGTGTACACATGGGCAAAGAAAGAAAACAATTACACCCTGACACAGCAGGCTGAAAATCAGGAATCAGCAAACATCTGGCTGTCGGTGAGCGTCTGTCAGCTTCCTATTTGTGTTGTATCCCGCACTGTTGGTGCTACTTGGCCCTTGTCTGCCGTTCTTGGACTGATTGAGAATGTTGAATCTGCTGCGGAGACAGACTGTGGGAGGAATCACTTTGATTTGCTATTTAGCAAAGCTAATCAGTGCAGGAGAGGAGAAACTCAAGTGAGGAGACAAAAACGAACAACAACTCCTTTCTCCTTCTGCAAACAAAACAAGGGCTATCCGCAGTCGTAGGTCATCTTGTTTCCTTTTTTGAACCATGAATACAGAATCGATACCTGCTGAGACGAAGAGTTATCTCCTCTCACCAGGGCACAGAAAGTATTCACTAGTTGGCCATCATCTGTAGCCTTTAAGGTTTTTCACTGGCCCAGATACCGACGGTGTAAGGAGATGCAACAAGTGTCCTTCATGTCCTTTGAGTTGGCAGACACTGAGCAATCACCAAATCCACTCTGCAACACCGTCGCAAAGAATGCCGGGATGGTCATTTAGCAAGACTCTAGCAACCTAATGTGAAACCCCAAGAATCACTCTAACAACACCAATATAATCCCACAGAAAGAATAACACCACATAGCAATGCATTTACATCAACCCCCAATAACCCAGCTACAGTAACAGTAACCTCCTGGCAACAACCTAACGATCTTTAAGTCTAAGTGAGATTTACTGACTCAGTTCACACATTTATATTATATTATATTTAATTAAACTCAACCTCATTTTGTTGTAGCGGTGGTTAATATCTGTCTGGTTTTGTAGTGCATTGCAACTTCCATAAAAAGCAGGACCTGCACTGAACCTACTATAGTATACTGTACTTATGCTTAGAAACACCCTGTTTAATATTCAAAGCAGTAAAACACATTCATTCACACACAGTCAAGCCCAGTTTCATTAGTTTTTGATGAGATTTTGTTGTTAACACTTTCAAAATTTAGTGAACTTGATATTTCCTATCAACAGAGTTTAGAAAGTAACGCTCATGAGCAAAGCAAAAACCTGGCACTTACTTTTGATCGCACTTTAAGAGTTCCTGCTGGAACTTTTCTTTTCTGAGAGGTTGAAAGCTGGAGAGTTTTTAAACAAAATGAAGATGAACAACCCTCTCTCTGCAGCCTGGACACTAAGAAGTCTAACTAAAGCTGTGATGGTACTATCATTTTATGACTCCATAACATTACCTCTGCTGACAGAGCCGCTGGCAGCCGAAAGATGGAACAAACATCATATATTTTAGCTGGTGGATCAAACGAGTGGTGAAAACGTCAGTCAGAACTGTTTTATAGTTTTTGAAGAGAGGACTTTAGTTTTACTTTTCTTAACCAGCCTTGTTTCACTTCCATGCAGAGGACTTCTTTGCACTTGTGAAAATCAAGCTAGCCTATAGCTAACTTTAACTTAATTGGCATGAATATACTTTTCTTTTGATTGGTTATTGATCCACAACCACGACTGATATTAGAGTCCAAATACATTATTGATAGTTTGGCTGATGAAGTCAGTTAAAATAAGTGTTAAGGCCTAAAAACAGGCCCACTAAGTGCAGAGGTTTTTTTTTAAATAGACAGAAAAAAAAGTGTACTCATGATGAATTTTGGCTGAATGCTTCTCTGTGTTTGTGTGCTGCTTGTTAACACTGTCTTCTTTATATGTGTTGTTGTTGTGAACCAGAAGAGGAGCAGCAGGAACTGGAATTCTGGAGGAAGAATCAGCCCAAAGAAAACGGCCAAGGCAAGCTGTTTGTCATTCAGACCGTGTTTGTGACACATTTTGAAATATGTCGCACACTGTGGTATTATTCTACAAATACAGATTTTTCCATATATGGCTCTTACTACCAGGAGAAATTTGTAGTAAGTTCAGACACGGTGTGTTTATATCAGACATGTGTAAATCTGACTCGTGTAAGACTCATGTACACATCCATTCGGGGATGGGGGAAGTTTTCTACAGAACTGAACTTTGGTGGTTGCTTTTTGATTTTGGTTTTTGCAACATAGATTTCTGTCTTTTTCTTGTCTTAATCTTTTCTGTCTTGAGTCAGCAGGATGTGAATAATTATCACATCTGAGTGTGTTAATTTGAATACTGGGCAGGGAATTTCCTGCTCGTAAATCATTCCCCACACATAAAGCACTTATGGTGAAAACAGGGCCTGTACTGATCTCTGAAGGGGGCAGTAATTCATTTTTATCATCTTTCTTTATAATCACACAATTATATGTATGATTTATTATTTCTATATACAGCTTGTCAAACCAGGTGTTTTTCTATTTAAAGACAGTTATAATGACTATGTTGAGCTTCGTTTCACATCACAACTTACATTCATGTTCATTGTAAAGTCCCAGCGTGTCAGCCAAGCGGTGACATTCCTCATAAGGGTTGTGTGTTTTGTGTTTTTACAGCAGAAAACTTGATATGTCAGAGATTCGGTCTGCCCGATGTTGCAGGAGATGAAGGAGATGGTGATGGTGGCGGTGATGATGATGATGGCGGTGATGGAGACTACCACCGGAGTGACCCTCAGATAGCCATCTGTCTGGACTGTTTACGCAACACAGGACAGTCGGGGGAGAGCACTGTTTCGGTTTGTGTTTTTTTTAATATATAACATGTACAATTTAAAGGTTTGAATTTCCAAGATTCTTCAACAGCCGCAAAAGTTTAAATGTGTTTTGGGGTCTTTTCCTGGAAAACTCTATGTTCATTTTTTGAGCTGCCTCTCTCATTAAATCAGGGTGTAACAGAATTTGTCCCTCGTCCAATTAGGATTTAATGAAGAGGTTCATCCGCTGCTCCAGTAGAGTCACCGTGGGAACAATTAAGAAGTTTCTCAGTCTTAAACTAAAGCTGCCTAGCTCGTACGAGGTAAGAAACAGATTCACAAATATCTTTAAAGGAAATTATACCTTTTGGTTAACCTGTCATTGTTAGTGCTGTTGGGAATAACTCCAGTTTTAGGATGATGTTAATGAACTAGTCCGAGACTGGCCAAATGATGATAAAAAAACACCATCCTAAAAACATACTTCTTTATGTGTCTGCATTAATTTAGGTGCACATATCAGGTCCATTAGCTTGTGTGTCGTCTGGGTGAAATACGGGAACACAATAAAATACCTCTCTCTGCAATTTATACTGGTATATTGGTCGCACTGGCAGCCCACTTTGTAGATGAAAAATAAATGTATTAAAAGTGCGTCTTACACACAGAATTTTACGGTAATTTACATATTTGTAAAGCTGTTCAATTCAGTATTCCAACAGGATATTTTTTATCTTGTTTTGCTGAGTACAGTTTAGTAAACTCCTGCTAATGTGGCCTATTAATACATAATGTCTTATCAGGCAACTGCTTTTTGCACTCACCAACATCCTGCACATCTGTACAGTTTTTAATCACACCTGTTGTACATATTTTGTATTATACGTATTGCTTTTTATATTTTTATCTTATTCTATTGAAGTCTTTTACTTATTTTTATTCTAGTTCTGTGTTAATTGTTCTGCACCAAAACTAATTCCTTTTATGTGTAAACCTACTTGGCACTAAACCCTGATTCTGATTCTGCTCAGATGACTTGACTGTCTACTATGACTATAACAATGTAATGTTATTTGGAAAAGGCTGTCAAGTTTAATGTCGGATAAGGATAATTAACAGGATTATCAGATTTTAGCTTGAAGAAAAAAATCAAACGAGTGTCATTGTTACAAGCTTAACATGTCATGTATGAAAAGCAAAGCGAGGATGTTCAGAAGTTTTAAAATGAGTAGTGTTCTGAGAAGTCAAGTCAAACTCTGATCAGGATAACTCTCTGTATTTATGAAGCCAGATTCTAATTTATATTCCATTCACACAAGTAAGCTTTATCAAAAAATCTAATCTGTTAGATTCCATATTTGCTAAAGACTGAGCTAAATCTAGCTTTCACACACTCACACAGGCTTTCACATTGACACACATGCAGTGCAGCCTCCCCCTCATTACCACAGTGAACTTCCCGTTACTTTTGACTTCTCTTTTCTTTGTTTTTTGCTGTATCTTGTTGCCCTTTTTGCACCACTTTGTCACTTTGATTATTTATTTTTATTTTTCTCTGTCATGTTCAGCTGGATGTGCTGTGCAACGGAGAGATCATGGGCAGAGATCACACTCTGGAGTTCATCTACATGACCCGATGGAGGCTACATGGAGAAAATGTAAGACCCCTCTCCCTCACTTCCTGTTTACGTGTGCATGTTTGCATGCTCTTGTGTAGATGCATCAGTGCAGGAAATCACTTGTTTGTGTTTTTTTTTTTTCACACGCTGGGCGACTTAAAGCAGATTTTCACAAGGTTAAACTTTTGTCTTACGGAACAGATTTTGTAAAAGTTAAAGTTTAGATGAAGGCTTATGTAAAGATTAGGGTGAGGAGTTGGGTAAAGTCAGTGTGTAAGAATGAAAGTAAAAATATATAGCTTATAGCTCCATAAATTGTGCATCATTTGCCCCCGCTATCTTCCCCGTCTCAAAGTCCAATTGCAAATTGCACTCATGATATTCAAGCGCAAACACGCCCATAAAGTTCCCAGATCCGTGCAGCTCACTCTTGTTTTGCGTCTGACTATGAAGAGAAGCTGTCTGCACCTCCGCCCTCTCCACTCTCATGCATTAACTGAGCTCCACACTGACGGAGCTCAACTCCATCCACAGGTCGATGATGAGCAGGGAAGGGAGGGGCCAGCTCTTTTAACAGTTTACTGTGAGGCCCAGACTGACAGGGGTTTTACTAGTTTCACTGTCAGTAACGCAGCTGCGTTTCTTATGGATCCCCATCAGGCCTACACGATACAGACTGTCCGAATGTTTGCATAATGACTCATTTAATACGCTCAAAAAGCACTGGAGCACAGAGACGCTGTCTGCTCTGGGCTGAATTTAACCCATTGCACGTGCTTTGAGTCTTTTCGTGTCATTTGCACAGGTTTAGCAGGTGCAACAGCCGCGCAATCCTTTCGTACACACACACACACACACCGCAGCAGCAGCTGCAGGAGTTGTCCTGATTTAGGTCCACGAGTCTGCTCTGTAGTTGCAATTTGTGTTTCTTATGTGATATGATCGACAGTAATACGTGCTTGCTTGTGTGCGAGTACACTCATTCCTGTACACGGTGTTTGAAAGATAAACTTTTTGTCTGCGTGTATGTGTGTCTGTGTGTTTGCGTGTGTGTGCATGTGTATTCATATGAGCAAATGAAAGGCCCTGTCCACTTGAGGGGTGGGACAGCTGGCACCACAGGAGGGAATAGACACCAGATCAGGAGGAGCAGCAGAGGATGATGGGAGGGAAAGTGGAGGGATGGGATGCCAGAGTATGAATTGAGACACTTTCAAAGTCTTAAGTTTCTCTTCTCCAGCTGTGCTCACATAAGATTGAAACACAAGCAGGAACCTTCATGTATATGATGGCAAAACCATTTCCCCCTGAGCTTGTGATGTCCTTTGGGGAACTCCATGTTATTATATTCCTCAATATTATATAACCATATTACACAACAACCAGAAAACTACACAAGCTATAAACACTTGTAATTACAGTCAAAGTAAAGGTGCTTTAAATTGTGAGTCAATAAAGTAGATAAATAATTAAAGAAAAAGCACCTATGGGCATTAAACACAGAGCCAATTGCTGCCTGTTTTCCAACAACACATGCATTGTTTGACCTTCTTAATCCAGTTTGCACTGACATCCTTCTTGTGTAATAATGAGATACAGATTGTCTGTTTAGTGTGCACAGATTGTCAGAATTGGAGATTATGTCATTTTCCATCTGGCCCTTCATCCCATATGGAAAGTTGTGGACACACATTATGTAAACATTAAAACACAGGGCTTATTACAATGAAACAAATCATTTAAAGTGCACTGCTCTGGCACGTAAACCCTGCACGCAGAACACCCCTCCCTGTTGTTAAATAGACACGTATTGATGGTGCACAGCAGAAAAAGCCTGCTGGGCATCTAAAGCAGAGATTTGAGATCTGTGCAGTTTTATTGCTGTCAGTCCTGCTAAGCACTCAGACCATAAGAGCTTCTTTAAAAAGTGGTTACTCTGTGAATTTGTACTTTACAAAATTTGCACCGGCTTAAAATCGCAGATGACCTATGCTATTATTACATATTAGAGGAGGTCCCCTGGTAGTAAATAGGACTTTACAAAGTTAGAGCATTAATGTCCTATTAAGGTTTTTTAATTTAGTCAAATAAGACATAGTCATCAGTGTTAGAAGTGATCTAGGCACATACAACTGGTCAGGTGTACGTTACAACATGACCATTGTTGAACAGCTATATGTAACTATATTTTAAAGCTCCTTTAGCTGGTAATGAAACAGACCATCAAAAGCAAAGAAGACCAAGATTGACTATGTAAGCGCTGCCTCCGGGTCTGTGTTAGATGAGCCGCTTAATAGGGACGGGTCATGAATTTCGAATATTGGAATAGTCATTGATTCATAAAAAATCCAAACGTTTAAGCGACTATTATCTCATCTTATAAAGAGCTTTTTTCATTTGTTTTTACAGGCGTTGTACCGCCGCTAAATAACAAAAGAAGAAGAAAGCAAGAAAGTGGCAGGTGCCGGTAAACTGGGTGTGGCCCCGTGAGACAGTGAACATAACAGAGAGAGAGAGAGAGATGGAAGGAGGGGGGTGGGGCATGCAGCTGTGTGCAGAGGTGTGTTGGGATAGTAGGTTTACCTGTGATGTGGTAATGCAATTATAAATGCAATTTGTTGCGATTAATTAATTACAAAGACTGTGGTTAAGTAGATAGAAGGAATGTAACCACCAGACAGTGCTATTTTGTAGTTCTGCAAATCACCAAAGCAATAAGTGCAAAGGTTACAATGACATTTTACTCTTCAGTTCATCGTAATGACTCAGCTCAAAACACCACATAAGGAGGAGAAACAGCACATAGTTTGGTACAAAATGCCGTTGCCTTGTACTCCATGTCCATAAGTACAAGGCAAAGTCACATTCACTTGAGTTAAATGACATTTGAGCCCCTAAACCCATAGAATGCATCAAGGTAAGACACACTGTTCTTTCTGTTACCGAACGCTATAATGAGCAAAATTATCTTTGCAGTGTTTCCGGCAGCTTCGCTCTGCCCGACACTCTCAGGTTCTGATACAACAAGCAGAAGTAAGTCTATCAGATTTATTTATGTCCTGCCCGGTGACTCAGAAGGATAAACACCAAGACATTATTTTTGACTCCTGTTTGAGCCCTGTCTGGTTAAGGACGAGGTAAGGAGTGAAGAGGAGGGTGAGAGAGACAGATACGAATGCTGACAGTCAGGAATGGAGACAGAAAGAATATTTAGTCATTCATCAGTCTCAGACTTCTGTCAACTCCACAGCTTGGCTTCATTTACTGCCTTCGACAGGAAACTGCCTCCTGAATACCACAAAACTGATTTAAAAAATATGACACTCAAATTATATTAAGATAAAACTGCTCTAGGTTCTAACTGGGTAATGAACGCACTCAGAGGGCCGCGAGTGCTGACTGGCAGTTAATTATATCGTTCAGCAGTTAAAGCATTTGCTCAGTTTGCTTGATTTCTGTTAATATTATCTGTCAACATTGTGTTACATATATTAGCTGCAGCCGCAGTTACAGATAAGATAACTATATTGTCAATCTTTCAATAGTTTAAGTAGCATCACAAAGACTTTATGTGTTCCAGCAAAAACTGGCCCCTTCAGAAGCAAATATGTTTTGCAAATAGGTAATAGGTTGTTTGTGGTTTTCATTGGTATGTGCTTCTCTGTTTACATGTTGATTGTTGTTTGTTTTTTTATTGTTAGTTTGTTTATTAGTACTCCTGTGGAAGCAGCTAAATGTATGCAGAATTCAATTCCAATTCTAAGGGGACAATTAAGGATAATGCATCGCATGGCATCGCATGATATTGTACTGCATCGTATGATATCGTATCGCATGATATCGTATTGTATCGTATCACATGATATTGTATCATATCGTATGATATCGTATTGTATCGTATCACATGATATGGTAAATGGTAAATGGACTGTACTGATATAGCGCTTTTCTAGTCTTTGCGACCACTCAAAGCTGCTTTTACACTACATATCACATTCACCCATTCACACACTACGTAAAGTGCCCAACTGTCAATCAGATATCACATTCATACCCGTTGGCTATGCCACCGGGAGCAATTTGGGGTTCAGTGTCTTGCCCAAGGACACTTCGACATGTAGCCTGACGGAGCTGGGGATCGAACCTCCGACCTTCCGATTGAAAGACGACCGACTCTACCACTGGGCCACAGCCGCCCGATATTGTATCATATCGTATGATATCGTATCGTATGATATCGTATTGTATCGTATCACATGATATTGTATCGTATCGTATGATATCGTATCGTATGATATTGTATCGTATGATATTGTATTGTTGCGTATCGTATGATATCGTATCGTATCATATGATATTGCATTGTCTCGTATGATATTGTATCGCTTTGTATCGTATGATATCGTACCATATGATATTGTATTGTATTGTATCGTATGGTATCGTATCGTATAGTAGTACGAATTGGGCTACTAAAATACATTTTAATGGTTAGTCCACACACAGACAAAGCTATGGTTTCCTTCAAATGTATACCCTAGTCACCCCTCCAGCAAACTAGATAAAAAATTTGCTCTGGGATCTTGGTTGTCACCAATGTCCTTCCCTGGTAATGTGAAGAGTTAATGTGAAGAGTTAATGTGAAGGGTTAAGACCAGATCCAGTCTTAAACCTCCTAAATGGCTCACAGGCTCATCTGGGTCATCTAGATATAATATCAAATATGTTTGATATTCAGGATTTAAATTGGGATTATTGCCACAGTACCTTTTGAGCCGCACCAAAAGAGCAGATGAGAGAGACAAGTCTACAACGCTGACGGTGCTGAACAACAGTAAGGATTCTAGCCCTGAGGCTAACATTAACTAGCATACCACTGTTATATTAAAACTGATCGCTAAAATCTCTCTCTTAAGAAAAGTCTTCCAGTGTTGACCTCTCCAAAACTTTTTTCTCATTAAGACTCGTCTTCCTTTTTTTCTTTTTGCAGATCATTTTTACCACAAGTTATTGGACCTTGTCAGTCTCTGTTTCTTACAGAGACTAGCATGAGGTGGTGCCTTACTTTTTGACTGCCCATGGTTTCATATATGCCATTATTTTCAAACCTTGTTGTGTGTGCATGTTTGACTTTCAAAGATTCTGTAAAGTTTCTCCTAGACTTTATGACAGAACAATTGTATTGGACTGCATTGACATTGGCAGTGTTTGGCCAAGATGCTCATCTATATGTTTTATCATAGGACCAAAGTCTAAACAGTAGCAGTAGATACGGAGAGGCAGGTGGAGACAGAGACTTCCAACCTTGAGAAGAGTCGAAAACAATATACCTACAATCCACATGCCGTATGTTCGCTGACAGTCATGTTAGATGGACAGAGCTGTCCCACATAGTGCCTCTAAAATCACATTAGGAAAAGTAATCAAATTGTTTGTAATCACAAAATGTGTTTCTGAGATGAGCCACGAGTCCAAAATTGCTTCTGTGACAGTCGTTCCATCCCTTCTGTAATTGAGAAGCAGTGGATTCAGCTCGTTAGCAGTAATCAGTTTCAGGTGTTGGCATCAGAAGCAGGAAAGAATTTGGCTTGAACCATGCAACAGAACTTAAGAGCGAAACCTTAAACGTTTTTCCGAAACACCTTCAAGCAAGTGCTCCATCCTGAGACAAATTAGCCTCTTCACCGCCTCAAATCACCGACCTCTCAAAAAGTAGAGTTTAAATTCAAGCGAGTTTCTCTCAATCTTAAGCAAACACTTCCATGACTGTTTTAGCTGAAGAAAATAGTAAGGAGAGCTTCTTACAGTAGCTTTTGAAAAGCTATTTGACCTTAACCACCAGGTATAGTTTTGAGTGAGGCCTGCTATACTACTTGTATGGTTTGATTGTTCCCCCTGGACCCTGATTTCTGCATGTTAATGAAGTAAATGTCTAGAAGATTTTGGATTAACTTAATTATATTTTTCCCCATTGGAAACTATTTAATGTTACGGCGCTTTCACAACTAAAAGTCAGTTTTTTTGATCCAAATCGAAAACCAAATGTTGCAGTTTGGTTTGTGTTCACACGGCAGCTTTTAACAGCGGACCAAAAGTTAGGATGCGCGGGGAAACTGCTCTCTGATTGGTCAGAATTTCCACATGGGAAAACTCCCAGAAGTGGTTCATTTAGAAACAGACCAATTACCTGATTTTTCAGGTAGACCATGGTCCGGTGATTTGGGCCGCACCAGAGTTTGAAATGCGTGTTTTCACCTGTCCAAACGGACTGGACTTTTGGAGTAAAGTCCAAAAGTCTGGACCAAAGCTGTCAGGTGTGAAAGCACCTTTAAGCTACCGAATACCTTTCCATTTATATCCATTTTACACCTTGTCTTTGTCTTTGACATTATTCTTTACATTCAAACACATCCTTTTAAAACTGACAGTCACGAAATAATCTGGTTTAGATATTTGTGGTCCCAAGAGGATGTTTCGGAATGATTTTGATGACTCACTGAGCTTTAAATTTGGGGAAAAAATGTCACATGGCCAACACTTGCAGCTTACAGAGACAGATGGGGAGGCAGTCCATATTTTCACCAACATTTTGGTTAATATTCAGAGTCCCTAGTGGGTGAACCTTTAACGTCTGAGACAATTCATGAGCTGTCATGGACAGTCAATGAGGGAACTTTGTTTTCAGTTTTGCTGGTGCTTCTAATATGTCCATATGCTGCACAAAGTTCCTTAACACTGTAAGCTGAGCAGAATATGTGTTTGTACAGTATAATTAATGTGTGTGGAGATAGAAATGCTGAGTAAAAGAGGGTCAGAGAAGCAGACAAAGAGGTGCAGTTGCAGTCTGGTTAAGTTGGATTCAGTGTTGTTCTTTTCTCTGAGACATGATGCAGCAAAATGCAGAAAGCTGGAGCAGATGACAGCAGCTGTACTCTGCTGCACCAGCAGCCTCAAGCTGCCTGAAGTGGGAGACTAGACACAAAATGAGAGACACACTTCTCACTTTGCAGGAGCTCTGACATAAACACTTGCTTTTTTTCCCTTTTTGAATATTTCATGAAAAGGGCAACTTGCATCTTTTGACTGTTTCATATGAGCACAACAGCCAAAGGAAGCAAAACGTGTAAGAAGTCGGCGTTGTCATTTCTATTATTCAACCGCAATGATGGCTGGGTTACTGGATGGGCCTACAGGCAACAAGCCCACATAGCAGCCCTAGGGTCCGAGGACTTCCTGGTTTAAGGCCTCTACAAGCTAAACCTTCATCATCAGGAAGCCTTGTAAAAGGTGGTGACAACAAAATAACAGGAAGTGTTTGTGTCCTCAGGTTTACTCATGCAATACATGCAATACAGGTTCTCTGTTTTAGTTGCAGGTGCTATTTGTTGACATGTTTGCCGTTTGAAATACTTTACATGCAGAATAACCTGCATTGCGCTGTGGCGCATTGTGTGCATTATGTAAGGGATCATATATAGTGAACAGGTTGTAATTGTAGAATGGAACCCCGACAAGGTGAGCAGGTCTTGTCTCATTCTGAAGGGGTTCCTCTGCTATAACAACCTGCTCACGATACATTATCCAGGTTATTACATGTCTATTTACTTACGTAATGGATAATTTAACACAAAAATATTTCTAACAATTATAATATTTCTGTTTTCAGTTTAAAATTTGTCGTAAAATGAGCTAACCTAGCTGTTTTTACTCACATTAAATGGAAACATTTCCACTGATGATGAAGTCAGAGTAGGATAACCGGACCGCATGTGCCGTCTTCAGTTTTGTAGATCTCTCTGTCTCCACAGTTTTTGCGTAGTTTAACCTTTATTGTTTTCTTTCATGTATGTTCGTCTCTTTTCTGTTTTTCCCTCGGTAAACAAACCAACGTCAAATTTACCGAACTTCTTTCAGCGGATTGATATGATTACAATTAGTCCTCCTGACTGTGTGATTAGAGTCGAATCCCTAGCAACGGTCTGTTCTTCATGACAACGGTCTGTTATTGAGAAATAGCAGACCTTGGAATCCGAAGTATTTAACTCAGCTGTGTAATCATTTTCTTGCCTGAATTAGAAATTTCTAACAGGAAATTAGAAACCTTCATACTGTATTCGATGCATTTCTTTGGGAAAACTCTTAATTTCTATGTATTTTCATGGTGGATTACAACTTGTAGAGTTTTCCAAGAGCATTATTTCAAGTTGTCCTCATGTATTTCCTGCAGATTTCATCATAAAACGTGTAAAATAGTTCAAGTTACGTGACTGGGGTTTTGGAACCAAATCTGCATTCCAGTCTACTTCTTCATAGACGTTGATCTCTTCATTCTCCCCATCTTGGTGCCCTGTTGACTGAAAAGAAGTTTATACATTACTAATGTGTTTTTCCAGTTATGTTTTAATGAAGAAATGATGCCTGGTCATGTACACTGAACGATGCATTACATTTATAGTGAAGGTGTGTGAAATTTTCCTTCAAAATTAAGAAACTGGATTCAGATTTGAAAGATTAAAAAAAAAGAATGTCTTGTTCTTCATGTTAACTTCCACACACTAGATTCTCTGTACTTCATATGAAATGTAACGTTTTAGACCGTTGGTGCTTTGCCAAATGGTCTATAAATAGCCTTTTTGTAAATCAACTTTTCAATTGAGCTTCAGCAGAGCGAGCAGCAGCCAGGCCTCTATTACTTCTTTCTTTTATATTTCTTCTGCTTCAGATTCTTGGCCTGCGTCCCTGCAGAGTAGAGCCAGGTGGATCGCAGTTAGATTAATAGAAACGGGTTCATATTCTTCTTTAACAAACCTGCAGCTTGGGCTGCTGCATGGTTCAGCTCAGGTTGGTAGAGCAGGCGCCCCGTGTTCAGAGGCTACAGTCCTCGTTTTACTGATCCGAGGGTTTGACTCCCAGTCTGCCGATCGTTTGGTGCATGTTGCCCCCACTCTCTCACATTTCCTGTGTCTCTTAGGCTGTCCTATCAAATAAAAGCAAAAAACCAAACCTGCAGTTTGAGGTTAAAAACAAACATGTTTTAAAGTTGAAAAATATGTCCGGCTTGATATGACTGCAAAACTAATTTGCACAGATCCTTTTACCGCATAAATAGTGAATATGAAACTTGATCAACAAAGCCTTCTTCATGTTTCCTCCATTTTTCTTGATAGATTTAACAACCTTTATGTCTGAACGCCTCAGAGGAAGGATCAGGAAGGGAAAAGAACAGTGTTCATCTCTTGGTTTAAGGGTTTTTCTCTGAGTTAAACTGCAGACAGCTGGACCTTTTATAGCCAAATATAGGATTGTACAGGGCTTTTTGTGCTAGTGTGTTTTTTTTTTACATTGATTTGAACTAAATAAAAAGGTGCAAGTAATGTTGTATTGGGTTAAAAAAAACATGCTGGAAATCTGCACACAGGATTTTGTAGCTTTGGTGATTCAGTATTAATCACATGCCTTCTCTCCATGCTCCAGCAGCAGCAGCAGAGTTTATGTTAACGGCGTGACGACCACAACATCGATTTCTTCTTTCTCAAACAGTCTCTCTGTTTTTATGTCTCTCCCTCAGACGTATCCCATGGTTCTTGAGTACCGGCCACGAATCGACTTTGGCTGAACCACAGATGCCAGAAGAGGACCGCGCGCACACACACACACACACACACACACACCCATACACACACATTCCTGCAAACAAACGTACCAAGAGAAGAAACAGTTGCAACATAAATGTGCCCACAACGTGAAGAGAAAGAGATTTAAATGTATTTTTGTACAGCTAATGATGAAGTGCGTACATTGCTACGGTAAAGAGGTTTTATGCTACATAGAATAATATATGCTATAATATATATGATATTTTTAAATGTATGTCCCTGTGCCTAAAAACCTGTCGAGATCAGAAATGAAGTCTGACCATATCTTCACTTTGCCTGTCTAACTCTGTAGATTAAATGTTGATTTTCTACTGTTCATGCTTGTTTTGGGTTTTCTCCTGCACTTTAATCACACCTGCTCTCACTGTCTGAAGGTGACCCTTACACAACTGGCTCGCAGATTAAAACTTGTTTGCTGTATTTGGAACTGATGAGCACTGAAGGTCACTTTGGCTCGAGTGCGATAACAACTTTCTTTTTCCAACGTCAGGATAAACTCGCGGGAGTTTTACTCGATCTGCTCTTGATCTTTTGGCGCAAGATGGTCATGAAATCAGTCCATGCTGTGTCATGTCTTTCCTGTTAGGGGAGACCAGTTTTGAGAGCACAGATGCAGAACACAGACTGAGGTAGGTAATTAGTGCAAATCAGAATTTATTTACTATACTTTGAAAGAAGTGGTCAGGTTTTTGGGTCAAGGGGAATGCAGGGGATGAGTCCTGAGTCGGGGAGTGGAGAAGAGCGAGGGCAGGTTTAGTTGGCAGGAGGGAAAGCCGGGTAGCTTATATCCAGAGGTCCAAGCGAGTGCTGATCCAGGGACAATCCAGAGGGTTCAGGAGTGGCACGGAGGCTGGAGTTGGGCCGAGCAAGGCTGCAGGTATGAGTGAGTCATTCAAAAACAGTGATTTCAAAAGAATGGCTCGAACTAGACTGACTGAGAAAACAGAGGCTGTGTCCAAAGTCACACTCTCATTCCCTTCTCCCCACTGACTACATAGGGAGTTGTCTGCAGTGGACTATTTAGTGAGGGGATTTCGGACACAGCCCAGAGTCTACGATGTGGCAGCGTGATAGCATTGAAGCGCAGCATTTGTAGCAGCTTTGATTGTAGATGGTTTGCAGCTGCAGCCCAACCCCTGCACACCTGATCCCACTCCTGTAATCAAGCACACACACAGACAGAGAGAGAGAGAGAGAGAGGTAGGATGAGGTAGAGGGCACTATTCTCTTTATGTTTACATAAAATCAAAATAGTTTAGTTTTATCAAGAACTTTAAGTCTTAATTTGCTTTTGGAAATAGTGAAATTCAATGACATGAACATTGTCAACTACCAACCTGGGCACTCGATCAGCCACAGAACAGGACGCAGCTAATCCTGGGAGGTGCAAGAAACTGCTCCCACAAGAACTGCTTTGACATTGTCAAAAGGACATGAAAGTTGGACGCTCGCTAGCTATGAGGACACAGGGCTAGTGTGCTGGAGGCTAGCTAAGATAAAACTGTGAAAGTTTATAGAGGGAAGATAAAAATGCCTAGCTAGAGAAATGCTAGCTTGTAATGCTAACCCTGCTAAGGTCAAGCTCAATCAACAAATATAACAAAAATCAGTGCCCACAGAATGCCAAAAGCTGCTTCTTTATCAGCTCCATTCACTACCAAGGACCACGCCACAATAATATCCACTTCAATATTTAATGTAAGTGTTGAGAGTGTTGTATGTAAGGCTGGTCCGGGAGGATACTCTGGCCGCCGGGCAGAGAATGACTCAGAGTGGGGGCACAATCTACCCGAGCTGATTTCAGCCCAGACTGTACCTAGAATTGGATGGAGACATGAGAGTAGCATACTGAGCTGAATAGAAAGGTAGGAGGAAGGAGGGTTAATGGAAGAGAGGAAGGGAAGGGAGGGTGGGTCGAAGAATCTGAGACAAACAGAGTTGAGTAGGAGGGCTGGGTATAAGCAGGGTTGGGACGTAATGGAATACAAGTAACAGCGTTACGTGATTAGGATACAGAAAAAGCAAAGTGTATTCAGTTACAGTTACAGAAAAAAGAGGGAATTAGATTACAGATACATTTATTAAAAATGGGGATTACAGACAGGATTACAATTTTAAAATAAGACAATATAATACCAAAGATGCTCTATAACATGTGGCGCCTCATTTCTAAACCGTGCACCTTCGCACACACGTTCACAACCCCGCTCCTCAAAGTTGCCATCAACAGTCTCTGGTTGCCATGGCCTGGGGTGAATAAGTAGCTGTCACTGGCTGAAAATTTCGGCATCATTTTGTCTTCAAAGGAGAAAAGAGCAACAACAACAAGTTCTGCCTTATTCCGGCTGTCATTATCCAAGGACTCGACATCTAGTTTAAAGAAACAGTTACAGGTAACACCAATCGCTAACGTTAGCTGCACAGAATTCCAGTTGTCCTCTTCTTCTACTACTACTGAAACATAGTTTGTGACTCTGGTGATGGCCCGGCCGGGATGGTGTGGGTAAAAACACAAGCACAAGACTGGAATAAGATATGGCAGTTTACTTGAAGTTTGAGTGTGAAGTAGTGTGAACTGCAGACTTCACCAAGTACATTCAAATGAGCATAATTACAGCTATTAGTTTAAATGGGTATTCACGCGTTACAAAAGTATTGAAAATTATTTTTTCTGGTCTTTATTTGCAGATTTAGTGTTGAAGTAATCCAAAAGGAACTGAAAGTAATCAGTTATGTTACTTTAAAATACTTGGATTAGGTTACTGATTACATTTTTTTTAACAGGTAATTAGTAGCTGTATCGGAATACATTTTTAAAGTAGCCCTCCCAACCCTGGGTATAAGTAGGCTTGTCAGATGATTGTAGGTGTGTTTTTCGGCGTGGGCCTGCTCGCAAACCTAAGTTAATACATTAACTTTATTTGTTAGTTTTTCCTCAAGTAAATACTCGAGCAACATGGGTAATAATCTTAGCAGGAATCAAGTTGAAGATTTGTAAGTAGTGACCCTGCAAGATACTTTGAAAAACGTTGTACTTTTTGACCGTAAATGTCTTTAGATGTGGGAGGCTGTCAGACTTTTGTTTGTCTTTGTAAGTCTTATGGTAGGAACTAGCATACAGAATGACTAGCAATGATTGCAAGCACCATCATTTATCACGGTCATTTAGTTTAAAGAGAGGCAGTAAAATGTTACTGTTTAACCTTGAAATGGATGAGTTAAGTATTTCTTCTGTTGTTGGTCATCACTCACACATACATACACATAAAATATGTTTTATGTGTTGTGGTGCTCGGGGTCAGACGGTGTGTCTGCTAATAAAACAGGTGAAATATATGTGTGTGTGAGTGTATGAACGAGGAGAACTGACAGAATGAAAAACGACCAAGAGTTTAAGTGATGACATACTAACACACTTACACACATCACGAGGACCTATATAAACACTGTAGTAAAGCAGGTGCATCAGACGGCATGCAAGCATCCATTCCACACCGATGCCTCTGCTCGTGTGAATGCATTGATCTCTGCACACACACTCACAGACAGGACAAACACACCTTCTCTGACAGAAACGCACATATCCGTCCATCCAGCTGTTGTTTTTGCCCTTGCAGTTGTTTTTTCAGGTCCGAGTTATGTAGGCCAGAGGTCCCTGTGGGTGTTTGTGTGACCTACAGTGATGCTGCTGACCTCTGACCTCTCTAATACTCGCTGGATGTATGTTGGGAGATGAAAGGGAGGCAAAAGTAGGCAGATCTTGTCCGTATTAGTGGAGGATTCAGCAGATTCCTTTCTTGAACTCCAGAGTTCAGGCTCTGCCTGTGCAGCCAGAAGTAGTTCAGACCCCCAGACTTCAACTCATTCGGTGGAGATCCCAACATATCCAATAACATCCGATATGCCAGACACAGCTGCACAGAACAACTGGAACAAGTTGATATAAAATGTGATATTAAAGTTTAAAATGTATCATTTTTCCAAACCTTAAAACTGATTTTGGGGCCCCCTGTGGACAAAGCCGTACTTCTTATGTCTTTGCTGATTTTGTCCTGTACATGCTTAAGTGGTGGTTTTTAACCAAAAATCTCATCCTGCTTTCTTTAACAGTCATATGAATCACTTTAAATTTTTGCCCTGGAAAATGTTAACAAAGGCAGCGTGCAGTTAAACGTTTCCTCTGACACCTACCCCCCGCCAGCAGTTTCATTAAAATAACTATATAGAAATAATCAATCTTGTCGCTGATGGTCTGGTTTGCTTTTGTAGGTCATATAAAGTAATCAAAATTAGTAGAAAAAAGTAGCTGCATAAGGGGAAAGGAAATCATTTTGTCCTTAAATATTATAAAATTATATTTATTAAAGGATCAATAACCTGATCTGTTCTTAACTCAAAGATATGGATTTCAAAAGAATGCAATGATCTACAGGAGCACGTTCAGTCAAAGACTCATTCCCCTGAGATGCACCACAGAACGCCACAGGAAGGAATGACTTCCTGTGGCGTTCTGTAGTGCAACTCCTCCCTCTAAGTGTCTGACACACAGACACCACTTTAAACTGTGCAGTGCACTGAACTGTTAATGTACATATGATGGATAATTGTGCAATAATTCAACTGTCTGCATACACTGTTCATTTTTAAATAACTCTTACGTATATAACTCGTTGCATTTATCTCTTATTTTAATGCACATATTTGACATTTTTCTTACTTCTATTATGCTAAATATTTCTCTATGCTTCTCTGTGTCAGAGCAACTGTAACACCAGAATTAATAAAGAATTTCTGATTTATTAATAAATACTTAATTTTCAATGATACATAAGAGTTGTCCTGTTGTACAGTTAAAGTTTGACACACAGCTTAAAAATCCAAACAGACTTTATTTTGTATTATTAGTCATTAAAAGTTGAATATAGTGTTTTATATTTTATTCTTATTACCTCAACTTAACCTTTTTAATTGTCATAACTGTTTCATTGTTGCAGTGTGAACACATCTTTGCAGTGTCTTTCACACTGAAAGAAAAAAACAGAACCTGTTGTTAAAACTGGAACATTCTCAACAGGGTTGTTTTTTGTTTTTTTTCCTGTTCCTCTGTTGGTTGGTTTTGTTTGTTTGATGTTTAGTTTGAAGGCCTCCCTCTGTTTCTTTGTTTTTCCTTTTCTTGTGCTTTCCTTTTTTATGTGCGGGATTTTATTTAGGATAAGACTGTGTCTATGTGAAGTGGGGACTTCAAAATCGTTTCATATTTTTTTATAATATATTTTCTAACATTCTCAGCATTTCTTCGGTTCTTGTTATTATCAAATATTCACTTCACTAATCATTCAAAGCTCCTGTCAGGAACTTTCAATTTGCGTTGATTTTGGGGCCCCATGTGGACAAAGCCGTACTTCTTATGTCTTTGCTGATTTTGTCCTGTACATGCTTAAGTGGTGGTTTTTAACCAAAAATCTCATCCTGCTTTCTTTAACAGTCATATGAATCCCTTTACATTTTTGCCCTGGAAAATGTAAACAAAGGCAGCGTGCAGTTAAACGCTTCCTCTGACACCTACCCCCCGCCAGCAGTTTCATTAAAATAACTATATAGAAATAATCAATCTTGTCGCTGATGGTCTGGTTTGCTTTTGTAGGTCATATAAAGTAATCAAAATTAATTTCAGTTTGTTTCATAACCAGCGAAAATTCCTTACAGGAGCTTTAAATAGATCTCTCTCTTTCCGTCTCTTATTCTGTCTACTTTGTCCAAATCACGTCCTACATTCCCCATGATGCAATTTGACAGCCTTCTACAGGGGGTGTTCTAGAGTCCTTGCTGTAGGTTTTTTATGGGTGGGTGCAGAGCGTGATAATGAGAGTCATCGATACTGAAAGTCACAAGAAAGCAAAAGTTTCCCCAGCTGATGACAAGTGAGTAAACATTCAAAACACAACCTGAGCTAATGACTTTCACTTCCTGTCTGATTCACACATCGTCAAAGGACTTCCTGAACTGAAGTGCGACACTCTGTATCAATCAAGTGAATATTTTGTTCTGACAGTATTAAACAAACCAGCCTGAAAAGTACATAAATACATAAAAATAACAGCCTTTAATCATAGTCATATAAAATAAATACCATTGTACAGCATCAACACTAAACAAATAAAAAACAAACAGTTGATGTGAAAAATATTAGCTAGACCAAAACAACATACAAACCTGATTACATATGGCCTGAATCCCTTAACCTCTGCACTTCCTCATTGGTCTGCTCTGATAAACTAATACTTCAGTCTGAATTTATGTAGTGTCTAAAGACATCCTTTGATACATCACTCTGGAGGCTGAAACCTCCTCTGAGTCCTTCAGCTCTGGACTTCTGCCAATCTGCCGGACAGAAAGACACAGTGTGGTGACTTCAGTGATATTGAAGGCAAACTGTGTCTGGCACAAGATAGCAATACGTCTCATCCCTGCAGCTCAGTCATACCCAAATTTGAGCTTCAACCTTGAATCAAACCTTGTCCTTTTATTATATTATTCTGGAAGGACACTCCTCAGTGTGACTCTACTGCAGGCTGTGAAGATGAATGTCCTTTCTGTCTGTGAGATTGAAAGTTCCCTCTTGGCCTTGGAGACAGCCGTTGACATTGCGTCATCATATAGAGAAATGTGTTAATAAAGATAACAGAGTCTCTTTGTGCACACAGGACCATGAGTCATTTGTAAGTATGATATGCTGATTTTCTTCCCTATTTAATTACTTATAACTGAAACATAATGCTGCCAATATTTGTCAGTCTGTCCCAACAATTTGGTCCAAGTTATGTAAAACACTAAAGGCCAGATTACAATGTAACTGTCTTTATGGTTCCAAGAGTGTGACTCCTTATGATTTCTGTTGGGCTTTTTACACCGACAGTTCAAGGCCGGATTATTACGCCTCTGTTACGTTCCGTCTTCTATGTAGAACGCACAGAGGCGGAATGGTGCGGCAAAGTCGTTCTGCCTAGGAACCAGCATCGAAGGTAGTATCAGTGGCATAACAGAGGCGAAATGCGTCAGTGTAAACAGCTAGCCGGCAGGGTGGAACAGTGCCTTGTGTGTGTATTTGAAGCATGCGCTGTTTGTTTACAACCTCACACACGTTTCGCTTTACGCCGCCGTTGCATGGTCCAATGTAGAATGAGAAAGGTGGCATGAGGACAGAGCTTTATGAAGCGGAACCGCACTGTAAAAAAGGCTTGTGACTAAGCGATTTTTCTGTTAAGAACAAACATCAGGTCAAATTTACCCTTACCCTTTACACTTTGGTCACGATTTACCATCACTAAAAGTGACAGGGCAGACTACTTTTTGATTCCTTTGGATATTCATTGTCCCCAGTGAATGAATCCTTAGGTTTTGAAGGACCCCTTGAACTTTCTTCTAGTGTAACTATTAGACCAAAGTACAGTCGGACTCTTAAGCTGTTCTCATTGAATGCTAATACTTATACCTACAAAAGTAAATAACTGTAACTCCTATAACCCACATTATCATGAGCTACTGTGGACCCATCTAGGGCAACTGCTTTCAGTCAGATGAAAAATCAGGTGACATCGTGAAGAGAACTTTAAAGTCCTCTTGGGTTGGCCTTTGGTGGGAATGGAGGGTCAACGATTGCATGGAGACCAGGGTTCAAATTATTTGTACCAACACCATGTTACTTTTCCTAAAACCCAAACAGATTAAACATGTGTTCCAAATGCAGAAAACAGACTTTAAAACAAGCTAAAGGGTATCTTGCAACTGCCCTAAGTGAAGGAGTTCAAATATCTCGGGGTCTTGTTCACGAGTGAGGGCAAAATGGATTGTGAGATTGACAGACGGGTTAGCGCAGTGTCAGCAGTTAGGAGGCACTGTACCGACCGTTGTGGTGAAGAAGGAGTAGAGCCGCTACAAAGTGTTGGTATTTCAAGATTGCGGATGGAAATTTGATTGACATTGATTGGATTATGTACATCAATTGTGCACATACAAAGCACATCCATGCGCCAATCACCATTATTTTTTCCATTTTTGAAACCAACCCCAAGATCCACTTGTTTACAATTTCTTATTATCAAATAGGCAGACAACCATACACTTGCTGAGCCCTCTGAAAGACCATGATAGTGCCAAATTTAGTGATTAAAAACACTTTACCAGAGCTTTTTATCAACAACATTTAGGTCGTCTCTTTTCTTCTCCCCATAGAACTAATCATTTCAGCTGTCACTGATTTCCATTATTGATGATAGCCTGGTAAAACCTGTGGTATTTATTTGGATCCAGGGCAATCAATTGGTTGAAGTGTTTAAAGAAATGTCAATGGTCATTTTGTCTTTTTTGAACACAATACAATCTTTGTTGGTTAGGCAGAGGGCATACAGAACAGACTGCGGGTGAAATCACATTCCTCTCAGATGATCAAACATCTAGAGAATAAGTTTTCTTCAGTTCAATTTCCAGAAATTTGACACATTCTGACATCATAGTATCTATCATGGTTCTAGCTTCATGACACTACCTCACCCTGATACCATCCCACCGTCCAGTATTAACGCTCCACACAGATATCAACGTGTCAAAGGTCGGGCTAAGTTAAACAGCAGATGGCAGAGGACGTCCCGCAGTCAGAGGGGAGCCGACACTGAGTCTGCTTAGACAAACAGCAGCCGGCAGGGTCCTGCTGAGCGGGTCGGCATGTGAGACACTGAGGTATCACGAGTGCATGTTCACACTGTGTTTGATGGATCACAGCGAAGAACAGTATATTAACTACACAGTGAAATGCAAATACATTTCCAAGCTCCTAACATGTGTCCCTGTGTTGATTATCCATTTATCTCAGAATATACAGTATGTCCAACTATTATAAACAAATCCTTTGAAACGGATCTTGATTTTTGGGAATTTCTGTTATGTATCCAATCAAATGTTGTTTGTGGTGCTAGCTAACATCCACTTGACTGATGCTACTAAGATATCACATTCCTCTGTAGCTCCATGGCTCTATATTCTGTTTCACTTTAAATACATCGCCGTCATAGTAACGCTTAGATCTGTTCCCTTTTACCCCAACTTTCATGTACTTCAGTGTGCTACAAGAGGATTTGTAACAACCTAAAAGGGACAACTCTTTGCAGTCAATCAGACCATTGACTGTAAAATGGATGTACCCACTATGACACCACCAGTTTGTCAGCTGCCTTCTTGAAGCCTTAAGTTCGCCATTTGGCCGCCGCCATGTTGGTTTTTTGAAGCCAGCAGTGACCATATTTGGATTAGAGGTACTGGAGAGCAGCAAGGAGGTAACAAACGGCAAGTTTAGTTCGGCTAAAAAGTCTGTGGCTAACTCATTAGCTGACGAACGAGCTAGTTACCTGATGGGATTCTATTTGTGGTTGCAGGTGAACGTAGCTGTTTATCTATTACGTATATTAAAGAAGCTACAGGAGTGTGTTGAACATACATTGGCATTTCTCACACCTTGATGTTGCCGCTTGGATGAGATATTTTGATGGATGGATAACAGTTGGGAGATGTATCACTTCTCCTGTGTCAAACATGACAGCCGTGACGGGATGGTTCCAATGATAGATGGATGATCAAACACACTTTTTACACCTTAATTGAAGGTAACTTTCTTCTTGGTTGTAGTGTCACAAAATGGTCTACATTTCACTGCATCTAAAACTATCAGAAC
The DNA here is from genome assembly GCF_022749685.1 of Semicossyphus pulcher. Lineage (NCBI taxonomy): Eukaryota > Metazoa > Chordata > Actinopteri > Labriformes > Labridae > Semicossyphus > Semicossyphus pulcher. The sequence goes on from NW_027211626.1 coordinate 21,297,179, forward strand.
ATATCTGCTGACAACCCGACTGTGATTCTGTTTCTTTCTCTGCAATGAACTGGCCTTATCGGGCAATAACGTGGAAGCGGTGTGTTTTCTCAGATTGTTGTCTGGGGATCCTGATATGGAAGTGTTTGTCTAAACTGCTCAGCTCTGACCGCTGCAGTGTGACAGACATCTGATGTCACCACAGAGGGCATAAATATTTATCTCCTGAGTGGATTTAGATGGAAGGTCAAACAAAGGCAATAACGATATCATGCTGGTGAGGTGATGTATGTGTTATTTATAAGATGACCATGTATGTTATTTATATAATTCATGTTGCAGCAGATCTGTGTGTGTGTGTGTGTGTGTGTGTGTGTGTGTGTGTGTGTGTGTGTGTGCGTGTGTGTGTGTGTGTGCGTGTGTGTGCATGCGTGTGTGTGTGTGTGTGTGTGTTTGTCATACATCTTTAATTTTGAGGACCACTTTGAGTTTTAAACAAGGACAATTTTGGAGAGTGAAATGTTTGTTTTTTTAATCTGTGTGACACTGCTGAAGTAATTTTAGAGTTTCATGAATGTATGTTCACAGTCCAGTGTTTGACTTTGGGTTCATGTGACAGCGTCTGCATTAGTTTGTACCCCTGTGAGCGACTATAAATGAGACAACTCGTGTGTGTGTGTGTGTTTCAGTGTATAAGTGTGAATATATTTACAGCAGCAGCCCAACCTGCAGATTTTGTCACCTCCTCTGTAGTCACATGTTGCTCTATGCTGCTCCGTGAAGGCAAGCAGCGTGATAGGCAGGTCTATGATTAACAGTAATGAGGCTGTGAAAAGACACAATTCCACCTTTAATAACTGAGTGACTTATCAATCTTTTTCTTTACTGCAACATGTTCCCACTCCCCTCTCATCTAATATGGCAGCTTGGTCAGTGGCTGCAGTGGCAGGTGCAGTTTGGCACCAAAAGTACTTAGTTAGGTTTCATAAAAATATTCATTGTTAGGGTTAGAATAGTTATAAAGATACGTCAATTTCTTACCAGTGTTGCCAGATCTGATTGACAGTTTCCAGCCCAATTACAACTCAAAACCAGCCAAATTCAATAAAAACCAGCCCAAATCATAACCTTGCCAGAAACCTGTGTAAAACCATCACATTCGCAATATAAAACAGATCCTAAGCATATAAAGCTTCATATCTGCATCAAATAAGCAAAGATAAAATGCTAGATAAATATGCTATCGCAACCCAAAAGGAGTGCAGTTAGACAACCAAATACAAATCAAATGCTGCCATGAAATGTGACACCAAAATCCAACCTATTCAAAAACTATAGGGTTATGGAGGAATGAAACTACCGAAATATATATGACATTAAATGCACCAAAAATATTAAAACAAGGCATAATTTAGGCATTGTTTAGTAAAAAAAAAAGTGACTTATATTGATATTTCTGATTTAAGAACGGAAAAAGAAAATGTTTGTCACATTGTCAAAGATAATGAAAAAGTAAATAGGTCCTCCTTTATTTATAGGATTAAATACAACTCATGTCAACCAAATCTGTAAACAATGAGTGGAAACCGCAAAATCTTTGTTTTTGACCATAAAATGACTGCTGAATGAATGCTTGTTTGGTGGTGAAAATTCCACCAACTGTTGACTGAAGCAGCCCAAAATTCATCTACCAGCCCAACACTATTTTCCCCAGCCCAAGGTAATCAAAGAAGACCAATTAGGCGGAAACCTGCCAAATCCCGGTCTCCTTAATGAAATTCCGATGTTAGTTTTACATTGTTAGTTTTATATTTTTTCCCCTGATTTCAACAGCAGATCAAAACGAGCATCAATAAATTATGCTACTTGTGTACCTAGTTGGGTGGTCATAATTTAACGTGCAATCAACGTACCTGCTACCCCTTCCTGCTACAGCATATGTGCATATATCAATTATTTACACCTCTGGCAGTGAGTGAGATAGGATGAAGTGGTTACGCCCAACGTAAGAGCAATCTAACATGGAAAAACCCATGCAAGTGTGATCACAATCAAGAACTGAGACTGACAGATATCACAGTTAGTTGTATTTTATCCCACTTAAGCTATATTAAGACTTCCTCCCTCCATCCTAACTCAGACTTTCCGGCAGTAGCTGACAAAGATGGCGACCAATCCTTGATTCCCTAAAGGCTTAATAAAAGATTGGCCTTAATCTTGCACTCCAGGTTGCCAGAAACATGTCTAAGTGTTATGATGAATGATGCACCAGAGTCAGCTCCAGCATACTTGGGCTGGTTCCGTGAGTCATCTCTCTCTGCGTGTGGGGACTTTTTGGACATACTAGGAGTTTGATAGCGATGACTATCGGGGCAGCCGAATCAGCACATGGCTCAATGACGACGGCCATTTGAGGGAATGTCATGTTCGTGTCCTGAGCCAGCTTCTTCTTGAAGCTGACGACACATGAGGATGCCAGAGGGGTGAGTGCATGGCTGCAGGAGGGCTGCAGGTCAGAGGTCACTCAGATTTAACAGGGTGTGAAGGTTTAGAAGGTGGAGTTCACAGTGTATGAGTGGGCCTGCCATGTGTGTTATTTTTGATACGGTTATGTGCATGTGTGGCCAATGGAGTGTGTGGGGAGCATGTCTTTGAGAAGTGACCTCAGAGGTTCTCCATTTTTAGGTCGGTCTTGAAACTATGGTTAGATGTTGAAGTGAACATTGAATGTGGTTTTTTGATGGAGGACATTCAGGGTTTACTTTCTAAGGGTGCAGTAAAAAAGACTATATCTTGAAACTTCAGAAAATATCCACCTTGTGTTTTCCTCATTTTACCTCAAACTGAAGCCTTAGATAGCATCAAGATAAACTTAAGACTGTATGTTTGCACCCAATGAAAACTATAGATTGGGTCCCCCAAAATCAACACAAATAAAATAAATAGAACTTCAAAAAATTTGAAGACAAATACGCACCCATACGCAAACACGCACACACAGTGTGATCTGTCAGTCTGCAGGATAAATGGCGTCTGGGTGTGTTGCTGACAGCTCATTCCAGACATCATGGTGGAGATTCTGTTGTACAGTAAGACGATCTGTCAGCTTCTTCCCTCCTGTTGAGTCACCGCACGGTTATGGATTACTGTCTCTGCGGGTTTCAAGTCATTATGTCATTTCCCCTCATGAGTTCATGAAAAGCACTTAAAGATTTGTATTTCTTGTTTAATAAAACTATTTGATCGCTTTTATATGTGTTTACTTATTATTCTATTTCTGACATGATTACTTTTATTTATCTGTTACTGTAGCAGATGAAATATTTTAAGTGATTATTTTACCTCTTCTAAAATAAAAAAATTGGTGCAGGTCTAATAATAAACTTAATACAGTTTAACTTGTATGCTGCACGTAGGTCAATAAGACACTTGCCCGACTGCCATGAAAAAGGTGGACAAAATTCCTACTATAGAGCACACTGAACAAATGCATGCTGCACAGATGATTAGATGATACCATAGTCTGCTTAGACTCTTGGGACAAACTTGGCAATGAATTCTTTACATACTTTGTTCATTTTGTCCAACACTGGCAATCACATTTGCTGAGGGGTGACTATAGTCAGGGGTCCCCTGTCGGTTTTGACCACTGACAGGTAAAGTGAATAACATTGATTATCTCGCTACCACCTGTCAGTGGGTGGGATATGTTAGGCAGCAAGTAAAGCAGGAGACGTGGGCAAGCGTAAGGCTGTGAGCCACTTTGACAAGGGCCAAATTGTGATGGTGAAGTTAATGCATGGTTCTGATAGAAAGGTGTCAGAACACATTGCAGTTTGTTGTGTATGGGGCTGCTTACCCGCAGACTGGTCAGGGCGCCCATGCTGACCCCTGTGCACTGAAAGCACTTACAATGGGCACGTGAGCATGGCACCTGGTTGCACTATGGGAAGAAGGCGAGCCGGCGGAGCCAGTGTGATGCTTTGGGCAATGTTCTGCTGGGAAACCTTGGGTCCTGCCATTCATGTGGATGTTACTTTGACACATACCACCTACCTGAACGTAATTGCAGACCAAGTACACCACTTCATGGAAACGGTATTAGCTAATGGCAGTGGCCTCTTATAGCAGGATAAGGCACCCTGCCACACTGCAAAAATGACAAAGAGTTGAAGGTGTTGACTTGGCCTCCAAATTCCCCAGATCTCGATCCAATCGAGCATCTGTGGGATTTGCTGGACATTCAAATCCGATCCATGGAGGCCCCACCTCGCAACTTACAGGACTTACAGGATCTGCTGCTAACGTCTTGGAAACAGATACCTCAGCACACCTTCAGAGGTCTGTTGGAGTCCATGCCTTGACCAGTCAGGGTTCTTTTGGTGGCAAAAGGGGGACCTACACAATATTCAGCAGGTTAAGGCATATTGAGCATGAAATTTTGCATCGCGATGTGAAACGTTGTCCTCCTACAAGACTGCCCTTCCAAGAAAAACTACAGCATCAATATTTCCAACAAATGCCTTAAAACAAAACAAAAAAAGTGACCAACAGCTTATTTCTTCAATGGCTGTAGAAAATAATGACGGGAACAAGGAAGTCAGTAAATATTATTATAGAGTGACAAAGTCTTCTTAGAGTAAGGTCAGGATGGAGCCTGTTGTCACTCCCAAGTTGACACTTTGTCCTGGCCCTCTGTGCCTCAGATACAGTTGCACAAGATACCCTTTAGTGTCCATCTGAGAAACACCTCCACAGCTCCAGTGTGATCTCCTGATGTTGTCCTTCTGACCATGTGCTATATCATCTACAGATACTGTAGGCCTTCAATCAGGAAAAAATACATAGATTTTGTCAGCTGTATATGTGGTTAAGAGAAAAGTAAAGCCAAACGTAGGAGGGAAGTGAGAGCAGAACATTACACAGTCATCAGGACACTTAGTTGTGTCCTCTCATGCATTTAATTTTCTAGCTGCATGTTTAACCTAAACTTCACAGTCTGGTATCACATCCCCACATTTGTATGCACGTCCTGAATGTGTGTCCTCTTACAGGTTTATATGTCTTTAAAAAGTTGTTGGTGTTTACCGTCTCATAGGAGCTCCTATCTGTCCCATATGAATTATGCAAAAGTGCCTCTCTATATTCTGCCTCAGCTTAATGGGAGCGTCTGCAGGATGATTTAAAGTTGAAAGAGCTGCTCTCTCTTGGCGAGTCTAAAATGTGAATAAAAGAAGCTTGTGGCAGATTCAATAAGCTGTCCTTGCAAAATGTAAATGAGTCTGGCCTGTGAACCTGCTGATTTCATACTGCCGTCCTCCAGAGGAGAAATCTACTTTGTTACAGTAACTCTTTTACCCAACTTTTAATACACTGTTTTGTTATGCTACATTAATTCACCCAGTTTTTATTTTATATAACTTTGTGTTGGTTTTAACACTTCCCTTTCTGAGCTCCATGTACAAGCAGTCTACACTGAAAAACAATCCTTTGGGGGCAATTTGGGGGTCATAGTTTTGCCCATGTAGACTGTAGCAGTCAGGGATCGAACCGCTTACTTTCCAATTGGGAGACCACCAACTCCACCACTGAGCCACAGCCGCCCAATTATATTCTAAGTTATTTTTAAAAGTAAGCAGAAAGTAGTGATGGCAATTACATAGACTGCGTATTTGCAGTGATGATAAGAAGTAAAAACTCATATTGCACCAGATGAGGAGCGTAAAGATGCCATACATTAAACGGAATTGTACATAGTGATCAGTAATATTGAACAAGTTAAAGTTGTGATGCTTATGGTGCAATAAAAGAAGCCACCATACAGTATTATACAGTCGAAGTAAAAAAGAAATACAGATTAATTATTTAAAACAGGAATACAAGTATTACATTTATATTTTGGTAATTTAAATTCTCCTCAAATGCATCTTTTAACTTGGAAATAGAATGATGGTGCTTTTACTGACAGTCTGTATTTTTTTAAAATGCTGTGATGTCCATGCAGGGAAAGGAGCCAAAACACACTAACTGGTATGAGAAACTTAGAAAACAGTGATAGCATTGAACTCGTGTTTAGTATGGATATATTCTTCTATTTACCGCAGAAACATGCTTTTTTATATGAAACGAATCAGAGTCTAAAATGGTAATAGTAGTGGCTCTGAAATGTTACAGTAAATTCAGATATCGAAATACATGTAACATGTTGCAACCTTAAATATATCCACATCCCGACATCGCAGTCAGTGGTATGTGGAGAAGCATGTGGTGTGTGTGTGTGTGTGTGTGTGTGTGTGTGTCACTGAGTCACAGGTGTTCTTCTGGAATAGAAAGATGACATAATCCTCTGACAGGCAGCCTGATGACACAGAAATGTGTGTGTGTGTGTGTGTGTGTGTGTGTGTGTGTGTGTGTGTGTGTGTGTGTGTGTGTGTGCGTGTGTGTGTGTGTTTAAAAAAGGAGAGGCCAATTGTGTGACAGTGTGAGTGGAGGGCGGGTAATGAGGCATGTTTGATCTATATGAGATCTATAGGATGCTTCATGTTTGTGTGTGTGTGTGCGTGTGTGTGTGTGTTTAAGTATGTGTATGGATGGGTGTGACTGTTTTATTGCAGCAGGTGTGTGACAGCATGTAATATATATGTAAAATATGCTGTTACTTCAACACCCATGTGACTTTCTGAGCAGGCCACTGCGTGTGTGTGTGTGTGTCAGAGATGGTAATATTTTCCCCTTTTTGCTGCGGTCTGAGAATAAAAAAAAAAAACCTAGACTTTCTTTCAATTTATTACCCTTCAAATACTTTGTTGTCATGAACGTTTCAAAGACAATTCATCCAAAGCATCAGGTGACAAAGGTATAGATCTGCCTCCTCACATTAACCCTTTTTACAGTGTGGTTCCACCACAGAGGCGTAACGAACCTCCACCATCTTTGCCATTTTACATTGAAGCACACAGTGTTTGAAGAGGGCTCAGTCATGTAGTCATGTTTGATTTTGTGCTTCCTGTTTTACAATTGGTTTTATTGTAAAATATTTTGTTATATCTGTTTTATTGCTGTTTTGTACTGACTCTTGCATATTTGTTGTTGATTTCATTCATATTTTAAAGGCCCATCTAAGGACGGGCATTGCAAATTAGCCAAGGATATAAATGCTGTAGTGTGTGGCATCTGTTTACTTGCTTCATACTTGATCCGTAACAAATAAACATTAAATAAATAAATGAATAAATAAGCGCCTGCTTGAACCCGCCCCGGTGTGTGTCGGTCACATTGTTTTTCGGCAAAAGCGCGTGCCATATTAACAAAAGGTGCGAGCTTTACATACACACACATGCCTCTGTTTCTACCTCCGATGCCGGCTCAGAGGCGGAGCGACTCGCCCCACCATTCCACCTCTGTGAATGGTAAAAAGACAAGGCGTGACAGAGGCGTAACGATCCCACTTTGGCAGTGTAAAAGGGGCTACAGTCATGTGACCTCTCATAGGCAGAGAGCCATTTTTCTATCTGCGGTAGAAAACAAATAATCAAGAGAGGACAGTTGGCATAACATCACAATCACATCATAGGTAGATTAGTAATACCTAAACCTGTAATCCTTCGTAACAAATAGCCCTTTTTAAAAACCATATGGAAAAATGATTCTCGAAATCTAAATTATATTACAAATTTTTTTGGCACAGTGCTGGCTGGAGAGACTTATTAAGACACATCAAGGCAAATCTGCTGCTTTCTGCAACAACAAATGAGTCAGATCTTCCATTCGTGGAAACTTTTTTTCTCTGGTAAACCTAAAAGTCAACAGGATGTGATGTCAGTTCACTGCTGGTGATCACTGCTGAGTCAACATCCTGAGAAAAAGTGTGGTGGTTTCAGTGTTACACAAAAAGGTAAGTCAGGAAAATATAAAATATTTAACAACTTAACCTATAAATGCCAATAATTAAACATGTAAAAAGGTTTTAAAAAAAGACAGTGTGGCATTTTTGCACATTTTTTGCTGACCGCTGGGGTCAGCCCTACACATGGGTCTGTATGTGACTGACTGAGTGACTGACTGAGTGACGGTACTTTCAGAGCCATAGAGAGAGAGAGGTGCGACATTGCAATGGTGGATCATGGAGCATATTGGACCTCCACTGACGCAACTCTCTGTCTACACGGCTCTGGATACTTTTCTCAGGGAGTAGGCGGGGCTGCTCCTCCACTGCTCCTCCATCGTCCTCACCTACGTCCGCAGCACGCACCTGCTTTCAAACAAGTTGTCATCGACCTCATAAGGACGGTCCTTGTAAAAGATTTCCCACAAAAGCACATATTGACCTGATGCGGTCAGCCACATACTAGGTTTTGACCTATTCTTGTCATACTGTAACACATAACTTTGTATTTTGGTTGAATTTTGCCCACAAGAACAAGTCGACAACATGCATACAAGTTCATTTTCCATTCAAATCAGATGAAACATTTATATTTTGTAGTGTGTATATAAGTGTTTCTTTACAGTGTCCTTTCAAGAAATCAAAGGGGTGTGTAGATTTTTATGCTGTCCAGTGAGCGTGTAACGACTGAGTACTGAATGAGTACATGTATATGTATTTGTAGCATCAATTACGAACCACATGCATCGAGCTGTCAGCCTTGACATATGGCTGCTGTGTTATCAGGTTTCAGCAGGTCGTCTGTAGCTGGATCACTTTACAGGATCCGAACATACCGCTGAACACTGAACATACCTGCACACACTGCTTCGCTCAGGCCACAGTAGCTGTGAATCTTCGTCATTGTCAGCATTCACAGCCAAACAAACCTGTGACATCAACACTCGTGACTAATGTGGGACTGCTGAATGGAAAAAATAAAACCTGATGTGGTGAATTATTTCAGCTGTCTTGTCTTCTCCCAAATTACAATGAATTCAACAATTCAGAACAAAGATATCTTAGTATGCAGATATTAAAAAAGTTTTGTTTTAATCTTATGTTCGTAATAAGTGTCTAACTTCAGGAATATCTTATCAAACTCTATTTGAACTACTTCCTGTCAAAGAAGTAAAAGTGAGTCTTTTTTTTTTTTTTAAATAAAATAGCATGCTAATTTTTTTTGCCAGTATGGGATAGGACAGTGAAGATTGACAGGAAACACGGGGAGGAGACACCAAAGGGCCACAAGTAGGAGTCGACCCTGCAGCCGATGCGTTGAGGACTTTGTCTTTGTATATGGTGCGCCGGCTCTAATGAGTGAGCTAAACCATCATCCCATCATGTTGATCTTTGGTGGAGGCATAGGTTTCTGTTTTAGGTTTTTGGCCCCATAGACTGTGTACTGAGTTCAACCACCATCACATCAGTCATTGGTCAAGGACTACCGTTTTAAAGGCTCCAGTTTGGCATTTTTACCACCGCGATCTTGGTTTGTTTTAGCCAGAAGTGACCATCAGTGCAAAAGGATCACAGCTAACACTAGCGTTAGGTGGCTGTTTCCATAATTCACAGTAACTATGATAGTAATTGGGATGCTAATCTGGCTAGTGAAGGAAAGGCTTTAAACAATATGTTCTTAGCAAAAAATTTAACAGGCGACTCCTCAGACTCTTTTAGTACAACCAAACTTTGTCAATGACAAGGTAGCCACACCCTAAAGCTTATCATGACTTATCGTCCATTTGATTCTTAATGGAACCATAATATACCAAATTAACTGCATGCTGCTTTGAAGATTTGAACCTGGTAATAGACACCAGAAACTCACTCGAAAAATGTTTACTGATGTAATACATCCAGTGAGAAGGAGTATTATTTTCTCATAGCCTTCTTTAGAAGCTGACCTCTTTTTGCATCCATTGGAGTCGCCCCCTGGTGGCTGTTAGAAAGAATGCAATGCTTAAATTTTTGACCTGAAGGTGACGTCCACTTCGTTTAAACAGTCAATGGTTGTCCCTTTATGTTTAAATCACAGATTTTATTTCTATTTCTTTGACAAGTCAGGTTCTGTTGTCCACTGTTTGCTTATAACAACATGTGCATTTTGAGCTGTTAACACTCACACATGCTGCAGACACATATGAATGACACACAGTAACTCAGTGCATGCTGACATGCTGCATCTTCACTTAAAGTGCAGGGCAAGACATCCATAAACAGTATACATATCACACTATAAATACACAGGCTACATACGTGGGAAAAGTCATGTAGTTTAAGGTCACCAGCTTGTGTTCATGTCCACGTGAGAAACTTCTGTAATCCACCGTGATGACATGTGAATTTACAGCACTAAGTTATAATGATGCACTGTCAAAGATGGCCACATTTAACCAGGCATATAGGAATGTTTGACCTTGAGCAGGTTAAGTCAGGGCAAATATGTGTTTATCTTTTAGATACAAGAAGTGTGCTTTGCGATACAGAGGGACGAAAGTTCAGCATCTTTTTAAAGGTTGTGTTCTGTTTCTCTTTTCAGTTTCTGAGCTTCTGAAATATTTAAATTTCTTTATCATGTGGCTAAACTCAGTTTCTAATCTTGACCTTTGCTATAGTTTTAATAGTAGTTTGAAATTGGTTCAGATTTCTGATGTCAAGAATTCTTGGACTGAAGAAAAGTTAGAATTATCTTTACTTTGACGTCCTAACTCTAATAGTCTCGACTCTTTGCAGTATCTGCATGATGTGTAAAATGATTTTGTCTTTTGCTGTGTGAATATTTTCAGCAATACATTCTGTTTCATGACTCTTCCTAGCCATGCCCTGAGGAAGACCCGATGAGGGTTGAAACTGGTCTCCGTTTATTTCTTTGATATTGATGCTTTTTACGAGGGATGCCCCGACTCAATAAAGACATTTTGAATTAAATTCTTGGCTCGGTTTGAGTGTGCCTGAAGAAAGCCCAGTGGCTTCCCTCCCTCGACTGTTTTTGTCTTTTATTTTTTACTTATGGCGTTGAGTCATTCCATTATGCCTTGGAGGAAGCACGTAAATTTGATACATTTACATGGCTCAGTGGTGCTGTGGTTAGCACTGTCGCCTCATAGCAAGGACTGCTACATCTTATATAGCACTTTTCTGGCCTTGTGAACAGTGAAAGCGCTTTTTCACTACATGTTACATTCACCCATTCTCACACACTGATGGCAGAGGCTGCTACGTAAGGTGCCCAACTGTCAATCAATCATCACATTCACATCGTTGGTTATGCCATGGAAGCAATTGGGTTCAGTGTCTGGCCAAAGGACACTTTGTCATGTGGACTGAGGGAGCTGGGGATCGAACCGACCCTACCACTGAGCCACAGCCAGGTTCCTGGTTTTCTGTGTGGACTTTGCACGTTCTCCCCATGCATGTGTGGGATCTCTCCGAGTACTCTGGATTCCTCCCACAGTTAGGATACATGCTTGTCAGGTTCATTGATGTCTCCTAATTGCCTAATTGGTGTGAGTATGATTGGTTGTCCATCTCTATATGTCAGCCCAAAAAACTTAATTGTCAATCTAACCATCATTTTTGACACAAATCTAGCCAAAGTTTTTTGGGCATAATGTGGACCTTGTGAATCTCTAACCATGTCTTCCTTTGGCTTCTCTGGCACACTAGAATCTGTACCAGAATCTGGCTGCACAGTATCCATTAGTAGGTGATCGTACTTTTACTTTTAACTCATCACAATCTGAGCAGTAAACCCGTCAGAGACTTACTGTTCAGCATCAATCTATACACCAACAGCACTTAAAGACGACACCGGCTCACGTTCAGCAGGGGGGGAGCAGCGAGGGTCAGCATGTTCAGAGTCAACAGTAAACATAGTAAACATGCTACAGAATGTATGTCAGGTTACAGATATACACTCAGCAGACCTACAAGTCCTTCCACTCATCTTTATGATCACATACCATACATCATGTTACCACGAGGGACTGTGATGATGTCTGGATTCTCCAACCATTAACTTTAAAAGGCCCAAAAATGGATTGGAGCAGTTTATGACTGTTTACCACGGACATCACGCTGAAGCATATCAAATGTATTCATGTAAATACTTCTCGACAGCTTCATCCAGCACGAGCGCCATCTAAAAAAAGATCAAGATGAATGGTGTAGGTGCACTGCTATACATGACATGTTACAAGTCTAACCTTTGTTCTACTTCATCCTGCAAAAATAAGGATTCATGTCGACTTTTCATGAAGAAAATATGAAACCTTCATCATAAACTACTGAATAATAATAAAATACTAATACTAATACTGGAATTGTTCAAAATAGTACTTTAACTCAATGATTTTCTGGACTTTTCAACCACATCCCCACTGCCCGCTTTGAAATTAATATACAAGGAAACAGGAAGGATATTGTGTCAATGACCTTTCAGAATAATCAGAAGTACTTTATTATTGATCCTACAAGGAAATTAAACTTTCAGGGATATTTGGACAAACATCCTTCAATGAGCACTACTTACGTCATGCTTAAGCTTTAAAATGCTTTGATGACCGTAAGAGTGATCAAGTCTTTTGGATTTACTTTTTATTGCTTTGGCGTGACCTTCATTGAAACAGTCACTGATGAAGAGTTTGTTTAGGTCCTGCAGGTCCTGTTGGTTTCGTTATTTCTGAGGCTACACATGCAACACAACACACAGTAAATATATCATTCTTGGCAAAGTTGTTAAATTCAAGAGGATGCCTGACAACAACTATGACAGTGGCGAAGATTTAATTTGAATCTATTTCAGAGCGATAATTGATAGAAACAAGCAAGTCGCCATCTACCGCCGAATGAGGTAACACAATGGTGACTGAGTCTATCACCCACTGATGAAAGCCTTTGCATTTGCAGTATTATCGACTGGGTGTCTGTGGCAACTTTTGTGGACAAAAAATCACAAGCGGCGCCCAGTTAGTGACACATTTTCCATCACCCAGCAGTGGTTGGTCTGCCAGAGAGGGTAGGCGGAGCTAAGCGGCTGCTTTTCCGGTCTCTGCAAGTGTTGCAAGTAAACAGTAATCTACTATGGCTGAACAAACAAAGAAAAGATCGATGACTACAGATACAACTTCAACAATAAGTGAAAATCAGAAGAAAAAGAAACAAACTCGACGCTCAGATGAAGCAAACAGTCTGAAAAGGAAAGCGACCGTCAGCCAGGAAAATCAAGAGTTACAACCGGAGCCAACCGCGGACGTCACACATGCAGCACTGTCTGGATATCTGGGACGTGTGCTCCCGCAATTACCGTTTATCGCCATAGGTGCCGCCATAGAGAACCAAACTGAAATCTTCGAGATTATAACTTTAATGTTGTGCTCACTGATGTCTTTTTGACAATCGCAGGGATGCTATTAAATTAATGTCCTCATATGGAAGTATGACTAAAGTTTCTCGGTATTGACGTCCTGTCCCTTCAGCTAACCAAAACACTAATTTAACTCACTGAAAAAAAACAGGCCAAGATCCCTCATGTCGACACAGTCTGCAGCAGAACTGTTAGAACACAGAGACTGAGGCAAGTAATTAGTGCAAAGAAGAATTTATTTGTGTTTTCAAATAAAGCAGGTGAGTCCAGAGGTCCCAGTGAGTGCTGATCCAAGCGAAATCCAGAGGGCTCAGGAGTGAAACTGAGGCAGGGGTTGGGCCGAGCACGGCTGCAGGCGAAAGAGAACAAGTATGAGATTCAAAAACAGGCAAGATATTTCAAATGAATGGCAGCAATCTGGCAGCGTGATGGTGTTGAAGCGCAGTATTTGTAGCAGCATTGATTGTAGATTGTTTGCAGCTGTAGCCCAACCCCTGCACACCTGATCCCACTCCTGTAATCAAGCACACACACAGACAGAGAGAGAGAGAGAGAGAGAGAGAGAGAGAGAGAGCCTGTAGGATGAGGTAAAGGGCATGAAAAGAGTAGCTTCTTTGTGTTTGTCTGAGGTTAACGTTCACAGATATGGAAACTGTATTTGACGTGTATTTTGATTTTATAGTTTGACTCATGTCCCATCTGTTAACATGGAGGAGGCAGGCTTTATGACCTGCAGGGGGCGCTACAAATGTTTTGGCTTCACTTTTAGGGAGCTGTCATGTCCTCCATCTTTTTATACAGTCTATGGTTGGGTACAACTCTTTATGAAGTTATCATGCTCACATCTTCATATTTCAGTTACTGTTCTTAGTGAGGACGTTTCGATTAGTCTCATTATTTTACTGATTTAATAAACGTAACCAATTTCAAGCGCTAATGATTACAAATCAGACTTAATATGACTCTTTATCAAACACGGATCAGTGTTTAAAGCAATCTCACAGATGGCCCAGCAGGTGCACCACACACACACACACACACACACACACACACATGCAGGCATCCAACATGAGAGCAGTTTGATGTGTGTGATTAATTAGATCATATTTCTACAGCAGCAGGAGCAGGGCGCTGTAAATAGGAGGTAATGTGAGGCAGTAAATGTCTGAGGGACACTGACAAGAACACACACACGCACACGCAAACACACACCACTATACTTGTGAGGATCCTACATGACACATTACATTCATCACGTAGTCCCAAGGCTTACACTAAACTGTACTTTATTCCAGCCTTAACCCTGAGAAACATGTTGACTCTTAAAAGAAGCGAGGAGTCAGACAAAATATCCTCAATGTAAAAAAAACAAAATCAAGGTCAAAACTCTTAAGGAAAAAGCATGCGCACACACACACACACACACACACACACACATATATAAACGGGAACCTATTGTATTAAAGTCCGGGAGGAAAAAGTCGCTTTGAAGCTGTACGGCAGCATGTCACTGACACACACACACACACACACGCTCACAACAACAAATAAATCCAGACAAACAGGGACGTATCTGATGGGAACCTTTCCTCTCCATGATGTCACCTTTTTGTGAACCATTGGGGGTGAGGTCATTGAAACGTTTTACTCTTAAAACAAGCTTTTATTTTATTAATTTAATGTTTATTTGTATAGGGACAAGTACGTATGAAGCAAGTAAAGTAAGATGCTAAATTGTGTAAATCTAAATTTACAATTACAATTTGGCAAAAAATAACTCTAGGGGCCACATACTGTACATACACATCTAAAATAAAAGGGCTTATATTGTCATTACTTTGGATTCATTTTATTTAAAGACATCGTGTAGCAAACAAATCTAATGTGTAATTTGGGTTCATGTGACCTATATGGTGAAGGGACCTTCTTTGTCATAGTGACAATGATAAACCCTTTGTTCCTTAGTTCAGGCCAGAGAATGATCATGGTCTGGTGCGCACGTTCTGGCTTAATTTTGTAACATTACAGTACTTCTACTCTATACCTGATATTAATTACAATACATGGTAAAATAAAGTTATTTCCAGGGTGCTGTCTCAGAGTGTAAACCTCTGTACACTGTTCTAGCATTCTCCAAGATGGTAGCAGCAGCATTGTGATGTCCTAGTTGTGTCGTTGATGTATTTGTTTTAGTTCCTAAAGCATGTCATATATTGGATGGTCTACTGATTTATTAATTGGGCTATGGATGATCTGGATTGTTTGTGCTGACTCTTTGGATTCAACTGAAGCTGCAGCCCCGTAAATGCAGTGCTCCACATACACTGATCAGCCATAACATTATGACCACCTGCCTAATATTGTTTTCCCTTTCGCTGCCAAACCTGCCCTGACCCGTCGAGGCATGGACTCCACTAGTCGTCAAGATGTTGGCAGCAGATCCTTTAAGATCCGACTTGTTTGTCCAGCACATCCCACAGATTCCTGATTGGATCCAAGTCAACACCTTGAACTCGCTCTGTGTGTTCCGACAGCTTTCTATGTCTATTCTATATCACCTCACCGTCTTTCTTGGCTCATAGCTCATAGAAATGTTACTCAACCTGATCTTATTTCTTCTTATTTCTACCTGAACAACACACCCTCACTAACGTGACTAGTTGAAGATTATTAGGCAGGTTTTCAGTGAAAAGTTTAACTTCAGCAGCAGGTTGGCAACACATGTTTGCTTATTGGTATGATCTTGCAAAGTCTAACAGACAGAAAATAGTACCATTTAGACACACACACTTACACATGGAGTCTGGTTGCACTTGTGATGCAGTAAGAACAACTTGCTGTGAGAATAATGCAGACAGTGTACATCATGATTAAACAGCGCCCTCTTGTGTTCAGGAAAGACATGACAAGTGCTTTTTTATTGAAGGTTAATTACAGTAAAACAAAGCTGCAGAGAGTCTCTGTCCTCCTTCCGGTTCGGAGAAGAAGCAAAGAACAATTTGAGGGAAAAAAAGAAAAAACATGCAATTTCTTTTTTTTTTTGGCTTTATTTTCTCTTCACTTTCTTTCCTCCTTTCTTAATTGCTTTCCCACATTTCCTGTCATACAATATTCCAAAAGCCTCTCTTGTAGCATCTGTGTTTTCTATTGTTCGCTCTATATTTTCTTTTCCTTTTCTTGTGTTATTTTTCCTTTTAGTTTACCTCTAGTTTCTATCATCCTTCACCTCCTGTCCGTGCTGCTGACACACTCTTGTGTCCCGAAATGTTCAGACCGGATACAGAAACACACCCTCATGTGCAGGAAATGTGTGCACCATTCACCCTCCTCCTCTTTCTCTCTTTCACACACTCTTTCTCTTTCTCATACACACACACACATACACACACACACACACTGTTTCTCTGGATCCGGGTTGAACGAGAGTAACCTCTCTCCCTCTCCACTCTGGTTTTTGAGGAAAGGCGTGTGTGTGTTTTGCTGCCAAAAGTTCTGAAAAGAGGATTCTGCCTGCCCTCTCTTTTTCTCCCAGATGTTCTTTCTGCTCTCTCTCCTCTCTCTCTCTCCGTCTCTCTCTCTCCCACAGTTTGAAGCGTTGCTATGAATCAAACCAAATATTCCTCCTGACAACAGATGCCTCTCCTCCCTCTCTGCTCCTCTGTGTTCAAACATCAGTGCAAACTGAGAGATCACAGTGGATGATCAGACTGACATGTCATTATTTCACACACACACAAACACACACATTTAGAAAGACTTGCAAGTGCAAGTGCAAGTGACTAAAAAACAAGCATTTTTTGCTTTATTGGTGCGACACCATTGTATAGATGGTGTAAGGCAAGTCTGTCTATCTAATGGCCAACAGGGGGCAACGCCACTGGTTGCAGAAAGTAGTCTGATTGTATGCAAGTCTACCAAAAAATGACCCTACTTGTCAATAGATGTATCACATCACAAAGCATTACCTAACGATTTTATGGTCCCGATCACGAGTTTCAAGTCTTCTACAAGACAGCGGATGTTCCCCTCCTAACGGTTTGGGGGTTAACAAGCTCCTCAGCCCCTCCCTCCACCATGCCCTCCTAGTACTGCTCCTAAACCCCTCACCCTGCAACCCCAACACAACCCATCCCCATTACAAATCACCTTCCTCGCCACAACATGGACAAACACCCACGCACTACTAGATGTGCATTCACACACTGAAAACCCTCTCGTTTCACTCTCTGCTTTCTCAAGGCCATCGAACAGAACTTACGTTTTTCTTGTGTGTGTTTATTTGTTTTATTATTTCAGAATCAGAATCAGTTTTATTGACCAGGTATGTACACATACAAGGAATTTGACTCCGGTTTCTGCTTTGATGTCTTTATTGGCCTTGTTTTGTATGTGTTGTACTGTGCTTCACTTGGAATTGTCTTTCCATTTTTTCATGATAAAAAGCACAAAAAAGTCAAAAAAGCAGCATTTTTTAATCATGGTCCCATTAAGAGTTTAAAAAAAGACGGCTTTCGGTCGTGGCTTTCTGTGATTGGCAGGTCTCTATCATGGCGGCCTCCAAAGAGCAAGATGGCAACAGCCAAAATGCCAAACCTGACTTCAAAATGTTTGCTCACAAACGAATGGGATACATCACTGTGGCTTCAAACAATTCAGACTTTTGTGGAATCTAAAACTTCTTTTAAAATTTGATCCAATGTTGGTCAACAGAGCACAGAGGCATGACTGGGTTAACTTTTCACTGTAGGGGTCCATACTACTTAAACTACTTCTCAATAACCCTAACCCGTCATCCAATGGATTTGGCAATTTGTTGGTCACAATATATAGTCTTGTTTTATTAAGAAAAACAGTGGCAAACCTATACCAACTATTTTCGCAGTAAAATTTCAGATTTTACGCCACTTTAAGTTAATTTCAGTCACTACAAACTCTTTTAAATTCTTCTATATGTCTACCTTAACCAGTTAATCTGTTACACACAACTTAGAGCTTCACTATGTTTTCCTGAAAAACTTGTTGATTTGATAACTATGAAACTGTTTTCCTCTACAGTAAGTTAAGAGGCAGATGTTCAGGGTCCGCTCCCTTACAAGTATAACCCTCTTACCTTCCTTGTCAGGGACCTTGTGTAGAATGAGGGTGGAAAACCCGGAGGCAGGCTTCTGTTTTTCTTTGCTTTAGGTAATTTTCTCCAGGAGTGCCCGGACTTTAAAAAGTTGTGTGGGTCAGCAGCTTTGATGCTTATGTGGGTTAAAAATACTGCAGAGTTTCTTCTCTGCCAACCGGCTCTGGTCTGCTCAACTGGTCCTGTGTAGAAATACTCACTGTTGGAGCCATGATGATACACAATGAAGACTCAATCAGTCCGTCAGCGAGTGGAAATAAAGTATGAGGCCAAAGGTTTCTCCGTCTTTTAAAGAAGAACATTTTCAAGCCAGTGTCACCTGCCGTATTCCTTTACCCATCTACAAAACTGTTCCCACTTCTCGATGCCCTTCAGGTACCTGAACTTTCTAAGCGCCCCTACTCCAATCTCATCCACTCATCAGCCAATGACTACATACCAGATTCTTTGTTACCTGCTGGTCCTTCTAAGTTACTCTATTGTTTTTGTCATTGCTTCAAGTCAGTTTTGTGTACCTCTTACCTAGAACCACTGGCCTGGAGAGATGTTACTTGTAAAACATCATTGTCAGAATTATAACTCGAAAAAGGATCTATTGGATCATTTCTGTTTGGGATTTTCATGGACAGGATCTCAAGGTGCAGCCGGGGGGAGGAGCGTTTCCGGTTTGGGGATGGGGGATTTGCAGATGACGTTGTCCTGTTGGCTTCATCAAGCTGGGACCTCCAGCAGGCATTGGGGTGGTTTGAAGCCGAGTGTGAAGTGGTTGGGATGAGAGTCAGCACCTTCAAGTCTGAGGCCATGGTTGTCTGTCGGAAAAACGGTGGATTGCCCCGTCCGGGTGGGGAGTGTGTCTCTGCCTCAAACGAAGTAGTTTAAGTATCTTGGGGTCTTGTTCACGAGTGAGGGTAAAATGGATCGTGAGATTGACAGGAGGATCGGTGCAGCATCAGCAGTAATGCGGGCGTTGTACCGGACCGTCGTAGTGAAGAGAGAGCTGAGCCTGAAGGCAAAGCTCTCGATTTACCAGTCGATCTACGTTCCAGCCCTCACCTATGGTCACGAGCTTTGGGTAGTGACCGAAAGAATGAGATCGCAGATACAAGCAGCTGAAATGAGTTTCCTCAGCAGGGTGTCCGGGCTCTGCCTTAGAGATAGGGTAAGGAGCTCGGAGATCCGGGAAGAGCTTGGAGTAGAGCCGCTTCTCCTTCACATTAAAAGGTGCCAGTTGAGGTGGTTTGGGCATCTGATTAGGATGCCTCCTGGGCGCCTCCCTTTGGAGGTTTTCCAGGCACGTCCAACTGGGTGGAGACCCCGGGGTAGACCTGGAGCTCGCTGGAGGTATTATATTTCCCGTCTGGCCTGGGAACGCCTTAGAATCCCAACGTTGCTGGGGAGAGGGACGCCTGG
Source organism: Semicossyphus pulcher (assembly GCF_022749685.1). NCBI lineage: Eukaryota > Metazoa > Chordata > Actinopteri > Labriformes > Labridae > Semicossyphus > Semicossyphus pulcher. The sequence goes on from NW_027211626.1 coordinate 21,316,988, forward strand.
GTGACCTTGCTTAGCCTGCTGCCACCCTGACCCAGCTCCGGATAAGCGGAAGATAATGGATGGATGGATGGATAGATAACTATGTTACCACACATTTAGTACCAACTGTTCTTTTTGGATACTCTGAACTATACTCAAAGTATTAAGGTTTCTTACCCAGCCCGACTTTTAAATGAGAAGCAACAGAGCTAGCCTCATTTTGATTAGAGACTCTGGGTTTAGGTTGGATTGCTTCTAACAGAGACAGTTTTGTCCATATAACAATCCCAGCTACTTATTTGCGTTCCTTCGGAGAGGTCAGAGGTCAGTGTCACCGTCAATGTTGTGGCTCTGGAGTCTCTGTGGAGGATAACAACCTTGCTTAAGGGCACCTGGAGGAGATAAGTTAACACCTCCACGTCTTTGAAGGTTGCTGGAATGTTCTCAGTTGTAATACACGTGTATATTCATCAGTGCTGCGAATAAGAGGTCCTTTGTTTGGCCCCTTCATTCATTCATTCATTAATGCACATATTCCCGTCCTGACTCATGTATTCATTCCCCAGCTCTGGATTTGTATCTTGATGTTATTGCTGAAGAAACCCACAGCCCATAAATCCATGAGTCAGCCACAGCCCATCTGCTCTTACATAACAGTCCCATAATGCAACAGGGCCTCAGTCTGCTGCCTTGATCCTCAGTACGTAAAAGATGAAAACGCTGGTTTGAAACCAGCTTTCCCGCCATGAAGGCAATAAAATCTGGCCTGTTAAACAGCAACACAATATGTTTGTTTACTACACACTCTGTTTTAAAGGAATCAGATCATCCAGGGTGGAGACGCACGTTAAACCATGTGTCAAAACTCCCAGCAGGCTTTGTGTTTTCACATCAGGTGCACATGGCTGTAGAGAGATTTGAGGCCCAGACGCCGTACAAACTGACACACAACACATCTGCTGTTACAGTGATGTACGCACACACGGACGGAGTGTGAGCTCTGAAAACAAACAGAGCTCGACCTGACGGCTGGACTGAACCAAATTTAGAAAAACTGAAGCTTCAAATCTTTCAAAACAGAATAAAGGAGATCTTGCACAGCAGCAGTCTGAAACAGTCCAGTGTTACATACCCCTAGACAGTGCATCTTGTTGTGCATAAATTGTGGCTTTATACCAAACCACGCAGAGTTGTTAAACTTTATTTTGGCCTTGATTTGAAGCTGAAATACGACAAAAATAATCTGAATGTCGTTACAAGAGAATCTGGTCTAAAACTGTCTTCAAGGCTTTTCCAGGACCTGCAGGAGCACTGAAGCTGTTTTTAGTTCATATGATCTCAACTTTACAGAGAAACCACACACACACACACACACACACACACACACACACACACGCACGCAGCAGTTCTGCAGCATCAGGAGCCCTTCAGTTTCTTTATGTTCAGTGAGAGTTGGCCTCCAGCCCGGATCCTGTTTCTCACTAATTATGGACAGAAGTTAAATTGTAGCGGTGACGCAGAGTCTGCGGCTCCACAGTCAAGACAAGAGCTATCACAGCACATCACTTCCTGTCAAAACTGTCAAAATAAAAGTCATTTTATGGTAAAGGGCAGTAAAATGGTATGGCGTAACCAAAAATAGATTCATTTAATCACAGTTTGATGAATAAAAAGGCAATTACTAAAACATAGTAATATGCATATGTATCATGTTCTTCTTCTTCTTCGTTTTCTATTTCTTCTTTTACAACAGAAACAATCATGTTTCAAATTTAGGGGATAAAGGGGGAAAAAAGGGCCATTTCTGCCTCGTTAATTGAAAGGAATTTTAGTCAGCAAAAGATAAAAAGAGATTTAAATTTAATAATGATAGAAATAAAATACTCATAACAAATAGACGCTTTTAAAAGTCTTTTTAAGCAGTTTGAAGTCAAATTATATAAATATTAATAAATATTAAGTGATTAAGTCAGAATTATAAGAAAATAGTTTTCTTATAATTCTGACTTAATCGTTATTTCGTCAAAATTATAAAATAAAAAATGAAACGTTTTTTTTCTCTTATCCCAAATATTGTATCTCTTTATGTCTTTTCTTGGCCAAAATGCTCATTCATAATGTCAGTAGTATTTTTAATTGTGTGCTTTTTGGGGCCTATGTTTACAATGATGTATGTTTAATACAGTTTACTTTAGTTCAGTTGTTCAACAGGTTTTATTGCATTACTTTCTTTTTTCCTTTGCTCCCCCTTTTATTGTGAATCCAATGCTGCCATTTCCCGTTATTTTCTCCTCTCTCTCTCTCTCTCTCTCTCTCTCTCTCTCTCTCTCTTTGTGTGTGTGTGTGTGTTTTGCACTGCTGTCTCCAGGCTCTGCTCTCCAGGCGCCTCCTCCTCCTCCTCCAAACATGGCGCTGACCCGCAGCTTTGCTGCTTCCCCGACAGACGACGCAGAGAGGGACAGAAGGAGGAGAAGAAGAAGCGAGCAGAAACCCACTCTGAACGTGTTTTAAAAAAAACTTTGAAACTAACACAACCTAACCCTCTTCGTGTTTCCTACCGGAGACTTTACGCGCGGCTTTCGGAAACGTCTACGCGTCAGGCTGTGCGCGTAACGGAGAGCCCACCTGTCCGACGAAGGTAGATTTCACTCCCGTTTCTTCGAGGATGTGAATCTCCCTGATTTGTGTGGAATAACGGAGCAGTCTGAGGAGTCTGACGGGTAACTCGGGGTCAGAGCTGCCTCTGGTCGAAACATGTGCAGCCCTCTGATGAGCAGAAACACACAGGCTGGAGAGGACTGAGTCTTTCCAGGAAAAAAAACAACTTTTTCCGCTCTTCCACGCAGAGAGGATGGATGGAGAACATTTTGCGCTGTCAGGAGTTGAGAGGGAAAGAGAGAAGCTTCCACCAATTTACAACAGCTCCCCTCCTGCTGTAAGAAAACTGCCTTTTCTCACCTTTATACATATGTCTCTCTCCTGTGCAGGAAATAAGTTATAGAAGAGGGACATATCATTCAAACATCAACTGTTTTTTTTCTTATATCCAAGTTGTACAATATGTAGTATTTGTATTTACATTCATACATGAACAATATTAGTCTAAATATTATGAACAAAAGTACATTTATTCCTGAATAACGAATGATAAATTGCAGAAATGGGGTATGATGCAACAGGCCACTCATCTGTTTTGAAACACATAAGTGAACACATAAGAAACAACCACATTTAAAACAAAAAAACAGTAATATAGAATATATTATTAACAAAACAGAATTAAAACAACGTTGCCAACCATTCATTGAAGCTAATAAGCATAATGTGTATTATATGCCAACCACCAGGCTGTTACAGTCTGAACACTGCTCGTTATTTTTTACAGTTTTGTTTCAAGTTTTTCCATCATATTTTGTGCCCAATGCTGAGTTAAAATGCCTTGTTGTTCTACAGCACAGTTCTATATGATGATTTCTGAATGTGCAACACATTTACATGCACATTTGTAATATCAAACATCACCTCCAATCATTTTATAACATGTCTGATATTCAAAATGATTTTATTAACTTTGTCTTGCAGCCAGGCGAACACACAGATTTGGACACATGATGCATAAAACATTATAAACCATACACATATATAAATTTATGCTTTTTAAAATTTTATTTAACCTTTATTTATCCAGGAAGTCCTGTGAGATAAAATCTCTTTTCCGAGGGACAGCATACCCGTTACAGCTCCAATAGATATAAAACAATAACAAACAGGAAATACAATCAGCAAATACACAAGAAAAACACTAAGACCAGCTCAAATGCATAATCCATACTCTCTTTGCATAGAGGGACAATGCATTCAAAAGTGTCATTTTCTGCTGTTGGAAAAAGTGATGCCCCTGCCTTACATAATGAGCCCTGACATCAGCTCTCTCGCAGCGTCTGATGATGTAATCAGCGTGTTTTTAAATGCATAGCAGGGAGCTGAGTGTTGGACTGCTGCACTTTTTATCGCCGTCTTTTAAGTTCGGGTCTGGGGTGTCACTCCGGAGCAGACCGGCGGGGATGCAGGCTGGTTAGTTGATGTCATCTCCATTGTGTCAGGGAGCAGGAATGTGCAGATCGGATGGTTTTGACCAATAAACAGTCTGTCACTGCTCAGACCGAGCCTGGTTGTGTCTGGAAATGCCATAAAGTGGCTGCATGCGTTCTCTCAGTCAGGCCGATTCCCCCGATCCCTCCTCAGAAGTCTTCTGGCCCCTGGAGCTTACATGTGAGGAAATTCAGGCTCAAAGGTTGGATAAAAGAGGTCTTAGATTCAGTGGGCTGTCATTGTACTGCAGACCAATAAAAACAGAAGAATTGGAGACAGCTGCTGCGCGCTGAAGAGGAAAGTTTGTTTTTACCTGAACAGAGCTGCTGTTTGAGGAGGCGGCCTCGGGGTTTCCAAAAAGTTTGCTGAACGAGAATTTCTCCAGACCGCCAAGCGTTGGACAAAAAGATGGCTGAGTTACATTAGATTAATTCTAAAAAGGCTTAATTGGCTCTACAGAAACAAATGCAGTGATTAATGGCAAAGAATCTCTGATCCAAGCCCCCCAATATAAGCAGCATGTATCTGTTTCATGTCATGGGAGATAGAGCATTTTCATTTACAGAATATCACCTAGCAACACTGAGCAACAACAGGTGTCTCAATAGGTTGTTTCATCATTTGAGCCTCAAATTCCCGTCTACAGGGAATAAAACATCATTATTCTGAAAGATTTTAATAATGAGAAAAAGAGTTTCTCTCTTTGAAAATTGTAATATCTGCTCAGTTGTTGGTTTAAGGCCCGAAGATTTTGGTTTTTCAAAGACAAAAAGTCAGGGTTGAGAAACCCTGCGATCACTGTTCTGGCTTTGCCTTTACTTGTTCACCCTTGTGATACTTAAGCAATGTCACATGAGAGGGAGTGATGTTGTACTGAATGTCAGCACTGCTGTGATCAGATGTAGGAAGATAATCACAGCCTGTATATCCATCTGCATTCACCTTGATACAACGCCACGAGAATACGTTACGCTTTCTAACTCACTGCTGATTGCGTACTTATAACTTGCCCTTTGCCCTTATAACTTACGCGTATCGCATTGAGTTGCAAAACGTCATTAAAGATATTCTCACACAGACGTCATTTGATCAAATTAAACTCTGGACTGTTTGAGTTTATCCTCTGTAAACAGTCAATGCACCCACTGTACAGACGTTAGCTTTAAGCTATTAAGCAACAGACTCACCAACAGTGTCTGTGTGTTGTGTTCTGCTGTTGTGTCTCAGGAGAGACTCAGCCTCTTGGTCATTTTTCTCCTGTCTGTAAACCCAACAGCTACATTTTTCACAGTTTCCAACATTTCCAACTCACGTGGATGCATCTTTATCATGTCTGACTTTTGCAATCACACCACCTCTAAGATTCAGCTTGAGTTTACTCTGAAAACAAAATTTAGTTTGGTTTAAAATTGAGTTTTCTTTCACTTTATCTTCACCCGTGGGTCTTTCTATCTAATTTAACTTATACAGTATGTTTCTTTTTTACACCCAGAGAGCCAAAGGTAACAGTTGTGGCCTAAATCTGTCAGGACTGCTCACCAGAGTCACCTCAGACTTTTAATGAATGATGCACTCGAATCAGCTCAAGTTTACTTGGATTAATTCTGGCCCGAAGCTGGCACAAGTGCTGCCAACTCAAGCTGATTTCTCAGCCCAAATCAACCCAAATCTGCAGCTCCAGACCTCGGCAAACCAGACACACACATGCAAGGCAGAGGAGTTTTGATACTCTGTCGGCACATTCGGCTGAGTTCTACCACCACACAGCTGTGATGGTGCGACTTGTTAGAAGACGATTGCCGCTGATTTCGACATATCTTAAAGACTGCTGGTCTCAGTAAACACTTGATGATCCATCAACGTCAAAGGATAAAACCTCAGCTGAAATGTTTGACTAATTAAAAAGTAAGGAAATGTTTTTTGCAGGAGAAAACTGACCTGAGAGAACCGCTGTAAAGTTTAGTTATTATTTTCAAAGCTTCAGGAATGACTGACACAAACACAAACGGTCTCACAATCATCTGCAGAATCTGATAAGAGATTAACAGCTGAAAGAGGAGTGTTCGTGTATGTGTGTGTGTGAGAGTGAGAGTGCGTGACGTGGAGCTCCTCGGTTTGGTGTGCGCTTTGCTAATTTTTTTTCGTCACTGTGGTGTCACTGCTCCACTCCGTCAATCAGCTGCCGTGGGGGGGCTTTGACGTCTGTAATGAAAGAGTAAGGGAGTGAGAAGGGAGTAATGTGGCTGCTCTGCGGCTTCACTGAGAGAGGAGTGTAATTATGCAAACATCGGTTAAAGGTGCAAGGATGGAGCAAACAACAGTACACAAACACGAGTCCACAGCCATGCTAGCAGCCCTGTGAGCCTGTGTTTCTGCAGAGTGCTACTTTGACCTAAATGCTAAACATGCTGACTTTTTAGCAGTTCTATTGTTTACCATGTTCGACATTTTAGTTTAGCATGCTAGCTTATTAGCATGAAACACAAAGCTTAAGTATATGATTTTGTTTGGGTCAAAAAAAGTGTATAGCGTGCTGAGTGTCTGGGACCCAAGTGTTTGTGGTTTGTTCAGTGCATTTGGCATCAGTCAGCCCTTGTGTGTGGCTCTTTGTCTTCATGTTGAATCAGTACTGTAGCATGTCGTTAAGAGAAATCACTCTGATTGGCTGTTCAGCTAAGCAACTAGCTAACGACAACTAGCTAATATCGTTGATAATAAAAGCTCTGATGACATGTATGTTTCGTTTCTGTTAACAAGAGGAGACTAAAATGTCAGTGGTGGGCTGTCGGACATTTAAAATCCATGATATTCCCCCCACTGTGCGCCTAATTGGTTAAGGGGCGTGCAGATCTCCCTGAATGTGACCAGCCATACAGGTGATGATGTCCCAAAGCGGCAGCTTGACAACAGCGCACACAAAACGAGCATGTATCATTAAGGTGGTTATGAACTTTCTTTGTTAACCCAGGCTTTCTGCTTCATGCTCTGTGTGCGTTTTTTACGCGCCTTTTGACGTCAGACTATTTAAATGAGAAACAGTGATGAAAATATAAAAGGTCTTTATGGTAAAAACCAACACTGCTGCTGCAAGTAAGGCAAGAGTGGAATGCGCAGTATGTGCTACTGTAACTGCACAGCTTTGTTTTGTGGCTTTACATGCGTAGCGTCACGTTCCAGAAGTTTCCGTACACTAACCTCATCTACAGTAAATTGCCTGTGGAGAACATTGTCAGAAGATAGCGGATGAAATGAAGGCTATTTACAGCAGATTTAACCTGTATTTGGCTAATTAGTTCAAAGAGAGAAAACATTTTGACTCAATGTAATGATCATTTTCATTTTAAGACTAAGACTAAAACAGCTGCCAAACAAAACCCTGCTAACGACTAATCTTTTCTTCTCCCACATGCAAAACACCAGGGGCTGACAATCCTACTGCCATTTGCTCGGTTGTATGTAGACTTATTCTAGATAAGAAATGGTTATGATGATCACAGACTAACCCCACCTGCTGGTATAGAGAGTTTCTTTCTCTCATCGTACATGCTGCAGACATTCAGGTGTGTTCAAGTGCAACTTCTTGGCCCAGATATAGTAATAAAATACAGTTTTTGATGTCTGTTTTGTCTTAGGCTTTAGTGGAAAAGTTAAAGGTTAATACTCTTTAGGTTTCATTCTGTGGGGGCCATGAATGTTATAATGGCAACCCGTCTAATGGTTGGCTGAAGTATTTCAGTTTGAACCCAGGGGGCGGACTAACAAACTGAAGCCTTGCCCCTACAGCCTGCCTGCTGTCAGGTTTTAATTGGATCTGAATTTTGATTTCACAGATGGTCTGAATTATTTCCGTGGTTGTGTTTTCTGCATTTGTAGTCATGTATTCACTCTGCGCTTTGTGAGCAGATCAGACAGTGCTTGAATTTGTTTGATCCGATCTGAATGAATCTCATCAACATAGATGAAGAGAGGTGGAGCTCCTGTCCAAAGCGAAAGATGAATGTGCACCTGTCTGTTTGCTGTCTGTGTGTGTCTGTCAGTGTGTGCATGTGTTGTGTCAAAACTCTGAAAACACAACCTGCAACTGAGGTTTTTGTTGTCTCAGAGACAAACGGCCCTTTGATTTCTGTCTGTGTGTGGCTGTGCAGACGAGACAAAGTGGAGAAGTAGGAATTGTGTGCGTGCGTGATGCAAAGACTATACGCTGTTCTGATTCTTTCTCTTACTCTCATTTCTTTGGAAACTGATTTATTATAACAGCTGATTCCTGCTCCCTCTGTTCTGCAGCCCCTGAATGCATCACTGCTGGAGTGTGTGCTGTGTGTGTGTGTCTGCCTTTATGTGTGTGTGTGTGTGAGTGTGTTTGCTACTGTCAGGAGCGGCTGCTGTGCATCTGTTGATCTCTCCACCTCATTTTCCTCCACCTCTCCTCTTCTTCTCTTCCTCTTTTTGCTTCTTTTCTTGAACCACTTCCTGTTGTATGTGTAACATCCTTCTTTTCTTGTCCATCTGTCCTTCATGTTTTTCTGCCTTCCCTCTTTTATCTGCTTCAATTTCCTTTCCCTCTCTCATTCCCCTTTTCCTGCTCTCCTCACCATCTTTCAGCCTCCTCCCATTCCTTCTGTCCTCTTCTTTCCTCTCTTTATTAATCCCTAACTCCTTTTCTCTTTAACTCCCACATCCCTCTTTTCCTTACCTCACCTTACTTCAGTCCTTCTCTTCTTTCTATTGTCTTATTTCCATTCTCTCCTCCCTAAATCCCTCCTCCCTCTCCTCTTCATGTCTTCCTCTGCTTGCAGTTGTCGCTCTCCCGCAGCATTTGAAACTGTGTGAGAATTTAGTTCATCTTTAAAGAGTCCAGTTCAGTTCTGGTTATATTGTTAGTGTCTGTTTGTGGCTCAAAGTCTGGATTAAAGTCAGAAGTTCCCACCCTGGTGAGAAACCTCGACATCTGACATGAACCTGTTTGCTGACCTTGTCACCCATGTGGTAGCTACTATTTGTATGTTTAAGATGTGAAACAAGAGAACTACAATTTAGCATTGGTGTTTAAAGTTTTATATTGTCTTTATCTTCATCGACTAATATGTCTCCTGATGTTTTGTCCTCTCTTATAGTGCATTATAGAGATTGACTGACATATTGATTGCTTCGCTACATATGGCTGCAGACAGTGCTGAGTTTATTGTTAGGTGTGGAGTTAAAGTGCTCTGTGCTGGACTGACTATGTGATGTTAACATTTCTAAATCACTCTGAGCATCCATCCATCCATTATCTATACCGCTTATCCTGTTCAGGGTCACAGGGGGGAGCTGGAGCCTTTCCCAGCTGTCATTGGGTGAGAGGCGGGGTACACCCTGGAATCAATCACAGGGCTGAAACACAGAAAATTAGAGACAATTTGGAGTCACCAATGAACCTAACGAGCATGTCTTTGGACTGTGGGAGGAAGCTATACTGGCTAATCACAGATATAATATATTGCAGAAAAGTAAAAATGGCAGTGCACAAATTTAAAGCAGTACTCTTTTGTGTTATGAGTTATTTTTTCTTATATTTGATTAACAGTGAAGTTTAACGTATTTTCTGTGCATTAACCACTCTTGTCATCTTTGTAAAAAAAGGCACCTAAAAGATACGTGTCTTTAAAATGCATGACTCGTGTTGATGATGTCACATTTCCGCACCAGGGTTTGGGGCGAGGAGCTAAGCAGCCGTTTCCCTCTCTGGGCACCTTCATCTCCACACTGAGCCAGCGGAGGGACGCGTTGGGGCGGGGCTTGACTGGCAGCATGACGGGCACCCTGACCAGTAATCATTGGCTCAGACACGGTGAGTTCAAGTCCAGTGTTCTGGGATCGAGTGACGTCATCATTACAACCACAGGTCAGAGCGGTTGAGCCTGATGTATCGGTAGGACGGATTATTATCAGGGTTGTCTTATTCTGATGTATTGAACTCGTGCTATTGGCATCTTATGAATGGCTTCAAATAGTGCAACAAGATTGCCAGAACTTTTTCTTATAGATTTGACTCCATATGAGGATATCTCAAAGTAAATGTTTCCAGTTAAGCAGCTCATTGTCAGTCTGTCTGACTGCCTTTGTTCTCTGACACACTGTGGTCTCTGTCTCTGTCTAGGAAGTAATGATGTGTTACTTCCTCTGTTTACTCTACGCTTGATGTATGTACTCAGACTCTGTTTATGTTGAGCTGCTGGCAACGACTCCGGAGCGGGAACTTATGTCTCCATGAAGGAAGGTTTTCAGGAGGGAGAGAAGAAGAAAAGCTGTTTTCATCGGATCACACTAAACCTTCTGTTCTCAATTCTCTAGTTTAAAAGCTCAAATTAATCAACAGAGTTTCAGATTCTCAATTAAATTAAAAAAATACATTTTATGGTTCATGAAAAATGAAAGTTACCTTGGCAAACAAGCCTTGATGATCTCAACCACGATGATATGGTTTATTGGCTGTTAGCATTGTGTCATTAAAGGGGATGTATCTTCCCGTTAAAGGCGAGGTTATTTCTGACTGCCGTGAGAACGCAGACCGAGCAAAGTGCTCACCAGCCTGCTTTGTCACCACGGCTACTGATGCCAGAATAATTATGCAAACCTCCGCCCCAAATGAAAACCATATGAAAGTGAAAACACTAAACACACACACGCACACACGCAGCAGATAGTGTAACATTCCTCTGGCCCGTAACAGTCGTCCGGCCTGCTGGATAATCACCACAATTTGCTGTTTCATCTGTTAAGTATTACGGGAGGTTTGTATTTCCTTTTAATAGTGTCAAATATGGTTTTGTGTGCTGAGGCTGAGCCGAGCAAAGATCATCTGAGTTTCATTCCAGGATCAGAAAACAATGACACCTTTTCTAAAAACACTGGCATCACAGTGCAGCGTGTTAGGAACAGAGGATTAAAAGCTTTATTGGTCGCAGCAGGGAAACTGGAACACTGAAGCAGGATACAGTGACTGGTGAAAGGGAATACATTGCAAAATAAGTGTTTAAATATTGCATCTGTCACATTTGAATGTCAACTTCAGCACAGCTCTTGGTTTGTCCTCCTTTAAACCAACCATAGACTGTGTGTAAGAGGTGGACAGAGTCATGCGACAGCACCCATTGGTTTGTGGAGTACAGTTTTGAACCAATGACTATATATAAAGATGGACAGCGTGTCTCCACCTCCTGTCATTGTACAAAAAGGAAGACAAAATACACTCGGAAGCGGGCACTGTCATTCACAGCCAGAGTCTGTGAAGTAGAGATCGGCTGGTGGAGCTGCGGTAACGATGTCCCGCCCCTTCTACTAACTAAAACACACATTCAACTTACTGAAATAACAGCAAAAATCACGTAGGATGGCGTATTTAACAGCAGATCAGCTTCTTGTGTTGATGCTCACAGTTACGGAAAGTTCAACGACTGTAGCGTTACTGTTAGCTACGCCTCCTCTCTCTGTTCCTCCTCTACTAAAAATCCAGAACAGATCGACCTACACTGCAGCCGGTCAGTAGCGGGTGATAGAGATGTTTTGGCTTCATTTTTAGGGAGCTGACATGTCGTCCTTCATTTTATACAGTCTATGGTTAAAAGCCTCAAGTTTGGCATTTTAGCGGGTAGCTAAATCTAGGTGTTATCGAACCAGAAGTGGCCATATCTGGATTAGAGGTTGGATATGCAACACTCCGACTTCTGGTTTAGAGCTTGCTATGGTGGTAACTTCTCAATCAAAAGATTGAAGAAGCCACACCATAAAATATACCCTGCTTTATCATCTATATTACTCTGACTGAGATCATAGTTGACAAAATAAAGATTATGCTGTATTGGAACAAACTTTAAAGAAAGGCTGACTAAGGTAGCAAATCAAGTGAGAGGTAGGCTAAGTTTCTGGTAGACATAAAATTGGACTTCTTTTTGCAACCTGTGGCATCGCTTGATTGCCATTTAAAATCGACAGGCAGGTAAGTCTTTTCCATTAAAATTGGCCAGCAGATGTTAAAATGGTGAAATTATCTTACTGACAGTAATCCATAAATACAATGTTTTGAGAATAAAAAAATAAAGAAGAACTAATCATTTGGACGTCCATTTCACTGGACAACTCATTGGCCATGAGCGGAGTCTTCCACAAGCTAAAGCTAGGGAGCTAGTTGCACAATAATGGCAGACAGAAAGTAGCTGGCTATGGTTAATGATGACAACAAAGCCATCTCCAAATTGAAACCCATAAAAGAATATTCCATAAAACAGAATGTCTCACATAAGAACACTGTCAACAATATCCCTGTTAATACTCAACAACGCCCAAATCTGGAACACATGAACAGACTTCATTAGCCTTTGGGTGGATCCCCATTTACCGACAGCAGATTAAGCAGTGCAAGTGTGTTATGTAGATGATTTATTATGTCAAAATACATCTGAAACATCTGTTTTCTCCAGTCCAAGGTTCCATTTACACTTATTAACGTGTTATGTGTATCTGGACAATGACCATCTGAAAAACACGCCCTAATTAAATTACGCTTTGAGGTAAAACTCCTCATTTGGTTTCCTCTCACGCTTGTTGACCATACTTGGTAAACAGCTCATCTCCAGTCTCATGTTTGTGGCCTGTTTCACTCATCAGACCTCTGCAGGAACAATAACATGAATGAATGGACGGTACATGATGACACTTGAGGGAGATAACAAGGTCATCCTCTTACCCCTCGTCAACACGAAACCTTTGTCGAATCAAACTTTGATGAAAGACAGAAGAGGTGAAGGAGGAGGATGTCCTCAGAGGTCTTGAGGGTGAGTCTTCTGATTAAAGGGTGTCATGGCGACCGAGGCTTGTTGCTGTCAGGACTAAATTGGGTGACGCACAAGCTGACAAAGCAGTGGTAATTGGGAAGCAGTGAAAGAGGAGGAGGGAGAGTAAGGGCGACGGTTAAGTGAAGTTTCTTCCGGATGCATCATCAGTTTTCAAACTGCCTCTATTCGCAAAACAACTAATTAATACATAACATGTCCAGGTTGCTATGCATTATGCTGGATTTTCATGGTCCCCAGAGGATGAGTCACGTTGCTCCACCATCACAAATTACAGACGTTCATGATCTATGGAAGATGAATCCTTTTGTTTGGTGAACCTTGGATAAAACTGATAATGGTTTTACCCATTGACTTATTCTTAACATTCATATATTGGATCCATATCAGTATTGGAATATCACTGATTTAATTTAATGTACTTAACCATTACAAAGTCAATTCATTTTATTTACTTGCCTGTCTCTCACATTAAGCTCTTATTGCACCTATAGCCAACCAAAGAACAGGATTCTGCTCATGTTTTCCAACTTTAAAGTTTTTGGTGTCTATGTGGATTTTTCCTGCCTTCAAAGAGAGCGTTAATTGGTGCAGAAGTCTTTGCTGTGGTCATCCTATAAATTTCACTGACACATTGAGTGTGTGTGACATTGAGCTGTTAATGTCATGAGTCCTCTGGCCTTCCCCACTCTCCCTTCCCCTGTTTCTGAGTTTATCCGCTATCTCTCTCAATAAAGTCGTAAAAGGCAAAAAAAGAAGAAAAAAAAAAGACAAAGGATATTAAAAAGGCAGACAAATTTCACAGCTCAACCAAAGCTAAACTCAAGTCTTTTTCAGAGAGACAAGACTGATAAGAAAACTGTTAATGCTCACTGTCAACAAGTCAACGAACCGCACATTAGAAACATAACCAGACTGCGATAGACTCTAACCATCAAATACACCTTAATGTTTGACTTTAATACCTGCATATTGTAAGGCTCTACTTTCTGTTTTCCCTTAAAATAATAAAGCTGAACTACAACTGCAAAACTGCACGTCAGCTGACTCGGACCAGAAAGAGAGCACACATACACTGATTTAAAACCCTCAGCACAGGCTACATGCTTGCTTCAGAAGCTCGTTGTGGCCCTATGTATTCATTTGATTTGCTTTCAGCCTACTAACCCTAAAGAACCCTCAGGTTGTGGCTAGTGACCTTTTATTAATTTGTTAAGCACTAAAAAATGAATTACAAATGGATATATGAATACAAACTGTATTTCAGTAAATTTCCCCCCGAATACTATTCATTCTAACTTTGTCAAACACTTATTTAAACCTCTCACATCTTGCAAACCAGTATTTCTACTTGACCTTGTGACCTTTTCTCTAGCGCCACCATCAGTAAAAACATTATATCATCAGCACCCTTGCTATGATCACATTATAATTTATCCGTCTGTCCGCCTCTTTACTTGTCTCCCCTTTTATCTTCTGCTTGTGCAATCTGTCCATGCCTACAGAATGAGCACCCACAATGCACCCTGACAGCCCTGCTGGTGACTATAGTTACTGTGGAGACGGATACAATGGAAGGCTAATTATAAACAGAATAGATGAATGGTTGGAAGTGTGGGAGGATGGGTGAACAGGTGTATCTCTGTGATTAAGGTGAAATCGTTTGTGTTGTGTGTTTGTGTGTAAGTGGATGCTTCATCATCTGTAAGAATGAGTTTGATTTACATTGACAATCCTACGTATGATGAGGTTTACTCATGCCGTAAATATGATTATTGGGTATTGCAGCACACTTCAACAATTCTACACTGCAAGTGCTGTGTTAAGAAATAATTCAAAATAAACTATTGGAAAAAATTATTATGTTAAAGTTCCTCGTAGTTAATCCTGCCAAGCTCAGGGGTTAGGTTTCTCTTGATGATACTTCTTTTGCTGGACCAGGTGCTTCCCCTGATCTCGATAACAAAGAGGAACAGGCTGCACTGACTGCACCTCAAGGTGATATTTGAATGTTATCAACAATCTCATCCAGATGATTTTCCAACTATCTTTAAAATATATTAAATAAAACAAATTCATTAATTTCCTCTTTACTGTGTGTTTCTTACCCAGGGAGAGAGCTGCCTCCGATCTGCAGCGATGTTCGTCAAAAGCAGCGCCTCTCCATTGACACTCTGCCCCCAGAGGTCAAAGCTCCGTTCCCCTGCGACCCCATCATCCCCATGCGCACCAAGACCACCAAGGAGTTCCAGTGAGTTATTGCGCCCTGAACTTGGACCCAAAACTTTAAGACTGTTCTCAGTTCTCTACCGAAAACTGTAAAACCAATTCCCCTCACTTTGGATGCCTGGAACACATAAAAAATTAATACTTAGTTATTTTAGAGACAGGCTGTGTTTTGTCTTCTGAAGCACTGTGAGCGTGTTTGTGTTGCCAGAGAGGACATGGAGCACGCCGTCCAATCAGGTGACTGGAGGGAGGTCCGAGAGTTTTATCTGACCACCTTCGACTCCTTCATAGAAATCAACGCTGCCTTCAAGGTAGAACACACACACGCAACACACTCTGGCTCTGTGAAGAATGCCTGTTGTGAGAAAACCCTTTTAGATGCTGTAAAAATTTTCCCAGACGCCATAACCGCTTTACGATGGGAAAGCATTTTTCCTCCGCTGTGTTCCCTCTTTTTTCTCATGCTCTCTCCTTCCCTTTCTTTCCAATTTTTCCTCCTCCCTTGTTTCCCAGCGAGAGGCGAATGGATCATTTAACACCATCGACGACTCGGGAGTCAACGCCAAGTTTGTTAACGCTGTCTACGATGCACTGCTTAGCACAGTAAGCTTGTGACAACAAGGCCACACCTACACATATACACACACACAAACACACATTATACTATATTCCAGTTTTCCACACGGGTCTAAATCATAAAGAAAAATATAGAACAAAAAATAGGGTTTTGGAATTGCTCAAGCACATCACTTCAGCTGGCAGCCATGAGACAGACTTTAACGGCTGCAATGTAATCTTTGTACCCAATAAAACCATGTCCACTAACAATGCTGGTTTTCCTCACTGACAGCCTCTGATTGTTGTTGTAATTGTCTGACAACATTGCCAAAAGGATCCCTACAGAGATAGACTTGCTTATTAAAGAATAATGACATTTTTTAACCCCCCAAAAAAGCTGTTTCATTGCTGTCTTCAAAGCCAAACCAGACTCCATTGATAAAAACAGTAATTTTACCTTGCAGAACACAGGAGCTGCTGGTATACGCTTGCCTTGATGGGTTAGTTTGTTTGTGTTATTGTGCCATGCTGAATACAAGCTTACCATTCAAAACAGCCAAGTCACACAGCAGTACAGACAATCAAAGGCAAATATTACATCAGCAACTCCTATGTTCTGTTTTTTATATTACCGTTTTGCCAATGGAGTCTGGTAGCTTTGTAAAAGAGCAATGTATTGACAGATTCTGGTTTAGAAAATGTCCATTTTGAAGATACAAGTCTATGTTTGTAGGGCTCCTTGACGTAATGTTATCATAAAATCCTGTTTTGCTCCTACCGTAAGAAGTGATCTACTGTAACAAGTGCAAAACATTTTTTTAAGCAATTTGTCTTTTAAAACCTCAAACATGTTAAATTTAGGCCAGGATTTTAGCATACCTTTATACCCCTTAAATAGTATGTTTCAGAATGGAGATTTGAATGGCCACCGCCAACCAAGACGCTATTTGCAAAGGATGTTTTTTATCACGACATCAAGTCTGTAACCGAGTTTATAGCCTCTATATAAGTTTATATACAGTCTATAAAACGTAACATTCTTAGTGACTTGATGAACTGCCTTGCAATTCTGATTAATGGCTTCAAAAAACACGCTGTGGAATATTTCCCTGGATTTATCAGCTCAGTACGGTCAGTGAAGGCAAAAACATGAAACATTGTCAGTGAAGGCAAAAACATGAAACACTCCGGGATGCTCTTGTGACCTTTGTGTTTCAGTAAAGGTTAGATGAGTTTTGTGGCCAGTTTTTTCTTTTCTCTTTAAGGGTGTGTGACTTTCAGGAATGTTCCGGTTCTTTCTGACTTCGGTGTTGAATAATGTTTTATTGTGTGTATGTTTAGCCTCAGGACATCCAGAAGTCAGTGCTGAAAGGGATCATCAACAGCCTGCTGAGGGAGTGGAAGGGGTGAGAACACTTCTAAAAACACATCTGCCTTTTTTATTTACTCTTGATATCGTTTTCATAGCTTTTTTTCCCTGTCTTTATTCAAGACTGCGGTCTCTCAGTTTGAGAACATTACTTAATTTTAAGGATACGAGCAGTGTTCCCATGACGTTTGATGCTTGAAAGCCAAAGATATTCTCGTGGATGTATTCTTGTGCCACAAACATGACTCAATTAATAATTCAATTTGAAGTAAGTAATAGCATCATAAAAGTGTACTTGAGATATTTGTGTGCCAGAGATGAAGATGTCTCATGACTCAGTCAAACTGTTTGACCTTTTTGACCTGACTCTTAAAAAAAATGAGCTAGCCTAGTTTGGATTTGGTGTATTTTGTTGCAGTGCAGTTGTTCTTTTTGTGACAGCTTTTGGTTTGTGTGTTCCGATTTCAGGCCGAGGACAAAGGATGACCTGCGAGCTTATTTCATTCTTGTTCAGGTAAGACTTAAAATCCTTGTGACAAAGTAAGATTTGACATGCAACTGTTAATTGAAATTCAAACTTTCTTGACTAATCGACAGGAAAAGTCTGTCTGATATCACATTAGTACAGCCCTTTATGAGAGCACAGAGTGAACTGACCGCTGTGTGTCACGCAAAACTGCTGCCGTCACAGATCACGTCGGCGGGATGATCGAGGCAGCCGCTCATTTACACGAGGTGACCTTTCAGTGCATGTATTCCCCTCATCAGCGGCACCTCATCCTGGTGCTCGTTAACGCTGTGGCCACGTATTAGAGCTGTTAATGGGGCAGACGTGCCGTGGAATGTTTAACTTTTAGTGGCTACACCTGCAGCCCATGTAGGGTGTAGTGTTGTGTGAGTTACATGTAGAAGCAGACGGTAACCTTACGTGTGAAAAAGTTACCGTCACGGGTCTCATCCTGTGAAGTGCTTGGCAGGGCTGCTTGGCTATTGATGTCATCATAACTTTTGGAAATGTCCTTAACATAAGATTTGAGCACAATACAGTGCTTAGAAAGGCTCTGTTCCGAGGCCTGATGTTTAGTGTTCTAACCACCATCCTACCAGGACGTCCTCCAGAAGCAGCTCGTACATGTTTGGTCCACTTAAGAATTGTTACTGAAACTTTAGACAAAACATCTTAAAATCCAAAGCAACCCTGCTGGTGCTGCTCACAGATTCATGTTGACAATAATCAGTGCCATTAATTGTATTTGCAGCTGTGGTTGGATTGATCTCCATGCAGTTTGTCAGCACACAGTTAAAATAAACAATATCACAAGTGGATGTGGTTTGATCCATAATTAGGATTTGTCCTGATCCTAATTACTGAAGCACTTCTTTTTTTTTTTTTTTACCCCCCCTTTCTGTGTTCTCCTTTTCGATTTTGGGTTCTTTGATCCTTCTTTGATCCTATTCTTGAGCTCTCCCTCTTTCTTTTCCCCGTTTTCTCTCTCCCCCTTCCGTCTCTTTCCCTCCAGTCTGATTTCCATATATGGTTTTGGGAATTAGAATCAGATAAAGACTGGAATCTGCAGTAGTTCCACTGTGGTTCCACGCTCCATCTGCACACACACATGCGTGCGCGCACACAAGCCTGATGTCGGATTTTGTCCCATCTGACTTAAAGGACTCGCTTCATCTTCCAACTCTCTGGAGAACACAACCGCACTCTCACACACACACAGATTTGGAGTGGGTGAGGTCATGTTGGAGTTGAGGACTGCTGGTTTCCTGTCTGATGACGACTCTCCCTCCTTTATGGCGCTCTGCAAGCTACACATTCAGCTCTTCTCCTTCTCTCTCTCTTCATCTGTGTTAAAACAGTGGAAAGACTGAACGCGGCCCTCTGGGATTACCTCATTTTATCATTTGTCATTACTTTTATTGCATCCAAACACTGTTCAAAATGACAGAACCCTGTGTTCTCACAGTCAGAGGGAGTCAGGTCCAGAAACAACAACCATTTAAATCCAGCTTGGGTCTGTCTCCGACAAATGCTCCTCCCATGATCCTTTAGGTCTGAACGAGGCGTTGACATCATTATTTACAAAGCCAAGAACCTTAACTGCCTCCTAGCTGTCTCATAGTAGTAATCCCAAGGTTGTGTAGGTTGAGCAAATAGTGTGTTAACAAACAAACTGATACAGTTTAGGATTCTTAAAGAGCAAGTGGACTTCATTGACCTCTTGTCCTGTTTTGGTGGCTCTGTCCTACATTTATTTTCCTTTTTATCTTTGTTATGGCCAAATTGATTACAAAGAACCAAGAATATGATGACATTGCTCTAAATGCGTAATTTACTCTTTAAAATAAGTCTGTCACCCATTAGTTAGTGGACTATTGTTTTGAGGCCTTGGATTTTGCACTGTGGCCAACGCAATCTTGTTTATTTGGGAGCCAGAAGTGGCCATATCAATTGGGATTCTAGATTTTTCTAGAGACCTTCAACTCGTTAGGAAACTCTCTACTGTTATGAATCGAGTGATAGACGGGGTCATTTTGTCTTTTATTCAATCAGACATCTTTCTGCAGTCAGTGGAGTCGCCCCCTGCTGGACACTAAAAATAATGCAGGTTTAATTCACCTCTGCATTTGCTTCACTTTCCAGACCCGCAGGTTACGTCCACTTTCTATATACAGTCAACGCTCATGACCAGTCAGACTTATTGTTTGCGATGTCACATGTCCTCAGATCTTAGGTATGAACTCGGCAAACATCAGGAAAAGCCAAAGAAAATAAAATTCAGTTGCAAAATCCCAACTTATAATTTAAATTGTTCATGTCGTCAGAGTGAAAACCCTCAAGAATAGAGGGGTTGTGGTTTTGTGTTGCAATGCAAAACTAAGAAGCAGCTTATTTAAAAACTCCAAGTTGCACACCATATGTATGAGAACTGTAGTTTGTGTCACATAATGATGCATTGCTGTACGTGTGTGTGTATTTGTGTTTGTGTGTGTGCAGAACCCCCAGTATTCGAGCACCAGCACCTACGTGATCTACGCTCACCTGCTGAGGCAGATCGCAGCTCTGTCTGAGGCCGACCACCACTTCCTGGTTCACTGGCTCAAAAAGTAAGTCTGAGTGTGAACATGTGTGAATGTGTGTGTGTTTTTCATCACCACCTTCTCTGTCTGCTTTTATTTATTTGTCTTTTATGTCTTCTACTTGTTTCCATCCAATAGCAGATTTACATAACTTAATGGTATGATTTTAAAGTTAAAATTAAATCGAGAATCAGATCCCGTCACAGCGGAATGAAAGTAAAAACACATTGTTTGTTTTTGTACTGCATGTTATTAACTGTAACTGTTTGTAATTGTCCACACTGATTCTAGAGTTAAGGACTGTTGTTTTGTGTTTAGGGGCTATTGTTTTTACCATAATTTGTTTCGATATATATATCTGAAATACTTTATTCTGACTTGTGCAAATACCACACACAGCTTCACACTATGATAGATCTCCCCTGCAAGTTGGTAAAAAAAACCTTAAGTCAGCTGTGGTTGCATTCTTTTTGTTTAGTTTTGTATCAGCATTATTGTTTTCCAGCTTTAACATGAGGAGGAGGGTCATGTTGCAGAAAAGAAAATGACATATACAGTATATTATTACTGTCCATCCCTGATCAGACAGCTGTATGGAATGTGCATGGCACCCAGCCTGGAAATAAAACAACTGTTAAAGGCTTTAGCATGTCTTTATACTGATGAAGTCTGCAGCCTGTACTATATGCATGCCAAATATAAAGCTGATGAGAACACACTTCTAGTGTTGGGGTTGGGTTTGAAAACTGGATGATTTCAGGGATTGATTGAGATCTATGTCTTTCAGACTGTTAAGTATTTGAAACTGTCAAGTTATTTTATAAAGTATTTTATGTTGCCAAACTACTTTTTCAAGGTCAAATTATACCTATTTTATATTTGCTCTTAAATTATTTTTTTGCATCATAGAGGTTTAGCAAATTTAAGTTGGTTGCTCACAGGCTGAAGACTATCACTCACCTCAGGAATCAGGGTCTGTCCTTTATTCCATGAAAGCAGCACATGACGCAGCACACACACTGTGGGCGTGGCAGGCTCAGTCTCCTGCAGCGAGTCAGACAATATGCAAATGACGTCAAATCTCCGACGTATTAAACAGATTAATAGCCGTTTTTCGCCGACCAAAATCAATGTCAAAAGTCATGTACACATTAACAACACTGTGACGTTACATTTTTACGTTTACAGTAATGACTTATAAAACTCGCTAGCTTAAACAAGGGGAGAGCTAGCATCACAGCGCGTACAGAAGCTGTCCAACATTAGCTGGAAATTCACAGCTTCGTCACTCACGTACCTTGTGTGTTTCGTTAATTAAAGCCCCCCCTGCAACAACAGTTAACCCGGAACGATGTATAAACAAATGTTCACTTATTCGTCTCAGGTCGAAGGTACACAGAAATATCCTTTCACATTAATTTTATGGCAAATATTCACCAAAATAAAATAACATAATACTATCAAAATAAAATAATGACTCAGCTACAGAGGCATTTGGATTAAAATGGAGTGCAGCCCTACAACTAGTGAGGTGAGCAGATGGTTAACGGAGTAACAGCCAGAGAGAGACAGACATGGGTTAATCTTTGAACTAGTGTGAGTCACATTAAAACATTGTTTAAGGATATCATACTTATTCTGCATTATGAATGTATTTAAAGCTCCTGCATGTACATTTATCATGCTATACCCACATTTCAGAGAACGTATTCCTTATCCAGGCAGTTTCATTCAATCCTGCAGCTTTTATAACCTAACACACAACCTACAATTACAAATGTACGCCAGCTTCTGTGCGTCTCCTCAGCCTGAATAAGCAGCCCTGAAGAACGCATCCTGTTTGTGGTGATGATTTACAAGCGAGCTGCTTCAAATTACAAGTTCTGTTTAGTTCTGCTAAATCCGAAAAGCCAATTTCTTCATCCAACGCTGCTATTTTTTCTCTCTTGGAGTGTGCCTATTTTTGTGCATGTGTGTATTTCAGGGTATGTGATGTGCTGTTTGAGCACTTTTGATTCTGCCAAGCCGCCGATGTTAACCAATATTAACAGTGTGTGTCTGTGTGTCTGTGTTTGTGTGTGTGTCAGGCTGTCAGCGAGGCGTTTCAGGCAGCTGGTAGAGCGCCTCCTGCAGTTCATCTCCACCCGACTGCTTCCTGCAGAACCAGAAGAACTTCCTCCTCTGACAAAGTGCTCCTGGTGGGTTCCTTCTGCTACCAAAGTGCTCGGCCTTTTCAGTAAGTCTCACATACACACACACACACACATACACACACTCTAACATCACCTTAACAAGTTTACATAAATAAGATCGTCCTCTTTTTTTCTCTCCTCAGACGCAGCCAACAGTGTCTCCTCTCCTCCCATCATGCCTTTCACCGACTTCTACAACATCACTCTGGAGCACATAGACTTCATGGAGGAGTACAGGACCTGGCAGAACTACGGCAACTCAAATAGGTCATATATCATTTTGTGTCTTTATCTATCCAGTTGAACAATTGAGCTGTCTGGCTTTTCTATCTTGCTGGCTTTAACTAAGATGATGGTGGGTGTCCAGAAAACCTCTCTGCTCGTCTTTGATGAAAATACTGTTTGATTTTTGGCAGCAAAAAAATGTCAACCCTTCCTGACTTCAATGCTGTGTAACAGAGTAAGAGCAGTGTTTTCGATGGATTGTTCTTAAATTTATTATTAGATTTATTTTACTTTGGGAAAGAAGTCAGCACTGGATCCAAGAGAATACTATAAGAAACATCCAATCAGAGAGCCTCAGATTCCACTGCCGGGAGAGGTTAGCAGTTGAGCTTTGCATAACTTATTTGATAAATCCAGGGAGCTGAATCAATGTACTTTTGGATAAGATTTGGATTATTATTATGCTATGTATTATTATGTATTATTATGTGAAAAAAAGCAACAGATCACTAAGAATAGTCTGGATCTTTTATTTCGCAGTTCGGATTAGAGTGTTCTCGATAGCAACATCTTAGGCCCCGTGTCCACATAGTGCCTTTTTCTGAGTGCCAGCCTCTTTTTTCACTTGTTTCCAATGAGGGCAGAGCATTTGCGGACGCCTAGAGAAAAAGCGTCGCACCCAGCGCCATTTTTCTGAGCGCTTCGCCTTTTTTGTGCAGCCGCTTGGAGTTGAAAATCTCTTGTCACCACCGTTTTTTTTAGGCAACCAATCAGATGGGGCGCCACTTGTCACTGTGGTTACCACCAACATTTAGGAGCAACTTGTTTTGGCTGTACGATATGACTTACAAACAGTATCACAATAGAGACCGAAAAAGCCCATTTGTGGGAGCAGATAAATGTTGCTGTTAAGTGTTGTGCTTTTATCGCCCTACGCGTCATAAGCTTGTTGTTAGCTGTGTAGTAAGTTAAACTTAATGTTGTCATAGAAACTAATCCGGTCAGTGCAGCTCGACCTGCCTGAACTAGCTTGCAGGCGTCGCTCCATTTAGTTAATCATTCAAATTAAACTCTTGATAATCACTTAATCATGGTGAAAAATGTGATTTTTAAAAATGCCAGGAGCCTACAGACGTCTTCCAAAACCCATTTTCAGTTAAACCCACTGCAGTTAGATGATGTCAAACAGAGAAAACAGTACTGGCACGACGTGGTAGAAGAAGTTTGTACTCCCTTCTAGTAAATGAACAATACAGGTTGGAGCAGTGAGTTGCGAATTTTCCCACAGACAGTACCTTTGCTCTCGCCTGCTAACAATAAGGACCAGAAAAGCTAACAGATGTGACAACACATTAGCTCGACTAGCTGGACATTAGCTCCCTCTGAAGATTCCTGGGAATCTGCTCAGGAGTATCTCCTCCTGAGCAGGGACAAGCTTCCCCACAGCTGCAGTTTATCCTGAACCGTGGAAACACTTTCAGAAACCGTGAAGTCTGCTTCACGCTGCGTCATGGCTCGTTGATGTCTGATATAGGAAATGGATGTGGAGTTTTTACAGCTCAAACGATCTGCTCTTTATGTCCCTGGCTGGTGTGGTGGGGAGTTTTGCTCATTTCAGGCTTTAAGTGTGAATAAAGGGTTTGGATAACGCATATGATTTGAAAAACACTTGGGAGTGGGAAGTGTTTTTGTTCTGTAGGTGTTAAAGAGATATATTTTTTTAAATGTTGGTAGCAAAACTGATATAAAGACCTTTTCGAGGTTATTGACTTCTCTGATGTCTACTTGTCCTTCAGGTTTTCCTTCTGTCAGTTTCCCTTCATCCTTTCGACTGTGGTGAAGAAAGCCATCATCCAGAAAGACTCTGAGCAACAGATGATCAGTCAGGCCAGGGTGAGAAACACAAACACACACTCTCGCACACATATTTAAACATCATTGTACCAATTATACCTTGTGGGGAACATCATTTACATAATACATGTCCCAGCCCCTACCCCATCGAAGCAAAGGTAGACAAGCAACTCCCATATTCTGCATGGTTAAATTAATGTCTTTATGCCTCCGCGCCGGCGACAGCCGTGGCCAGAGGCGTTATGTTTTCGAGTTGTCTGTCTGTCTGTACGTCCGTCTCATTCTTGTGAACACAATATCTCACAAACGGCTTGAGGGAATTTCTTCAAATTTGGCAAAATTGTCCACTTGGACCCTAGGATGAACTGATTACATTTTGGTGGTCAAAGGTCAAAGTCAAGGTCACTGTGACCTCAAGTCCATTTTATTCTTGTGTACGCGATATCTTAGGAACACCAGGAGGGAATCTCTTCAAATTTTGCACAAATGTGCCTTAGAGTCAAGGATGAACTGTTTAGATTTTGGTGGTCAAAGGTCAAAGGTCTGGCCATTATTTAATGCCACAACTCAGGAGCAGAAGGGGAGATTGTGACCATATTTAACATTTGGTCAGATACTGAATTAGTGACACTTATCTTTGGTGCCCACCTGGAAAAAAGAGGTGCTTGTATAGATTTTCTGTGCTGCCGGGTTGAAGATGTGTGTGAAGCATCCACGTTTCACCAAGAAATACACTGAATTTCTCAATTCTCAATTTTCTTAAATTCCTTCAAAGTCTTCACTGTATGAGTCGGACAGATATGGATGTAAACTGCAACTTGACTGGTTGCCGGAGCCATACAACCGCGAGGCGGTAATTCTAGTTGTCAGTGGAGTCTGGTGGCTTTGAAGAGAGTTCTGTAACTGCTGTTTCTGGTCAAAAAAGGAAAGGATCATACCTAAACAAAAGTTTAACTCTGCAGGTACCTTTTCTTTCCTTTTTTCAGAAACTAATAAAAATGGTCTGAGCCAGTTAGTGGCAAAAAAAAGAGCACTTTTTGTGGACATAGTTTGACTGGGTTTGCCGCCAAGGACTAGCTTCAACCATTGCAGCCTGTTTCCTGACTGCTGGCTGAAGCAATTTACTGGAGCAATTCCAAAACTTTTTGTACCTATTTGTAATTTAGACCCCCCAAAAATATGTAAAAATAGGGCCAAGGTTTACACATACTGAAACACTACTGTTTACAGACTTGAAATGTGTGTATCTTACAGCAAAGCCTGGTCAGTAAGGTTTCTCGCAGGCAGAGAGTGGACATGAACCTTCTGTTCCTCAACATTAAAGTACGACGAGCACAGCTCCTCAGCGACTCACTGGATGAGGTCAGTACACAGACACACACACGAGCACTCTATCACATCTGTTTGACATGTTTTTAACCAAAGTACTCATGAAAGCAGGATTACATAACGAGGTCTCATTAAAAAAGAAATGCTGAACAAGCTTTAGAGGAAGAGGATACTTGTCTTGTTAGAGCAGAAAATAAGCTTGTTTGACACTAAAGATCACATGAAACATTGTTGGGATTTGAAAGGCTCCTTTACTGTTTGGGCCTCACCGACAGATGACACATTTGAAGGCATCTTAACAGAAATATATACTGTACCTGTAGCTCAGAGATGCTGTAGAACAGGGCTTGTTTTGTTGGTTATATTTGAGACCTTACAGCAAACAAACAGTAAAGGTAATTTTTTCCTTATAAAGTTAGACTTTATCTCCATATATTTCTTTGCTTATGTAATTCCTCTGCTGCGTATTGAGCAAAGATAATGAAGAAGGATTTCATCTCACAAATGTCTTGGGTGGTAACTTAAATTTAGGGCTTTATGAGGTTGTGATGACAAACAAAAAAGGCAATTTGAGGTCTGGAAACTCTCAGAGTGCAGTGAAATTACAGAACTATTCATGAAGATAAAAGAGGCCTTTAATCTTCTACATTCATGTGTCGACCTCAAACGCCGAGTGTAGCCTAAACCTGACTGTAAATCTGATGTACACCCTCAAATCTTAAATCTAAGTGATGGTAAATGTTAGTTTCAAGAAGCCCAAAAGTCTTTGGTTTGGAAGATTGATCACACAGTTTTTTAGATTGCAGAAATTAGGTAGCAGAGAAAGAAGATAATGGTTTCTAGGGCTGACCCGAATGCCTCGAAGCTTGAGTCGTTGCCATGGTAATCGACGGCAAAAATCAGTTGTTTTTCCCTGTCTAACCCCTCCAAAATAACTATTAGCCCAGTAAATATGAATTAGCTTATTGAAAAATAACCGTATCGGAACAGCGTGATGATACACAGTCACTGTGTTAAACATAGAACCAACAAAAACAACATTATGGCTCCAACAAAAGGAGACTAAACGTCACTACAAAGAAGGAACTGGAGGACTTTTTTAAAAACAGGTCAGAAATGTATTTTGGTCCTTGCGACAAAATTCAAAGTGCTTCCTTTGCATTCCTGCCACTTCTACCCCTTCAAATAGTATTTTTTTCAAAAGCTGGATTTAGCGTAAGTAAATCTCCCCCCCGTCGTCTCAGCAAAGCTTCGGATACAATCAAATTATTGCTGCTGAAGCTTCAACTCCCAAAAACAGGTATTCCAGACAGCCCTATTAGTTTCCAAAATGCAACACAACACAGCATGAAAAGCAACAATAGTTTATTATAAAGTATTAAACTGGTTGTTTTCTCTACAGTTGATGAGGAAGAGGTGCGACCTGAAGAAGAAGCTCCGGGTGACCTTTGTCGGGGAGGCGGGGCTGGACATGGGTGGTCTGACAAAGGAGTGGTTCCTGCTGCTGGTCCGACAGATCTTCCACACAGACTACGGTGAGACACACTTTCACCTCACAGATCAAGTGTGAATAAAGAAAACAGATTAGCTCAGGTCTTCAAGCAGGTATACACACAAACTGCCTAATTATCATATTTTTACATTTAAAGATCTAGATGGTTTCGTTTTCAATACAAAGGGATAAAGGAAGTTATTTTTTACCTAGATATAAGAGACATGTCGAGCGAGCAACAGGGAACGAGAAACAATGCTGAGAATCTGGAGGCCAAATCCAGCTTAAAGCGAAGTCAATGGAAAGGGAAAACACACTTTATTGAAAAGAAGCAGAAGGAAAAATCAGCCTTTTATTGGATAAAAGATGGAAAGTTAAGTTTTATTAGACAGAGGTCTCAGTGGACGAGCTCTGCAAGTTTTCAGGCGGCTGAAACTGCAGCAGGAATAAGTGTCAGATGGCTGAGAAAAGCGGTCAGTGTTGGTTTTGGAAACTCAGCAACAAAGTCTCATTGAGAGCAGGAGCAGATCTTATTATGATTGTCGTCTTCCAGCGGTCTGTTTCTCTTTACAGTTTGCTCTTCTGCCTGCCTCTCATTACCTCTACATCGCGTTGTATCTGTGTCGCATTGTTTGTGAGCCCTCATCTTTTTCTCTTCTTCTCCCATCTTTACAAAAGAGCCTTTGTCCTCCTCTCCGTTCCTTCCATGACTAAAGGAAACCATTATATCAATTCAATTCAAAAGCTTTATTGAAAACAATTTTTGCAAAAGCATCAAAGTGTTGTGCTTCCTCACACAACAGCTGCAGTCACTCTGTGTTAAAGGCAGTCACAACGGATGCTGATGGGTTTGTCTTTGTATCACAAGATCTCCTCCTCCTCAGTGAAGCTGTGTCAGATTACTTGGATCTTATTGAACATACACGTACGTAGTGGAAAAGTGGATCATCCTGCGGGAGCACAATAAGTTCCCTTGTGTTAATTTTCCGCTTTATATAAATCCATTATCCATATATTCAGCCTGTCCAGTCCAGCTTATACCAAAACATGGGCTTTTTTAAAGGATGGCACTGCTACTGTTCTATGTTTGTCTCATTGTCAACGATACTTTTGTACCACGCTGGAGCTGTGAGGCAAAGAATAATGCGATTAAATGATTTGATAAATACACAATAACTGAAAACTTTTCATGGGATTTGTTCTAGAGATAGACCGATATGGTTTTTTCAGGGCCGATACCGATACCGATTATTAGTAGTCAAGGAGGCCGATAACCCATATTTGGAGCCGATATTAATTTGAAAATATTGGCATCAACATTTTGAATAATACAAACTCCAACACTTAACTTTGTTTAAATGCCTTTAAGCATATGTTTATTAAACAAACAAACAAAAAGCGCAGGGAGTTCCCAGGGTCAGCAGCATCTCTTATAAAGTTAACTGAAAATTTTAATAAATAAATAAATAACTTCCTTTTAGTAAGTAAATAAAACAAAGTTAAATAAAATTTGCAAAGAAATGAACTTTTTCTCCTCTCCGCCGTGTGTGTGAGCACTCTGCACTCTTATTGGCCGTTGGATAAAAAAAAAAATGGCCGATGCCGAAATGCGTCAAAATGCAGAATATTGGCGCCGATAATCGGTCGATCCCTAATTTGTTCACAGTAATAAAAATACAAAATGTATGTCAGACCTGATAATTCATTTGTCAGTGGCAAATGAAAATGTGGCAAAAAGTGGCTTCTGCAATATCCAAATTGCAGAAGCTGCAACTTCATATCAAAGATAATCAGCATTATAATTTTATTCTGCACTGCAGTTAGAAGGTTCAATGTTCAAATCCCGGTTCGGACGAAGTGGGCCTTTCTGTGTGGAGTTTGCGTGTTCTCCCCGTGCATGCGTTGGTTCCCGGGCTATGTTGTTACGTTTACAACAATGGTAATGTGATGATGAACACACGGTAACGCAAGGCAAGGTCACGGCCAACACAAATGTGAAAACACGAAGTAAACAGCAGTCTCATGTTTGGTTGACCCACCCTTCCACCAACATCACCTGACTTCCTCCTTTGTTCACATCTTAATATCTGCATCATAACTTTTTGGGTCAGTTGCTGAAACGACTGATGATGTTGGTCTTCTCTCAGACTCCATAGACGACTGGGAGTTTTATCCAAATCCAGATCGCACTCATCGGTTTAATTCTCCAGCTGAACTTTCTCCTTCTTTCGTGCTTCCATCACTGCTACTGCCATCAACACAAGAAACAGTCCATCATCTAAAAGCTTTGTATAATGTTGATGTAGAATTTTGTCCAAGATTTCCTCTTTAGATCCAGTCTTTCTTGTTCAGTACACAGGAATTTGCATAAAACTTAATACTTAAATGGAAACCAATTGAGTGTCTGTGCATCGGCCTCTTCTCCTTTCTCCTTTCTCTCTCTGTCTCCCTTTCTCTTCTAATTTCTATCTGTCTCTCTCTCTCTCTCTCTTTCCTCTGGTCAAGTTGTTCTTTCCATCGTCTTTCCATCTTTCCGCGGTCGTCTGTGTTTTTGGTGCCAGGGGACGTCGGCCCAAAGCAACACACTCAATGAAAGCTGTGTTCCCCTCATTAGCAGCACAGGGAAAGCCCCGACTCTGCCTCACACACACACACACACACACACACACACACACACACACACACACTCAGCTGCACACAGGCAGGTGTACACACTCACACACACACAGGCTCTTTTATGCATAAAGCGGTGTCAGTTTCTGGTGTTGGGATGTGAGCGGTCCAGATGTGTGTCTGGGCTCAGAACAGACGGCTGCTGTTTCTCTCAGTCGGAGCTGGAAAAGCTGCAGCTCCTCATGAGTTATTCTTCTGAAACTACCTGCTCATTATCCTTTTTCATGGTGCTGACACTCACCAAAGACATCGCCAATTAGCACAGAGCGCATGTAGACAAGGTGTTAACAAGAGACGCAGAAAGAAAATCAACAACTCAGACGGACCGTGCAGATTTCTTGACTTTTAGGAAGTGATGTCGTTTGAAGTGAAACAGAGGGACGTCACTCAGCAGTGACACACTTTGTAAAAGAGTTGTTGGCCATCCAGTGAGCACTTTATCAGGACTCCCTCATAGTAGAAATTAACCTACAGATAATTATCAGCTTAATCTGCAGCTGCACTCCACTTTGTAGTGAGTTTCACCTCATTGTTTGGATCTCCAGCCCACAACTTTACTGTTCTTTTTCACTCTCTGCGTTCTCTCCCTTCCAGTTTGCATATAAAACCCTGAAGGCGCCGTACACCACATTCTCAGCAGCAAAAAGCCACCAGACAAAGCTAGAGACTAGCTGGACAACATAGTATAGCATTTCACAGCCAGCCAATGTAACAGATAGATCTCTCAGGAGGAGGTGGAGACCAAAAACAGAGCAAAAAGGGAGTCAATTTTGGACATCAACACTACTCTACATTAATGAACATGTCGCTCTGTTGCTGCAGAATGTAAAAAAAGCAACCTTTTACTATCAAGTTTACCGTGATTATCTAATGTTGTGTTCACAACTTGTTTCCACTGTCCTCAAGAGGTCAAAGTCAGCTGTAGCAGCTTTAACTAAATGTTACTTTGATAAATGCAGCAGGTGATTCAACCATGAAATGTTCATTTTTTTATTCTCCTTTTTACTCTTCTAAACACTTCTGATATCTCCCTTCATCCTTCCCTTAACTGTATTCTTCTTTTTTTAAAATTTTGAACCTCACGTTTTTTACCCTCTTCCCATCTTGCCACCATCTCCTCTCCCCTCCTCCAATGTCATCCATGAATCTCTCATTCATCAAGATTTTATTGGTTAATCACAAACAATGTGTTGAGTCTTATTCTGAGTAAAAGTTTTTGTGTTGTTTTATTTTTCAGGAATGTTCACCTACATGAAGGACTCGCGCTGTCATTGGTTCAGCAGTTGGAAGTGTGACAACTATTCGGAGTTCCAGTTGGTTGGGACTGTATCCTTTATTACATGAAGGTTAGCACATACTGTTTAGTACTGCATTTATGATATGTTTTTCGGAGACTTTGGGTGGAACAATAAATAACTTTTATCCAAGTTTGTCTGTTAAGCACCATAAATAGCCACAGCTATCTGCTCCGTCTCAAGGTCTGATTCACAAAGCAGATTGCACTATTGATATTCTGGCACAAACATGCCAATAACGCTCTGCTGCTCCGTGCAGTTTGCTCTTGTTTTGTGTCTGATTGAGGAGAGACGTTGACTGCACGGTCACTGCTGAGAGAGCTGTAGTCTTATACTTTAACTGAGCTCCACACTGACAGAGCTCTACTACATTCAATGCTCTATTAACAGTTTATTGTAAAGTCCTGACTCGACTAGTTTCTCTGTCTGTAATTCCTTGAACAAGCCTGCAAAAACAGCTTGTCCAGATACAATCATCCCCATCATGCTTAACACATTTGCCAGCGTGTGTCGGGGTTGAGCCTCAGACAGCCCCGGGCCGATGGATCTCCTGTTTATAACAATAGTAGTAGCAAAACATCATTCACAGACTGTGTTAAAAGACATTTTAATTTTTTATAACACATAAAAGGTGGAATTGTTGTCATGATGACAGCCCTTATAATACAGTTACCACTAACTCTGCAGACGGTAATATTTTCACTCTAACAGGTGTTTGTGAATTAGACACTTTTTGACATGGGGCTCGTTTGCATAGAAAGGGGGTTAAATCTGCCCTGAATGTCTGCATAATGACTCATTTAAACACACGCAAATGGCATCTGCAGCACACTTTGGGGTGCATTTACCCTTTGCGTGCTTCGAGAATTAGGCATCTTATTTGCAAAGGTTAAGCGGGCACCAAAGCAGCGCAATCCCTTTGTGAAGTAGGCCCTCGGTTGGGCCCTTTTCCACAGCAAAATGTGACCATGAACAGAAACATGAGCATCTTTTATGTACTTTTGTTATTTTCATAGTTCATTACTGGTTTCACGGCTTTGGGGGCAGCTGTAAGCAGGTTTGTTTCCCATAGACAAGACTCCAGTCTTTTGGGGTTCAGATGTGCAGACGAGCACAAACACACACACTCACACACACACACACAGGCTCTCCTTTCTTTCACTCCCCCTCCCTCCTCCTCTCTCACACTACAACACTCCTCTATTTGAAACCACAGAGGAGAAAGAGATACTATAATGTGTGTTTTTAGGCTGCAAATCTGCACACTGAACAAATATATCTCCGACTAAATTTGTCTTTTTCCAGCCCGGAATATAAAATAAAAGAGACACTTCTTTAAAACAAGACAGCCTCGGAGATTTCACAGAGATACTCTTACATAACAAATAGCCTTGTAAAAAGCATTGGCAACTTGTGTCTTTTAAACATTTTATGATGGACACTACAGACTATGGATGGCACCAGCAATGATTTAGTCCATAAGGAACTATGTAAATTGAATGTAACAGGATTTTCTTTACTTTTTTAATTGTATACTTCATGATGCTACAAACAGCCAATGCACCGACTGCAGCCATATTTTGTCAAGCTAGCTAACATGCTAACTGACCTTAGTTGTGTTGTACGGTTAAGAATCAGACTGAATCCAGGTCGTTCCAGGACTCAAGAAGCTTTTTCTGTAACGTTTTTCTACTTTGTCCTCATTTCATTCTTTTCTCTGGACTTTGAAGTCTCTGAGTCGTTCAGCTTCAAAGTGTTTGATTTGTAAAGAAAACAGGAATATAAGCTCTGATCCAGAATCGTTGTTTTAAATACTGCTAAGTTTTTTTCTCGCTAATTGCATTTTGTTTGAAAATGGGATTGTTGTCTGGGGTATGTTCAAAGGCAACATTTATTTTTTCTTTAGGTGAGGGTTTTCTTTGTACCGCCCAGTACTCATAGAGCAGGGAGTGGGCAGGGTGTGATGGGGGGGCGGACAATCACAGGACTCAGAAACCGGCATGTGGTAACGTTTAGGCCACAGGGGCACTTCGGTTAGGTTTTGAGGCTTTTTCAGTGTTAAACCAAGACCATGATCTGTCTCTAACCTTAACCAAGTGTTAAATAAAGTACAGCGAGTGTCGAATATACTACTGAAAAAACATTAATAACTGCTTTTGGTGCTACAAGCTGATTTTGGAACAAATCTTGAAGGGATCCAATCAAGTTACTGTTTGTGAACTTTTACTGAGACCTTTTGTTATTTCATTAGGCTCATTTATTATGTTTATAAAGCCCAAATTCAGTTGATATTTGTGGTTTGAGATTTGTATTATTAGTATCATGATTAATATCATTTGTAATGTTTGGAGACAGGGTTTGTATCCAGCAGCTTTTCACCCAAAGAACTCGTAACACACCTGAAACAGCTGCATCTTTCTTCCTGCTCCTGCAGCTTGTTCGAGCAGGAAATGAGCCCATTTTGCCCGACACTTACAATAATTACACCATGTGTACCTGCATTCATTAGAAAGTTGGAGTACTTGGTAAAAACTAAATTGTAGACAGGTGGACAGACATCTAAACTCTCAGGAGCTGTTCTTTACTCGACTTTATCTTTACATCACTTTGTATGCATTCCCACGCCTCGAGAACTTTCTGAACACACCCACATTCTTGTTTATGCTTCCAAACAGTCCAAACAGTGAGCTCCTGACTTCCCTGCACTGACTTTACTTTGTACTGGCCCTGAGCCGTTGGCCGGCTACTGATACTGATGTTCATGTTATTGATTTATTTTAATGTAATACAGAGCACAAACGAGGCGAACACGATGTGCTGCAGTCGTTGATACATCTCTGTGAAGCATCCATACATGACCAGCTCAACATACTGCAGAGTAGCTCTGCTGTTCCTGCTCTTTGTCAAATGTACTTCCAGGAATATGTGCATGTGTGAGTGTGTTTATATACAGTGTATGTGTGTGTGTGCGCGAATAGAGAACGAGCCAGCACTTTATCCTTAGTTAGTCAGCCAGCTGGGAACTGTCAAAGGTTATATAACCTAATAGCTGCCTGTTCTTCGCCAGGTCATTGTGTATTTGTGTGTGTGATTGATGTGTGTGTGTGTGTGTGTGTGTGTGTGTGTGTGTGTGTGTGTGTGTGTGTGTGTGTGTGTTTGTTTAAGTGCAGAAACAGTGAGAGAGGAGTCAGATGGGGAGAACGAGACAAAAAAGAAGAGATGGAGAAAAAGAAAACTTGGAGGAAAGCAGGAAGGGTGGACATGTGTGTGCGTGTTTCTGTGCGTGTGTGCTCCAGGGTGTTCCGTGCATGCTCCACATGTGTGCATGTACTACAAGCTAATTTATCAATCTGCCTTCCTGTTTAGTCGTCATGGTAGCATTGCGTAACTATGGAGATGGATGGAGAGGGAGCTGTAGAGAAAGGAGAGGCTGGAGAGAGGGGTAAATGAGAAGCAGGAATAAAGAGGTGCAGCAGGGGGTGTTACATGGAAATATAGAGGATAAACAGATGTAAACAAAAAGGAACAAACATTGATGATGCAGCAGAGAGAGAGAGAGAGAGAGAGAGAGAGGGACATGAAGAAAGACAGATGTAGAGGAGATGAGACTGAAGCATGGTTAGATTAACCCTGAAAGCAAAGGCCCATAATGCACTGCAGCTGTTCACTTTCCCCTCCTCTTTGTGCAATGTGGTTTTTTGATTAAACAGGAATATGCAATTCGTTAACACAATGCCTCCTAATGAAGAACAGAAGTTCAACTTAAGAAAATAAGCTCAGCTGTAATAAAACAGTCGGGAACTTAATTGTAAAAAAGACATATCCCAAAGTTAACTACATGACTTAAATTAGTACAAATCAATTTGAACTTTGGGTGGGCCAGTAATGGAACGTTTGGTTGAGAGAACTACACATGGTTCTGTGCTCTACATTTCGGTGTATCCTAAAGTGTATCTTAAAGCAACTTGTAGCTACTGGTGGTTTAAGATGGATTTTTTTCCAAATCTTCCAAATCGCAGTTTTGACGAAAAAAATATTATTACGTTTAATATTTTGTCAGAAATGTGATATTTTGATAGAACTTTTGCTGCAACTGCAACACATTTGTAGAATGAAACTAATGCTCCATACAGCACTGTGGTAGGACTTGTAATTATATTTGTATAGTAGCCAGGTTTCAAATACTAACTGGGCATAGTGAGCAAAATGGGCAGGAGACCAACAACACACATTTTCTGCGGGGTAACCAATGATAGTATAGGTGGGCGAGGCATCTCCATCTGCTCCCATTGTACGAAAGTGATGCCATAGGCACTGCCATCTTGTGATGGTGACGTCATTTGGAGCCAGAACTGTCAATCATCCAATTTACAGCGTCAAATAACTAATTGAAAATAAACTTGTCAGAAAAATGAACACTTGGACATAAATCAGCATGATAAGAACTAACTATAATGACAGAAACCATGTTTGAGAAACATTTATTTGGCGTGTATTTTTATTTTATAGTTTGACTCATGTCCCATCTGTTAACACGGAGGAGGCGGGCTTTATGACCTATACTACAGCCAGTCAGCAGGGGGCGCTAGAGATGCTTTGGCTTCACTTTTAGGGAGCTGTCATGTCGTCCATCTTTTTATACAGTCTATCGGGGTAACATTACTGTTTTTGTCAATGGACTCTTGTGGCTTCAAGGAGAGCAGTGGACAGCTTTGTTTGGTTTAAAAAGAGGTGTCGTACACTCTACAAAGGGGTCTATTTCTGTCGAGATCCTTTCTGTAATGTTGTTAGACAGTTAAAATATCAATCAAGCACTTTAACTGGACACACTTTGATCAGGTGCATTAGCCCCCTAAATGGTTTTGTTGTAGCCAATGCAGCCTGTTTTGTGGCCCCTGGCTGAAGCAATCTACCGGAGCAATTCCAAAACTTGTGTTAGAGCACAAAATATGTCAATTTAAGGGCACACATCTACACGCTTGGACTCACAAGGACAATACTTGTGGCAGATAGGTGTTGAATAAAAGATACGGAATCACCAAAGTAAGACGAATCATTTAAGACAGAAATCGAATACTGAGATTATTTCAGTCTGTGGTGGCAGCTGTGGCTCAGTAGAAGGGTCAGATGGCGGTTCGATTCCTGGCTGCTGCAGTCTACATGTTGAAGTGTCGTTGGGCAAGACGCTGAACAAAATGCTGAAATGGTTAGATCCTGATTGGACTTTGGCACTTGGCATAGTAGCCTCTGCAGTGAATGTGTGTGACATGTAGTGTAAAAGTGCTTAAGTGGTCTGAAGACTAGAAAAGTAACCTTCAAGTTTGGAGAAAGTTGTTGCATAATTTGTTGTTCACTGTTTGTTGCTTTGTTGGTATTTGTGTTGTTGCACCAATTATGTAACACCAAGTTTAACAACCCGTCTGGCAAATAGGGATAATGGGCACTAAAACAGACAGAGGTAATGTGAAGCAGAGCTGGCATGAATGGAGAGGGTGAGAGAGAGAGAGAGAGAGCGAGAGAACTTTATTCATGCTTGTCCCATAAAGTGAAGATATATGAACAAGGGCCTCTAAATGTTGTTCTGTTACACTCTTTGATATCTGTGTGTGTGTGTGTGTGTGTGTGTGTGTGTGTGTGTGTGTGTGTGTGTGGTTGACTTCTTAATGACCTTAATGGTTGTGGAAATACAGTGTATGTTTGTTTTCATGCAGCGCCTGTATGTGTGTGTGTGTGTGTGTGTGTGTGTGTGTGTGTGTGTGTGTGTATGTCACCTACCTGTAATCAGTAGAGTGCAGTTTACAGACACACACATACTCAACCTACACACACATAAACACACAATTACTCCACATATGGTCACCACATGTGGCAGCTGTGAGCACCGTGTGTGTATTGAGTTTATTTGTGAGCGTCTGTTTCTGTGTGTGTCTGTGTGTGTGTGTGTGTGTGTGTGTGTGTGTGTGTGTGTGTGTGTGTGTGTTTGTGTGTGTATGTTCAGCCACCGCCCCTTGGACATAGACAAAAAGCAGGTGGATGAGACGCTCAGTACGTGAACTCACCATCATACCAAGCCACATTCTGGCAGCTTTTATTCTCTGAGGATTTCTTACATCAGATATTTGAAAATCCAAACTATGTTCCCAAAGTTTTCTGTCTGAAAGTAGGTGAGGAAGTAAGTAATTTCAGAATCATATACAGACTCGGGGGTTATTGTCAAGCGATTTACACAGAAGGAGTTTATGCTCTAAATAGAAAGCTAATAAACCGCAGTAAACTTCAGCACTTGCAAAATAAGATTATTCAACAATACTTCATAAAGTACTTCATCATTATATTAGTAGTAAAATGTATAATAGTTTAGTATAATATTTTAATAGTAATATTAAAGTTAATTTTTAAAGTAGTATGTGCAAAATAAAGTAAAAATACACAGAGATTTGGTGGTGGAAAAACAGTCCATGGAAAGATGTGGTTATTGAATCAATTCTCATTCAAAGCAATAAAAAGTGATCCATGTTAAGTCCTTTTTCAGTCTGGTGAGCTGACTGTGAAGAGTTTTGGAAAACTGAGCTCTCTATTGGGAGATACAGTATGTGTGACTTACGGTGGCCCTGAGAGCTCAACGCACAGCTGCTTAAGAAAACACATGCAAATACACAAAAGACAAGCAAATTAAGAAAACATCCTCAGCAATTATACAATACATGCAGCATTTAGAAAACGTGCAACAAATACAAAAACAGACAGAAAAACGCTGCAGATTAAAACACGGTCTTTAAATGAATACGGTAACCTTTGTGTCATGGGAATGTATGTGTGTAGAAGCTCGCTACATATTTAAGCTGATTAATTGTCCAGCTGATGATGGAAACACATTCATTATGTGCAATCTGTGTGTGTGGATGAGTGTGTGTTTGCTCTGTCAACAGTTACTTCCTCCTTAACCTGCTGTGCTATCAGCTGATGGGCTTAGCAGTTTATAACAGCATCGCTCTGGACATCCACTTCCCCCTCTACTGTTACAGGTACATCTGATCTCATCTCATACAATATTTCCCCTAAGAACTTACCGTGAAATCCAAAACAGGAGAGAATATTGACTATGATTGCAAATGTTTGCTGTTAAAGCTGGGTCACCTAATCAGCACACCTAGGCATTAATAAGCACTTCTTTATAGGCCTCTGCACCAGTAGTAGTGTAAATCTGTCCTCTGTGCTTTGTAAGGTGCTCATCCAACCCAAGGACTTATACTTATAATGTGTGTCCCCCTCTACAGGAAGCTCCTCACGCCACCCACTGCACCATGTGACCAAAATGCCTTTGTCGGCATGGCGACCGCCACGCTGGACGACCTGCAGCAGATCATGCCGGTATGTGTCTCTGCTTTATATGTCACTGGCGTTAAATGCCAGACTTTGTTTTAGAAAATATATGAGACAGTTTGATGAGATACAGGTCAGGTTAAAGGGGAGAGTAACACTGCAATTAATGAGCATTGTGTCAATTCTCACTCTAAAGCCCCTACAGCATATTTGCTTGCATATACACTTACTCTGTTTGTATAGCATTACAAATAAAAACCTGAGTTTGAGCTTAAGACTGTTAAGTTTAACAAAAAATCTCTTCAAATGTAAGATTTGAATGTCTGGCTGCACGGTGGTGCAGTGGTTGACGCTGTCGCTTCACAGCATGAAAGTTCCTGGGGGCCTTTCTGTGAGTTCGCCTGTTCTCCCCGTGCATGCGTGGGTTCTCTCCGGGTACTCCCGCTTCCTCCCACAATCCACAACATGCTCGTTAGGTTCATCGGTGACTTTAAAATTGCCTGTAGATGTGTGTTAGCCCTGTGATTGACAGGTGATCAGTCCAGGTTGTACCCCGCCTCTTGCCTAATGACAGCTGACTTTGGCTCCAGTCCCCCCTGAACAGGATAAGCGGTGTACTGCAGATAATGGATGGATGGATTTTATAATGTCTAAGTCTGGCATTCTCACGCTTGCATTTCTCCATCCTGTCACTAGAGGTTGCCACAGTTTCACTTTTAAACTCATTTTGTTCACTTACACAACTCGATCCCTCCAATCATCATCTATGAGTCTAACTTTTACTGTATGTTGCTGTCACATTAAAATTAAGTTTACCACCAGATCATGTATTCAGCTTTGATTCAGAACTCTCACTCTGTTCATACTTTTACTATACTTTCAATATACTTTTAATATGTATATGTTTTTAGGTTTTAGATATGATTCCCTGTTATCTAAAGATATCTAGCACGCCTTCATGAATACACAATCACGTTCTTGTTTCTTTACTTTACGATCTTCTGTGTGTGCAGATAAGCTCTAAATCTTACACTTCAGTCTGTTGATAAGGTTTTCTAGATTGTTCTGAGAGTGTTTGCTTTGGTAAAATTCTCATGTAACGCGTGGTGGTGTAATTAAGAGTTAAACAGGTTTGTTTCATTTGTTGAGCGTTCCCAGATGTGAAGCTTTTTCATCCGCTTCAGCTCACGTTCTTCTGTCTCCTACACACACCCATTTAGTCGTGCAGACTCACGCACACACACACACGCATACATTTTTCCGCCACACTCCCGCCTGCCAGTGTATACATCAGAGTCGTACACACTGTACTCACATCATGTACTCTGTGGGTCTGAGAGAGAGAACAATTCTTTGTTTACACGAGAATAATATGCCTGAAGTGTTTTTATTTTATTATAGATGCAGGAAAAGGATGTGCAGTCTTTAAACATTTTAAATAGGTTATATTTTATGGGAAAAGTTCACAAGGCCAGAATGCATCGTGCAGAGATTTAAGTAACTGACAGACAACCCTGTTCTAGGTGAAGTTGCAGACAAAGACTAAGGTGCCTTTGAGCAGGGCATGGAACTCCACACTCTGCTGCAGGCGCTAACACTTTAAGTCTGCATCTTAGTAAAAGTGTGTTTACTCTTTGTCCTCACTTTGCAGCAGAGGAGCGTTGCATGACAGACGTAGATATTCGTCTGTATTGTGCAGCAGCGTTGAGAGAAAGGTCTGCAGCTGTCTCTGCACAGTAGCCGAGTTACCTGATCCACGAGCTGCTCCACGTCCAAAACCTTCCCCGCTCTAAAGGTCGAAATTTCTGGTTCTCCAAGCACAGGCACGCACACACTGGGATGCTATAATGGGCCTGTGGTTACATAACAGCAGGATATCAGATATGAGGCCTGCAGTTGGCTTCGAACCCCGTAACTCCGGCGACTCGTCTGCCAAAATATTCAATCTTTATTGAGCCAATACATGAATGTGCAAAACAAAGTGGAGCTTTGGTGCCTTGTTTAAATGTATCCTGATATTAACTCATTTCAAATAGTTACATAACTAGTAAACATTGTTAAAGCCAAGGCATCAGGTGACGCTGCAGCATTTGAGACACATTGTCGCCTGCACACGTGATAGTTTGACGTTCTGACTTAAAAGCATGTGAACAAGGAGCTGTTTCATACCTGTGATCATGCACTTGTGAAAAAATATGATAATTATCCAGAAGTGGAAATAAAGAATCTTTGAACAATTTTGGTACAAACCAGTCAGCTGTGAGTCCCAGCATTGTGTTTGTGTGTGATCTTAAACTGTGTGTGTGTGCAGGAGCTGGCTCATGGTTTGGGAGAGCTGCTGAGCTACGATGGAAACGTAGAGGAAGACTTCTACCTCACCTTCCAGGTATGAGGATGCACATACAGCTTCAGGAAGTTCATCATGACCTGAATTTAAGCTGTTGCAAAAGTTTCTCTGCGATGTGGATTTTTATGTGTTTTTAATGCATTAAAGTGCATAAATAAGAAAAGTTATATTTGACAGGTTTGATTCATTTTAATGTTTTCTGTTGTTAATGACGTGAGAAAGATCTGAGTACATATAAACTCCTCTGTTAATAGTCAGGATTAAAGTGACTCTGCAGGTCTGACGGTGCTGACAGACAGCTGTGAGTGCTGTCACTGCTGTGTGAGTTTAATAAAGACCTGAGTGGGGGATCTGGATCAGCCCCACTGATGTCATACAGCAGATTAATCAGATGTTTAAATCAAAGTTACAAATAGACATTTTTTTTACCCATTACTCTTAATGTTTTTGGCAAGCATTGGTTCCAAATCTTTGACATGATAAATGATAAATTATCCATGTTTTAGTTGGGGTATCAAAATGATAGAGTACCTGCCATAGACCTGCCTTCTATTCAAATGAATAATTTTGCTAACCTTCTCTTTGATTTAATTCAAGCAGAGTTCTGTGTGGCTGCTTGTGTTTCGACAGACGTTAACATTTCAGTACTCTAGTCTGGTCAGTTAAATAAAAAATAAGAGTCAAAACACATTAATTGATTAAGCGTATGAGCCAATGATGAAAGCCTTTGCATTTGCACTATATAGTATTGGCATCTGTTGCGGCTTACACGAAAAAAATCACAAGCGGCGCCCAGTTAGTGACGCGCTTTCCATCAGCCAGCAGTGGTTGGTCTGTCAGAGAGGGTAGGCGGAGCTAAGCGGCTGCTTTTCCGGTCTCTGCAAGTGTTGTGAGTAAACAGTAATCTACTATGGCTGAACAAACAAAGAAAAGATGGATGACTACAGATACAACTTCAACAATAAGAGAAAATCTAAAGAAAAAGAAACAAATTCGACGCTCAGATGAAGGAAAACTGTCTAAAAAGGAAACAAACTGTCAGCGAGGAAAATCAAGAGTTAACCGTGGACGTTACACATGCAACACTGATTGGATATCTGGGAAGTGTGCTGTTTATCGCCATAAGAGATTGTTGTTTGCTTAATTCTGTTTAGATTGATCTGTAATAAAAACCGCAGTAGCTAGAGCACAACTTAGCTCTGAAGCATTTGAAGTTACTCACAAACCAAAATGTTGCACACTGCTCATAAAAGTCAGAGCAGGGCGCAAACTGCATTTTAACAAAAGCTTATCTCAAAAATCAAAACATTTATAGCATGCAAATAAATCCTGGAGTGTAGTTAAATATGTAATGTCCAGTAGGTACATTTGCACCATTTCCATTTGCAGAGTTCGAAGGGTTAACAATCAATTTTAGTTTGGCCTTCTTTGTTACGGACAATTGCACCACTGTCCTCTATTGCTGATGTTTACTTAGCATAGTTAGATCTCACACACCATCTCAAACCTTTATCAAACCAGTTATTACAACGCATTTCCTGTTTAGAGGCATCGCAGACTTCCTGGATATTTATCTGTGCTCATTATCAGCTGCAGACTCGGACAGGAATGCTGACAAACTGCTCACTTTTACCTGCAAAAAAAACATGTTTTCTTCCTGGTATTAAAGTTAGTGGTTGTTCTATTATTAATCAAGTATTAATCACAGGCTTCATTAGCAGGCTACTGTTCATAAATTTGCCACAAACGCCACAAAATGATGCAGTTTATGTCAAAAGTTTTAAAGTCTTCTTTAAACATCAGTAATTTGGTCCTCAGCAAACATCACACAGTTCCACATACTGTGTTTAACATTACGTGACGTCAGCATGTTCTATGAAACACTCCTGTCAGCCCAGGCTGAGCGCAGTAACCAGCTATAATGGAACGCTTTATGGTGCCCGCTGAGGTTATATAGGCAGCAGGAACATGTGTTACGTAAAGGCCTGAGGGGAAGTGTTATTTTAACCCACAGTGTGAGCTCCCTGTGAGCTATAGGCCGGCCACAGTCACACCACTGAGGTACAGCTGCACCCACTGACCTTAAATACACTGCGTCTCTCTCTCTCTCTGTAGTTCCTATATGTCACTCACTCACAGTGACGCCGCATTTTTATATACAGTGTAAATATATATGTTTGTCTGTATCAATAAGTGTCTCTTTGACTGTATTTATACTCCTCTATTTTTTGCACACATATAGGTTTGTACTGCTATTCTTGCAAGAGCCCTCCCCAAAATTCATTCCTATAGTCCCTCCCCCGAAGCTAAACTTAATGCTAACCATAAACCAACGTTTGTTTATGTACCACATACAGTATGAAGTGTTGTCGACAAGGATTTTTTTGGAAA
Organism: Semicossyphus pulcher; assembly: GCF_022749685.1. Classification (NCBI taxonomy): domain Eukaryota; kingdom Metazoa; phylum Chordata; class Actinopteri; order Labriformes; family Labridae; genus Semicossyphus; species Semicossyphus pulcher. Next base: position 21,360,254 of record NW_027211626.1, read on the forward strand.
TATAAGGTGATTTATTATAAATAAGATTGATGCACTCGTGTCTGTAGGCTAAATGTGAAGCTTCAGCACACGTAAAGCTCAAACACCTTTTATCTAGTTAGTTTAAACCTACATTTATAGTTATATTCAAACAAAAGTGCAAAAAGAAGGAGGCGTTATTTGATGGAGCTGAACCAGGTGACTTCCGCGAGGCACCTTGAGGTTCCCAGATGAGTCAGTGTCGCAAACAAAGTGTGTCTGTTTGGTGCTGGGCAGGTACTTTATCTCACCTGTTTGCAGAATACAGACAGAGCTTTAGCTGGAAACACTAAGAAAGAGGCAGACAGTATCAGTCATGTGCCATAAAGCCATAACAGTATGTTGAATCAGAATCAGATGTTTGCATTTTATTAGTTATTGCCAAGTAGGTTTACACATACAAGGATTTTGTCATGATGTTTCTGTTCATGACAATATATAAAATAGAGTGAAACACAATAAAAATCGTTTCGTGTATAAGATGTACCTTATATCTATTCATAAACTGTAATTAAAGGTAGTGAAGTAATGTGACATATATAGCCCAGGGAGTGTCCAAAAGCTTACAGTATGAAATAGAGAGGGCGTGTAATGTACAGAGATAATAATCACGTGTGCATTACTGTAGCACATAACAGTAAGATGTAGAGGCTTAATGTACTGCCAAGATGGTGTAGCGCTCCAAAGAGCTGAGGACAAGGGCAGAGTCAGGGGAAAGGTCTCTGGGTTCAGTGATACTTTTCATAATACATGATTTTCTTTCTATTGTTAATAAAAGATATTGATTGGTACCTTTTTAACGTTGGCTTTTTGTGAATACTAATTCATTTTTTAACAGTTTTCAGGAATAAACGTAAGTTGCAGTGGTGCTATGTTGTCGAGCTTCCGTACATTGCCCCTTTGATAAGCTGAACGTTAGACGTTTTAAAACAGTGATGATTTGCACAAGCTTTAAAGCTTTGGTAACACTGTTTTTCCAAGCTCTGCACAGCCTGTAATATAATCCTTTAATCGTGAATATTTTAGACCTGCTTTTACTGAAAGGACTACAAAAATTATAATTTAAATGTCTTTAAAAAGTAGGATTAAAAATGTGTTATCATGGCTAATCTTTATTTCCTGCTCTGGCTCAGGAGGCTGAGTAGGTCAGGCCATCTTACATCAGCGTGTGAGTTTTTATGTAAATAGTCAAATGAGAGGAAACTTGTAAAGCGATTTGGATAATTGGACTAATTAAACAGCCAATTACCATGAACCATTTTTCCAGACAATTAAACTTCTTAAGTCCGGGAAAATCATCAGGTTCACTTATATGACATACTTTGTGTGTTTGTTTTGCAGGTGTTTCAGGAGGAAATGGGGCTAGCCAAATCCTACAACCTGAAGCCTGGAGGAGATAAAATCCCTGTCACCAAGCACAACAGGAAGGGTGAGTCCACGCTCAGAGACATTGCAGGAACTACATATTTCAGCAGTGAATGACCTCTGAGTCGTTCACTATTACAGTCGGGAAACGTGCTTACTGGCACACAGACCACCTTTACACCTGCACAAACCTGCATACTGCTGTTTGGAAAAATCCAGGATGAGATGCCCACAATGTAATAAAGAGCAGATCATCCTAACCCCCACAAAGCACTACTCACATCCATGCATCGTTATTGCACAAACCAAAGGATAGCCTCACTTTGTTCTACTAAATGTTTCATGAACCAACACAGCTCATTACAAATGACTTTAGTGGATCAAGTTTCATTGGAAAACATCCTAAAGTTTGAACTCGTAGCGGAGAAAATGAGCTGACTATTTTCAGGATCCGTTAGAGAACTACTGTGATAATGTCGTACTGCTGCAGTCAAGGTTAAAGGTCGTATAAACGTTTGGAATCGTTATCTTTTTACTGTTTCCTGATTGATCAGCAACTAAAAAAAGACAATGTATGGTGAAAATCGCAAGACCTCTGGCCGTATTTCAAGTAAAAATGGCATATTTGATAAGTCATTAACTACCGCTTGACAACACCTAACGTTAGCTCTCAACTACATTAGCATTAGCAAGTCTGAAATATCCCACTAAAATTTCAGTTAGCTAGTTTACACCTTTCTTATTGTATGTATTTAAACAGTTATGTTAGCTTACAGTTAAATGCTAACATTAGCTGTTAACAAATGGGTTATCGATTTGACTTTTATTATTATGGCCAGATGTAGGCCTACCTCCAGATTTTCCTTATCCTTTGTCTTTTCATTCACTGATTAATGGATTAGCAGTTAAGTAATGATACTTTGTCAAATTTCCCATGTTTAACGACTTGGAAAGCAGCAGAAATGATCCGTTTTGATAACAGCATTTAAACTTCCAACCCTGAAGGTGTCATCAGAGAAAAATGGCCGCCTAGTGAATATGGTGAATTGCTGTGAGCACAAGGCATCAGCTGACGGTGACAGAGGTGTCAAGCTTTTTAGAAACTCACATTTTCTGCTCTGAATAATGGCATTTGGACAGAAAGAGATTGTTTGAGATATTTATTTTAAAATGAAACCTGAAACCAAAGTTAAAAGCACTCTGGTGCAACATGACTTGGGTGCAAGACAGTGAAAAAGTAAGCTAGGTGGTTCTTAAGCCTTATTTATATTTCTGTGCTGTAGCTACACTGTAGTCACGGACCCTACACCGTAGCCTGATATGCACCCCAGAAATGTAACAACATGGCCCGCAAAGGCTGTGTTTGGTAAGATTAGTGGCATCATACGGATCACTACGGGGGACACTATGCTAATTTATAGCTAGCTGCTGCAGCCTGTAGGCTTCCACATGAAGCTAAAACTCGAACAGGCATTGTCATTGTCAATGTTTATTGGCGTATTCTGTGTGCATATTTTCTGCCTTTCTACATTCATTATCCCCAACTCCAACATGATTTACTTTATATCAGTTGCCATTGTTAGAAGTACTCAGAGTAGCAATTAAAAGATCAACACATTGGCCTCGAAACCATGCTAACAACTAGCAGTTTGATTGGGTAGCGCGGCAGACACACCGACTCACAGGTAGATATGATAAAAACAGCATAATCCATGTATACATAGGCTACAATGTAGGCTCTGTGGACATTCAACTCAAAAGCATAACTCAGGCTTTAGTCTTACCATTGCATCAAATTAGCGCTGCACTCTAAAGAGAACTACTATAACTTCTTTATACTTTAACCTCATACAAGCACTAACACAGAAACCTGGCTCAGCTCGAAAGCTTCTTTGTCCTGTTAAGTGGATGAAGTCAGCTCTCTGCCACTTGTGGTATCAATGGAAGAGCCAACACTGGAGGGTAAAGTGGTAAAAGTTTGTAATGGAATATAGAAAAATCACGCTGTTCTTTTCCTTCTCTCTCCGCAGAGTATGTCCAGCTCTACGTCGACTTCCTGCTGAATAAATCCATTTACAAACAGTTTGCTGCCTTCTACCACGGCTTCCACAGTGTGTGCGCCTCTGATGCTCTCATGGTGAGTCCACAGAGTATCCACAGTAAAGACTTGTTTGCTGGTTCCACAAATATCACGAGCTTTCCATTGGTCAGTACCTCCAATTCCTAGTCATTGCGACCATAAAAAGGGGATTTCAAATATGTTTTTAAAAAGTTTTGAAGTCAGCTGAATAAAATTGAAACTAGTAATCTAGTAAGACTGACCTTCAAATAGATATCTCCCGCTTCATCTTAGGCCTGAGCAGTTAGCAAGCCAGGAAGTTGCACTTACTAATGTAACTTGAATAAAGTTGGCCACTGACCACACATACTAAGAGTAAATTCAGAGTCATCCACTTACTCGTGTTGTTTATGATGTTGTCCTGGATGGAACTTAGTGCTAACGTGACAAAACTGGCTTTAAACTTCCTCACAGAGACAGCACTTCATTAGAACTGCTGTTGGGCACGCAGTTTGATGTTCAAGGTCAAAAATACACAATATAGAGCCTGAACAAGACGTGGCCAATATTACACACAGATTGTAGGTTATAATGGGTATATCCATGTCGGCAATGTCAGAGAAGTAACCATCACACTGAGAAATAAGTCAAGTCATTTACAGTGTATCAGATGTAAGATTCTTCATTTTATCAACCCTCTTTAAAATAACACAAGTAGTATGTTGAATTACTTGGTAAAGATAATAATAGAAATGAACACACGTCATTACATCTAACTTTGACAGCTGTGTATCAAAGAAGGTATGACTAAAGTAAAAAACAGGATAGATTAGAATCTGACACACAGCACAGCGGCTGTGTCATGTGAAATTCTAGTTTAAACAGCAGTGATGTGTTTCCAGAGAAGTGGCGGGTGTGTATTTCCTGGAACTACATTGCAGATATTGTATCACAGCAACTATCCACTGTTGGGCAGCAAAAGTGACAAATTAAGACTTACTATGTTGAATCACTGTTGTGTTACAGTTGAAAATAGATGAGATTGGAACACTCATTTTTTAATCAAACCATTTAATCTTTTTCACTTCTTGTCCATCATGGACAAAGACACTGCCTGAAAATGGAGCTCATGCAGTAAATCCTGTTTGCCTTCCTCCTTCATCAAATGTTAGCTCTCCCTGATAAAAAGCTGCTGACTGAAATCTGATCGTGTTGTTGTTTGTTGAGCTCTGGGGATCCTGGTGAGGGTCAAAGGCCCCTGAGGGACCCACATAAACACAGTGGAAAAACATGCATCCAACCTGGACATTTCACTGTGCTCACTTAAATACTTTCAAGTGCTCAGGCACTGATGTCATGTGACCTGACTGTCTTTTTGTGGTTGTTTATTTTGACGAGTTATTTTCTTCACATTGTTGCATATTGTCTCCAAGTTGTGTGTTAAAATGAGGGTTAATTTTTTTATTCTGTTTTTTTTTTTTTTTTTTTTCAGAAATCATTTGTTGTCGTTTTTCATCAATGCAAACTAAAGTCTTACTTCTGTCTTATTGTATTCTTTTTCTATAATATTATATAATAATATTGTTATTGACGGAGCCTGGGAGGGGACATGCAGGGGGAAAAAATCTATGGTTGAAAAAAATATTTTTTTGCGAGATCTCGCATAAAAACAAGCTGAGATCACCTTAGCAACCACAGCGGCCGCACATAGTAGAACATCACAAGTTAATTCAAACTCCAGTGGACTACTTAATGTCTTATTTTACACCGCAGATGACTCATAATTTACATGTACCGAGTTTTAATTATTTTAAAGCGTTAACCGATTTAATTCCGTGGAATAAGGTTATTTTAAGAAAACAAAAGCAGAGACGACACGTTTGCAGCGATCAGCAGTGGCGAGTGTGGTTTCCACTATAGTCATTTGTTGTCCACAGAAAAATGAATGTTCCAGCAAACTGTTGTTCGTACAATGTCTCAAAAGACATCGATTGTTAATGAGATAAAGCAGCGAAGTAGAATCGAGTCGTTCATTTCCTCGTTTGTGTACAAGGGACTCACAAGCCACGCCCACACACATCTGTGACTGCCACCACTTAATTCAACACCAGTTAAACTGTGACACCTGTCGCCAGGTCAGAGTAAGCTCTGCGACGAGATAGTCCCCTTGCACTAATTATTCTTTTCAGAAGTCTCTCGCTTATATGAAAACCGTGCCTATACTGCCATGCAGTGATGTAATGTCTTTGTATTTGAGGCCAATCTCAAAATAAAATTCAATGAACCTCTCCCACGGGTGCGTGCGCTCCATTATTGTTGTGGTTGAACTGACCCTGAAGTCGTACAATGACCTAAAAAAAAGTTTTGAAAAGATCTCGTGAAAATTCTTTTTATTTATTTTTTCAACCATACATTTTTTCCCCCCATGTCTTATTTTATTTTGAAATATTACTAAAACTTCCTGTTTTTCCAGACTCATATAAAATAATACAAACCTATTATATAATATATATAAGCTGCTGAGCAACATTTCTAGAAGGTTCCTCTGCTATTGTGGAGTACTATTACAACAGTAACACACTTAAGTTGTGCTGTTAGTCCATGTGTGACCTTTGACCTCTTGCCTCGCCTGTGTGAAGGTCAGGGTCGGCTCAGTCAAGTTCACAGTGAACCCTGTGGGACTGTGTGTACGTTTGTGCTGCACTGTTTTGTTGGTAGCCCCTCCTCTGATGTGCTGGACTGCAGAGTGAACACACTGAAACAACTGTGTGTGCGTGCAGCAGATAAGATGGTCAGAGGGACAGTTTGACTGCACTTTATCAGCTAGGAGCCTGAATCTGGGTCAGAGAGGGGACAGGCCGGTCTAAAATATCAAGACTGGAGGGGGGACGACACGTTTCAGCTGTGCAGATAATAGCTTAGTCATGACCAACGCTCATTGGCTCCCTGTGTTTCTGTACTCTCAAGTTTTTATATCTCATTTTATTTACGGTTGATTAAAGTGGCTTTGTAATAACACATCCCTGCCCTATTTAAGCCTATAAAACAATTACCTCATCGTTTGAGCCCTGATTTATTTACTGTATATAACATCCTTCATTTAATTTGACTAGTCCCATGTCATCATTCGTTCTGTTCTGAGTGGCTAGAAAAGATCTCTTCCTCTTCAATCCAAGAGACCCCAGCCCTTGTTTATCTGGTTATCTGAAGCTGTAATAGGGCTGAAAGGGATAGTTCGGATTTTTTGAAGTGGGGTTGTCTGAGGTACTTATCAATAGTAAGTGTACTACATACAGTAGATAACAGTCAGCATGGCCCCTGTTATGAGAAGCCGGCCGGAGTTCCTACATGGAAACTAAGCTAAGCACCGCTGCAGACGAGGTCAGGAGTACCACGTACTTTAGCCACTTAAAAGAGTCCTACATATAAACAAACATTTCAGTTTAAGGTGTACGCTATTTTTTTTGTCACCGCTTCACATTGACGTCAGACAACCCTTTCCCTCGGCACTATGTCCCGCACAACAGCCCTGTATACCTACGCGTGCAGCACACGGTATCAGATCAGCTGTTTGGGTCAGAAAGTACAATATTATTATATATAATATATATATTATATGCAGTTCACGGTAGGGACTAGAGAACATTGTTTCCATACGTCGTGTAGTGTTTTCTGCCGTATGTCAGCTGTTTGTGTCAGAAAGTGGCTAGCACAGACTGAAAGTTACCACTGTTAGTTCTTCCTTGTTTTTTTTCCAGTCTGTTTAAACAAAGAGTGTCCTGGTTAGCTTATAGATGACACCGAGTTCTGCTGAGTGATAATGGCATTGAATGTAAACACCAACACTCCACACGCAACACTAAGACAACACCACGTCGGCACCAATCATTTTTATGCAAAACCAACAGCGAATAATCCAGCTATCCGAACTATCCCTTTAAGACAGACGTGAAAAATTGTGAACTTGTCCATTTGTCTGCTCACTATTTTAAATGTATATCTGTGTAATTCATGATTACAAAGCTACATATATGGCCCTTCAGCCTGTGGAAATTCCATCATGATGTGTAGATTTACTTGATGTTTGACGGAAGTGAAGAAGTGTCTTGATGGAGGTCAGGAAGTCACCAGAATCATCAGGGTCGATTTCAGGTCTCTGCGGTTTAATATGTGGGTCAAACTTCTGACGTCTTTCTTCCTCTTCTGTTTGCATTCGATGCCTCAGTCACGTCTGCATTTTGTGACGTGTCAGGATGTGATCTGGCAGGCCTGGGAGTGTGTGTGTGTGTGTGTGTGTGTGTGTGTGTGTGTGTGATGATTTTTGGTGGTGGAATGTTTTTCCTTTTTAGCCGTTGGTCTGGGTTGTGACATGGAGCTTGGAGTTTTCAGAGTGTCAGACGATAACGGCAAAAACAAAATTTATTAAACTTATTCTTATTAATTTGTGTAATTTACATTTATAATTTATTCTTAAACACTTCTCCAATCCACTGTTGATCATTTGCGGTGTCCACAGACCGGCCCAACAAGTAAGAGTGGGAAACAATGACTTTCACACATTTTCACATCAGCTGCTCCGATGATGCAGAACTTCCTGTTTCTCCTCCTGATTTACTGGTTGTGTTGCTCTTGCAGGAAGTTCTGACACCATTCAAGCAGCGGATATGATTGTTGCATCCGACTGCTGTTGTGTTTTAGTGGAAATTTATTCTGAAAGGGTTATGTTGCGTGCATGCTGTTTCGTTTTGATAAAATGGTTCCTCATGGTCGCTGTAACTCAGAGGGCTGAACCCGACTGTGTCCAGCAGGTCTTCAGCTGTAATGGATGTTTTCATATACTGTAATAACCTCTCTATATAGTTGTTTATATGTCCAACACTATGCAACAAATTACCCACCAATGCAGGAAATTATGAATCATGAATGTATCATATGTAGTTATTAGGCTACTTGTGTTACAGTGGTGTGTCTTAATATCATTTCTCTTGTTTTGCAGTTGCTGCGGCCGGAGGAGGTGGAGATGTTGGTGTGTGGGAGTCCAGAGCTCGACATGAGCGCTCTGCAGAAAGCTGCTCAGTATGAAGGATACAGCAAGACCGACGGCACTGTGCGGTAAGACGCCTGCACTTCCTCTTAATTGGAACTGACCCACAATGCAATGCGCTAAAATCTTCGTCTTCTGGTTCCAGGCAGATTGTTTAAAGTATTTGAGCACATTTTTTATCAGTATTATCGGGTTTATCTTGTGAACACAGCCTATTTATTATGACTAATAATCGCTTTTTTAAACAGTCTGGAAATCAAAATGTCAGCGCTGCTCTTCAGCCGACCACAGTTTGTTTTTCAGTTCAAAGGCAGAGATGGTTGACTAATGGTTTTCAGTGTTTATATGCCGCAGGCAAGCAAGGCATTAGTTTTGTAACAGGAAGGAACTCTCTCTCACACACACATGCACACACACACACACACACACACACACACAGACATACACACTCACACACATGCACACTCACACAGACGCTCACATACACACAGATGTCCTTCAGTCCTTTTGTTTCCCGCAGCAAATAGGCCAACACTTGTCAGACACAGATAATGAAACCCAGCACGGAGCTGACAGCTGACAACAGGCAGCTGCAGGCCTGTTATACAACTGTCTGTCTGTCTGTTACCTCTTCATTTTGCAGTGTATTATTTTAGAATCATATTGAAAGTACATGTAAATGCAAAACATATAGATTTGTTATTTGGCAAAAAAAAAGTTTGAAATAAAATGCACCAGGTAAAGAAAAAAGAAAGCAAAATAACCAGAAGGGAAAAACAAAGCACAAAACCCTTCAAACCAAATGAATGCCATTCGGAAAAGATGACCCGATAATGATAAACTCACACTGAGAGATTATTCTTCTGATCATCCATGTCTGAGTTATTTCTTGTTTTGCACCAGGTGTTTCTGGGATGTGGTGCTGGCGTTTCCTCTGGAGCTGCAGAAGAAACTCCTCCACTTCGCCACAGGAAGTGACCGCGTTCCTGTCGGGGGAATGGCTGACCTCAACTTCAAGATCTCAAAGATCGAAGTTCCAACTGACTGGTAGGTTCGGAAACACTGATAACCAAGATAAGAAGTCAGCTTCGACACTGACCATTTTAAATGTACTGTAATCTACAGACGTCAGTATGATACACATAGTCTCCATCACAACAACCTTCACTGATTCAACAAACGGTCTCTTTAATCTCTGATTGGATTATCTGTGTGTTTGAGCCGCCTAAGAGATACTGTAAGGGTAGTATTACCAGTATAACTGTTCTGATTTGACTCTACTCACAACTGGGGTGTGATCTAAACTGCAGGAGGTATGACACACTGAACTTAAACAGTAATAAAACCTTGAATCTGGGCCACACTACTGTTCTTTTACATACACAGTTTTGAAAATGTACAAGTTGCAAGCATTGATTTAAAACAAACAAACATATTTTATCAGGCATTCAATTAGCAGAAAAAAAATCTTCACAGAACATAAAACAAGACCTTTTTCACCCTTCACCTGCCGTCATTAGCCAACCAAGGAGGCTGTCTGGTAAAAAGACCACTTTGACCAAATTGGCAGCAATGTCCAGAGGCAAAGTCAACACATACAGTACATAATGATAGTGAAGTGTATAACACTGCAGGTTCTCTGTGTTGATCAGATGAACAAAAGAAATGTGCACTTCCTCTAAGCATGCATACCGACTTGATACAAGGAAATCACTTGTTGGGAGTGGAGAGAGCAGGCTCCATTACTCACAGGATGACAAAACTTCCTGCGATTATCTCGACTTTTGGGTTTAAAGTTTTTCAAACATCCCTGCTTTAGCGTTTTTGATGTGTCCCATATGGTTTTATTTAATATGTAGAGACATGATGTTTAGGACAGATTTTCTTTTTTTCCTGATTGAAACTAACTTGCATTCCTGATTTCTCTCTCTCTCTCTCTCTCTCTATCTCTCTCTATCTCTCTCTCTCTCTGTCTGCAGGTTGCCGATCTCTCACACCTGTTTTAATCAGATCTGTCTGCCTCCGTATCGAACCAGGAAGGAGCTCAAGCATAAACTCACCATCGCCATCTCCAACGCTGAGGGCTTCGGCCTGGAGTGACACACACATATACACACACGCATACTCAAACAGACTATTAGCGACGCTAGCTACCTGTCCACCACAACCACCACAACGCACCTTACGTATCTCTGTGGTCGTGAATCAGACTGTAGAGGGAACAAGCTTCTCAACACGTGCTATCTTATGTCAAATTGTGTTATTGTGGTCTGAAACACACGTTTGTGTTGTACTCATCTGTTTGCCAATGTGGAACTGTTTTTAATTTGCGTTAGATAAGACGGGATGTCCCCCCTGAAACTGCTTCAAAGTAACACTACAATCCTTTTATTTGCACATGTGTTGTGTTTGTTCTGTTATCAGACAAATTATATGAAGGAATACTAACTTTAATGTCATTAAAACGGTCTTACTTTATATATCATGATTTTTATTATCAATATATCTATTTATTCAAACAGAGTGCCAGATATTTGTCCACCACGACATTTACTTTGAAAACTATGTGTTCACTAAGAGTAAATTAGGAGTATTAGAGTCTGCATTAAGCCGGTTTAATTGATGAACATCTTTTTCTATGATTTTAAGCCCCCTTTCTGGACTCAAACTGCATTCTCTCCCCTAAAACAGCCTCCAGATTATGTTCATCTTAAAACACCAGCTGGGTGTTGTGAAAACAGAAAAACTGAGCTTTTCCAAAACAATGATGTGCAGTAAGCTGCCCAGTAAGGGAAGGGTGCTGTGTGGAAGTCAAGATCACAATATTTGGTTGCCTCTAACTTTCTCTAAATTCAATTTCAATATCTGTGAGCAGATTTACATAAAATAATTTAGTGTGTATGTGCTGCAAATTATTTGCTATTTTCTACCTGTTCAGTGAATTTGGCTGCATTAAAACACAGTTCAAGGGAAGTAATGTAGTCTAACCGACTTATCTGCCCAGTCATAGGCAAAGGTTGTGTGGCAGCAAAGTTAAGAAGACATGTGCATTGCACGGTGGTGCAGTGGTTCAGACTAGAAGGTTCATGGTTCAAATCCCGGTTCAGCTTTTTCTTTGTGGAGTTTGCATGTTCTCACCGTGCATCCGGGTACTCCGGCTTCCTCCCACAGAGAGGTGACTCTAAAATTGCCAGTAGGTGTGAATGTGAGCGTGAAAGGTTGTCTGTCTCTCTGTGTCAGCCCTGTGATTGACTGGCGATCAGTCCAGGGTGTTTCCCGCCTCTCGCCCAATGACAGCTGGGATAGGCTCCAGCCCCCCCGCGACCCTGAACAGGATAAGCGGTATAGATAATGGATGGAATGTAATCAATTACAACACACTGTTTTTGTTTATTGAAGATGACATCGCAACCATTAAATAATGATTCTGTCTATGGGGCCGTTTGTTCCACTCCTGCAGGATGCTGGCTGTGATGTAGTTGTTGTTTGTTAACCGTGAACGTGTGAAGTGTTTTCAAATGTAATCGGCTTAATGCAGATATAGTCTGAGTTGAAAAGATACTCAGGCTTTAGTTTAATTGCATTGGTTCAATAACCAAAATTAAGTCCTCTAATATCCTGTAGAAAATACAGAAAGGAACTATTTTTATGACAGCGATGATATTCAGCCCAACATGAAGGTAAAGGGGCAGAGAAGATTACAGAGATTTTTGAGTTGTATAATTTTAATATTTTCTGACTGCTTTCGTTGTGCGTATATTTTTATGAAGGCGTAGGGAACGTGTTTTATACCGTTTTGCTTTGTTTGCAGCACACTGTGGGATGTAAAGCTTTGCTGGGAGAAGATTGATGTTGTGTATCATGAGATATAGATTGTCTTGTGAAGAGTTTGTCCTCGTTGTTGTTTTGACATTGTTGCCTGTTTTCTTGAACAAAAGGCTGCAGCAGACATGTTTTTAATTTTTGTTGTTTTTTAATGTTGTATAAATGTGGTACGGTTCAACCAGAGCTGCTGACAGCTCGGTGTTTGTTTTGGTTCTCTCATGTTGTTATTTTGTGTCATGGCTGCCTCTAGGCCGGGAGATGACCTTTAACCAGCAGCCTGAACTTTAAAGAAAGGTGACTGTGTATCAAACCAATGAAACAGCTAGGGAACAGAAGCCATCCTCTGGAGGTCCTGTTCTGTTATAAACATTCAGTTTAATAGTCAGACTGGTTATGTGAGAATAGAGATGCTCTTACAGATGATCATAATCAAGGCCTTGCAAAGCAACTTAATTTAAGCCCCTATTGAGTCTTAATTCATTTTTTTTCTTGGAAATACAAACACACCATATGAAAAAAAAATTGCCCATTTTTTGTTCCTCACTTAGTGCCAGAACATTTTCTAAACTTTTTTTCTCGAGTGCTCACTGCTGTCCCTGGTGGTCAAAAACTGTATTGCAGCAATATAGATAGAGGATGTTTCCGCCTGCTTTGTTACTCCATGGAAACCAGTGCAACTTTAAGTCTTTAAAGATTTGTAAAACAATTGATAAGTTGCACTTTGTCCAACTAGTGGAAGGGGCGGTATTATGCTAATTTCAAACTTCATATTTGTGACGTCACAAAGTGCAGCGTGTAGGAAAAACTGTGTGAAACTTGGCGTTTACAGCAGCTTGCAGACTGAGCTGAGAAACCTGGGGATTACTCCAACATACTTTTACCTACAGGTTTGAAACTTCACCCATGTTTAGTGTGAACATTGTAAAATGATGTATACATCTTAAAATGTGAAACAGCATAATACCCCTTCTTTAAAAACAAACTCTAATAATCTGTGACTAAGGACGACAGCATGGGCCTTTTTGTTTTCTTTAAATTGACCATGTCAGGTTTTGTCTCTCAATTTTCAGTTTCCTCTTCCTTCAAGATGTTTGCGAACTTTCAAGATTACAACAAATAGGGATCTTACGAGCAGACATGGGTGCCTTCAGTTCTAATGTTTGGATGAATTAGATTAACTCAGGCTGTTTTCATGCACTCAAGTAACCAGGTTACTCAGGTGATGGGAGAACACGTTTACATGTCCTGCAGTAACCTGGCTGTTCTAAATTGGCTTGTACATGCAGCAAGTCAGTAGCAACACTTTTACTCTAACCTTATTTGGAAACATGACTTGCTTTAACAGTGATGATTGAACGTCCTGCTTCCTGACTTGTTTGAATTTTATAAACAGATTCCACCATGAAAAAACTGACTTATTTATTTTACCTTCCAGATGAATGTTAATGTTAACCAAATCCTGCACAAGACGATGTGGGCCTGAATTTCTGTAATCAGACATCCTTGGTTTAAGCCCCAAATGCTGGTGCTGGTGTCCACAGTCTCTGGTGTGGCTTTCATAATGTCTGTTGTCTAATACTGGTCTGGTTTGTAACACTCAGCAATGTCTTATGTAATGTTGCCATGGCGAGACGTCTCAAGTCCTAAAGACGAACTGGCACAAAACCCAGAAGTTACCAAGCAACAGTGAGGCAGCTTGTGTGGTTGCGCCATCCAAGCACACATTAGTCTTATCTGGGTCATTCATTCACTGGGTCTCACTGGGCGTCTATAGGGTCTGAAAAAAGCTCCTTATTCTACAATGGATCTTTTCTATCATCTATCGACAAGTCCAGAGCAGCAGCAGGAGCCAGAAGCAGCTCTTCTCCAAGCATCTGTGTGGAGAAGGACTTCATGCCAAGCTGCTGGCTGGGAAAAATGTCAGCATGCTTGTGCTGAATACAAAAAGGCCAGGAAATGAGGAGGAACTTATACTTGGACGAAGGGGATAACGAGATGTTAATCTGACCCAGGTCTGTTTTATGTAATAGGACCAAACTGTGTCAGGCTATACAGTGGGATGGCAGTGTGAAGACCTTGTCAAAAATCGGTTTGAAAATGGTTCAAATGGATTTAAAAGATGTGTTGAGATGTAATTATTTTCATGTTTGAAGCTTGAGATTGCAGACGTGTAAAAAAGTAGATAAAAGTTGTGTTTTTTTATTATTTAACCTTCAGGTTTGTCACTATCTGTCTGTCAAATGTTGTGTACACTTTGTTTTGTTGGGTTAAAACATGCGTTAGCCTGGAGTGAATGAACCATTCCTGACCCATTTATGATGATAACATGTTACGTTTCTATGTTGCCCAAGTCTTATATAATATTCTGTACGTACTGCAGTGTTTTCACAAGTGTACAGTAAAATCGGACGAGGGGTCGTCCCTCTCTAGATAAAGTTTTGCTGACTACGCATGATTTTTTTGAGATGCACATTGCTTCATATTCATGCACATCTTCATATTCCCACTGAGAGCTCCAAAGAACAGCTACAGCACCCTGCTGCTAGCGAGCCCATGCATGGCACCAGTTAAAGGTTCTATGAGTAAAGATAAAACCCTAACCTCTAACCCTGTGAACACGCCACAGAGCTTTAAGTAATTTTGAATCTAAAAATTATTCTAGAAACAAGGACCAACAAAAGTAGCAAGTTCAATAACAGAGTGGATATTGGATTAATCGATCAAAAAGTGTGATAGGGCAACAGGACTGAGGCGTAAACAATCATCATTCCAAGTACAATTGCCTGGACACCGTTTTTATGTCTTCATGTATCCTTTCTGCTGTTTAAATATCAATGATTTAAAGTGTATTATAGGCATAGATTGTTGCCAACCCTCACCTATAGTCATGAGCTTTGGGTAGTGACCGAAAGAATGAGATCGCATATACAATCAAGTTAAATGAGTTTAGAGTTAGGGTAAGGAGCTCAGCTATCGGTGGGAGCTCGGCGTAGAGCCACTACTCCTTCGCATTGGAATGGAGCCAGTTGAGGTGGTTTGGACATCTGATTAGAATGCCTCCTGAGCGCCTTCCTTTGGAGGTCTTCCGGGCACGTCCAATCTGGCCTGGGAATGTCTCGGGATCCCCCAGGAGGAGCTGGAAAATGTTGCTGTAGGGGGAGGGACATCCGGGCTAACTTGTTTAGCCAGCCCCAACCGCGATCCGACCTCTGATAAGCGGAAGAAAATGGAAAATGGTTGGATTGTTCCCACAAAAAATATCACAGATAAACTTGAATACTACAGACAAACTATTGCCTCAAGTCTATACAATTGGGCTGCTTTTGTAGTATGTGGTGAAGGGATGATCGGCCAGTTTAAAAGTCAGTCGTTGGTTATAACATTATCTTGGCAGACCTGATGCTTACAGAGCGGAAAGACGAGCTTTGGATTGCAAGGACTTTAAGATGATCCTTATTAAGAATCTACCGGGCAGTCGGCCACTGTGGCTCCTTCCTTTGACACTTAAACCTTATATGTTAACCAATGGCTCTAGATCATGATGCTGTTGAATCTATGGATTCCTCTTAATGCACAGATGAGGACCAAGTCTTTTTAGTGTCTGTACAACAATACAGAGAAGCTTGATATGCACACTGAGCATACCTAAAATCGTATATAATATTCAGACAAACCTACCTTTCCTCGGCTATACTGTATGTCAATCTGTTAGGCATCACTTTGACTCTGCCAAACTCACTCAAGAGGAGTCAGGTTGATCCTGAGATTCAGCTAACATGGCCGGGCTGCTTTTATAACCAGTTTACATAAGCTGGTGGCAGTCAGTCAACTTAGTTTGAATGAAACTTAAAAACAAGCTAAATACAACGAAGACAGACAGGGAGGAAGACGGGAGAGAGGAATAGCCCCAAATTTGTCATGACTTGTTAGTATCTCTCTCCAAGAGGGAGGCAGCTTTTACAGTGCTTGGTAGAATTGGCACCAGATGGTCTCAGTCACCACAAATGTAGTGCCGCGCCTACCAGTTACATAAAGTAGCAAGACGAGAGCAAACAAGGCGCTACTAAACAGGGCATAGGGCCCTCGCACATTCTAGAAAAATCTGACTATATTCAATTGAAACACAATATTCTCACAGCACATGCAGAGAAGAGGGGCCTGCACAAAATGTAAATGCCAGGCCTTTCACCTTTACTTAAAACAAATGCTAACTGGGCTTGGACTATAGCATCTACTAAAACAAATCTGTTACATTTTGTAAAAACAGCAGCACAGTGCAATCTTTAATGTGTTGACAGTGCAGCAGTGAAAGTGGAACAACAGCGTCTCGACCTGGAAACACTGGTTTCTTAAGACTAGTGTATCCTGGCTCGTTCTGCGGCTGTAGGTTGCTAGTCAGGACGACTTTATTTATGAAACACATGAGCATGAAATTGTGGTGGTGTTCAATTCGATGAACTGTTTTTCCTCAGCTGCAGTGAATAGAATGCTGGGTCTTCTATAACTGTGACATTGCAGCTCAGAGCTAACAAGGCCCCCATTCTTAAAGCAAGAGGCTGAGCCGATCACAAGTGTGACCACAGAAGACCAACAACCGTTAACCGATGTTCTAGTTTCATTTAATTAAATCAGTGGAAAATACAGCAGGGATTTAATGTTTTTCTCACTTTAAATGTAAGAACTGTTCATGCCGCGCTGCTGTTGTGTGTTTAAGTCATTGGACAGTCACCTTTACACCCCACACACACATTCATGCTAAATATGTGTCTCTCTTAATTGTGGACACCAGTTAATCCAATAATGCTTTTTCTCACACTTAACATCTTTGTTTCTCTCTCTGTCTGTGTCTCCGTGGGGCTGATGTGTCCTACTTTTATGCCGGGAATGAGGGATCTTATCGTTTATTAAACAAACAGAAATATGTAGGCCAGGGCCAGCGCCGCTTTGTCACTAAGTAACCCGACAACAGTCCACCATTATCTGTTTTAATAGGAGAGACGACAGGCTGCCTCAGCAAAATTCACCCTATTAATTTCCCAAAATAATAACTCCACAGTGCCAAGTATTCGGACGATGACCTTAAATTGGTCCCATTTTTTTATTTATCAGTGTCGCTATATCAGTATCAACACCAATCTTAAAAAGCCCTCCAGTGAGTCAAATACAGTTAATTCTCTTATTGATCTGTTACTGATACTTGAGCTGAGTACATGTCAACAAACTCTTTTTCAGGCACAAAGTCTCATTTGTGTTTATATTTTGGAGTTTTTTAAGAGGGATTCTCCTTTTTTGTTTTTTGCCACAGGTTGGAATTTCCAACCACATCTGCTTGGCTCAGTTATGTGTTGTTACATGATCCATAATCTGGTCTAATATTATGTAATAATTAGAAGATATACAGTATGATATCTTATGTATGATTGTTCTCATACTTGTCCATGCACTATGCGTGTTACTGGAGGACCTCTAGAGGAGGTTACTAATATGTTAGTTCTGAGACAGTCCCCACTCAGTTTCTCCAACAATGTTCCCGGACTTGTTTCCATTTAGTTTTGCAGGTTTGCAGTTTTTAGCTCGAACACATAGCTGAACATACGACTACTCGGACTTGTTCACTTAGTTTCAAAGAACTCCTCGCTGATCTCCCAAGTCAAAAGAGATCATTCGGATCACTTGGAGGGGATACTGGCATCAAACCTCAGACATAATTTGTGTAACACTCGTCTGACTCACAGGCAGGATGAAGACTGTGGGTATAAGCCTACACTGGCCGCCTATTTCAGAAGAATTTCTCTTCCTCCTCCCACTATCTGTCTGCTACCCTTTTTAAAAATCCCCATTGCAACAAGGACCTCAGAGCAAGCCACCTACATGCAGCAAACAGCTAGTTGTAGTGAAGATTTGGATCATTTCATAAGGCCGGCCTGCTCTGTTCTGTTGGTAAAATTTGGCATTTAACCATTTAAATGCTCGGGTTTTCCTCCTCAAATGCAAATGTTCCACCAAAACAAAACAAGATTCCTCTGGAAGTGCATCCTTTTATGACAAATGTCCAATTTGTCAGGGCTTCCAGTGTACCAATAATTTAGTGATCAAGCACTGCCGGCAATGACTTCCTTTTTCTATGCGTTGTCATTGTTTACAGTCAGACTTACAACATAACCAACAAGAATGGAGTTGGAGTTGAATCTTAGATGCACTTGCATGAAGATAGAGATTAGATTCTTATAGAGATCAATTAAAGCTAAATCATCGTCAGACAACCGCCCACAGGAACCGGGGAGGCATTTTGACAGATTCCGATCCTTCCGCTCTCCACACTGTGCAGTGAGTGCACTTTGTTCTGTTGGGTTTAAACATACGTTTCCCTCGAGTGAATGAACCATTCATGACCCATTTATGATGATAACATGTTACCCTTCTATGTTGACCAAGTCTTATATAATATTCTGTATGGACTCCAGTGTTTTCAAAAGTGTACAGTAAAGGTGGACGAGGGGTCATCCCTCTCTAGATAAAGTTTTTCTTTCTATGCATTGTTTTAGATGCACATTGCTCATATTCATGCACATCTTCACATTGACACTGAGAGCTCCGAAGAACAGCTACAGCCTCCTGTAGCCAGTGAGCGCATGCATGGCACCAGTTAAGGGTTCTTGGAGTAAAGATAAAACCCTAACCCTAACCTCTAACACTGTGAACGCAACGCAGAAATTGAAGTAATTTTTTTTTTTTTTACGGTTTTTTTTGGGGCTTTTGCCTTCATTTGATAGGACAGTTGAGATGAGACAGGAAGTGTGGGGAGTAGAGAGTGGGTGATGACATGCACCAAATGGATCGGCAGACAGGGAGTCGAGCCTGCGCTCAGCGCGTCGAGGACTGTAGCCTCTGTATATAGGGCGCCTGCTCTACCAACTGAGCTAAACCAGCGCCCAGAACTTGAAGTCATTTTGAATCTAAAAATGATTGTAGAAACAAGGCCCAACCAAGGTAGCAGGTTGGGAAATGTGGATGTGAATAATCATCCATCAAAAACTGTACTAGGGCTACAGGGATAATGCATAAACATGAATTAAGTAGCAAATGGCAATCAGCATAACATGAACAACTGCAGAGCTCTGCCTGGACACACACTGGCTGTTTTCCTCTACAAGGCCAAAGCCTACTAAACTCTAGTAAACAATACTACTCGACTACAAACAGAAACCAGATTGCACCAAAGATCACGTCACATGCCTAAAGATTCAGCATTTACATTATAATAAAGATTACCTTATTAACCCTATTCCAGTGGGTGGGTTTACATTGGAGTTAGTTGCTCAGGACAATTGTGATTGGACATGATCCTGCTATACGAAACTAGTCTCATCCAAAAATCTAATTTTCTGTAATTGGTCACCTTGTTCTTAAGTTATGGCACATGTGAATGTTCTTTTATACATGATGTAGTGGAAAAGAAAAGAACACAGTGATGTCTAAGCCATAAATCAATGGACTGCAGAGGTCCAGTGTTTGTATGTGTCATCAAGTTCATGAAATGTTAACTTTGGTTGTTCTCCAACAGGGCTGACATCATTAATGTGTAACTGCACCTTTCTGATAACATCTTATACACTACTGGTCAAAAGTTTGGACACATTTTCTCATACAAGTGAATGGGAAAGTGTGTCCAAACTTTTGACTGGTAGTGTCTATAATATAATATCATTAAATACAATTGGTAAAACATAATTATTTAGAATTTCTGTATGATATCGTGTACATTTGACCATAGTGGATATGTAGTATATAAAGTATACGGTCATGTTAATTTAAAAAATATTATGGGTTTGTTAGGCAATATATCGTATATGAGTTACATAATGAGACTCAGCATTTAGGGTTGACATTCATGTTGACTTGTTGCATCTAGCTGACCGGGCACTTACCATAAGGGACAAAGCCTATAGAGCAGGCGCACTAGCGTTTCCTTAAACTCCACCTCTAAATGTACATGCTCCTGAGGCGCATTATTAGTCCCAGGAAAAGATGACTAGGTCTGCGTAATATCTATCCAAAGTTCCAATAATCAAACATTAGTCACTTGCATAGGTGTATGAGAAGGTATATGATGCCTATCTATTAAGAAACGTCCAGAATGAAAATACAAAAATGATAAAAACAGACAGAATGATGCAAACGATTAAATAACATGCTGTGCTTACAGCAAGTTATGGTGAGAACCGTTTGTTCCCTCCACCTATTCCAACCAACTTCCTATTCCCCGTGACCTATTAAACACCTGACCTATCATTTAACCTATTACCCCAATGGTTAAATGGTTGCTGGTCTCTCTGTGTCAGCCCTGTGATTAAATGGCGACCCATCCAGGGTCTACCCCGCCTCTTGCCCAGGAGAAGGTGAAGACTGTGGGTATAAGCCTTCATGTGCCACCTATTTCACAAGAATTTCTCCTCCCCTCCCACTCTCTTTACCTTTTTTTTTTTTAAATCCCCATTGCAGCAAAAACCTCATAGCAAGCAACATACATGCGGAAAGTAGCAAGTTTTAAAGAACATTTAGATCTTGTAAATTAGAAAGGTCTGCTCTGTTCTTTAAGTCAGTTCTGGCATTTATCCATTGAAAAGCCTTGCTTCCCTAAAAGCTAATGTTCCAACAAAGGGAGTTGTACGATGTCTTACGAAAAGTTAAGCACAATAAATTGTGGGTGATCCTACAAGTGTCCAATGCTTTCTCATCGTAAAGTGTTGGAAAACCGACTTCATTATATCCAAACTTTGGTAAGTGTCTACAATTACTGGAAAAGGACCAAGCTATTTACCCTGGAGAAGCCATTCTTTTTTATGGACTGTCTAAAATACACAAGAGCTCCTCTTAGACCCATCATCAATTGAATCAACTTGGTCACTTACAACATTTCGAAACACCTAAGAGTCTGGAGTGAAGCTTGCCCACCCAAAGGACATACCTGCCAGATATGAGCAGAATAATATAGTATACACCGTACAATGCAATGAGGAAAGCAAAGGCTTACACATTGGGGGAACAAACCAACCCTTTCCAAAGGCATGGCCAAACATAGGAGAGCCAGCTCCTCAGGTCAAGATTCAGCTGTCCACGTACATGTAAAGGACAAAGGACCCTCCTTTGAAGAACGCAAAGTTCACATCCTGGCCAGAGAGGACTGCTGGTTTTAAACACTGCACTTGAACAACCTTCACTTAACAGAGGAGTTGGTCTAACACACCATCTATCAACCCACCTTTAATGCAGTTTTGAATACTCTTCCCAAACAGTTACAGCCAAACTCACACTTCGGTTATGTGACCCCAACAAACAACACATTTATGAGGATTTTATACTAATTAAACTCTTCAAAGGAAGAGCCTTCAGACATTATTTTGCAAAGATACCACTGCTGCATCATTCATCATCAGCACTACCCAACAATTGCTTTAAAATATATAAACCACCCCAATAATTGATGCCAAAAGGAAGTTTGAAGATGATCTTGGCACTTCTGGCACATCTGACTGTTCTTAAATACATGATGCAGTGGACAATTACAGAAAAGAACACAGTGATGTCAAAGCCATAAATCAATGGACTGCAGAACATGAGGATAATGTCCAGTGTTTTGTATGTATAATAAAGTTCATGAAATGTTAACTTTGGTAGTTCTCCAACAGGGCTGACATCATTAATGTGTAACTGACCCTCTTTGATAGCATCTTATTTATTTATACCACCCTAAGAATAACAACATCATCAAATAAAATTGCTTTATATTAAACATAATTATTTATAACATTTGTGTGATATTTATATTTTATATTTGGCCACAGTAGATATGTAGTATCTTTTTACTTTCATTATGTTACAAAATATTATGGTTTTGTTAGGCAATAGATTATATAGGAGTTACATAATAAGACCCAGTAGTCAGGGTCGACATTCGTGTTGACTTGTTGCACGTTGGCTCTAATCAATGCTGGAATCATCTAGCTGACTGGATGCTTTCCAAAAGGGACAGAGTGGCTTCTGTGAGGACACAGCTATGGTAAATGGACTGTACTTATATAGAGCTTTTCTTCCACTCAGTCACACACTGATGCAAAGGCCTAAGTACCAATCTCCAATTAGTATCTATACACATTCATAACTGATGGCTATTCCTTTGGGAGCAATATGGGGTTCTGTGTCTTGCCCAAGTACACAAGGACACATGTGACTGTAGCAGTCAGGGATCGAACCCCCAACCTTGCAATTGAGAGACAACTGAGTCTACCACTAAGTCAATGCCACCCCCACTATCTCATATATATTTATCTTTGGTCTGAATGGCACAAAACAGTCAAGAATGAAGCCAAAACGTGTAACTCTTGGTATACAGTCAGCCCACAGAGCAGGCACACTAGCATTACCTTAAACTCTGCCTCCAAATTTTCCATGGCCCTGAGGCACATTATTATGCCCAGGAAGATAACACTGGATTTGACTTTCATGGAATTTAATAACCTAAGGACTAAATTCCGTAAATAATGGATACTTGATTGATTGTACTTGGAAGCTGATTACTTCAAAAGAAGTTATCTGAATCCCAGACGTCTCATGATTCACACATGGTTCGGCAGTTGTGTTAAATTGGCTTTGAAGTCCAGAGCACGAGGCTTGGCTGCTTTGTGTCACCACTATGTAGTGAGCAAATACAGCACTGTATTATACCTGGAGTACTTCAGGATTTTGCCAAAATAAAAGGTTTGAATGTAAAAGAGGCCTTACTGATTTAAAAAAAAATCCCACAATGCAAAGCGCTTGAAAGGTCACATTCACTCTTTATATAAAACTGCAACAAATCAGCATCATTAGTGAACAAAAAGTGATTTAATTCTGTTTTTATAATAACAATAATAATGTAATAATTAATAACAAGGATAATGTTCTGCTTTCAAAGCAACAGAAATACCAAGAGAACTGGCTCTAACTCACGTTACAGTAAAGTAATGCAACAAAATGTGCCAAACAGCAAAAAGTGCCACACAGAGATCTCCAGGACAAAGTTGTCTTACACCGAGTTCCTCTGGCCATGTTAAACAAACATGCTAGCATTTCGGCCCACTCGCCTTCATCAAAGGAAAAAGCCACTTCCACTTCCATTGATGCATTCTGCCATCAGTGAAAAGTGGAAATCTTCTAGTATTTCAGCTTCTGTGAGTTTCTCCAAAAGTCCAATGAATAGAAGTTGATCTGATCAGTTCATCTGTTCAACACGAGACACATATGCCACCTGGTATTCTGCAGGCTGGAGAGTTCCCATCCCATGAACAATGTCAGAAACATTTTGGACCTCATCTTTATTTAAATGTACTTTAAAAACAAACAAACAGGAGTATAAGGATGGAGTATTTGCCAGTCCATGTTGAAAGTCATGGCCTATGTTTTTTCCGAGTCCACGCTGGTTTTAGTACGATTTTGTTTCCAACAAAAAAACTGAATGAACAGTTTGCCTCAAGTGTTTCAGATGTTCACCTCTATTGGTGAACACCTCTATTGGCCCATCCTCAACAGTAAGGACAAATACGAAAATGAGGTCAAATGTAGATGACAAAGTGTGCAATTACTTCATTAATATCATATTTTTCAGGCTCTCAGGCACTCCTGCTACTGTCTTGTGTAACACACCTCATACCTGACCTGCAATGTAGCAGAAAAAAAACGTCAATTACGTTTGACTCAGGTGTTTAACCAAGACAGGGCAGGTAGAGAGAAAATGTAGGTCATTGAAGACGCTCTGTGTAACGTTGAGATTGCCCGTCATTATGATTATTCAGTTCCCTGTTTACTGTTAAACAACGTCTGATAATGTGTGGTGCCGGATTCATCACTTCCTGTGAAGGGAAGCTAAACCTGGCATCGGGCCATCATGTCTGATGTCACCTGATCTCCAAAAAAAAATCTCTTGCAACACTCGTTTTTATTGAGAAACTGGAACAAAATGAATATGCTACAGAAACAGCCATGTTTTTTTTTTTATTAGCACAAGTTGGTTTATTAATTTTGTTCAAAATGACGCTCAGTATAACCTCAAGCAGGAGGACGGACTTCTTACCGCATTAGTCAATTTATATCCTTCTCAATCTCACTCTACTCTACACCTCTCATGGCTGATCATGCTGAAGTCAAACTTTAAATCAGTTCTGTTGTCTGCAGCTATCAGCTGTCATTTCAGGTACATTGCAACCCTCCTCGAACCAAAGTCCACTCCTCATCACATCCCGCATCCTTCCTTAACCAACACCACCAAGGTCTAGACTCCATCTTATCATGCTCTTCTCCTCACTACCCCTAAAAATACATTGAGACGCCTTGATGGGGTCTATTGTCAAAGACATTTCTTATCCTAATCCAGCAATTGGGACCTCACAGCTAGAAGGTTGCTGGTTTGAATCCCGGTTTGGACGTAGGGGGCCTTTCTGTTTGCATGTTCTCACTGCGCATGCATGGGTTCTCTCCTGGTACTCCGGCTTCCTCCCACAGTCCACAGACATTGCTTGTTGGGTTAACTTGTTCTCTCATAATGAAGTCTCTCCTGATTGAACTTCATTCAGGGTTGTATCTGCAAATGTCGACATCTTTATCATCTGCCTAAAAGAAGTCTACATTGTGCTGGAATTTATTCATGTTCACTGTAAAATTTAAATGATATGTCGGCTCCCTCAAGGACAGTTTTTCTGATGCCGTGAATGTCGCATCTTGTAACAGTTAAAACTGCAGCAGTCACAGTGAACTCACACCCATATTTACAGATGAGGTGTGGTCGAGTTTCAGCTGTTGCTTTTGTAATCACTTTCCAACAATGATAGTGTGTGCAACAGGTGATGTTGTCATGCTCCAAAAAGAATGATTGCAAACCATGTCCTCTCCTGTAGGTCAGCTGGTCTTAGATTCTCAGCACCACCAGCACTGCATCCATTAATTCAAGTATACGATGAGGGGTCAGTGTAAATTGGCTGATCAAGACGGAGCTCTTTCCTCCTCCCAGGGGCTGTTTGAAACTCCACACACACGCCACTGACCCTCCCGTGTGTGACCTTGCAGTAAATTTTCCTCCTGCAGTAAAACCTTCCTGCAGACTGCTGTCCTCAGATGACCTCCGAGGCTGCTGCTGTCTGCAGTTTCGGCTCCTTGAGGCAGGTGTGTCTGCAAAAATATTGGCAAAAATAATAGACTGCATGCATAATGAATGTCAGTTTTATTCCCTGCAGGTACACAAATGCACTGAAATCATTGGTATGCATGAGGAAACCAGTCTGTATAGCATTCAGACTGATGTTTGAATTTATATATGGGAAAGGAGGAGACGAAATAAAATAGAGAGGAACATTTATTTAATATTTATATTGAAAAAGAAAGATTTCAATATCTTAAAACAGAACCTGAATTGTTCTGCTGTAAAAGCAACGGAGCTGTTTGATAATTTGAAAGGCGTCATTTAAAAGTTTGACATAGTTTCATGGTTTCAAGTAAAAAAAAAAAATCCTCATATTTCAGTTCCCACAATCCTTTTCTCCCCCTCATGATAAATTCCCATGTTCTGACACACATACAAACAAACAGGCACAGACAGGCCTACAAGCTCTTGTTGTTTCTGTTCCAGATGTGAAGAAGCGGCCTTTGTGTGCAGCTCGTCTGTGGTCTGGAGGAGTTTCACAGTTTGACTCGACAGATTTAAGGACTCCAAACAACCTGGTGTGGCGGGTTTGGTTGGAGGAAAAAAAAAGACTTGGCAGAGAGTGAGAACAGTTACACAACCAGCCTTTTTTGCTTCATCATTGCTTCCTCTTCTCACTGAGAGAGACTAAAGCAAAAGCCTGCCTCAAACCTGCACCTCTCTATTTTCTCATTACTGCCATATTCACCTCACATACAGCTTTTATAGGGATTTAGCTGTCATGAGAATACAATGCTGGAGTTCAGTCAGTTTCTGATATCAGAGATTTGTTTGAAATTTCATAGCACAGTGAAAGTCCTGTGTGTGTTGTTACAATTATAGCACCATTCTGTAGTCACCACACAAGGCTTTAAGCTAGCAGGGCATTGAGCTAGCCAAATGGACAGCTAAGAGAGTGAAACATTTAGCACAGCTACATCATCTACTTTGATTTGTACTTTTTTCTGACTGAGTTGGTCAAATACCAACAGACGCCAATCTACGTTTTAAAAAATACAGCCTTTCAAACTAAAAAAGTTCCATTCAGTTTAGGGACCAGAACCATCCATCCATACCACTTATCCTGTTCAGGGTTGCGGGGGGCTGGAGCCAATCCAAACTGTCATTGGTTCGAGAGGCGGGGTACACCCTGGACTGATCGCCAGTCAATCTCAGGGCTGACACAAAGAAACAGACAACCTTCCACACTCACATTCACACCATGCTCGCACAGGGAGAACATGCAACCCTAACCCTACTCCACACAGGAAGGTCCCCAATGTCCAAACCTGGATTCAAACCAGAACCTGCTAACTGTAAGGTGACAGCGCTAACCACTGCACCACTGTGCAGCCTATACCAAAACTAATGATGAAAAATAATGATTCTTTTTCTGATCTTCCACATGCTGGCAAGCCAGAGCACTTGGTCAGTGCATGTTATAATGCAGAAATGTGTTTACACTGGAGATAGCTGAACGCCTATTGCATCTCATGCAGGCAATAAAGGAACATTTGTTGTCTATATGTGACGCAGACATGGGCATAACAAAGCATCAGTGTTCCATGACCCGGGAACAAGACTGGTCTGGAATCTGGTATGTTTATTCGTTCCATATGTTCCACATGTCCATACATACATAAGTTATAAAAGAAACAAACAGAAGTGTGATACGGCTAAACTGAAATCTCAAATTCAGCATGTTTTTTGGCAAATTTAACCGTCAAATTTCAACAAAACTGAACTCAAGGCCAAGCGGTCAGTGAGTCCAAAATGTCAGCAGAACACGGTGAAGATGATCAAGAAACATGAGTCTGTTAATCTGCCTTTTTACCATCTGACATCATCAGAATCTTGGATGGTGTTTCTGTCCGGCCCTCTTGGTGTTTTGTGTTATAAAGAACTCCAGCAGGTTTCCATCCACATCTGATTTAGGCTACAGGCTGCTACTTCGTGGAAGTTATCTTATTTCCTACACACCACTGTCTCAAGTAGTGATTTACTGATGTGACGCATGTAGCTGCTTTAAAACGGCTCAATACAACCTGAGATAGCATGTCAGGTAGCTTGTCAAAGTTTCAGCTAGCTCATAATTCATGCTAAAATTGGCTGCAGGGCTCTTCTCTCATTATGAAACCCTGCAAACCCTTGTGTTTCTCTCTCAAGGCCATGGATATTAAGTCAAATAGAAGATGCGCAATAATCAGCTCTTTGACCACAACTCCTCACTGAAACTATTTGAAGTCTAAAACCTCATTCGCATATTGCTCCAATTTCTCTTTCTCCTTGATAGCCAAACTCTCCCTGACACCCCCTGACCACCAAAGCCTCGCCATCTGTCGTCGAGTTCATATCATGTGTCGTTAGCATGTCCATCTGATGCCAGTGAAAAGTCATCTGACCCACTGCCCTGCATGTAAACAACATCCGGCGTATGCCAAACATCCAGCAGTGACCTGTCCTGCAGTGGTGTTCACAGGCTCTCTACAGGGGCAGGGGGCATACAGAGGACCCCCTCTGCATGCAGTGTAATGGTTAGGAGTACATTTTAGCAATAATATTTGAGACTGTCCTACCAAGACAAAGGACGGAACTTCAGCAAACAACTTTATATGAAAGTGCCAAAGGCCTCTAGAAGCCGTAGCAATTTATGATGGGAGCAAAGGAGGAAGTCAGGTGGTGTTTTTTGGAGTGAGAATGTCTGCAGAAGGAGGAGGTTAGGATAGATGGTTGGGATCCAGAAATGTCTAGGTATTGACTATAGTGAACATTTACATAGTGGCATTTTTCTAACATTGAATTTGGTTTAGCCCACCTACATCGTATTGTAGCCCAGCACACAGTGGTAGGAGAGGAACAAACAGATAATGCTGATAATGTCTCGGACCCCGACCCGGATCCAAGTACACTTGACCCCAGAGTCTGGTTCGTTTGAATAGTGTGAACACTGTGTACCATACTCCGGCATGGGTCCACTTGAAAAGGTGGTCTCGAGTACGGTTCATGTGTACTCGGGTACGAAGCAATCGTACCGAATGTGAAAACACCCTCAGAACCTGGCTGTCTCTGACACATCACTCTGCTGGTACACAGATAAATAAATTGTTTAGAAATGTCTTCACACTTCTGCTCCTTATTATTTCTATCAAGTACAAAAAAAACATTTGTATTTGCAGTACTTGTAAACCTTTGTGATTACGTAAGTCGGCTCGGATTCAGCCAATACAAAATGATGTAGATTTTTTCTCACAATACCATTGGTCATTGTTTCAATGTGATTGCCTGATCATCACACACACGTTAAACCTGTTAGTCAGCCCTATTTGCATGTTACACTGCTGCACGGACGGGAACAGCAGGTGAAGACAATCACGCAGGCATGCCTAAGACACACCTATGTCATGTACAATTGTTCTGTTCTGTTTGTGCATGTGTGTATTAACGGGCCTATATGTGTTTGTAAAACCTGAGTAAAAAAAAAAAGAATTTTCCCTTGGGGATTAAAAAAGCATGTCTTCTTCTTCTTTCCGATTTATTCATATGGCAATGTATGCCCAAAGCATGACGTCCTTTTTGTGACATTGTAAGTAGATTTGTATTTGTTGTTGAGTCAGTAGGAGTATAAGTCACATAGATTTGAAATTGGACAATCCATTCAAATGTTTATGGTAAAAAGAGCACACTAAACAGAACTGTTAGAAAATAGAGAATATCAGGTGTTACAGCTCAACTGACTGGAGCAACAGACATAGGAGTGAGTGACACCTTTTCAATAGCATTTCTGTACTTCAGACAGTAAAGAGAAAGGAACTGTATGTTAAGGACATTAAACTGAACTTTGACCTGTAAGTTCTCATGATAAACTATAGACTGATGCTTATTTGAAACCGTGGCACCGTGTGTTCTCATCGGGAATGATCAGATAAAACTTGACATGGCGACATGAATATCAAAGTCCTGAACTGAACTGAACAGCAATACATGAGATTTTCTGAATGCAGCTCACATCACACTCTGTGACTTGTGAACACAGGGTCAGTCACACTGATCAGATCAAACAGAGACTTGGTGTTCCTCCATATGGACTCCATGTTCTTAATTGATATGCAGCTAATACTTGTTTATTTTTTCCTCTATCAGCTGATAGGAGCTGACAGATGGCAGGAAGCATCTCCAGTGACATCTAGCAGGAGAATAATGTTGGCTGTGAGCTGCAGCACTCTGCTGAGGAGATCTGCAGAACTGTGCATGAACACAAAAGTAAGACACACTTTTGTACTGAGAACTATCATTGATATAAAACCTTGTTCAAAGCTTAATCTTTAAAGGCCCCCTGAAGGAGTAGGGACACACACACAAACACACACTTTGGGCACTAGGTTGAATTGATATTTGTTTACATCTTGACCACACTGTGTTCAGCTGTTGTGTAAGTGACTGACAAACCTGATTAACTTGGGTTTATTTTGGCCACTTGGATTCAGCTGATATATCACTTTTTATCTTCAACTGCCTGAACTGTTTGGAAACAGTTAATCATTAACGCATCAAGCAGCATAATCATTTGTGTGGGTGGTGTATGTAAACGCCTAATAAAAGTAGTTCCAATATTGACTCTTTTCGCTCTGTTTTTTTTCTCCACTAATCTCTATTTACGGATTCTACTTAGAAATGTAAGCCGTTCAGCGTTCAGATTTCCTTCCTCGAATAACTTAGAAATGATCGATCCGACATCCGTTCAACAAACGAGCATTTTAAAAGTAGTTTTCTTCTCCTCTAGAGGACAGATCTGACAAAGCTTCATTTTTAAGTTAATTAACGTAAATCTTTTTCTGTAACAATGCAGCACGCGGAAAAGGAAGTCTTGAATGGAAGTTGTTTATCGCTTACCGCTGGCTACAAGCCCGACATGTTCACCACTGTCCCCAGAGGCTACTGGCTATTGTAGCCGATGTGATCCGAGATTGGTTTCTCCTAAGCAGGTCGTTTATAGTGGGATTTTGCAGTTCTTTCTCTCTTAAGATGTCGCCATGAGAGCGCTGATAATGAATCAAAGGCTAAAGTTGTGGGCTAGACAGCTAAACAATGAGCTGGAACTCTCCATGAAGCTCCTTCAATCTGAGGGAAGCTGCAGACTCAACTGATGATTCTCTGGAGATCCATCACCACCAAATTCCTTCTGTATTGTTGCTTAAATTTAGAAAATGGCAGCAGCCAAAAGGCCCTACCAAACACTTCATATTCATACAACAGATAATTGACAAGTTTATTTTTAATTAGTTATTTGATGCTGTAAAAAGGATGACTGACAGCTCTGTTGACCAATCCGGCTCCTGCAGCCGATCTGTTCCTGATAAGTAGAGTAGAGGAAGAACGGCGAGTGGATTCGTAACAAAAACAATCACTACAGTCATTAAAGTTTACATACCTGTGAACGTCTGCCTCAGACCAACACAAGAAGCTGTTCTGCTGTTAAACACGCCGGCGAGCGGGATCCTCGTTGTTTTTTCAGTGAGTTAAGTGTGTGTTTGGGTTAGCAGAAGTGGCTACGGCCGCTTCACCAGCCGATCTCTACTGCCAAGTCTCTGGCTCCAAATGACGTCACCATTGCAAGATGGCAGCACCTATCGCGAGGGCTATTTTGGCACCACTTTCGTACAATAGGAGCAGATGGAGACGCGTCATCCATCTATATATACAGTCATTGCCTGACAGCATTTGTGCATTTGGACAAGTCAAAACGTGAATTCGAACTCTGGTGCAGACCAAACCACTGCTGCTCATAGTACACCAGAAAAGACAGGACTCAGTCCGTTTCCACATGAACGGCGGTCCGGTTCGATTCAGGTGAGAACATAATTGGACCTAAAGTAGGACCTAATATAGGAAGCAAAAGCTGCTGTGTGAACACAAACCAAATTTGGTGTTTGATTTAGATCAAACAAATGGACTTTAGTTGTGAAAGCACCCTTAGAGCCACCATACTTTTTCTTATACTTCTTGAGCCAAAAATATATCAAAACATGCAGATTTATCAGGAATAGTGTGCTTAAAGATTCGTCTCCGCATGTCAGTATATTTTGAAGATGTTTTTTGTTCCCTGTTTTCAGGGAAGGAACACGTGTTGCTGTAAAGACGCACCAAGGTATTTTAAACTTGCAAAACTTCCATCACTTCCCTTCAACAGTCCTTTCTTGTCACTTCAAAGAAAAACACATTGCACATCCTTTTTGTTGCAATGGATGTTTTGTAGTTATTGCCATAGTGAAAGCAATGACGTCCTTTATTGTTTGTCTGAGTGTTGTTCTTCATTTGTTTTCTTTAGGTCTGTCATGTGATATCGCTTCGTTAATGTTGTTTTTTTTAATTTAAAACGAGTTAAAACGGCTCGGGTGTCTTTAGACCATCACTTACTCATTAAACCAGACAGAGTGTATCCACTCACGCTCTTTGACAGACATAGGGGCAGATGTGGTAGAAGCGATGTCTCTCTGACAGCCGATATATCTCCTGACTTGTTCCCTGCAACCTTTTACTGACAACTACTGACACATGCCGGCAGCTAAAATAAACCCTTGTACTCGCATAACCCTGGAGTCACATGAACGATGCAAGGTCTCCCATTACCTACAAGACTATACCTGGATATGGATTACCTCATGTTTTAGTGATGGGCTTATGCCTTATTAAACACAAGCCAAGTTAGGAGATTGACACAATCCCAGATTCAGTAATACAAGTCCTCCAATTAATATAAGTGTTCTTTTATTTTGAAGGAGTGGCCTCAGGGTTGGTGTTTTTATTTGAACCCCGCCAGCAATTTTGCCTGCATCAGCCACCTCTTACTGTCCCAGAGAACAAACCTACGCCAGGTGATTCAACTTGACCTAATTTGTTACTGCTGTCTTCCCTCTTGCTGGTGACACAACTGATGAATAACACCCTGGTAGAATTAAGGATAGAGACACCATCTAAACAAGTGACAGAAAAGTGTGAATCAGCTGTAATCTATAATTTCATGTAGAGAAATAACAACATATTTCAACACATTTCTTTATCGATAGTAAATCTTTGGCAGAATGGATACATAACTCACAACTGATTGGTAAGGGCAAAAGTATACAAAATAACGTAGGCTAGCGTGAAAATGATGAACAGATAAAGTAAATCAAAATGGCATTTTATACCGTGTACGTCATGTCGCCATTTTGCCAGTGTGACCTTTCCCTTTCACCAAAGGCTTTGTAAATTTTCTGCTGGTAGGTTTCAGCTTTCAACATCCCGTTGCAACAAAATTACCCGCCTCCCCGTCGCTGACATATTTCTCTTATTAGTGAAGTCGATGAGTAATAACTGATTCTAACAGACTAGATCACAATCAAGAAAGCACCAGTGAAACTCAAGCCAACAGCTCTGGTTATGTCACAATCTAAAGGCCTACATGTTAACCTGCATGTCAGCGTCATACACAGACAACAAGCAAGGAAGAGAGGTTTGACTTAGTTAAACTTCACAGATGGTTTTGCTGGTCTGCTTCTTGTTTGCTTTTTTGTGTTTGTATGTCTTTACTTCAGATTCTTTCTCTCTTTGTTTCTTTCTTTCTGTTTACTGAAATACTGTTGCCACCGCCCATTTCTCCCCGCTAGTTTAACATTGCAAAAGTCAAATAAACTGATGAAACTTCTGTTGTGTTTTCCAGAGCAGGTAAACAAGACATGACTCACATTAAAGGTCCACAATCAATGAATGTGATGAGGGTTTTTTCATGCTTTTAATTTAAATCTACAAGCAGCAGTTAGCGTCACCATCAGTGGACTTGGACTATAGGACTTTATGTGGTGAATTTGTATTATTTACTCATAAGGCAAGGTTTCGACGTCTCAAAGTGG
Source organism: Semicossyphus pulcher (assembly GCF_022749685.1). Taxonomy (NCBI): domain Eukaryota; kingdom Metazoa; phylum Chordata; class Actinopteri; order Labriformes; family Labridae; genus Semicossyphus; species Semicossyphus pulcher. The sequence continues at coordinate 21,393,664 of NW_027211626.1, forward strand.
ACATAAATTCCAAACACAACAAGTCTGTATTTTTGTTATACAGCATTTTCTTCGAGAAAATAATGTTTCAAGAGTGTGAAAATCTTTAATATAGACATTTAAACTGATTAAAGAAGATGCTAACTGCACAATGTGTTTTTCTTCAGTTATTTTTTCAGTTAGGAAGAACAACAAAATTGCGGATGCTAAATGGACAAGGCTTTGGAGATTGGAGATTAAAATCGCTTACAACGCAGCTGTGTTAAATACTCGATTCTGATTGGTTAATTACAGCATCCCGAGGTCTGCTATTCCTTGATAACAGACCGTTGCTAGGGATTGGGCTCTAATCACACAATCCTGAGGTCAAACTGTAATCATATCAATCTGGTAGAAGTCCGGTAAATTTGACTTTGGTCTGTTTACAGAGGGAAAAAAGAAAAGAGACGAAAACAGTAGAGAGAAAGTAACAAAGTTTAAAAGATGCAAAAAGTAAAGGCTACGACAGAGTTAGCTACAAAACTGAAGACGGCACATAAGGTAAACATTAAACAGAACACAGTACGGGATACAGCGGATCTGACAATGACGAGACAGAAAACCTCCATCAGGTGCTGCGCTGATTCCTGTGGCCCAGTTCTCCGTGTCTTACTTCACAATCAGTGGAAATGTTTCAATTTAATGTGAGTAAAAACAGCTAGCTTAGCTCATTTTAATGTGAGTAAAAACAGCTAGCTCAGCTCATTTTAATGTGAGTAATAACAACTAGCTTAGCTAATTTTAACGTGTGTAAAAACAGCTAGCTTAGCTCATTTTAATGTGAGTATAAACAGCTAGCTTAGCTTATTTTAATATGAGTAAAACAGCTAGGTTTGCCCATTATAATGTGAGTAAAAACAGCTAGCTTAGCTCATTTTAATGTGAGTACAAACAGCTAGCTTAGCTCATTTTAGTGTGAGTAAAAACAGCTAGCTTAGCTCATTTTAATGTGAGTACAAACAGCTAGCTTAGCTAATTTTAGTGTGAGTAAAAACAGCTAGCTTAGCTAATTTGAATGTGAGTAATAACAACTAGCTTAGCTCATTTTAATGTGAGTACAAACAGCTAGCTGAGCTTATTTTAAGAAGGCTATACAGAGTTAACAGTTGCTGCTATGGATGCAGCTGTCACTGTGGGTCTAGTGTGTTTTTAAACAGAAAAGGGAAATCATTTTTAAATTAATAAAATAATTTCCAAATAAATATATTGTGTCAAATGACTGATTTTGTAAGTAAATAGCCGTGTAATAAGTGGAAAAATGTATAGTGAGCAGGTTGTTGTGGAATGGAATGGAACCCAGGCAGGATGAGCAGGACAGGATTATCCCTTTCTCATGTCAGTGCTCCATCAAGTAAGTACCTATTTTCCTCTCTGCACATTAACATTTTGCTTTTATGTACAATACAAACATTCTTGTACCAGCAGAACCAGCTACACCAGCTCGGCTCGTACAATTATAATCAAGCCACGTTATGCAGAACAATCATTTAACCATTTTTACTGTACAAGAAGGCTTTAAATGCAATTGCATTTGGCAGGTTATTAACCTTCTGTCAGTTTCACTGTGAGACTCTTCCTCATTAGCTGGTGACTGTGTGCTGAGCAAACCTTCACACCCAGTGTCACTCAGTGCGTGGGTACCTGGGAATGTGTGCATTTCTTGTGCAACCGCAGACTGACTAAACGTCTTATATAACAGGCGGATTCTTGTCCTACTGAACTGACCGCAATCATTTCAGTAGGGCAAGGTTGTTGAATCAGTCATGACTGATCTGCATTATGGTGCTTCGTCTTTTGTGATGTGGCATTGCTAATTTCGGAGACAGGGAATATGGAGGGAAATCTGATTACAGAGAAGAGGAATGATTTTCATTTATTTTATGAAGGAGTTTCCATTTTCTATTTCCAATTAGCATCAAAGTGGATACAATTTTCTATTTCCAATTAGCATCAAAGTGGATTAAAAAAAAAGACAAGCAGCACCACCACATTCCACATGGTGTTGAAAACTGCACCATCATGAGAGCATGTCACAGCATGTCTACAGCTGTTCTGTAAGTCATACAGACTAGACTAGTCCTGGCTGTGGGCTGCACGAGGGGCACGCTTACAGGGCTTACTTATTTACACAGCCTTACATAACCAGGTCCTTCGTGTATCAGTGACTGCCCTTAATTTGAAGTCCCAACAAGGACTTCAGAGCTTCTACAAGAAATATGGTGATCATGCATACTGTTTCTGCTTCTAAATCAATGACCTATCTTCTGTGTCTCTGACAGCTCGACTCTGTCTCAAGCCCACCATACCTTTCTTTTCATTTTTTAACTTTACTGCATGGTGGTGCACTCGCCTCACAGCACGATTTCAAGTTTGGCATAGGGGGCCTATCTGTGGGGAGTTTGTGTGTTCTCTCCATGTATGCGTGGGTTTCCTTCAGGTACTCCTCCCACAGTCCAAAGACATGCCCGGTAGGTTGAATGATGACTCTAAAATTGCCAGTAGGTGTGAGTGGGAGCATGAAAGGTTGTCTGTCTCTATGTGTCAGCCAGTGATTGACTGGCGACCAGTCCACGGTGTAACCCGCCTTGATGTATTTACTTACAGGTAGACGGTAGATCAGTCTGTAGGGACTTGGCTTAGTAACCGGAGAGTGGCCGGTTCAAGTCCTGGTATGGACAAAGTTGGGGCTGATAGTTGGAGAGGGGCTTCTCCCAGTTGCTCTTGGGCACTTGTCCATCTGCAGCCCCGTTTGTCTGTTAGAGTCCTGTTTGTGCATGTGTGTATTTTGGGCCTTTGTGTGGGTAGCATGTTTGTAGCATTATTATATAGTCCCAATGTTTCAGCAAAGCCACCTAACTTTTACTCCTCTTCATGCATCATGATTCATGAGTCAATGATGAACTGATTAGATTTTGGTGGTCAAAGGTCAAAGGTCAAACAAAACACGTTTTTGGCTATAACTCAATCATTCATACGCTAATTACTGTATGACAAATGACAAAATGGAATAAGATGATAAAGTGATGACATTTTATACCCCAAAAGGTCAAAGGTCAACTTCACTGTGACAACATAATGTTCTACAAAAACACTTTTCTGGCCATTATTCAACGCCATAACTCAGTAACAGAAGGGGGGATTGTGACCGTACGTCACATTTGGTCAGATACTGAATTAGTGACACTAATCTTTGGTGCCCACTTTGAAACTAGGAGGCTTGTATAGATCTTCTGTGCTGCCGGGGTTGAAGATGTGTGTGAAGCATCCACGTTTCGCCAAGAAATATTGTGAAGTCAAACAGGACTTCAACCTCCAATCAGGACTTCCTTGAGTGGTGGAAAATGGGATAGCATTGGCACGGTTTGTGAGCCAAAATGTGGGGGATGCTGCTGTGGAAACTGTCAGCCAGGCAGCAAACAGATGACTCTTGCTGAGGAGAGAGAACTTGCAGTGGTCAGAGAAGGACTCACATATGTCATAGAGGACAGCCACAGCAAGGAAGCATATTGGCATGCCAGTTATCCTTGGCTGGATGATCCAGCTTCTTTACCAAACAACAGAAGAACAGTTGAGGCTACTTTTCTCAGAACGGAAAGGCAACTAGCCAAAGAAACAAAGTGGAAAGCTGCCTATACTGCTCAAGTGCATGACATGGTTCAAAGAAGAGCTGCAGTCAAATTGTCTGAAGAGATGGTCATCAGTTGGAACGGGCCAGTATGGGATGTGAGTCACCTCATCGTGTCTAATCCACTTCCTGTCACAACCCCAGTGAGACTAGTCTGGAACAGCAGTCAAAAATTCAAAGGAGTGAGCCTGATTGACCTACCGATAAAAGGCCCTGATGTCCTCAACCAGATTCGTGCTGTTCTTCTCAGATTCAGGGGTGGAGTCTATGCTGCCCTTGGAGACATAAAGAAAATGTACAATTCAGTTTGGTTGGAAGACAGAGAAGTGCACCTGCATAGGTTCCTGTGGCGAGACTCTGAGGATGAAGAGCTTGGGGAATACGCAATAACTAGAGTAAACATTGCATTAAACCAGCAGGATGCATTGCACAGCTAGCATTCGTGAAACTGCTGACCTCCCTCCTTTTACCCACCTCTAGGAGGCGTGACAGGTACTCCAGCAGGATAGCTATGTTGATGACATTCTTTCATCCCACAACAACATTGACCAGCTGCAAACAATCACGGCAAATGTGAAGCAGATCCTGAAGGCTTAAACTATGGGTCTTTTCTGGGCAAAGTGGGAGGAAGGAGTACAACAACAAACTGGAGACAAAGGCAGAGACCATGGTCTTACCAAACCAGATGCACGATGAAGGCAATAAGGTGCTTGGCTTGGGCTACTTGGTTGAAGAGGATAAACTGCATGTCATGGTTGCAATCAATTTCTTGAAGAGAAAGAAAAAGATGCGGTTTGGTCAAGATCTTCTTCTGGAGCAAAAGAGCAGAAGGGTGCCATTCTGCTGCGCAAGGCGTTTCAAGAGGCCAGGGGGACATATGGGACATCGCGCTTTCAGATGGCCTCAGGGAAGATGCAGTTAAGCCCTTTGAAGAGTATGTCAGACTTGGTAAAGTAAAGTTCACCAGGGCACTAACTCCCCCAAACTTCTCTGCTAAACCATGGGCAATCACATTCTCAGATGGAAGCAAGCATGCCTATGGAGCTGTGATGTAGTTACGGTGGGAATTGGACCAGGGCTCAATCGTCAGGCTTGTTGAATCCAAGGCCAAGTTAACCCCATTGGATCAGAAAGGCAATGCTGTGAAAGCTGAGATGTGTGGAGCCATGTTTGCCTCATGTCTAAAGAAGCACTTTGAACAGCACAGCCGGATCCAAGTTGAGAGGTGGTACCATTTTGTTGATAACCAAACTGTTCTGGGCGCTGTGCAACGGGAAAGCTATGGCTATCAGACATTCTTCGCTAATAGGATTGGGGACATACAAAACAGCACTAGGATTCAGAACTGGTTGTGGATTCCTGGTCCACATAACATCACTGACATAATCACCAGAGGTGCCAGCTCTCAAGACCTGGATGAAAACTCAGAGTGGCAAAATGGACCTGAGTTTTTGAGTTTACCAGTGAAGGAATGGCCAATCAAATCTGCTAAGGAACTGCCAGACACAGCCAGAGAAAACATTAACAAGCTGCAGAAGAAGGCATTTGTTGCTGTACTAACAAGGGCTATGGCAAAAACACAAGAACCAAACCAAAGCCAAATCGAGGTCCAAACAGAGCAGAGAAGACCACCTCAAGGGGCAGCTATCCGAAACCTTGTTGATGTTAAACAAGCCGTGAAGATTGTATTGAATATGTCACCCCAAATACTCTCCTACTTGGGCGTGCATCTCATGACGGGGTTATCAGAGCCTTCGACTTTTCTACTTACCCCTACAAAAGACTCAGAGCAATGCAAGAAGAGGTAACCAGGTTCTGGAGGTGGTGGAGTCAACTCGCTGGTCCCAACTTGGTCATCAGGAGCAAGTGGCACATGCACAAAGGAATGTTGCTGTTGGAGACATTGTCTGGTTAAGCGACCAAAATGCATTGAGGGGACAATTCAGGCTTGGCAGAGTCGTCACTACCAACCCAGACAAGGAAGGGATCGTAAGGGACGTCAATGTCAGGATCTTCAGAAATTATTGTGTTCCTGTGGCAAAACCTCTGAAACTGAAAGCACGCCGCCCGACATCTGATGGAGGAACAGAGAAAATCCAAGCTGCGATTCTTCACGGGGATGTCAGGCGGCTCGTTGTCTTACTACCAGCTGAAGAACAGATGGACAGTCTAAGCGGCAAAACACTTAATAGGATGGACAATTTTGACTTTTAAAGCTGACGATCTGCCAAATGTTTCCTTCGCAAGATCGAGTGGGTCCGGAGAGGCAGCCGGTAAGATCCGACTCTTTAATTTAATGTGACGGACTGTTTACCGGCGGAGATCGCCACCGGCGTGGGATTATTATTGTTAGCTGTAGCTTAGCCACGGGGACTGTTTAAGTGTGACGGAATGAACTGATTATTTGTTCTGATGTTTTCTTTGATCTGTTTGTGAGCTAAAAATAGATCGTGATTAATGTTTGTCCTGAGTCACATTCACGTGGGGGATAAAATATGCATATGGTCTAATTAAGATGACGTAAACATTAATTAATATTACTTTAAGTTTAAAAGATGAAATAAGATAAAGTTTTATGTTAAAATGTAAGTTAAGTCTTATTTTCTAAGCTAAAAGATAGCAATAGTTTATTTGCATTTCATGATGTTTATTAGTTAAAAACTTACATTTTGCTTTATTAGAATATTAACAAATATATTTTGCTTCTTGCTTATATTTACATAGGACATAGGTAAAACTAAATGTTCTTTTCTTTTTTTTGTGGGTTTCCTTTAAAAGTTTTTCAGCTAAATGAACCAAACAACTAAATTCTTAAGAGATAATGAACCTCTACCTCTACCACCAACTAATGCATCAGCAACCAAATAATTAATAATAACTGATGGGATCAATGGAAGTGTCGAACGGAAACTTACCTGCTTAACATGTTGGAAATAAAAAGAGGAGAAAAGAAAAGCTGTTTGTTTGGTCACTGAGTGAAGTCCAGTTTACATCTTCGGGTGGATTCTCAATCCCTTTCAAGTGGGGAAACTGCAAAATAACTTGACAAATATACTTAATACTTTGTATTCAATTCCCATAAAGTCTTCACTGTATAAGTCTGGACAGAGTTTACCTAAGTACAAAGCCCCTCCCCCGTGTAGTCCTCTAGCTCAGCCCCTGTATCTGGACCAAAAGCAGGGAGAGTTTCCAGTGACCAGCGTTTATGCTCTGACAGTCACGTACTAAATGAAGCAGCTAAAGTAAACACAAAGTGTAACAGCTATTTGTATTCAGACACACAGAAGCTGTAAAAGCTTTACAATAATGTTAGTAAGTCTGTAATGGGGATTAAAACAAAACACAGCCTCCTCCCAATTCCTTTTAAATCATGATGATGATCCAACTGCCAGGTTTAAACATCAGCACTGACAGGGTTTGGCACCATTGTGGCACAATAAACCAGTTTGTTGGTGATTTCAACACACACTGTTGAAACTCTGCTTACAGATAACAATGGCATTTTTTATGATCAACACATTTCATGTTAGCAACAGATGTGATGAGACATGACATGCAATCAATCGTGAAGCTGGCAGCACCCAACAAAGTTAGTCTTTGTTACTTAGCTGTGCCCATGTGATATTTTTAAAGTAAAACAAAAGTTAAGCAAAATTAAAAATAATTCAAACAGTACATGTTGGAAAAGGCATAGGGTGAAGTTTAAGCTGGTTTATTCCTACCCCTTATTTACTTTTAACTATCACATACCCAAACTTCATGGAGAATTCCAGCTGTTTTTAATGCCCAAATAAACACCCGGTGTCCAAAGCAAAGAAAAGGAAGAGAGAACATCAATAAACAAGTAAATAAACAGCAATCACAAGCTTGTATGCCCTGACAGTCACGTACTAAATGAAGCAGCTAAAGTAAACACAGAACAGAAGCTGTAAAAGATTTACAATAATTTTAGTAAGTCTGTAATGGGGATCAAAACAAAACACAGCTTCCTTCCAATTCCTTTTAAATCATGATGATGATCCAGCCATGTTCCTGTGTTTTGTAACTGCCAGATTTAAACATCAGCACTGACAGGGTTGGGCACCATTTTGGCACAATAAACCAGTTTGTTGGAACAGATGTGATGAGACATGACATGCAATCAATCATGTGAAGCTGGCAGCACCCAACAAAGTTAGTCTTTGTTACTTAACTGTACCCATTAAGTAACCATTATGAAATATCACTTGTGCTTTGTTTTGTTTTTATTCTCCTGCACAGACTGTGATGTCACTAAGTCAGTAGCTGATTGGAAACAAAAAAGAAGACACATGTAAACCCTTCTTCTCTAAACTTGTATTTATTTTCTTGAGTGTATCGTGCATAAAAACTGCACAACTTCTTTGAACCATAAAATTATCTGAACAGACCCAAACTACCAGACCAAGTCTCTAAACCTGACAAAAGTGACAATGTGGGTTCTGAATCTAAGCAAATCTAAAACAAATGCAAATCATCATGATTATTATTACTGAGAAATCCAAATAGAAATATCAAAGCCCATTTCTGTGTTTCTGCTGAGTTATAGTCGTGTGTGTTTTTATGAAGCAATTTCAGTTTCCTGCCCCATACATCAAATTACTTTTGTTCTTGGGTAAATAAGGGACAAAGGGTAGTACATCAGCAAAAATAGCAGCCTAATAAACAGCAGCTTTTGGATCCCTGTGGTCCTTCTATAGTATGAACTAACAACCAGTGACTGTACACAATGTGTCTCAAGTCCCTGAAAGCCACGTTGTTGGACTGAATCCAAGACTGTGTTCACAGCACAGCTCTCTCTCCCTGCAGGCTGCAAGATTTCCTTCCTTAGTGTAAACACACTAAGTTAAGGGAACATTATGTACTGATCTGTTATACTTAACATGCTTCATGCAAGGGTTAGGGTTAGGGTGAGCAAAGAAAAGGGAGAGAACATAAATAAATAAGTAAATAAACAGCAATCACAACCTCTTCTCCTCTCTATAAAACAGGGGGTATTGTGCTGTTTCACATTTTAAGACACATATATAATTTTACAATGATGGTTGTCCATAATGAAGTGCAGCCTCAGCAGGCTTCAGAGGGCTGGCGAATCAGAAGAAAGCGGGCTTGTAGGGGCGGGGTTTCTTAAAGGGTTTCTGATTTATGTGTATGTATATATAGAGATTTGTTAAATGTATATATTTATATATATTTTTTATGTATTCATTTTATCTTTTTTGTTTCATTTTAATCCTTTATTGTGTTATATGTTTATTCCTTGTTTTATCGTCTACTGCTGTCTATTTCTGCTTTTATCTACTGTCAGTTTGCTCTTTTGTGAAGCACTTTGGGCTGCATGCTTTATGTATGAAAGGTGCTATATAACTAAAGCTGAGTTGAGTTGAGGGACAGAGCTCACTGAGTCGTTTCAGGCAGAGGCAGTATGAGGTTTTTTTAACTGTAAATTATGCTAAGCTACTCCAGAGGTATCACAGAGTGAAATATAAAGCTTGAAATAAGCATAATATCCCCCCTTTAATATTTCTGTAGATAAATAATCACATCGTCAGCATATTGAAATATTTTATGAACCACTACTGCTACCTATGCATCTTTTATTTAGAATTCAGGCCAAATAAATGCTGTCAAAAGTTATATACCTGCTACAAAATTTGTAGTATCCGGCTTTGCATATCTTAAAAGTTTAGAAAATGTCTGGATACCCTAAAACTAACATTTGTGTTAAAGTGGTCACATTTGTTTGATGCACAAATGCTTACAGAAGCTACTTAAGATGTGTGAAGTCTTTCCTGTAAGTTACCTTATATTTATTCTTTTTAGTTTTTTAACATATAGAGTATACATCGAATGACATCTAGTTATGACAAAGTAATTACATTTAAATACTTTTAATACATTACATTTGGAGGTATTGATACAGAGGTTGATCCCATGTCCCCACCCTCCCTGTCCTCTGCCCACAGCGGCACATTCACAGTCAGCTGAGGACTTGGCAGCAGTTCTGCACTCTGGACGTCCTGAACAGCCTGCATTTTATCTTTCTGTTCCCAGCTCTTTGCCCTGGCAACCCTCTCTGTCCAACCTTGTTTCAACTCACTTACACTCTGTCATCTTCTTTTTGCCACACACACACACACACACACACACACACACACACACACACCCACACGCACACGCACACGCACACGCACACATACACACCCTCTGTCATCCTATAGGCTTGTTATTTACCCTCACCCTCCCTGCTGTGTTACATATATATTCAGCCTTTACCCCACATAGCCTTTATCCCAGCTCACATGATCTGTCACAGCCTCCATCTATCTCAAGTACACCTGTTTTAGACATCTGCACTGGTTGCCCTTCAAATGTATCACTTGACATCTTGGCAGTAAAAACATTCTTTACTTGGTTTACATTTAATGTAATGTACAGATGTTTATTGTTATAGAAGTCCTTTTTTTAACCGGAAAAGCTAATCCAGGGAGCTGTTTTCTGAGTTTGTTTACTTTGGCTAGACTCACAGACAAATGTTTGAAACGATTTGTGTAATGTTCATCGCCCAATATGTTCTGTTTTGTCTGAGTCGGGTTTAACGATCCTCTATTTCGGACATGGCAAAGTCTGCCCGACCCAAAGTCCCAGTTAGTTTGTTTATTCTGAAGCAAATTACTTGACTGACCTTGAAATCTTTTCAACACAGGTTGGACTTATAAGTTATGTTTCTTACCTTATTTTACAGCTTCACAGTCATGCCTCTGTGTATTTTTGTGCCTGCCCCTTGCAAGATAAGCTTTTCTAACCACATTAACATTTAAAGTTAAGCATTAAAGGGAACCGTGAGCATAATGACTATCTTTTTATTGCCTGACACTAATCTGATCCTGTCACCCAGCTTCCTTTCCTGCAGTTTGCAATGTGAGGCTTCCTGTTACATTTGCTCCTGGACTTGTGTGTCAGCAGCGTGTTGTGTGACTTTCAACACTTCTTAATCAAGTCAGCCTCATTTTGCATGTGCTGTGCTCACTGAGCACAAAGCCCCAGCATTGAACATGAAACAAATGCCCCTTATCCACATTATACTGTATGTTTACCTATTCAAAAATAAGTGAAAAACTGGTTGATTCTTTAAACAATGATTCAAGCTGTCCAACTGAAAACAAGGGGGGGTAGGGTTACCCTAACCCCACCCGTTGTTAAATTTAACCTCTGGTGTCATAAGTGTATGTCTGAAAATGCATATAAAGTATTCCTTTGATAATTTGGTCAGAAATCAAGGGTTAGGGTTGTGGTGCTAATGGACAAAGAGGCTGGACAGAAAAGGAGGCTGTTAGCATGATCAAAGAGTTAGAGTCACAGTCTCCCAGCAGCCCTTACTTCACTTATACCCCTTTCCCACCTAAATTTAGCATTAGGGTTTTTCAGACCCGGAAAGACCCACTTATAGATGCCGATTGTCTCTGTTCCCATTGCCAGTGGAGTATACTCATGTCTATCCCTTTTCTGCTGTGTCCCCGTCTGACATCACAATATCTTGCAAAATATCTCACAAATCGGTCACAATGCATTAGGTACGATGGTCTGTGCTCTGATGCGGTAACTGCCAACAAGGGTGTGCCACAGGGCTCTGTATTAGGTCCACTCTTAATTACAATTTATGTTTATAATCTAGGTCAAAATGTATCTTATGCAAATTTCCATTTTTATGCTGATGATACTGTTGTTTACTGCTGTGCAGCAACTTTTGCACAGGCCATTGAATTATTGCAGAATGCTTTTCTTGTTGTTCAAAATACACTGCTTGAGCTGAAACTTGTTTTAAATGCAGATAAGACCAAGTTTATGTTGTTTTCCAATGACAAAGAATGTGTCATAATATGTGCCTTTGGTGGTCACTCATGATGGAAAACAGATAGAGGTTGTTCACTCGTAAAAATACCGGGGTATTTTAATTGATGACTCCCTTAATTTTAAACCACATGTGCTGAACCTGGTGAGAAAGCTGAGGCTAAAACTGGGTTTTTATTTTCGTAACAAGTTGTGTTTTTCCTTTAATGTAAAAAAGCGTCTTGTTGCTGCTACTTTTTTGAGTGTTGGACTATGGTGATCTTTTGTATATGCACCCCTCTGCTCAGTGTCTTCATATGGTTGATACAGCTTACCATGCATCCCTGAGGTTCATTACCAACTGGAAAGCTCTGACTCACCATTGTGAATTATACTCTCTGGTAGGATGGCCTCCTCTGGCGACCTGTAGGCTCACACATTGGTACACTTTTATATATAAGGCAATTCTTGGTCTGCTTTCACACTACTTATGTGTTTTTATCCCGCAGAAAAGTGCTGGACAATATTTACTGCGTTCTCGGGACTTCATCTTACTCTCTGTCCCAAATGCCCGGACAGGAAGTGGGAAAAGGGCTTTTGGGTATTCTGCACCCTCAGCGTGGAATTTGACTTGAAACCGAAGGAACTGCTCTCGTTAAATGCTTTCAAATCTAAAATGAAACGACTGTCGATGTCTTTAAATTGCCTGCTTGTACAACTTCCTCTTCGTTTTTTAATTTGTCCCTGTTTGTGCGTCTGTCTGCAACTTTGTGTTTTTTGCTGCTGTCTTGGCCAGGTCTCCCGTGAAAAGGAGATTCTTAATCTCAATGGGACTACCTGATTAAATAAAGATTAAATAAATAAAATAAATAATATAAATTAAAAGCTAAAACACCTGGTGTTAGCGGGTGTTAGTGGGTTTTTTGACCAGTGGGAAAGCGGCTACAGTGTCAGTACAAAGTCACAAGGACAGAGGAGTCATCCCATCCTTCACTGTGCCTCTGCTCCAAATAACTAGTGCTTATGCGGTTTGATGAGATGAATGACAGTAGCTTCAGAGACAATAAGCATCTCTTTGTGTGAGTGCACGTGTGTGTCAACAGGAAGTGCAGATGAAGGGTGACAACTGCTCACCCCTCATGTATGCTGTGTGTTTGTTTGTTTGCATTCATAGGAGTACATATACTCTATTAATGTCTGTGTTTATTTGTGAAATGTTTTACTGCATGTAACAGGAGGGTATGATGTATCTTTGTGTTAGCACATTGCCTGTGTGATGGCAGGAAAGGTTATTCTGAATTTTGGTGCTGGTTATATTTGAAATTTTAGTTGTAGTGTGTCAATTTAGTGCAAGCCGTTTTTTAATGTAACATTTACTTAAGTTCTTTCTCAATTTATATCCATTCATCATATTCTTTTTCTGTAAATTCCCTAATCAGTTAATTGACGAATTACCGCTGCACTAGTACGCATGAATGGCCTATTACGGGAGAACAATCAGTGCTCATATTTGTGTGAAGATATTTTGGAGTTGAGGGCTCCTCTCTCTTTGTCCCCTCTCCGTCCATGCAGAAACCCTCTCTGTGATGTTCGGCTCACGTGGATTCGGGTTCTTTTCAGGCTCCTCGTCACATTTCTCTGACAGCAGACACAACAAACCCCGTTAGCATCCTCTCTCTCTCTGACAGCGCTGCCCTTCCTGCACGCATTACAAGTACTGAAGAATGAGGTTTTTTAAAATCTGGTGGCACACAGTCTGAGGCTATTACTTGGGTTCATTTTTTCCAGCATTAATTCAACTTCGGTTGAACGGGCCTTTTCATGCATGCTGACTGAAAAACCTGTCTTTCGAAAAAATCAAATAGCAGATAGCAGTCAAATAGCATTTTCCAAGCACGTCATTTAATATAAAAAGTACATCTACTAACTTTATGGTGCCTTCAGGGTTCATCAAACTTAAACCTTGTACTGAAATCAGAAGATTTAATACTTTCAACTTTCAACCATTAACCTTCACCAGAATCTATTTTCAGGCCATAGCAAAAAGAAACTGCGCACCCCGGCTGCACTATACATGGGAAAAGATGGATTTGTTGACACCCAGGGCTCAGTCTGGATTTGAACAAGGTCTAGTTGAGGTCACAGCTCTGAAAGACTCTTCAGTTCTGCGTCACCCTCTCTCTCTCTCTCCCTCCCGTGCTGCACTCTCTTCACTCCTTTCTCTCTCTCTCTCTGTCATCCTTCACCGCTCTCCTGTAGCCTTCCTCCTCCCCCCTCTGCTCCAGCTGATCATGCTCTCGCAGCGTGGACCAGGCGTGGTACACTGGGGCATCGCGTTACAGCTGCACACTCCTCAGCTGCAGCACAACTTCATCAGCTGTGCCGCTCAACAGGAATAGCTCGCTGCTCTCTGTGCTTGAACGTGAGCCCAGCTAGCTTTGGAACAAGACGTTGCATTATGAACATAGTTTCATACCTTCCGCACGTGAGATGTGCAGAAGGTGCAGAATCAAATGCTGGTGTCTGTTACCATTTATTTGATGGTGTGTGTTAGCCAAGTGTTCATGTCTATATTTAATTGGGAGATTACTTTAAGCAATCAGGTGTAATAAAGAAGCAAGAAGAATTCAGTGCAGAGACACATCACTTTATCAGAGCACTAAACAACATGATTTTATAGATGACATTAAATGAGCTTTAACTACAGCTGGTAAAGAAGTTTTGCTCGACAGTGGCTCCGGCAGCTTTAAACCCATACGCAGTGTGTGTACATTTTATTACGATTGATTCTATGAAGATAAAACTGAGTTGCGATCTTTGGCTCCGTCCATTCACCAACATGATGACGCAATGACACATTTGAAGGCATATGATGGGTGTAACGTAACTTAGCAACAGACAAGGGTTACTATAGCAAAACATCTCTGGCGCCTAATTGTGACGTTGTTAATCATTGCCGCGCTGATGAACATTAGCAGCAACAACTAGCAGGATATTTGAATATATGTGGAGGCCGTTCTACAAGAGTTTGTTGCAATGGGGAGATGCCGAATTAACTTCTTATAGATAGGGACACTATTTCATTTTATTTTCTCATCTGGCTTTTTGATTCTTTATTGTGGCAGATATGTTTCGTCCAGCTGCAGCATATTGTTGACACGATCTTCATCTCTTTGCCTGGCTGTTTCTTAAAATTATGTTCCAAATGAAGAAATCAATTGCCTGCTTAATACCGACTTTTACTTTACTTTTACTTACAATATCTTTAAAGTAATAATCTTGAAGATTTTCATTTAAATAAAAGCCTATGGCCCACTGATGGAAGCCTTTGCATTTGCAGAATTACAAACTAGGTGTCTGGTGTGACTTTGTTTGCAGTGGTTGGTCTGCCAGAGAGGGAAGGCGGAGCTAAGCGGCTGCTTTTCCGGTCTCTGCAAGGGTTGCGAGTAAACAGTAATCTACTATTGCTGAACAAACAAAGAAAAGATGGATGACTACAGATACAACTTCAAAAATAAGTGAAAAATCCAAAGAAAAAGAAACAAATTCGACGCTCAGATGAAGGCAAACAGTCTAGAAAGGAAAGCGACCGGAAAATCAAGAGTTACAACCAGAGCCAACCGTGGACGTCACACAAGCAACACTGTCTGGATATTGCCAAAGATCTTCAAGATTAGCACTTTAATGGTAGGCTACATAATACTACAGTATATTGCTCCTAATATTTTGTTGTTTTTAAGGTCACTTGGCTAGCTATGTGCAGTTCATCTGAGTTCTGGTGTTGTATAGGTAGAGTAAGTGCAAAAAAAGTTTACAATGAAGGGCCTTGTAGTTTTACCGTCAGGTGGGGACTTCATATCTAAGGAAGAACAAAGAGGCTCATGTACAATCTTTGGAACTTTATCTTCAACTCATCAGAATATAAAATTTGAATGTCTAACATGTGTCATGGTGTGGATTTGAACTGTTCATGTTACTTAAAATTTAGCAGTCAAAGTCCTGATCATGAGAAATTCTCCTATTCAGCTTTAAAATCCACCTTTGCACTGAGGTAACTCTATTTCTGTACTTCTTATCAGCCTACCTGGGGCTTGTGAGAGGTGGTCGTAGAGAGAAATTACTCATTGACCTTCATGAATGGCTTCTTGCAGCTCATATTATCACCACGTTTTACTTGACCTACAACAGATAAGACTTTCCTGATCCCTAGAATAAGGTGAACTCTGATAAGTTACGGTTTAGAGACATTTTCTATCAGGGCTTCAAATCTCGTCAGCTTTGATTACTGATGATTAGTCATCATCTCTTATCTTCTCAGACTGTCGACTTTAGCCATGTTGTGACCCGAAATAGCACAGGAGCACGAGTCTGCAGCCATGCTACCTGCTTAATGAGGCTGTAACGCTGTTCTTTGAAGGCAGCGTTGCTAACATGCCCAGTACAACAATGATAACATGCTGATGTTAAGTATGTAAGTATGTGCACAATGAGATAAAACAGTTTAAGCACGTCGCAGAGAAAACTCCTGCGACTCAGCTTGTCCAGTCGCCATTGGCTGGTTTTAGAATGTAGGCACATCACCTGTTTCAAAAGCCAATGACCGTGTGGAAACGTTAGCTTGTCCAGATACAGATACAAAATGTCAGCTGGTTGAATGGTAGAGTTTTGAATGAGGGAAAGAGGGGATCATCTTATCGATTGGTTGGGAAGAAGTTGTGTCTGTATGACACAAGCCCTGAAGGCATGATCAGTAACATTTGTTTGTTGCTGTTTGTTAACCGTTTAAAGCAGGGGTTCTGTGGTTTGGGACCCAAAAGTGGGTCGCAGAGCTGTTTTCAGTGGGTCGCGAATGTGTGCTTAATAAAAATAGTTGTGGCAAAAAATGTTTGAAGGATATGGGTTTCATGACGTGCATGCAGTAGTAGAGTAGTTCAGTCACACTCCAAGCATCCACTGATTGGGAAATCCCAGCTACATTTGCATTCTTGAAACTTGATGAGCCCTTCAGTAGTTGTATTTATGTTGCAGTTTTTAGTATATTTCTGTAGCTGCAATATCTTCCCCTTATGCACTGCCACCATTTTGCTTGACTGTTATAGACTACTATTGAGTTTTGCAGTGTTGTGACCAAGTCATCTTTGCTCAAGTCCCAAGTAAGTTTCAAGTCATTTGGTCTAAGTCTCAAGCAAGTCTCCAGTCATTTTTTGGGGGGGGAAAGTCAAGTCAAGTCAAGTCCAAAGTCAAGTCACTTTTTTTCCACCCAAGGTACAGCACTCTTACCTGTAGTAACTGGTAACTGGTCTAATAATGATATTATCGGCCAATTTATATAACCTGTTTCAAAAAGTATATCTGTATTATCTTGGCACAGACACAGCCATGATGATGGTCTGGTCTGAGAGTGTATTGAGGAGTAACGAGTACGACTGATGAGGCTTCTCTTTGGGGAAAAAACATCAGGTAGCGGGGGCTTCGATGTTGTGTGTTGCCATAGCGAGGAGTTTGACTGACAGCCAGTCATCCAATCATGACAATCAC
The DNA here is from genome assembly GCF_022749685.1 of Semicossyphus pulcher. Classification (NCBI taxonomy): domain Eukaryota; kingdom Metazoa; phylum Chordata; class Actinopteri; order Labriformes; family Labridae; genus Semicossyphus; species Semicossyphus pulcher. The sequence continues at coordinate 21,410,693 of NW_027211626.1, forward strand.
ATAGAGGGGAGCTTTCTGAGTCGTCCAATCATGATTCCCAGGTTTCGCTGCATACATACTTGATAGTTAGACAGAAACTTGACAACATTGAATTCTATCATTTTGTATTGAACAACATTCAAACTTATGAACACACTCAAGCCATCCGAGTTATGCCTTAAGTCAAGTTGAGTCGCAAGTCTCGAGTCCTCATCTCTGGTGTTTTGTGAAGTTGACATACTGTGATGATACATTCGGTCTCAGGTCCAAACTGCACCATTTCAATAAATTTAAGTGGTTGAAAAAAATCTGAAATTTGGGTGATTTGTCACTAAGAAGGTGGTGGAGGGTCCTGAGGCGAGACCAGTTGAGAACCACTGATTTAAAGTTTGCCCCTCCCCCCTAGATCAATCAGAGAGTGGAGATCAGCAGTGTTTAGGACTGGAAGAAGAAAGCAGTTCATCAGAGAATGAAAACGTTAGTTTCTGATATGATATAATAAGACAGTCCCAACTGGAAGTTGTTTGACTCATGCTTTATCCTGCCTCTCTGGAAAGTCTGCTCTGCATATGTGTCGCTCTCGGCCCTTTGTCAAACAGACATGAAGCTCCATGCTGTAGCCTACATCCACAGCGCAGACAGGAAGCAGATAGCGTCTCATCTATTTGCATTGGTTAAAGCCAGCAGTTTCCAGGAACTTTTTGACCAGCGTTTTGCAATTAAATGCAGGTGTCAACTGCTCCAGTCCTAAATCTTTGGATTCAGCTGGATTTGACACGCTAACATTAGCTAGTTAGCACTAATCACAGCTGCTGCAGCTGAGGCTGGTGGGGAATGTGATGAGTTTTGCAGGTCTTTTGCTACAAACTAAAGTATTGGACAAACTGAAGAGACCTGTTGATGGTGCTGCGGAAAAACGTCAGAGGATCACCAAACAGATTTTAAATACCATGGATACTATGTCGTCATTCATTTGATCCAATAACAGATTAGGCATTTCATGGTGGCACGAGAGGAAAGCCAGGGGATCACTGAAGGATATTAGGATATCATTTTCAAGGATCATGACTGTCTGCTTGAAATTTAAAGTTAAACAGTTGAGATAATTCAGTCTGAACTTGAAATCAGATGTGTCTCAATGTCCATGATTTTCTGAGCTCAGTGCAGTGTAGGTTGCTAGTGTCCACAATTGTATAGTCTATCTCCAGCCAATAAAGAGTAAGTTGTAGCTTCGCCTGCGTCCACTTCCAAGCAACACAACACAAAACAACACAACACAACACAACACAACACAACACAACACAACACAACACAACACACATGACACTTACCACTGAAGCAATTTTAGGCACTACATATGAGGCAACTTTAACTACTGCTTCAAGGTTTGGATTTTATTGTCTGCAGTGTCCTGCTCCTCAATTATTCATAGTTTATTTTCCTTCTTTTCTTTTTCATACTTTAATCAAAGTCACAGATGGTTGATGTTACAATTTCAATCAGTTCCAAACATCTGCTTATATTGAAAGAAAAAGTGTATGATTCAGCCAATTATTCCGTTTAGTTTGTTTATGTCAGAAAATATTTCCTTTCTGATGAAATGATGAATATAAGTATTACAGAGCCCCTTGGTAGCCCGTCATGTTCCTTTTTTAATTAATCAGATGGCCAAATAATACTTAAGTTTTTATACATTCAACACTCAATGGGAATTATTTAGATGATGGAAGGCGCACAGTCTAAAGCACATGGCGCTAAGTGATTTAGGGCGTGTCTGACGCATTTTTGCTAGTTAGACAGCGCACAATCTGGGAGAATCTGTAGATTCTTAAGCACTGTAATGCACACCCACAGTGTGAAACAAGCATTTTATGACAGTTTACTGTAGTTTCAATTAAGATTCCCCCCCCCTCCCTTTTTTTGGACTCCTGACATGGTAAGTGATAGAAGATAAACAGCTCTCTCAGCTAACAGATGCTTTATTGGTGCGTTTGTCCCAGTCGTTCACAGTGGATGTGCAATGTGTCAAGATGCATCAGAACATTGCAACTTGCACTGAAACTTTGTACTATAGCTGCCACGGTATCAGGTGTTTTGGGCCGCAACAATCACAGAAAAAGCCGATGATATCCTGGAGGAGGTGGTTAGAAGCCATTCAGAATTGCACTTTTTTTTTTAATGTAATGTAAAGCAACTGGTAACATCGAATGCTTGTCTCCAAAAGGGCCTTTACAATGACAGACATGTTCACCTACAACATAACGAGACTGTGGTACATTTTGTTGACCTTATATTGCCCCTATTTGACCTAAGTATATATATATATATATGTATAAATAGAACATCAGAAAGTAAGAGTGAATTTCAGACACGCTATCAGGCTAGTGTATCTTCGTCTCAGCCAATGGTTGCCATTTTTAAATAGCTTGCTTTGCACAGCAACTTACAGAGCCTTAAAATGTGGTTCAGGTAGACAATCAAGGAAATACCATGAATCTATTTTTATCAATGTAGAGTTATCATTCTGTAGTAAAGCAGTTGGTATGCTTGTGTCCTTATTTTGCTTTCGGGGAAAAGTCAGGGTTGATGTAAAGTCTGTACGATTTGTAGTGAGTAGACTTCAACATGGGAAAGTACTTACGGCTCAGAGAATATGATGTGTGGTAAATATGTATGATGCTTGGCAAGAGGCCTGGCTCAGCTTTGTTTACATGAAGGCACACACACACACACATGCACATGCACACTAAAACATATTGCAGCTTTAGACTAGCATGACCTGCTCTTTGAGTTCAGGACATATTTCTCTCGTGTTTCTGACCTTAAAGCTGAGCCAGAATCATGGCTCAGACACAAATACACACAATGACGCACAAACTGCACACATGACACAGACGTAAACATAAACACACAAGCATCCAAAATATATCATAGACCTCATAAACTGAGCATCTTTACAGTATTTACCTTCATACGACAGTGCCTCTAAGCATGGACCAGACAGAGCTGATGTGACCAAAAGGACGAAGAGGAGCCCCACCCCTATTGATTTTACAAATTGTAGCTTACAGATCAATAAAATCCATACATTTTGTGTTGACCTTCTACTATCACCTGAGTGGAACCTCATCAAACAATCACAGACTGTGCAACCTGACCCCGACCGTGACACTGACCCCTGGCCAGGTCACACCACAGCACATGCGGCGAGAGTGTGTTACCTCCTCGGATTCTGCATAGCCGGCACGCACGTGCACTGGCAGAAGCAGGAAGGAGATAACATCAAAGAGGCAGTTGTAAATAAATATGCTCGTGTTTTTCTTGCAACTGCTGGCAGGTGTCATGATTCAGGACAACTCAGATGAAGCAACCATTTAACCCTTTGAAATCAGGGGTCATCCTGATATGACAGGTATAATCTTACTTGGCCCAACTTGTCCATTACAAAACCTGCTGACATTATAATGTCTTAATAAATAAACATAGTTTTGTTTGTGTTCATCTGTCAGTGGTTTAATCGGCTTTGTATGCACGCCTGAAATACTTTCACCCCTTTTTGTTCGTAAATTGGGTCGTATCGTTCCTGAGGACCATTCTCGTTCAGTGAGTGAGTGAGATCCAGTGATACCTTCTGTAGTTCTCCTAACCAATGACCAGGTAATTTGATAAATACAGCCCTCCTCCTAAAGGCTATTGGCGCGTGCTAACATCAATCAGTCTAGTTTTCTGAAAGGAAGAAGGAAGGGATTGGGAAGCCGCGAGCAGAGCAGAGTCAGACGCAATTCTGTTGGACGTTAACATCAAGTGAGAGAGAATTTAATGAACAGCAGGAACAAATAAATGCATGGGATTGAAAAGATCATTCAATACACTACATAGATTAGGTTTGTTTTGAATGAATTGTTCATGACCAAAACATCTTTAAGGTGCAGGGCGATTAAAGAAAACAGCAGCAACAAAAAGAAAGCAAAAGCCATCTTTCCATATCACTGAAATTTCACATCGCATACATATATATAATTTTCAGTTTAATGTCGGCTAAGTAGACTGATTTTAAGGAGGCTCCAGAGTTTACCATTGCCTTGGAAGCAGTTCCAGTCGAAAGGACTATAGAGGTCATGTGTGGAAGAAATAAAATATTTTACACATCAATGAAAACATTTCCAAGTCAAAGTTTTGCGTCAAATTATTGATTTCTTGAGTAAATATTGTGATAAGTGTGATAATGAACAGTGCGCAGTGTTATAGCGAGATAACCCGCCTCTTAACTTCGGGGTCCTGCGTCACCTTGTCGTGGTTCCAGTCCATTATAACAACTGGCCTTCTTTACAATACAACTTACTGTATGATTTAATGATAAATTGACATAACGACCCACAACAAACGCTGTATGTAATTGTTGTGCATGATGACACGAAGGCTGCTTTGGCAATGAAAGCCTTCTTGGCAGTTTGTGTTCCTGTTGAGTTTATGACCAAACAAGGTTTAATAGAGATGTGTGACATGGTGCCGGACAGCCTTATCAGCTTGTGACTAATGCCTTCACAGGGATTATTTTTATGTAAGTTTAAGAATACATGATGCAAAAGCATTACACATATCTGTTTTTCATTAGTCATTCTTGTTCTTTCCTTTGCAGAACCAGAAGCAGCTGGCTCAAATGACTTGCAGGCAGCCTGCTTCTGTTTATTCCATTTAATAAAGTGCTGCTGCCTGGCTGACGTCAGGTCTGGGAGCAATGAGCTTAATAAAACATAGGATGCCATAACAAATGCTTTTTACTGCATTACGTAACCGCACCTTTATAAAGAAGCTCTTTTAGGAGCAGCTTGCTACTTGGCAAACCTCCATCCAAAGTGCTGTCACGTGATGCACAAACAGAGTGACATACAATGTTTGCATCTGAGGTTGAGGTAACCTATATGTGCCTTTAACACTTCGTGGTATATTCACACTTCAGACGCAAACAAAGTTATTGCTATGTAAGTTAGGTTCCCTCTGCGTCTTGTAAAACCAATCATGCTCCCTACAAACCAAACACAGAGCTCTTTTATCATGTGTGATATACTGCAGTACCTGAGGCAGGAAAGTTCCCCAGCCCAGTTAAATCTCTGAGACAGGCTGTGTTCCTACTTCCACTTCTGCTCGTTTCTGTAACAGCTGAGGAACATTCAGTCCTGCAGGGCTTCTCTGGTACCTTAAATCAGCTCTTTCTACCCCAATTTGGGGAATTTCTCAAGACCACAAACCACCTGCAGTCCTGCTGATTCGACATACAAGCCTAAGCTGAAACCTCTCTCCTGTTTCATAAACTCCTCGGACCATCTTGCTGTCTCAATATGTGCATGATTCTTTGAAAATCCAGCGATTTCAAATGAGTAATAGTTAAATAATCATTTCCCAGCAGTTGTTAAGGTTCTGGTGTGAGAAAAGCTAAGCCCCATAGAGACCGCTGCAGGCCCTGTGAGGAAGCCGGGAGGCTGGATGGAAACAAGGAGGTCTTTGTTGTTGGTTGCTAGCAAAATAGTTCCACCTTGATACCAAAGAAACACTTGCATGTGGTGGTTATTTAACGTGTTACAATGGGGATCAAAGGATTTCGAAGGAATGAATCTGCCCCTGAAACAACACCAATTACACCTTTCCATTGTTGCTTGACACAGTCGGCCTATAGATGACAATGTTTTTGTGTTTATCCATCATGCTTAACGACGCATCATCTAAAAGTGGTCCTGTTTCACATTTTCAGTCTGCTCTCTTTTTCCCAGCTTTATAAAAACCTCCTGTCCGTCCTGTCCTGCAGTAACCCCTATGTCCCCAACATGCACCATCATCTGACCTGCCCTCACCCGCCTACTCACCTGTTCCTACTTCACTCTTAGCTTTGCAGTATATCTACTGGCTCATTTCCATTCATTCCCCAGCAGATGGTCTTATGTACATACTACTTAGTGCTTCAGATCTCTCTCCACTTTAGGACTTTAGCCCCTTTGCCTGATCCCTAACTGGAGAGGTTTGCCTTATAGGACTGGCCCAGACTTCAGATGCTGCGGTTTTGAAATCAGGCTGCATTATATGAACAGATGTTCTCTTCTGTGATCTCAAGGCTGTACATACAACAAGATTTGAAAATAATGGAGCATTTTAAACTGCAAGATGTTATGAAGATTATCATGCCTGCCAAATGGAGCCATGAACCACCTCATATAACCCCGTATGATCTCATGTGATCTCACAGGGAAGCAAAACGTAAACTTTAATAGTGCAACAACCTGCTGTAGTAATACTTTGCTCAAATGATCTGGATGTGAAAATGGTCTCAAATTTGGGTCAGTGCAATCATCTCTATTCGTCAGCAAGAACTGGAAGTCAAATTACAATCTGCATACTTGTTAACTTTAGCCTTAACGGCTACAATTTTTACCGATGCTTGGCAACACCATTAGCGGTCTTATGGACTTGTCTCTCATTGGCTATTGTAGTCCTGCTTGCAAGGTACTGATGTAACCATCCAGATCCTCGATACTACTACTAGATACAGATCCTGACGCTATATCAAAACTTTACGGGGGAATCTCCGATGAGTCTGAAAGCAGTTCGGGAGGTTTAAGACCTGTAAACCTATCAAATAACCAGATCATCTGGGCCAACCATCGATATGTACGGAAGCCCTAAGCAGACATGCATCCATATATATATTTCCGTTTTCCTGTCATAGCGAATAATTTCTGGTTGTTTCCCTCGAGACTTATTTAAGTTATCTTTAGATAACAAGGCTTACAAGGCTCGCCAGAAAACAAGCTTTTTTTATCCCGAGATAATGAGAAAAGTAAGTCAACATCTCGAGAAAACATTGAAATAAAATGTATGGATGCATGTCTGCTTAGGGCTTCAGTAGTTATTGACCTTAGTCCCAGGCTAGATTTTTCCTCCTATAGTCTGGAGGGATGAAGCAGGTATAAAAAGGCCAAAAATCCTTGTAAACTGAGTCGGCCTTACCTTCTTTGCCTGTGTGGCGTTGACTTGGATGTTGGATGAGCACAAGTAAATCTAAGCTTTGAACTTTTCCTGCCTGGTCTCTAAGTTATGCTTGTGGGTAAATTAGTCAGCATCATCATATGGATCATAGTTCTACGAAGATAACGCCTAAAAAGTTCTGGTAAAATAGACTTTTTCATGTCTCCACCTAGCCAGTGTCGATCAAAAGAATTCTCTCCCACAGAAAAATGCATTACAACATTTGTCAGTTGTGAAACGATTCACTCCCTGTAAGTTGCAAAGGCAAAAGAAATGTGATGTGTTATTGCATCAGCATGTTAAAGATGGTGGTGCGGAAATGGGAGACCACAGTTCTCATACCTACTCTTATCAGTCAGCAGTCAACATTATATTGTTTCAACCATGACCAAGATGGCTCTTTTATTGTTGGTTTGACTGACATCTAATTTGGACTTTATTAATTTATTACTCTACCTGGCTGTTTTACAGCATCACGTCTTATATAACTAATAACATGACTCATGTTTTTGTGTTAAATAAAGTAGTCTACTATGTGTGCCTACGTGTGTGTGGGTGTGTGTGTATTTCTTAATCACATGCCTCCTTACATGTTTGTCTCTGTGCATGTACAGACAGCACTAATGGCTGACATGTCTTTCAGCTCAGAGGCAGACGCTCTGTTGCACTGAGCAGCTCTTCAGGCCTCAGCAGACCACTCACAGACTATTTCCATCCTGGTTAACCACTGATACACTCTACCTCCTCATGACAACACAAAGTTTGTGCTAAGACAGACATGTCCTTGCAGAACAAACGTCGGTTAAATTAAGTTGTGGAGATACTATCATTTCTGTCTATATATGGTTGTTTCATTAAAATATCTCGGCTGCTATACGTTGTTACAGCTATTGACAGCTATCCACATGTATATCCACACTTGTTATACACACAGGGTATGAAATTACTTCTACCTTATATTCATGCTTTGTGCAGCCATGCTTATGTGCTGTTGTGTATGTGAGTGCTTCACCATGAGATGTGTTTGAGTTCATTCACATGTGAGCAGAGGTTATCAAGGTCACTCTGGGTCAGGCAGCAGTGATAATAATGACACAGCTTTGTAAGCGCAGGTACAACATACATTGTAAGTGAAAAGTGGGCTGTTGAGTGCAAGGTTTATTTATCCTGGATTTGTCCTCCAACCAAATACAATTAATGGGAAGAACATGTTCTTAGTGTGCTCAGACCAACGCAGCATGGATTTTCAGTGAGCAACATCTTCTTACACAAAGAGAAACATAGACCTCATTGTCATCGCTTTCCATTAAATGACTTCCTGTTGCAACCCCCTGAAGACACTGGCACAAAGAAACACACACACAAAATAATACCACATGTCACAACAGGCTGCTTATCTATCTGGTCACGTTCCAGAGAATGAGCTGTCCTATCTGATGACCTCGGATCTTTCACCTTAGACAACATACAGCCCATGAACAAGATGTATACACCAACACACAACGTAGAAAGGGACATAAACAGTTTGTGGCCTTGTTAAGCTTAAATACACAAACAGACAGAAATGTATGTACCCATATAATGTACAAATGTTTAGCTTATCGTGTAAAGGCAACTATAAGGAGTTTTCGACAGCCTGTGGCTGTGGTTTTGGCTGATAATGTGAAATAATGGCAGGCAAGACACCTACAGACACAACAATTTAACACAACACAACACATTTATAAAATACAATGAGAAATTCGGTTTTGCATCATTATAGAAATGTATGTTATTGATTGATTAGTGGGTCTTTATTCCAGGAAACACAACTGCTTTGTTCACACAATAGACAAAATCAACAGAAAACTTAAAGTCCCATGTGGGCGCTTTAACCTACTGTCAGAACAAATAGTGAGAGGTATACATACACACCAACCATCCATGTTAATTTTTTAGCTGTTGGTTGTTTCTGCTTTTGTTGGAGAGTGCATCTGTTCATCCAGTCAGACCGTTTATCGTGTTGTTTTCTTACCAACCTGCACATTGTGTCTATGCCCAGGCTTGTCTGCCCTCCATGTTACACAACACAAAAGTTATTATTAACTGTCTTTTTTGATCTCACCTGTGTCAACCTGTTCATTCAGCTGTATGCAAGGATGGAGTAGAGATGCTTTGCATTTGCACCTGTTTGCAATGCGACTATTCCATTTGAGGAACTGAATTTTATATGTGGTGTTATTACAGTAATGCAAGGATGCACAGAAAAGGAAATTCACAAAATATGCCTCAGTGTCAGTAGAAAAGGTATTCACTAAAGTAAAAAAGTTCAAACATATCCCAAAGCTGTTCTTTTCATGAATACAGACGTAAGCCAGCCAGGAAAGATGTTTATATGCAGATGATACAGTTGTATTACTACCTGAATAAAACAAGCTATTGCTGACTTACAAACTGCATACCACTCCCATCTCTTATCATTTTATCTGCTGGAATTTACCGTCCACAAAAAAAAATCTGTGACTTTCCTCCTGACTTTATCCAGAAATAACGCATTCTGAAAAAGTTGGATACATTAAATCTTCATACCTGGATGAAGTCTCGAAAAATCATCATAGAAATATCTTGGAAAACACACTCCAACAACCCTATAAAGAAACTCAAACCAAAGTTAACTTTTATTTTTACATCTTGAATAAAGTTTTCCCTGAGTTGATTGGAATGGTAAACCCAAGCTGTGTGCTGTAATATATATATATATAAGTTACCTAGATAGAAATTGATAGAAATGCTCATTTGTACCCATTTATCTGTGGATTATCTTCTTGTTTAACTTTTTAGTAGTGTGTAGCTCCGTAAACAAAGACAATGAAATGTCCCGAAGTGACTTTTCTGTGAAATCTCTCTGACTTGGATCTGTTTTTGTGACCTTACTATCACTGAATGGGAGGTTTCTGTCTTTGCATCCTATTGCATCATTTAGACCCAGTTGTTCTCTGGATGCAGCAGTGCCTCCATTAATGTTTGACCAGGCTATAACTGGGAGCTACACGTGAGTCCAGCTGCACATTTTTGGCATTGCAACTATATGATAAATAGAAGTAAACAAATCTCCTACTCGTTTTATAACAACTGATGCTTCAGGCAAGAAAAGATTAGAGTCAGGAGTGGTCGACGGGATTACTGATCAGCACCAGGGATATTTTACCTTATATACCTTTTATATTTTACCTTATGTTGAAATTGATGGATTTTATAATGCAGTTGGTCTGGTCTGTACTATGTTGGAATTTTCTACTGGCACTTTCAGCTGCACAGTAATGGCGAACAGTGCCAAAGGCCAGTGATAAGCATTGCAATGGAAATGGCAACGATTCAACATATTTCAGTATGCAACATAATTAAGATAAATAATCAATCATTCAATCCATCAACCTTTATTTTTATTAGAGAGATCAAAAAGCAATAAAACAACAAAGAGATACAAGAAGCAGAGAACAGGCAATACCACACTCAGCATGCAGTGTAAGTCCCAGGTCATTAAAGGCATCTTGTGGAATGTTAAAAGAATGCTGTAAGTTATAAACTGTAACAAGTCAGTGCCATAAAACAGCATACACATGAACATTACAGTTTGCCCAATGGGAGTGTTCCTACTGGGATGTTCTAGATGTAAATATTGAAAAGAACTGGGCCTAAAATTGAACCCTGTTGAACACCTTCTGTTACTGATAATAACTAAGAGGTTGTTCCTTGTGACACATGCTGCAACAGAGCATTGTAATAGATGACATTATGAATGTTCTGAACAGTGACAGGGGGTAACAATGCAAGTTTGGACACACACTTAGCATTTCCTTCACTTTTTTTTTTTTTTTTTTACAAACATACTTTTTGAACGTATGAATGACATAAAAAAGAAGGGAGAATGAAATGTAAACAGTAAAACCAAATGGACAAAAGGAAATGAGGTTAGGCAATGCAATAAACTGAGAGGCAGTGAATGCTCCTGTTGAAACACACACTGTCAGACGCATGCAAAGGGAATGAAAAACGGAGGGCTGGAGAGAAAGACGCTGTTTAAGGTTATCCGTCAGGATATTACAGGTAATACAGGAATGTGGATCCCTCAGCAGGTGGAGATGAGCTGGAGACTCGGGGCAGATGGAGTTCAGGATAAACATGTCTTTTGAAGCTGATGTGGGATCAGCTTTCCTATTTTCCACTTTAAACCCCACAGTGGGAGCTGGAGGAGCACTGCAGTGATCTTTAAAGAGTCTTCAAGGTCAGATTCCCTTCTGAAGGTCATACTGGAATCTGAAACGATTATCCAACAAATCGACAGAAAATTCTAAGCAAATGCATGTACTGAATGCTTATTTTAGTTTGTGTGTGTGTTATGTGTAAACATATGTTTCAAGCTATGAATGTCTGTAGAATTATAATTTGTTTCTTTTTATAAACATGTTTGATGATCAGCCATGCACAGCCAATAAACTGTGTAGATCAGTCCTTATGTTATCACTGTTCCAAAATAAAGCTCCTATGACCCATGGAAATATTATGTTATGATACTATTAAGTGCTTTGAGTATATATGCGCTGTATAATAAATAAATATCCAGAAAAGCAAAGGAAAGTCTGGACTTGCAGACTTAAAACTATGATAAAGCAGGAATCTTCAGGCTTCTTAAGGTCATCCCGGTCCAGCCCCAGGTCTTTCCTTTGTGCATGCCACAGAAAAGGACTGAGCATTCCTGCTGAATATGAATCCGGTATGGGCAGCAGCATAGACAATTGAAATGAGTCTGAGGAAAGAAAAAAAGCCTGCAGGCTGTTGAGTTTTTTTCTGCCTTTTCCTCTTTCCAAATGTACAATAAACGGGCTGAGGTTGCATCATTCTGGTAACTATACTATAAAAGGGTGTTTTCAAGTCTGGAGTCTAGTTGAGGTTAATCATTTATGAGTCTGCAGATCAAGGGAAGAGTGCACAAGGTAGATCGGGTGTGCAAAATTCAACTTATTTTAGAATCAGGTTTTGTATGTAGATTTTTTTAAAACGTGCAAGATTAAATGTGTTAGTGGTTTAACTGGTAGTAGGTCATTATAAACGGACTGATGATAACTGGTCCGACTGTTACTAGACTGGAGTGTTCATTAACCCAACTACTGGCATGATACGTTTGTTTATGGGTTTACATATTAAGTTTCTGCCACCGTGTAAAAACAACAAGGTACTTTCAACGAGTTGACCATGGTTAGAGTCCAGTGTAATACAAAAAGTCAGAATCTTAATCAGTGCTGGGTAACGTCACTTTTAATAGTAACAGAATCAGAAATGCTTTATTTATTCCCAGGGGGAAACTCGGGCGGTACAGTTCCTTTGACACAGAGATAAGCATGAAGAATTATAGCAAATATAAAGTATATAAGTAAGAAATATGTCAGGTATGTTCAGTGTAAATACAATAGATACGAAGTAAATATAAAATGGGCTCTATGCTGATTTAAATATGAATGTCAGAATTAAATATAATTGCCAGTTATTAAATAGTTAAGTATAGCAACAAAACCTTGTTAAATTAACAGCATAAGTGCAGTATGTCATATTATTAACTCGTTAAGTTACAGGATTACTGCCATTAAAAAGTAACGTTACAGAGTTACCGACTGACAAAAGTAACGCTTTAGATTACTTTGCGTTACCAACAATTACAACCCCCTTTGTGTATTGTCACTTATAATGTCAGGACAGCTTGTAGCCGACTGTACGTCTACCTTTGAATGTATTGACTCTGCTGTCATTGCATAGCCTATAGTTTACGATCCATAATCTGTAACTCTGCAGCCTAATAACAGGAATGACAGACGCAATATAACCTTTCTTCCATCTCTTTATTATGCTAACAATCTGACTGAGTGAACTGGGCAGAGGCAGACAGTATAAGGCATAGCTGTCAATGAAAACAAACAACACGGGCTCTTAGTCACACCAGTGTTGCAGAGCTGTGTTTAGCTTGAACAAGCTTCTTCAAATTTGAGGTCACAGCAGGCAAGCACTTATCCTCCAGGCACAACTTACATTTCACCCTGATGTTGTTCTTTTCCCTTTAGCCCAAAAATAATGGGAATATTTCCACAGAGTAAATGCTGTCCTCTCTGCCACCTTGCTAGTTGAACAAAATAACAAATTACTTGACTACCGCGTTACGTTACTCATTACATCAAACTAATGCAAGTACTTTGTAAAGCTTTTCCCACAACACTGATCTTAACCCAAACCATGTTGTGTTTCCTAACCAAGTAGTTCTTTTGGCTTTACTTAACCAAACAGACCATTTCATGTTAAAGTTGACACATGGCACTATAGGTGGGCATAATGGGTCCAGGCCAGCCCTGTACGACCTTTTTGCCCCATCCTAAATCTTGTCCCCTCCTTTTCCTCCACTTGGTGTTGTTATCAGTACTAATATGTAATAGCAAAGTTATCAAATATATATTAAATTGAAAGAGGTTTAGAAGTACAATTTGACTTAGAAGGGCATCTTCTGCCCAAAACTACCCAGGCCCTTCCTGCATGAGTGTGACGATGGCAGCTTTGCAATACATAGTAAAGATAGCTGCTGGCTGACAAGAGAAGAAAAAGTGATGCACGTTTTGCAGTCTCTTACTAGCTATTGTAAATGTCAGTGATTTAAAGACTAATCTTTCAAGCCAAATTATAACACGGGGTCATATACTGTAGGCTTTCTTGCTCGATAAAGGTGTTTTGCACTGGTTGTTTTTGTCATGCTGGATTTATTGTGAGGCTCACTGGGTAAATGTAACCTGTTGCTTTATTGAATTGTATTGGGCATGTTGTGTTTGATATCAGTTCGTTTGTGCAGACGCACATATGTGTTTATCACATGTGGAAATTGCTATATACCACTCATTCAACTCTTTCTCCTTGGTATTACATTTGCAAATAACTTCATAGTGACAACCTTATGGCTGCCTAGATTATTTCCACAGACATTTTTTTTTTAATCTTTATTTAAATTTAAAAAAATTAAATAAAATTAAATAAAAAATTAAATAAAATATATTGTCAGAAAACATTATTGTGATACCTTTTATTTCTATATAACATTTATGGCCAGTTTCATTTATTACAACTTTTATTTATAACTTTAGTACAAACTATAATTCTGTCCCTATTACATTTCCCTTTGAACGTATTCAATGTAGCAAATTCCTGAATCCTGAATGAATATACATCGTGGGAGTCAAGGCTAAATCATTATACTTATGATATTTCATGGATTAAAAGTGTCATATCAAGCCAGCCCGTACGATTTGAAAATTGCAGAAATGTTCCTTCATCGTCTTTCGATATGTTTTATTAGAACTGTATATCTGGAGGTCTGTAAGCTACATGCAACACATGTTGTAGGCCTAGATGTATTACTCAAGAAGTCAGCTATTCTGTTGAACACAACAACTCTTTTTTACATCAGTTCTAATTGATTCAGTTAGACTGATTGGTTGTTCTTCACTGTACTTAAAAAGCTGATATGGAAAAGCCTTATTCTTAAATGTCTCACAACAACGTGAGAAAAGATAAGGAGTTACACTACTTCTTTTAACAAATGGACAGATGGAGAAAGTTTTTTTTTATACTTAACAGCCTCTCTAAAACACCTGACTAGTTTCACCTTCTGTTGAGGTCACTAAAGGTCAGCCCTCTGATTTTGTTTTCACATACATGAATGATTTATTTAACTCCAATGTTTGTAAACACATGATTTTTTTTTTGCTCCTCTGTTTACAAACATTACTCATGTCATCAAACCCTTTATGAGAGTCATAAACCAAAAGTAACTTTGATCTATTCTAGGTGGTTCCAGATTTGTGCTTTGAAACGCGTTTGTTTATATTTGGATCATTACTCAAATTTTATTAATACGTTATTCTCATTCACATGTTGGAAAGGCATTTAAAGATGTGTAGGACATTTCTATACCTGATGAAATTGTAAAAAGAAAAATAAAGCTAGTACCACAATTTTTACTCTCATTTTTATTAGATCATAATATGTGTACATAAAATATTAGTTTACATAATAACCTGATTTACAAAACCCCAAATCTTTTTTTTTTTTTAGAGTTTTTCATTTCAAAAGTATAGTGTGCAAAAACTACCAAAACATGTATTTAAAAAAAGGGTCAGGAGTCATGTCCATTTTAGCACAAATATAGAAATTTATTTCTGAAAGGGAAATACATGACCAACACGGTGTGTGTCAGCAACACGCCTTCAAGTGAAACACAAAACTCTGGGGTACACAGGCCTCTTCTTCACAGTGAGACAATCTCATCTCCATCCACACATACTGTACACCCTTCACACAATTGCACTTGTGAAAACAAGCAAATAAAAACATTCTTTCTTTACATCATTCATTTTTTTTTGACATACCGTAACCACAGACATTTCCAAACTTCTTCTCTGTTCGAGACAACCAATCACATGCATAGTCTCTCTTGTGACATATCTGTTGATAGCAGCTCAGTTCCTTTAAACACTTACCTCAGAATTACATCAGCCAAACACCTTTCATCAGATAGACAATGTGCAATTTACATAAAGGGAAAGAAAGGGCTTGCATGACTCACTGTAAAATTAAGGCCATTTTGAATCATGTTTAATTATTTTTTCCTTTGAAGGTGCAAAAGTTTAGTGTGCATTTTTATTACAAATATATCAGCTACATTTTTTTTAGTAGAGAAGCATTTTGTCGCCTTGCACTCCCTGTACTTTCCCTTCAATATGAAGGACTTAATCAGCTCCAGTTCCACTTCTTCAGTTTACAGACCTCACATTGAGAGGGACATCTCAATCAGTGCATATATTACAATTAGTCTGTATTTCAGTGGGAAGGCACTCTGACCAGGCACATTACTATTTTACAAAAGAGGAATATGTATAACGTGATAAATTTCCCCCATTTATCCCTTTGTCCTCCAACCACAGATCATCAAGTCTTTCAGGCCAAAGAACATGTTACAGCAAATAGCAGGTCAGTTGAGCACAGTTCGGTTTCTGTCTGGTTTGTGTACCATCTCTGCCAAAAAAGCAGAGGTTGTTTGCTTCAGCCTGGTTTCTGGCTGAGAGCCAGCCTAAGCTGAAACCCACAGCTGGATTCGTACTGAATGCCCTGTCAGTGTCTGCTATCTTATTTCAGTACCATTTCAGCAAACATCCAGATGCTTTCACCAATAAGGCACAGCGCTATCGATCTGACCCCAGCTCTGCCAGCCAGGGAAGAGTCCGCTGGACATGCGTGGGCTCCCAAACTGGTCAAACTCCATCTCCAGCACCTTCACACCCCCGTTTTTCTGCTCTGCCGGCTTCTTCTGTTCAGTACAGGTTGGGGGCACCACAATGTTCAGGTCCTCTCCGTTCCAGCCAACGCGCTTGAGAACATAGTTCTTGCCATCATTGTTGTCCCAGAATATCTGATCCTGGGCTTTGAAGCAGATGCAGAACTCAACCCGATTCTGTGGTGGCATTTGGGTGGGCAATTCCAGGACAAATGCAAAGGTATCAGTGTCCTGGCAGCTGTAGACGTTGTTCATGAAGGTGCACTTGATGTCGGTGAAGCTTGTCCACGAGTCGAAGGTAGCACGCAACTGCACCGACTTCTCAAATCCGATGTTCCGGACCTTGATGGTGCCGGTCAGCGAACGCTCCTGCAGCGAGCAGTTCTCCAAGCAGACGGAATTCTTTATCAGGCGGTTCCTGAAATCCAGGTAGTCTGCAGAGGGCTGTTTAAAGTCCAGCACCAGGCTGCGCACTGAGCTGATCTTTAGATCCATTGTGGCTGCTTCCAGGTCTGTCATGTCAAACTGCAGGTCCTCTGCGATTCCCCCGCAACGCTTGTTCTGAAACGGATCATCATCAAACTTAGAGAAGATGTGAATGGCAGTGAGTGACATTCCCTTCATGTCCGCGAACACCACCTTCTTCTTGCCGGCCTTATTGTTGTTCCAGCCCCCGCAGTTGCCATCATCCAAGGCTTTCTGCTGGTTGCTGAGGCAGGGCCGCAGGGGTTTGTAGAGCTGCTGCTTGTGGCTGCAGGTGGTCGATTGGTTGACCCGGTTCTTGGCCTTCTGCAGATCCTCGTAGGAGCTGAGGAAACCTCGGAGAGGCGGCGGAGAGTGGCTGATGTAGAATCTCATAGCCACGTCTATAGGCATGACTGGGCCAGGCATTGCTGATGGACTAAAAGACCTGAGCACGCTGAGAGAGCGAGAGGGGAAGAGAAGAAGGAGGAGGTGGTGTGAGGGAGACAGAAAGGGAGAGATTAGAACAGTGGACACTGAACACAGTGTTCAAGACAGCAGCTTCACTTTGTTCTGCCTTTTACAAAACTTCTGCTTTGATAGAACTCGTCCCTTCTCCAATCAAAAATAAATGAAAATCTGAGTGGTTAAACTTTGCGTATCAAACTTAAACTCTGAATCCAAATCATACAGTCATACAGATGTTCAATCTTATCTACATTTTGCTTTAACATGCATCACTTTTGCAGAACCTTAAACTCTTCCAAAGATCCTTACCTTGTAGCACTCATTAAAGAAGTCAACAGTTCCAAGTTGAGAAGAACGTTTTAGTCCCTTTGACTCTCAGAAATCTATCGAGCAGCGTCTCTAAAAGTGCATGCTGTCGTCACTCCCCCTTTTTCTTCCTTCTCTCTTCTCGCTCTCTTCCTTCCTTTCAGTGCTGGGGTTGCTCAGCACTCAGGGATTTCAACTGCCACATAGAGGCTATTTGCATATGCTGTCATATGTTTCCTCTAGCAGCCAATGAAAATTGAGTGGAATTCGTCGCCAACCAATGAGCACAAACTTGAACTGCTGGCTGCCGGCCAGCTGATAGGGGAGTGTCGCCTGCATGGGCCTCATGGCTGGGATGCCTCTGCCTGTTGCTTCAGCTGCTATTTGAGAAACATGATGGACCCCTGCTGGTGTGAGAGATAATCTTCAGATGAGTCACGGCAGACAGACGGTTGCATAAAGGGCTCTTCATGTGGCATGACTGGGATTCCCATAATGTAGTCACAGTGACTTGGGAGAAAGAAAGTCTAACATAAACTTTTTTGAAGGGGTTCAGGGAGAAAAGAAGGTCACCTATCTGATGACTTTTGTCATTTCTTTTCATTTTATACCAAAGAATTCACAAATAAGGAATAAAAAATAACTTTTGGACCAACAATTTAATGTCCCAACAAACAAACATTAAGACATTTTAAGTGTTCATAGTGAGGATGAGTTGATCTGGTGTGATTAAGCTATGACGATTTTTTGATGATGTCATCACGATTGATGATATGCCTTTTAATGCCTTAGGTGTTAATATATTAATCAATGAGGATGATCATTGTGAACTCACAGGCTTTTGTTCCCTTTGTGTGAAAAGGAGATCAACACAGACAACACTTTATAGACAAAACATTGTTCTAATTACAGCATGTGTTCTAATGATTTTCAGTATCAGACCAAAAGATGAAAAGCTTCACTTTAAGTTGAAGAAGTGAAAGTTTTTCAGGGTTTTCAGGTTCCTTCTCGTGGGCACAGTTGTTGCTGTTTTGTCCTCCTCACATGTTGACATAGATGCTATTTTAAATAATTTGCTTCATTGATTGTCATGGTTAAATATTATCTACGGAACAGGACTGACTTTATTTGGAGAAGGGAGGCCGGTCAGGGAGGATTTCAAACACGACAGGAATGGATAAACTTAACTCTCCCTTTCTATTTTTAATTTGTGTATTTGAATACAGTTCACTTAAGTACTCTGGGAAGCCTTAGTAAAAGGTCTTGTGATTAAATTCCTTGATCACCGTCATCATTTGGTAACAGAGCTGAGTTGAAAGCTCTGTTTGTGCCCCCTGGAGGATGAGCTGCTACACTGAGGTTTGAACTGAGGGACTACTGAGTGTGTCCTCTGTGCTCTCTCTAACAAGTGGAATGAAATATTCACAGACATTTAGTTTTAGTATCTTTATTCAGTCACATCCCCTTAAACTATATATGAAGACTCTTTGGGAGAAATCCCTGTTCCATCCAGTGAGGGGGTATATTTTCTAAACCAAAAGTCAAGTAATTTCAGCGTCTTTGTTTGGAGTTTTCTTTAAGTTTAGACAAATAGAGAACCTGCAGTCAGACCTTTGCAAACATGAGGTCAGAGGTCAGAATTCCCCTCGCTGAGGGGCCTCAGGATTGCATCCTAAAGAAGCTTTTCTTAATATATTTCATTATATATCTTTTTTTAGACAATTCTTTATACAGCAGCTTTTAGAAGCAAAACTTAAACCTAAAGATTTGGACAAACTGGGGTTTTTTTTCGGCAACTTTTATTTTAATTCTAGCAAAGAAGGGTTTTTTTTGTTCGTGCATACTTTTGTTTGCAAAATTGTGTAGAAATCTCTTTTTGGCTGAAAGCAGTGGACATACAGTGGCTGTATTTGCATGCATCAGCTGTTAATGTAGATGTTGGTGATGCACGCGAGATATCCCATTCTGGGATGTTTACTCTCTTTGAGCTTTAACTATCATGCACTGTTCAGGTGATCATTCCAAAGTTAGAAGTCTGGGATTTCTAAATAAATCAAGGACACAAAGGTTAAACAAACTAAGACCATACTGAGGCAACAGCTGTGCGAGCTTATGAAACAAAGGTGAAATCAGATGAAACAGGAGAGAGGGGATGACAATACTCAGGTTTCACTGCAGTGAAAACAGTCACATTCCACACTCAGAAGATGTTACCTCACCGTTTGTTGCAGTTTTGTGGTCGTGGCTGTTTATCAGAAACACTGTTACTCAAGAACAAAAAGGGAATTATCTAAAACCAACAAACATTAGCAGCTGATTGTCATTCCACAATAAGATAACACAATGCATACACTCCAGTTTACCTTCACTATGTCTGATTGTCTTTTACAAATCAGCGCAAACCTGTTACGTCTGTAACAGTCTCAACACTATTTCCTAAATACAGTTTACAATTATTATATTTAAATAGCTGGAACAAAAGAACATTAGATTTTGTGCTGAGATAAATATTAAAGTTATCAACCAATAAAGAAACAGGTTATTATTTCAACAATATTCTGAACTCATGTATTTAAGCTGGGGTCAGACTTGGCCTGAGTCCCAGCATGCACTGGGCAAAAAGCAGGTAAACATCTGTCTTCGGCTGACATGTCATCACAGGCAAAATAACAATTATTAATGATATTATTTATTTAATACTCACACATTTTTAAATGAATAATGAATATGTTGTATGAAAGCCAGCCAGTAGAAGAAAAAACATTGCAGCGTTGAGCTCTGTGGCAGATTTTTACATCTTATTCCAGCGTTCTTACTGTTTTGCAATGCAAATCAACCTTTACCGGCAAACTCATGCTGCTTATGCAAATATTGCTAAACTAGAAATTCAGAACGAGCAAACAGTGAACTCATAAGCCATACTGGGTTAAGATCAAACTACAGCATGTCAAACTAAATCTATTTTTAAACATTAAAACAGACGTGCACATTTTTACCTTCCGATTGAGAGAAGCCCGACTCTACCACCGAGCCACAGCCGCAGTTTTATAGTACTTTAATACTTTCTATTATGCTGTACTTTACACTTGATGTCATTTCCAAGGGATATAATTTTCCACTATATACAATTATATAATAATATGCATACATTTATGATATATGGTTATATCAGAAAACTAAGGGGGCTGTTTAAAAAGATTATATGATGCAGGAGTCAATTCCAATGAGCGTGTCTTTGGACTGTTGGAGGAAGCGGGGGTACTCGGAAGGAACCTGCGCATGCACGGGGCGGCATGCAAACTCCATAGAGAAAATCCCCCTTTGTCCAGCTGGGATTCAAACCAGGAACCTTCTAGCTTTGAGGCAACAGGGCTAACCACTGTACCACCATGCAGACCAAATACAATTATAAAAACTCAAATAAAAACATTTCCATATGTGTCATTTTCATACTCAAATTAGCTAATGATACCTTTGTACTTCTACTTCAGTACATTTTCTATTTCTGTACTCTTTTGTTTATATATTTACACAGTGGTATTGCTACCATTCACTTTATCTAAGCCACTTTATTTGCCTTCTTGTGCAACATTGGTTTCAGATGCAAACTTTTCTTCCTGGCAAAAGTCTAATCCGGGAATCCACTCTACCTGTGCAAACGTGACTGGTGTTTTGTCCTTTGTAGTCTGTTTGAAAATGTCAGCATTACAACAGGAACCTGACCTGATCCGAAGATGACAGAAAGGTTGTGACATTGTTGGTAACCCAAAGAGAGAGACGGTGAGAGAGAGACCTTGTGACACAGTTGACTCTTGTTTGATTTCTGCGCAGCCTGTTGGCACGGTTACATTCACATAGTAACCACCCTGCCTGCAGAAAGAAGGGATCAGGGGAGGATCAGAGGCCCTGATTGGCTGACAGCTGTTTCATGACTTAAGAGGTTGACAGCTCTGAAGTTATGTTTGACCTGACAAGCACCTCAATGTAGCAGAGCAGAGTGTAATATCAGGCATATCTGTATGAAAGCCAGGATCAAAATAGCTATGATTAATTCCATGTCTTGTAACATTTAATCTTCAGGTCATTACAACAAGAGTAGTGAAGATGTCAACAGTAATGAAGAGCAGACAGTGTCAGTTCAAAATTTCCTTTCTTTATAGCTGTTTCAAAATGAATGAAAAAGTAAAGAGGTGGCATGGGGGAGGGGTTAAATAGCATAAACTGAAATGAAAGCAAATAGAGACAAATTAGGTCAGATGGTTAATATATTCTTGACTTAAGATCAGTGGTGTAGTGGTCCCTGGAGAAGTGGGTATACTCTTAATTCATGCCCTGTTTTTGAGCAGCCCATTCAGCAAAGGATAAACGCCCTGTTTTATAAACAGTGACATGTAAGACTACTCTATTTAGTTTACCCAAAAATGGGCCAGTAGTATTTGCACATTGTCACATAATTTCTGCTGCTTGACCTCAGGGAATAAGGATTATGAAATTATGAAATTACAGACCCAATACTGCCCCCCAGACTAGTGAGAGATGTCGACAGAAAAACAACAAACGTGATTGACTGACAGGCTATAGCCTAAATGTAACAAGGTACACAATGACCACAAGCTATTCAAATGTGGAAAGTCACCCCAGTAATCTTAAGCTTCAGCAATAAAAAAGCGCCCACCCACAGTAGTTGATGTCTTCATCAGCCGTTGTACCGGCATCTTTAGATGTGGGTGAAGAGGCGGCATGGGCATATTGTGCGACGGGGTTGGGGGACGGACAGCGCGCTCCCAGAGTCCGGGCTAACGGCTAGCATCGCTAAGATTAGCTGAGCTGCTGGCTGGTGTAGATTCGCGAGGACATTTGCAATTGAGAAAGGAAATTTTTGTTTGAATAGCTCGCTTCATCTTACCTGGCTGTTCATAAACGTTACAAAGCGTATTGTAACGGCGAATAGTTTAAAAGTGAACTAACAAAATTAACGTTGACGTTAGGCAATAATTCTTTTCCCAGGTATCACCCGCCCTACTCTGCCTCTGATTGGCTCATCAGTCCTGCATAATGAGTACTGGCCAATGAGAGGCAGCGTAGGGTGGGTCATGCATGCCACCTTCCTATGAAAGATAATTTGGCTTGCATACATGAATGTTGCGCATCAGAGGGGATTGAGAAGTGGGTATACGCAATGCTGACTGAAAAATAAGTGGGTATACGCCATATTCCCGCGTATACCCTGCACTACACCACTGCTTAAGATGATCATTGGATGGCAGGAAAACCTGCACAAACAACCAAATAAACTCATGAGTTACACTTGGACAGCTGTCCTTTATTGGTACTGCATAGTTTAAAAAAAACAAACAAGTAATATGTTGTCTTATGGACATAAACAATCTCAATAGTGAACTGTGTGGTAAAGCAGTATGTGCATTTTCAATTGTATCTTTATTTGCATATAATACAACGTCATCTGCAAACAAATGTAGATCTTAAGAAAACCAGACCTTAGCTCCTTTCACACATGCACTGCACTCCTGAAAAATTCCCAACATTGTGCGGGTGGGCTGCATGTGTTAAAGGATTACTATGAGACTCTTATGTCGAGTAGATGTCGTACTTGAGTACCAGCATAAAACCAAAACAAACCCCATACAGCAGCCCCTGCTACTTTTTCCGCCTGGCCTATTCTGCGGTACTGTTTTCGAGACATTTCTAAGTGTTATATTCTACTATGTAGCACCAAGTGAACGTAACAGAGCAAACAATCGAAATTGGTTGGTAGGCCTGTACAGGCTCATCTAGGCAGAATGCATGTTACAGCTCGAGCTGCAGTAGACTGCAGCCAGCATTGTACTGTCGGGGCTAACATTAGCACATTTTAGTTTACTATGCATGTTACTACAGCCTCTCGCTAGCTTGGTTAATAACACAGAATGACCGTGATATGATAACGCTACAGAACATTAAGAAAGCAAGGGTAACATTCAAATAAACAGTGAGTTAGCTATCGTCCCTAATGGTACTCTAGTACGCGTACACTCTCTTTTTAGGAAGTAATTTTTCGAGGATATTTACAAAGGACATACTCGATTTCGGTGTGTAAAATGTCACATATTAAGCCTTTAAAGCAAATGGCTGAATTCTTTACCTCAACTTTATGTGAATTTTTTCCTGCCTCCTAGTAAAATGTCCACAAGAAGTACAGGTGAGCCTATCGGTGAACATTCACTGCAAGCTAGTGGCCGTGGTGATGATGTCATGCGACCAATGCGAAACCAGAAGAGCAGCACATAAAAGGATGATTTAAAACATCCGAGGTTGAAGAAGAAGGAACGTTAAAAAGACAGTTTCAAAGATGTCTGCAAATTGGAGAGATGAAGAGATTCGGGAGCTTCTGGCTGTGAGGGCTGACACAGAAATAGTTTAAAAAAAGTATATCCAGTTGTAGGGACTTCCGCAGCTTTGCCTCTGTTTCTTTCTGAGAAAGTGTTACGTTGTTATAGAAGAGTGGATATGAGGTGAAGAAAGTGGAAGAGGTAGTTCGGGCTGGTCTAGAACATACACTTAAGGCCACTCTGGACTAGGCACATCATCCATGCTGCTTTTGAGCTGCCGTCAGTACCTAAAAGAGCAGGATCTAAGTGGTATGCAAGGATAGATAAGAGGGGATGAAAATAGGAAAGAGAGGATGAAGGGTGAAGGAAGATATGTGACACAAACAGGACAGGGTGGGTAACCAGATACAAGTCATCTTGAAAAGTGATAAGAGGAGTTGTTAACTAGTTAATTTATGTTAATTCTAAATTGGTATGCATGAAAACCTCCTGGCTCTAAATCTGACCTCTGACCTCAAACACTTTCCCGATAAATCCTTTCAGCTGAAAGTCTATCAATATTTTTTCTTGGAAAAGATTGAACAGCCACACGCACGCACAGAAGACAAATACCAGGTCTACCAGTCTGTTTCTCGGTACTGCCAAAAACACACATAGTGAGTGTGTCGAGCCTGTCCTCTGGATCTGGTCACCTCACTGGCTGCTGCCTGGCATTTGTCAGCTGCCTTCAGTGGCTGTGGAACTCAGTAAGAGTTCATGGTCTGATATTCAATCAGGGCTGGCTAAAACATGCTCCACTGACCGCAGAATGGTGCCACCTATGCCCTTTTTACACCAAAGAGTTTTATTTATTTTTTAATATACGGTGTCTATTCTCAAAAAAGTCTGCCCATATGACAGACATCTTTACTCATATTCGTCCAATCAGTCTGATTTATTACCCGGTATAATGTCCAACACACAATCTCTGTAAGTGTCAGGATTGTCCTTGTGTGCATTTGCTTTAGGCCAGTAGTATTTGTCCTTGAGTAACATCGCCGAAGTGGTTGCCATAGGTTACACATAACGATATGCATAGCGTCGCCCCGTCCATTAACGGGATTTGCTCCTTCGGTTTGTGACTTCTGTTCAGCCTGTCCTTGGTACACTGCAGTTTAAAAGCAGAGCCATGGAGATGATTGCTTATGTTGTCCCTGATATGTCTTGTAGCACATGAAGAACACCACATGGAGATGTTTACAAGTTTAAACACCTGATTTTCACTGGAGGGGTCTTTAAGTTAGTGTACTGTGATGGTTAAGTTTTGGACAATCTTGCACCAGAAACAGCCAAACTGGTTGTTAAAGGTAACTTTGAATCTCTTGTATTTGCTTACATGTATCCGTACAGAAGTCCGTACATGCTGAGCATCTGGATTATGTAATAAAATATCCCGGGTTTAGGATCTACATATATTGTGCTCAGAGTGGCTGGTCAGTCGGTCAGAGATGCTTTGATGCGCTTCAAACAATACATTGTGTCCTAACACCACATACCATAACTACAGATATAGAATTAGCTTTCAGCGCAGGGATCAGGCAGTACAGGCAGAGTAAGTGGGTCAGATAGCAACACGCCCGACATTAGTGGATACCTTCGGGAGACGAGGTGTTTATGGTCGGCTTTTGATGACAGAAATATCACAGGAGGAAGTAACAAGCCTTTCGGGAAGGGAGGAGAAACTGGATTTCACATTTAAATGACTAATCTTAAAGAAATTGCCATTAATCATGCTGTGATGTAACCAACCATTGAGCCAACAAAACAAACCAACCTCTTAACCACATTGATTGGCACCAACAGCTCCTGGGGAGGAGTCTTATTAACCAAACACCTGTGAGGGCACAGGTTTGGTTTTGAAAGGACGAATGGAATGTGAAAAACTCCTTTAGGCCTTGTCCAAACATACACAGAGAGAATTGTATGAAAGTATTTTCCTGCACACTTTGACAAAGCAAACTGAGTTTAAGGTCAAGAAAAGGTGTTTTTTTTTTTTTTTTAAAACACCTTTTAAGGTGACAGTTTTTCAAAACTCTGGTGTCAGTGTGGACATGTTAAACTGGACGTTTGCAAAACCTCATTGCTTCATTTTGCCCCTCCCAGTGTTGCTTTGTGTCATGAGACGCCCTTGAAACAGTCACATTGGAAAACACCCTGTTTCGGTTTGTTTAGGACTGCTACAGCAAATTATATTAAACTAATTTTGCTTCTTCACTTCATCTGCAGTGTCAGGGACTTTAAATATATTAATAAGGAATTAGCTTTTGTTGTTTTTAAATTAATACGACAAAAAAATTAAGCCCATATTTGACAAATTGTTGACGGACACTTTGTAGCCACCTACTGGCCCAGCATGCTTAATTGATGTGTGGACATTTTTGGGTTCTCATGTGGACAGACGTATTTAGCAACTAGTTGAACCAAAATCATCGTGGTAACAGTTCTCTAGTTTCTATTAAAGTTTTAGATATTACATTTTTTTTCTATTTGAATTAGTATTTTTATTTATTGTGTATAATTCACCTTTAATTAAATTTGATTATTTTACCTTCCTCATAGTTTTTAATATTTTATGGTGGTGGTACAATTGGCTCCTTCCGATGCAAAGGAGTATCACCTCTACATCAAGCCCCCTCCAAATGTTTGAGCTCCTTATCCTATCTCTAAGACTGACCCCAGCCACCCTGAGGAGCAAACTCTTTCTGCTTTTATCCATAATGTAATTCTTTCGGACACTAGCCAAAGCTTGTGACCAAAGGTGAGGGTTGGGACATAGATTGATGGGTAAATTGAAAGCTTTGCCTTACCGCACAGCTCCTTCTTCATCACAGTAGTTTTGTGCAACGCCTGCATTATTACTGATGCTGCAACCTGTCAACATCATCCTGCAGAGACCCATGTCATCAGACCTTGAGGTGCTTACTACAACTGCTTCACACTTGGCTGCAAATCGTCTCAGAGATAACATTCTGAGGTCCCAACTCAGACACTCTCCTCCCCCTGACTGCACCTACAGAACCCATCCATGAACATAACAAACAGATTTGTAACAAGGGACAACCCTGGCCAAGGTCAATATCAAGTGGAAACGTGTTTCACTTTTGGAGGCAGTTGAGGTGGTTTGGGACTCTGACTCTTTGGAGTTTTCCGGGTACATCCCACTGGGTAGTGACCTCTGGGTCGACCAAGAGCTTGCTGGGGGGGATTATATATATCCTGACACGGAAACCCCTTGGGATCTCTGAGTGAAAAGTGTTGCTGGGGAGAGGGATGTCAGGCCAGGTCACGCTGGCAGCAGGCTAAGCAAGATGACCCGGGGTCTCCTCCCAGTTGGACGTACCTGGAAAACCTCCAAAGGGAAGCGCCCAGGAGGCATCCAAATCAGATGCCCAAACCACCTCAGCTGGCTCCTTTCAATGCAAAGAAGTAGTGGCTCTATTCCGAGCTCCCTCCAGATGTCTGAGCTCCTTACCCTATCTCTAAGGCTGAGCCCAGACACCCTTCAAAGGAAACTCGTTTCAGACGCTTGTATACGGAGCCTCATTCTTT
Organism: Semicossyphus pulcher; assembly: GCF_022749685.1. Lineage (NCBI taxonomy): Eukaryota > Metazoa > Chordata > Actinopteri > Labriformes > Labridae > Semicossyphus > Semicossyphus pulcher. The sequence continues at coordinate 21,438,185 of NW_027211626.1, forward strand.
CAATCACTACCCAAAAAGCTGTGTGACCACAGATGACCCTGGATGACCAAATAAATAAATTCAAGGTCAAGGTACAGCCATGCCAACGCCCTCAGGATCAGTTCCTCTCCATCTTCATCCTCTTCTGTTGTTCTGTCAAGAAAACTTGAGCTCATGATTCCGTGTAGTCTCTCGAGGCATGACGGCCAAACTTAGGCCTTAGCTTTTTGACAGATGCCCACGACGCAATTATAACTGAAAGACTGAGTATTACTTGATATCATCCCAACACTAAACCCCAATCCCAACACTAAGTAAAACTACTAAATAGAATACAGACACTATTGTTCACAGTCACACTTGTTTGATGGATCAGTATGTCTACCTTGAGAAAGAATAACATTTAAAAACAAAAAGCAAGTTAAGCCTTGACTTACACTCACTTTTTTCATCATTTACACCTTTTGAATTTATCAAACTCATGTTTTTGTTGCCTTTCCCCCCACATGTAAATATTAGCAGCCAGATAACACACATCTCACTGAGTTAGCGTTCGTGCTGAGAGAGGTGGACAAAGTGTGTCTGCAACAAACTTGCATATCTGCATGATCCTGCATGCAGTGTGCATGCTCCAGGAATTTATTTCTCTGGCATTTTATGACCTCTGTAAATGTTTGTTTTGCTTCTCTTCCATTAACAATGGACTGTAGAGAATCTGGGTTACAAGACAACCTCATGTAACCCTGGTCACGCCACCCTGACACTGCACAACGCCCATTTCTGTTCTTACCGCCTAAAGCGTTAGCAGCTCTAGCTTGTTGTTAAATGATACTTATATTTCACTGTTCATCCAATTTAACTCTTCTCTTATAGTGCATGGCTCTATGTTTAAATTAATTATGAATGTTTGTCTCCAGGGTTAAGGTAAGGGTTAACCCTCTTTTGGATTGGTTGTTGCAGGTTGCAGGAGGCTCTTGTTTCATATTGTGAGGAAGAAAGTGTTTTACCAGCATGTGCAATTATTTCAAATATGACATAATTAGTATAACTGGAGATTATGGATAATTGCTATGACTAAGAAGGAGTTTGATATTCACTGTAATTTGCTTTGGCTTCTGACAAGAAGTAGGATAATAGACAGTCATCTTTGAGTCCCAAGTAAGTCTCAAGTCATTTGGTCCAAGTCTCAAGCAAGTCTCGAGTCAGTTTTTCTAGGGCAAGTCAAGTCAAGTCAAGTCACAGGTTATGTCAAGTCAAATCAAGTCGAGTCCTAAGTTAAGGCAAGTCAAGTCACTTTTTTTACATCCAAGATACAGCACTCTTACCTGTAGTATCTGGTCTTTATAAAGAGAAAAGACAAGGTATAGTAGCTCGTCTAATAATGATATTATTAGTTACTTTATACAACATGTTCAAAAAGTATGACAATGAATTGTATCTGTATTATCTTGGCACAGACGCAGCCATGATGATGGTCTGGTCTGAGACCGTATTGGGTAGTAACGAGTACGACTGATGAGGCTTCTCTTTGTGGAAAAAACATCAGGTAGTGGGGGGCTTTGATGTTGCATGTTGCCATAGCGAGGAGTTTGACTGACAGTCATCCAATCATGACAATCACATACCGGGGAGCTTTTTGAGTCGTCCAAGCACGATCCCCAGTTAACATACTTGATAGTTAGACAGAAACTTGACAACATTTTATTTATTAATTTTATATTTAACAGCTAACATTCAACAATTTATGAACACACGCAAGTCATCCAAGTCATCACGCCTCAAGTCAAGTCAAGTCTCAAGTCATTAACTTGCAAGTCCAAGTCGAGTCTCAAGTCATTTATTTTTTGTCAAGTCGCAAGTCATCAAAACAGTGACTCGAGTTGACTCGAGTCCGGGTCACCGAGTCTCAAGTCCACATCTCTGAAAATAGATGATATATCTCTCTTATTAGCTTCTCTGCCCTGTGGTCAGGCACCACCGTATCTAAAGAACTTTTATTTCCATATTACCCCTCTAGAACATTGCGCTCCCAGGATGTAGGTCTGCTTGTACCTAAACAGTTATGCTATTATTGTCTATAGATATGGTGCTCTAAATGCTTAAACTGCCGGGGCCTTGTACACCTCCTCTCTCTCTCTGCCTCTCTGTCTAGCCAACGTTAATCTGTGATTACCGTTAATAATATTCTAAAGCCATCAAACCTTGTTTACTCAAAAGATCATCAAGGTGTAACCTGTCCCACCCCATGCAACCAACAAGCATAGACGCATAAGGCTGGTGTAATTCATGTGTCACTCCTGAAAAGATCTAATCAGCTGGAATAACTGAAAACACCTGAGCAGGAGTTTAGAGGCTCCTCGCTGATTCACAGCTTTATACTGTATAATAAATGCATGCTGCCTTTTCAAAATAAAAGCACAGGAAAAGAGAGAATCAGAACCATATGCAGCACTCATAAGAATGTTTTACGTGACATACCAGCAGCCGACAGGAGTTATATTTCACTGCAGAGCACAACATATGTCCAGTGTTCTTTGAGGTCATTGTGAAGGCCATAACAACAAAAACATTAGTGTTTAAATTAAACTAATAAACAAGCCGTGGATAGTGGACTTTAATTCCAGTGTCCAAAAGTTTATTGGGGGAGAAGGGTTATTTTTATATAGCTTGTTAACTTTTCTGTGTCTGAAAAATATTTTAAATAAAGTTAAAAGTAGAAAAAAGGCCAGTCAGAGTCAGTTAGTCATGCTGTCCCTGCGTGCTGAGGTGTGTATCCCTCTTTAACCTTGCAGACTGACTGGCTGAAGCAAGGCGGGGAAATGAGGTCAGCCCTCCCAACACGTACACACACTCACAGCATGTGGAGTGAGACACGTATGCTGTATTATCTGTTGTCTAGTTAAATATGGACTTTGTTGAAACATTTCAGACACACCTCCTCATGAGAGCCACATTAACACACACAGACACACACACACACACACACAAACACACACACACACACACACACACACACACACACACACAGGTACACTGATCTGACTGATTCTCAATTGTGTGTAAATATCCTGATAAAAAGGAAAGCAGACTCACAGTGCACGAAAGAGTCCAGCGGCTATTTCAGTCCAACAGAGCAGGACAGTGCCGGGTCCATAAGACTGTCTGTGTTGCTGAACAGGAGTGTAAAGAGGGTCTTTTTGTGACTATGTTTATGAGAATTTTTAAATCACTTTATATACAAACTTATTCAAGACTCCACAGAGTGACTTTTATCTATGGCTGCATTATCCTTTGTGTTGTCTTGTTAACATCTTTGCCCATGACTTTGCCCCGTGAATTGAAAAATATGTTATATTTAAACTGACAATTTCAAAGATTTCAATCTTGTTCCCTTGGGCTTCACCTAACGGCGATACATGGTAACTGTGAGAGGACACTTCTCAATTTAAGCATACATCCACGGTTAGCTCCCTTTGTTCCGGTTGTAACTCTTGATTTTCCTCGCTGACGGTCACTTTCTTTTTCAGACTGTTTGCCTTCATCTGAGCGTCGAATTTGTTTCTTTATCTTTGGATTTCTCTTATTTTTGAAGTTGTATCTGTACAGTAGTCATCAATCTTTTCTTTGTTTGTTCAGCCATAGTAGATTACTGTTTACTTGCAACACTTGCAGAGACCGGAAAAGTAGCCGCCTAGCTCCACCTACTCTCTCTGGCAGACCAACCACTGCTGGGTGATGGATAACGCCATTAACTGGGAGCTGCTTGTGATTTTCTCCACGAATGTAACACCAGACACCCAGTCCATAATAATACTATATACTGCAAATGCAAAGGCTTTCATCAGTGGGCCATAGGCTCAATCACCATTGTGTTATCTCATTCTGCGATAAATAGTGATTTAACAGACATTTATTATTACATGAAAATCTTGGAGATTATTATGTTATTTATACTGTTCATTGAATTAAATCCAAGGGAAATGATGGTCATCCCATATAAATCTAAATCTTTCTTAATATCAATATAATAATTATAGTTTTTATTTAACTTTTATATTAGCAGGAATTATCCCATTGAGATATGAACCTCTTTTACAAGAGAGTCCTGGCCAAGTCAGACCATAACAAGCAGAAAAATACATCAAACAAACAAATAATAGCTGCGTCCAGCAACAAGACCTGCATTCACTGGTTAGATAATCCTTAATCCTGTTTTTAGAATCTTCCATGCTGATAATATACTGATTTAACATGATGACTCCGTAGCTCAGACTAAGATGCGGGAGCTGATCATTTAGTTGTATTGGTTTCATTTACTATCACACCAAAATATTAACCTTCAGAATAGGACAATAGAGTAATTCATATTTAAACACATATATGAAATATTGATTTAGTTTTTATAGTATGTTCTGCATCTCAACACCAAGCACTCAACATCTGGAAAACTCCAGCAATCAACTTTGACTAAATTTAACCCCTTATGGTCATTGATGGAAAAACAGAGACTTCTCTTCTTGTCTAGCCGGGGTTTCACGTTGTGTTAGCCCGAAATACAGTTTGCCAGTGAAATTTGACTGTGGCAAGAAATTAGCCAGAAATAGGCTGGTAAGAAGAACAGCCAGATCCAAGCAGGGTTAGCTTAGCTCGATGCCTAGCATGCTAAATGCTAAATGCTAAAATACTTAATAGTTAATGAAAACAGCATGATGAAATCCAATATTTATTAAACACATTATATACTAACTATTAGCAGGACTTGTTAGCATGCTAATATTAGCATTTTACTAAGGGCTTATTTAAATAATTAAACTAAGCCTTTGTCAGCTGAGGCTGATGAAGTAAACATTTGACTTTGATGAAAGTTAAGTTAAGATAAATCTGAAATGTCCTCAAACAGCAATTATTTCATTATTTGATCATTTTGTTTTCTGGTGATAAAAAGAAATGAAATTGATGACGTTACAACTGATGTTGTTGGCGAGCATTGTGTAGTTAGACTGGTTACGACTCGAATTTACTAATTAAGACTGTAGTCACATAGCATGAAATTTTCCAAAGGCTTCGTTGGAGCAAAGGTATGCAAAGATTCCAAAATGGAAAGAAATAAAAACAGGCCCCTAGGGGAATACTGTACAAATGTCTGATGTGTTTGGTTTTGTTTTTTGGGCAGTGCTTGCAGAAAAACTCAGCTTGCTGTGAGGTGCAAAGTTTCAACAAAAAAAGAACATTTTGTAAATAACATAAATTGTTTTCAGGCAAACAGTCAGACTAATATTATCAAGAATTTGACTGTTAAAGTGCTGTATCCATGTAGCCCATGTAGACAGCACACATTACTTTACCTCCTGCTCTGACACTGTGCTGGTAAAGGCGACTGGGGGATGGGAGCGATCTGCTCTACGGTTAATAAGTTACCAGACTTGTTCAACTCATTTACCTCACAGGTGGTGATGAGAATGAGGCCAGAATCAACCACCTGTTTAACACATGCACCTTTGGATGAAGAAAACCGGTTCTGATGTAAGCAGCTGCAGCTGTGTGAAACGCGTTCTCTTCAGTTTAAGTGCACACGCTGCTATCAGCTGAAGCGTCACAGTCCAACAGGACGAAGTCAGCTGTCAGGACAGAGATAAGACTGCAGGTGAAAAGAGTGGAACTGTATTTTCACATGCACAAAAGTTCACATGTAGTTTCCTTCATATTGCACAGATCCTTCGGTACACCCATGAGTGTATGTTCTCTCTACTCACTCATGAGCATGATGTGATGCTTTTACATCAGTGAACAAATGGTGACATCTGGTGGTAAAATTCTAAGTGCTTATGTGTCCTTCAATGTGCAACAATTGTACATCTCAAAAAAGTTCTACTGCAACATTTAAACCTATTAATAACTTTTGCAAGATTTGGAAAACAGAACACACAACATTACACAAAATGAATATTCAATATTTAATGTTTTATCTGTCACATTTGTTGTGTCTTTCTTCATTGTGGTAAATATCATGGCTATGTTTTGGATTAACCGAATAAAACCCCCTGTTATTTTGCAGTTGTAAGCATGTTCCTGCAGAGAGCAGCAGAGACCCGCTGAGGTGAGGATTAAAACTAATGCAGCTGCTTGCAAATTCAAACCAGGGTTGCTCAAACATCAGCTGAGGAGGGACGAGAGTCTGGAGTGTTTTATCTTTCCAATCCAACAGGATAGAAGAAGCAGCAGCAACTGATTTTATTCATGAAAACACAGATGGATGGAGCACCATGAGATGCATTCAAACCTTCAGTTTTGACCTTGTTAGAGATGTGTGTGTATTTGCCCTGATGGTGTTATGGTGGATATGGTGTGTGTCTTATTGCTGTTCTTATTCCCTCTGCTGTTTTAGGTCTTAGGTCTGTTACACAGGAGATATTGCTGTTGATGAGATTACCTGAATAAATAAATGCTCTAATAATAATGATAACACAGACAGGTTGCAAGCTGCAAGTTCTTCAGATGTCTGCATTTCAAATGTCCAAGTATCAAACCACACATTTTTTCTTTTTTTTAATTAATTAATTAATTTTTTCAATGTAAACAACGTAAAACACAACGCAAACAACAAATACATACACACATAAATGTGACTGGGGTATCCTCTCTCTACATGCTTTTATCCGGTCTTTTCTGGCCTGCTGAGGTCACGTCCCATCCTCTTTTTGATATTCAGTCCATTTCCCCCAGCGTTGTTCATGGGTCGGTGCCATATTCCATTAAATATAGTTCCTCTATTGTGTCCAACCCCTTTTTAACCAAATTCCTGAGATGGCCTTTTTACATGCAGGTATCAGAAATTTGAAGAGGTAGATGTCCTTCTATTGAATCATGTCGCTGGGAATCAGGCCCAGGTACACAACCCGGGGCTCCCTGAGAATCTTGTAAAGAAAATCTTCTCAAGAATCTGAATAAAGTCAACCCCCTGAATTTAAAGATGTAATCTTGAAGATTTCAGTTTGGTTCTCTTTGGCAGCACCTATAGCAATACACAGTAATTGCAGGAGGCCACTGCAAAGGTTTTCATCAGTGGGCCATAGTCTCAATCACCATTGTGTTACCTCATTCGACGAAAGAATGTGACAACAGACATTTATTTGAGTGAAAATCTTCAAGATTATCACTTTAAACATTAAATGAAGTAATGATGTATAAATGTATAAGTAATGTATAAACTGGAGAAATGACAGGCGTCTCTTTGTAAGAAGACAGCAGTCATTAAGATGAAAAGAAAAGAGGCGGGCGACGTTTAAAGACACAAGTGATTGATGATTTAGTGAATCAAGCATTGGACGTAGACATCAGACCTTAACCAACTACTTTTTCTGTTATGATTTTGTGGGTTCAAAACCCATTTAGAGTCCAACTGAGAGACAAGAAACTGTCAAAAACTGCCTTAAACTAAAATGCTGGAGAATGGTGGTATGAATTCAAGTCTTTAAGTTTCTTGTAGAATAAATTTAGTAAATTCATCTGTGGCTCAGTGGAACTTTGATTTGTTTGGCAGTATGCATGAAGGTGACCAAAGAGAGGAAAAATGAAGATGGTAGAGAAAAGCTGTGGAATAAAAGCTGAGCTGAACTCAGGCTGAGAGCTGCCAGACCCTCACTGTGCCCGAGTCCTCACAGGCAGGAGGCCAGCGTCCAACATGGGGGGTCTTAGTGTCTGAATCTGTGGGCGATTTGACCCATGCTGCTCCCTGCGCTGTATTTGTGTGTGTGTGGGTGAGCGTTGTAAAGAGAATCAGGCCACTGAGGAGATGTGAAGTGGGAGAGGTGATTATGATGTGGGTATTAGAGGTCTGGACGTGAAAAGCAAACAGACAGTAACAGACAATCCACCTGATTGTGCCCTCATGTGACCTTTGGATTTTCTAAGGCTGATACACGGTCCTTCACTCTGAAGCGATCCAGCAGATAACCTTAATTATTAGCCTGAGATATAGTTCAGACAAACAAACTGAGAGAAACCCTATTTAACATGATGTCATCAACGTTAAAGAAAGGTAAAAAAGAGTGGGGAACATAAGCGGTGCAGTTGTCTCCATACATGACAGAGTGGCTAACTGAACGGTGCAATTAGTATTCAGGAGGTGTGAATCATATGCTTTAGCTGTCCCCGGCTCTCAGCACAACTGAGCCTAATGAGGGGATATCTTTTGGAAGAAAGCCGATCCATCGCTCAAGTGGGGCTTTTCAGACTTGGAGGATCTATGTCAATGAGCGCTGACGTTGGTAAATGTCAAATGGTGCAACAACACCTTACAAAGATCCTTTGTGTTCACGTCTGTTTTTGACATGTCTTTGAACCCCTTAACAATTGTACAATCTAATAAAGATTCACAATAACTGTGGACTGTGCTATAACTGCTGAAATCCCTGTTGCAGCTGTTCTGTGTTCATAAGTCCCTAATCCTAACAAACACCTAATGGATTTTCTTTGTCCTTGCAGCGCTAAATTTGCTTAGTTAAATATTAAGACGGCGATTTGGCATGTAACTGTTGTTTTACCAACATTTACCAACTTTATTTCAAAGTTACTGTAGGAAAAGCTTCTGTGAAAGGACTGGCCATGAAACATCCATCCATCCATCCATCCATTATCTATATGCTTATTCTGTTCAGGGCCGCGGAGGGCTGGAGACTATCCCAGCTGTCATTGTCGAGAGGCAGGGTACATCCCGGACTGATCAGCATTCAATCACAGGATGTTGACACATAAGCCTTTTGTACACTGCGGTTCTGCCTCAGCGCCGTAACAAAGCTCCGCCTTCATGCAGCCTTTGCCATACTTGACCATGTTTATAGCAACATGAGGCATGCGTTTAAGGCATCACCTCTCCCCCATCTGGGATAATCTGACCACATGTCCTTGTTTTTGGCTCCAGCATACAGACCACTTATCAACATGGTCAAACCAACTGCTGAGGATGACAATATTGACATCTACCCCTTCTCGGTTTTATTCTACATAAAATGCTGCATGGACAATGTCACTACCCCAAACAACTTTGCGTCTTTCCTAACAACAAGTCATGGATGACCAAGGACATACAACTTCTGCTGAAGGCCCGCAACACTTCTTTTCATTCTGGTGACATGCAACAGTACAGCGCGGCCAGGGCAAACCTGAAGAAGGGCATCAGGGACACTAAAGCAGCCTACAAGCGAATGATCGAGGACCACTTTGGAAACTCAGACCCCCACCGGGCATGGCAGAATAACACCGGCAGCCTGACCAGCAGCAGCACTTTAGAGGCAGAGCACTGTCCCCACCTGCCTGAAGACATCCATAATAGTGCCAGTTCCAAAGCAGACTGCCATAACATCCCTCAATCATTAGAGGCCCATGATACTGACAAGGCTGCTCTTCCACCCAACCTGGACCCCCACCAGTACGCATACAGAACCAACAGGTCGACGGACAACGCCATCTCCACTGCCCTCCAGAATGTACTGCGCCACCTGGAAAAACAGGGGGCATATGCACGGCTGCTGTTTGTGTACTACAGCTCTGCGTTTAACACCATCTTACCAAGCAGACTGTTCTCCAAGATGTCCAACCTGGGCATACAGTACAACATCTGAATCTGGATAAAGGACTTCTTATCAAACCGGCCACAGTCAGTCAGAATGGGCTCGCATCTGTCTTCCACTCTAACTCTCTGCACAGGAGCCACGCATGGCTGCGTGCTGAGCCCGTTCCTCTACTCTCTGTACACTCATCACTGTGTTCCTTCTCGAAACATCAACACCATAGTTAAATTTGCAGATGACACGACCGTGGTGGGGCTGATCACTAAAGGCGACGAGTCTGCCTACAGAGATTAGGTACGGAGGCTGACAGAGTGGTGCACAGAAAATAATCTGACTCTTAATATCAAAAAAACAAAAGAACTCATAATTGACTTCAGGAAGAAGCAGGATGTCCATTCACCACTGCACATCAACGGGGAGAGGGTGGAGAGCTTCCAGCTTCAAATTCCTGGGCACACACATTTCAGAGGACCTCTCATGGATGACAAACACCACGCCGCTCGTCAAGAAGGCACTAAAGCGACTGTACTACTAAGAATGCTCAGGAAGGTAAACCTGTCACAACAGCTCTTGGTGTCGTTCTACCGCTGTTCCATTGAGAGTGTCCTCACACATGGCATCCTGGTGTAGCATGGTAGCAGCTCTGCAGCAGATAAAAAGTCCCTGCAGAGAATCATAAATTCTGCCCAGAACATCATAAACCAACAGCTACCTGCCCTGGACAACACCTCCTGTTGCCTACAGAAAACACACAACATCCTAAAGGATTAATTCATTCAGACGAAACGTAACAGAGGCGCAGTAATCCCACCAGACAACATTTTACACTCACATTCACACCTACGGGGAATTTTAGAGTCACCAGTGTACCTAACGAGCATGTCTTTGGACTGTGGAGTATGCACGGGGGGAACATGCAAACTCCACAATGAAAGGCCCTCTTCGTCTGAACCAGGAACCTTCTATCTGTGAGGCGACAGCGCTAACCTCTACACCACCGAGCAGCCCTGGTTATGAAACAGAGTGACTTTAATACTGATGCCTCTGTATGAGTTAGAAAAGCAAACAAGATCATCCATAAGATTGACTATTTCTAGTTCTTTTAAATGCCTGTAACTGCAGCAACCTGTCAGTGTCAGACAAGGTGACTCACCGTAAGCAGACTGGAAATATCCTTTTTTACATTTTTGGAGGAAAGGACTCAGGGTTAGTGAAACGTTTGACTGTTAAAAGTCAGCAGGAGGATGTTTTTTATTTGAGAATACTACTTGTACATGTACAGGGCAAAATCAGCAAAGAGGTAAGATGTACCGCTTTCCAAGAAACGTCCTTGAGATCATAACTTCTTTCAAAAAGAGATTCAACTTTATATTTTTTGCCCTGCCACTCGATAGCTTTAAAGTGAGGTAAAAACCCACCAAACCTGTAAACATATGGTGAAAAATGTTGAGTGAAGGATTGAATTACAATGAATGATCGATGAATGAATGGATACACAACTGGAAGAAAGATAAGATTACCACTATCTACCACTATTACTATTATCTAACCCAGCAAAAAAAAAAAAAAGCTCTCCAGGCTCTTTTGATTTGTGTGTGTGTGTGTGTGTGTGTGTGTGTGTGTGTGTGTGTGTGTGTGTGTGTGTGTGTGTGTGTGTGTGTGCGTGTGTGTGTGTGTGTGTTAGTCTTTCTGTCTCAACAAGTACACACAAACTTGTGACCATAGGGCCTTTTAACAAATTGCAGGCTACACTATACATTCTGCCAAATTGCCAAAGATCCCACTCGACACACACGCACGCACGCACGTGCACACACACACACACACACACACACACACTCCACCTCTTGGGGTGTTGTTATGGTAACCACTGAGCAGTGTCCAGACTCTCTAAAGTCCCGGTCCCTTTCTCTCTTTTTCTGTCCTTGGGAATTGTTCCACCACAAAGTTAGATGTTCTATTTTTAAAGCTGCAGCTGGAATACTGAGTGGACTCAAACAGGACGAGTGTCTCATCAAAACCCACAGAGATGCTCCCAAACTTCTGTCCGGGCGGCAGGCCATGTTTGATCCTTCTGGTGCCAGCTCCCTTAAGGCTTTTACAAAAGTGCGAGACTTCCTCCTGCTATATTTATGTCATGATCCTGGAGAATTACACTCTTCTTTTCCTCAGGGATCAAACGATGCAGCTCATGTCTGATGTTACATTTGTCAGTGTTAGTGATAGAGACACTGTCATCACCCTCTGATCCCAAATCAATTGCTAAAAAAAGGGATAAAATCACCTTTAACTTAAGTGTATTTGTTTTATGTTAACTTTTATTTTGATTGATCAGGAAAATGTTGGATTCTATGGTGTCCCAGAAGGTCAAAATGCTTCGAAATGTTCAAAAACTCATTTCAAATGAACTCTTGCATTTGCCCATTTGAAGCACTTTTTGAAACACACTATTCGGAGGTTCAGTGGTTAGCGCTGCCGCCTCAGAGCTAGAAGGTCCGTGGTTCAAATCCCGAGGCAGGCGTAAGGAGGCCTCCCTGTGTGGAGTTTGCAAGTAGTTAAGTAGTTTAACCCTAACCCCCCTAAAAAGTAAACAGATCCTCTTTTCCGGTCATCCAATCACTAGGTGGCACTGTCACAAACCACCACTGTCCTAGAAATGCAGCCCTTGAACTGCAGCCAACTATTTTCTGAAATGTGTTTGTGTTTTGACCTTTAGAGACACCGTAGGGTTATGTTTAGTGGCAGGTTTACTGTTCTTGCAGATATATCCTGTATGAATGTTTTGTAATAGGCATATATGTTCATAGATTTATGTTTTCTTTCTTTATGTATTTCTGTTTCTCGCAACACTTCTTTGCATTACTGCTATACACACTTATTTTTTTAGGACACTGTGTTGTGAGCACCAAGTTAGCATCATAAGTGACTGGAAGGGGAGCACCAGGGTTCCCATTTGTTAACTTTTTTCGGTCATGCCTCAGGGTGCTCCACTCCAGGCTGGGGCTGACAATCTGGCTATTCTGGCAAATGCCAGATGGGTCAGCCCACCCACTGGGCTGCAGGGCCTGCAGGCTGTAGCGCTCTTGATGTAGGAAAAGCTCATTTGGTTTAGAAGCTACATGGTTCCAAATCAATCAGTAGGCTACCTATACTGAAAGGCAGGTTTGGGTTTTCAACAGTCATCTTCTCCTCCTCCTCCATTCCCTTCAAGAGAACAGTTCATGTCAGTGATGAAGATGGCCAAAAAATGAAATCTGAAGTGAGGGACTAAAAAAGCAGGAAAAAATAGCTTTAAAGGCCAGAAGAAATGGAAAAGAAAATGTCAGTCCTGAATTTCAGTGGCTCCACTTGGAGTGAAAATGTCTCTGCAGCATCTTTACCATATGAAACAGTTCTGTTGTTGGAGTATCTGCAGTCAAAGAGAATTTACAGTCCTGACCTGGTGGGTGGATTCTCTGTTCAGTTGTACAGTAACTGAACCTGGCATCGATCTGTTTTCTGTGGAACTAGTATTTTTTAACCTTGGAAGCTGTCTATCCTTTTCTGAAGAGAATGTTTTTTTTCTATTTCACAGAGCACAAATCAGCAGCTGCAGGAGCAAAACAGAGCAAGAGATTCAGTGGGAGAAAGTAAGAAAGCTCAGCTGCAGAAATCACTCGGTGGATGAACAGAGGTGCCCTGCAACTCTTCCTTTTCCTTTCCATCCAATTTTTCTTATTTTGCTGCAATGTGTCAGTGTGAATGGTTCAATAAGTCAGACATGACAGGAAAGATAAGAAAAGGTGAATCAAAAGAGAGACGCATAAAAAAGGAAAAAACAGAACGAGAGGACACATTAGGGCACTGTGAACAACTGTTCCTCATCCATAATGTATGACTTTATGAGGCAGGACAATGAAATATCTGAAATGTGGCTGCGCCTGAAAGGTTTCCCTGAGGCTGCCACAGATCTGAGACCATTAACAAGGACACACGTTTGGTGGATGGAAGGCTACTTGTAAAAAAGGAAAATCCAAGAAAAATAAAGAGGTGTGTGTGTTTAATAACAATATTAAAATAGAAATATCACCCTGATATAATCAAACGGGGTAGGTTATAAACATGTTATCACTGAGCCTTTGTTACCCTCACAACATTTTCAATCTTTCCAAATCCCCACACAAAAAGTCAACCATCATCTAACAAGTCATTTGTATAACATAAACATCATAAAGCTCTGTATAATGGTGGCCGACAAGGGCAATCGTGCTGCAACGGCCCAATATGTGTGGATGGCTTAGCGCAATTGATCCTTCGCTAAGTCCCGCCCCCCTTGGTTACTGTTCCTACGTCAAGCTTTCGCACTGGCATGTAAATAGTATGCCGTTTTCAACTATAACAGTGAGAGAACAGTAAGCGTCAGGCGCCCCACGTGTTGACAATTCATGTTGAGGACAGTCATATAGGAACAACAATGTTCTTGCACAGCAGGGTAAGTCAATATATTGTGTTATTTTAAGCTAATGTTTCGTTATGACTCCCTACAACGTTCATTATCTAATATGTTTTAGCTCATTGCTAGCAAAACTAAATTATCCCACTTTTTCATTTTGTTGAAAGCGCGTCAGGATTTTGCTCGCATATCGTGGGCTTGATCCAAACACTGGATCTTGATTAACTTATAATTAATATTCAACAATCTTTCTTAGATAACATGCTAACCTAGCCAAGTTTGTTAGCGTCATAACTTGGAGCATAAACAAAGAGTTTTTGTTGATATTCAATGGCTTAAGCTGCGAGTGTGGTCTTCCACAATTTATAATCCATGTCCGACATCGCTCCTCTCGAGTTTTTGGCTAAGGAAAAGCATTAAATACGACACCCCCTCTAAACTTTGAGGACTTGCAGATTCAATATGCACGCCGTAACAACATCTGAAAGCATGACAGACCTCCTGTGCATAGTTACGGTTGCTAACGTAGGATTGTATAGTGGCCGTTCAAGGGAGGGGCTTAGCGAAGGGTCAATTGCCCTTGTCGGCCACCGTACTTTATATTCCAAATCATATTTAAACGCTCTGCTTCAAATTGAAACTGATATATATCTATATATATATAGATATATATTTACTGATGGTTTTTCATTTCAAAGGTCCTGCAAGTGGACCTTTGTGCTCTTCAGGCTACGTAATCTAACCACAATTCAAAACAAAAAGAGCCTTCAGAAAGTTTCTTCTACAGGGTTCTACAGTGTAATATTTCAAAGGGTTTGGTTACTGACCAAGCTGTTTGATGAGCTTTACCCATATGGAAATTACCACATGATACCCATAGGTTATCATGAGCATCAGGTGCAGGTGAACATATGGCATTTTAAATCACACGTTAAAACAGGAAAAACAATGGTTTGTTTTAAGCGCTGATCTTTTATTGAAGAATTACAGAAACAGGGTCAAATAACTTCACATGAAAAAGATTGTTTTTACACAGTTACACAAAGTTATGAATAAAAACATTAGTAACACATCACAAAGCCAAGAATAATCAACTCATCTATTCATCTAGTCACTAATATCATCGCCTTCATAATCAGTGATGATTATTGATTGCTAGTCAGATAGTTTAAATGATTTAACATTTCTAGAGCCAAACTACAGGAGAACATACAAAACAAAACTGATGATTTTTTCTCATTACAAAAAACTGAACAGAAGTATAATCAGATTGTTTCATTCAACACACGTTTTCATCTCCGCTGTGAACTACTTCAGCAGATGGTGAGTGATTGTAATGAGCGGGAGGGACGTTTTTTAATGACATGTTGCTTTTATTCAGTATTGAAAGTTTTGATTTAAGTGTTTTATATAATTTAGTTTGCAAAATTTGAATTGCCACTCATTACAACGTTACAAATGAGATGCCAGCGGGCTCCATTTGTCACAAGTTCATAATTTAATATAAACTCATAAACAAAGTGTTTCTTTAGTCAAACTTGCTAAAACCATGACTCCATAAAAATCAATTATATTTGAAATGTGAACAAAAGAATGATTTTGCAGCTCAAAGTTGGTCGAATAACAAAATATGTTTACAAAAAGAAAAGAGCTGCCTGGTGCTTTTTGTACTCTTAAAAAATAGGTTGTTTTCCGATTGTGAAATCGCACCGTCATGTAACAAAAATCGAGATTTGTGTTTCCTTCATAGTTTCCCATCAACCTTCCAAAAACTTGACGAAGAACGAGCAGACGGAGTGCCATCCCTCACTGCAGTAGGTCTGCACCGGCTCCATGTCGTTCACCAACCCTTCCTCCTCAAACCCAGTCCTCTCCTCCATCTTCTTCTTCTCCTCCTCTTCTTCCTCCTCCTTCTTCTTCTTCCTCTCTACCTTCCCGCCGTCTGAGTTCTTCGTGGCCGGCTGTCCTTTCTTCTTCCCTCCTTCCTTCCCTCCTTTCCTGTCGTCGTCTCCGCTGCGCGTGGCGAGCTTCATGTGGGCCTCTGCAGGAGCCTTCTTGCAGGTTTTGGCCTTCAGGACTTTCTCTCCCTCGCAGGCGTTCTGCCTCTTCTTCAGCTTCCCCACCAGCTGCTTCCAGTACTGGCTGGACTTCACCCCGTAGGCCTGGCAGAGGTCGGGTTTACCAGCGTAACGACACCAGTACCTGGAAAGATCCAAAATATGAACAAGAAGGTGAGAAGAAGTCAAGAAAGAGAGGTAGAAAGACGCAATGGACAGCAAGAATAAAGTGACAATAAATTGGGAATCCTTAAACTTTAACTTTCACATCTTGTGCAGCATAACTTCTCATAACTTTCATGTACATTTACATTTTATATCACACGCTTTAACTTCATCATCTCATGCAATATACATTTTTACTACTTATTGTCAATACTACCGTCAATGTAACTGCCATCACTAGCCTTATTTTGTAAAAACGCATCTTACTCTTGTTATTATATTAAACACTGTCTTTATGCATTTATCCCATACACACTTTATATCTCATCTTTAACTTATATGTGAGTTGTTATTTTGTTTCACTCTTGTTTTGTACTGTAACTCTGAGGCAATCCTTGGTTCTATCTTATCTTATGTCCAACTCTGTATACGACTCTGCATCACCTGCCACTGAAAAGACTTCAGTGTTACAGGCACAGAATGTGGTTCCAATTGAAAACCATTCATTTGCAATTTTCATTTGCTGCCTTTTTAATGTTATATTTTCACGACAAATTGCCTTGAAATTGGAACGCTGTATAATGTGTTTAATAAATACATATATTTGCATTCCTGTTTTATACTAAAATAAGTGAACTGATAGGCACAGACATTGAATCCTAGAACACTTATATGATTTCATCCTCTTTTCCAAAAACTCTATCAGGTTGTCCAGCTTGGTTGGATCAGCTGTTTCAGTGAAATCATAAATATTTATCCTACATGGTACCCATTAGGCAGTTGTTCAAAATTAAACTACTCAGCACAGTTAATGATGTGAATAATAAGCTCCAGATTGGGTGTCCTTTCCACTAAGTGATCCCTAAATTATTGAAATGATTGAAGAGGAAATTAATTACGTTAATGTCCAATCCATAGTAATGTCCACACGTGAGTCATGGTACTTCATAGAGTCGACTCAGGTGACGTATTTCTGTCCATGTGTCCCTCACCTCTGCGGGTCTCCCAGTGTTTCAGTGGTGCAGTTCACCAGCAGGCTCACCAAGCCCTCACCAGACGTCTGCCAAACGCAGCGATGGCCCTCCTTGGTGCTCAGCTCTCCGGAGCCGGGCACTGAGCGGTTTCTGGGTCTCTTTGCCGGCTGGGGTGTCGACGGAGGCTGGCGGGGTTTGTCTGGTCTCGCCTGACCGAGCTGTCGCTTGGCGTCAGTGAGGACAGGGAGGCAGAGCAGGAGGAGGAAGAGGAAACTGAAGGGCAGGGCACTCATGGTGGCTGGGAAGGGACATTTGAACAGAAAAAATCAGTTGGCATTTGAGCAGTTCCTAATTATAAGTTGAGTTGCATTTACTGTCAGGCTAAGCGCTCTCATCATTTATCTGTTTTTCAGCATACAGGCTCGGCTAAACCCACTGAACGTTACCTGCCCACAATGCAGACAAAGTATCAAACAAGCTGGTGAACAATTTGGAACATTTAGCGGCTAAAGAACCCAACGTTTTTCTCAGGAGTTGGTGGAGACCAAACCAGAGGTCGAAGGAGCGTGAATTTCTTCATGCTTCCTTCTGTATCAGAGCGACT
The DNA here is from genome assembly GCF_022749685.1 of Semicossyphus pulcher. Taxonomy (NCBI): domain Eukaryota; kingdom Metazoa; phylum Chordata; class Actinopteri; order Labriformes; family Labridae; genus Semicossyphus; species Semicossyphus pulcher. The sequence continues at coordinate 21,455,965 of NW_027211626.1, forward strand.
AACTCCTGAATTCCCCCCGGGGATAAATAAAGTATTGCTGATTCTGATTCTAAATATAGGACTGACTTTCATTAGGTGGACACAAACACAACAACATTATGTTCCTCTGTTCGCCATCTAGGTTTTGCACATTATGATGTTAAAAAATGCTGCTGAGATTGATGGAAAGAGCCACCTTCATGGCGCACTTTGGAACAATCAGGCTACCAAACACATTAACCTTCATCCTCGGAAATTAGACATTTTCAGGCCAATGAACCCACCAACACGGTCAGTCGTTGAACGATGCTTGCAGCTTAGCTAAAACACAGCGGAGCCCAAAATATCCTGATTTTCTAAAACTCTACTACAACTCCATTGAGCCTTTTGTTCGACCCTCCTTTCTGTGAATGGTTGCAGGGTTGTTTTCCAAGCTTTGGAAAGTTCCCCAAAGGGCACAGAAGACAACAGTTTTAAAAGCTTAGTACTAGTGTTTGTATGTACACAACTTTTCCCACTCATTCTTTTAGCAATTTGCAACAAGACCAGAAAAACTTTCAAAAATATTGATATCATCTGAAGGGGGTTTAGCTTTACTAAGCTTAAGAATCTTGGAATTTCGGAAGCTGTCCTCATCAGTATCCCAGAGTGCCCGAATGTCATTGAGTGACACAACATGAGTGTTAAATGTTGGAAAAATGGACAATGGACACAGAGCGGGGGTGTGAGTCTCTGACAGTGGCTTATTGAAAATCAGCCAAGCGTCAAAAACACTCCCCCAAGGAGGGTCCACGCCGGACATGTAGCTGTCAAAGAACAAGCAGGGAGGGAGGGTGGGAAGGTGGAGGAGAGGATTAAAGCTGAAATATTTCACAATCTTTTTCACGTTTTTGCCAGTCAGACCAACTTCTCAAGATTTTGGGGAGGTGGAAGGGTCATAATAAACACAAAGTATTGAGATAAAATTGCACTAAATGACACAAATTCAAAGGAAATTCATCCAAGAAGGCATGAATTTAGTGGAATTTATATGCTGTTGTACAAGTGAATAATTTGAATGGAAAAGAATCCATCAAATTTGAATCGCTTTAAAGATTAGATCACATAAAACAAAACTATTTCACTCTTTAAATGATACATATGCTGCCAATGAGCCATGTGTACCTGAAGTTTACTGCATCACTAATGACAGTCTATCTATAAACAATACAAGCGTGCAATACGAACCTGTTAAGCTCTGTTGTTAAAACATTTAATGTTAAAAAGTAAGTCAGTAAATGAATGAAACAATCCAAATGCTTTGTCTCTTTTTCCTGCAGTCTGTTTCTCAATTAGTTGCCGTGTGTTTAATTAACCGCATTTGCAACCTGCTCTCTAAACAATTAAAGTCTGTTTGTATCCTGTGCACCATTGTGCCCCCGAGTCATTGTATTCCCTGTACTGTCATAAAAAATGTAATACGGTGAGAACAACAAAACAGGTGTTGCCATAATTAATCCCATCAATAATGTAATTGTGTTTGTTTTGCAACAATTTGTCAAATTAAATCAGAGGTACGCTGTGCTCCAGAGCATTGAGCTGTTATTGTTTCAGTTGAAGCCAGTTAAAGACAAACAATTGAATGGGCTCTATAATTATATTTTTTATAGTCTTGTCGGAAAATGACATTTTAGTCATCTGCATCACCCCCCGCTGAGCTCGTTGAGTAAGCAGTAATCATAGTAAAATGTTTTTATCACATGGTGAGTTATTTAAATTATACCAACACCACCAGAAATGCCAAAAAATCCAGATTTGTTAGTCAGCTGTACTGAATATAAAAGTTATATAATTACTATTGATTATGAAAAGTAACAGTTCTGTCAAACGTGTTGGAGGCGGATAAAAGAAACCCCCACTGTACTGAATGTACAATTCAGGTGGCATAATTCCACCAAACCAAATGTTATTAAATTAAAAACGACACTAATTTGATTCATTACGAGTAGTTTTAATATCTACCATTGTTTTAAGATAAACGCATTTCTTACACAACAAAATGCCAGCCTCTTGCATTTTTCGTGATACCAGGCAAGATTCATATACTGTAATCAGCTGATTTTGGGAAACAGCTTCATCCGGGCAGGTCTGACCAGTTTTGAAATTCGGCACACATACCACTTATAGTGACCAAAATACCATATGAATCAATATTATCATAAAATACTCAAACTAATGTCCATGTATTTCACACATTTTGTGGTGGATCAATTCGTCCTGAAACCTGTCACATCATGAGCTGACTTCACAATCTGCAATGACATCGATTATTGCTTTAAAAAAACAAAAAAAAAAACAGCGATGATGTGCAATACAAGAAAGTAATGAACGCCTACAAGCCAATCAGAATTGATAATTCTCAGCAGCCATGGTATATGTATAGAAGTTATAGATTATCAATGGTCATAAGTTGTAATGATAAAAAATGATAACTCACTCTGGCCTGTGCAGTTATAAAAAATAACACACAGTAATAAACCATTAGTACGATTATATTATAAGGTACTTGCTATCTATGGTGTTTTAAAATGGGAACTATTTTGTGCCAACTGAGATCACTCCTCCTTCAAGGGGGTCTGAGGTTATTGTTTTGATACGCAGCGTTAGTGTAATGCACCTGACATAAAACATGCAATTTGGCCAAATGAAATAACAAAACGAAATATGTCTCTTCATTTTGGAAACAACAAGCTGCATCTTTTACAAGAGAAAAGTTTTACCGTTCTACTTAGAACAAGAACTTTGTATATTCTAGTCTCACTATTGTCCTGTATTTAGTTCCTCTTTTTACATATCAAATTTGTTTTATCATTTCTTCTTTTAGATCTTCTAAGCATATTCAGGATTTCCTCTCACAAGTTTATCCTTCTAAAGAACAACAAACAAACTAAATTGACACATCAAACAGATCTCTTTTGGCAGCACAAGTTACCTTTCCACTGCAGCATTTTAACAGGAGTTTCTTGGAGAAGGAAAACAAAGACGCACTGCACCAAAACAAAAATAATCCCCCTTCCAAGCACACCCCCCACTCCCTTCAGATACACCCCTCATCAATAAGTCATGACAAAGAAACAATTCTGGTTTTGTTGTCTCCAGCGCTGTAATATTTGAGGAGACAGTTTTAGGAACAAGATAAAAATAAGAGTAGTTTAGTGTTCAAGGTTTGTTGTTTAGTTGTTGAGTGTGAGCAGAGGCCCGGTGTTCTTACCATGTGACGCTCCACGGCTTAGAGTTGCTGTGAGAATGTGGGGGCCGCCAACACTTGGATAAAAGAGGGGAGAAGATGGGGATAAAGGAGGAGGAGGGGGAGGAAGGAGGGGGTTCAGGGAATGAGGAGGACTTTAGGAAGAACTGCCCACCCAAAACCAAGGACACCTCCCATATTCACCCCTCATTACAAACCCTATGTATATGTCTGTGTGTGTGTGTGTGTGTGTGTGTGTGTGTGTGTGTGTGTGCGCGCGCGTGCATGTGTGTGTGTGTGTGTGTGAAAACAAAACAACAAACACACTTGCCAAGGTTTCCCAATCTGTGTGACACTGATGACGACTGAGTGTCAGCTTGGAAACAAAACACTTCTTTGTTCATCACTGAAAACCTTTTTGTCATTACGTACTCTATAGACCCCTCAACTGCAGCATTCTTTTTGTCCACAGCCCATTTATAAAGCATCAGACTGCTGTAGACAAATTCTGACTACAAAATGTGACATAAAAGAAAATAAGTGAAAATGATCAAGAAAAAGAAGACTGTGATATTATCTATGAGCCATGGTTATTGAAAAATAATGCATGAGAATAGTTTATAGTTAAAGTGATAATCTCTCAGATTTCAGTTTGGTTCTCTTTGGTGGCACCTATGGCGATAAACGGTAATTGCAGTAATTGCACTTCAAGATATCCAGACAGTGTTGCATGTGTGATGTCCACAGTTGGCTCCAGTTGTAACTCTTGATTTTCCTCGCTGACGGTTGCTTTCCTTTTTAGACTGTTTGCCTTCATCTGAGCGTCGAATTTGTTTCTTTTTCTTTTGATTCTCACTTTTTTTTTAAAAGTTGTATCTGTAGTCATCGATCTTTTCTTTGTTTGTTCAGCCATAGTAGATTACTTTTTACTTGTAACACTTGCAGACTCAGGAAAAGCAGCCGCTTAGCTCCGCCTACCCTCTCTGGCAGACCAACCACTGCTAGCTGACGGACACGGACGTCACTAACTGGGCGCCACTTAACAGACATTTATTTAAATGAAAATCTTCGAGATTATTACTTTAATAACTCAATGCTTGTGTTAATGTTTTAATTTTCATAACTGCACAAGCTTGAGTGCATTATACACCATATACCACACCTAGTCTCACAGCAGTTCATTAAATAGTCACACAACTTAAGTATATAGAATTGTATACATGGACAGCAATATTCTTTTTTTTTTATTTCAGTCAGCATGAATTCTGAAGTAATATATTCAAATTGTGAGTCTGTTTAATGCCTGTAACATGGAAGCCTTAAGCAAGTCAGGTGACCAAATATAAAGAGCAACAGTTAGCTTATGGTGGCTGGGGGATATGGATGGTTCAAACAAATACAGGACTTACACTAAAGAGACTAGAGTTTGGGTATATTTAAGTTGACATAAGTTGCGTGATCTGCATAATATGACCCAACGTCCCTCTGTTACTGTTGGTGTGATGATACTTTGTATACTGTATATTAACCAAAAACACCACTTGTTTTTCCAAACCTAGAAGGTGTGCAGCCTAAATCTTTTGTTGGATTAAGGCATCACAAGTCTTGGTTAAGTAAAGAAAAAGATCTTGGTTTGGACTAAAATGTTCGGCAACTTTAACTTTTGGTTCCAAATGGAACATGAACAATGTCCTTTAAGGCTACTCCATTTACCTTGTGCTGTCACCATGTGAAGCAGTTGTACTTCTGACTTGAAAGGAGGTTCTCTTTGCTGGCCCAATTATACTTTCAATTAACATACCTTAGTTTGAAATTAGCGCCTATACTGACACTTAAAAAATTCAAATATGTGCATATTTACACCATTTTTTAATTATATTCTCATGACTAGGAACTGCCGCGAGACTGTCCGACTGCGTGCATTATAAACACAATTCTTATTCTAATAGTTTATGTTTCCACATTGAACCCAATGAATGACGTGCTGTACTGTCCTTGCTCACTCTGTATTAGTTTGTTATCTGCTCTGTCTACGTAATGACTGCAAAAGACTTATATAAATATAAAACATTTCTGTGATGGCTTATCATTTTTATTTGTGGGGTTCATTGAATTAAGTATTTGCAGGTCAAAAGACATCTAAAAGTTGATGTTACACTAGGGTAGATTTCTTTGAAAACTAAAGCCCTAGACAATAAAAGGTAATATTTCAGTGTAAAGTAAGAATGAGGAAGGTAGGTGGTAATTTTAAGAATCACTCTGCATGGAAACCAATACTGACAGAACCTCTGGACCTGAACGTGGCTTGGACTCCTGCTGAGCCTGTGGCCTTTACAGCAAATAATCTTCTTCGTTTGAAACTGGAGATAAACAAATACAGTATAAACAAATATCTAGTGTGCTGATCATTTGCATATTTTTACCAAATAATCCATAATGCATGAACTGTCACATGAAAGAACTCAGAAATCTTTGTACTGGCCAAAGTGTATTTCTGTCTCTCCCTCTGTCTCTGCGTTTATAACAAGTGAGTAACTCGGCCCTCAGCGAGATGAATGAGGAGAATCTTCTCTCTCCTCCAGGACAAAGACTCTGCAGAAATCTAGGTCACAGCTTAACCCCCCGCCGACACCCTGTCATGGCTGCCCAGCTCCTTCTCATTCAGCTTGGAGGAGATCTTAGAGCTGTTTCCCTCGCGCACACTGCCAATAAAACCTGCTTGGAGAGAGAAGGATGCTCTGAAAAACAAGCCAATGACAGCAAATATGTCATTCTGCTCACTCCGGGTCAATCAGGAACAAATATGTCACCTTTTTTTTAGCCAGGCAACATCAATCTGAATGGAAAAAACATGGCTGTGAAAAGCGTCAGTCATCAATTTAGTAAAAAGCTGATCAGTGGAGGTGGGAATAAATTGTGTTTTTTTGGATCCCCTTTCAATTTGTTACATCGCTTTGGTGTGTTTTTATTTAACAATTATGTTTCAGAGTACAACCCCAAACCTGTTATTTGTTAGGATTTGTGTTATTTTGTTGATCTAATGATTCAGATCCAATATTCTCCTTTATTTAAGCTCCTCAGTTAAACACAAATAATTCCCAGAATGGTCAGAGTCAGCTAATAGACAGCTCCATGTCTAACTAAGCTAGCCAAATACACATAGCATACAACAATTGCTACAATTAGTAGGCTGTCAATGTTATTTGTTGCTAAAGTAACCATGAACAAACAAAGTTGAGACAGAGCAGCTGTAGGAAAAAACTGAACTTTGCTAAAAAATATGATCCAGATGGGGGTGCTGGTTTAGCTGTGTGCTTAAATCATGCGCCCCATGTGCAGAGGCTAACGCCTGGATCCCACAGGAGCGCTGGCCCAAGCAGCTGGATTTGCAAGGTCACGGGAAAACTACATTATCATACGAGAATTGTACTGTAAACAACAGTTTAGTTTGCACCTCTGAGGTGCTTATTTGGATATCATTCTTGGATTTTGGACAATTGCTGTTTTGTCTCTCTGTTTTTCCCTCTGTAAACAGACCAATGTCATAATTACCAGACTTTTTTTAGCGAGTTGATATGATTACAGTAAGTCCTCCAGATTCTGTGATTAGAGCTGCATCCCTAGCAACGGTCTGTTCTTTATAACAACGGTCTGTTCCTTATAACAACGGTCTGTTATGGAGAAACAGTAGACCTCGGAATGCCGTAATTAACCAATCAGAATCAAGTACTTACCACAGCCGTGTAATCAATATATATATATATTCATATATGATCCAGATGTACACAATTACACAATAGACAGTGAAACACTCTCACTTAAACTGAAATATTTAAATTCAGTGCCCCATATCATATTCCCCAAAGTAATGTGGTTTTTGTAACCCACTTCCACTACTGCTATCAGAACACAGAAAGGATTTGCAAACCTGTGTCTGCATGTACACACTTGCAAAACGTATTATGCAGGAAAGTTTACATTTTATACGAGACCACCTTCTCCTGGATGAAAGTCCTGCATTGTGTGACCTATCCATCAACCCAGATCCCCCAAGCACACTATATTGTTCTTTCCACCACTTCCACCACTTTCGTCACCTCCCTTTGCCTCAGGTAAGGCCTGTAATTTCACTCACAACTACAGGGGTTGTATGCAAATTATAGGGATTTCTGTTGGTACAAGTACGACCAGTGGATGAGAACAGAATGGTTAGAGCTCTCTGCTTAACACCAGGCATAGGCAGGTACGTAGAAGGAGCTCCAGGTACCATATGTGTGCATTATAGCTCTTGACAGTCAATGGATGATAAAATAAGTACAAGACATCGTATTGTCAATTCTATATTATGTTCACTCTCTACCTGATGTGGCCAGCGCTTTGGCTCAGAGGCACACTCAAACTTTGTTGTTTTTCTGTGGTGACGATTTTGTCAGAAGACACCGCTGGTCTGATCTAGTGTGTGCGTATGTGTGTGTAACGTTTGGGTTTCTGTGCTAATCTGCTGAATGATTTATGTGTTTGTCACAGATTCTTTGTGTACACAAGGAACATGGCTAATGAGAGTTTGAGAGTGTCCTTTTGTGTTTGAAAAATGTCACAATTCATTGGAGAGCAGATATGAAGCTGGGACTCTGTTGCCTCCTACTGGTGCTTTATAGAAACAAACACACTCAAGGTTACAAAGATCTGGTTATCTATTAGATGAAACGTTCTGATGTAAATGTTACACTCACAAACCTTAAGTCTATACAGTAATTAACAGATAATGAGCTAATATCCCTGCAGATTTAAGACGCACAGTGATTTTTTTATACCTCTGCATGGTCTGTCCGTGTTTCCTTGAGGCTTGATTTCTCTCAACACCTGCCACGTCTTTACCTCCTCTCCTCTATCTCGTCTCCGTGTCTTAACTAGACCATTAAATGTCTCCCACAAGATTAAAAGCCTGACAGAGCCCCGGCAGGTCACTATCTTGTCTCTCTTGTGTGAGATGAGCTGATGATGACTCTGAGTCCTTGACAGCAAACAGAGGCATCCACTCTACTTTTCAACGGTCATTGAGAGGCGGCCGCAATCAGCGCTCCGTCGTCCCCATCGCCTCCTCCGCCGTGATTACTGCAATGATTATCACACCAAACCACAACCTCGAGCGTGTGTGTGTGTGTGCGTATGTGTGTTTTAGGGAGACAAAAGGGCAATACATGGAAGGTGAAATGAAGAGTATTGGATGAGATTGAAAAGAGATGTCTGTCATTGAAAGACCATTTAAACCAGGGAGAGCTGTTCTCTGTTGGCGTCGTGCTGATGATGAGAAGGATGTTACTTGTTCAGCCATAATGATCACTGTTGAGTTAGAGATGCGTGTTTTCTATCTTTTATTTGCAAATGAACAAATTCTGTTCTGAAAACTTTGAGGGAGAAAAACATGTCCTGACTGTGGCCTTTGGTTTCCTTTTAAATGTATCATCCAAGGCACATGTAATATATCTTATCCTGCCTCAGCCATAGGGCCCTTCTTATTGTCTACAGACATAAGTGCATCTCATACCACTGCTATGCTGAGGACACTCATCTATTTATACTGAGCTTTTTATACATATAATTTTTCCACTGCGGGGTCGGTCATCTTCAGAAGAACGTCATCATGTTTTTATGTGTTTAAAAACAGACACTTATTTTCACAAGCAGAGCTAACCACATAAGTGTTGTTTCTGTGGCTATATTACTAATGTTATTCGAATCTTAACTTTGCTTGCTCTGGTTTGGTCTCCACCTATATCCAAGGGAAATATGAGGCTCTTCACTTTCTTTACTTGGTAATTGTTAACATTGTTCTTTGGCTGTTTGATTTTGTGGAACCCCCCTGCCAGCTTGATCCACGAGAAGGCTAAGACTGAGCGGGAAATGTGCTTTAAAAGCAGAACTACAAGCTTAAAGAGACAAAAAAAAGTTGAAGAGGAGCTGAAGATTTCTTGTGAACAGAAGCTTAAAGAGGGGGAATTATGCTGTTTCCCATTTCAAGGCATATATATGATGTTACAATGTTGGATGTCCAGACTAAACGTGGGTGAAGTTTCAAATCTGTAGGTAAAAGTATGTTGGAGTAATCCCCTGCTAAAAAAGTCTCAGTCTGCAGGCTGCTGTGAACGCCAGGTTTCAGACAGACTTCTCCAGATGCTTCACTTTGTGGAGGAACTAGCTTGTCAAACTAGTTCAGAATGTCTTGAGGAAAGTGTTTCTTTGGTGTTTGGTGACCAGACATTTATTTCAAATCAAAAAAGTGAACAACAACTCTGTAACACGGCCACAGGGTAGGAGGCGTGCCTCTCACACAAAGTTCTGCCCCTCAGCAGGCTTCGGAGAGCTGGCCAATCAGAAGACAGCGGGCTTGTAGGGGCGGGGTTTCTCTTCTTCAGGCAGAGGCTGTATGAGGGCCTGCACAGAGCAAAAGTGTGAGAACAGTTAAGCTTGAAATTAGCATAGTACTCCACCTTTAATAGTGCAAACTTAGTCATTGTTTCATAAACTATACGTACTGAAAATACGTCTGTTGCTGCAATGCAAACTTTCTTAAAAAGAGGACGATAACATCTCTCATAGATATGGACACATGCACCAAAATGTTAATGGGTCAGAGATGAAGTGAATGAAACACTGTGTGAATGTATTTTAACTGTTCTTCTTGAGATCTTGATGGGCCGTTTCTATGACAACTGTCTGACTCTCACGACTGCCTAACCAATCTTAAATGTGTCAGTTCACTGCATGTCACGTAATCTAAATACTGAAGTAGCAGAGCAATGTGGAATCCGGGGTTAGTATATAATGCTTTGTGATGTCCCTGTAGGTTACAAACCAGCAATCAGATATTCTGAAGTGTTTCTAAAGTGCTTTCATGAATTTCACCCAACAGATATGTCTCCTTTATATACCATCTTTAAGAGAGCTTTATCAAATAATTTCAATCAAACAATTTTCTGTGTAGGAGTGAGACAAAAAAAAGACCTTAAATGACCATACATTCAATCCTTCTCAGGTTAGTTAATCTAGAAAGCACAGAAAGATCTTTTAACAAAAGAGCACTTTGATGCTCGAAAGTTGAATCCCATTAAAGATCACTTAAATTAATGAGTTTCACAGAAGTTTTAATCCTTTCTTGTCTTTACTGTGACAGGTGTGACATTAAACCCACCTGAGAAGGATTCTTATAAATTCACTTTAAGATTCACTGCCAGATCCAGCAATCAATAACACAGACGAAGCAATGGTATGTTTAAATGATGTAGCTGAAGCTGAAGGTGTTTGTGTGCATGTGTGGGATTGAATGAGTAAAAATCAGACATCTGAAACGGCAGAGTTCCGCGGTTTTCTAAGGGGATTCTGTTCACTTGAGTTAAACCTAAACACGCTTTCCTTGTTAACCTACCTAAACATACCTCAATCCTATGATGTTACATTAGGTTATTGTTGGGATGTTGAGTCTGAAAATGATCAGGCGTTTGCAGATCTTCTCTCGTCCTGTTTGATCTGAAACTGATCATTACTGTCACCTAAATATAAAACGTTGTAGTGAGACAGGTTATAAGACAAACTTTCAATCTGACGCATGCACACACAGACTGATGGCATTAAATATCACCCTGCAGTGCATACACACATATTCATTATAAGCTACATTTTGGTGTCACCTTTGGGGAACATCAAAGTCAGGCCTTATAAATGTCAATCCTTCAGTTGAAGCAAATAAAGAGGGAAAGAAGAAGAACAAATGTCTTTCTGCTTAGTTCATATTTTTCCACTACAGTTTTTGCATCACACACTCCTGACTCAAGCCAGGAAAACTGTTATTTAACCTTCCTCAAATGCACTATAACAATTTGTTAATTTCAGTTTATAGCATAGCTGAATACAATACCTGAATCCAAAATTTACGACTAATCTTATGAGTCTTGAAATAATGATGGTAACTATGCTCTTGCAGTCTTAATCAATTAACCTGACGCTGCACTCATCACTGATAAACACATAAACATCATCAAAATAACAACCGTTCCAGGCTCTAACCAGGCTGTGTGGCCAGTGAGACAGATGAGGTTGATTGCATGTTTGATGGTTGTGTGATGCAAGGAGGAAGTCCAGACTGGGAATGTGGTTGTTGATGCTGGGTTTAAAGGTGCCATGGGTTTTTAAGGTGCATGCCTAGTCAGGTTATGGAGGCAGCAGGACCTGGCATGTGAGCCGCAGCAGAAGGAACAGGTGTGTATGAAGTAGCAACTTAGTCTTGGGACTTGAAAAGACAGAAGGGGTGCCACTAAGGCAGGGGTCTCCAACAGGTAGTTCTTACTTCAATTAAATCAAATACATGTCCCACCCCCTCCAATACAAAAGAATAGGATAGGCTATCAGCTGACAATATTAAACGGTGATGCTCCTGGCAAGTTTGCAGCAATCTCCATCGACAGATTGGGTCAGTTATGCTGTACGCTAATTGAGCTAAAGTGAGGAGTTCGGTGCTATTAGCCTGTTTGGCCATAGTTATGATGGACAACGAAGGTGGCCATGCCAAGAAAAAGCAACAAACATACTATTTCCACGGGGGATGGGAAAGCAAGTTTGTATTCACAAATGTGAAGGATAAGTGTGTGTGCCTCGTCTGTGGTACCAATGTCTTGGTTGACAAAATAATCAACATGGGGCGCCACCAGCAATGCAATGTACAGCGATGTAATGCAAGTAGCTCTTGGCCTCTTTCATTTTTTCAAAGTAGCTCTCGGATGAAAAAAGGTTGGAGACCCCTGCACTAAGGGGTAATGGGGCAACAGTCACGCATCTGGTGGCTGGATGTGGAGGGGCTCCGCACAACACAGGGAAGAGCGTGCTGCAAACACATGGCAGTAGAGATCTGAGGGTATTTCAGTAAGTACGCTGGTTGAACTTCTAGAGGCGCAATGCAATTCCACCTGAAAAGCAAAAAGAACATGGTAAGAGTACAAAAAAGGCACCCTTGACCCAAAGGGCTAGGTCCAAGATGGTGTATAGAGAGCTCTGTCTTCCCTATGGTCAGGGAAGATGGTGCAAATGGTGTCACAGTACTGGAAAAAGGCAAAGGCGAACTCTACTGGTGTAAGTTCCCTGGAACAGGAAAGAGACAGGTGTCTACGCTGGGTGTGCATGTCAAAGGGTACTCTCTGGAACTCATGGAGGTGGAAGCGGAGTTTAGCAAGGTGAATGGGATGAAGTTGGGATGGGGGAGGGTCATGTGGCCAGGAAACAGGAAATAAACATCCGGCTCCTTTGTTACAGTCAACTATTGCGTTGTCTCATCCATCCACCTCATCCTCCGTGCGTCTGTCATAACAAATTTGGGGGGGTGAAATCATTGTCTATCGATTAGATACTTTTTTGCAATCCCCTTGCCACTGTCCACAACTTCAAGTGACATCTCGCCAAGAAATGAAATCACTATTTGGACAGAATTCAAATAAGGAGGATGGAGACAGCAGGTTATAATGCAGGGCACTGACATGATCATTTATTCTCTGGTCAGAGCCTGATGCAAATCGCACAAGGTGTTTAAAGGGCTCTAAATGTAAATGACTTAGATGGTGTGTGCGTATGTGTGGAGGTTTCTGTGTGGATGTCGAGCTGCAATAGCTGAGAGAGAGGAAAGAACATGTTCTTGTTAATTGTAACCCCCCCCCAGTATCCCATGATTTAGGAGATTATTATGAGGTTGTGAAAAACTAACATTGCAAGCATTATTCTGTTCATTAAGGGCTTAAAAATAGAAGCAAGGTTGTATAACTACCAGAAAAGTTTTACTCTCGACCTCCAAATGTTGCCAAACAAAAAGCTGTTTTTGCAGAAGGGATGAATGTGTGTAAGTTTTTTTTTTTGAGGCTGGAAATTCATTAAGAATAAAAAAGAGCTGGGTCTTTAGCTTTTCCTTAAACGTGGAAAGTTACTCTGTGGACCGAATAGAGTTTGTAACTCATTCCACCACCGGTGGACTACTGAGGAGAAGAGTCTAGTTAGCGACTTAGGCCCTGTTGTGATGGGAGTACCAGGCACCTTTTATTGGCAGAGCGTATTGGGCAGGAGGGAGTGTAGACCTGGATGAGGGAGTTCAGGTAGGCAGGAGCTGTTTTTGTTGCTGTTTTGTAAGTGAGCATCAGGGTTTTGAATATGATGCGAGCTGCAACTGGGAGCCAGTGGAGGGATGTGAGCAGCGGAGTGACATGCTGTTTTGGGTTGATTGAAGACCAGTCATGCTGCTGTGTTCTGGATCATCTGCAGAGGTTTGAATGTGCACACAGGAAGGCCTGTCAGTAGGGAGTTGCAGTAGTCAATGTGTGATATCTCGAGAGCCTGTACCAGCAGTTGTGTTGCATGCTCTGAAAGGTAGGTCTGATCTTCCTGATGTTGTACAGGACAAATCGACACGACCGAGCAGTCGAGGCCACATGAACCTTAAAGGTTAGCTGGTCATCAATTATGACGCCCAGGTTCCAGGCAGACTTAGTGGGTATGAGTTAAGTTTGTCCAAGCTGGATATTGATCTGTGGTTCCATAGAGGGGCTGGCTGGGATGACAAGGAGCTCAGTGGATAGGCTGAACTGAAGGGGGCATTCTTTCATCATTTAGAGATAATGGCAAGGCGTGATGAGATGTGTGTCAAGGCTGTAGTGTCCTCTGGTGGGAATGACAGGAAGAGCTAGGTATCATCCGCATAGCAATGGTATGAGAAATAATGGGAGTGAATGTTTGCACCAAGTGGGATCGGATCAACAAACCGTGCCCGAGTACGGTACACAGTGTTGACACCAATCAAATGACAAGTGTACTCGGATCCGGGCCCGAGTCCCCAATGTGAAACCCCCTCATTATATGCCGTTAAAGATTTGAATGTGTTATTTACTGACACCAAGCCATGGCAACACATCACTCCTACTCTCATCTACCTTCACTGGCTCCCGGTCAGGTCCCGCATCTCCTATAAAATGCCCATGCCCTGGCTCCACAGTACCTTTCTGACCTCCTCCACCCCTATATCCCATCCCAAAATCTGCGGTCCTCAGACACAGGCCTGCTCATCATTACCCACACCTGCCTGCAGACTTTGGGGGAGATAGCCTTCAGTATGGCAGCCCCACCCTCTGGAATTCTCTCCCTATTAAGATCCGCAACTCATTCAACTGAACTGTTCAAAACCTTCCTTTTCAACAAGATCTACATTCAATCACAACTATTAGCCAGCTTTGCTTTCTTTCCATGTGCTTGTTTTTGTTTGAATTCCTTTATAAAGTGACCTTGGGTTTCTTGAAAGGCGTTCAGTAAATCTAAGTTCCTTAGTCAGTGTTCTTCTCAGGCATATCATTCCTACATTCCCAATATTCTTAATGATCTGCATCAAGCCCACACTCAACTCAGCTCTATTTAACACTTAATCATTTGGGGACTGAATCAACTCAGGCGTAATCAGACAGAACCAAAACTCTGAGTCTCCCTCTGCCAGGTTTTCCAAGCCTAACATCCCTCTTCCACCTTGTAGCAATCTGGTCCGAGTAACATCACCGCCGACTATTCCTTGTGTTCATTCATTTCTCACCCACAATCATTAAATAACCCAATCACAACCTTCAAAATAACCCGCACAGTCGGAAACCAAAACCCGGAAACACCTATTCATGTATATCAGAGGCTAGTGTGATGTTGGTCAGTGGAGGAGTGGAAGTGTCGTTCTTGGTCTCACCGGAGCGAGCCAAGACCGACACTTTAACCTGACTACTCTTTACTGACACGGTACCACGGTAAAACCTGGACCGGCTTGAGTTGTGTTTGGTTTCCGTTTTACTGGAAAACTGGGAAACCCCGTAACGGACTAACTGAGCGGATTGAACTGGGACTGGGGGACATTTAGACACACCACCCGCTAGTATTCATATTGCTGCATTGTTTGTTTGTTTGCTTCTGAAATACATTTTGAAAAGCTGTTTTGTTTTGTTTTGTCTTATTACTTGTGCCTGGCTGTTGCTTTTGCATTTAATTACTGTCTGCTTACTTATTGTTTGTATGGTTGGACAAAACTATTTCTGTTCTTTATTATTATTATTTGTCAGGCTTGATTCTGACTGGCACCTCGGAGTTTTATATATAGTCAAACCCATTACAACCTTCACCCTTTTCCTCTTCAACATCAATACATCCTGAACTTCCAGTAAACATTTAAATGACATAATGCTGTGGCGTGGTCCTTGCTAGTAAAAAAAACTTCTGTCTTAGCTCACAAACAACGAGGCCTGCAGGAAAGTCACACAAGAAATCTGCATAGCACAGACAGCAGCCTTTTAAACCAGCGCTCTCAGTGATAATAATGTGTGCTGGAGTGTAAGTGTTGTTCATGTGTGCATATCAAAGCACATGTGTGAGTGCTTGTGAAGTAATTGCTTTGTGTGTAGCAATGTGAGGGCAGAGATTAATGTGGTTTAAATACCACTGAGCCTCTGGAACAACAGCACACGTCCTACAGTTACAGCCATGACATTTAATTTTCTGTCCTGTTAACAGACAGACAGAGAGACAGCCTGAGGACACATTGACCTTCTTATTGAAACTATTCTCTATGTGCAGACATAAAAAGAAAAAAAGGATGAAGACAGGGAAGTGTGAAAAACATTTAATTCAGAGACAGAGACAAAGAAAAGCCTCCAGATCTTGAATTAAGGCAAAGAATGATAGTGTAATTTAAAGCAGGATATGTTCGTGTAAATATACACTATGTGTAATTAATAGTACACGTAATTTATTTTTATCTTGACAATTTCATAGTGGATGTTCTTCATTTTTCCTTGTGTTTGACATTTCGAGCTGTCAGTCACTTTTCTACAAGCTTTAACCATCCAAAACATCATCACATCGGTATCTGCGGCATTAACAACCAATCCTCGAACCAATCGGCTATTTCTGATGATGATATGGCCTCTGGGGACAACAGTGAATATGGGCATTCCGGTTTAGCCAGCATTTAGCGATACCTACAGCTAATACTTCCTTTTCCATGCGCTGCATTGTTTACAGTCCAGTTAGCAACTTGAGAAGCAACCGTGTTCAAATCAAAAGTGAAGCCAATTTTAGGTGAGTCTCAGTTTCACTGTAAATAATAAGTTACACAAAGGCTTCACTCTGGCTTACTTCAGTGGTATGAACCCAAAAAAGAAACCACAAAATCATGATGCAGATTTGTAAAAAGTAAAAATGCAAGTTTTGTCAGGTCTGTCCTCAAGAGGAGAAGAAAACAACTTTTAAAATGCTCGTTTGTTGAACGGAGGTCAGATCGATAATTTCTGGTGCATTCAAGGAAGTCGGGAAACCTAAACGCTGATGTGCTTTCTCGACACGGTGTCAAATGAATTTATTGCTCAAGTTTACATTTTTGATCTAGAGCGGATTATTAGCTGAATTTACATGCAGATGTCTGTTTATAGAGATTAATAAGAAGCTGAATCACGGACAGAATGACCGCCGATGGGAGCCGGGATGTCGTTACAGCAGATCACATTTCACCTGCTTTTGCTCTCCTTACAGACTGTTTTTCCTGCATATGCGCAGCCTGTTGATACATGATTGGTCAATGTTACTCAGACAACAAGCATACCACAAACAGAAAGTTGAACACTTCCAAAACAAAAATCCAGTCTAACTGATCAAGAGCATTTCCAACTGGATCAGCATCAGGATGACTTTTTAAGGCCTTTGATCAGATTAAAGTAGGTATGGATGGTTTTAATCAGTACAATGTCATTACTGTTCTGGACCTACTGCTCTGGGTACAATCTCAAGTGGTGGGACAACCTGTTGAAGTACGAAAAGTCCTATGGCGTCTATAACACTCAGGATACTGAGAATTCTGACAGTAAGGAGGTGGACCGTTGTATAGTTTGTTTATTTTTTGCTGTACGTCTACAGACCTGGAGTTACTTTATTTCTATGCCATACAAATAACACGAAAACAGGAAGTGCTCTCAGAGCTATGCAGTGCCAGACCCCCTGGCTTGTTTGTTGGTCACATCTGGCCCGTGTATTTGAAGCAAAAACAGCCTCTCCTGTCTGTATCCTGCCGACAATTTTTTCTTATTCTGCTTCCTGCCACAGATCCCCACCTGACCTGTCACCTGCTCACACACCTGCTCCCTAATAGATCATTATTCTTGAAGTGAATGTACCTACCAGCTTGCCTCTGCCCACATTTGGCAATTATCTTGTAACCATAGATATCCAGTCTTTTCCCTGCTTCCCCAGATTGTGTCTGCCTACTTTTGTTATCTGTTGTAATTGATTGGTTATTGTATATTATTATATGATAATCCTGCAGTACATCTACATATTTCTGAGTCTATTTGTTAACTAACATAATTCCTTCAAGATTAAGATTGTTAAGGTTTGGTTATGCATGGGTTGGTATCTCTATTTAAATCTGGAGAAAGCAGCTATAATAAACTTTCATTTTGTGTCCATTCAAGAAGCCCCTGTGGACAAAACAATATGTCTGGTGTCTTATAGATCTGCCTTGTGGCTTTTTTTCTTTAAGGGAGTGAAGGTGCTTGAAGGATAAATCGTGATGTGGTGCCTAATAACTGTAATATGACTGAAGTAAAACTGTAGACTTTGCTTTAAGTCTGCTCTGTTGTGCTAATTATTAAGTAATCATCTTGAAGATTTTTATTTAGATTAATGTCTTTTAAGTCTCTATCTATCACTGAATGAGGTAACATAACAGTGATTGAGCCTATGGCCCACTGATGAAAGCCTTTGCATTTGCAGTATTACTGACTGGGTGTCTGTGGCGACTTTCATGGAAAAAATCACAAGCGGCGCCCAGTTAGTGACACGTTTTCCATCACCCAGCAGTGGTTGGTCTGCCAGAGAGGGTAGGCGGAGCTAAGCGGCTGCTTTTCCGGTCTCTGACAAACTAAACTCTGAGTAGATCTGACTGTGACCTCTGACCTTTGACCTCCTTGGCCAGCTGAGGTTTATTCTGCTGTTTACCTCAGCAGAGTCTGTCAGAGAGAGAAAAATGTTATTTAAAGATGTAATCTTGAAGATTTTCATTTAAATAAAAGTCAACATCGGCAGGGCATGCGAATCGTGGAGACCTTCGATTGCTTTTGGGGATCAAAACAGACCCACAACTTATTGTTGTCATAGAAACAAAACCAGCGTGCAGCATTCTCTCACCGGGTGCAGCGTTTTTTTCTCTCACAGCACAAGTGCTTCATCCCAGCTCTCTCCAGCCGCCCTGCCCTGCCTGGCTAATGTTCGCTAATGCTTGTAATGATTTGCTGGTTCGCCGGCGTAATTTACTGTTTGGTTACGAAGCACAATGCCTGAGTCATGCAGTGTATTTATGTTAGAGCTAGTTGGCTAACCCTAGCATGCTCGCTAACGTTATGACTACCAAAATACTATCTGAGTGTGTATGTCAGTTATCTAGCTTGACAAATAACTTCCCCTAGCGAACATGACAAACGGTGTTGATTTTGTAAATTATGTAGCAGAACAAAGCAAATGTGTATAACTACCAATTGTTTTCTATTAGCCAATATCATTGCATTACCTGCCTGGGCTAAGGTTAGCCAGGCAGCTGTAAGCCGGCAACAAGCTACCATTAGCTTGTCTGCTATTGCAGACGATTTGCCAGTTAGGCCAACTGTGTCACTAGGAATGAGGATTTTTAGTTACATATACCACCTTTAAGATTCACCCGTGATGTTATTTCTTCATAAAAAAATAAGGTCAACAGGAGTGTTACTTCATAAGGCAGCTGTTTTACAGTAATGCCCATCATGACCTCCATAGACACATGTACACAGTCATGCCTCATTATGTGTTTAATAAAACATAAACATATTACCATGACAGTTTACACTGTCTAGGCGAAATGGGAAAGTTTAGCTTTTTATATTCTTTATTTTCTCTTTTTTTTGTCCAGCTCTTTATGTGCATGCCAAGAAAAATGTCCTCTTACTCCCTTTAAACTATTTGCTGTGAATTCTTCATTGGGATCAGACCAGGTGACAGCAGTAGTATTAAGAATATCGAAAAAAAAAAAAAAATAAGGTTACTTAAAGCTTACTACCTCGACCTCAACACTCTTTATGTTGTAAGAAATTGCTTAGGTACAATGTTTCCAACATTAATAAAGGGCTCCACTGTTCCAGGCCCACAGCCTAAACCCAAACTCATCTCTCCGTCACATACACTACCACAGAAACACTGTGATGATGTGCTTGAGTGTAAACAGCTGAGCTTGTTGGAGACACCTGTGGGGTTCAGGGTCGCCGTGCCCTCTGTGGCCCCTGGGAGCCTCCACTCTGTTTCAACTCCACATGTGCCTGAAGATGAAAGGAGCAGGAAGAGAGCTACTTAAAAAGACACAGAAAAAAAACACACTGAGGTGAAAAGCAACACAAGATTCCCTGATGATGATGTTATTTCATTTTCAAATATTTTGAAAGGTTCTTATGTCTGGGCCATTAGTCTCCTTAAAAGCTTCTTTTTATTATTATGTAAGCGCTAAAAGCCCATTATGTTGTTGAACTCACCGTTAGCTACTCAGGATGAGACCAGTGCCGAATCATGTTCTGGTGGTTCATTTGAGATAGATGTTTGGTTGCAAACTGCACAGCTTATTTTCATTTTAAAAGTACTTAAGCGGTTCCTATTCCCTTTGACAAAATGCTGAGATGACCATAAAATGTTATTACAACAAATTTAATCTTTTATGAATTCATTTTTGTGCAATTCACAGGCAAATTATGTTCACATACATGGTAACTCACTTGGGGTCACTTTGACCTCAAAGCGGTCAAACTGCCTGTTTGAGGCAAGGTCAAAGTAATATCATTTTCTGAAACATGTCATCAACTCTTAATCAGTCACGCATTTGCCAAGTCATGAAAAGTCAACATAAAAACACAATTTTAAGAATGTTCTTCAGTTGTTTTAGAGGGTGGTGCAGTGGTTGGCGATGTCACCTAACAGCTTGAAGGTTCCTGGTTCAAATCCTGGGTCGGAAATAGGGGGCCTTTCTGTGTGGAGTTTGCATGTTCATCCCGTGCATGCGTGGGTTCCCTCCAGCTTCCTCCCACAGTCCAAAGACGTGCTCGTTAGGTTCATTGGTGACTCTAAATTGCCCGTAGGTGTGAATGTGACCGTAAAAGGTGTGTGTGTCAGCCAGTGACTGACAGGCAATCAGTCCATTTTGTGCCCTGCCACTCACCATAGATATTGGATGGATGGATGATACATTAAGCTTCAGCTGCATTGAAACATAGTCTTTGAAATGTAATATACTTAAATGTTATCATTATATAATATTGCAAGTAGTAGGGATATAATGATAATGCTGCATTTGTGAACACCTTACAAAAGCAAAAGGGGATCCTCCTCACTTCGCCATGCTTCTCATCTCCCAGTGATGGATCTGAACAGTTTTTCTTTGCACTATTGAACAGCATCAGTCTCAGCATATAAAACTAAAATGGATCAAAGAAAACACAGACATATTTCTTCTGTTACAGGTAAGAACTTAACCATCTCAAGTCCCTTAATTGTGAGGTGTGACAGAAGACGACAGGCTTCACTTGCAACAACTGCAGAAAATCAGCAGAGTGTGCCTGCAGGAGGTTGGCAGGTTGTCATCTGATGACTCAGAGATTACCTGACCAGACTTCCTGAACTCCCCTGTGGTTCCCACCAGCTCTGCAGGAACAAAAGAAAAAGTTTCCTTTTCTCTCCCATCAGCCTGAATGTTTCCCTGAACAAATACAGCACTTTATACCTGTAGTCAAACCTCTGAGGTTTGACCTCCTTATATTCAATATCACCAAGTACTAGATTTTAATTGTAGCGTAAATCGGTCATTAATTATTTAATAATTAATTAGTCGTTGCCTGCACTCTATTTTGACTATTGGAAATTAAAGTTTAACTTTAATTTAAATATTTAACCTATGGTAGGTATTTATCGGGGCACCACCCAATTTTGATAAAACAGGGAAAACTTATAATTAGTTACCAAATTATTTTAATTCAATCTCATAATCTGAAGGTTGCTACAGTCTAGAATTTAGTTCGTTTCGCAGTGTACAGCAGCTGAGATACTGGAAGGTATCTTGCTTAAGTTCAACTCTACCCCATAATACCCTTAATACTACCACAGAAACTCCGACATACAGTAAAGCAAAGATAGACCTACTCTGAGGAAGGAGAGGGTCAGTCGCGCTGTAGGTGAGGCGTGTGGATGCCGGCGGACCGGCATGGCCTGGAGCTTCAGGTGCCCTGGGCTTTGACCCGGGTTACATC
Organism: Semicossyphus pulcher; assembly: GCF_022749685.1. NCBI lineage: Eukaryota > Metazoa > Chordata > Actinopteri > Labriformes > Labridae > Semicossyphus > Semicossyphus pulcher. Next base: position 21,477,532 of record NW_027211626.1, read on the forward strand.
CCTCGGAGCGGCGCCGCACTGCCGGTTCGGTCTCTCTAGATGACGATGTGCAGGTCACTCCATGTTGTGACCGGTGCTAGATGGAGGCTGAGTGCGTCGTCTGGGCTCTGAGTTTAAGGCTTGTCAGAGCGCAAGGATTGGAGCAAAAAGAAGCTGTTGTCTTCAGTTCTTGGAACACAGGGCTAGAACAATTTAACTGGAGCAATGTCTACTTGCGAGGTCTTCAGCGCAGCAAGGCGCACACAGGCTCTGGGCCTTATTGCGTTGCAAAACTTAAGAAGTATAGGAGTAGTGTAGAAAGTCCGGAGGCAGGGTGTGGCGCTCGTCAACTGCCGGGTCAAAGAGGATGCAGGAACGCATAGAGTGAAAAGACAGAAAAGGGCAAAAGAGCAAACTTGGTGTGTCGTCTCTTATTTAAAGGGTCTCTTCTCCCGAGGACCGTGTCCGGTGCGACGGCGTGAATTTGAACACTCCTTTGTCTGAAACTTTCTTATCAAATAAATTATATCTTCCTAAACTTAAAGTAGTCAATCTAATCTATATAACACCCTCATATTCGATACTTCTAGACTCTGAACTAACATTTATATGTGAATGTATATGTGTGGATATGTGTGTGCATATATATATATGTGTGTGTTTACAGACTATTAAACCAAATAAAAAAGCCACATTGATGAATCAACATTTTCTCTGTCCTGGGTTAGCTATGTTTCACCCCTCCCTTCTCCTCTCTGTGTGAGGGAGAGGTGTGGGGGTGAAGATGGAGATAAGTGTCCCACACATTCTTTCACTCCCCAGGGGTCAGAGGTGTGACTCATCCCTGTTGTCCACAGTCCTTGGATCGAAGCATTTGGTTATTTATCCCCAACATTCTATTCTAAATGCAGATATTTAAACAACAACAATCATTGCAGATTATTGGAGGTTGTAAAACCTCCGTCTGATTCCATTAGTGTCCACTTTGATCCAGAGCAGAGCCAGTGGTCTAGCTCTCTTCCTGCTGGGGTCAAATGGATCAGGCCCATCCTGGTGCCACACTACATAATAGTTCTGGCAGAGCTGCAGTGTGGCTGCAATTATCACCTGAATAACAAACAGCTTTAATTTCCTCTGGTTTGTTGTACTTTTAAAAACTGCCTGATGACTCTACTGGTTCTCACAGCACATATTAACCAGTTTATCAACTATTATTGCTCTCTGCTTTCACACTTAATCCTTATTAATGACTTCAATTTATCCAGTGAGGGCGGCTGTGAGGTGATAGGGCAGCTGAGAATGGACCACAGCCTCATCAGCAGTTAAACAGTTTGTTTTGGATTCAGTCTTTATGAACAACCTCAACAGCCCTTTCAAACATTTCGAAGCTTCAGTAGAAATACTGCACAAGCTATAACTACAGACCTTGTTCCATATTTTAAAAGAACCATATCAATGACTCTGCACTTCAGCCTGTGACCAGAAATTCTGAAACTGAAACTCCATGAACAACTCTTCCAAAAAATATCTCAATCTTTTTTTAAATACGCTGACAGTTGGTCATAATTAGGGTGTTGAGAGAGAGTCTCTGAATTATTGAATCAAACTTATTACTGCATGATTTGTGCATTAGATTAAATGTCCAGGATCATTTACACCTAACAAATACCAACATTTTACACCTGTTTTTTAATATTTTACACTACACCTACACAACAACTGACGTTCAAGAAGTCTTGAACACCAACAAATAAAGGATAAAAAACAACTTAAAACCTCTTTAACGCCACAAGTATCAGTGTGCTACCCCACTTAACCCTAGGAAAAGCTAGCTTTTACTTATTAAAATTAGAATGGTAAACCAAGACAATCCCTTTTAAACAATAAAATGGGCATTCCCCAAGGCTCAATCCTTGGCCCTCTGCTTCTTAGCCTGTTTATAAATGATTCACCTACAACTTGCCCTGAGGCCAGCTTCCGGCTTTATGCAGATGACGCTGTTGTATATTCTCCTGCTAAGTCACCTAGCAAGGCAGCTGAGGTCCTAACTGGATACTTGGGTAAGGTCCATCAGTGGCTGGAACAAAATAATCCGGTGTTGAATCTGGGAAAACGGTGCTCACCTGAAAGATTTAATATCAAGATAGAAGAATGAAGAAATAGAGGAGGTTAATGATTTTGAGTTCTTCTGAATAATTTTGGATCCACAGCTTAAATGTAATAAACATGTAAAGAAAATCTCAAAAATACTAAAAACCGAGGCACTATATACCAACTCAGGCAGCAGGTATTCATGAATTCCATGCCTTTTCTCATTATTCATATTGTATGCCAGTATGTGCTAAAGCGTCACCCTCTACAACCAGAAACCTGTCATCTTTATACAATCAGGCCCTGAAAATAATGGGAAAAAAACCCATCCGTGGCATCACTGTCACATACTAAAAAGATACAGCTTATTAAGTTTTGAAAGCTTCAGGCATTTATGTTTTCTCAAATTAGCTTTCAAATGTATGAACAATGTCACCCCTGAACCTCTTAGCAGATACATCCAAAGACAGGACAGTAACAGAGTAACTAAGAGCATAATGAAGGGCAACTGTAAAATACATCCCAGATCTTAACTTGGACAATCAGCTGCCTCCATAAATGACTGTCAACTCTGTCAACTCTCAGAAGAAACACTCGTGTGCAAAGTATGATGTTAATTCGGTGGAAAAAGTTTTGCTGCTGCAGCAGTCATCTGTCAGTTCTCCCATGCTGGATTGTCCTTGAATGCACCGAGCAGTGACAGTCCCTGTCTATAATTCTACAGGATGTTAAACAATGTTAAATACAATATAATACCCGGTAACCCTGGACAACCCTGATGAGAGTTTCTGCAAATCTAATTGTTCATTGACCTTCCATCTGGAGAGCCGAGAAGCTAATGAATAGTCATCTATAACTTGAAATACAGTCAATTTCTAGTAAAAGGCTGAAAGAGGCCAAGTCCTGAATTTTCAGTTTCCTCTTTTTAATTCCCTTTCTTGCAGATATAAACTGTGTACTTTGACAGCCCTGTCACATTTTCACACTGTGTATTTATTCATGAACATCACAGTTTGACAAGCCCTTTTTCACCCAAATTACTCGACCTTCACTGGACGCCTCCAGACGACGCTGAGCCTGAACGACACAGCTTGATGTCTCTCTTGTTTTAAAGATTTACTGCTTCAACTCAAAACTTCACCTTGATTCATTTAAACAACCTCTGTCATGAAGAGAGCAGATACCATATTTTACATTGGTGCAGAAACTGAATGAATGAAGCATTCAGTGGTTCAGTGTAATAAATAAGGTTTAATGTCGAACGCAAACACAAAATTAAAGTCACAATTCTGACATTCAGTCCATTATTTTGAATTAATCCACAGAAAACATTGTGAGGTTTGTGAAGTTTTATTACAGTTCAACTGAAGTTTATGCTTGATGTAGCACGGCCTAACTTCCTGTTTAGTCTGCTTAATGTAGCCCCTGTCCTATCCATCCTGGTGGACTTGTCCTGGTATTAGAGCTTCACTCTCAAGTCCTGCCGCCGAAGTGAACGGCGTGATCGTTTCCAGAGACAGTTCTGGGTCGTCCTCGAGCTGGACGGTGGCAGGAAGCAGCAGCAGTCTGTTGTGGCTCCGGGAGCCGTTGGAGATGATCGACTCCTCGTCAAACTGAGCGCTCATGTCCTCCAGGCGGTCCGACTCGGCGTCAATCGTGCGAGGAAGCTGCTGCGGCTGCGCGGGGACCAGCTGCTCCTTGTGAAGCGTTGTGTCATGGTGATAAGAAACAAGCTCGTCGCTGAAGTTCACAGCTTCCACCGTGTTGTTCGAGCAGATCTGGTTGCAACCTAATATGGTGGAGAAGGCTCGGCGGAAGTCTGCGTTGAATGCGTAGATGACCGGGTTAAGGGAGGAGTTGGCCCAGCCGAACCAGACGAAGACTGTGAAGGTGGTGTCGCTGACACAGGGAGGGTCACAGAACGGGACCGTGCAGTTGAGGACGAAGAATGGCAGCCAGCAGCAGACAAACACCCCCATGATGATGGAGAGCGTCTTCAGGACTTTAGTTTCCTTCTTAAAGGATGACTTCAACGAGGCTTCATCGTTGGGCCTGTGATGCTGCTGCTGGTTCCTGTTCACACCGTGGCCTTGGTTCTGCGCTTGCTCCGCCGCCCTCTCCAAAGACGTGATCCGGCGGATTTGGGTCTGAGCAATCCTGTAGATCCTTGTGTAGGTTGCGATCATAATCACCACCGGGATATAGAAGCTGATGAGGGAGGAGGAGATGGCGTAGGTTTTGTTTAGGTTGGCCACACAGCTCTTGGCGATCGAGCTGGCGTTGAGGTTGTTGCTGATGTTCGTGAAGTTCCTGCCGCCGGAAGCCAGCATCTCCACAACCTCCAACAGCGCTTCTTCGTCCTCCTCTCCGGCCTGGTGCCAGTTAAGCTGCACCGGAATGAAGGAGATCAGGATCGAGAGCGTCCACGCCACCCCGATCATGACAAACGCCACCCGGTGAGTCATCTTCCGCTCATACTTAAACGGGCTGGCAATGGCCCAGTAGCGGTCAACGCTAATGATGCACAAGTTCAAGATGGAGGCCGTGGAGCACATGATGTCAAAGGCGATCCAAACCCCACAAAACCGTCCGAACAGCCATGTGCCGGTCACCTCCGTGATGGCCTCCCATGGCATCACTAACACGGCCACAAACAGGTCAGACACAGCCAGAGAGATGACGAAGAAGTTAGTGACTTTGGAGCGCAGGTGGCGGAACCGGACCACGGCGGCGCACACCAGCGTGTTCCCGAGCAGCGTGGACACGATGAGCAGGAAGAGGACGCAGCCGACCAGGACACGCAGTCCGCCGCTTCCTCCAGCGCTCCCGCCGTCCTCCTCGTCATCGTCTTCCTCTTCCCCGCCGCCTGTCCCGTCCAGCTCCGACAGAACTTGAGTGAAATTAGTCCACGTCGTGTAGTTTTCCATTTTCTTCACTTGAAGAGTGTTTAAAAGTGTACAAAGGGGATTAAAATCCGCGCGTAAAACAGCTGCTGTTCTTTCCACAGGCAGCTGACTCACCAATCATCCTCTGTTCTCTATGAATAAAAACAATCAGGGAAAAGGTGAGTGTCCACAACAAAAATGGATGGTTAATCTTCATTTGCTGCGTCTTTTAAAATGAAATCCTTATCACCGGACTGACGAGGCGTAAATCATCACCAAGAATAAGCGCTCCGCGAGCATTTATCCAGATATTCAAATCAGAAAGATAAATAAATAACTGATAATAAATTATAAACAGTGAATCCTGACGAAGTCCAACGTCTCTATAGGGGGTAAAGGGTCTCTGTCCCGGTCCTTCGTCCCAGCGTGACTCCTGGTGGACTCACTTCTCTCACTGTGACGCGCTCAGACTCGCTGCCAGCTGGAGCCAACGCGGGGCTCATTATCCGTCAGCACAGGTACTAGATTATCATCATCACTCAAAGTGTAGACGTTTTATCTTTTAACTTTAAGAAAAATAGCCTGAATGAAGAAGACACACTGAAATCACAATTTATGTGCGAGAAAATAAAGGTTTGGCAACGTGATGTGTGTTAATGGCGCATCGTTGCTCTCGTGCGTTTCTGTGGGAAATAAACAAAGGACTCATTAAAGATAGAAGAAAGATTTGGACATAAACATGCATTTTTAGTCTGTTTCATTTGATCTTGAAGTCATAAACAGGAACTTGTCATTAACAAGAAACAGTGAGTTTTTCTTTATTAGACAATATTTCCAAACCAGACTGATAACCAGAGATTATTGCGCTGATATTTTATTGATTGAACTCTTCAGGGAACGTCTCACTTATCCAGACAAATATTACATAATTTAAATCAGCATGTGGCTGAATTACAAGCAAACACACATTTGATTTTCTCCTAAATCTTCTTAATGGTAGTTTTCTATTTGTGCTGGTGTGGTTTTATTGTATTTGACAGAATAGAAAGAGAAGAAGAAAAATTAGATGATTAAAACTACTTTTTGAGTCAACATTTGTGATTCTGTTCGACAAGAAGCAATGAAAGTTCTGCAATTTTGTAATAATGTCCACAATCATCCGTACAGAATCAATCTCCTCTTACAAAATGATTCATTTATTCTGTGTTTGCATGTCTATTATTGAAGTAATTTCTCATAAGTGACAATATTTTTGTTTTGTTGGAGTGCCTTATTCAACTCAGATGAACAGACAGTAGTAAGAGTCGAGATTCGATCCCCAGCTCCTCCTTTCAATACAAAATGATGTGTGTAAAGGGAAATATATTTTTGAAATGCAGTAATTATTTATACAAACATATGTATGAATTCACAGTTCAGAACAAGGACATAAATAGACACAAGCACACTGCGTTCAGCACCACGGACAGTTCAGTAAAACACAGCCTCCTTAACGACATAAATCGTCAGGTCTCTCTGCCTGTTGCCTGCAGCTCCAGTTTGATTGTACTTTGCAGATAAATGCAGTCATGTGGAAGCATCGCTTTAAGACCAAGATTTATTTGACAATATTGTGTTAATGATTGCCATATTCAATGAATGACTTAAAGCTTGTTCACATAAAAGAGACAAGAAAACAACCATTGAATCGATAAAGAATTTTTATAAGACTTTTTTAAGAGTTTTTTTTAAGCCAACAGCAGATCATTCTGTGGTTATCAATAGGCCCTCTGCTGGATGGAGAGGTTTTATACTGAGCAGCTAAGACTGACCTTTTTTCTCTCTTTGATTAGAGCTGCTAATATATTCAGTATCTGTCTCCACAGGTTCAGGTGAGCCTCTTTTAATCTAAAAGAGAGAATACCAGAACACGTTCTGCAGGACCATCAGAGGTCAAATCAAATATTCTCAAAACAGAGCTTAAAAGAGTTCATCAGTAAACGATTCAAATCTGTCTGAGGTGTCAATTGTTCCGAAAAAAAGAGGTGATTTTGTCAAAACAAGGTTTACAGCATTCAGAGAAAATAAAATATTTTCATTCATCAGCCTCAGCGAGCACTGATGAAGCTCGTTCAGTGTTCTGAGAGTCTGAAAGGAGACTCTTTGTATTTAACAGAGCACTTTCCAAAGGGCTCAAAGCAGACGTTCAAGAAATCAACATTTATTAAAGTCAAGGACAGAGCCTGCTTTAAACCAAACTAAGCCAAAGGGTTTGTCTTCATGCTCCAAACTGACGGCAAATGTGAGGTTAATATTTTGATTAGCCTCAAAAATAAAAGCCCTTTTCAAACACTGACCTCGGTGCCACTTCTGTACAAGAAAGTCATATTCTGTACACTTGACTTAGGCCCAGTAAAGTTTCCACTACTGGATGAACAACTTCATATTACCTCTGTCCTCAATCATCACCATTATCGGAATGATGTGAATTGGTTTCAGGTGCAAAAGGTTCCATGTTATATATATCAAAAGTGCGGGTTTAGCTTCATTTAAATCCAATGCCAATTTATTTTAACTACGGTGCTACAACAACTGAAAGTCTCGATTCAAGGCCTTTAAAGGTCATTTGGGACTTGACATAGTCCTATTAAACAGCAGACATTTTAACTTGTCATAGCATGATGCAACCACCAGATGGCGCCATATGTCTGCTTTTGTGTCTTGATGCGCCAAGACAGCTGTACTGGTGTTCAAAGTTCCTCAATTCTGTTGTTGAGGCCATCGTGGTGTATAATAAACTAGAGCTACTTTTTACTACTGGGGGTGTAAAATGGTTGTTTTTAAGCAGATATTCTTGAGTATGGAGTCATAGGAGTGCCGTACTAAAAAACATGAAGCTGTAAAAAAAGAAAAAGCTTGTGATTTTTTCTGCGATAGTCTCCACAGACACTCAGTCCATTATAATACTATATGCTGCAAATGCAAAGGCTTTCATCGGTGGGATATAGGCTCAATCACCATTGTGGTACCTCATTCGACGATAGAGTGACTTAACAGACATTTATTTAAATGAAAATCTTCCAGATTACTTTACATCCAGCAGATTTTGCTCTGCTCTTATTTTTCATGTAATTTAACCTGCGTGCCAAAACTGAGAGTCACTGAGTGGAAAATATTTAGAGGAAGCTCTACTTTTGGCACAATTTCATGTTCTCTGAAGGCATCAAAACATTGATAACAAAGCCGCCCTCGAGCTTTGGAATGAATCTGTCCTCAGATGAACTTTCACGAAGTGAACTTCTATAAACAGGAATCAGTGTTTGTCTGCCTGAGATCAAAGTCATTTCAGTTTGTATGTGTGTGTGTGTGTGTGTGTGTGTGAATGTTTGGGGGTGTTCCCAGGTCATGTGTTTGTCTGAACAATGTGTGTGTCTGATTGCATACCTGCACATACCTGAACATTATGCTTCCCTTTTTTTAACAGCTCAACTTCTCTGTGGTCGCTACTGTACACTTAGTTCTTACATGTGCTAATTTAATATCTACCTGTATGCACCGTGTGTGTGTGTTGCCGTGCACTTTGCGGCGAGGTGAAGGCAGTCATCTCTGACGCAGGCGGGCTGGACCGCGGCCCGTCTCCTCCTCACCTGTCGTTATGCCCGCTGGCAGATCTGGCAGCTGCACGCGGTTCAATGCCGAGGTGAAGAGTTGAAGCTCTAATCACTGTTTTGGAGTGTTGAGGGGCGGGGCCTGCTGCTGAGTGTGTGAGTGTGATATTTAAAGCAAGTGTGTGTGTGTGTGTATACATTTTTCTCAGTCGTTTTGTGTATATAATTTTAAGTTTCTGTGTCTTTAAATAAGTGTAGCTTTTGTTTTTGTGTGAGCACACATGCACCAGCGTGTGTATACTTTTGTGTGTATGCATGAATGTGCAAAACTGTGAGTGAGATCATAAACAATCTACAATTTCCTCATCAAATTGTTGGCTAAATCAAATGTGTTGAGCTTGTGCCTGCTGTTTAATTGAAGGCTGATATTTGTGATCTGCATTGAGTGTGTATGCAATGAATTTGAACTTGCGTGAACTCGACGGTGCAGCTTCAACCAAAGGTGAGCGTCTCTCTCTGTCGGAGGCGTCTCGCTAACATAAACAGAGTGTCGCGGCTGGCAGGGCGTGGGTCACCTGCAGCTAATCTGGATAATTAAAAAGTAGCAAAAGAGAAACTAGGTTTGATGTCTGTGTAAACTATGCAGAGAAAGGAAGGGATTGATTACACAGTTAGAAGAACTGGGTCATCTGACAGTTAAATAAACCTGTTATTAATTTAATATATAAGCCTACAAGCTAGTTTTGCATGTTTAACCCATTGGCTACACCTTGCTTTAAATCACTGCTGACTTTTCTTGTTGATGAACTTTCTTCCTTTCAGGCAGCAAAGTTTTTGTTGATTTCCGTACAAAGCAACTTGTCGAGACTTGAAATGTGTTTGACATCAGGAGGCCAATCCATCACTTTGTCACTTGTTTGTAAATTAAGTACAATGGCACTTAATAATTAATATTATTACCAACTGAGCCTTACTTTTAGAGAGTACGGGCTTTAATTAGGTATAGTGTAATGTCTACTCTTGTACTCTGTTCTCTGCTCCGTGCAACAGCGCTGTCATTTGACTTAGTTGGCCTGTATTGCTAGTACTGTGCTGCAAACTAGCTACAAAGCTATGCTACCAACACCGAACAACCACGTCCACCAACACGTTCGCAGCAGATCCTTTAAGTCCTGTAAGTTGCGAGGTGGGGCCTCCATGGTTCGGACTTATTTGCCCAGCACATCCCACAGATGCTCGATTGGATTGAGATCTGGGGAGTTTGGAGGCCAAGTCAACACCTTGAACTTCGTTGTGTTCCTCAAACCATTCCTGAACTATTTCTGCAGTGTGGCAGGGCGCATTATCCTGCTGAAAGAGGCCACTGCCATTAAGGAATACTGTTTCCATGGGGTGTACGTGGTCTGCAACAATGTTTAGGAAGTTGGTATGTGTCAAAGTAAGGTTTTCCTACTAAGGTTTCCCAGCAGAACATTGCCCAAAGCATCACACTGCCTCCACCGGCTTGCCTTCTTCCCATAATGCATCCTGGTGCCATGTCTTCCCCAGGTAAGCGACGCACACACACCTGGCCATCCACGTGACGTAAAAGAAAACATATCTCAACCACTGACAGGTGCCATTGTAACGAGATAATCAATGTTTTATTGTCGTTTCCCTCTCTCTCTCTCTCGTCACTAATAACCTGTTAAGCCAAGCCGGGCAGAGTCATCATAACAGAAGCTACAGTTAGCAGTGGTTACTTAAGCAAAGCTATCTGGTGATCGGGAGCTGTTCCTCAACAAAAGCTGTGTGATTTCTTTGCTCATGTTAAAAAGTTGTGTTTTTGCACAGCAGTCAGTGGTACATGAACAACAGAGACACTCCAGCAGCATCTGACATTACAAAGTCTGATAAGTAATAAATTCATTGTCTCGTCTCCCGCTCTACATCCCGTTAATAATAAACCTGTCACACCGAGCAGGCCCCCCTCCCGTTGTGTGGACCGGATTTGCAGCGTTTTTCTTGTGCACGTTTTCTGGGTTTGCATCATTTCTGTATCGTTTCTGTTTTTGTAGCGCGTTTGATGTTAGTGCATTCAATTTTGGTTTGGCTTTTTGCAGCACATTTTTTCCATTTGCAGCACGTTTCCGTTGTTGCATTTGTTTTTGACTTTTGCATGTGTTTTGGAATTTACATTGTTTCAGAATTTGCAGTCCGTTTGGTCTTTTGCAGCGCCATTGCCCTTGTCGACAACCGTACATTTATCATTAACATGGACTAAACATTAACAAGAATGTGTCATAAAATTTCCAACTGATGATATCTAGGGCAGGAACATGAGTGGTCAGTTGAGCAAGGCTGAAAAGCAATGCACTATAATTTGTATGTAACCTCTGTAAATGAGAATTAAGAGCTCTTACCCGAGGTGTTTTGATGCTGACGTATCAGGCTCTGTAACAGCAGGGTTTTGCACAGTCAGTATTAGACGGTGAGATTTACAGCTCCAACTGCCGTATGACAGAGTATAAACACTAACATGACTACTTGGGGTTGCAGTGAACACACGAGTTTTACACAGGAGATCAGAGTTTGTTTCGTGTGAAAGTCAGGACCAAAGCTGTCTGCACCACCCACACCACCCACTCGCCAATTAGTTCACAACCCTCTCTCACTGAGCCACACCCGCCTGAAAACTGTATTATCAGTTTTCACATGGAAAAATTGTTTGTGCAAATACAGTAACAGCACGTTCAAGATGAACCAATCAGTTGCAAATTAAACTGTTCTTTAACTGTTGAATGAATAAAAAATTGGCACCACCTAAACCATCAGACATCTCCGTTTATCTAAAAAGAACTGCATAAGTGAATATTCTGTCAAACTGTGTTACCTTCGTTCCCACTCCTTTAACACCATGAGAGTTAATGAATAAAAATGAGTGTAGAGATGAAGTAACTCTTGCATGCAAATGGAAAGAAGAGGACAGCTTCCTCTGCAATGTCATGGTCATGGTCCACCACAGGCTCGGACTCGGCTGGTAACAGTTTACCTTACAGTTTACTTGAAATGTGCAATGAAGGTAGTTGGTGGAGCGGGGCAGGCAGAGGGTGCTGAGCGGAGGGCAGAAAGGCAGACTAACTGGAGCATGGCTGGCAGACAGAGATCCAACTGGAGGATGATCCTAAGACAGAGCCAGAAGCAGAGATGGATTCTTTCAAAAATACAGTCAGCTAAACTAGAAAAAGCTTCAAGAGGCCGCAGCGTCGATACCACATAAGTGAACTGAACGATCTGGAGAAGACTGGTGAATAGAGCTGGGTATTTATCCTGCAGGAGCTTGATGAATGGATTGTCACAGCTGTGCTGGTGGTAATGCTCACCATGCCCAGACACACACACGGAGGAGAAACATGGGACCAACAACACGCACAGGGAAAGGGAAAACAGCAGGCACACTAGGAATGAGGGAGATGACACTTTAGCTCACTAAGACATGCAAGGTTTAAAACAGAAAGAAATGTGGCATGTAGCAGAATAAAAAGTGACTGTAACTATAAAATAAGATTTGAATTCTTCCAGAAAGTCTTCCAGGTAAAACTTAGCAGTCAGATTATAGCAGACTGAAGCAGGAACGAGGACAATGTGACCCAGGATTGTCATTTCAAAATGAATAAAAATAAATCCTTATTTTCCCTTAAAGGATAACTTTCTTTATTTTTAAACCTGGGCCTTATTTTATTTATATATTTTTATTTATTTATTTATTTATTTATTTTTACAAATTTGGGTGTCAAAATGACTCATAGGAACTAAAACTTTTACAATCGGTCCAGTAGATGCCCTCCAGTCATTTCAACACCCAAATTTGTAAAAAAAAAAAAATTAAAAAAAAGGTTAAGAAAGTTAAGATGTCAGGTCAAAAGGTTTCAGGTTTTTTTTTTGCCATAGGTGAGGGTTTAAGGTGTTAAAAAAGTGGGCAAAAGGAGAGTAAGAGACAAGTGCAGGGAGACCAGAAGTAGAAAGAGAAGAAAAAATGGTCGATGGTGACCCACTGCTGAACCGCGGAAGAATAATGACCCAGGAGAACAAGTGTGTGAGAGTGTTGGAAATGTTATCACGTCTGCCATGCTTGTTTTAGATCTTATCCTAGTTTTCAGGGTTCATGTCTTTTGGAGTTAATGGTTTTTATCGGCCGTGTTGGCTCCAAGCTTTGTAAACGCTTCACTGTCAGGGTATTTATAGATTTTAGGGGATTTCGTGTTTCCTTCTCAGGTTGAAAAGAATTCAGGAGCCCAAAAAAATGTAGCTGTTCAGCAGACATGTTTGAGTTCTTGTCTTATTGTTTATAATAATAATGTAATAAATCTTGATTTGAAGGGTTAGGGTTAGGCTAACGATAACCACCAATTATGACCTTGACCCTGAAATATCATTGAATTAATACCTCTATGACAACTTAGAAAAACAGCCGTTTGTGTGACGGCTGCGGGACATTATTAATTTTCATTTGAAATGCATGAAAACAGATGAGAGTCTTCACGCTGCTGGCGTGACACACGCGTATCTCGCGCGACTCACGCACCGAAAATGTAGAGAATAGGAGGCTCGTCTATTTTTACACTGAGCCACATGCGGTTCTCGGCCAAAATACACGGTGAAAATGAACTGTGATGAGTCCTATTGATCTCTGACAGCAAAATTAACATCTCTTCCTGTAGTAAAAGTCACAGGCATGGAGAGTAAAGTAGGTCAACACTTCCGGTATGCTTTAGTAAAAGCCTGATCTGGAATTCTGACTCCTCTAGTATGTACACAATGCTTTTATTTTGAAGTGTTTCCCAGGCCATTGTTGTTATTATTTTTTTTACTTTATTTGTAACTTGTCCAGGAAGTGATTTGATCGATATCTCACTAACAGGCTCCTTACTGCGGTTCCCACTGAATTCGTCGCAGCTTCATCTTACACCTGACACCTATCCCCCGCCAGCATTAAAAATAACTATATAGAAATAATCAATCTTGTCACTGAAGATCTGATCTGCTTTTGTCGCTCATATAGAGTAATCAGAGTTCATTTCAGTCCGTTTCATAACTCCTCACATGAGCTTTAATGTTACTTCTCTGGTTATAATCATTAGAAAAGAACAAAAGGAATAAAAACTCTCCAAATAATCACCACAAATAGCCCAAGAGATATTGTTGAATGTGTTGGTGCTGAAAGGGAGCTGCTGAGGAAGGCAAACGCAACTTTGATCAAATCCCATGAAAACAGTCGGACACAATCTTCAATCGGGATGATTTTAATCAGACTGTAAAAAAATGGCAAAGGTAATTTACATTCAGTTTCTGTTAGTGTTCATCAAAGTATATGTAGTCTGTTTTGCCTCCATGATTCCCATAGAGAGAGAGGGAGAGAGAGCGAGGGGTCTGGCCATAAATCCTTTCATTTGACAGCAAACACACAGCAGGGTCACACTCACATTCTTTCACACACACACACACACACACACACACACACACACACACACACACACACACACACACACATACACACAGGTTGTCTGTACACCCAGGCTGCTGAAAGAAGTCTCTTTGAAATCTGTGGTGTCTCATCCTGTGAGTTCAACATCAAATCCGCTTACAGCTTTTCACAATGACAAACAGCAGGGTGAGACCACAGACTGTATGAAAAGATGAACAGCTCCCTAAAAGTGAAGCCAGAACATCTCCATCGCCCCCTGCTATCTGGCTGCAGTATCGGTCATAAAGCGGAAGGGGCGGGACTTCAATACCGCTGTTCCATCAGCCGATCTCTACTGTGCAGATTCCAAATGTGCAAGATGGCAGCTCCAGCATCTAGGTTCATGGCTTGGCTTGGCTTCATTTTTGAACAATGAGAGAGAGTCCATACAGTCATTGGGTGAGATGGACACCTGACATAAAGACCAAGTAAAGGAGACAGGAAGTGAACTGTGTGAGTGTCAGACTGGAGTGTTCACAGAGCTTTTAGGTCTGACAGTGACGCTTTGAGAATGACTGAGCTACAGGAAGATGAGGACATCACAGTCATAAATATTTACAGTAAGAACAGACAGGAGCCATTTTGGATCTGTGGTTGTGTTTTTGTCACATGGAGCAAAGGGTCAAAGAAAGTACAACTGGGTGAAGTCTTATTCAGCTACTTTGTTTGGTGCCACTTGATTTAAACCACTAAAACGTCAAGCATTGTAAACAGTCGTGGTCATTTAAAGTATTTCTTTGAAACCACACTGGGAATGCGACGTTTGTATGAAGATTTATGTATTGAAGATTTTTTTCTTATGTGATAGATATGAACATTTGTACGACAGAGTATTAGGGTCACATTAAAGAAAAAAAAAAAGAGAGATTACGAGAATAAAGTCGTATTATTACGAGAATAAAGTAATTGTATTATGAGAATAAAGTCATAATATTACAAGAATAAAGTCGTAGTATTACGTGAATAAAGTCGTAATATACCGTGGTCCTCAAAGCGGCCGCTTCCAAGTGATCGACAGGAGAGTGTTAGTGTGTTACTGAAAAACAAAACGAAGGTCTGCACATTACCAGAACTGTCATCCATCTGTTTCAAGATGCTTTACAAATACACCTTCACAATTTGAAAGGCATTTAATTTAATTTCAATGTGATAACTTAATTTAAAAGATACTGAAAATGTGATTTTATTTAAAAGGTAAAATAAAAATGTTTTCTTTATGAAAACAAATTTGGTCTTCAAAATGTCTTTTTCGATAATCAGGGTCATCTTATATTCAGACCAATACGGTATGTTAGGATACTACACACTACATTTAAAATAGTGAGTTAATGCAATTTCATAGGAAGACTGAAACCTCTCTCATAGATTACACTAAATGTGTGCTGGTGTCCCAGCTGAAAATGTATTGTTCTACGAACGTTATGAGAATGTTACGTGCGATGATCTGGTAATGTTTTGAGCGGGAAGTTTTTATTTGGTTCCCCGAATGTTCCTTTTAATAGCAGGAGAACGTTCTCTGAAAAGATCCTCAGAATGTTGCAGTGAGAATGTTCAAATCACATTTCAGGAATGTTTTATAAATCACGTTCTGATAGTTCAGGCTGTACTGACATCCTGAAAAGATCCTCAGAATGTTGCAGTAAGCATGTCCTACCTTTGTTTTTATGTAACATTGAGCAAATGGCTCACAAAAGGCGTTCTGACATCCCAGGCCTCAATACCATCCTGAAAATATTTTCACAATGTTGCAGTTAAAACTTTTTGTCCTGTTTCAGTTTTAACGTTATAAGAACTTTATTTGAAATGATAAACATCCTTAAAACGTTCTTTAAATATTAGATTAAAACATTTTCTTTGAAACCTAATTAGAACTTGTAGGTAATGTTAGCCAACGTTATGGGAACGTTCCCTGCTAGCTGGGGTGCCGCTGTCTTTTGCGTTTATCAATATTGTTTGTGAGACGCATTGCGGTAGTCATAATTCACAAACTACTTTTATCTGCTCACCCTTTTTCCACCTACGCTTTCTCTGTGCTCACAACGGCGCGTTTCCCCTCTTTCTGTTTCCCTCTCCCTGTATGTCTCTTCTTTGTGCACTTTCTTCTTCCGAATACTCAACTCGTGATTTCAGTTTGTTCCGCACAATTCAGTTTTTACAGCAGAAGCTGAGCCATGTGTGGAGGCTCGTGGGGGATCCAAAAAGTCAAAACCAGACTGAATGACATCTACGACACTTTGAAATCTCTTAAACAACAGCATAAGTAGGTCCATATTAAACAGGAGAGTCTGCACCTCAATCAATGCATTTTGAAGAAAGAGGTACCACAGGACTACCATGTGTTTGTGTTTCTCTGCAGAGCATGTGTACTCAAAACCGCTGCGTGGTGGTAGAGAGTGACTTGTTCATTTATAAATCGATTGTGGATGGTATTGTTTTTTCAAACAGGTAGAAATAGAATTGAAAGCCTTTGTTGTAACACCCGTCACTTGTGTGTTGATTTTAAGTGACTGCAAGCATTAGTTCCATAAAGCAAAAAATACGTGCTCGTCCAGTCGTTGCCTTTGTTCTTTGGCCCAGCACTGCAAGGGTTAAACAGACGGAGCTGCTCTCCTTATCTCCGGCTAAAATGTTCCAGCAGCTCAGAGAGGATCCGAGCTTTCAGACCACTTGATGCTAATAGAGGGACATTTACCCTAACGGGAACAGAGAGAGTGTAACCCCAGGTCACTGCACTCAGCAACAACACTGACACAAAGACACACAGACAGCCTACTCTGCTTTTACAGCAGGGACAGACAGATACACTGAAGCGCTCATGTAAGCTCTGTTCAGACAGGCAGCAGGTTCAGAATGGGTCACATCTGTTTTCAAACATATCACACAGAATTCACACTTTTCAGATCACTTTTGAATCGTACTCAATCCCCTACAGCAGTGAAAATCCTCAAGTATGTTGCATGTTTGCCAACGCATCATTTCAGTGTCTCAGCAGGTGTTTCTCATCAGCTGTCAAAGTTCAAGCACCGGCACCTTCTGTGACATGATATCATTAGTCGGGTGTGGAAGAGTGTGTTTCAGTTCCAACCCAAAATATCAGAGAACAGCAGAACCAAGAGCTTTGCTAGATTAAAACACAAAATAACTTGGTTAGGAAATAAGAGATCAGGCTCTGGGTCAAACATTAGTGTGCAAGTTTTGACAGATGAGTTATGTAAGTTATGTTACACTCGTGAAGATGTTATCTCAAAGATATCAGTTTCGTACTCTTTGGCGACGCCTTTGACGATAAACGGTAATTGCAGGAGTACACTTGCCACTTCAACCAGATGTCCACGGTTGGCTCCGGTTGTAACTCTTGATTTTCCTCGCTTTTTAGACTGTTTGCCTTCATCTGAGCGTCAAATTTGTTTCTTTTTCCTTGGATTTTCACTTATTTTTGAAATTGTATCTGCAGTCATCGATCTTTTCTTTGTTTGTTCAGCCATAGTAGATTACTGTTTACTTGCAACACTTGCAGAGACTGGAAAAGCAGTCGCTTAGCTCCGCCTACCCTCTCTGGCAGACCAACCACTGCTGGCTGATGGAAAACGCGTCACTAACTGGGCGCTGCTTGTGATTTTTTCCGCAATTGTCGCCACAGACAGCCAGTCTGCAGTAATACTATATACTGCAAATGCAAAGGTTTTCATCAATTGGCCATAGGCTCAATCACCATTGTGTTACCTCATTCAGCGATAGATAGTGACTTAACAGACATTTATTTAAAACAAAATCTTCGAGATTATTACTGTAACACTGACTATTGGTTTACACACAGCACATGGACACAGATGAAAGTCTCATCCATTAGTGTTCGCCTTCAAAGAATAAAACATAAACATGGGTTGCATAAACCATCTCACAAAAGACCTGTAAGAGGTTGTCACCCTTTTCTCAGAGTAATCTGATTTGTCTTTACTTTGTCTACTGTTAAAATACAATTAAATTAAACCTTGTTATAAAAAATAGGCATAGTAGCAGGTGTAAAGACAAACTGTGTTGACACAGATACAGCCTGTGCTTGTATCTCTATGTTAGTGGTAACTAGAACTTAATGTTAAAATGATTTGCACACAAATGTTGTAAGAAAGGGTAACAAAAAGCACAAGACAATAAAGATAACATTGAAATAAAATTTCCATTAAAGCCTGATAAAATCGTTGGATGGGTGGTTCTCAGTTCATGTCCTCTTTTGTTTTCATGTTGGTTCATTGTTATCTGTTATCTAATTCAGAGGCTGCTGAGTTATGACAGCCAATCATAACAATTTAAAGCCGATGAAAGGAGGCTATTAAAACAGAACCAGGGCCCGACCGGGTTCGGCTGGACTGGGTTAAGTTCTGGGGGAAGGGACAGCGAGGGCAACAAAAACATGTTATGTGAAAAATAAAACAGATAAAAAACGGAACACTGATCGAGTTAAACGTCTTGTGTTGTTAACTAAGCCCTGGATTTGGGAAAACACCAGCAAATTAGCCGGAACAACTCTCAGGCTGTGTTTGTTGTCATTCCGGAGCCAGTTATGCCTGGTGCTGCCTCGCTGTAACCCCGCCGTGGTGACACCTATCTCGGCATTAAACAAATGCTGCAAGGTCCTGACCTCTCCCTGTTTGGATTCACAGGCTGGGAGCCCAGACAGCAGCGCTGTGCTGCGACGCACGTATCAACACAAACCTCCATACAGGAATGCAGCTGAGGCCTGCTTGACTCGGCCACAGACCCCAGCATGACCCAGTGAGTGAGTGAGTGAGTGTGTGTGTGTGTGTGTGTGTGTGTGTGTGTGTTCATGTTGAATCTCTGTTTCTGTCTGTGACACACAACACACACATCAGACACACAGGCAGAACTGCAAAAACACAGTTTTTAGATATTTCAATAATTTCATGTTACTTTTCTTGACCATGTTTTAAAACCACGTGTACGAGTGTTCATTAGCAAGAACTATATATATTTATATTTATAATATGAATTGATAATCCTGAAATTGTTGTTGAACTTCTTGTTGGCGTCGGAAATGAAATTCAGGAGTGATGGGACAGAGGACGAGATTGATAGCAAGTGCGATATGGTTTAGTGGTAAGACAGGGCACCGCATCGGATAGAGCTGCATGGGCGGCCAACATGCGGCAGTAGATTTCATTGTCAAAAGTGTCCAATTTTGTGTCCTCATTAAACTGCTAGAGACAGGCAGCGTCTTCTAAAGCAAAATGGATATGATATTGGTAAAAACCATTGTCTCCCAACAGAGGGCCATATAATCGTCCATTCCCAAAGAAAATCGGTGTAGAGAGAGAAGGCATAATCACACTCAGTGGAGTAAGCCAAGGGACCCTGTGGTGGTTGCTGGTGGTAGGCAGCAGGGGGAACTGTCATTCCGGTGCTGGGCTCCTCTGCTAGAGCTGGTATAAGAGATTGCTGGTATTGAATGCTGGGGGGCACTGATATCCTGATGTCAATTCCCCTGGTTGATGTAAGCTGGCGGTGCTGATGTTGCAAGACTTGGTTGGAGGTGCAGGGCTCCAGAATTTCTGTTATGAGTGCTCTGTCTGAACTAAGCAATTGAGTTGAATCTTGATTGAAGGTGGTAGCTGAAGCCCTTGTGTTTTTTTTCTGGCTGATCTCCGATTTTCCATTTGTTGTTGCAATTGTGCTTTCTTTTAACTGGAGGATGTTGATTGACTGTTCCTTTATCAGCAGCACAGACATCACGGCTTGATGTTGGTGGTTGCGTAATGGCGTCATTTGGAAGCGGGTTGGCATTTACAGACCGGTGAAAACATGCTGACATGAGACTATTAAAAGGTTTTGCTTTTTCCGGAATATGTACAAGGTATCAACATTCCGCAACATTCTAGAATGTTAAAGTTCTAGAATCTTGATATGTTCCGTAATGTTGATACATTGTAGAATGTTGACATGTTCTGGAATGTTTATATGTTCTGGAATGTCATGTTCCGGAAAGTTGATACGTTCTAGAATGTTGATACGTTCCGGAATGTTGATGTGATAATTAAAAAAAAAAAAAGGAAACGGCCCGATAGCTTTGATATTTCGAGCTGATATCAACTCTTGCACAGGATGTGCCTGTAGCGCAAGGGTTGTTTAGCTCCTACCAGTCAGTGGTCTGCAATGTTTATACTTTAGTTAATCAGCACACTTGTAACCTCGTGGAGTTGACACAAAAAATTTACTGGATACCATAATAATAACTTCATTTATTTTGCACCTTTAAATACAGAATGTTTACTAAGTGCTTTGACAGACAAAGCAAAGGCAGGAACTTGGGAAGATTACAGAATACAAAACAGATTAAATAACTTTCAACAATGTGGCCAAACAGAGAGTATTCAAGAAGTTTCAACAAAAGTCAAGAACTCATGTCAAACACCAAAGGTCAACAAGTATAAAAGCAAGTAAAAAGAAAAGTGACAAAACAAACAATTTTGATTGAAAATTCTGATGTCAGATTATTCTCACTGGGAGCTTTGTTATTTCACATTATCATAAGCAGTGCAATCAAGCAAGTATAGTTCTAACTATTTTACCTGCAATAGCCTTCTTAAAGAGATGTAGCACCCATTTCACAGATCCATCTGTTTTTGACCTCACACTCCACAGCTTTCCATCCCTTGGTTTCTTGGACAGAAATCACACAGTGATGGTTGTCAGCAGGTTGATGCATCCAGTAGCTGAGAGAAGAACATGGTGGTTAGATCTTGACTCAGAGTTTATGATTCATGGTTTTAAGATTCATGTCTTACTCTTCGGTCAGATGATAACCGCTGACCCACTTCCAGCCGTCCCCATCAACTCTGAGACCAATCCAGAAGTCATCGCCTGCCAAACTGGCCAAGCTGCTGTTTGAGATGAATCCCTGATGATTACCAAAAGAGATAAGTACTTTTAACACTATATTAAAATGAAAACGTAATGAACATGAATGTTTTTATCAGTCACATTTGTTCTACCAAAGCTGCATTCCCCAAACCTCACTCTGCTAACAATAGTCACAGTAAAATATGAGATAAAATTGCTTGTGCTAGGGAATAAGGAATTCAGTTTTTTGTTCATTTAACTTCAGGAAGTTTGGGCCATCCGGTTTAAATGTCTGGGAAGCAGTTGAGCAGCGGTTGTAAAGAGTAAGGGCTGTGGCATTTTAGTAAGATATAACTAGGTATCATCTGCGAAACAGTAAAATGAGATGCCGTGCTTCTTTATAAGTAGACCCAGTGGGAGTACAGAGAAGAGGTGCCAAAACAGAACCCTGGGCACCCCACAGGTATAGGGGGGCAATAAGGATAAGGTATCCCTCAAGCTCACGTTAAAACTTCTGTTTTCCCAGGTAAGACTTAGAGCTGGATCCCAACCCAATCTTTAAGCCTGGTAATAAGCAGGTTGTGATCGACTGTGTCAAATGCAGCGCTAAGGTCTAAAAGTATTTAAAAAGCACAGTTCCCTTTGTTAATTAATAACTTCAAGAACTGATTCAGTGCTATAGTGCTCCCTAAAACCAGATTGAAATGCTAGAAATATCTAAATCTTGCTGAGAAAAAAAAAAAAAATAGAATATGTTTTTTAACTACACTTTTCAGAATTTTAGATAAAAACAGAAGCTTGGATCCATACCAAAAACAATACTCTTTAGGTTGTCTATGCATATAACAACCCCTACTCATGTTTATAGTTGGCATAGAAATTATTACATTATGACAAAAGTCAGGCGATGTAGTGGCGGGTGACAGTTACAGGTGATGTGTGGGCGAACAAACAAAAAGGATACGGAGGATACTGTAGTTGGAGTCCTGTGTGCACTTCTTTAAGGTACATGTGTAACTTCACTTGTGTACGTAACATTACTGACATAACACCATTTACGTCTCACATGCAATGTTACCTCTCCTTTGGGTCAGTGTGTGGTAGAAAGGGTGGGAACAAATTACCTATATGATCATATTGGTTAGAGTTGGTATGTGGTTAGTATGTTTTTTGTCAACACATTCGCACTAAGTGTAGTGACGAAACTGCCCATATTGTGGTCACCAATTCCCATATTCCCCATGTTTTTGATACCTGTTCCTCTGGACTTTCGATAACAACCAAATCTGCATTCTTTTCTCTGCAATCATCTCGAGCCTCCTCCCAGGTCCTCTGATCAGGAGGGTCACGGTGACTGATCGCGTAGCAGCTGGACTGGAAGTAAAGCCAGCCTGTCTGACAAGGCTCACTTTGTCTCTCTGAAAAAAAAAAAAAAACAGTAACCAACTGACCATAGCATATGATTACTGTATTGTGACATTTATGGTAATTATGGAACAGAATGGAGAGATATTGACACACTTTTTCTGTAACGGAATGGATAGGTTGTAAAGAAAGGCTCAGTCCACCGGTCTATTGTTGGGTGCGCTTGTCTGGTTCTGTATCTCTGTACCGTCGGCCACTGTGTATACCACTCCGGGTATTGCGTGGTCGTGATATCTGTAGTAAGCTGGTTCTTTGCTCTCAAGTACTGGTTCTCTGCCGTCAGGCGTTGGTTCTCTGCCATCAGGCCCTGGTTCCTTGACGTCAGGCGTTGCTTCTCTGCTATCAGGTGCTGTTTCTCTGCCGTCAGGCCCTGGTTCCCTGACGTCAGGCGTTGCTTCTCTGCTATCAGGTGCTGTTTCTCTGCCGTCAGGCCCTGGTTCCCTGACGTCAAGCGTTGGTTTTCTGCTATCAGGTGCTGTTTCTCTGCCGTCAGGCCCTGGTTCCCTGACGTCAAGCGTTGGTTTTCTGCTATCAGGTGCTGTTTCTCTGCCGTCAGGCCCTGGTTCCCTGACGTCAAGCGTTGGTTTTCTGCTATCAGGTGCTGTTTCTCTGCCGTCAGGCCCTGGTTCCCTGACGTCAAGCGTTGGTTTTCTGCTATCAGGTGCTGTTTCTCTGCCGTCAGGCCCTGGTTCCCTGACGTCAGGCGTTGGTTCTCTGCTATCAGGTGCTGTTTCTCTGCCATCAGGCCCTGGTTCCCTGACGTCAGGCGTTGGTTCTCTGCCATCAGGTCCTGGTTCCCTGACGTCAGGCTATGTTTCTTATTCCTCAGGAGCTGGTTCTCTGCCCTTAGCATGTTGTTTTCTCCATTAAGGTTTGTGATGTTGGTCTTTAAGTTTGCATTGGTGAAGGCAAAGATGTTGGTGACATATTTGCAGTGCTGATCAGCTTCCTTTATCTGATCACTCAGCTTAGCAGTAATGACAGAGGTAACTAGAATGCACAAACAGGTTGTGGGTCAGTAAGAATGCAGTGCAAGGCAAGTTCATCTTGATGGCAGATTTCATACATTCATGAAATTCAAAGTGCGTTTCACAATTTATGAAATGTAATTACTCATACCAGTCTACTACTTAAATGCTTACAGTTAACAATTCCTTCAGACTACATTTCAAGAAAATAACTTCTGACTCAAAATAAGAGCAAAAGTTAACACCTCCTGCCTCATGTGAATGTATGAAAACAAATAAACAATGTTGAAAAATCCACTTAAATAGAAAGCAAAGTAGTTTATTCTCCAGAAGCATGTGCTAAAGACGACAACACCCCCAAAAGGCTAACTTAAACTTGCCAAAACCAAGAAGACTCTGGTGTTGAACAATGCAGATGCCAATGCAGAGGTGCAAAAAACTGCAGTTTTTCTAGTGTCCACTTGAGGCTGGCTCAGAGAACAACCCATTAGGACCCATATTTAAAATATAAAATTACAGCAAATTACAGCAGAAATAAGCATGTTTATAGCCTGTTACAAAAAAATATTTCTCTATTCCGTAGAACTGTTTGGGGGGAATTTTTACATATTTTCATAGTCACTTGTTTTAAATATATGAAGCCTCAAAGTAAGGCATTATTACAGACAGGGTCACTTGAGTGACAGGCATATACCACTGGCTGTCTGCCAGACATCAACACAGCCACTCAGTCACTGAACTTGACATCATCGTGTTTGTGTTGTTTCATCATTCAAAAATGGGAGAAATAATATGGCTAAGTGTGTAATTTATGGAACTATCCAACTAACGTTCTTTAGTCTGACAACTACAGTCAGTCAACGCCACACAAAGAATCACCTCTATGGGAAACAGAGTTAAACTAGCACTCACCAGCTTATGGATCAGCCACATTCACAGACTGTTTAGCTTTCATAACTTGGTGTTTGCCAACTCTTTACCTGTCTCGTACACCACCCTCTCGTCCAAATGCAGTCCACTTCTAGCTTCAGAAACCCAACATGATAGCGGCCAAATCCCCAACTTCACGCTTCATTTACGCTGAGAAACCAATGGGTGTCATTGTGGCTATGTCCAATATGTGTACACTGTATGGCCAGAATGCTACCTTGTGCTTCTGTTTGGCACAAAAAAATTATGATTGAGTTTACTGAACATATAATACTAGCAGTTGTATGTGGACATATTGAACTAAATGTTCTCCAATTCTTTGCTTACAGACCTAATGAAGTGACTGTTGGGTTTATACTCACAGTAAATACGGAGGGCCATGATAAGCAACAGTATCCCCCAACACACAGCTACTGGTGCAAAAGAGTGATGGCTGGAAAGAGTCTTCTTATCTGAGAGAAAATTAAGAATTCAAAGTACACTAGGAAATAATCCAATGAATACAGTGTCACAGTTTGAATGTTCACAAAAAGGTAGAGGACCCAGGTGCAGCCTTTATGATATTATGATTTTACTAACAAAGTAAAAATGTAAAAACAAAATCTAAAATCCAACAAAAGACAAAAAAAAGGAAACTCAAAAGGCAGAGCAAAAAAAAACCTAACAAACAAATCCAGGGAACAGATAATCCAAGGAAACACGAGGAGTCAGGGCAGGCACATAGATAATCCAAGTTAGAAACATGAGGAACAAAAGCGCGGGAGGAAGGAAGACAGGTCACGGACATAGACTCAATGAACTGGCACAGAATGGTAGGAACACAGAGACTAAATACACACAGGGTAATCAGGGACAGGTGAGACTAATCAACACAGGTGAACACAATGAGGGCAGGGCACTCAATCTGAAAGGCGGGAAACAGAATAAAGGAGGGAAATAAAACAAGACATGAGGGGCAAGAACTACAAAATAAAACAGGAAACACTAGAAACCAAGCGCAGGGCTAACAGGGCTACAAAGTAAAACAGGAAATTCTCTAAATTAAATGCACAAATAAACCAGACAAAACCAAGACAGGAACACAATATACAAACAATAATAAACAATAAGAACTCAAGACAACAAGAGACAAAGTGACCGAGGATAACAGGAAATAATATCAAAACACCAAAATACAAATCCACAACATAACTAAACTTGAATGACTCATGACATACAGTCTTTAAATACACAGAATCATATAAGCTTAATTAAAACATTGTGCTCATAATGTACCTGAAGTGGCTGGCATTGTGTTCATAGGGCAAACTGTTGCATTCACGTAGACATCTTCTTCCTCAAGTTCCTCTGTGAGCGTGAAAAATCAGACACACAAAAAAGTATATATTATACACACACTGCAGAAATCTAAATCAATTAATGGATGTGACCAACCATTTTAGAGCTTTGAAAACTGTAAATTACCTGCCTTAACCAAGCAAAGAGAAGCATCCCGCAATGTGGCAAGATATTAGACACGGGACTTGTCGCCAAAGCAATCCTGTCTCCAATAAATTCTGCTTGTATACATTTCATCGACCAAAGATTTGAGGAAAAATGTTAATGGACTGCTTCCTTCTAGACTTCCAACCACTCAAGAAACTTTAAGCGACATGCCAGTTTAACCCTTTAAACACTAATAAAGTACCATGCAAGGCAACATCATCTTCATCACACACGCCACAATTTAGGGTCAGACTTTTGCAGAAGGACATTTCGACATGCAAACTGGCAGCTCTACGTCTGAGCTGTACCATTTCTTTTTTAAAGAAATCAACTTTATGGATCAAAACCCAGAGGTTAAGTTTAGGTAAAGATCATGGTCAAGGTTAAATAACACGACATCTAGTTGAATAAAAGAAAGCTATTTTTAGAGACAAGGTTTGACACAAACATCAGAGCCTCATTAAAGTTTTAATAAAGTATAATTGTATCTTACCTGCAGATATATAAACATTAGGGTTTTTAAAAGTAACTCTTGGTCCTTTGGATTCCATCTTCCTCTTGCATAAAGCAGACAGTCACAGACAGACAGATGGCTGTTAGTCATGGGCTGATGTTATATTCTTCAGTTAGGGTGTTGCATTTCTGCTTTTTTGATTGTGATGGTGTTGTTAGCAAGTTATAATGAGTGAAGTAAGTGTAAGTGTGTTTTCTCACAAGTTCATCTGTTTCTCATTTCACTTATCAGGCTGCTGCAGGCCAATCTTTCATATAGAGTAGAAAATAATTTTCTGTTCTAAGTAATTCGTAAGACTTTGTGGAAGCTGTGTTTCATGTGAAAAAGACACCAATGCATCCACACTCGTCTACCGAATGTGTGACTTTGGCAACTCACTATGTTGTCCATGCACAGCTCTTCTCTTTAAAATGCTTACACGCAGGATGTATTTTTTGTGATGGCAGCTCTAATCCAATGTCTAACAATTGTTTATTTTCATTTTATTAGTTTATTTTTAGACAGTGCACATTCAGGAGCATTGCTGTAAATGTGCCAGAGTTAGCCAAAAGGCTATTTCATCTGTAGTCCCGGACAGATTCAGTTTCGAGTCACCCTAACAAAGTTAAAAACATAATATAACATTTAAATTACAAAGTTATGGAAATCAATTTAAAACATGCGGCTCGCAATACAGGATATGCAACAAACCAAAAGACAATGATATTAATAAATGTATGGCCTAAATAATACTACATGGTGCTGCATTATTAGACAATGTTACTAAAACATGCAAAGCAGAGGCACAGACATAAAAAAAAAAGCATAGCAGTACAGACTAGTGCAACTGACTTTTAGTGCTGACAGAACTGAGTACTAATTTACCATTTCTTTCAGTTTGAAATAAACTGTATGTAACCAGTCAACTAATGGGGGATGGAGTTCCATTGTAGTGCAGCTTTAATGGAGAAGGCAGACTGACTGAAGGTACTTTTTCTGGGTGGGATAATGCAGTCCCCTCGTGCAGCACCTCTTGTAACCTGATGGTTCTTATGTTGACAAACTGTCTGAGCGGTTTGATAATGTTTTCCAAATTTCTCAGTTTTTTCTTAATTATGCATATGAGTTGTTATACTGAATCTTCTTTAGCATAGAAAAAAAACTTAGTAGAGTATTAGGGCCACATTAAAGCTCCTGTGAGGACTTTTTTTTTTGTTGCTTATGAAACAGACTGAAATTTATTCTGATGACTCTATATGATCTACAAAAGCAAACCAGACCATCAGAGACAAGATTGATTATATCTATATAGTTATTTTACAGTTAAAGTGAGTGATGACTGTTAAAGAAAGCAGGATGAGCCAGCCTAAAGCACACCTGTGCAATAATCATGCTGTCTAATCAGCATCTTGATATGCCACACCTGTGAGGTGGATGGATTATCTCGGCAAAGGAGAAGTGCTCACTAACACAGATTTAGACAAATTTGTGAACAATATTTGAGAGAAATAGGCCTTTTGTGAACATTGAAAAAGTCTTAGATCTTTGAGCTCATGAAAAATGGGAGCAAAAACAAAAGTGTTGCAGTTATATTTTTGTTCAGTGTACTTATTCTTTTGGCACATCAGCACCACTTTGTCACGACTATCAGGACTCTGAAAAGTGATTTTATTTGAAAATGACTCATGATTTCAGTCATTTTTAGCTCAGCAGGCTGCTCTTCTGATACTCACCTTGTATATAACATATAGGCTAACCATAGCCTAAAACTACGACTTCATTATCATAAAATTACTTTTTTCTCATAATAATACGACTTTATTTTCTTCCAACTTTCTTCTCAGTCTTTTTTTCTCATAAAAGTACGACTTTATTCTCGTAATCTCATTTTTTTCTTTAAAGTGGTCTTCATACTCCTTCCTATTTAAGTCTGCCACGAAGAACGGATGCTAACATTTTCCTTCTGCTAATATACTGTAGCGACAGCCCGTCATACCTCATTTCCCATCATGCTTTGTGCTGGACTGAATGTATAGTTTGTTCAGTTGTTGTACGTGTTTTAAACATGTTAATGTTGTAAAGATGTACTTGTTAGTTGGTAATAAGGATATTAAGAAAATGTTGTTTGTGTAATTTAGTTTTTGTCTGTAAGTCTGTTAGTTTTGACCATAACTGAGAGGTCTGTGACCTTTCATGACCCCAGCTGTACTTGTCAGCATGTAGCTGAGTAAGTGTCCTGTGTACTAAGTCATTTAAAGGTTGATACTGTGAAAGACAAGTGAAAGTGCATACAGCACAAATTTATCCTGCATCTCTGTTAATTGTAGTTTCTTGTAGACCTTGCTCACATAAGGGCCCTTCACATGCCATCCCTTTTTTTCCCTCAGTCTGAAGCACACCTTTAACATATATATACAATATAAAGGCAAGGTGATGTGTTATCTGTTACCACAATGATTGTAAATTAGCTGAAACTTAAATATGCTCCATAACACCAAAATGTCTGCAAAACAACTGGGAACAATGCTTGAACCGCGTGAGTGATTTAAGACACTTGTCTTCTAAATGTCTTCCAGTGATCGTCTGATCGTCTCAGTGCACATTGCTGGTAACAATGCTAAAAGTTTGATTTCCATACTTGTAAGGTGCAGCACCACTAACACTAGAATCACAGAACTGTCAATCAAAGTCCGTCCACGCCCACATGGAGGTCCAATCAGGCAGAATAAGTGGAAACACCTGTGTGGGTGGACCGTGCGTGTGCTGGAAGCTTTAACACACATTCAAGTACAGACAGACTTTAAACACTTCCACACATACTGTGGAGTCACTAAAGCATGAGGACGCAACAGCACAAACACATATGCACTCGTACAGGAGGCTTTAATGTGCTGTTTGCTGGGTGTGGTGCCCCGACAGAGTTCATGAATTAACTGAACTCTTGAACTGTACTCTGGTATGTGGCAGACAGTCATTCAGACAACCAGTCAGTCGAACTGCACAGGAAAAATCTCTGTCCCAACAAGTCGGCTAATATGTCCTAAAAGCTTACCTTAAAGGATAAAAATAAACATCTCAGAAGTAGTCAGACTCTATACAATATGAAAGAGTGTTGGGACTTTTTGATGTCTGTCCTGCAGACATATTTTGGAAATTGCAGGAAATAATTGGAACAAGTACATAAAGTGTTGCTGGCAATGAAACAAGTAGATCCTCCAGCACAGGACCGAGTCTCTGACATCTGTCATGCAGTCGGTTCACTCTTCAGTCACTGAGACAACCAATAAATCTGTCAGTCAGTTGGACTGCTATGTTTTTGTGCCTCTCTGTTTCTTCTTTGTAGTTCTGTTCTCCCTCTGTTCATCTTTTCTGCTTCCTACATCCTTTTCTCTCTTCTCTTCCCTCTTTCTCTGACTTTCTTGTTTTAACTCCTTAAGCACATAACTGACACTGCACATTCAGAGATAGAAGTCAAATGTGATAAAATTGCTGGGTTGTTTTTTTACCTGTGACATCTGTTGATGCTGGTAAATGGCAAGGCATTGCAAGTCAACAAGTTAAATAAACTAACTTGTGACCACATCTATAGGAGTGGTTTAACGGTGATTTTACACCTGACATCTTTGGTCTGGACTTTTGGACTTTAATCTGAAAGTCTGGTTCGTTTGGACAGGTGAAAACACACATTCGAACTCTGGTGCGGGCCAAACCACCAGACCATAGTCCGCCAGAAAAGATGGGACTCCGTCCGTTTCCAAATGAACCAGGTTAAATTCAGGTGAGAACATAAACAGACTTAAAGTAGGACCTAATTAAGGAAGCAAACCAAAAAACTGTGCATTGTGGGTTGTTAGCGGACACTGGCAGAGACAGCAACGCAGCCAGGCAGCAAGATGAGCAGAGGGCAAACTTGGGGGAGCGACGAGGAAATACGAATATGGGCTGACCAAACAATTTCCCAAATGCTTGTGGAAACGCACAAGAATACTAAAGGAGAGTGGAACTGATCGAGCTGTGGAACAATGTCTGTTAAAAGTAAATAAAAAAACTCATCAAAACATTCAAGTCCACGATACTCTCTCCTCTTGTTCTCTCTCTGTTTATTTAAGGGAGTTTTCCCACGTGGAAAGTCTGACCAATCAGAAAGCAGTTTCCTCACGCATTAAAACATTTTTCGTTCGCTGGTAAAAGCTGCCGTGTGAACACAAACCAAACTCGAGGCAAAATGCAACATTGTTACAGTTTGGTCTCTAATTCAGATCAAACAAACGGACTTTAGGTGTGAAAGCACCTTAAAAGTGTTTTCCTGGGTAAAATTGCACGCTTGAACATTCGGTAAAACTCATGCCCTCTCATAGGTATAACAGTGCACACTTGTCTTTGCCTGATGGTAATAACAATGTTGCCATTACATGACAAGCAACACAGAAAAATGTGTCAAGACTGGAAAACAGTTTCAGAGAAAGTGAAACCTGGACCATTTTCACACCTCTGAGTGCCTGGCCCATTGCTGAATAAAGGCGTGGTGTTAAAAATTTGTCTGACATACATTTAACAAATTGTCAGATGTAGTCCACCCAGATTTGTAGGTCCTGAAAAATGAACATTATTAAATTGCAGGTTTTGTGGCAGTAGCCTAAATTCTGTGGGCCCTGAGCAACTGTGACATTCACTTGCTTCTATATTACCTGCAGAGTTAGAGGTTGAATTCTTCGGGCAAAATGACAATGAATCAAGAGTGAATGTCACATCAAGTCTTAAAATGTGGATTTAAATGTAACGCTGTGAAAGAAACCCAGAAAAACTAACCAGGAACTCCATGTAAAAACTTTAGGACACACAAAAGGTCAGAGGTCATGGTCAGCCTGAGGGGCTCAGTCTTGGTCAAGGACACTGCAGCAGGGCAGACAGGGATCTGAACTCCTGACCCTCCGGCTAAAGCTTCAGACTCTTCGCTCACATAAACACAAAGTGTCCGAAGTGAAATCAGGGTTTAGGCCTTACTGTGTCTGGCCTTGTTTCTCTCTGTCTTTGTGTCTGTCTCCCTGAACTCTGTCTGCAGGCGGTTTGAGCTTGTCCTCCTCGAGGCTGACAACTGGAATGCTGACATAACAGATGTTGTCTGAAGAAGCCAATAATTATCTGCTGTATGGCTGTATGTCCATACCCGCTCTTCCTCCTCCCTCTCCACATCCTCCTCCGCCTCCTCCGACTGCTTCACCATCTATGTTTCCTCCAGCTGGTCTCTGAGTTCTCTGCACCTACAAATATTTACCCTGGCGTGTAGAAAATACATTTATTTTCTATCTTACCTTCCAAGTAAGGCTTTAAAAGTTAGTTCATGGAAATTACCCTAAAAACCCCATATTTTCTCACTTCCTCTTCCTCTTGCAACCAGTCATGAAAGAAACCTCACACATTTTCAGTATGAGCATCATACTACTTGACTACAAAACAGGCCTAAATAAAATGGCATTAAAGCTCCTTGCAGTATTGAAGTTATACATAAGAAACTATCAACATCTCAGAAACAGTTTCCTTGTTTAGTTAGATATTTGTAAGAACTCAACATCAACTATTTCTGCAGTGCTTATTTCTGCTGTGGAAAGTAGTTTGATGCAATTGATTAACTGGATACTGTCTTTACAACGCTTAACCTTGAGGGAACCAAGAACCAGCAGAAACAAAATTTGTTATTATGTTAAAGTTATTATGCTATTTATGTTGCACCCTTCGAATGCAGTACGAAAGAGGAGACGGGAAGAAAAAGGTGTCATGAACAAACGACAATTAATAGTCTTGTTAAAAAACAAGTTAGCTAGCTTTTAAGTGAAAGCTAGCTGGCTGGGGCTAGCATTTTACCAACTGGGATGCAGCTAGCTCTCTCTAATCTGTGTTCATCAAAAGGATCCTATTAGAACCTTGTTTCACTTTGTTATAAATAAACCTGACCTGACTTTGTTTGTTGAGGTGGGTGTATCACTGTTACGCACCGCTGGCCTGAACCAGTTGGTTAATTTTTCTCCAAAGACCGCTGTTTTACCTCATTATAATAATTAAGTACTCTCCTGATGCCATTGGGCCATTTAGATAAAATCATTAGTGATGTGTATCTTTGGTTCTCCACCGGGGCCACGAGTCCAGAGAGGTGAGGAGGTTAGGGAAAGGTGAAGTGTGATAAGTTCTATGACAAAAACTATGAAATCTTTGAAAGGATCACTGATTAATGAGAATTTTAGTTTAGTTTTTTTATTTATTAGTTGTTTTTCAGAATATTGAGTAATTGATAATGGGTTGAAAACTAGAACACTTCTCTCTATAACTTCTCTCTGAACTGAAAGGGATTATCTCATGCTCCAGATCCGCTCAGCTCTCATCTTAATCAAAGACATGTACACATTTTGGTTAAAATTGTTGATTCTTCTTAGTTGCTTTACATGTAGAATGATCTCCATCATGACCAAATGAAACACACAAGCCATTATCTGTAGGACTCATTTATTACAACATTTCTTGCTCTGAGGATTGATTGTTTCCAGTTGCTATTTTAACAGGCACATCTAAAATCCTTGTTGCTTACAGCTGGTTGACTAAAAGAATAAGAGCACTGTATTCAAGTCATGTAGAAATGAGAATTGCAGCATTTTGTCGAGGCAGGTTAATTTGAGGCGATCAAAAGTTGTTCATAGATAATGGATGGATGGATGCAGGGATGGGAGGATGGATGGATGGGTAATGGATGGATGCATGCATGAATGAATGGGGGTATGGATGGATGGATAATGGATGAATGGATAGATGCATGGATGGAACAAATGGATGGGGGGATGGATGGATAATGGATGAATGGATGAATAAATGGATGGATGATGGATTGAACGAATGGAATGAATGGATGGATGGATAATGGATGAATGGATGGATGGATGGAACGAATGGATGGGGTGTGGATGGATGGATGATGGATGATGGATGAATGGACAAATGGACGGGGGATGGATGAATGGAAAAATTACTTACAGAAATTCCAACCCAATACCAATGCCGGCACTAGGGATTGATGTAAAATGTAAGCTAAAGATGTAAGCTAGTGCATGTGCAAAGTGGGATGCTTTCACATTATGTAAATCCTGTATAGCAGTCAGGGTTTCACAAGTTGTAAGTAAAGGAACTTCCTTCTTTGGACTAAAGGAAAGCAACCAGCTAAATGTTGGTTACTTTGGATGGACCGATTTTGCAATGAAACAAAGACAGTGAATACAACTTGCACAGCCTCTCTGCTGGCTCAGGATAGATGAACTGTTGGTGATACTACGCAGCTGCCAGGCTTTAACTTTACTCCATTTCTATTCCCAACAATAGACAATGAACCCCTGAAGGTCCCATCCACTGACTCAGCACATAGATGGCAATGTAAACTTTCAATTACAAGTACTAAAAAGAAAAACCACCGAGATTGCAGCGTTGTGGTTTTGTTCTGTGACAGCAGCAGCGATGAAAATAAACTTAAAGAAAACACAAGCTGGAGGTAAAATATCTGGACCCACACACACACAGACACACACACACACACACTGGCTGCTTGGCTGTGGAGCTGATGTTGGCCACCAAGTGCTTTATCCACGTCACCATCTGACCCTGTTTTCTCCCTCATTTTACAAATTGGTGTCCCTTATCGTGCCCAAGAACTGCCTTTGAACCAGAAAACACACAAATAGGAGGAGGAGGAGGAGTCGTGGGGAGGCTGAACATTTCGCTTCCCTGCTCAGATTTTTATAGCAGAGGGAAAGAAAAAATAGATTTCATGAACACTGTCTGTTTTGAAACGCTGCTGTCTCCAAACCTGCTCAGAATTACTATGTCCTCTGGATCTGGACAGCCCAAAGTGGAAGCTAGTGACATGACAATTTCAGAAAGTTTTTGCATCTTTTTTTTTGTTGTGAACTTTGCACCCAGACATGAAAATATAGTCAGATTTATTAATAATCATATTTTCCATGACTAAAATTATTATTCATGAATACATGAAGCATCATCTGCTAATAACCGTGATGATGGACAACTTCAACTCTGCAACTGGTGAGATAATGGACCGCATTGCTCCAATCAGAATGTGAGACACCACTGGAAAACCAATAGCTCCTTGGAGAAATGCGAGAAATGTCATAAGACCAAGTTGCAAATATACAATGATAATAAATATAATGCTTGCTTTTTTGTTCTCCACAATTGATAAATCCCACCTGTTCAACTTCTACTGAATCCCTCTCTTCAGGTAAATGTATTGAGTTTGCCATTTACTTCCAAGAAATGATCTGCCGCATCAGAAATTACACTCTAATATCATGTGAAGGCAATGCTAAGATTTCAGTATCTTTGCATCTGTGTACCAATTAACTCTGGTGATCTTAAGGAAGTAATAAAGCAGTTTGTATTCACCTTTTCTCATAAACCTTTCCCCACTAAACTGTTTAAATGTGACAATCACTGCCTGTTATATTATCGTCTGCATATTATTAAAACTCCCTAACGTCTGGTGATTTCCCTACCTTTCTACTTCTAGTCCATAAGTAGCAACTATATATCAATACAGCCTTTCTTTCATTAGAGAAATCCTTGAAAGGGTATTTTACAAACAATGTCACAAAAAACCTAACACTCCACAGCCTGTATGATGTGTAGTGGTCTGGTTTTAGAGTGAAACACGTCACTGACCGCAGTGGACAAAGTAGTCAATGATCTAAAAATCAACAGTAATGCAAACTATTTAAATATTGTTAGACTTGAGTGCTGCTCTTAACACTGTTGATCATGACACTCAAGATTTATTTACTTTTCGGGATGTGTCCTTCAGTGGTTCTCAACATAGTTTAAAGGAATACCGTTGTCCACTGGGGGTTCCACATGGCTCAGTTCTTGGTCCACTGCTATTTTGTCTATACTACATACCCCCCTTGACAACCCTTTGTCCTGTAAATCCCTTTGTCAGATGTATTTATGACATCAACCACTGGATGTCTCAGTACTACAACTCAACTAAGATAAAACAAAAATTAAGAACAAAATGTGCTATACACATAAAAATGAAAGGAATTGAATTATTGCATCGGTTATATAATGTACAGGAGTGACCGTTAGATTGTGTTGTCTTATGTTGAGTTGCATCCCCTCATTTGTTCCCATGCACCCTCCCATCAGCTGACCGGTTGCTGACCTGCACAGCCGCTGGCACTGGAGTGAACTCTGGTTCAAAACGTCGCCGAGTTCACAGTGACTGACCGTCCATCAGATAACAACCTTGGCAGAGCTACGGGGCCCTGCAGCGGACATAATTAGGCCAGTCTGTTTGTGTCCCATTAATTTTCTGCCACATAGCTTCACCCCATTCTCTGCCTGTCAATGAAGGCGGTCAGGTGGAGGCTGGAAATGCCTGGTGACCTAAGCTGTGACCTTAGCAGTGGCCTCAGCTGTGACCTCAGGGATGACAGTTTTGTATGTAATGAGGTCAATATATGCTGATTGTCATCAGTGAGCTATAAATACCATGGACGCTTCCAGTACTACCACAACAGCAGTACTGGAATTATCCACAGTATGATTCTTTGTAGAAGGCTTATGGGCCACTTTCGGATAAAAGCAGTGGGTATTGTATTTGATTTGTTGTTTGTTAGCCACCAGTGGGGCTCATGGGATATTATAGTTTTAAGATCAGCAAAAGAAATTGCCCTTTGGGATAAATAAAGTTGTCTGAATCTGAATCTGAGAAAGATCTTATTTTAACATTTTTTAAAGCTCCAAGACCTGGGGCTCTTCCTACTTCTTTACTCTGTTACATTGTTGTACGTTATGTTCTCCTAGCTTAATCCTTTCGAAAATCAAATAAACCTGCATTCTCATCAGTCCCAGTGGAGAGTTAACCCATCTATACTCAGCCATCGACTATTTTGTTTAACCACCTTTTTATGCGCAGAAATGGTTACCAAAAGAGGGACGTTCCAAAACCATATCTCAAATATCATACTACCTTTTGGAAGGTAGTATAATATTTACTGTCTTTACTTTCTTAAATTACTTGGGTTCCTGTATGAAGTTGAAGCGTTCCATGTTGACCACTGTTTTATGTCTCTACATCACTCTTCATAACCCCCTAGTGCTGTTTACCACAATGTTTATGCTATACAGGGTCTAGAATAAAAAATCTAAAACAGTATGTATCAGCACAGTAACATCACCATCATTACAAATGCATGGATCACATTTCAATACATCAAAAAAACACTGTAACTCACAGCACCACTGTTACCTACAAATTTTAGGGTGAAATAAATGGCTTCTAAGCAAGGCAGTTCAAGGTTCTGTTTTTCAGTGGGACTAAATAAAATGTTTAAGTAACAGTTTGTCCTGGACAGCAGTGACCTACAGTGCCCCCCAGAGGGCTGGAACAGGATGGGATCTGACTGAGTGGGTTCTGAAATGATTTATATGGAGATTGGGATTTTATTAGATGGAATACTAGTGAGTTTTTTTCGAGTTTAGTTTTCTAAGCCTTTGTACCAGACTGGCATTGATGATCTTTTTTTTTTGTTTTTTTACAATTACTTTTATTCTAGTTCAAAAGCGTACGGTGGTTTCTTATAACTCTGATCTCTAGAGCTGACCAGTGTGTTTGCTGAGATTTTTGACGATTTAGGCTGTTTTCTGATCATAGGGAGGGAATGCAGATGTTGGCGACAAAAAATTGAAATGTGGCAGTCCTGGATATGGGGTTCTTGTTCGTGAGTAGTGGTTCTGTTGTATTGTTTGTTCCTGAATTCCACAATATATTTTATGACCTTTACATGTGTTCAGCTTCTGAATATTGGCAGTGCAGCAGGTAAGTTTGATAAGAACTGATTTTGTGTGGTATGTTTCATTGTAATTGGTGACACAACTATAAATTGTTGTGTCGTCTGCATACATGTAGATGTTAACAGTGCTGGTGGGATTCATCTTGACTTGCGATTGTTGCTGAGGATCAATGTTCATGTCCAGGTATTATAAAGAAGTTTAACTGGGTTTATGGAGTGTAAAAAGATGTAGACGTGTACATTAACTTTATAATCACCAAATCTTTCAAGAAGATGCGACTAAATGGCTTTATGACAGGTGTAACGTGTAATTGGTTTAAGTTATTCGAGGCAGGAGATCTTGAAAGATTGGCATGTTCCTCACAACAGAGGACAGTCAATTCACTTCAAAATGATCAAACAACTGGGCTAATCTTGTCTGTCTGCAGCCACATTGGACAAAAGGGACCTGGTTCTGGAATAAATAACTTTTATTTATAGAGCATCCAATATTTTTCAAGGTAATGGATCTTAAAAGATACAGAAAGGTTTCAACCGTACCAGATGCCTTAAATATCATCCACATATGATATCTTTCACACATCTCTTAAAATACCTGATTCATATATCACAAAGATTGCAGATCTGGCAAATTGTATCACTGAATTTTAAGCAACTGCATATTGTGCTAGATATGAAGAAATGCAGACCCTTATTTAAGGGAATAGCATTTTTTACAACATAGATAACTGGACTTAACAACTCCTCCTCCAGCCCTGGTCACTTCTCATGTGGAGTCCCCCAAGGCTCGGTCCTTGGGCCCCTCCTGCTATATGCTTCCATTGGGTAGAATTGTTGACCAAACTGGACCCACTGTTCTTACCAAATCTCTGAATGATATAAAGGGATGGATGGCTAATAACGATTTACAACTAAATGAAAACAAAAAAGAGATCGTAATGTTCCACCCTCCAAACTCCCCACACTGTGCAGCAATAGGCCCTTCAGATCGTCTGATCAAGGGAGAAACAGGGCCTTCTCCGAGCTGCACCAAGACTCTGGAAGAGTCTCCCATCACATATAAGGCCTTAAGACTCACTTTTACTCCCTTGCCTTCCCTTGCAGTTGATTCTTAAATTGCATTTTACCTTGTATAAATTTGACCTATGACCTTTTGACCTATTTTTGAAGATATCTCATGAAGGAATCCCTAATCTCTAGTGTGTTATGCCACAGATTTTGTTTATATCCTTTATTAATACAATCATTTCACAACCTTGCATGCCGTCATATTATGTAAATTATTCTAGTGCAAACCTTTTGGACCATGTCTTCCAGGATCTATGGCACACTTGGGATTCCTCAAACCTCCCATATCGGCAGTTAAGATTATCATAGAGTTGACAGTCACTCTCCGGGAAAAGGGCAGGGCTGTCGTTAAGTCCCTATAAAGTTATTTCTCACAGTAAAAGTATGATAATTGTGTATATATATAAGTTCAAAAAACATAACACAGAGCAAAATTTAATCTAACGATATTAGGACAAACACCATGTCAGGATTTTATGTTCTTAAATATTAAATTTATAATAGAATTATTATAATTGAACATATCCTTGTTTAAACCCAGATATGACACACTTATAGAACGACAACTGTTTGTTTATCATCTTCTAATTTACTTTTTACATCAACTGTACAGCAGCTACATCTGACACACTGCATACATACATACATACACAATGTATCAACAGGACAAATATATACAGACTCCTTAAAGCGGAGAAAGTGCTATCTCCTTCCACAAATCCATCAATACGTAAGATTTCACAGCGCGTCTGTTAGGCTTCAAGACCAACACAGGAACAGTCCTAGAATTAGACTGACAAAAACATGAATAGTAAAATAGTGTTATTCTCAATGTTCTAGTAATAAATGGTTTCTATGTCCTAGCAGTAAAACAAAACTTTATGAATAGTCCTTTATAATTACAGGTTAGTGTCTCTATCTATTCATAATTACAGCAAATAATGTTTAAGATAAAGTTCAACAGAAATGATACATCTGCATTTTAAATACAGCTTATTCATAATGCTACTTCATTTGATACACATATTACAGCACTGTTATATATTACATTCATATTTAAAAAACAACCGTTTTAATGTTTTTTGACCTTGATGTTTGGGTAGTTCCTGGTTTTGGCACTTATGTGTCAAAATCAAGTGCAAGTTCTGTCAGTCAAAGAGTTCCTGCTGTGACGACCATTCCAAAACATTGGGACTGACTCTCTGTTATGGAAAACATATGTGTTATTCCACTGCAGATCTTTTCACTGCGTTTCTGGCTGTAATCAGGTTCTAACATTACATTTTTTATAAAAGTAAAAAAGCTTATATCGTTTTGTTTCTCCGCTTGCATAATTTCCATGGAGCTGACAGGCATCCAGTACTTTGCTCGCTGGCAGTTCAGAAAGGCAGGCCCGGGTTAGAAGATGAGAAAGTGACAACTGATGAATCGAAGAAGTAGAGAATACAAATTTGGCTTACCATTTGTTACACCATGCTTATAAATCAGGTATATTCTGCACTGTCATTGAAGTACCTGCATCTCTCCCCCTGGAGTTTTACTTAGGCTCATACTGTATGTGAATATTGAAACAAAAATGTTCTATCTGGGCTACACGGTGGTGCAGTGGTTAGCGCTCTCGCCTCACAGCTAGTTTGCATGTTCTTCTCATGCATGCGTGCAAAGACATGCGCAATAGGTTAATTGGTGACTTTAAATAGGTGTGAGTGTGAAAGGTTGTCTGTCTCTATGTATCAGCCCTGTGATTGACTGGCGATCGGTCCAGGGTGTACCAGCCTCTCACCCAATGACAGCTGGGATTGGCTCCAGCCCCACTGCGACTATGAACAGGATAAGTGGATGATTATTTAATTGATAAACTCTGGGACTTCTCTCCAGTTTATCTACAGTAGATTGATCATTTGATACCTTAAGTGCACCTAAAGTCTGTTCACTTGGCACTTACTGCATGCAGATCACTGAACATATCTCCAGCTGACTGTGAGCAAAGCAAAAGATTGTAGAGCTCACTCTCACTGCACACTCTGTCTTGATATTTCAATAAGTTAATATGCATTTTTGTTTACTCCTGAGAGGCCACTAAATATAATATCGAGGAACATGAGTGCATTGTATCTTACCTAAAATATTGTAGTTGTAATTGAAGTGTATATACTGTATATGTCAATTGAGCAGGCACTTCAACGGGGCAAACCCAGATCTTGTGCACTGATATGCACTGCACCACCATACATCATTAACTTAAAAACATAAGTAAAGGATAACTGGGACAAAAAATGCTGCAGGTGAACATGTCACAACATAAAGTGGTTTCTTAGGTCGGGACCAAATCACTGAAGAGATGATGAAGTGCTCCGAACCAGCAATGTTAACCTGTTCTTCATGTCCGTGGAATTGAGCAGAGACCTGAACCCCCTTTTTGTGTCTCCTTTCATGGGCTTAAAGAGTTTGTCCAGAAGAGTAAAGTCAGTCAGTCTGCATTTCTACCTAAAGGGGGTAGTTGTAAGCGAAATGCACATGCAACCCATTAACCGGGTGCACTATCGGCACTGTCTGCATCTTGGGAAAGTTCTCTGTGGCCAGAGTCCATTTGCACGTCCCGATCAGCTCCACTGCCAGAGTCTTTAGGATGACCTGTGCCAGTTCTTTCCCTACGCAGCTCCGCACGCCACCACCAAACGGCACGTAGCTGAACCGGGCTGACCGACTCTCCTCCCGCTCTGGGCCGAACCGGTCAGGGTCAAACAGCTCCGGGCTCTGGAAGACGGCTGCGGTCTCATGAGTGTCCCGGATGCTGTACATGACACTCCAGCCTTTGGGGATCTGGTAGCCCTGAGAAATGAGGAAAGGATTAGTCAAGTCAAGTATTATTATTTTTTGTGGGTAAAGTAGAGTGGGAAAGACTTTTACTTTAAGAGTAATTTGCTGTTCAACCTCGCGTAGAATTCAACTTCATCTATATTCACTCTATTAATCCAGTCTTCTGTACACCCTTATCCAAATGAATCCTGCCTGAGTTAGAATTCCCTCGTTTCGTCTTTAGAAATACCCACTTGAACAAACAAGCATAACTTCTGAGCTTAATCCAAAAGGCAACTGAACTTGGTTGAAGTTCTTGAAGACGTTTCACCTCTCATCTAAAATGTTTCTAAACTAACTGGTGGGCAGAGCTAGAAATATAAGCCATGGGTCCATCAGCAACAGAGGGCACTAACAACACTTGTTGGCATTAGGTCAACTCACCCTTGATTACACATCTATTAGCATAACAATGACTTACAGAGGCTTACATTTCTAGCTCTGTCCACCAGTTAGTTTAGAACTGAAGAAGCCTTTCGGATGAGGGGTGAAACGTCTTCAAGAACGTCAACCAAGTCCAGTTGCCTCTTGGATTAAGCTTAGAATTACCATGACCTGGATAACTGAGAACCTTCACAGACATGAACAAGCATAACTACTTTTTCAATACTACGATTACTTTTCGGCTATAAGGGTTTCTGCCCAAAGAAAGCGGTGCATAAATGGTGTCGTTTGCTCTACATGGGTGTTCTGGGAATCCCTACCCAATCGCTCTAAGTGTCGATTGTCCTTTCACAACAAACACAGCAAATTGGGGGCAAACTGAGGGCATGGAAGGGGCATTCAAGGACGAGAGATGAGGCTATGACAGGGCAGAAGAAAGCCTCCCAAGGACGGACCTTTACTGCCAAGTGATTTTTGGCAACAACGAAACCCTTTGCGTCAGTGTTGACAACATAAGGATTGTCTAGTAGAGCTGTATGATTAGATAATTCTATCCCAATCATGTGTGCCATCAGGAAATCAAGGGCACGGCTTGCAAATCTTGGACACAAATGCTCTGCTGTAAAAGAGCCTGGTGCACATGTTCTACTGGTCCAAAAAACCCAGAAACGCATGAAAGATTTGACGATGTATGCGCCTATGGAGGAATTTTCCTGACCAGGCACCATCTTTAAAAGTGGTATCTGGTTTTACAACACATCAGTGAGCAGCACCAGCATAAAATTGACATTGTGAACACATTAAAGCCGCCCCCTAAAGGCCAAGAGTATAATCTTAAACATAACTTTTTTTAAAATCCTAGATCAGGCTTGCTTAAGATCTAAGGAGGGATAGCAACCACAGTATGAACGACACATATTGTCATATCACCAACCCCTCTGGACTTGAAAACATCTTGTTGCTGCACTGCAGTAAGATCTATGTTTGTAACTGTGAGTTTGAAAGATGGTCTTTGTAGCACCTTTTCTACTCTACCCCTTCTATCACTAACTTTTGCCATTCATCCTTGAAAAAAAGAAAATCCACCCAAACCAAGAGCCTTCCAGTGAAGGGTATATTCCTGCCATTTGAACTTACGTCTAATTCAAACGTCTGCAGGGCTGTCCTGTAGCCACCGGAGACTGGCGGCAGGAAGCGGAGCACCTCTTTGACGACACAGTCGACGTATCGGAGCTGGCTGAGCTTTTCCAGGCTCAGATACGGTACGTGAGACTGGGACAGTGGGAAACCATCACTGTGATTTTGGTGATTCTGACAGCCTCCGTTCAGCAGGCAGGTTATCTCTGTGTCAGCAGCATCTTCCTCTTTCTCCGTGGTGACACCAGATGGGCTGTGACTGCTGTTGGATTCGTAGCCGAGGCCCTCGGCCTCCAGCTCGACTCTGGCCCTCTCCACCACCGCTGGATGTCGCAGAAGCTGCAGGACCAGCGATGTAGAGGCGCTGGCTGTGGTGGAGTGAGCGGCAAAGATCAACTCTACCGCTGTTTCCTGCAGGAAGGGAGGCAAATAATGGGGTGATATAAGTCTTACTTCACTGCTAACATTACATTTACAAGTGGCCTTTTAAAAGCTTGCCATTGCACATAAAGCAGGTCATTGAAACCACACACTAAAACTTATCAGAACTGAACATGAAGTCTGGTATATCTGAATCTAAACCTTTGCATCTGTAGTGAAAAGTCTGATCCCATCCTAACGTCTGTCACTCTGGTACCTTGAGCTCCTGCATGCTGAGCTGATGGCCGTGCTCCTTGGCACTGGACAG
The DNA here is from genome assembly GCF_022749685.1 of Semicossyphus pulcher. Taxonomy (NCBI): domain Eukaryota; kingdom Metazoa; phylum Chordata; class Actinopteri; order Labriformes; family Labridae; genus Semicossyphus; species Semicossyphus pulcher. Next base: position 21,520,716 of record NW_027211626.1, read on the forward strand.
CATGTAGTCGAAGGCATCGTGATATTCCTCCTCCGCCTGCTGCCGCTCCATCTTCTCCTCAATGATTTTCTCCATGTTGGAGTGCAAGATTTCTCTGGCTTTTATACCCTGGACAGAAAACAGACAACATAATTGTTAGTTTATTTGCCATTATTTATTATTTTATCAATAAATTGTATTTTATTCTTTGCTATTTGTATAAACTGGGTAATCTAAAAAGCATTCCCCAACTAACATCACACACCACAGCCCTTGACCTTTGACATAATGGTCTTTATAACGGTGGACAGGTGAACAGCTTGGTAAATTTCAGCAGGCCTACACTGCTCCCTTCATGCTCTCTCACCTTGCGTAGACCACTGAGCGGCGCATCTATGGGCAGCGAGAAGAGGTTGTTCATCAGCTGCTCAAAGATCTGGGCCAGGTAAACTATCCGCTCCTCCTCCAGCCGCAGGCCCAGCAGGACCCTGACTGCGATGCGGAACGTCAGGGACCTGGCAGCGCTGTAAACGTCGATGGCGCCCGGCTCTGAGCACCACTTGGCGATTTCAGACTTGACGACGTCCTGCAGCCGGGGCAGGTAGGACTCTAGAGCCCCACGGCTAAACACTTTAGCCAGGATCTTGAAAGGGTTAAGGAAACAAAGAGAGGAGAGTCATAAAAAGTTATAACCTTGTACACAACAGTCAACACCACACACTTAAAGAGGAGGACGGGGTGGGGTAGGCAAGGACTGGTAATGTAGAGATGTAGAAGATATAGGAGATAAGGCAGGCAGCAGAGTGAAGGATGTGACAGGAAGTTAAAGTAGGACAAAATGAAAGCACTGGATAGGTTTGGCTATTTATTGGAGTCTCCAAAACCATGCTTAGGTTTTTACAGTGGTTATGTCTTATACAAGTTTAATGCTTAATACTACAAAAACAATTTAGCTGTAACTGCTGTTGCTATGGCGAAGAAGCCAGGGGCCCAAATATCAAAGGTATGGTGACCAAAAAGCAAAAACACAACTCCTTAAGTTGTCCAAAAGTGCTCTGAAACTGGTCACCTTTCCTTGAAAAAACATTCAGACTGAATCAGCGATGACTGCAATGCACCCTGGGTGTCCTAGTGGACTTGTTCTCTTATACCACAAGGATCTTTGACTTTCTCATTTGGGTTTAATGTCTAACAAAGTGCTCCAACTGTCCCTCACCTTACACTGTCAATGCAAAATGAATGGGACTTTTACACGCAAGAAAAGTGACTTAAAGTCACAGTCTAAACTTTTATATTTACTTTTCTCTTCTTCTTGTGAAGGTCTCCGATGGAGTTCACCAAGGTGTTGGGTCCCAGTATGATGCGGGTGCTCTGGGGCCACTGGGTGCACACCAGGCTGTGCTCGCCCAGCAGGATCTTGCGGATGTTTTCTGCACCCGTCACCCTGATGACAGGCTTCCCGAGGAGGTGGGTCTTAAACACGTTGCCGTGGCGCTCTCTGCGTGAGATGTGGAAGTTGGAACCCTGAGGAAGAAGAAAAAAATCTTGATTATGCTAGAAAATTATTTATTGGACTTGTTATAATTTAGGCACAAACATTTAAAGTCAATTTCATGAAGTCCAGGACCTGTTTTTGGTCAGGTTTGTTTGTTGACGAAATCTCAAAAACTCGAGAGCAGCTTTCTGTCACATTTAATGTTCATTTTCCCCATTCAAGATAATTTCTTCCTTTTCTGTTTTCACATAAGCTAAGGCCACTACTTACTAAAACGACAAAAAAAAATTTAAGCTTTTTACTTCCCTTCATCTTTTATTGTCCCTCTGTTTAAGCGATACATGGGTATTTATAAATATGAATCCCACATAAAACTGGACATTTGGAGGAAGAGGTTTAAAAACAAGTTGACCATTTAGAAGGAGGAAAACACCAGCAACACACGTCACGTGGGCTGTAAGGAGGAGGGGAGCGGATGGATAGTTGGAGGGATAGAGGGATGAGAGCGCATTCCTCACTATTGAGGAGACAGACAGACAGAGAGGGAGGGAGAGAGAGAGAGGTGGAAGAATTGAACAGAAAACGTCTGTTTTTGCTCTGCAAGAAGGAATTACGCACCGAGCATCAAGTCCGCACATGTCGCATTAACAACAGAACTCAGCCTGCACAAGAATCTGCGTTTCAAAGTTTCCCGCGCGCTTGCCGATACATCATCAAAGATGTGATTATAAGAACATTCTTCAGCCCTCCAGTGTTTACCTCCTTCAGTTACTTAAAGTCAGTTAAACAGAAATACAGAAGTGGTGGACATACATAAAGAAGGACGCGCGCAAACGCGCAGGAGGCTGATAACCTATATTTTGGAACGCTTGTAAAAAATCGAAAATACAGCAGCCCAGACGTGTCAACTCCCCCTTTCTCACCTGGAACAGCCAGTGGAAAGTCTCTCCGACCAGCGGCCAGCCCATGGAGCCCTTCGGCAGCGGCAGGCTGCTCTCTTTGTCCCGGGTCAGGCTCCAGCGGAGGCTCCACAGCTGTCGGGTCATTGCCAGCAGGAAGAGCGCGGACAGCACCGAGGTGAGCGCGGTGGCCAAGGCCGACAGCACCCCAAACTGGGCCAGCGGGAACATCTCCTCCGAGCTGGTCCACTTCCCAGCATCCACCTGTGTCTGTGCGTAAAGGCGCTTCTGTCCCGTTCAAAATTCTGTATGACAAAGCTGCGTAAATCTCCTCCGTCCAGTTTCTCCTCCTTTTTCTTCTCTTCCCCCGAAAATCTGTGCAAAAAAAACACGTGCGTGAGATCAGTCTGTGTGTGTTTACCATCAGCTCGACAAGAGAAAGGGGAAAGAGTGAATCTAAACTCTTTCTGAACTCATCTCTGGAGGCAGCCAATGGCTGAGAGCCGTTATAAGCTGTTATTACAGCTGGTTAGACAATAATAACAGTAATCATGCACACTGGACCCCAGCCTCCTGATTCATTCAGAAATATGCGCTGGTGATGCGTTGAGTAAATATGTGCCCACTGCGGGAATTATTATATTAAAATTGTTTGTTATTATACTTTCTTTCGTCTTCTTGTGCCAGAAATCTGAGAAAAACGTAACTTTATTTTTTTAAAACGGAGAAATTGTCTCTTTTATCGTTTAATTACCAAACTCATATTATTATTATTATTTTTCTTAAGAGACACGCGCCTCCAAAGATAATAACACAGTCATCAGACCGGATGGATTCGCTTGCACAGACTCATATTTGACTGTGGATGAGCAACATGTTAAACGTGCCTCTCTCCTGTGAGGAACTCCCCTTCATTCCGCTGCTCCTCCGAAATGAGGAGTAGCTGTCAACTATTCCAAATAGTTTTACAGGTTTACATGCGCCGGCTTGTCTATTAGGTTATGCGCCTTTATAGGTACAGTTGAGGGGGCTCATCCACCCCCCGGGCGGCCCGAGGTTTATAGAGCAATGGCAATAAATCAGGTTTTAAAAAAGCAGCAGAAGAAATGCGAATTTGAATACAGTAGCCTGCAGTATGTAGCGGGTTAACAGCCTTGTAAAGTAACAGAGGTGAGATGTGAGAACTTGGAAACGAAGAGGATGAAAGCAAAAAATAGTCCCTCATTTTTTCCCCCAGTTAGATGTGGAAAAAATGAGTTTTTGTCCGTAACAGGAAAACTTACCTTAAAGCAGCGTCCCGTCCGCGCGGAGAGAAATCCGTGCGCGGTAAAGCAAAGTTTCTTTCTTGCTTTCTCTTCCAAACCGGTGACTATTGCTCCACAGTGAGCGGGCTGCTGGGGGTTTTATAGAAAAGGCTGCACGGCATGATCCACCTTCAGCGGATGACGTTGGTCTGAATATGTTAAAGAGGCTCGTTCATTCACCGCGCGGACCGGAGAGAGGGTTTGAAAAAAAAAAAAGGAAAACGTTTGGAGATCAGATCAGAGACGCAGCGGTGCGCTCTGAAAGAGAGGGAAACACTGAGCGCACGAGAGAGAGAGAGAAAGACAGAGAAAGAGAGAGAGAGACAGAGAGAGAGAGAGGATCAGATGGCAGCGGATGGAGGAAACTCGCAGGTAGCCAATCAGCCGGGAGCCGTTCAGAGTTTAGCGCAGGTTTTCAGCTTTGCTGCTTCAGTTTAGCGCATCCCGCCTGTCTGCAGCCTATTCAGTGCAGGAGGGACTGGTAGAACAGGAAGCAACAAAGGGAAATTAATAGAAGGCCTAGAGCTCTAGTTTAAAGTTTAAATTTTAATTCAAAGTTTCAGTTAAAATACAAAATGTATTTTAATTATTTTTCTATATCAACATAGGCGAAACAGAAAGAGGCCGATGTCAAGGAAAGCTTGTATGCTGCAATTATTATGGTCCATTATTTACTTGTTTAAGTTATTTTTTTTTTCTATTTTAAACAAAATTGTCAAAATTGGACATCAGAATAAGAGGACATTTCATGTGTATGTTGTTGTTGTTTTGGTCACGCTGTTGTTGGGTCGCCTATTCTTTGAATCGTGACAAGAAGCTTGTTGGAAATCAAGACGGACTGAGAGAAACCAGTACAACACTTGGATGGTCAGAGGAGGGAAGGAGGCTCAAAGGTTTTGGGCCATTGTTTTTTTTTTTCTTACTTAAGTGGCACAGTTGTGCTCTCTGAGGCCTCCGGAGGAGAGGGGAAGTGATAGTTTAACCCGTGAAAGGCCGGAGAGAGGCCTGGATTTAAATCAGTCTGTGCGTAATGCTTGTTATAGTGAACATTTGTGAAAAATAAAATAGTTTCGAATCTAATTTTAATGTAGAGAAAATCTGTAGTCTTCTCGGGTGAGCGGCTCCGTCTTAAATCCATCGAACCTCCATATATTTGCAAATTATTATTATTATTTTCCGTTGGACAGAAAGAAACGCACCGGGCACATTTCTGGCGACTATTCGACGATGAAGTGAAATTAATGCGTAATTTCCTGCCTGCTTGAACACTGTTGTGGTTGAGGTGTTGAGGCTGACTCATGTATTTGGCTGTTTGTCAGCGTTTCAGTTCACAAACAAAAGCGTCAATTAACATCCTTTGGGTTTGACGCGTTCACTTCGCCGTGTGATCTTTCGGCCTCACATTTTTGGCCATTAGAGCTGCTGGATGTGTGAAGCCGGACCAATCAGCGCCACGTGCGCACACCTCCCAGCGGTTTTCGGTGTGATTTCTCAGCGAGGGACGTTTACATGCGACACGTGTGGATTGGAGAGTTTGTTGGGTGATTACGGCCCGTGGGCTTCTTGTCTAAACTCACGCATTGAGGTGAATGAGCTCCGACCGAGCAGACTGATAAAAACACGGTCACGCTGTTGGTTTTCACACCTTCAATTTAAAGGTCAATTTATTTTGCGTTGATTAAATTCAGATTAATCGCATTGGGCCTTAAATGGTCGCTAAGGGTGTGATGGAGAGCCAACAGGAACCATGTTTGACAAAGTTCCGTTTCCAACCATTTCAGATGACTTTAAGACTTTTATTTATTTACTGCTTTTTAAAATGCGCATTTTAGCAACTTAAACGGATTAAATGTAGGCTATAAAGCTCCTCCAAAAACAAAAAAACTAATAAAGAAAGAAAAAAAAATCCACGCTGTTATTTTAGTACCATGTTTTGTCCTTATGTTATTTTTCCTTTGTGTCTTCTTGTCTTAACTTGATCATTAAAGGGTTCCTTATTACATCCACAGAGCCGTAAATCTCCAGGTGACATTCAATACCTGTGAGCTGTGGGAATCCCCCACCCCCCCTCAGAGAACAGGAAGCACATATCAAACTGAGTCTATGAAAAATGATCTGTCATATCAGCGTATAGGAGACTGAAGGTTTAATTCACAGAGATGCTCTGTTATTAGATCTGAAACCAAATCTCTCCAGGACGAAGGAAAAGTCGTTTTAGCAGCTGTATTATTATTATTATTATTTTTATTATTATTATTATTATAGTGAGAAATATGTCCTCAAAATTATAATAATTTTTAAAAACATTTTCCCCTTCTTTTTATTATTTACCTGGCTTTCTCACAGGCTCGTAAAAGTTTGGCTGTATGTTTATGTGTAGATATGAGCTAAATGTGGTCTTCAGAGCAGCTTGATATGTTGAGATGCTTTGGTGAGCAGTTTGCAGGCATGCCCGCTCAAATGTAACTGTGCTTCAGGTTTTCTCTCTGCTTTTTCTGGGTCCAAATTGTGGAGCAAAAATCAACAGCAAGTGACCTGAGAAACAATCTGTCCTTTCATAGTAAAATCTCCTAACAAGTAAGTAACAAAGTGAAAATCTTCAAATATAATCTGCTCAAGTCGAGTTTCTAGTACTTGTAACCCGAGTATTTATGTTTTGCTCTTTATACAACTAATAAATTAAATAATTTTTTAGATTAAAATTTCCAGTGAAGAATAAATTCAACAAATAAATGATGGTGTATTATGATGCTAAAACCTTTTAGATCTGTTGGTGAAATTCACAAGCGACCCTGCAGGATATAAAGTGAAAAAGCTGCAACCTTTAGCACATGAATGCATCTTTTAAAACACTAAGAATTACTTTTAGTATATTTTGGTGGTTAATTTTTTAAAAATATAGTTTTCAGCTAAATTTTGTATTCAGTTATTCAGAGTATTTCTTCATTGGAGTATTGCTTATTTAAGTTGGGTAGAAGAAGTTTTATTTTAAAAGAGAGCTGAAGTTTTATCTCTAAGTCACAATCTTATGTGAATGCAAACAGTGTGCTGTGCATATTGTTTTTTTTATCCTGACTGAAACATTGAAAAAACGTTTTCTAACAGATC